>NC_139019.1:43495393-44785635 GCF_964374135.1 Grampus griseus
TGTAGTCATGAAAATGAACGCACCAAACTAGTGAAGTTTGTTTGATCTCATGTGCTTTGAATGATGCTATTAAAAATACACTTGAATACATCTTATAAGAGGTAGTGGAATTAGAAGAGATTCCTTGGAAACAAGAGGGTGAGGGAGCTTTGGGATGGCCTTGGGATGCCTGGAGAGACACAGAGGGTAAGAGGGTTACTAGAAGGAGATCAGCTTCATGGGTGGTGATGAGGCAGCTTAACGGCCTGAGAATGGAAAATAGGGTATGGGGGAGAATGTAGGTAAGACAGACATTAAGACAGCACAGCCTCTGCTAGCCGTACAGCTTTATGCAAATTAGGAGGCATCCCTTTTTCTGAGCACACGCAAACATGTGAGGGTGCAGGGCTAGATTTCAGCCCTCGCTCTTCCCTTTGGCCAGGTGCCCTTCTGCAAGGCAGAGCCCGCACATATAACACGTGGGGCTCGGGAAGAATGTGTGCAAGAGATTGAAAGGCCCAAATGGGGAAATTTAGAATTGGCAAAAAAAAAAAAAGGTCACGACGAATGCTTCTGGTAGCGTACAGGAAATCCTGTTTTGAATCATAGATCTGTGCTGGCGTGTATGGGTGGGAGGATGGTTGGCAAAATTGATTTCTCCACACCAGCTGTATCAAAACATCTCCGTGGAATGTTTGATCCTTTGTCATGTTTCATATGATACATGTATTGTTCATTTCACAAGCACTTTGTGCTCCTTACATCTAATGAATAACGTCCGGGATTAATACAATTTAATTTGTCAGGATCATAACCCATGCCTTGGCACAAATCATTGTGACTCGTTATAATGTGAGCAATCCTCAGCCAGGACCTGAGAACATTTAGACTTCACAGGATGAACAGCTGGGGACGCTTAACTGCCTTTATCTCAAAACTCTTGAACGTCTTATCGAAACAACTGGTTAAACTTCAGCCAAACAAAAAAATGTAACAACCTCCACTCCTCAGACAGATTGTTCTTCCAAGGTCATGGCCCCAATTTGTAATATAATCCCTTATCAATCTGTCTGGGTTAGGTCCGTGAATTGCATCATGGTTAGCACAACGGAAGTGGGCAAAAATCAAAATCTCATAGAAAATAGAGAAACAAGAAAAAAACCAGAACATGACATTTCATACCGATAACATAATCAATATGTGGCAAATGCACTACTCTCGCTTAGGACCTGGGCATTCAGTGACTGCTAGGGAACCATTAACGTTTATGTGACAATTTACAGATTTTACAGTTCCTCAGCAACGGTTCCATGCACCATATTGTCAAATCATCAGAACAGTGCTTTGAGGTAAGTATGGTTTTGTCATCACCTTTCGATAGATGAGAAAATTGAGAATTCAGACAAGCTGAGAGACTTGCCTAAGACTGTCCAAATAGTAAATGACAGAACCAGGCTTCAATCCCAGGCCTTCTGGCTCAAATCAAACGAGCAATCTTGCTAATATACCGATTCGCTAGTTCAAACGGAAGCATCTCCTAATGGCTTTCTGCATCACAGACAGGGTCTACCTATTTCTGGGATGAAAAATAGCCTGATATGCGATGGGATTAGCAATTATACATTCTGGCAACTTCAATGACTTAGCTTTTGAACATCTATTTTACTTTCTAAAGATTTTGGTCTGATTTTTATATGTAAAACGATATTCTCTGTTGCAATTGACCCAGGCATGTAGCAATCAAAAGATTCAATAAAGGGCTTCCCTGGTGGCGCAGTGGTTAGGAATCTGCCTGCCAGTGCAGGGGACACGGGTTCGAGCCCTGGTCTGGGAAGATCCCACATGCCGCGGAGCAACTAGGCCCGTGAGCCACAACTACTGAGCCTGCGCATCTGGAGCCTGTGCTCCGCAACAAGGGAGGCCACGACAATGAGAGGCCCGCGCACCGCGATGAAGAGTGGCCCCTGCTCACTGCACCTGGAGAAAGCCCGCGCACAGAAACGAAGACCCAACACAGCCAAAAATAAATAAATAAATTTAAAAAAGAAATTCAATAAAATCTATGGAACTATAAAAACCAATAGCAATATTATTAAAAATCATAATTTAAATAGGAGAGGTCTTTTGGGTTTTTTAAATTTTTAAAAATTTGTTATTTTTAACAAATAAAAATTGTATATATTTAAGGTATACAAAGTAATGTTTTTATATATGTTTACACTGTGAAATGATTACCACGATCAAACTAATTAACATATCCATCACCTCCCATAGTTACATTTTCTTGGTGTGTGTGTGCTGAGAACACTTGAGATCTCTTGAAAATTGCTAACTATAGTCACTGTGCTATACATTCATCTTATAACTGTAAGTTTATACCCTTTGATCAGTATCTCCTTTTTCCCCTACTCCCCAGTCTCTGGTAACTACCATTTTACTCTCCACAAAAACCAGGTTTTGTCAGGTTTTATTTTTATTGTCTTTGGCTGGTTTGGAATGTTGGGGAGTGTGATGTTTATTTTAACATGAAAGCATTTAATGAAGTTTAAAGTAGGTCTTGCAAAGAACTTCCGGCTGAAGCCGATTCTCAATGTTGGTATATAGTCGACCAGTTCTCATTGTTTGATGACCAGCCATCCAGGTGAGAGGACAGTCTTGTGTGCTGCCTCGGCATCCAGGTCAGTAATGCCACATCAGAGGCTAAGAATAAGGTCCTTTATGCAGTCCCTCTGCCAAACACATTTTTGGAGAAGTAAGAGGTTAACTGATTTCAGTTAACAACTGCCTCTGAGTTATCTGCTTCTATAATAACCACTCTATCTTAATTCAGATTCCTGATTAAAAAACTATTTTTCAAAATTGAGGATACCTTTGTATTTACCATTTCAGGAGTCTGAAACCAATTTGATTGGATTTACAATATCATTATCTCAAGTTGTGTAACAAGTGACAAAATACTTTGGGAAGTTGTAAGGCCAAGGCTGGCAGCAATCCATTGGAAGGCCTGCTTTCTAGAAGATTCAGCCATGTAATCAAATGATGACAACAGATGGTCAAACTCATCCATCATCACATCTTTACAATAAAAAACAGCAGCCCTTAGAATAAATCTAGTAAAAATGACACATAATCTAATCAAGTAACTAGGGATAGTTCCAATAAGTAGTCCCTTATTGTTTACATCCACTTCAGTTCTGCATGTCCAGGTTACATTGTTAGGTTATCACTTCCCAACCTGCTCTATGATACCAATTCCACTTCTAGTTTTCTAACCTAGAAAAATTCTTGTTTGCGTGAGATGTGTGCAAAAATGTTTGTGGCAGTGCTGTTTGTTATTTTTTTTTTAACTTTTTTAAAGTTTTTAAACAACCTAACTGGCCCTCATGGAAGAAATGGATTTGAATGTTTTGACGCAATGTGAATACAGCAGAATGATAAACAATGAATACAATGAATAAATTGACGCACGCATTTCAGGATGGATAAATCTCAAAATATTGTTGAATGAAGAAAAGCAAATTGAAAAACGCTGTGTTTAGTGTGCTAGTTGTCCTAATTCATTCAGGCTGTTACAACAAAATACCACAGGCTGGGTGGCTTATAAACAGCCAAAATGTATTTCTCACAGTTCTAGAGGCTGGAAAGTCCAAGACCATGGTGTCCGCATGATCAGGTTCTGGTAAAGACGCTCTTCCGGGCTGCAGATTGCCAACTTCTCACTGTGATCTCACATGGAAGGGGCAAGGGACCTCTCTGGAGCCTCTTTAATCCCACTTGTGAGGGCTCTGCCCTCAGGACCGAATCACTTCCTAAAGGCTCCACTTGCTAATACCATCATCCTGGAGGGTTAAGATTTCCACCTGTGGATTTAAGGGAGGTGGCACACAAATACTTAGGCCATAGCACTAGTATCTTAGTAAAAAACTTAAAATGTACAAAATAAGTTATAAATGGGTACATACAAACATGTATCCTTCTGGGGAAGGATAGAAGAGATGAAGAGAGCTTTGCTCTACCTGTAATTCTTTTCATCTTTAGCTAGATTTAAAACTTTTTTCACAGTAATCAAAACATTATGCTAGGGGTTTCCCTGGTTGCGCAGTGGTTAAGAATCCGCCTGCCAATACAGGGGACATGGGTTCGAGCCCTGGTCTGGGAAGATCCCACATGCCGCGGAGCAACTAAACCCATGCGCCACAACTACTGAGCCTGCGCTCTAGACCCTGTGAGCCACAACTACTGAGCCCACGTGCCACAACTACTGAAGTCTGTGCGCCTAGAGCCCGTGTTCCGCAACAAGAGAAGCCACTGCAACGAGAAGCCCGCACACCACAAAGAAGAGTAGCCCCCTCTCTCCGCAACTAGAGGAAAACCCGTGCCCAGCAATGAAGACCCAACGCAGGCAAAAAAATAAATAAAATTAAACAAAAAGGGGGGGGGAGGAACATTAATTCATTCATGTGTTTAGGGAAAGGGCTAAAAATTTAAAAAAAGAAGAAAAAACAGTATGCTACTGGCATAAAGACAGGCATATAGACCAGTAGAATAGAATACGGAGCCCAGCAATAAACACCCCTGTGTATTTGCTCAAATAATTTTTGACAAGGGTGCCAAAACCATTCAATGGGGGAAAAGATAGTCTTTCCATCAAAATAAAAGGGAAAACTGGATATCCAAGTGCAAAAGAATGATGTTGGACTCACACTTTGCACTATATATAAAACTAACTATATAAAATTAACCCCAAATGGATTTAAGACCTAAACATAAAAGTGAAAACTATAAAACTCTCAGAAGAAAGGATGGAGGAAAAGCTTCATGGCATCGACTTTGGCAATGACTCCTTGAATATGACACCAAAAGCATAGGCAACAAAAGAAAACATAAATTAGACTTCATCAAAATTTAAAATTTTGTGTTATCAAATGACATTATCAACAGAATGAAAAGGCAGCCCATAGAATGGGAGAAAATATTTGAAACTCATATACCTGATAAGAGATTAATATCCAGAATATATAAAGAACTCTTATAAGTCAACAACAAATACAATTTTAAAATGGGCAAAAACTTAAACAGATAGTTCTCCGAAGAAGATATACTAATGGGCAATGAGCACATAAAATGATGTTCAACATCACTAATCATTAGGGAAATGCAAATCAAAAACAAGAGATCCCACTTCAAATCCATCAGGATGTTTATTTTTAAAAACAAAACAAAACAATAAGTGTTGGGGAAGATGTAGAGAAATTGAGACAACGAAAACGCCACTGCCGAAATGGATTAAAGACCTAAATGTAAGGCCAGAAACTATCAAACTCTTAGAGGAAAACATAGGCAGAACACTCTATGACATAAATCACAGCAAGGTCCTTTTTGACCCACCTCCTAGAGAAATGGAAATAAAAACAAAAGTAAACAAATGGGACCTAATGAAACTTAAAAGCTTTTGCGCTGCAAAGGAAACCATAAAGAAGACCAAAAGACAACCCTCAGAATGGGAGAAAATATTTGCAAATGAAGCAACTGACAAAGGATTAATCTCCAAAATTTATAAGCAGCTCATGCAGCTTAATAACAAAAAAACAAACAACCCAATCCAAAAATGGGCAGAAGACCTAAATAGACATTTCTCCAAAGAAGATATAGAGACTGCCAACAAACACATGAAAGAATGCTCAACATCACTAATCATTAGAGAAATGCAAATCAAAACTACAATGAGATATCTCACACCAGTCAGAATGGCCATCATCAAAAAATCTAGAAACAATAAATGCTGGAGAGGGTGTGGAGAAAAGGGAACCCTCTTACACTGTTGGTGGGAATGTGAATTGGTACAGCCACTATGGAGAACAGTATGGAGGTTCCTTAAAAAGCTACAAATAGAACTACCATATGACCCAGCAATCCCACTACTGGGCATATACCCTGAGAAAACCATAATTCAAAAAGAGTCATGTACCAAAATGTTCATTGCAGCTCTATTTACAATAGCCCAGAGATGGAAACAACCTAAGTGTCCATCATCGGATGAATGGATAAAGAAGATGTGGCACATATATACAATGGAATATTACTCAGCCATAAAAAGAGACGAAATTGAGCTATTTGTAATGAGGTGGATAGACTTAGAGTCTGTCATACAGAGTGAAGTAAGTCAGAAAGAAAAAGACAAATACCGTATGCTAACACATATATATGGAATTCAAAAAAAAAAAATGACATGAAAAACCTAGGGGTGAAACAGGAATAAAGACACAGACTTACTAGAGAATGGACTTGAGGCTATGGGGAGGGGGAAGGGTAAGCGGTGACAAAGCGATAAAGAGGCATGGACATATATACACTACCAAACGTAAGGTAGATAGCTAGTGGGAAGCAGCCGCATAGCACAGGGAGATCAGCTCGGTGCTTTGTGACCGCCTGGAGGGGTGAGATAGGGAGGGTGGGAGGGAGGGAGATGCAAGCGGGAAGAGATATGGGAATATATGTATATATATAACTGATTCATTTTGTTGTGAAGCTGAAACTAACATACCATTGTAAAGCAATTATACTCCAATAAAGATGTTAAAAAAAACAAAACAAAACAATAAGTATTGGGGAAGATGTAGAGAAATTGGAACCCTGATGCATTGCTGGTAGGAATGAAAAATGTTGTAGCCACGGTGAAAGACCACATGTTGGTTCCTCAAAAAACTAAACATAGAATTATCACATGATCCAGCAATTCCACTTCTAAGTATATATTCCCCCCCCCCCAAAAAAAGGTGAAAGCAAGGATTGGACAGTTGTTTGTACACCAACATTCATAACAGTATTATTCACAATAGCCAAGAGGTGGCAACAACCCAAACATCAATTGACAGATACCTGGGTAAACAAAATGTGATACATACACGGAATGGAATATTATTCGGCCTTAAAACGGAATGAAATTCCAATGCATGCTACAACATGGATAACACTTGAAAACATTATGCTAAGTGAAATAAGCCAGTCACCAAAGGACAAATACTGTATGATCCCAATTATATGTTACCTAGAAAAGCCATATCATAAAGTAGAATAGTGGTTACCAAAGGCTGGGAGAGTTATTGTTTAATGGGTACAGAATTTCAGTTTGGGATGATGAAAAAATTCTGGAGATGGAAAGTGGTGTTACACAATGGTGGGAATGTACTTAATGTCACTAACTGTACATTCAGAACGGTTAAAATTGTCATTTTTGTGTTATGTGTATTTTATCACAATAATTTTTTTTTCTAGTGGGAGAAAGATGAATCAAATATGGCAATGTGCTAAAATTAAAATCTTAGTAGTAGGTTTACAGGTCGTCTATTACATTAGTTTCTGTACTTTTCTGCGTATTTGAAATGTCTCGGCTTAATTTTGGTTAATTTGTTATAAGTTTCAAAAGAACGGGGTTCTCTTAATATTATTCTGACCCTCACTGTCAGGTAGAATGATGAGAATAAGGAATAAGGTACTAAAGGCTGAAGGCCAGCTCTTTGATTATTTGATTAGTTTCCTGTGATCTGAAACAGTGCTTCTCAAATTTAGTGTGCATACAAATTACCTACAGATCTTATTAAAATGCAAATTATGATTCAGTTGGTCTGGGGTGAGTCTCCAGTTCTAAAAAGCTCCCAGGTGATGGCAATGCTGCCGCTCCACAGATACTTTGAGTAGCAAGGATCAAAAGGATGATAGCATTCTACATATGTCCTCTTTCATTCGAGAGTTTTCTTAATTATGTTCTTCTAGATAAAGGGCTGAAGCCAGCCTTGATTATTCTTAACCGAAAAATTCATCATCTTACAATTTGTTCGATAGACTACTGTAAAGCAAAATTAAACAAACCCAAATCATTGCTGAAAATATTTCACAAAGACTACAACTACTTTAACAATCCTAAACTGGAAACTGACTCAGCTGCCAAAGTCCATAATAAATGCACAGTTTAGGATATACTAATCCCTCTTCCCCAAACAAGTTGTGAAATAGAAATTGCTGTAGCACAAATTTCCACTGATGGCAAGTTACTTCGCTTAATTATATAGCCCTTAAAAGGTCTCTTTATTTTGTAAATTCCAGGATAATCCTATGTTGGGAGCTAATAATTTCACCTACCATAAGATGATGGATTAATTGCCTAAAATTGGAAAAAAGAAAAGAAAAGAAAAAAAAAAAAAACCAGGAAAAAATTTCTTGCCAGAATGGTTTAGGATCTGTTCTGCCTGGTGGGTCGCAAGGCGCCCATCTAGTTAACTGAATTGAAGCTTCAGGAGATGTAATACTCCCAGAATGGGCACAAATGTGACCCACCCCACTGCCAAAAAGACAGAGATCCTCTATATCCTCCAGTTAACCACCAGCCCAATGAGCTCCTCTTCAGAATCAAATGGTAATGTTCTCTGCATGAGTGTAGTTGACTGTGAGTAAACTAATCCCAGGCAGAATTACACCACTACGGAGCTTGTTTTTTTCGAATCCAGGAAAGTTTTAAATAACGTAAGGCTACGGGTAGCATTCACTAATTTTTCATCAGCCTATGATTTCGGAGGCATGAATTGTCTTTAGTCCAAACTGAAAATTTTGACAAATACCCTAGGTCAATTGTTCTTTGGAGCCTGTACCCTGCTCTTGCAAACAGGATAATTATAATAATACATACATAGAGCTTTTATAGCACCCTAACTCTGTGCCAAGCCCCATTCTGCATGTTTCACGTGGGTTCTCTCATTAAATCCTTACAACAACCCTATGAGACAGGTGTTACTATCATCAGCTCACAGTTAAGAAAACAGACTCAAATCACTGTTGTACACCTAAAACTTATATAATATTGTACCTCAACTATACCTCAATAAAAAAAAACACACAGACTCAGAAAATAAAATATGTCCAAAGCCACAAAGTAAGCAGCGGTTTCTGACTCCAGAATCCTGTTCACCATGATGTTCGATTGCCAGTTTTAACTGTAATTGCTAATCCCAATCATAAATGGTGTCAAACAGGGCTGCTCCAAAGTACTTGAGGAAACTATAGTAAGTTGGAAGCATGCCCCTTTCTTACAGCAATCATTCTCCTCCTGTCTTTATTCATGCTCATTTGGAGCAGTCATTAGAAACATACGGGCCTGCTACTAATTGCTGTTAAGAAAAAAAAAATTTGATATTTGGCAAAGAGTCTGCAATATTTAAGCGAAAGTTCACTAATGCCTCTATTGAATTACTCAGTTCAGTTTAGCCACCCTGGAGGGCTAAAATTTAGGGGTGTGCTGAAGTTTCTTTTTGAAGAATAGCTGGCTGTGATGCAGGCCTGAAAATAAAAAGCTGGGGCTTGGATAGTATCAGCACATTTTCGTTTCTAAGGCAATTGAATTCCCTTCCAAATGACTTACTTCTCTCCACAAAAACTAGGTTCTTCCTTCCTGGGCTTGGTACTTCATTGGCAAGTAGAAGGGCTCTATATACATACAAAATATTAATAGCTCAAAAGGAGGTCACACTGAATCAAGAATCATCTATCCACTTGCTGTGCAAATGTCAGAGAGCTCATACTCTGGGTGGGTCAAAGGAGGGAAGGGCTAAAAAATATTGATAGTATCAAGTCAGAAAACAGAAAGCCAAACGTGTTTCAACCCCATTTGCAGTCTTAAATTACAGCTTCTACTGCTGGAGTCACTATTTCAAAAAGACAGTCCTCAATAAAATGTAATCAGAGGCAATTTGCTTACCAGAGGCCAATGGCTTATTCTTCTGGATTCATATTTCTCAGGATCTAAAGGCACTAAAGATTTCTTTTTCTTTTTCTTTTTTTTTTTTTTTTTTTGCGGTACGCGGGCCTCTCGCTGTTGTGGCCTCTCCCGTTGCGGAGCACAGGCTCCGGATGCGCAGGCTCAGCGGCCATGGCTCACGGGCCCAGCCGCTCCGCGGCATGTGGGATCCTCCCGGACCGGGGCACGAACCCGCATCCCCTGCATCGGCAGACGGACTCTCAACCACTGTGCCACCAGGGAAGCCCAAGATTTATTTTTCTTAAGATGGGGAACCGAGAGTCTTCCTAACAGTACAGAAAAGTGAATGACAATTCTTTTAAAATTAGTAATGACAAATAAAACACTACCAAAAAATCAAACAGAAGAAAAGCAATTACATCATTAATCAATGCGATTATTTATAAGAGCCTGAAGTATACTTCCCTTAACTTCCTCTATCTTCACAAATATAGAGAGAAAATGGCAAAGATAAATGTTGCATCCTGAGTAGGGTCAGAACCACAGGATGGCCATTAAGTATTGAACAGAAGTACATTTTTAAATTTATTTATTTATTTACAGTTGAGTCCGCTTGATTACTTCTTTTACATTAGGTTAAAGGCACAGGTTCATTTAATGAAAAGCTGAGTCAGAAATCCTCTAAGGCCACTCGTCACGGATGCATGTGCAGAGATTGATGGAAATGTTGGGTTAATGCACAGTCTCATTGTAATTTTGCACAGAGCACTGGACAATGGTTTACTGATGAGGGACAACACAGGAAACACAGGTATTGTAATATAAAGATCATTCATTATTATACTTGCCATATTTCCAGACTTCACAATTACCTTGTAGAATTCAACCAATTATTCTAATAGACTAGGGCTTGTCAAGTATTTTGGTCTTGAGATCTTTTCACACTCTTAAACTATTGAAGACTATTGAAGACCCCAAAGAGCTTACTTTAATGCAAGTTATATCTACCGATGTTTACTGTGTTAAAAATGAAAACAGAAAATTTTTAAATTTTACTCATGAAAAAATAAACCCATTAATGTTAATATAAATAACATTACAATAAAAGGTAAGTATATTTTCAAAACCAAAAAAAAAATCAGTGAGAAGAGTGGCACTGTTTTACATTTTTGTCAGTCCTTTTAATGTCTGGCTTATTAGAATACAGCTGAGTCCAGAACAGAACTGTTCTGACATATTTTGAAGTAATGAAAAAGCTCCACCCTCATGCATGTATACAGTTGGAAAAGAGGAGCATTTTAATAACTTTTGCCGATAATTGTGGATATTCCTTTTTGATATTATACCAAAACTCAATAAATAGTTTTCTGAAGATTTGTTGCAATGTGGAATTTAAAACTGTGTCAATAAACTTTTCATATTGTTACATTAAATTCATTGATCTCATGCACTTTCATGCATCTTTTACCCATGTTATAATGTAACACTACACATTGTCGTTTAGGAAGTGTTAGTTCACTGAAGTTATGGAAATCTTCCAAATTGTTAGTACAATAGTTTATGCAGTAACAAAAATTTACACTTAATAAATAGTAAAAATGCTAGCATATAATATTAATAAACACTGATCTCATAAAATCATTAGATATTGGGAAGTTATCAAGCTCACAGTGATGGACACGGTATTAGAATTTTAATTTTTGCTTGAAATTTCAGATTTTGACATTAGCAAAATACCACCAGTTGTTTTCTTAAAAGTGGCATTTTCCCTTTGTTTACTTTGGAAAAAAATGTCAGCCAAATACCCAAATTTGAATATCCATGGTTTGTCCGTCAGTCATTCCTTCAAGGAAAAATGGTGTTCCAAAAATAAAGTTCTAATTCAAAAAATTGCAAAAGTTCTTTTTTCCAAGACAACGTGCTTTCATTGATGACAGAAGTGCTTCATGAATCAGACTTCCCAGGTCATCACACAGAATATTAAAAAATCGTACCAACTACATGGTGGTGAAGAATAAATACAACAACTAGTACAATTTGGTGCCACTGCCTTGATTTGTATTAAGGCACTAGCGCTTTTACGCACCATTGCTTTTGTGTCATCATTGCAAATGTCAATGCAGTTGAAAAGGTAAGTTCTTAATATATTATAAACATTGCTCTGACCTTGCAGACTCTGTGCAGAGTTCTCAGGGACCCCCCCCAGGGGTTCCAGGGTCACACTTTGAGAACCACCGGAGTGGACTACAACCTACATAAAATCTTGTCATACTTAAATCTGTGTTCTTTAGAGATAATGGCTCTGCAATTCTATAGCATGTGGTTACTGAGCATGTGGCCCACCAGGAGGAAGACTCTTGACAAATATTTTGTGTTGCAGTGCCACTTTCATTTGAAAAATTGTCTCTCTCCTTATATGTCATTGTATAACAGACAGATGATAGTAACCATGCGTGTTCGGGAGAGGGGAATTACAGCAGGGGGTCAGGGAGATGAAATTGGAAGGACCCAGGAATCTCAACGACAGACCTGACCTAGCTGATTCGGAGCCAGTGCCCAATCCCCACATCCAGCAGGCAGTGGAAATGCCAGGAGCCACTGGGAGGGAAGAGAGGCCTGGCATCTGGCATTCCAGAGAGCCTCAGGCAAGAGAGAGCTTGCACAGAGATGGCTGGATCTGTGGCTTGGGCATTTCCAAAGAGGACATTGTTATGCCAGAGGCCCCTGGGGGCCCCTTCCCTGTCCTTGTGGCTTAGTTGGCAGGACTTCTTTGCTCAGCATCCTTCTAGATCCCTTTCAACACACACCTCCATGCCCCAGTCTCATATTTACAAACAAGTTCCGAGAGAGGAACTAAGTTGTTCCTCTCCTCCCCACACCCCAAAATTAGGCTCTCATTACGTGAACAAACATCTCAAGGTTTGGATCCAAGAATTCATGTTTATAGTGTAACCTTGCACTTTTTATTTTTGGTGTGAATCCCTTCCTTTGTAATGTGTTTTTAAAACTCTTGTTATTATTCAGAAGTGACATCTCTCTCTCCATGGATTCTGACGAGATTTTTGTTGTTTGAGTAACAAGAAGGAACAGCTGAGGTAAGGGGTATATACAATGTCTTTTGTGTACAGAAGATACTTAAGAGGCACTGTGAAAAGTTCTCCCACATATGCTACATAATTCTATCTGTAAGCAATTCTTCTGATTCTTGTAACATCTGTAAGTAATTTATTTTTTAATTTTTATTTTTTTGATAAATTTATTTATTTATTTTTGGCTGTGTTGCATCTTCATTGCTGCATGCAGACTTTCTCTAGTTGCGGTGAGCAGGGGCTACCCTTCTCTGAGGTGTGTGGGCTTCTCATTGCGGTGGCTTCTCTTTGTTGCAGAGCACAGACTCTAGGCACACGGGCTCAGTAGTTGTGGCTCGCGGGCTGTAGAGCGCAAGCTCAGTAGTTGTGGCACACAGGTTTTGTTGCTCCGCAGCATGTGGGATCTTCCCACACCAGGGCTCAAACCCATGTCCCCCTGCATTGGCAGGCAGATTCTTTTTTTTTTTTTTTTTTGCGGTACGCGGGCCTCTCACTGTTGTGGCCTCTCCCGTTGCGGAGCACAGGCTCTGGACGCGCAGGCTCAGCGGCCATGGCTCACGGGCCTAGTCGCTCTGCGGCACGTGGGATCTTCCCAGACCGGGGCACGAACCTGTGTGCCCTGCATCGGCAGGCAGACTCTCAACCACTGCGCCACCAGGGAAGCCCAGCAGGCAGATTCTTAACCACTGCTCCACCAGGGAAGTCCCTGTAATTTATACTTTATAAATGGAGAAATTGAGGCACCCAGGGCTTAGGTGACTTGGTTAAATCAGCAGATAAATATTCGATGTGAATACTCTCAGCCCAGTGTGTTTTCTCCCAGGTCAGTGGTTATACTACCCCCCCCAAAAAAATTCAGTCCAGTTTTTATCTATATTGTTGATACTATCTGAAATATTAATTAGGAGACTAATAATGACAGTGAACACTGAGTATTTGTCATCAACAAGAAAGGAGGTAAAAGTTTACTAGTAAAGTTTTTCCATGGTGGCTTTTTTAGTTACAAAAGTATGTCCTAAACATACACTTTAAAAAATATATTGAGTATTAATTCACTAGCCCATTCTACCTTACCCAGCAGTCTGCAGATACTACCTTGAATTAATGCTAGGAAGCAGAACTCTTACCTTCTTTCAATTTGATTGTTGGGTTTATATTTGTACTAGAGCAAGCGCTCTATAATTTAATACTTAGTTTTAAAACATGCTACTTTGAATTGATCTGTGAACCCAGTTGCCTTATTTCCCCTATCTTTTTTCTGTAAGAAGAGCTTCTGTTGGATTTTGATTTATAGTACTAAATATACTATGACAGAACCAAGCCCAAGCCCCAGTGTTCTAAGGTGTCATTCAGTTAAAGGTAGAAATGAAATTAGGCTTCCTGCAATGTAGATAACATTCATACAGGATGAAACATTTTATTGGAACAGTGATGGTTTCTGCTGCTGTGCATTTCTTCCTTTGTCATTGGACCTCCATCTATCACCCAGGCATTTGGCTCATTATGGATATCTGAATTATCAATAGTAACTAATTAGCCCTTAATTAGGGCATTGTGATGATGAGGCCACAATTGCAGCTGTGTGTCTGTTGGGTGGTTTCTCTCCATTTGCCCCAGCCTGCCATCTTGCATCCTACCTTTCACAGGTTCACAACGGGCTAGTCAGCAAGCAATCAGTTGACTCAATAAAAATATAAAATAAAAAACGCTGCTGTCAAACAACTTCCAAAATGCTTAGTTTATTGATCGGGAATCAAAAGCATGCCCTCCAAACAGTATATAATTCTTATTATGTCTTGAATTTGTACAGGGCATTTCTAACAGAAAAATCAAAGCACTGCTGAAGGTATCTTAAATTATCTTAATATTTATCCAGTGCCTATGGTGTTCATGACATTATTCTAGCCACTGTGGGAGATATAAGACCTGGTCCCTGCCTTATCGAAGCCTAAAATGGATGCAGGAAGATAATAATTATGCCAAGCCTTATCTTGAAGATACTGTTCTAAGTGCTGTATGTACATTATTGTATTTTCTTCCCAACTATTTGAGTAGGTATTATTATCCCCATTTTACCAACAAAGAAACAGAGGTTCAGGAAGAATAAACGATTTACCAAGAAAATTAAGTGCTTGGGCTATGACTCAAACTCGTGCCTTTTTGACTCCAAAATTAGCTATAATACTACAAAGTATAAAGACTTAAAATAGTAAAACACCCCCCTCCAAAATTAAAATGAACATATCTCAAATGCTCCTATACTTTTCCAGCCCATGGATACAAAAAGAAGTCACAGAAATATCAATAATGCACAAATCCTGTTTTTGTGGCACTGTACCCAAAGAGTATCAGGCTGCCCTTTCTGAAACATACACCCCTCCCAGTTATTTTGGGAATCTGCAAAAAAGAGATGCAGTCTCACACCTGCTCACAAAGCACTCTATCCACTGCAATCACCGGGAGATATCTAACTGAGGGTTTATGGAACTTGAAGAGTTAGAAATAGACTTTGAAGAACAGGGAGCCTTCCCCTTGGTAGAATGGAAGAAATAGACCCTCAGCTGGCTACATCAATGGTGTTGAGAGGACACACAAATAATTCCATTAATTTATATTTAGTTTTGGGGTAGCCTCAGAGATGGTCACTTACATACACACAGGTTGAACCTGGTCCCCCAAACCTCTCAGTCATTACTAAGGGCATTCATGTCTTTGGAACTTGAATCATAAACAAGAGAAGCATATGCAAGTATGACATTGGGGAAGATGCTATTTTTTAGGAAAATGGGGAATTTTTGAGTTTGGTTTCTGTGACAAAGAAAATATCGTATGCTCACTATACTCATTTCTTTTTAAGCACGCAGAAAGAACACATTGTCTGGCTCCTTTTGCAGACGAGTTGGGAACTGACGGCATCTGGACGAAAGTAATTAAGCCATTTGTTTTTCTGGTCATTAAAAACATCTCCTTCAGGCTTCCCTGGTGGCTCAGTGGTTAAGAATCTGCCTGCCAATGCAGGTGATACGGGTTTGAACCCTGGTCTGGGAAGATCCCACATGCTGTGGAGGAACTAAGCCCGTGTGCCACAACTACTGAGCCCACGTGACACAACTACTGAAGTCCATGAGCCTAGAGCCCGTGCTCCGCAACAAGAGAAGCCACCGCAACGAGAAGCCCGTGCACTGCAACAAGGAGTAGCCCCTGCTTGCCGCAACTAGAGAAAGCCCCCACGCAGCAACAAAGACCCAACGCAGCCAAAAATAAATAAATACAAAAATAAATAAATTTATTTAAAAAAAAAAGAATTATACTACAGGGAGCTACAGGTGTTAATCCCTGGCTCAGCATCTGCTTCCAGAGAACCCAACCTATGGCTGGGGTCAATGGGATACTTCCAATATTGCCACATGGTTAGGATGCACTATATTGACAGAAGGAGAAATTAGGCAAAAACACAGACTTTATAGGCAGCATATATTAGGTATATTTGTATGATGTTTCTATATTTAAAGAAGAAAAATTACTCCCATAAACAGACAACTCATTACTTCCCCCATGAAAAATGTTCCAAAGAGTATTGCCAAGATTCTCTCCATGCACCTTTCATAGGAGGAGGCCATTGTTCTATTATCTTTCCCAAGTCACACAGGACCCAACACTCAAGCAACAGCGCCAAAGCCTGATCCTTGTATTCACTGCTGAAAAATGTCAAAGAACCAAAGAATCACAGAATATTTGGAAAGGAAAAGATTTTGCAGGTCTTTTCCCCATCTTCCTTTGTAACCATGGCTTGAGACCTAAGAAGAAATCTGCTGGGTTCTTCTAGGAAATATTTCCTCCCTAATAAAAAGACTGGCAAGGAAGTAACCTTGACTTCTCCTCTTTGATCTGATGGACTCTTAGACCTGGAATCTTGGCAGCCACCTACAGCTATCAGGAGAGACATCATGGTGAAGATGACAGTGCAGTAAGACAAAGCTGGTGTCTTTGAATATCTCACTGAGTTGTTGAGCCAATCCATGAAATTACCCTAAGTCCAGAATTTTGATTTTGACAGATTATGTTCCTTATTTTTAAAGTCATTTTTATTCTTGGATAGTCTGGTTCATAGCCAAAGCACCCTGATTATGGATTATCTAATCTAATAGTTTGGTTTCACAGGTAAAGAAACTGAGACTATGAGTAAATAACTCACTCAATACCCACAGTGATTAAGTGACAGGACTACAACTCAAACGCTGGAGTCCTGATTCTTGGACTAAAGCACTTTGCACCAAACCTTAGAGAACATTCTAGCTGGAATCGAAAGGAAATGAGAAGACCGGAGAGAGGCCTGGTAGGCTCTGGAGGGAAGCAATCTCAGGTACCCAGGGAGAGAGGGCTTCTGCTAGTGAGTGAGGATCCCTTCAGGACAGGATTCCAGCCAACTGTGAGCAACTCTCCTCCCCTGTTCCCGACCTCTTAGACCACCCTTGTGTCCCCAGAAAGCCAATTAAAAATAAGCATTGACCATGTCACTGTCCTAGATACGTAAAAATAACATTACTGTACATGACCAAAAGTGAACCAGATTCTCTGAATTTTTTTCCAGCTTCCAAAAATAGTTAAGACTTTCTGCCAAAGAGAATGGGGCTTGAATTCCCATGAAAAAACATCAGTCCATGGCATTTGCTCCAGTGTAGAAATAATTAAATACACTCTGAAGAATGGAATTCTCAGCCCTCTCTCACCCCACCAGCCTGTTTTTCGAAAGTAAAGGGAGGGGGGAGTGGAATGTGGCAACCACGATGTAGTAAAGAAAGCACTAGACTTGGAATCAGGAAAACTGGGTTCTAGCCTGAAGGAAACTTTTGCCATTCTTTTTAGTCACCCAGTATCTGACCCTTTCTTTACAGAATTGCAGAATATCTCATTGTGTAAGTTTGAAAGGCCAGATACTTATTTTCCCAGCCTCCTTTGCAGCTAGAATTTTGGCATGTGACCTAAGTTCCACTGTGATGGTTAATTTGATGTATCAATGTACTGGACCACGGGGAGCCCAGATATTTGGTTAAAAGATACTCTGGGTATGTCTGTGAGTGTGTGTCTGGGAGGGTGTTTCTGGATGAGATTAACATTTGAATCAGTAGACTGAGTAAAGCAGATTGCCTTCCCCAATTTGGGTGCTGTCCAATCCACGGAGAGCCTGAATAGAACAAGAAGACAAGTAAGAGAATTCGCTCTTCCTGCCTGAGCTTACTCAACCTGGGACACCGGTCTCCTGCTTTCAAACTCAGACTGGAACTTACACCATTGGCTTTCCTGGTTCTTAGGACTTTGAACTCAGACTGAAACTCTTCTATCAGCTCTCCTGGATCTCCAGGCTTGCCAACTGCAGCTCCTGGGACTTCTCAGCCTCCATAACCAGAGAGCCAACCCCTTATAACAAACCATATATGTATAGGAGGTATATATATATATGTATATATATACACACACATATATAAAAAATATAACATAATACTTATTTCCTGTTTCTCCGGCATATCCATATTAATACATCCACCAGTCAAAAGCACCATCCCCAGATTTTGAACAGGAAGCCAGTGTGGCAAATGAGGACTTGGAAAGAGGGGTTAGTGAAGAGAAGGGGAGGGGGAAGAAAGTTGATTAGACACCACCTGGCCCCCCCGCCCCCTGAGTTGAGGTTTGACCTGGAATCACAGGAAAGAATCCTGGATCTTTACAAAAAGACAAAAAAGGTGTGGGGGCTTTTGTTTCCTCTCTCGATGTTGAGGCACTGGACATTACTGATTCACAAGTCAGTCTTTGACTCTCAGCTGGACTGGAATCTCCATAAGGAGAGAAACTTCACTGACCTGTTCACCACGATATCCTCAGCACCCACCTCAGTGCCTGGAGCCCCCTATCTGCTCAGAAATGTTTGTGAAATGAAGTCTATTTTGTATAATACACATCAGCCATTTCTGGCAAATAGGATCATTTTGTTTTGAGCCTTTTATACTGACCAAATCAAACCTTGCACAATCTAGAAACTTTTAGGGAACCTCAGGCTAACAGAAGCATAATAATAACTAAAGAAGTTTGGATTTGGACTTAACTTCAGGTTTGACTTTGATTGGAAGAAGTCACAACGTTGCACGTTTCTCTAAGATGAAGTGTCTAGTGACTGGTGCCTTGGCTGGAAGGGTGATATCGTCCAGCCATGCACATTCTCATACCTTGTGCCTAGATGCGTGGGATATGGAGTGACAGGACCTGCCTGGACCACCTCCAACCAGACAAGTTCCACGGTCTTGCTTGTTACATTTTGCTGGTGCAATTAAAGAGTGAAAGGAGGATCAAGGGAGCAAGCAGATTCCCCCTTTACAACTTAGCATGTAATCAATCTTGACGTTTTTATTTACTCCTTGATATGTTTATTCTACTCCAATAGAGTTGTAGTTCAAAAGGTAGCAGAAGCCTAAAGTTAGATTTTTACAAAAACTGAAAATGTAGCTTCTTTTGTCAGAATTGTACTTCTGGTCAGAATGTGGGTGTGGCAGTAAAAAAGGGCACACACAGACCCTCGATAGTGCTGAAGTGGAACAGAAACTTCTGGGCTGATCCCACATGTCCTAAGAAGCTTTAAGGCATAACCAACATGAGCTAAGGCCTCATGAGCACGTATTACAAGCCAGTCACCGTCTAAGCACTTTACATGTATTAACTCAGGTAATCCTCGCAATTCTCAATGAGTGTGTTACCATCATCATCCCCATTTTACAGATGAGGCAAGGCAGGCACAGAGGAGTAACTTGCTCAAGTTCACACAGCAAGGAAGGGAGGAACCAAGATTTGGATTCACGTCTGGCTCCAGAATCTATGCCCTTATAGCGACTGCCCAAGTGAACACTAACTGGAAAACTCAGTGCCTCCCACCACAGATAACGTGGTGCTTACTTCCAAAACGATGAACCAGGGCTAAGAATCAGTGAGTAGAGAAGGAGGAGACACAGAGTTTTTGTGTTTGGTTTTAAACCGCCAAAAACCCCACCCTTGGTGTTGTTTACTTCTGACTAAAAAATAAGATGCTCATAGAAAACATGGAAAATAATGAAGTATAAAAAAGAGAATGTATCTCATGTAAACTTGAGTCCTCTCAACCCATCCAAGGGTCTCACTCATTCATCGGCCCATCTACCCAGTTATTCAGTACACTTTTGCCTTGTGCTGCACTTGGCTCTGTGGAACAAGTAAAATTGTGCAAGTCACATAAACCAATTCAGTTTTAGTTGGTTCAGAAGAGGAAACAAAGCATATCTAAGAAATGCCTTATTATATGTACAGTTTGAGACAAGCTGCAATTAAAAGTGATACAAATGGAGCACACAGGATTTCAAGGCAGTGAAACTAAGCTGTATGATACCATGTTATACATTTGGTGAAACCCACAGATTGTACAACACCAAGCTTGAACCCTAATGTAAACTATGGACTCTGGGCGATTACGATGAATCACTTATAGGTTCATCGATTGTAACAGCTGTACAACATGCCAGTGGGAGATGTTGACAGTGATGGAGGGAGGCTGTGCATATTTGGGGGCAGGGGATATAAAAGAAATCTCTGGGGACTTCCCTGGCGGTCCAGTGGTTAAGACTACGCACTTCCACTGCAGGGGCCGTGGGTTCAATCCTTGGTCGGGGAACTAAGATACTGCATGCCTCATGGCATGGCCAAAAAAATAAAAATAAAGGATTGTTTAAAATAAATAAATAATAAAACTCTGTACCTTCTGCTCAGTTTTGCTGTGAACATAAAACTGCTTTAAAAACAAAATTTTAAACTCAATTAAAAATTAAGAGTTTGGGCTTCCCTGGTGGCGCAGTGGTTGAGAGTCCGCCTGCCGATGCAGGGGACACGGGTTTGTGCCCCGGTCCGGGAAGATCCCACGTGCCGCGGAGCGGCTGGGCCCGTGAGCCATGGCCGCTGAGCCTGCGCGTCCGGAGCCTGTGCTCTGCAACGGGAGAGGCCACAACAGTGAGAGGCCCGCGTATCGCAAAAAAAAAAAAAAAAAATTAAGAGTTTGAAAAAAAGTGATACAGAGGTAAAATAACTCATGCTTTGTGTTTACTGTGTGCAGCACACAGGTCTAAGAAACTACATGAGTTAGCTCATTCAATCCTCACTACAACCAAATGAGATGAAACTATCTTTAAATACCCCTTTTATACTGAGTGAACTGATGAGGATGATTATAATTTTTGTGACTTTCTGTTTGAATAATAAAAAAAAAAAACCCACAAGGACTCAGAGGCAAAAAATACACAAATCAATTTTCACTACAAAGTAAAGGAGCTGTTACAGTGGAGGATTCCTGGACTGAATGTCAATATTATGACATAGTGTGAGTGTGTTTCGTGTGTGGTAATTGCAGTCATTGTTGCTTTTGTTGTGGTCATGCATTTACAATGCTTGGTGTCAGTTTATTTATGTCTTGTAAAAATAAAATACAGTGTGTGTGTATGTGAGTTGTGAAAACAAAACAAAAATTAAAACCAAGCACTCATATCCCAGGAAATCAATTAATATTGGCACTTACTTCCTTAACTACTCTTCATATTATGTCATCCTGAATTTGATCCAGAGCTAGACAATTAAGCTTAGCTTTCAATACTGCCTCACAGTTCTGAGCAATATTACTATCAGCAAAGCAGAGCTGAGGTTGCATCAATCTATTCATCATTCAGATTATTCCAAAAGACAAATTAATATATAGAGATTGGTCCTTGGTGGGCACATTAATTGCTTCAAGCCACCATTCTAACAATATTATTACTGTCGTTACAGAACACTTATGAATTTTTTTTAATACTGCTTTAATTCCTCCCCTCCACCATCACCCTCTCCCACCCTACCGTACCATATCCCCAAATCATGTTAACAACCTAGTAGCTCTGTAGTTTTCTCTGGGCTCATGTAATTATAATTACGTGTGTGTGTACATATAAGTGTGTGTGTATATATATAGAGAGAGAGAGAGAGAGAGGGAGGGTTAATGTTATTTTACAAAATGAAATTTATACACTTGTGAAAAAAAAAGAAAAGAAAATGTCTGACAACAGTAGCAAAGGGTGGGAGGGAAGAACTGGAAACTGGAAATTGTTGTAAGATCCTCATGCTACACATGAAGTAGTATAATATTATTTGAAGATAGACTCATTAAAGATGATTTTAAACCCTAGAAAAACACTAAAAAATTTTTAGAGGTATAAGTAATAAATCGATAGTGGAAATAAAATGGAATCATTAAAAAAAAATCCCCATTAATGCAAGAAAAAGAGGAAAAAAGAAACAAAGAAAAGTTTGGACCAAATAGAAAAGAGCTGGCAAAGTGGTAGATTTTAATCCAATCAATAATCACATTAAATGTGAGTAATCTAAACATACCAATTAAAAAGAGACTGTCAGTTTAGATAAAAAGGCAAAACCCAACTAGATGCTGCCTACAGACAAAGATGACGGTGAAGTTGTAAAGGGGGTGTGCATATTTGGGGTTTGGGGGGTTACTGATTTGGGTGCTTGTTGTACAAAGTATTTCCTTTGTAATTGCTTTTTAAACTCCATTTTATATACTTGATATGTATATTCCCAATAAATAAAGTTAACTGGCAATCAAAAAAAAAAAATACCCCTTTTATAGGTGAGAAAGCCCAGGTACAGAGAAGCTGCACAAGTTACCGAAGGTCACAGCTAGTGAGTGGAGCCAGCCTATGAACCCGAGTGGCCAGCTCCAGAAGCCACGCTCCTAATTTCTATCATCTGCTGCCTGCCTCCGTGGAGGTTTGGGACAGCTGAGGATGGGGGGATTACTTCCTGTGATGGGCACGGGTGGATGGGGAGAAGGGAAGCTCAGGAGTGATAGAGAGGGGCAGAGGAGCCATTGAGGCAGGTGAAGGATGAGTCCTTATTTTTCCCGTGCCTGAAGTATTTCAGAGCCTCACGATAACAGGTGGTGGAGTTTCCACCAGGGTGGAATGCTAGATTTCTGGTCGTTGGGTGGAGGGTTCACCCCAAGCGACATGACAACCCCTCCCAGAAAGACAATACTGGCTGATGTGCCCAGCACTGACAAGCACTGTGGATCCACTGCATCTTTAGGCCAGAGTAGAAGATCTCTCTCTCAGTTAGTCATGTTGTCTTGGGCCTCCCTCTTTTTTCCCCTCACAGTCCTCTCTATCTCAAATCCCTTCCCAGCGAGGGCTCACCCGTGTGCCGCAGGACACGGCCCTGCGACCATGCCCCACCTCTCTCCTGGAACCTCTGCCCCGGTTTGGCCCTGGAGGCCTGGACAGCCTGAGCTGGACCTCGGAGAATGGGAAAGTTCAGTGTTTGCCTGAGGCATGGTGAGTCATTCAACCGTAACTCTCACTTGTTCGTTCTCCATCCCAGCAGTGTCCTCACGGTACATCGAGGCCTGCTGAGGAGGGCCAGTCTTAAGAGGCCAGCTGCCCTCACTCATCCTCCTTCAAGGGTCATTAGCAAGAATTCTTTCGGACAGACATTTCTTTCAGCCACTTCACAAGTATAAAACTGTACCAAACTAAACTTGAGAACATTTTCAAAAGTGATCGTTGGTAACTTGACTCCCGAGATGGCTGCCATCGATGTCAACCCTCCCCGTAGGCACGTGCCACTCTTCCCCTGGGAGGTGGAATGTAGTCCTCCACACCCCAGAATCTGGGCTGGCCTGTGACTGCTCTAAACAGTAGAGCATGGTAGGAGTGACGTTGTGCCAGCACCGGGCCCTGGCCTTGAAGGGACTGACAGCTTCCCTTCCCGTCTCTTGGAGCCCTGAGTGTCATGGAACAAATCCAGGCCACTTCACTGGAGAGAGGCCACATGGTGGAGGGAGCCCCAAGACATCAGACACGTGCGTGAGGAAGCTCTGCTGAATGTCCAGCGGGGTGAAGCCTCCTCCTGACTCCAGCCCCAGCCTGCATTTGACTGTATGAAATTCCAAACAAGAACCGCCAAGTTCAGACCATTCAACCCACAGAATCATGAATGATAATAAATGAAGTTGCTCATTTTGGGATCAGTTTGTTACACAGCAACAGATAACCAAATTATGATCATTCACTTTAACCCAGCAATTCTAGGAATCTAGAAAATATTCTGGAATATAGGCCAAGACTCACAAACAAAACTGTTTAATACCTCATTGATGATCGCTACAAAAAAGTAGAAAAATAGGACAGTAGGTAAGTAAATTGTATAGGTGATGTATTATGTGGCCATTGAAATAATGCCTGAGAAGTATATTTAATATCATTAAATGTTTACCATATACTAACCCAAAAAAGGGAAAGAAAAGAAATTGAGTCACCCAAATTATAAATATTGTATGACCACATAAGATACATAGGTATAGAGATGACTGGAAGCAAATTTGCGAAAATGTTGGCATTTTTAACTGAGTGTTAGGAATGGGACGATTGTTAGTTTCTTTACACTTCTCTGGATTTTTTCAAGTTTTCTACAGTGGGCATGTATTTTTATTTTGCTGATTATAAAAGTCATGCATGTCCATCATAAGAAAAAATTCAGACAAGACTAAAGGTCATAAAGGTAGAGTCATAATCAACCCAAATTCGCCTTAGAGAGTTAACCACTGTCAACATTTTAGTGTTAACATTTAGGATTTACTTTCATCTGTAGATTTCCATATGTAAATGTACATTTTGAAATATGCTAAGATATTATACATGCTGTTATTTTCATTTTTGTACCTGTTTTTATAATAAGAACATAAATCTTCAAAAATAAAGTTGATATAATTTTTCTGAGAAATCTCATTGCCTTTTAACCTTCTTTTTACATACAGGTTTGGAGAGATATGCAGATACACACAAATAATGTAAACACAGGAACAATCATACCAGGCCCCAAAATAACAGTGTAAAAACTGTGCCGCTAAACAGCAATCCACACATGAGGAATGCCGCTATTTAGCAACTTGGAGGAGAAGGCTTCTTGGTGCTCCCTTTTCTCTTATGGTAGCAGGTCTGCCTTAGAGGACTTTGAACCTGACGCTCACCCACAGCAAGTGAGGCCCGTTAAGCATAGAGCTATGCCCAGCCAGCCTGCCTGAGTTAGAATTCTTCCTCTTCTTCCCCATGCTGGCTCTCTGACCTTGGACAAATGACTTAATTTCTGTAAACTTCCATTTTCTTATCGAAAAAAGAGGCAATTCTGTTAATGACCTCAAAGAGATACTATGTTGAATTGGGCAGTCCTTGCCATGTGCTTAGCACATTCAGTTAATATCTAGGTGGTGGTGATGTCATTATTTTCTAGAAAAGGTTGTCACATTTGTTTTGACTTGAATTCCACCCAGACAACAGGTATTTAGTCCTTGCACATATTCTGTTCACATTATGATGAAAGATTTTAATATAGGAAAATGAAAAGAATCAACAGGCAGGGGCATTATACATTATATAGTATGGATGTTATAATAATGTTCCACAGTTTGTTAGTATCCCATGTTGAGCATTAACAAAAAGTTTGGAAATGGGAAGAAAGGTTAACCTTTAGGTATTTACGCATTTCGTTAGGCATTAGACATAACAACAGGAAGAGAGGGAAAAAAGGGCAGCTACAATTTTTGCATGCTTTCCATAGGCCAAGGAGCATGCTCAGGACAGCTACAGAACCAAATCCTCCATACACATATTATTACCCCCATTTTATAAGTGGGGAAACTGAGGCTTAAAGAATCCACCTCCTCCCTACGCCGCCACCCTTTCTAAGTTTCCTAGAAAGCTTTGGTGAAAGTGTGTTCTATTTCTTTGTTGCAGTGTACTTGGGAAGCCACTCTCTCTGTGATTTCAACAATAAAAAGGAAAAAAGAAAATAAACAGAAAAGAGAAAAGGGATGCTCAAAATCACCATTCATTGTTCCTAAGAACCTACCCTATCAGTGATTTTTTTTTAATATTTTAAAAAATTTATTTATTCTTTTTTTTTTTTGGCTGTGTTGGGTCTTCATTGCTGCACGCAGGCTTTCTCTAGTTGAGGTGAGCAGGGGCTACTCTTCATTGCGGTGCATGGGCTTCTCACTGCGGTGGCTTCTCTTGCTGCAGAGCACGGGCTCTAGGTGTGCAGGCTTCAGTAGCTGCAGCACGCGGGCTCAGTAGTTGCGGCTCATGGTCTCTAGAGTGCAGGCTCAGTAGTTGTGGCTCACGGGTTTAGTTGCTCCATGGCATGTGGGATCTTCCCAGACCATGGCTCAAACCCGTGTCTCCTGCATTGGCAGGTGGATTCTTAACCACTGCACCATGAGGGAAGCCCTCAGTGATTTTTAAGAAGAAAGGAAGACTTGTCAAACCTCTCTTGCCCCCAAAATTAGCTGGAAGGGATTTTGCTGGCTTTTTAGAAGTGTGTTCTTCTGGATAGGGGGGCTATCTTGGGGGCTGGCTGATCCTGAGGAGTTATAACTTCTGTCTTCTAAAAGTTACCCCCTTACATTGTCTGTGGAAGACTCTAATTACATAGATCTTGTCCCTCAAAGAGGGTTCAGTTCTTAAAAATCTCAGACCTTGGGCTTCCCTGGTGGCGCAGTGGTTGAGAGTTCGCCTGCCGATGCAGGGGACACGGGTTCGTGCCCCGGTCCGCGAAGATCCCACATGCCGCGGAGCGGCTGGGGCCGTGAGCCATGGCCGCTGAGCCTGCGCGTCCGGAGCCTGTGCTCCGCAACGGGAGAGGCCACCACAGTGAGAGGCCCGCGTACCGCAAAAAAAAAAAAAAAAAAAAAAAAAACTCAGACCTTTTAACTGCTAGAAGGGAAACACCACACTGATTTTTTCCCCAGTAAAACCATATTAAACTATGGCTCCAAACTAAT
Organism: Grampus griseus; assembly: GCF_964374135.1. NCBI lineage: Eukaryota > Metazoa > Chordata > Mammalia > Artiodactyla > Delphinidae > Grampus > Grampus griseus. The sequence goes on from NC_139019.1 coordinate 43,522,101, forward strand.
AAATCTAGTTTTCTCTGCTTTAAATGATGTGCCACTATTGTTTGTATTGACTACTCCCTCCAGCACGTTCTATATTCACGTATGGAATACAATTCTGAAAATACTTCTTTTGACCTACTTAAGTCTTTATCCTCCCATTTTAGTTGTTTATCTCCACCTCAGACAACTCACAGAGGCATCAGTCAATGTAAAACTTTTACTACTTTTCACTGATAAACCCACCCAAAGGGGCTTTTATTTGAGATGAATTAACTGTTCTCTCTCCTCTTCTCTGACAGTTTAACATCTGTGTGGCCACAAGAAAAGCTTTCAATAGTTCAACCTTCAGCTCTTCCTCTGGTGGGAACTGAGAATAAGAATGATGATCTTGTCTGAACAACCTGAAACTGATTCCAGCCTCTACAGAAGGTTTTGCAGTTTTATATCCCAGTAGAGTCCAAGACTTTAGGCAGAATGTGAGAACTGAAAGCCCGATGTTGCTGTACAGGCTTCTCTTGAAAGGGCTTTGACCTGATTCATCTGCACCTCATTATTAATTTACCTTTTGCTGCAGCAGAGACCAAAAGAAAAATGCCCAAGGACCAAATCTCAAAGAGGCCTCACTGAGCGCACTGAACAGGCTTTATCCTGCTGTTTCTGGAAAGCAGTCCCAAATTAGTACAGAAATAAGAATAAGTTGTTCCAGCAGCACAAGTCTGCTTCTTTTCCAAACTAGTCTTTAAAAAAAGTACATAGAAAAGTAAGAGTTAAGCAATGCTTCAAAAAGTTACTAAATCCAGCAAAAGCGTTGGAACTTGGGTAAGTAGTCACTTAGGGATAACACTGACTGGAAGAGCAAAGTGACTGAGAATTTTTGAAATCCTAGTTTACGGATTTAAGTTCTTAACTATTAAAAGTCACTCAAATCATATTTATTGTGAAATCAGCATCTTCTGGAGAAGGCACAATAAAATAAAATGGATGTGCTCAGTTTTATAGATGAGGTGAAATAAATTGAAATCAGAATCAGACAACCAAAACGTGGACCAGGTTGTTGCAGTATTTAAATACACTTGTTTAAAACTGCTCTAAGGACACAGATATAGATGTGTATGAAGATACATTTTTTTCTGGACTGATAATCACGAACTTTGGCTATTTTTAGTTTTCATTTCATGTTCAGTGTAAAGCTACTCAGTTGAGCTTTCTAACCACATACTAGTGACAGTTTCTAATATAAAACGTTTTGTCTGGTCAGTGAGGCTAGAGTCCATTTTAATTTTTCTATATGCTTTCTTATATTAAAAACCAAATACAGGGTTTTCCTGGTGGTGCAGTGGTTGAGAGTCCGCCTGCCGATGCAGGGGACATGGGTTCGTGCCCCGGTCCGGGAAGATCCCACATGCCGCGGAGTGGCTGGGCCCGTGAGCCATGGCTGCTGAGCCTGCACGTCCGGAGCCTGTGCTCCGCAGCGGGAGAGGCCACAACGGTGAGAGGCCCGTGTACCGCAAAAAAAAAAACAAACAAAACTAAAACTAAAAACATTCTATTTTAAAGTTAAATATCATTACCTATTCTATTATGCAAAAAAATTGGGAAAGCGGGAAGCCATCCCATTAAAGTTAGAACTAGTAGAAAAACATTACGCAAGACATTCTCTAGGAATCCAATGCAAGACATTCTCTAGGAATCCAAACATTTTTTCCTGGTAACATATTTATTTCACTGCCCATTCATGACCAGTAGATTTCAGTGGTGTTATGTTCTAGTTGTTAAACTTCCTGAAATAAAAAAAAGCACCTCAAGACCCACCAGAATAGAGTCTTTTGAATACTAACAAGTTATCATGTGGTCCTATTTTGAGTAGAGCCATAGGAGAGAAAAAGGAAATCTACAGTTTCATGAACGCTATTGTAGATTTTTGAGTAGAGTATGCTATTCCTCAGAGCTATGGGTACTTTTGTACTTCTTTACTTCTTTGTTCCTTACAAAGTATTATTGTTTTATGTTTTCCATTGTCCAGACCCCAAGAACCTTGAGTGAAGAACCAGCAGTCTGTGCCGGGTTTGAATTCACCATTAGCACCCAGGGTAACCTCAGTCCACAGAATGTAAGAAGACAAGCAAGGCAATGTTTGTGGAGTCCAGCGACTGAACCCACTCCACTCCAGAAGAAATACCCCAATTGTCCTTCCTAAGCAAAAATTGCCACGATTCCCCATAAACAAGCAGTTGTCCGTTGACTGTTATAAATAGACTTTAATACACAACCAGCTGTCTGAGAGAGTTTATAACTGTTGACCAAAGACACAGTGGGGAAGGGAAATGGGAGATTTCCGCATAGCAGGAGAATGGCTTGTCTGCAGTGAGTGAGCTTGTGCACAGATCCCCCATTAAAAATATGTCAGCATGCCTGGATTTGAGCTAAAATTAGGGAAAGGCACAACGGGCTTCATGTTGGAGTCTTCTCAATAGTTACTGTATTCTTGTCTCATGGGCACCCTCGAATTCAGGATTGTGAAATAAGTGGCAGTCACCAGCAGATAGCCTGTAAAGTGCTGGTCAAAGGAGATATTTTAGACGATACAGAGCAAGATGCACCAGTTGGGCCGTGATAAGAGCTAACCTTTCCCCCTAGTTCTTCCCCCATTTCCGGTACTGTTTTCTTTTATCTTTAAGATGATTCTCCTTTTCCTTCTTTCCCAACCTCCCCAGATAAACTGTTGAGAACACCCCTAGAGAATGGTTATTTTCACCAGGCCCAATCCCTGGGGCAAGATGGTGTCTCAAAAATCTGATGGGGTGTGATAGAATGGGGCCGGAGCAGCCTGCCAGGAGCACACGCTTTCCTGTTCTGCCGCAGGATCCCGCCCACGGCTGCTCTGAGTTCTGACCAGCCAGCCGGAGATCGCCGGCTGTGGCTGTGGCTGAAGGTGCAAGGGCTGTTGTTGCAAAGCTGAATGAAACTAAGCGTGGAAGGACAAACAGGCCTCAGAGGAACGAATATGGACACAAAGGGGCAGACCCAGAAGACAGACACAGGAGTAGAACCCAGAAGGGAAGACTTACATTTCTTTCCCCTGTAAACTAAGTAGGGACAGAGAATGAAGGCCATATTTGAAGAGAAAATAGTAAGTTGTGTGTAGTTTTTAGATATACCTCTTCCCAAAGGTCTGTGAAATATGCTTTGAGACACTGAAATTTCTCTTCAAATTCCCAGTTTGATCCCCACCCGCTAAAAATTTTAAGAGGTATTATGAACTTTTTCCATTGAAGTATAATTGACGTAATTATATTAGGCTCAGGTGTACAACATAGTGATTTGATATTTTCATATGTTACAAAATGATCACCATGATAGATCTCATTACCGTCTGTTACCGTACAAAGACAGTGCCTCGTTTACTATTTTCGCCCACACTTCACGTTTCATACCCATGACTCATTTATTTTACAACTGGAAGTTTGTACCTCTTCATCTCCCTCACCTATTTTACTCATTCGCCCACCACCACGGCCTCCCCTCTGGCAGCCACCAGTTTGTTCTCTGTATCTACGCCTCTGTTTGTTTGTTTTTTTTTTCTCTGTTTGTTTTGTTACGTTTGCTCATTTGTTTTTTAGATTCTATATATGAGTGATATTATATGGTATTTCTCTTTCTCTGTATGACTAATTTCACTTAGCATAATACCCCTTAGATCTCTCCATGGTGTCGCAAATGGAAAGATATCATTTCTTATGGCTAATATCCCATTGCGTGTGTGCACGTATATATGTACACACACTGTGTGTGCGTGTGCATATATATGTACATACACATTGTGTGTGCATATATATATACACATTCTGTGTGTGTGTGTGTGTATATATATATATATATATCTATCCCACATCTTTAGCCACTCGTCTGTTAAACACTTATGTTCCTTCCATATTAGAGAGTATTATAAATTCTCTGTGGAGAAAAAGCCTCTCATGACTGGCTTTGAACTATCCAGAGCTAGCACCCATCCTATAATTCCAGCTTACCCTGAAATTAACATGAATGAGAAAGTTTATGGCTCAATGAGAATTTTTTTTCCTTCTGGTTGAGAAACATGCAATTTAACACCAGGTCCTATTTTTTTTTAGGAATTAGAAGTTCTATTCTATAGACTGAAAAACTTTAAACTGAGTAAACAAGGGAGTGTACCTCTAGAGATGTATACCCTGAAGATCTGAGATATTGGATATCTCCTACTACACACCTACGTACAACTACTCTTTCCTCAATAAACCTGTTCGTTCATTTCCTCTTTTAGAAAGTAGCACCTAACTCAGTATTATAAGAGGGTTAAATGAGTTAGAAGAGTGCCTTGCACCTGGCACTCAATAGTGTAACCTATTACAAATTCATTCGTTTCAAAACTTCCTGAGTCTTTTTCTTCCAGGATAATTTTGTACCAAAGCATAAGGTTCAGACAGAAGTGCATGTAAGATACCTCTTGGTAAATCTTCACGAACTGAGGATAACCATGAGAGCCCTGCCTGGAATAAGAACATTCCCAGCACCTTAAGACCCTCCCCTCTAGCCATTGCTGCCTCACCTGCCAGCTAACAATAACCATTATCCTGACAATATTAGTTTTGCTTTTTTAAAATATACTTTTATATTTATAATTGATATGCTTTATAGATAAGATATATTTACATTTATATTTATGATATAATTATAAAATACAACATAAAATTTGCCATCTTAACCATTTATGTGTATAGTTTTGTAGTATTAGCTATGTTCACAGTGTTGTGCTACCATCATCGGCACTCATTTCTAGAGCTCTTTATCCTTAAACTGCAACTCTGTACCCATTAAACAATCTCTCTATTCCCACCCCCAGGTCTTGCCAACCACCTTATATTTTCAGTCTCTGAATCTGACTATTCTAGGTACCTCATATGAGTGGAATCGCACAGTATTGGTGCTAGTTTTGGCCGTTGGTTTTCTCTAAAAATGGAATCATCCAAGTGTGTCTTCTTCTGTGTCTGGCTTTCCCCACCTCAACATCATGTCTGTGGGATTCATCACTCCTGTTGTAGACAGTTACACTTTATTTATTCTCACCATTACATAGTATTCCTCTGTGTGACCATACCATAATTTATTCTACTGGTGATAGGCATTTGGGTAGTTTCCAGTTTGAGGGTTTTTATATATAGTACTTCTATATCTTAGGAGCAACATTGCTAGGCCATAGGTGTTCAGCTTTAGCAGATAGCCCCATGAAGTTTTTTTTACTACAAGTCACTATAGAGAAGTGATCTCTTGTATCATGTGACTTAGATAATCTTCCAAGAAGAGCAATTACATGTTTGAATACATATGATGCCACAGGCTCTGCCCAGAACAGTTCTTCTCTTCCCAGGGTCTATCTGCCCACCCCACTTCCCTCAACTTCCCCTACCTCAAATCCATGCTCCAGCTCCACTGGGCTTTCTGCACTTACCCAAATGCAGGTCTTACTTTCCCTTCTTTTCTAGGCCATTGTGGGTGCTGCTTTGTTCAGCTGGAAAATCTCACTACCCCACCCCATTAGTGTTTCAAATCAGTGGGGGAAAGTGTGAATAGACAATAAAAAAGGTCAGGACAGTTGACTATTTATGTATTGTTTCAGTTGGCTATTTAAAAAAAAAAAAGATTCTCATCAGGTAAGAATGCATTTAACTGCAAGTAACCAAAAAAACTAACAGTGGCCTAAACAGCTAGGGCTACATTTTCTCATGTAAGTCAGGAGAGACAGTTGCTAGCAGTGGCCCACCTGTTCAATGATACCGTTGGGCAGAGGTTGGCCAAACTATGGCCCATGAGCCAATCACTACCAGTTTTTGTACAGCTCACAGACTAAGGATGGTCTTTTTAAACGACAAAAAAGAAAGCAAAAAAATGTTTTGTGGCAAGTGAAAAGTCTATGAAATTCAAGTTTTGGTGCCTATGAATAAAGTTGTTGGAATACAGCTATGCTCATTTGTTGACATTTCCTCTGTGGCTGCTTCCACAGTGCAACAGCAGGGTTGAGTAGTTGCGGCCGACTGTATGGCCCACAAAGCCTAAGATAGTAACTATCTGGCCCCTTACAGAAAAAGCTTGCTGATCTCTGCCCTACAGAACCCAAGGTCATTTCAGTTTTCTCCTTTGCCATCTTTGCCACATGACCCCCAGTAATTTGCTAGGCCCCAAGCTCCAAAGCCGAGCTTTCCTGGAAACCTTGCAGACCTCTATTTCCACCTCATAGACCAGAATATCACAGGGCCCTAGATGCAGGAGGGTATGGGAGATATCCACGTCTCCTCACTCAGAAACAAACTTCAGAAGGAGGAAACATGTAGGTAAAACTATCAATACAAAACACAAAAACGAGGAAGTGCAGAATGTGTATGATCCTTTTACATGGAAAACTAAGCAAACATGAAACCAAGAGTCAATAAAGACAGTGATTGACTTGTCTATATAAACCTCCATGTAGAAAAGATAAACTTTATATATTTGCCACATGCTAAGAGTTTCTACAAGAAAATAGAGAAATGATAGAGAAATTCAAAGAATTCACGTGTCCTACAAGATATTCAAATCTTCATTTTTAAAGATGCAACTTAAAACAATGAAATAATCAGATTAACAAAAATTATCTTGCCCAGTGTGTGGGGGGGACAGGGAGAGAATGGACACTCACAGTGGATGAGAATATAAGTTGATACAGTCCTTTTTAGGAGGAAGCTCAGTATTGCAGCAAGACCAAGACACATCTCTGACTAGCTGTTCTATGTCTAGCACTTTCCCCTAGAGAAATTCTCCTAGAGCATGAAGAAATGTACTCAAAAATTATCATAGCACTCTAACAGCGTGTAACTTTAAATATTCTCTGAGGACCCACCAAGAATGCAATCCGTTAATTGGAACTTTGTTCATATGCAAAGCAAGCAATCTGGCAGGGCACAGTCAGGCCAATGGTAATGACCTCAGGATAGGATCAGTGGTGGGAGGTGGGCCTTTCATTTGTATACTTTGCTATTCTTTACATTTAAAGCACAGACTGCTTCCATAAATGTGTTAGAACTTCAGTTGCACAAACTTCCATAAATATGTTGAACTTCCGTTGCAGGAGTACTAAAAATCTAGCCAACAAGTTAGTGCGTCCATTTAAAAAATACCATAAAACTGAGACAGAGCTTGGAACAGACAGGAGCCAGGGACCATTATGTCTCCTAACTCAGTCCCCACCCCAACCACTATTCTTCCATATTGTCAACTTCATAAATTATGCTGCAAGGACAGGCTAACATGGAGAACTATGAATACTGCTGAGAACGTTGAATGCAGTGATCTTAAGGTTATTTCCAAAGGTAACTGATGTATTCCTCTCCTTTCCTAGGATTTTAGGACCCATCATACAATATTAAGGTATTCAGTAAATGCAGAGTGTCATCTTGAACTTTTCAGTTTCTCTCCTGCATCAACGTCTAACAAGTAATTTTTGCATGAATAGTCACATCGGAGTACTTCCTTATATTTTTGTAGCTAGGTTTTAGAACTTAAAACCAAAAGTCATGAATAAATACTATAAAGGACAAACATTTCAAAGAGCATTTGAGTTACTTCTCTTTTCTGTGATCCTAGACAATAAGACTTGTGACCCAACACCTTTACTCATTCTGATTCAGACTCTCAAGGATATCAAAAGATAGCATGAGACCCACAAAACTAGTACAGATTGTAAAGAATATTAAAGATAGTAAAAGAGCTAATATAACTGAGTTAAACCATCTTTAGGCAGAAAGTCTCTTAAGTGATAATGAGAGACTTAATCTGTCTGTGAGGTTCAAGTTCTCTGCACCCAGGGTCAGTCTCCAGCGATGTCATCCATACCCAGCGGTTCCCAGGCTCTCAGCTGACACTCACCACTATCTAAAGCCTGGTGGCCTGCACCACGACTAGCCCATGCAGAATGCTGCCTTGGACAGAGTCCTCACCTACTCCAAAGAGGCCAGGAATGTTAGCTGGGGAGGAGTTGACAGTCTGAGACTTAAGCCTGCTTTGGGCCAGCTGCAGGCCTATGGTATAGAGACGGACAAGAGGAGGGGAATAGCTTGGAAAGGTCCAAAGCAGAGCCCTGATTAACACCAGTAACAGTTCTACCCCTACCCCAAGGGCAGGCACACACCCATTCCAACTCCTCCTTCCCCTCCTAAGTGACCCCCAAGGTGACACAGAGCCTGGCCAACTCACCCATCTAGGACAGAGCAGTATCCAGACATCCTGACACACAGTGGGCCCAGCTCCCCCAGTGATGGGGTGGTGAGAACAGCACTAGAGGGGCCTCTGCCCACAAAGACAAGCATCCAAGGAGGAGTTATTCTCATAGCTCCATCCTTCCTACTGTGCTTTGACAAATAGAAACCAAAGAGCTTCAAAGAGCTCTCATCGCTATGAGGACTAACCCCAGGCCCTCACTAGAGTCCCGAGATCGCCGTGGCTGTGAGGCTGGTGGGAGGCTCCAGCGTATCTCAAAAGCAGCCTCACTTTTCTATCAGGGATGTGTTCATGCAATACACACTCATTGTGTTCACCATCCCGGACCATCAAGGAGAAAACCCTGACCTTGATGGGACCGCAGACCTGGAAGAACCACGCATGTCTCCTGACATTAAGGGGAGTTGGAAGCTGGGTGCAGCAATACTCTTTGCAGGCATCTCTGAAGTTTCACCTTGTGATCCTGCAGGTGACAGAACTTTTCTGCTGAAGACTTGGCCTGGCCAGGCCCTATCTACCAGTGACACTGGCCTGGGAACCCCAGGACCAGCTGCTCCACATCAGGGATAAAGGGTTCCTGCAGGTAAGGCAGGAGAAACAGAGGGGGTCGTGCGAGGAACCAGGACATAACCAGCATCCCTGTATCCTGCCTGCCATTGGTGTAGACACACTCATTCAGGCCGGTGTCAGTAACATCAGCAATGGAAACTTTTCCTCTGCCATGAGGGTGGGTACCAGCTCCACCCAATACCTTAGTCAACAGTAGATCTCCAATAATGATCCTCTGTCTGACAGATAGGATGGAAAGATAATGAGGAAAGAACCCAGGAGGAATCTTTTGGTGCCCCTCCAATGATCCTCGAACTCTAGAAGTAGCTCAGCTCTGTGGGGGGCAATAGGTACTCAGGCCTACAGCTGAATCCCCAAGAAGGAAGCTGTTTCAGAATGGAGAAGCCAGTAACTGTATAGGATCTGGGAGCCTGTACGAAAGAACAGAGGATGCTCAAGGAGGCTGCTATCACAGAACGTCTCACAGAGGAAGCTCCTTCCTCCCCATGCACTCGGCCTCACAGGATAGGGCGAAGGCTAAGCAGCCCCAGCACATGCACACCCACCCACCGAGCCAGCTCTGACTCCACAGCAGCCAGGCATGGACAGAGATTCCTCTAATCCCGTCACCTACCACTTGTATTAAGGCCAAGAAAGACAGCTCCGGGGCTGACAATAATCCCAGTCACCATGACCTAGGATAAGCCACTTGCCCCGTCACGTCTCCTAAACACACTGTAGTTGCCCAGGTTACCAGATGTACACTTCATGCTTTAGAGCATCCTCGCACACAGAATATCAAGGACATCAGCCACAAAACTTAAGAACACCTCACCATCAGAGCTGCAGAGCCAAGACCAGGAAACAGACTCCTTTCCTGCTAGACCAGCTCTGGAGTATTTCCTGTCTCCAACTCCTAGCTCTACCCCCAAGAGGCCCAAACATTTGTGGTCTCTTACACCCCACTCCCACACTGGCCCCGCAAAATGCTACCAGGCAGCTTCTGGAACATTCGTTCCCTGGCAGGGACCAGAGCTCCAGTTACTTACTTTTGAACGTGAGGGGGAAGCCGCGTTGCCTGGCAGAAAAGGTCTCATTCATCTGGGAAGGCAGAATCTGGCCGGGACAGTCCTATGGCTCTGGCTAAACTTCATGAACCAAAAACCCAGAGCCGAAAGCACAGGGACAAACCAAAGCAGCCCCTCCTACCGACACCATCCCCATCGTGCCTACTCTCAGATCCTGGACTGCCCTCTCCATGGCCTTTAAATATCCTTCTGCACAGGTGTAGGCCCTTGTCTAACCCCTGCAACCTGGGGCCGATCCTGAATCCAAGAAGAACTGAATTCAGGTGAGAGAACCTCCCTCTCCCAGCACAACTTCAACACCTACTCCTGCTTATAGAGTGGAGGTGCAAGAAGAGGTAATACAGAGTATTTCTTAACCTAAACCCGAAAGCACAGTACACAGTTAGTAGGTAGATGCGCTTATGAGGAAGGTGTCAGCCTATGTCAGCCCAAATGCTGGCAATAAGACAGAGGGGAGCAATTTACAAGTTACATAACTTTACCCTACCTTTCAATCCTCCAGAGTGGTGCTCTTTAGGCTTTAGCAAACAAACAGCAGAATCACCAAGAGGGTTTGTTAAAACATCTATTGCTGGGACCCATTCCCAGGGTCCCTGATTCAGAGGTCTTGGGTGAGATCCGAGAATTTCTCTAACAAGTTCCCAGGTGATGTTGGTTCTGAGGCTACACTTTCAGAACAACTGATCCAATCATCTACACCAGGACTAGTAGATAGAAGTTGCTCACTAAGTGTATATTGATTAATTGATAACAAGCCATGCCTGGTGTGTTTTGCAGCTCTAGAATTCTTTAAAAAAAGCAAAAAACCTTTGGAGTTCCCTGGTGGTCCGATGGGTAGGACTCCGTGTTCCCAGTGCGGGGCGGTGGGGGGGTGGAGGGGGCGGGGTTCGATCCCTGATCTGGGAACTGGATCCCGCACACGTGCTGCAACTAAGAGCTCACATCGCATAACTGAGTCTTCACGCGGCAACTAAGAGCCCACGTGCCGCAACTAAGACCCGGCGCAGCCAAAATAAATAAATAAAACTTTAAAAAAAAAAAACCTTCAGGTTAAAAAGAGAAAATTCACTAAATCTGGAAATTATTGGAGGAAGTATCCATGTAAGCAAAGTAACTGGTATTTGGAATTCATGTTCCCAGCATTCTTTTATCTTGTTTGAGGAGAGGAAATAGCTGGATCTCCAAAATTTTTGAATAATGAAGACTTAAGAAGCCAATACAGTCCTCCTCATGCTTCTTAACACTTACAGGTTATTATGAATATCATAGTAATAGTCTGTCAAGTAAACATGCAAGGGAGGCATACTTCATTCACAAATTAACCCGCACTTCACAATATTTGCTTTTCTTAGAAGACCAAATCACACTGACACACACACACTCAAAAGAGAAACTCGAAGTTTATTTATTCTCACTAAAAAATTTGGAGTGTGTGTCCCAAATTATATAAATGTATCGAAAGGAGCCATAATCAGGACATTCCATCTTTTTAAAAAAATAAATTTGTTTATTTTTGGCTGTTGGGTCTTCGTTTCTGTGCGCGGGCTTTCTCTAGTTGTGGCAAGCAGGGGCCACTCTTCATCGCGGTGCGGTGCGCGGGCCTCTCACTATCGCGGCCTCTCTTGTTGTGAAGCACAGGCTCCAGACGCGCAGGCTCAGTAGTTGTGGCTCACGGGCCTATTCGCTCCGCGGCATGTGGGATTTTCCCAGACCAGGGCTCAAACCCGTGTCCCTTGCACTGGCAGGCAGATTCTCAACCACTGCACCACCAGGGAAGCCCACTGGACATTCCATCTTTAGAAATGCTTCACCAACATTAGCTAATAGTCTCACACACCAAGCTGGTAGGCGTGATTATCCTTGTTTTGCGGATGGAGAAACTCAGCAAGGAGGTAATGACTTGCCCCAGGCAGGCATGAGTCAGCACCAAATGCAGAGACTCTATGTTAAGACAATTGCTTTGGATTTTCATCTCTTAAAAATCAAGAAATACAAAACAGAAACAAAGGAGAAAATAACTCAATTTAGAAAAATGCACTTTGGTGTGAGAAATAGGCTTTTTTTTTTTTTTTTTTAACTAAGAACAGAATTTCACAAGCTAATAATTTGTATGCCCCCCAAGGTTCCTGCTAATTACCACCTCCTCCTCTGGGTTGTCTTTCTAGTCAAGGAGAGGTTGATGATAACTCTCTCTTTCTACCTGATATGCTTTGCTTTTTAATGAGTAGTTTTTTATGAAACCCAATTAAATATGTAGGGAGCTTATGAAATTTCTAGCAAGCATGGCTTTCCTTTTTGTTTACATAAATTAATCTTCAAATTCTCAGCAAAGAATAAAGGGGTTGCTCCCATGTAATCCCCAGACCTTCCCTAAATGGCTTCAAAAGCTGTATCAAGTATGAATGTGTTAATTAAAATCCTTCATGACTTTGTAAATTGCTCTGAATAAAGCCTTTCAATAGTAATCTTGAACGAGAATCTTGTTTTAGTAATTTATAGCTAAGCAGCTGTTGTTTTGGTAGCATCTTCAGTTTCTTTTACACAAGAAAATCTGAAAAGGAGTCATGTAGACGGGAAGACCAGATTGCTTTCCATGGTAAATGTTTTTGTATGCTTATCTCATAGAACTCTTAAAGTTTCAGAGAAGTAAACACCAGAAGAGACCATTCGTTAACCATCACACAGGAGAACATGTTGGCCAATAATATGTTCGATTCATATTCCAATGGATTTTCTATTTCATCATTGCCATGTGATAGCTGAGCGTGTGTGATTAGCACATGGGCTAGCAAAATACAAGTCAACTTCTCTGAGGCCCTGCAAAGCTTAGCAAATGCCTCTTCAAGGGTGTAAGGTAGGATTGACTCCTCAAGTTATTTCCTCTGGTATACCTGTCTGCACCACTCAGTTCAGTTCACTTGGACTTGGCAAGAATCAGGAGCTGATGAAAAGTACATAGTTACTAATATGCTCAGGATCTTCTTGGTACTTGAGGTAATTTATGTAAAGCATATATTATAAATTGTAAATTACAATTCTCTTCCGTATACAAGACTGTCATATACTTCAGTAATGCAATTATTTCTAAGCTTTTGGTTGAGTACCAGCAAAAAGAAATTAACATTTACCCCCAAATCTATATGTGTGTTTAGTCATTCATTAATAAACTATACATGTATAATCTCTAATAATATATTATATATTATAAGACAAAAAATAGAAGTTGAAAATGGATAAGAAAATAAATAGGAATAGTTGCTCTAGTATTTTCTTCCTTCTTTCAGTGGATAATCTTTGGAGACTACTGCTCTAATGGAATGTTAAATCTATCTTGAAAATAAGGGGTGATAACTATAATTAGCATTTAACATAGTGTAAGTAAATACTGCAAAAAATCATTAATTCTCATGCTTTATGTATATTAACTTGTTTTATCTTGGTATGAGCCTTATGCAAGAGGTATAATTATTATCTTCACTTCCCAAATGATGAAACTGAGCACAGACTTGTCACCTAACTTGCCTGTGGCCAAATAATTACAAAGTAAGAGGATGCGATTTTAACCCAGGCAGTCTAGAGCTAGATTCTAGCTGAAACTGAAGACCTGGCAAGTTATTATCATTCTAACCAGTGAGTGATAGAGGCCCCAATGCATTAGTTTCCATAATACCTGCATAATGACATGTATCCTACCATATTAAAATTGTTCTTTTGAGTGTTTCTCTCTCCCACTAGAATAGAAACTTCTTGAGTCTGGTGACTGAAGCATTTTTATATTTGTATCACAGCACTGAGCACAGTGCCTGATATCTAGAAAGCACTTGGTATAGACACTTGTTGAATGGATGGCTGGATGAAAGAAGAAAAGATTTTAAAAATGGATGGATCAAGGGATAGATTTACCTAAAGCTACTAGATATCCACTGAAATATTTTTTTTTCTTTTCCTTTTTTTTTTTTTTTTTTTTCTGCGGTATGCAGGCCTCTCACTGTTGTGGCCTCTCCCCTTGCGGAGCACAGGCTCCGGACGCGCAGGCTCAGCGGCCCTGGCTCACGGGCCCAGCCGCTCCGCGGCATGTGGGATCTTCCCGGACCGGGGCACGAACCCGTGTCCCCTGCATCAGCAGGCGGACTCTCAACCACTGCACCACCAGGGAAGCCCTCCACTGAAATTTGAATGTCCTTGAAATAGGGACAGGAAGCTATCCTGCCAACAAAGATATTCTCAGACTTTCTTCTTAATGGGATATTGCTCCATTGCTAAACCAACACATAGGAAAAAAATATCTGCTGATGTTATCCAAACCCCTTCAGATAGGAGTATTGTCCCACCCATGAGCTTTCCAATTCTTGACCCTAGAGAAACTGAAAAGATGAAAGAAGAAAAGATGGGAATGTTGTTTATGGAAATAATATGTCTCTCAGGAGCCTTATTCACAGTTTCTCTCATGAAAAGAACAAAACAACAAGCAAATCTGCCCTCATGCTCTGGAGTCAACAGGAAACTATTTCATTACAAAGTTAGCCTGGATACCACTGGTTGGGGGGTAGGGCCATGTTGGGGGATGCATGGGTGAATGAATGAATGATGGGCTTGCTTCCTAAGAAATGGAATCCACATATCTAGGTCTCAATCCAGTCTCAGTCCAGCATATGTGGTTATACTTCCTTTAGCAATATGCTTTGTCATAACACGAGCTACCCAAGCTGCAAACTGACATTTATCCTCAAACCATGGGAGTTAGTGTATTTCCTTCCCTTCATTTTGAGTGGCACAAATCAGCACCAGAATGTGTCAGCCAAACCTTGAAAAGTTCCTTCTTATATTTGAAGCTGGAAAAACTTCAAGGCACTTTGACCCAAATGTACTTTCTAGTAAAACGTGTGTTTCTTTCACACCAGTTACTCTGTACATAGCTTAAAGCACAAAGGTCTCTGAATCAAAACAATGACTATGGAACTGCTTCAACAAATCAAACAATGTACATAATGTAATGTGATGGGTTCCATCTAAGTACTATATAATTTTGTCTGTTTCCATTGCTTTATATTCTTCCAAGGAAATGCAGTTTCATGTCAGTTGAATTCTGGACTTTCTTTGTTACAATTATATATATTGTATATATTAATTATTGAATATATAACATATTTTCTATATAATATATATTTTATTTAGGCTCATTAGTGTTGCTCTTTGGACCTTTCTTTTGTTTGAAGCAATCAGATACAACTATCACTGTTCTAAAACACTGCCAGTCAAACTCATCATTTCACTCTGAGAGCTGTGCCTGCCTGTCTTTATTCTTCCCTCCTCAGGACAATGTCCAGCACACCGATAAATTTTTACTGAACTGAGTAACTGTTGAACTACTTAGCAAAGGTAGCATTTTTCAAAGATATTCATTTTAATGAGTAGGGAGGGAGTAGAGTCCTGCTAAAGTGTGGTTAAGAGGACCAGCAAAGCAGCATCAGTATCACCTAAGAGCTTCTTAGGAATGCAGAATCTCAAAAACTCTCTTTCGTGTGCATTTGAACCAACTGGGGATTGTGGTAAAAAGCAGGTTCTGACCCCAAGAGTTGGGGTGGGGCCCAAGATCCCGCAGTTCAGTGAATTCCCAGGTGATGCCTATACAGCTAGTCCTCAGACCACACTAAATGGGAGGTGTAGGTAAGAAGCCCAGGAAGACACTGCACCCACCAGGTCTTCCGACAAAAACAAAAAGATTTAATGGGACAAGTAAGTAGTTGATAAATAAGGATTCACTTAGTATTGATATACAGTCTCTGACTAGACCTTTTATGACTGAGTTGCTATTTGACTTTAGTTAGACCATAAGATTTCTCTGCTTATTATCTCTATGTATTTAATGAAAGTAGGGCTTCAATTTGTTTTCTGATAATGTTTACATTTGTCCTTTGGATTCACTTTATGCATGCTATTCGTTGATACTACCAAGACCAGCTAATTTTTTTTTTTTTTTTTTTGGCGGTGCGCGGGCCTCTCACTGTTGTGGCCCCTCCCCTTGCGGAGCACAGGCTCCGGACGCGCAGGCTTAGCGGCCATGGCTCACGGGCCCAGCTGCTCCGCGGCATGTGGGATCTTCCCGGGCCGGGGCACGAACCCGTGTCCCCTGCATCGGCAGGCGAACTCTCAACCACTGCGCCACCAGGGAAGCCCAGACCAGCTAATTTTTATTTATAGAAGAAATAATATAAAGATATAATTTTCAAGTAAAAAAGAGGACTGGTCTGTTAAAAATCTTTTCAATCTTGTTATGATTTAATCTTAATTAAAAGTTGTGGCAACAAAAACCAAGAAATCTCAGGGTTCCCCAGGTCTATTTTGTTAGTACAAACCTCAGAAAATCATCTAATTGATTTCCGCACTAGATTCCTCATCTATAAAATAGGTTTAAAGTTAAGTTTTCTCAAAGCATTAACGCTGAAAGATGCTAAGAAAATATACTGATTCCTCTACATAAGTGGGTCTCAGAGAGTGGTCCCAGGTGATGCCTACACAGCTAGTATGACTCCAAGGTCAGCGGCCCCAGCATCACCTGAGAACTTATTTGAGAAACCAATTCTCAGAGCCCACCCAAGACCTACTGAATCAAAAACTCTGGGGACGGGGCCTGGGAATCTATGATTTTAACAAGCTCTTGTGTGAATCTGATATATGCTAAAATTTTTAAAAACCCCGCTCTCTCTATAAAGTGTAACAATGATCATTCTTAGTCAGATTTTCCCAATTTTTAAAGGACTTTTATATTTAGTTACATAAGTTCATAGGGTTGCGTGGTACAAAGATTTTATTTCTTTTTTTAATTGATAAATTTATTTTTGGCTACATTGGGTCTTCGTTGCTGCACACAGGCTTTCTCTAGAGTTGCGGCAAGCAGGGGCTACTCTTCGTGGGGGGTGCAGGCTTCTCATTACGGTGGCTTCTCTTGTGGAGCACGGGCTCTAGGTACATGGGCTTCAGTAGTTGTGGCACATGGGCTCAGTAGTTGTGGCTCACGGGCTCTAGAGCGCAGGCTCAGTAGTTGTGGCGCACGGGCTTAGCTGCTCCGTGGCATGTGGGATCTTCCCAGACCGGGGCTCGAACCCGTGTCCCCAGCATTGGCAGGAGGATTCTTAACCACTGTACCACCAGGGAAGTCCCCAGAGATTTTGTTTTAACAGTATAAAAGCAATGTAAACTGGTTCCAAGAATATGGAAGACTGGGGTACTGGAGAATCTCTCATATCACAGCATATAGAAATGTATAATACAAAACTAAGCTCCAAAGAAATAATAGGAAATCTCAAGATGAAAAAAGTGATGTGGGAACCCACAGACAGAACAGTAAGTAAGGACGACAGAGTGTCCCAGGGGATGGGGTTTATTACCCACAAGGGAACAGAGATGTGGCCTGGGCCCAATGAAGTCAGGGACCTAAAATTAAGACTCCTTCAGAAAGCTGAGACACACACCCCCTCCCATATTGAAAGGAGGATTAGAAAAACTCTGCTCTCTGCCCAAGGAAGCTTGTCTTTTCCTCAGGCTCTGAGGAGAAAAAAGAAAGATTCTGTGGGAGATTTCAATCCCCAATGGGCCGTGTGTGAATGTGGAGACTGATTTAACACTGCAGGATGTGGAAATCCCAAAGTGAAATACCTGAAACTCCCGGGACTGGCGGAAGCAAAAATGAAACCTCCTTGCAGGAATGTTTCCACAGCCCAGAATAGCAGGCAAAAATGAAACCTCCTTGCAGGAATGTTTCCACAGCCCAGGATAGCAGACTGTCACGAGAAGACAGAGAGAGAAAAGGTAAGTGTAAAAAAAAAAAGACATTTTCAAACAAGGAAAGTCTACCATCCAAAAACCTTGGCCAAAGGAGCCACTAAAGATTGTGCTTCAGTGCAAAGAAAAATGAACCCAGAAAGAATTTCTTACAATTCCACAATAAAAAGACAATCCAGTTGAAAAATGAGTAAAGAATTGGAATAGACATTTCTTCAAAGAAGATAAATGAGTGACCAATAAGCATAAGAAAAGATGCTCAACATCATTAGCCATTAGAGAAATGTAAACCAAAATCACAATGAAATACCAATTCATGCTCACTAGGACAGCTACAATTTTAAAAACCGATAGCAGTAAATGTTGGCAAAGGTGTGGAAAATTAGACCCCTTGTACATTTCAAGTGTGAATGTAAAATAATGCAACCATTTTGGAAAATAGTTTGGCAGTTCCTCAAAATGCTAAACGTATAGTTGTCATGTGACCTCACAACTCCATTCCCAGGTATCTACCTATGAGAACTGAAACATGTTCACATAAAAACTTGTACATGAATATTCATAACAGCACTATTCGTAATAGCCAAAGGTGGAACAACTCAAATGTTCATCAACTGGCGAATGGATAAATAAAGTGTGATGCGTCTATACAATGAAATATTATTTAATAGTAAAAAAGGAATGAAGTACTGCTACATGCTACAACATGGATGAACCTTGAAAACATTACAGTAAGTGAAAGAAGGCCATCCCAAAACTTGGGAAAATGTCTAAAATCTTTATGGAGGAAATTATAAACATTTATTCCAGACAAAAATGGAGACTTAAATATTTGGTGGAAATCTCCCACCATATTTTCCTGCAGTAACTTTCCCTGTAGTAACACTTTAGGCCTTGCTTCCCACTCCTTAAGTGAGTTTTTAGTAGAGAGTTTGTCTGACCTCCATGGGTCCCATTTTCTCTATTGGATGCAGCTAATCAATTAAATTGCTCCAAGCAGTGCAGATTCTCCCTCTCTGTTGTCCCTCTTCACTCTATCTGACCTTAAGTAACAAAGTTGGTTGGAGTGTTTACTTTGCAAGCCCAAACTTTCCCTAAATCCCAAGGTCTCCTGGACTGACTGGGGAAGAGAGCAGAGGAAACCATGTCTTCACAGATCTAAAGCACATTCCCTAACCACTTTTATCAACAATAAAAGCAATACTTTGATCACCATTTATCCATCTCTGCTAGAGCAATTTGGGAGGGAAAGGGGGGAATTATTTAATGATCTCCGAAAACCCCAACACGACATCATCACATTGAAGGCTTACTATGTGCTGTACCCTATTCTAAGTGTGCTTTGTGAATTAGCATTCTTAAGCCCCACCAAACTCTGAAATAAACACTATTGTTAGCCTTTTTGCATATGAGGAGAGTGGGACACACTGAGTAAATAAAAGGATGTATCACCTCATGAATGGAAAGATCCAATAAAATAAAGAGGTCAGTTCTCTCCCAAATGATCCTGTAAATCCAGTGCAAACTACAATGAAAATTGCACAGGTATTTTCACTAAACTTGAAAGTGGATCCTAAAATACACATAGAAGAGGAGAAACAAGAATAAAAAGCAAGAATATTCAAGATTTTGAAGAAGAGTGGGGAGAGGGAGGTTAATCCTTCCAGATATTAAACTTAAGATAAATCAATGTGGTTGGTAGATAAATAGATCATCAATGGAGATTAACAAGTCCAGAAACAGAGCCAGTGTCCACGAGAACTTGGCGTGTGACAGAAGAAGCTTCACAAATCAGTGGAGAAAAGGGTGTGCTCATCTAATTAGCTGTCCATATAGAGCAATAAATTAGGCCTCACCTCACAAGAACATAGATTTATTTATTTTTTTATTTATTTTTG
This sequence comes from Grampus griseus, assembly GCF_964374135.1. Lineage (NCBI taxonomy): Eukaryota > Metazoa > Chordata > Mammalia > Artiodactyla > Delphinidae > Grampus > Grampus griseus. Next base: position 43,541,683 of record NC_139019.1, read on the forward strand.
CTGTGTTGGGTCTTCGTTTCTGTGCGAGGGCTTTCTCTAGTTGTGGCAAGCGGGGGCCACTCTTCATTGTGGTGCGCGGGCCTCTCACTATCGCGGCCTCTCTTCTTGCAGATCAGAGGCTCCAAACGCGCAGGCTCAGTAGTTGTGGCTCACGGGCCTAGTTGCTCCGTGGCATGTGGGATCCTCCCAGACCAGGGCTCGAACCTGTGTCCCCTGAATTAGCAGGCAGATTCTCAACCGCTGCGCCACCAGGGAAGCCCAAGAACATGGGTTTAAATCAACATTTATTAAAGGTATATGTATGAAAAATAAAACATTTAAAACTTTTTAAAATTTTTAATACATTAAAATTAAGTGTCTAGACAACAAGGGACACAACATACAAAATTAAGACAAATACTAAGAGAAGATACATCCAATGTAAAGTTCTTAAAATCCAGTAGCCCTAGTACAAATTTCTTAGAACTTTACAAATCAATTTGAAAAACACTATCCTTTTTTTTCAAATGGGCAAAAGATAACAGCTAGTTCACATAAGAATGATCAATAAATATGTGAAAAGATTCTCATCAGCAATCAATGAAACACAAAGGAAAAGAACATGGAATTCTATTTCTTACACAAAGGATTGTCAGGAGATCAAAAGTCTAATGATACAAACATTGAGGAGTTGGCAGAAAATCAAAAGTCTAATAATGTAAACATTGAGGGGTATGTGGGGAAGCAAGCACCCTAAGTGTAAATTATAAAATTTGGCAATATCTAGTAAAACTGAAAATGTACATATCCTACAAACTAGCAATTCTACTTCTAGGAACTAACCTAGAGGCTCTCTTTCACATTTTCACTGGAAAGCTATACAAGGATATTCCAGGTAGCATCCTTTATCTTAGGGAAAAACTGGAAGTAATCTAAATGTTCAATGATAGGCCAATAGATTAAAATAAAATTGAAGAATATTTACACCTAAGTGTCCATCAACACAGTGGAACACTATAGAGTCTTAAAATACATAAGATAGTTCTACGTGCATGAAGGTGATTAAATCTCAAAAACATTTCAAGATAGATTCATATAAATTTTTACAAACCATGAAACAATATTATATTTTGTTTATGGATAAAAACACATAGTAAGAGCATGAAAATATGGAACAATTTCAGGATGGTGATTACTTTTGGGGTTCAGGGAAGGGAATAGGAAAAGGAAGATTTCATCCTTATCTGTCATACTGTTTTATTTCTGCAAAACAATATTTGAAGCAAGAGCAGTGAAATATCAGCGCACATTAAAACTGGTTAGTGAGTATCTAACTCTTTACTACCGCCAGCAATTTTTGTAATTTTATATGGTTTAATAATTTAAGAAACAAAATATAAGCTTCATTTATTTCTGTGCTCCTCAAATTTTTCTAAGTCATCAGCTACCTTTACGTCTCCTTAATTACATATGAGAAACATATGCTTTAAAAACTAATAAAAAAGTAACAAACTTCATTTTTATCGATTGTCACTATGATATCAAATATCTATAAAACTGTGAAGAAAACAAGAATATATATACAAATAAAACCTTTCTAGTTGGTTTTGGAGTAGGGAAAATGCCAAAGTAGAGAATTTTCTGCATCTTTATGTGGTGTAGAAATGGACTTGAAGGCTATAAGGAAAAAATCAAGACCATTATTTATTCTCATGAATCCATCTAGAATGCACTGCTTGAATGAAGGAAAAAGTAGCTGTTTACCAATCCAAAAATGGGCAGAAGACCTAAATAGACATTTCTCCAAAGAAGATACACAGATTGCCAACAAACACATGAAAGGATGCTCAACATCACTAATCATTAGAGAAATACAGATCAAAACTACAATGGGGTATCACCTCACACCACTCAGAATGGCCATCATCAAAAAATCTACAAACAATAAATGCTGGAGAGGGTGTGGAGAAAAGGGAATCCTCTTGCACTTTTGGTGGGAATGTACATTGATACAGCCACTATGGAGAACAGTATGGAGGTTCCCTATAAACTAAAAATAGAACTACCATACGACCCAGCAATCCCACTACTGGGCATATACCCTGAGAAAACCATAATGCAAAAAGAGTCATGTACCACAATGTTCATTGCAGCTCTATTTACAATAGCCAGGTCATGGAAGCAACCTAAGTGTCCATCAACATATGAATGGATAAAGAAGATGTGGCACATATATACAATGGAATATTACTCAGCCATAAAAGGAAACGAAATTGAGTTATTTGTAGTGAGGTGGATGGACCCAGAGTCTGTTATACAGAGTGAAGTAAGTCAGAAAGAGAAAAACAAATACCGTATGCTAACACATATATATGGAATCCAAAAAAAAAAAAATCATTCTGAAGAACATAGGGGCAGGACAGGAATAAAGACGAAGACGTAGAGAATGGACCTGAGGACACGGGGAGGGGGAAGGGTAAGCTGAGATGAAGTGAGAGAGTGGCATGGACATATATATACTACCAAATGTAAAATAGATAGCTAGTGGGAAGCAGCCGCATAGCACAGGGAGATCAACTTGGTGCTTTGTGACCACCTAAAGGGGTGGGATAGGGAGGGTGGGAGGGAGACGCAAGAGGGAGGGGATATGGGGATATATGTATATGTATAGCTGATCCACTTTGTTATAAAGCAGAAGCTAACACACCATTGTACAGCAATTATACTCCAATAAAGGTGTTAAAAAAAAAGTGGCTGTTTAGTGCTTAGGGACTTTTTTAGAGGACTTAAGGGACTTATTAGATGCTTAGATATTTGAAACAGGACAATCAGCTTTCAGGCACAGGTGGGCCTTAATTCCAGTTGGTTTCCTTCTGGTAGGACAAAGTTTCCATATGCCCAGCTTCTAAAATGTTATCTCAATTTTACCTGCAAAAATTAGATTATCCAATTTATGTGTGGGGAATTAGAGAATTGTCACTTGACTTTGTACATATAGGGTGTGGCTTCTCACAGCCAGGGCCCTTTGGAGACCACAAACACTGAAAAGATTATGGAGTCCTCTCACCCAATTGGTAATTCAAATTTCTATTTTGACACAAGACTTTCATGCATGCTGAAATTAAAAGAATCCCTCTCTCCATTTTTGAGTGTGAAATTCTAGAAAACTATGTCAAAGTTAACTTGTTTATTTGTAGAGGGAGGATGCCCTTGCTTTTCTGGTGCTCTGAACACATCGTAATCTATGGAGTAGTCCTGCACTGTCTCAGCTATCTGTAAAGCTAAAGGGCTCTTTAAGGCAACCCATTATTTTAAACCTTAGAAGTGACTAGAAAAAGCTAGTAGAAGCTGTAAGTTTTCTCACTGGTTTCAGGACTCAGATTCTAGTCTGAAAAAGCAAACACTCTAGTAGTTGAATGAGTAAGTACCACAGAGCTGAAGCCTAATGTTGAGATAGATGTTCATTTACACTCTCCCGTCCTCTGCCACAAAACGAGAATGTAAGACATCAGTGGAATTTGGACCTAAAACCTTATGAATATGCTACGTGAACACTTTTTGAAAAAGGTATACACTTTAGCTTCAGGACTTCTTTTGTTGTGTTTGATAGAGTGCAATTACTGGAATAAGATTGCCAAAATGCCTTTCCCAACCAATGCTACAGACTTCTGCAAATAAAGGTCATGTAGACATGCTCTTTTAGGTTTCAAAAATAAGGTTAATTGTAACAATAGGTATAGTTTTAAGCCAATTAATTTTAAGCCCATGCAATCTTACCAAAGAGCTTTATATTTTTATAAACTTGTTTCAGCAAACTTATTGAGAGCCGGGTCTGTCTATCTGTGACATTCTGCTCAGTGCCCAGTGAGGCGATGGGTAAAATGTCTAGTTGTTACATTACAAATCATAAGTCACCTGTTTTCAAGTTATGTAAAGACATTCAAAAGTATATGAGTTAGGGACTTCCCTGGTGGCACAGTGGATAAGACTCTGCACTCCCAATACTGGGGGCCTGGGTTTGATCCCCAGTCAGGGAACTAGATCCCACATGCATGCTGCAACTAAGAGTTCACATGTCACAGCTAAGGAGCTGGCGAGCTGCAACTAAGGGGCCTGCCTGCCACAACTAAGACCCAGAACAACCAAACAAACAAATAAGTAAATGCTCTTTTAAAAATAAATAAATAAAATTTAAATAAAAATTTTTAAAAAGTACATGAGTTAAAATTCACATTAATCTAAAAATTTAATTTTTTAAAACACATTCGTGGAACTGTAGTAGGAAATACCACCTGAGACCTGTTTGTAAAAAGTCCTTTTTTTGTGTGAGTCTCCAAATCAGTTTAGTAAATCCAAGAACACCACCAATCAATCTGTCAATTAATCAATGTTCTTGAGTCCTTGTTATACAAAAAGAATCACAACAGTTGCTGTGTGGAATTTTTTTTTTTTAAGTATAAAGGGTTTGCCCTTAAGAGATTTATAATTTGGTCAGGAAGAAAAGGCTTAAGTGCATTAAAACATAAATTACCACATAGGAAAACAACACAAAAGCAGACAAAGGCAATGTATGATCAGTTGTCCAATCTAAATAAATGTGATTCTTTCATAAAAGGAAGAAATCATTGTGAACAAAATTTGGTATGTGAAAATTTCCCTATTTAACCAAGAAATGCTAAAGGACAGACCAGTCACAGACCAGTTGAGCAAGAGGGCTCCCTTGCTCCAATGTTAAGACCAAATAGGTCAAAACTATTGGGTATTTACATGTCTTTACGGTTGTGAACTGAGATTGTAAACAGGGGAAAGATTAGGATAGCAAGCTGAGGTTGGAGAACCAAAATGCTGAGAGCTCCTTGCGCACCTCCTGGGAACCCTTCTGGTCAGCAATTCTGACACATCTGACGTGTTTAATGTGGATGGTTACCTTTGCGTGTGATCTCACAAAACGGATAGTATTATTTTAACTGCAGTTAACTGTAACTCAACCTTAATGAGATATAGTTCACATACCATACTGTTCACTCATTTAAAGTGGACAATTCATTGGTTTTTAGTACATTCACAAAGTTGTGCAACCATCACCACAATAAATTTTACTATATTATCTTCCCACAAAGAAACTCTGTACCCCCTGATGAGTCACTACCTATTTCACTCTGCCCAGCCCTTGGCAACCATCTGCTTTCTGTCCCTATGGATTTGCCTCTTCAGGACATCTTGCATACGTGGAATCAGACAATATATGGCCTTTTGTGTCTCACTTCTTCCACTTAGCATAACAAGGTTTATCCATGTTGCAGCACAAATCAGTACATACTTCATTCCTTTTTATGGCTATATAATATTTCACTCTATGAATTTACCATACTTTGTTTTATCCACTCATCAGTTGAATGGATAACATTTGGGCTATTATGAATATTGCTGCTATGAACATTCATGCACAAGTTTTTGTGTGAACATATGTTTTCAATTCTCTTGGGTATAAACCCAAGAATGGAATTGCTGCATCATATGGTATGTCCATCTCTAGCATGTTGAGGAACCACCAAACTTTTTCAAAGTAGCTGCATGATTTTACATTCCCATAAGCAATTTCTCAATCTCACCAACACTTGTTATTATTTGTCTTTTTTTTTTTTTTTGCGGTACGCGGGCCTCTCCTGTTGCGGAGCACAGACTCCGGACGCGCAGGCTCAGCGGCCATGGCTCACGGGCTCAGCCGCTCCGCAGCATGTGGGATCTTCCCAGGCCGGGGCACGAACCCATGTCCCCTGCATCGGCAGGCGGACTCTCAACCACTGCGCCACCAGGGAAGCCCTATTTGTCTTTTTTTATTATAACCATCATAGTGGGTGTAAAGTGGTATTTCAGTGTGCTTCTGATTTTCATTTCCCTGATAGTTAATGACATTAGGCATCTTTTCATGTGCTCATTGACCACTTGTATATCCTCCTTGGAGAAATGTCTATTTTAATCTTTTTCCCCCTTTTTTAAATAATTAATTAATTTTTATTTTTGGCTGCATTGGGTGTTCGTTGCTGCTCACGGGCTTTCTCTAGTTGCGGTGAGTGGGGGCTACTCTTCATTGCGGTGTGCAGGCTTCTCATTAAGGTGGCTTTTCTTGTTGCAGAGCATGGGCTCTAGGCGTGCAGGCTTCAGCAGTTGTGGCACACAGGCTCTAGAGCACAGGCTCAGTAGTAGTGGTGCACGGGCTTAGTTGCTTCGCAGCATGTGAGATCTTCCCGGACCAGGGCTCAAACCCGTGTCCCCTGCATTGGCAGGCAGATTCTTAACCACTGAGTCACCAGGGAAGTCCTGCCCCTTTTTAAATCAGGTTATCTGTCTTTTTATTATTGAGTTGGAAGAATTCTTCATATGTATTCCAGATACAAGTTCTTTATCAGGGTTGTGTTTTCAATTCCTTAATAGTGTCCTACGAAACACAAAAGTTTTTCATTTTGGTGAAGTCCACTTTGTCTATTTTTCTTTTGCCTCTTGTACTTTTGGTGTCACATCTAAGAAATGATTATGAAACACAGGTCACAAAGATTTACCTCTATGTTTTCTTCCAAGAGTTTTATAAGTTTAACTCTTACATTTAGCCCTTTGATCCAATTTGAGTTAATTTTTGTATATGCTATGAGGTAGGGATTCCACTTCATTCTTTTGCATATGGTTATCTCATCCCAGAATCATTTGTTGAAAATACTATTCTTTCCCCATTTAATTTTCTTAGCACTCTTGTCAAAAATCAACTGACTCTAAATGTGAGGGTTTATTTCTAGATTCTCAAATCATTCTATTGATCTAGATGCCTGTCCTTATGCTAGTACCTCAATGTTTTGATTATTGTTGCTTTTTAAAATGTTTTGAAATGTTTGACTCTTCCAATTTTGTTATTTTTCAAGACTGCATATTTTTTTATTTATAACATATTTCATTTTTTATCCACATATCTCTTTTATAGTTGATTTTGAAACAAAGTCCTAGTGATAATTTACATAAAATCTGTCTTTTCCTCTTTGTGGAGGTGTCCTGTCATTCTCTTCTTTGGGTTGATGTTAAACATCAAGGCTCCTCTTGCTGGAACTGACTGAGGCAAAGCTCCTGAACAAAAGCCTTCTGTGAAGGTGGCAGTTCTTCCTTCTTCCTCAAAGTTCCTTCTTAAACCAGATCTTGTCTCTTTGCATTGTTTTTTTAAACTCTTGAGACCTTCAGGACAATTGCTCTATCTCTGATAATTGCAGTTGAACTGCCCAAACTGAAACTGAGTGAGTGAATGCCTTAATAATAGGCTTTTTAACCACACTATAAACTTCTTTGCTTTATACCTCTTTCAAATGCCCTCTTGGTTCCACATAGCTAGGGATATAATAGATTCTCTATAAACAATCCAAATAATCCATGGTTAATTGATGATGTTAGGCGAAAAAACGCCAGCTTTAAATGTTGATAGCAGTTAGTGAAAAGAAATCCAAATCTATAATTTCTAAATTTCTTTACCTGTAACTACTTCATATATGTTGTTTTATATAGAAGTATAATAACTAACACTTATGTAGTACTCTCTGTGTTCCAGGCACTATTTAAGTGCTTTTCCTATTTTAACTCATTCACTCCTCTCACTGACACCACAAGTTTGGTACTACTATTAGTCCCATCTTACAGATGAGGAAAACAATGCACATGGAGATTAAGTAATTTGTTCAAGATTACATGACTATTAAGTTGCAGAGTCAAGTTCAAACCTGGACAGTCTTGCTCCAAAGTTTGTGTGTGTGTGTGTATGTGTGTGTGTGTGTGTGTGTGTGTGTGTGTGTGTCAGTTTCCTGTTTATATCAACATGGTATGATACCATTATGTGGTAGAGGTAATTAGAGAATAGCATGCCATACCATAATGTACAGGGTGGTTCAGAGAGAGAATGTAAAAGGGATCAGGGAAGAGAGAGGTCCTTATGCATAGAAATGACTGGAAAAGAATTTCCTAAGTAGAGAAGATATGAGCAGGCCTTAGGTCTGTTTGCTCTAAGTCAATTTACCAAATGATCAATTTGCCAAATGACAAATTAGCTAAAATTTTTGTCAGAAAATTCATTGCAGCTATGTTACTACAAGAGCCATCCACATGGCCAAGAGCAGAAAGGGACAGAGCTATCTAAGTTGCAAGATTGATAGCCAAAATTGATAGTCACTTGGCAAGTCTAACAAGTTGCTATCTACAGAATCATTCAGTTTCCTTAAAGCTGAAGGAAACTGAAATGTGGGAAAAGTCCCCATTAAGGCAATGAATTGATGATTCAGCACATTAATCATTTGTGGAACTGATTTTTGGTGAACTGGTTTGTGGCAAATTCACTGTCAATGAGTTGATTTTTGCTGCATGTGCCTGATTCAGCATCTAGAACTGTAACGTATAAACGTTGGTTTGATCCTACAATCCCCAACCCAATGACCTTGAACCCTTTTTTACTGTAACCTACAGTAAGGAATACACTTTTACACTTTACAGTGTGACCACACACACACACACACACACACAAGATTCACATTGCCCTTACCTCAGGCAATGCACTCTGGTATTTTCTATTCTATTCTATTTCTTTTTTTCCCCAATACTGATTACAACCCAATAACACGATTTCATCATCACTCAGTTGGTTATGACCTGCAGTTTAGAAAACCTGCTAACAGAAAACCTGTTGTAACTTTGAATATACAGTACAAGGCTAACAGTCCTATAGCACCAAACTAACATATGTAATACTATTTTGGAGATAATAATGGATATAATTCCAACTCAGTGTTTCAGGATACAGTTCTCCACTTACAATGAAACCGGGAACATTCTGTCTACTCTAAATCCTGCTGTGGGGCTGGTGGGTAGAGGTAGAGCTAGTTAAGGGGCTGGGGGGCATATGCCTTGACCACCAGATGCCTCACTAGTGGGGCCATTTTTTTCCCTCTACCAAACCTGCAAGTCTCACTTTCCACTGCTAGAACTTGCTATCTGGTGCCCATAGAAATTGCTCTTTCCCTTGTTCCACTAATAAACCAAACAGCATCTTTCAAGTCCTAGAATCAAGTCATCAATCCTTCGAGATTTTCTAGGGGGATATAGTGCTGGTGATAAGAAGGTAGAGATGGGATGGAAGTTTTCTGCTGTGTTTGCCTCATCCTTTTCTTTTTCCCTTGGGCCACGTAGGAACGACAGAATTGCACATAGATTCTTGTGGTGGGTTGTCAAGTACAGTAACATTGATTCATCATCATTTCAAGAAAAACCAGACTTGGGCGGGTCTGACTGGGCTTTCAGATCGTCTGGCTAAAATCACTATTTTATGATATTATTTCTAATTCAGTGACATATATTAGAGGGAACAATAATTTTAGTAAGCACGCCATGTGCTATTTTATAATGTCCTTTCATTTAGCCATGCATTTAAACAAGTTAGATGCTGATTATACTTCAAGTGTAAAATGCTGAAGGCCTATTCTGCTCTTTTGAGTCCAATTAAAATTTTAATTACTTGGTAAAGTGAAGCACTTCAGGAAGGAGAGGTGACATTTCACCCAAAGATTTTTCTAAAGTTAATGGTTGAAAAACAATATTTTTATGTGCTATTGTTCACTGATGACCAACCAGTGTTTTTCTTATGAGCTCATTTTGTTCAATTTTAACTCTCTCCATTTGTTCATCTCCAGTGGATTTGTATCAACGCTACTGAATGCTAATAGAAAAGATTCGAGTCAAAGACAAAGAATAAGGAAAATATCTGGGATTTGCAAATCTCTGGGATTACATCCTTTGCAGCCGGAACTTCCCATATTGGCGTCAACCCAAACTTAATTTAGAGAGAAAATTTGATTAGCATTCCTTCAGTTATGAGGACTTTATAAAGCAAAATGTTTTCTTGCCACTTTTGTTAGATTTTTTTTCCTTCTTCATCCACGTGAGTATCTTTAGAAGAAGAAGGAGAAAAAAGAGCTGCCCTTTGAAACAGACTTAAGAAGATGAATGTGGGGACCCCCTGGTGGTCCAGTGGGTAAGACTCCGTGCTCCCAATGCAGGGGGCCTGGGTTTGATCCCTAGTCGGGAAACTAGATCCCACACGCATGCCGCAACTAAGACTTTGCATGCCGCAACTGAGTCCACATGTCGCAGTTAAGAGTCCACATGCCGCAACTAAGAAGCCCGCACGCTGCAACTAAAAAAAAGATCCCACATACTGCAAGAAAGACGCGGCACAGCCAAAATAAATAAATAAATAATATAAATAAATAAGGAAAATGTGAAGTACTCAATTTGCAAAACTGAGAAAATACAAAACTGAGAGTATTACATTGGCATCTGAGTATCTCGAATGCCTACTGTGCGTGTTGGATGATCCTAGTGAATGCATGTGAATCTGTTGTGCAACTCCGGTCCCACGTTCTCTGGTGTGGCCCTGCTACCTCTGTGAATTAAAGTATAATGCTAATGAGGTGACATGGCAGGCATGGTCCCTGTTTGAGTTACTCAGCATCATTCAGAGAAATTTTACTTTTATCACCAGCTAAACTTCTAACTCCAGTGAACTACTGGGACATTTTGTGCTACTGCTGACAATAGCACTGGCCGAGGACTGTGAGTGATAACGCTATCGATACTCAAGAAATCTTCAAGTGCCTGGTACCTCATAGGCACTCTATAAATATTTGTTGACTGATTAAGTGGTGCCTGATTGTTATACGAAGAATACATTTATTCTTCCTGGAAGCAGTGATGTAGAGTGGGAAGAGTACCAAATATAGGGTTAGCAGCCTATCCTGCCAATTTGCCAACTAAGTAATTTGGGGCAGCATAAAAAAAAAAAATCTCCCTGAGGCTCCATTTCCAAGTCTGTAAAATGGGAGGAAGAACTCTGTCTCGAAAAAGAGTTGTGGGAGAATTAAATGGGGTGACAGAATGCAAAAACACCTGACACACAGGGGGGAACCTCAGTAAATGCTGGTTGAATCAAATCCAAAATTACTCATTCTCATGAATGAATTTGTCCCTAATTTTAGTCTTTCCACCAATAATTTTTATCTATATATTTATTTTGTTCTCTGCATTATTTAGTATTCCTCCTCCCTTAAAAATAAACTCATTTTTGGCAAAGTACAGATGCAGGCAAAAATAATAAAAATATTAAATATTACAATGTCAATAAAAAAAAGATTAAGACCTTCTTTGAGATATTAGTAAGCTCACAGAGCAGGCTCCTAAGTGTACATTAGTAAGGGAAGCAATGAATCCAACAGTAAATTCCCTGGGTAAAAACAACTGTGCTCTTCACAGAGAACCCAACTGATTGTAATTTTATGCCATCCTCTCATCAAGGATGGCCTCTTGGCAGTTACCTAAGCTGGCATTATTATTAGGTTAATATGAAAATTTATGACAGATGCTGAGATACTTCCCTTCAAATAAAATGAAAATAGCGTCCAAGGAAGAAGAAAGAGATACATGTGAAGGGGCCAAAAATCAGCTGAATTAGAAAGGGGCCACTCTGAAGCTATGCTCTGCCTAATAGGAGACTGACAGCTCCAGTCTGTGACAGGCCAGACTGCTTGGGAGCTGCCTCTTCTCTTCCAGCCCAGACCAGATGATAATCAGTAACTGTCACATGAATAGGCAGAGCTGGGCCTGGGCCTGAAACTGCAGTGAGGAACACCAGTTCCAGCCAACAAGCCTGCAAAGCAGTTGGGAAATAGGAAAATGCAAATGTCCTGGGTCTCCTCAGCCTTCAACGCAGAATCTAAGTACCACCCAACATACAGTCGGCTGTTTCAGGAACATAAAGAATTTCTTTTAGGGACTTCCCTGGTGGCACAGTGGTTAAGAATCCGCCTGCCAATGCAGGGGACACAGGTTCAAGCCCTGGTGCAGGAAGATCCCACATGCCATGAAGCAAGTAAGCATGTGCGCACAACTACTGAGCCTGCGCTCTAGAGCCTGTGAGCCGCAACTACTGAGCCCGAACGCCTAGAGCTCATGTTCTGCAACAAGAGAAACCACTTCAGTGAGAAGCCCATGCATCACAACGAGGAGTAGTCCCCGCTCGCCACAACTAGAGAAAACATGTGCACAGCAATGAAGACCCAACACAGCCATAAATAAATAAATAAATAAATTTATTTAAAAAAAAGAAAAGAATTACTTTTAGGAAAAGACGGCAATTTAAAATTGGCTTTGAAATGTCCTTAATTTCAGAAGCTTTTGATTTCCAACGATATTCCCATATAATTTCCATCCCTGCAAATTTTAGTGTTTGAAAAATTAAAAAACCTAAACCTTCTTGGAATTAGTTCAATTTACTTTGTCAGTATCTATTTCTAAAGAAGGAGATGACTCTTTTAAAACAAAATTTTGAGACCTTCTGAGATATCAAGTGATTTGAATAAGAGGAAGTGTTTATTTACATGGTCTCATTCTGCCTAGTCCACTGTTTTCTTATCTTAAAAGGAGTTGGCATTCCAATGTTTTCATATGTACTAATGAGCTATAACAACAATTGCCCACCCACTTAAATGAATCTATTTAGTAATAAAGAAGATAGTCTTGTGGTTTCCCCACCATTAGGAGCACTTCCCAAAGAAAAGCCGTTCTTAGTTTACCTTTGCCTCCTCTCTCAGACTGGGATAGGATACAACTTGCTTTGTAGACTACAAAGTTGAGGAGAGTAAATGCTCCTTTTTAAGCTTCCACATCTTGCCATATTCTCCTACAACCGGTCCTGCAGGCTCTTTGCCCACTAAATCATCTGAAGCAACAGATGCATTCTGCAATTGCCAGTAAATATGTGTGAGGGGAGGGCTCTCTGTAGGCGTTACCTGTGGTTTAGAGCCATTACTACATTGACACTTTTACTTTTTCATCTTAGAAATTATTTTTCTTTATAATTTAATTACAGATGGAAGTCAATGATAGGTGTCCTCTTAGGAAAGACAGAGCAGTACTAAACCAAGTCCCCAGATCAAGACTGTTTCCCCCACCTCATGAGTTGTATTTCTTTTTTACTTTGGTTTCTTTTTTTGTAACTTGGCAAAACCACTTTAATTACTTAATGTACTGAAGAACATACTGTGTCCACAACGTGCACTGAATATATAGCAAGGATCAGTCTCTCTGTGTTGTAATTTCAGACTGAAATGCAAAGTCTTCATAACCAATTCAAATGTTCACCACTAAGGTTTGGGGAAAATAAGTAAATAAAATCAGTTGTAAAGTTTTATACTTCCAGAAGAGAACCTGGCATTCTAGCATATATTTATATATATATATATATATTTTTTTTCTATTTATTTATTTGGCTGTGTTGGGTCTTCGTGGCTGCATGCAGGCTTTCTCTAGTTGCGGCAAGCGGGGCTACTCTTCGTTGCGGTGTGAGGGCTTCTCATTGCAGTGGCTTATCTTGTTGTGGAGCACAGTCTCTAGGCGTGCGGGCTTCAGTAGTTGCAGCACTCAGGCTCAGTAGTTGTGGCGCACGGGCTTAGTTGCTCCATGGCATGTGGGATCTTCCCGGACCAGGGCTCAAACCCATGTCCTCTGCATTGGCAGGTGGATTCTTAACCACTGCGCCACCAGGGAAGCCCATTCTAGCATTTAATGTCACCCTGGTTATTTCCTAAAATGTAAACTTTGTAATGTATGTAAATTGGGGGATTCGTTATAGAAACACTTATTTTCAAAAGTTAGGCAAGTTATATCAATCTAACTAAAACTTAGCCAAAACAATATCACTGATAATCAGGAACACTTTTTGGAAATATTTATTATGTTATGTTTATACATATTATTTAAATGTATTATTATTTATTATTGAAAAACTGATATATGTCTGTTTTAAAATGTACAAATAACACAGAAGTAAAAAGTGAAAATTCCTCCATCCAACTCCCAAGAGTACTATTAACCATCTTACATGTATTTGAAATATATTTTTTAAAATTTTATCATATCATATTAGCATTATATATAATATACATATATATAATAATATATGTACAGATTTTACAAAACTGGAATTATATAATGTTCTGCTGCTTGCTTTTCCACTTAACTACATTTCAGATACCTTTCTTTCTGCGTCAATACAATAAATAGGCAGAATGAGCTATTTCACTCTTCTTTATTACTGAATATTGATTCAGCTTGCATAATTTTTTTAATCTAGCCACTACTTATTGACATTTGGCTTATTGTTACTCTTTAATGAATATAAACACTGCCCTAAAGGACATTCTTGGTCTCTGTAGAATAGAAATTATTCTCTGCAGAGTAGAAATGCTGCTTCAGAGGATAGGTTTATTTAAATTTTTGAACAATATTTCACATTGGCCTTTAACTATGGGACTATACTGGATGCCTCTTGTGCCCACCTCACATCTCGGCCCACCGTTTACTTCCACTATTGCTGCAGCTTCGTGCAGCTGTCTGCAGCCTGACAGCACCTCACTCCAGCCTCACCTCGTCTCTATCCTCTGCTCCAGGTTTCTTAGGCTGTGTGGAGGGTGCCTGTGGGACCCTGATCAGCTTTGGCACTTGCGTAAACCTTGGAATGTGAAAGGCTGACATCTCCTAGTGCAACCCTTGTCCAATGAGGACAGGAGCTTGTGGGGAAATGGTCCCCTCCCCTCTCCCATTCTTTAAGAGGGCAATTGGGAGGCCAGATCTACATAGCTCCTCAGTAGGTCCTGGAAAAATCCAGCCCTGATTGCCCACAAGGGTGGTGACCAGCTGGAAGAGGGTCCCCTGGACTGGTTTTTCTCTCACTTTTTACTCCCCTACTCCTGTTCCCCTGTCTCAGGCTCTACTTTCTGGGGGGACCTCAGCTAACACAGGCACAGATTAAATCTTACCACTGATGACTGGTTCTTCTTGCCCTCAGCCACAGCAGGCACTAGCTACGTTTTTAAATATTGTCTAGCTGATAGGAAATCTCACTGTTTTAATTTGCATGTCTGATTAACAGTAAGTTAAACATAAAACATGTGTTTAAAAATCAGCAAGTGAACCACAATCAAGAATCAGTCATTTCGTCTAACATTAAAACCCTAAGGAAAAACACTTTGTTGCCTCCATCCCTCCCCATCAGGGTAGTACTTTCTGATTTTCACATAATCATTGATATAACAAAGGCAATAGCAAGGAAACAACATGACCAGAAGTCTTTTCTTACTGCCTTATAGCCCTTGAAATGTTAAAAGAGGACCGGCAAATGATAACTATTTAATTTGAATTGGAGATTTTGTCCATATGTGTTAGACTTTCATAAAATGTTAGAGCTACAATAGATGTTAAATGTCCTCTGGTTCAGAATCCTTACTTTGAAAATGGAGGCACTAAGACCCAGGGAAGGGAAGTGCCTGAACGACTCACCCTGTATGACACAGACAGAGGTAGCAACAACTTGGGACTCATGGCCCTTGGTTTGGCACTTTTTCTACTAAATCATAATGCCCTCTCCTCGGAAACTGATCATTTGGCTTTTCCAAAACATCCTCAGTTCTGGTATCTGTTAGGACCCCATTTACTTTTGTTTTTTTTGTTTTTCTTTTAATTAACTAATTAATTTATTTATTCATTTATTTGGCTGTGTTGGGTCTTCGTTACTGCACATGGGCTTTCTCTAGTTGTGGCGAGCAGGGGCTACTCTTCGTTGTGGTGCGTGGGCTTCTCATTGCAGTGGCTTCTCTTGTCGTGGAGCATGGGCTTGAGGCATGCGGGCTTCAGTAGTTGTGGCTCTTGGGCTCTAGAGCGTAGGCTCAGTAGTTGTGGCACATGGGCTTAGTTGCTCTGCAGCATGTGGGATCTTCCCGGAGCAGGGATCAAACCCATGTCCACTGCATTGGCAGGTGGATTCTTAACCACTGTGCCACCAGGGAAGTCCCAAGACCCCATTTATTTTGAAATAAGAAATGTTATTCATACTTTCACCATAAAGACACCACAAAGGACTATTTTTAAAGAAAAATATCCAGAGAGGTTATATCTTTGTAAGCAACTTTGTAACAGTGATCTCATGAAAGAGCTTTCCGGTGGCTCCAAAATTGTGATTTATTACTAGGATACTGGGATCCCGGCATACATCACTGTTCCAAGTTGACATAAAAATATGAGGTCAACACAAATCTCTAAAATAAAAAACAAAATAAAACGAAACTGACAATTGCTAAGGAAACATCAAGATCAATTAGAGGTCAGAGGCCTTAAATTTATTAGAAGCCTATAGCTACCAGCAATGTAAAGGGAAACTGGAGATCTGTATCTCACAAGAGTAGATTCCAGAGTTAACTTTGTCTCTTTGGATGTATTAGAGATTTACCTTGAATTTTCATATGTGTAATTTTTATTTATTATGGTAAAACTCTATTTAAAATAATGAAAGTTTTAAAAAGTCATTGGAAGTGATTCATGTATTTGGGCAATTGAGTTTTTAATGCATACTTTCAATTCCTATTATGGTTAACTAACCTATAATAACTCTGCTGAGTTTGCTTTAGCCATATAGTATTTTAGCACAGGGAAGAGGTAATATTTGCGGTGCACCTACTAAGTGCTATGTACTTTGCATGATTTCAACTTCATTGCTAGACCCTGTCCTAGTTTGAGTTCCCATAAAAGCAGACCTTGAGACAAGATTCTAATGCAAATAGTTGTTTGGGAGGTGAAGGCAGAGTAGTGAAGAAGTGATACAGGGAAGGCAGCTAATAAAGGTTTATTTCCAAGCTGGCTACTACTATGAGTAACTGGATCTTAGTCTTGCTGGGAAAAAATCAAGAAATCATTGTAGAACACACTCCTGGGTTATCCCACATCGAGGGTAAGAAAGCTGGTATGTTGGTCAATGTTTAACAAACAGCTCTGGGAGAGGGTGGGAGAGTTTTGATTTGTAGCATTTGTTTATTCCCGTGGTGTAAATACTCCCATCATGGCCAATTTTAAGCTGTCAACGTGACATCACTGAACTTGGAGTTGGGAAGACATGTGCATTCCAGGTTCTCATAAGTTGGTGCAAACCACCTGTAGTAGTATACCCCTGCAACTTCCAACATTGGTTAAGGACCGCTCAGGATTGAAAATTGGGGCCCACTTCCAGCTGGCCACATGGTCAGCAAAGTGAGCTTCAGAGGCCAGAGAGATGCAGTGGCCAGCATGGCAATCTGGCTGCTGTGTTCCAAAGTAGTGGTAAGGGTGAGAGGAAAAGGGCGAGGTTCCAACAGTATAGCCCCGTATTGATGATGACTAAAGTGTGTACAGCTTGCCAAAGGTCACACAGCTAATAATGGAAGAGCAGAGATTCAAACAGAGACCTGGCTAATACTAGAGCCCTCTTGTCTCTATGGCATGCTGCTTCTCCTATAGAAAGCTGTAAGTATTACAATGCATTAGTGAACAAAGAAAATTATACTGTGTTACTTAGGGTAGATTAAACTGCTATAACAAATAGATCTAAACAAGTACACTAGAATTCTATTCCTTGGTCAGCAAAATAGATTTTTTTTTTCCCTGGGAAGGAATTCAGGAGGTTGTCTAATGGGGCTGTCCTCTACCTAATCATTTGGGGACCCTTTTATTCTGTGGCTCTGCCATCCCATGGGGCATTATAGTCATCTGTATTCAGACAGTGCCATGGCACATATCCTATTGGTGAGAACAAGTTGCATGGCCATACCTAGCTGCAAGGCAGGCTGGGAAACATAGTCCCTGGCTGGGTAGCTGCTTCCCAACTACAACTATATGGTAATGGATGGAGAGAGGGAATTTGGTGGGCAGCTAACTGTCTCTAACACATCTTTCCAGAGAATATTTAGGCTAGATATTAATTTCCATTTCTTTGTATAATAAATTTAAAGATCTATAGTAATTCAAAGGTAATTTTTATGTTTGATAGACAATGATTTTTTTCAAATATAAGATTTGAAACAGCTTGGAACTTTGGGTTAAAAAATAATACAGAGTATAATATCCTTTTTCCCATTCAAAGGGATGTGTTAGTAAAGATCCCCATGGTAAAATTTTCACTTGAGATGCTTAAATCATTGGGGAATAAAAATTCCCCATTCTCACTGAGGCAAGAACTCTGAAAGATCTCATGAATATTTTTATGGTCACTAAGAGAATGATATCTAACCAGTGAAAATCAACAAATATATTTAATATGTTATATTAGTATATATATCCAATATCTATAATGGATATATATTGCATTTTTAAGATTTGAAGAACAGGCTGTGCAGCCAGAGCATATAAGTTCAAACCCCACCTCCACCACTTCCTGGCTGAGTAACCTTGGTTAAGTTGCTTAACCTCTCTGTGGTTCAGTTTCATCTGGAAAATGCAAATGATGATAGTGCCTACTTCATAGGGTTATTGTGTAGATTAAATAAGTTAACATATATGAAGCACTTATCACCATACTGGCATATAGTAAATGCTCAATAAATCATTTATAACTATAAACTTCCTAGGATCCTGTTCCTACAAACTTTCAGATTTGTTTCATGTGTTACAGATATGGCTCCTTTTCTGCCATTCTCTTCTTCTGCATTTTAGATTCCCACTCCTCAGTTCTCTCTCATTTTCTCTCTGTCTCTCCCTTCTCTCCTTATGTCCCTCCTTCTCTCTCTCCCTCCCTCCCTCTCAATTATCCCCAATAAGAGACAATTAAAATGCATATAGAAATAAATTCTCACCTTCTTCTAAAGAAAGTGCAAAATTATATTTGCAGATGCATTCATATTCTTTTAAGGAAAGAGAACTTTTCCCCCATTAGGGATGGAATGTTGTGATTGAAGCTCAAATCCTAAGGAGTCTTGGACAGTTTGTGTTTTGTAACAACTGGAGTCAACTCCTTTTAATTGAGCATCTACTACATGAAAGGCACTGAGCTAGGGGCTCTGGGGAGACAAGGATGATGAAGAGGAGACGGTTCCTCTCTCCAGGGTCTCATGAGCTGGTGGAAAATGCAGACACGGACAAAAGTGGCTCTCCCACAAGGGCAGCCTCTGGAAGTTCTCTGAGGGAAAGGGCATCGTCTCACTTTCTCTACTCCCAGCACCTGGAACAGGGCCTGCTCATTAGCAGGTGCTTAGCAGTACCTCCCTCAGACCTGGGCAGGAGAATACAGTGCACCATGCATCACAAATCTGGAAAAACAAATGTATTAAAGAACACACAGCTACCCTGGTCACTCAGATCTGGTGTGCAGTGCTGGCTTAGCATGACCCATAACCCTAAACATCTGCTCGAGAGACCAGTGCCTTTCAGGCCCCAGGGAAACACTGCTTCACATGTCTTGTCCCATGACCTTGACGTGTCGAGAAGGTCTGTGGTTGTGCTCCTGCCGATGTTGGACATCAACATTAATTTGCAGTCGGGGAGAATTTCACTAGTTGAAGTGTTCAGTAAGAGAAGAGATAAGCTAACTTGTCAAATCTGCCCCTCTGATAACAGGAATGCAATAGATTCCTGTATAACAACGTGTCATATCCTCTTCGTTGGAGTGCTCCTGTTCTTGCTTCTCTTTTTGTTTTTTTTTTGCGGTACGCGGGCTTCTCACTGTTGTGGCCTCTCCCGTTGCGGAGCACAGGCTCCGGATGCGCAGGCTCAGCGGCCATGGCTCACGGGCCCAGCCGCTCCGCGGCATGCGGGATCTTCCCGGACCGGGGCACGAACCCGTGTCCTCTGCATCGGCCGCGGACTCTCAACCACTGCGCCACAAGGGAAGCCTTTGCTTCTCTTTTTGACCTATTTCATAGGTCCTGAGCTAGTCACCCGTTAGGCCAGTATTCACAACAGTTGCTCACAAATGCTGAGAAAAATTTTGCAGTATTAAGCAATATGTATGACTTAGACTTGTATTTATGGAGGTATAAATAAAACATGTGAAGTATGTTGCTATTCCTTACATTGGCAACTGTATGGATGTTGAATGCTAGGACTGCAAATAGTTTTATCCTAATAAAATATTTGATGACATTTAATTAAATTTTCAGAGTTAAAGGCTCAGCTTTATTTGAATAATTTTTATTTAACATTTTGATATTCATCAAATTTGTAGTTTAAAATAGAATTTTGCCTTTTAATAATAACAGATAATTGGATTGTCTCAAGTGATCAAATGCCAATTATGTGAAAATCCCAATTATAACAACATAATTAGTAATTTTGTTGAAATAAAAGTAGGAAGTTAATGTGTCTTTATTTTAGTCCTCATCCAAACACTCTCAGCCCATCAACGGAACACCAGATATAAATACAATTTATAAATATACAATTATATTTATATTATATAAATATAATTGTATATTATACAAGATAAAAATACAATTGTCTTTAATATTTTGTTGCCAGTCATATAAAAATCACAACTTTACATGTAACATTCAAATTTGTCTTTATATATATCCAGGTAGGAGCCTAGAACATATTTTATTTACTGTTGGTTTACAATTTGACTTTTAACTAATTTAAAATGTTGTATGGGGCCTTCATGTGTACTCACCCTGGCCCTCCAAATGTTAGGAATGGGCCAGGCCCAGGGGTAGTGGTGTCCAGACTTTGGGGGTGGGGTGGATATAAGGAAGTGTTTTCAGAAGAAGAGGGCTCATGGGTGAAAGCATGGAGGTAAGAGAGCGTGATCTGTTCCTAATCTGTGGCTGGAGCCCAGGCGCAGGACAGGGTGAGCTGTGTTGAGAACTGAACAGTCAATGGTGGAGGCAGAGGGATGTGGTAGACTGGGAGTGTGATAAGGGCAGATGGTAGGTCTACTCTGATCTCTGTGACATCCCTCGGCCTTGCATGGTGCCCATCACATAGGAGCTAATGCATTTAATACTCACTGAATGAATGAAAGAAGGAATTTGGACCCTATACTGTATGTAATGTAGAACCACTAAAGAGTTTGAGGAGATGGGACAGAATCAGAACCGTAGTTTGGAAAGATAGCTGACAATGGTGCCTGAAATTTGTTTGAAAATTTAGCTGCTGGAAGTAGAAAGATTAATATACTTAGTTATAACTAAGACTATACTTAGTCTTAGTTAAAGACTAATATACTTAGTTAACTAATATATTAGTTATATGTTACCAATTTATATCTATTGTGATTCTTTATTTCCTGAACATATAAATGTGGATATTTAAAATTATACACTAATCTGGCCTAACCAGACATTTAATGGTCCATGAAACTCCTAAGTCTTAGGTACAACGGCTCTAGGGCTGTGCTGTCTGATAACACTGGCCACTATCTACATGTGCCCTTTTGAGCACCTGAAATGTGGCTCAAATGATGTTCAAGATGTTCTGAAGAGTAAAAAACACACCAGATTTCAAAGATCTAGTACAAAAAGAAATGGTAAAAGATCTCATTAGTAATATTTTACAATGTTGATTACATATTGAAATAGTAATATTTTGGATATATTGTGTAAAATAAAATATATTATTGAAATTAATTTCACTTGTTTCTTTTTAGTTTTTTTTAATGTGGCTACTAGAAAAATTTTAATTACATATGTGCCTTGCATTTGTAGCTTGCGTTATAGTTTATCAGGCGGCACTGTTCTAGTGGATGCCAATTTTGTATACATCTTTAGCAGTTTGGACCCCAAAACAATGCACATCGATTGCAAACTGAAGGTGCAAATGTTGCAAAAGATGCAGAAGTTGACTAAGCCACAGGAAGTGGTACTAAACTTCCCAGATTACATGTAAAGTCTTGTCAGCATAGGATTTAGCAGAGTTGGATCAGTGGACCACAAAGGAAGAGAAAACCAACAAGGACACTGATTCAAAGAAAGAAATTGAATATTACAGGAGGACCTTGGGGAAACACAGGAAGTCTTCAAATATTGTTTTGCAAAAATGATAGTCATGATTAAGACACAAAAGTTAAATGGAAAAAGAATATCTCATCATACATCAAAAAAAAGCAAGCAACACGGCTCATGCAAAGAATTCAAAGAATCAGTGCAGAGTTGTAAAGGTAAGCAGAATTTTGCTAACTGTGAGATAAATGAAACTTCATTAGTTGGAGTTGTATTTTTAAATATAAAAATCCCAATTCAACTGGCTTTCATTATTTACCATAAAATTAGTTTCTGATTTTAAATACAAGTAAATACATGCAAAATGTTTAGATGGCTGGTTAATGAAAAGGAATCTCATATATATGAATATATGTATATATAATATAAAATATTTTCTTTTAGCCTAAAACATAAATAACAGGGTTTTGTTTTGTATAGTTGGGGGGTTTTAACCAGTATTTGGCTGTAGGGCCTTGGTCTTTTGAGTGTGGGTCCACTATTCAGAGCCCTATGTATCTTTCTCCCATATCTCGTTGACAATTTTCACTTTTAATCTCTTTCAAGCAAAGTGAAAGCTGATAGATACGTGCAAAGTTCTTACAGATTTGAATGCTTTTTTCCCCAATCTTTCACAATCATCATACCCACAACTAATGTGACAGAGATTCTTCTGTGTCTCACCTTCATTCATTCTTTCAAAGCATTTAACTTAATTTTCATTAGAACAACTTTCATTTTGCACTTACATACTCATGTTTAATAGTATTTAATTAAATTCCATAAGGATAGTTATAACAGGTATAGTCAGATTTGTGAAAAAATATGATGGATTCTCTTGGGGTCCATAACTCACCTGGTGTGCAGGTGTCATGAGCATTCATTGTGCTGTGGCATCCCTCTGCCTGCTGCACACCACACCAGGAATGACAGGTATCTGTTATTGGATGAGTCAGCTAAGTGAAGGCTTGTTAAGAAACTTTTTACTATAATGTCACCTACAGTGTACTTGTAGAGGGACAACTATCCCATAAATGACAAGATTTCCTGACTTAGGACATCTGGAAATACCTGGGAATTATGGCATCTGGAAAGAGCACAGAGAAACCAAGTTCCAGCCCCAATTCTCCTGCAAGTATTCCATAATAATATTGATAACTCTGATAGGACACCAGCTTTTACTCTGTTCTCAAGGTTATCTTCTTACTCTCTATGACTACCTAAGACATAGATCTCACAGAGGAGTGAAACCACACACACTGATGGATCTGAAATTCTATCAGAGTCAGCCTGATAAATACCCACTAATAAAAATACTTGCAGATGGGAATGTTTTATTTATTTACTTTTATAAATATGAAAAACAACCAACAATATTCCCAGAGAAGAAGAAAACTTCTTGCATGTGCGTAATAGGTGTTTAATAAACACATGATGAATGATACATGGGCTGAAATATTTCTGCCAGTGCATATTAACTCCATTCATTCTAATATCAGTGATGTTTATGCACGATGAGGAAATGCACCAATATTAAACTGGATCCTCCAAATGAATGTGATGTAGGAACTGAAGTGTGACTTAGGGATCCCAGAAGCACTATGTGGAAGCAGTGATCTGTAAAGCACTGGCGTAAAGGTTACCATAGCTGTCATGGCATAAATGAAATCACTGCAACACGTGTACCTGAGTGAGGATAGAAACAAAGAAAATGAAATCACTGCAACATTTGTATCTGAGTGAGGATAGAAATAAAGAGCTTGGAAATAGGAACCGGAATTTTCAGTGTACAAGCAACCTTGGAAGAGACACCATTATGTCATTAAAGAAATCAAATTAAGGCAATTTGACATACGCCTTTATGCATTAATATAAAGCAGGCTCCTACAGCACCAAACTAGAACTAGAATCTTAACCATGCTTAAGCTGCAAAAACTATGGTAGCAATTCGATGGGTTAAAATCTCTTCAAAAATACGTTGTATCAACATATGGCAGAGGAGGAACACCCTTTTCAGTCAAGCATGTCCTTTGATTATTTTTCTACCTTAAAAAAATGTCTGGGGCTTCCCTGGTGGCCGCAGTGGTTGAGAGTCCGCCTGCTGAGGCAGGGGACACGGGTTCGTGCCCGGTTTGGGAGGATCCCACATGCCGCGGAGCGGCTGGGCCCAGGGGCCATGGCCGCTGAGCCTGCGAGTCCGGAGCCTGTGCTCCGCAACGGGAGAGGCCACAACAGTGAGAGGCCCGCGTACAAAAAAAAAAAAAAAAAAAAAGTTTGTCGGTGTATAGATGCATGATGACAACATGAATATTTACATAAAAGATTAAGGGGAAGGGTTTCCCTTGTGTCCCAGTGGTTAACAATCCGCCTGCCAATGCAAGGGACACGGGCTCGAGCGTTGGTCCGGGAAGATCCCACATGCCGCGGAGCAACTAAGCCCGTGCGCCACAACTACTGAGCCTGTGCTCTAGAGCCTGCGAGCCACAACTACTGAAGCCCGTGCACCTACAGCTCGTGCTCCGCAACAAGAGAAGCCGCCACAATGAGAAGCCCGCGCACCGTACCGAAGAGTAGCCCCCACTCGCCACATCTAGAGAAAGCCCGCTCGCAGCAACTAAGACCCAACATAGCCAGAAATAAATAAATAAATTTTTTAAAAAAGATTGGTCTTCCCTGGTGGCGCAGTGGTTTAGAGTCCGTCTGCCGATGCAGGGGACACGGGTTCGTGCCCCGGTCCGGGAAGATCCCACATGCCACGGAGCGGCTAGGCCCGTGAGCCATGGCCACTGAGCCTGCGCGTCCGGAGCCTGTGCTCCGCAACGGGAGAGGCCACAACAGTGAGAGGCCCACGTACCGCAAAAAAAAAAAAAAAAAAAAAAAAAAAAAGATTAAGGGGAAAATGACTCAAAGTACCAAAAGCTAGATGAAAGACCAGCACTTAAGGTTTCTCCATGGTGGTGTGATGGATGGAGGTCAGAGAACTGTGGCTAGTTGACAGTGTTGTATTTGGTGCTCCTCTCACTTGGTTCCATTTTCATCACTGTACAAATGAAGAGGCAAAAGTAAATGTTTTGCTGGAATTCCATTTCCACTTTTCTACTGTGGCCAAACTTCAAAACTGGAACAATTTTGAAAAGCTGAAGGCGTCTACTTACTTTTCTCATTTACAGTTACCTAAATATGTGTGTGCAAATTTAAAGGTTTTCTGATCTAAATAGGAAAGAAAAAAGTTTATCCTTTCCAATGTAGGATTTGGTGGGTGTGGCAATCCGGGAAGACCTGGGAAATAACTACTGTTTTCTTTGGATGATACACTTGGCTACCGTTAAAAGAGTGTATAATTATAGCCTAAATGTAGACTTAAACTTTTAACAGATTTATCTAAAGTTTCAAAATTTGTGCCATTGGATGTAATTATCTAAAACTATCTTATGGCAGATGTTGCAGTACTCAAAACACTGAGCTAATATGAAATCTGAACCCGCTTTAAAAATCCCTCGGATATCACCATCCTCCTCAGTTACCATTTATAGCCAGGAAGGAGGTTTTCATTTTATCTATTTCCAAAAAAATCAAAGGAATTATTTTGTAGACAGTTTAGACTCCTGTCGAAATATATGAATACTGACAGGATACCGCTCTCCTTTCTGTTCCTGAGGAGCCCTCTGCCTCCCCCCCCAACCCAGCCCCCGCCTTAATTCCTGTTTCACAAAATAAATCTAGGGACTCTGCTCCCGGGTTGTGGGAGATTTCTCATCACAGACAAACCGGCTGGAGGAAGAGAAGGGAGGGGAGAAATAAACGCGACACGGAAGCCTGAAGAAAGGTCGAAAATCATTAACATGTAAATGGTGCTTTTTCCATTCCAAAGCACCTTATCGCCAGACGCCCCCAGGGACTGGAAGGGTTCGGAACTCCGGGTTAGGCAGCTCGGGCACTGCAGGGGCGGGGGCGGAGGGAACCCGGACGGCGGCCCGACCCTGCTGGGAAGAGGGACGTGCAGCTAAAGGCATAGGATTCGGGGAGGGCCAGAACCTGGCCGAGGATGACAATAGCAAACACTTCCTGGTTCCTTCCCCAAACGTGCTCTCTGTGGTCCTGTATATCGCTGCCTTCCCCAAAGACACCGGAGGAAAAAATAGAAATCTATAGAGATCCCCCGGACCCCCGCCGCCCGCTCCTGTCTCTCTCTAGCCGGGGGCGGGATAGAGGGTGAGAAGAGTGTCCCAATCGGTGACTTCAGGTTTTGAACAAGATATTCCAGGAAACTTTTATTTGTAGCATGATTTGGGGGGTGGGGGGTGGGCAAAAGATGAGGAAAGCTTTTATAAAACTTGTTTTTTTTGGTGCGCGGAACTAGGGCCGCTGAACGTTGGGTTTCTTTCGCTTTGCAGCAGGCGACAGCCCTGGGCGCCACCTGCGCGCCCCGTACGGAGTGGAGGCGGGGTCGGGGGTGGGTTGGTCCGCGCCCGGGTTCCCCGACGCCCACTGCAACGAGCAATGCGAATGACAGGCTGCAGACCCTCTTGCCTGCGTCCTCTTCAACGGCCCATACACCGAAGTTTGAACTGCGGCTCCCGTGAGGCGAGCCCCGGCCAAGCCGGGCCGAGATTGCGGCGGAGAGGAAGCGGCGCTCCTCCACCGAAGCTCCTCCTCTCGCCGGTGCAGCCCGGGACTACCTGGCGGCGCAGCGGGTGCGGCGCGCAAACCGCAGCGCGCCCCCACGGCGGCCACCTCGGAGCCCACCTTGCCGGCCGGCGCGCAGGACGGAGCGCACAGCCGGCCCCCCACCAACCTGCGGCCGGCTGTCCTCCCTCCACTGAACCCCGCGCGCCCGCGCGTCAGTCCCTGCCGGGCGCCCAGAGGGCCGCGCTCACGCAGTTGGCGCAGGCGGCCTTACGCTAGAGGCGCAGCGCCCGCCCGTCCGCCCGCCCCCTGCACTCTCCCCGCCCCCTCCCTCCCTCGCAGGGGCCAAGCGAATGTAGCCCGCGAGAGAAAATGGCGGCGGCGGCGGGGAATCGCGCCTCGTCCTCGGGATTCCCGGGCGCCGGGGCGGCGAGCCCCGAAGCAGGCGGCGGCGGAGGGGCCCTCAAGGCAAGCAGCACGCCCACGGCAGCCGCGGGGCTGCTGCGGGAGGCGGGCAGTGGGGGCCGCGAACGGGCGGACTGGCGGCGGCGGCAGCTGCGCAAAGTGCGGAGTGTGGAGCTGGACCAGCTGCCCGAGCCGCCGCTTTTCCTCACCGCCTCGCCGCCGTCGTCCTCCACTTCCCCGTCGCCGGAGCCCGCGGACGCGGCCGCTGGCGGGAGCGGTTTCCAGCCTGTGGTGGTGCCGCCGCCCCACGGAGCCGCGAGCCGCAGCGGCGCCCACCCTACAGAACCGGCGGCCGCACCGGACAGCGGCGCCCCGAGCCCCGCGGGGGCCGAGCCCGGGGAGAAGCGGACGCCCGCCGCCGAGCCGCCTCTTGCGGCGGCCCCAGCCGGGTGAGCAGCGCGGCCGGGGGCGCGATGGGGACTTGGGGGGCGGGCGGGCGAGGGCAATGAATGAACCCCGGGCACTGCGCAGGGCGTCCCGGGGATCCGCGCAGCGAGGCTGCACGCCGCTCGCCGGGAGCCCTCTGGCACCCCCTTTGACCCTTCCGGCGTCGGGCGGCGCCCCGGACCTGGCCTGGGGTACGGGACGGGACGGGGGCCCGGGGCGGGGACATGCGGGAGAGTTTGTTATTGTTTGCAGACATGTGACAGGCGTGCGAGCCGCGCTGCGGGTACCGGTTGAGATAAGGTGTGGGGGCCCGGGCTGGCTTTTGGGGGCTCCCGGAATCGGAACTCTCCGAGGAGCCCCGGAGCGGGACCCTGGCGTTGCCCTCCGGGTCGGGTTGGGAGGCGGGCAGCCGTGCAGCGGCGGCGACCTCGGACGAGAGTCCTCGGGGGCGCCGGGGTGAGGCCCGACCCTGCAGGCGGGCGGTGTAGGTGGGCGGGGTAGGTGGGGAACCCTGCCGGAGGCCGGGGGTGGGGGGGCCGGAGCGCGGCGGAGAAAGCGGTGGGGTCCCCGCGGCTGTGACAGGCAGTCTCTCGGCAGGTACCGGGGGCCGGGCTGGGACGAAGGCTGCGCGCCCGGAGCGCGGCCGCAGGGGGCTCCGGGTGGACGGCTCCGTAACGTCTGTCAAAGCGGTGTGGGCTGATCGGCTGCAAATGCTCGGGGGCTTGCGGTCTTTTAGGACGTGGGGTTTTCTGATTGCGTCCCCCAATGTCCTTGGGAATGAAGACTGCACCACTAAGACTTGAGTGACTTCTGTTTGGAGTTTGAATTTGGCCTTTGAGGTTTGCATTTGGCGGAGTGGTGTAAGAGCCAGGACCGGATGTGTCAGCCATTCAGTTTCAAAGCGGTGGTGACTGCTCCCCGCAGCCTCTCCGGCGTGGTTGGGGACCGCGGCGCGGGTGCGGTACTTCCTGCTCCGTGCAGCTGCGCGGGCCGCCGCCGACTGCCGGCTTCCAGGGGACACAGTGCTGTGGCTCCGGCTCCGTAAGAGCCGTACTGCCTGTGCGCTACGGTGTTTGTAAGGTAACTCAGACCAGCCGTTCCTGGCCTGACCCTTCTTGGCAACTGGAAATTTTTATGTTTAAGGAAGTTCTTTTGACTGTGACAGCCATCATCCTTGTTTTTAAAAGAATCTGACTAGTGTATGCAAAGCACAAGTTTGAGAGGTATTTTGAGTTGCTGGAAATGTTTTTGTGATAGTCACCCGTTTCCCTATAGGGTTTCCTGACCTTTATTCTGAGTATTTTAAAGACTGCCTTAGGTTTGTTTCCCTTGTGAAACGAATTTGACAGTAGGACTCATTGGCTTTGGTTAATTATCTGAAGTGATTTTGGGGGGAACTTGATTGTTTAAAACCACAGTTCGTTGATTCCTTGGAAGTTACCCCTTTCCCTCTCCCCGCCTCAACCCTCCCCCCCAAAAAAAAAACAACTAAAAATATGGTCAGCACTGTGCCATGGCAGTATTGATAGGAAAGATTTGTGACTGTGGTAGTTTTCTGTGTGCTCTTGTCCATGTAACTTAGTCTTACAGGGTTATTCCTCCACACTACTGCTCCTGGGAAGATTGGATTAAAACTTGACTAGGATAATTCGTTGTAGGCAATTGTTACTACAAGTGAGCTCCAGATAAAAATATTAAACCCAAAATTTGAGAGATTAATTTTGTCTGTTCTCATGAGACCGAATTTTTGGATACAGTAAATAGTTTAGCAAGTGTCAGCATTCTAGTCATCTTAATGAGCTATTGAATATAGCAGAAGAGGAACTACTGTAAAATTAACATATAGATGTTGTTTAGTGTTGTCTCCACACAAAATAAGAGGACGAAGGTGTAAGCAGATAGAATTCAGGTACTGAGTAATCCATGCTTAATTTTTGCATTTTGTAACCTAGGTTTTTCCCCCCTTTTGCTTAAGGGGTGGATAATAATTGCACAGTATATGAAATTATGGGCTAATCAGCATAATCATTTTTTAAAATGAATGTCACTAGCCAGAATGCTGTTTGTTCATCCCAAATCTTATACCTAAACATTTCATTTATAGTAAAATGTTGATTCCCTCTCCTCTTGAAATAGTGACTTTTTTTTTTTTTTTACAATTTCCTTGTTAATGGGGTTGAAATTCATTTGATTCTATTGGTATAAACACTTTGATTGTAAGCAGTTAGTAAAATCTCAGTTGAACTTTACTTTTTTGACAGTAGTTGCATTCATACTTTCAGGAGGAAAATCTAACATTGAGATTTTGAAATATTTTTGTTTCAGTGGTACTATAGGTCTGGAGACCCCTTCTGTTTAAAGACTTATTGTATTCTTTTAAAGAGAATTCTGTGAGATTTTTAATTTCATAATTTCCTCCAATTTTTGATCTTCGGATGTAGAAATTTAAATTGTAGAAAATACATTTTTGTAGTATAACTTATATAAAGAATGCTCATATTAAAACAAGATTTTAAGTACATCCCTCTTTTACAGGTTAGTAACTGAAATCAGTGGAAGTTTTTTGCCTGTAAGTGGCGCCCAAGGGTTTGGGATTTTTCCTTATATTACAGAATTAGGGGCTTTTTCTTCCTATTTACGGTCTTTGAAGAGAAATTACAGTGTTACTCTCCATTGAACAGGCTATTGTGAGTTGGTAGATATAATTACTCCATTCTATTTTTGTAACTTAAAAAAAAACAACTATCAATTTGCTGGCCCCATGAAAGAACAAGATATGCTGTACTTGTTAATGTTAGTTTTTGTGTAAAACTAAAGCTATTTCATAGGCTGCTTTTATATCCTCATAGAGCCCTTAGCTTTCACTTCCTTTTAGAAGCTGCTAGACTATAAATATAACTTAGTGAATTTTTACTAGAGGAGGTATAGGAACATTATTACCTAAAAACAAGTTTTTAAAAAAGTTAAGTTGGTGATTTTATAAAACAATAGAGGTAGTTACATAAGTTAGTCTTACATGAATTTGTAAGTTTTGTAATTATGAATTGTCTCCAAGTTCTGTTTTAAATTAGGTAAGGAAATTAATGCATTCTTCAAAGACTAACCTTATTAAATATAATTCTGAAAAAGAAATATCAGAACTAGAATTGTTGCCAACTTTTGTTGTCTTTTCATATCTGATTTTGGCAAGGGTGACTGGTTAACCAACATTCCTTAATATATTATCCCCAATACACTATAATAACTCCGTTTTGTTAGATACAAAAAACAGGAAGTAGCTCTGTTCATTTGTATTCTTTCACATCTCCTGTAGCACCTCAAGCATATGTTGCATGTTTTAGAAATGGTCGCGGACTTATTGACATAAAGATTCCAAAATATGGAATGAAAGGAGTGTTCTTTGGTTTCAACAAGAACAGAAGAACCAGCTACAGCTTGCCTAGGCTGTCTGCTGATCAGCCCTTGACAGTTGCTGTGAGCATTCCAGAAGAAGAAATGATGGGGTGGCAAGGCAGTTAATGGGGAGTGGATTCCCCTGAGGAAAAATGTAGGGCATTCAGAAGTGCTCTGAGTTAGAAGGCACAACTTTTGCATTTTGTACCCTATTTTCTTGGGTTGAGAGTTATTTCTTTATGAAGAAGGCAATAGGAGAACGTGGCATGGAAAAGTAATAGTCTCCAGAGGCTACTTAAGAGCTGCAGTATATTGCACTTCTAACCTTGAAATGCCTTGCTATATCAGATATACCAAGTATATTCCTTAGACTTGGTTGTTTTCCTCAGTCTTGGCCTCCTTTTATATCCTGAGTCAAAAATTAGAGCTACTTTAAAATGTAAACGGGTAAAAGATTAATGTGAGGAAATGTGCAGTATTAGGAATCAACCCAAGTTGTCTCTAAGAAATAATTTAAGAACATTTTTAAACATGAAAGAAATAATCAGGAACAGAATTAAATGTTCATTTACAAATGCTCATTGCAAAGCAGTGAGATGAGTTGGGTGTTCTTATTGCAAGAATATAAGAGGTTTTTTGCTGTGGCTAAACATGTACATTGAGCATAGAGATGCATTTAGATACCTTTTATATAGTCACTTTTTTTGCCTTCTGTGTGTCAGGCAAGTTATATATATTATCTCATTTCATCATCGCTGCAGCCTTCCAGTGCATTGTAGTTTCTGTTTTCAAGAGGTGGAAACTCATGTGCAATGCTAAAGCCCCCTTATCATACAAGTAGAAGACAGGCTAGGATTCAAACCTAAGTTAGTCCCACTCCACAGTCCATTTCTTTTCATCACTCTCTAATGTCTCCATTTTCTTTTTCAAGTTAATAATCAGATTAACTAATGATTTTGAAGGAGAAAGTTGTTCTTCAAGAGTCAATAAGCAATTGATAGGTTTCTACCCAGTGCCACTGCTAATACATTTGTCTCCTGATGTGTATGTAATGCATAGCTTTCTGTAACCTGGCCTCATCCATGTAATACAAGTAAGCTGTGCTTAGATCACCTTAGCATGTTAGGCAGGGAGAATAATTGATTAGTGTTGAGTGTTTCTTAGGTTCCTTGATTTGTGCTGTTTACATCGTAAGTGGAAGGAAATAAAGAAGCTGAAATAATATCACATATTTATTTTTAATCATCACACATGGAGACAAGCTGTTGCAGTATAGCTAGACCCTATCCCTTTGTACTTGTTTTAGATTTCATGCATCCAGCATTTATGAACCTCTGCAAGGTGATGTTCTGGGTGGTAGAGAAAAATATCATCAACGCACAGCCTCTGTTTCTGTTGGCAGATTGTAGTATGAACATGTTTCACACCACCATGTTAAGCGTTGTAAGAGAGATAGGAATAGAGAGGGGCATCCAGATTAAAGAGTAGTGCTGTGAATCTCACCCATGACATTCCACACTGTATTCCTGCAGTGAATACAGTAGTACCTCACTAACTTTCTGAGGAATTAATTGACCTTCTAGGTTTGTAGTTAAGGGTGGTAGCTTTGTTCTGCTTCCTGCTTGTACATTTGGTCTGCTAGTTTTTGCTCTTTCCCTTTGGTCTCTTTACCTTTTCTTAGGACAGATATATGCTGTAGCTTTTCCATTTCCACAGCAATGGCAACAGGAATTCAGATACAGATTAGTTTCAAACTATTTCTGCCTACTCTTAGGAGGTATATGTATGGAACTGCAAGTTCAGACATGATTTTTGTCTTTCTTGAAAGAGAAAATTAAAATGGGGGTATAGGAGCAAGAAAACGAGTATCTACCAATGCTGGCTTTAGAATTGAGACTTTATTATTAGTAACAGCAACTCTGCTAGTTAAGAAAACAACATTGGGAAATGTAAAATATGCTCTAGGATGTAAGATAATCAAGAAGATACCCTTGTCTTCATTTACTCTATGACATATCCTGGTTGGTTTAGGTATGTTTGGTATGGAGAGGAGCTCTGTACTGTTAGTGATTGAGTCCTTTGAAATACTAGTCTGGTTAGTTTTGGTTTAATAGATTGAGATGTTGTAGACTGCCAAGAGCTCTTCAGGTTCTTAAGACCCACCAAGCGTGTGTTTCTGTAAGTACAATCTGTCACCTGGGAATTATTGATGAGACAGTCAGACTTCTTGAAGACTGGAGGAAGTGCCCGGAGCTCACACAGTGCTGTAGTTAGTGTGTTTACTAAGTTTATCACATGTAAGCATGATGATGATGAATATATGCGGAGCAAGGAGAAGGTAGATACTGGGTGGTGGGTGGAGGTGGTACTCTTGACAGATAAGATGTGATTATTACCTTTCTTTATTGCTAAATAGCCATTCGACTGATATAGCATCAAATAATCTTCAAACTGGTCTTACAGCGTTCTGAATACTAAATATCAACTGCTAACAGACAAGGAGCTCTGTCTTATTCTTTGTCATTGCTCAGCACCTAGGCTAATGTCTAGCACCCATGAATATTGGATGCACATGAGTGTTAGGATGAATTCATTTTCCCAAAGTGGTTATTTTTACATAAGTGTATAAGAAGATACACTGACTCATGACTTACTGTGATGTGATGTGATTTTAATCATAATCTAGCTTGAGGCAGGTTTTGAAGGCAGGAACTATTTCTTATGAGTTTTTGTGCATTGCTTGGTATTTTGTAGCAGTAGTTGGTATTTAGCAAGCAGTAGTTAATAATAATGACCAGTTTTATATAATGTAAACCAAACAGTAATT
The DNA here is from genome assembly GCF_964374135.1 of Grampus griseus. Classification (NCBI taxonomy): domain Eukaryota; kingdom Metazoa; phylum Chordata; class Mammalia; order Artiodactyla; family Delphinidae; genus Grampus; species Grampus griseus. Next base: position 43,575,205 of record NC_139019.1, read on the forward strand.
AGTTCAATAACTAAGTGTAGTTACAAAATAATTGGAGCCATGTATAAACTGTCAGATATTGAGAAAATTGAGTTTCTGGTATTTGAGTGTCTAGTTATTTGGGCTGATAGGTAAGCCCTGCTGATTTTCTTCTTAACCCTGTGGCAACCCTTCCTGAATGGCTTCTCCTCATCTTCTTGAACATTAATATTAGAACATACTCAGGCCCAGGCCTTCTGTCATTCCCTGTCTTCCACCCCCACCCCAGGCTCATTAATGCATTTAGATCAATTTTTGGCCATTCACGAATGATTGCAGAGTTTATTTTCCTAGCCATGATCTCTCCTAAATGCCACACCTGTCTACATGACACATCCATACTCAGATATCTAAAACCAAATTTAGGATTTTCCCTGTACCTTGCCCTACTAATACATTCCCTGCTCATGAAATGGCAGAACCAGAACCTAGGGTTGTCCTTGACAACTTCTGGTCTTCAGGTGATTTCATCTATTATCACATCCCTAGTCACCTTCCGTGATCTCTCATTTGGACTAATGTAATAGTAAGTAGCCTTCTAACTTGCTCACTCTCTCCTACTTTCTCCCTTCCAGTTGGTTCTCCATATTACGTGGCCAGAGTGATCATTTTACAATGTAAATCTTATTATAACAATTTTCCTCTAGAGAAGTAAATTAAATTGAATTTTAAAACTTTCAAATGCTTTCCATTTGGATAAAGACCACAGAATCCTTAACATGCCCCACAGAGTCCCTGCCTGGTTTAGCCCGTGCCTGCCTCTCCAGGCCCATCTCTGATCACGCTCGCCCTTGCTCTCTGCAGGATTGCCGTAAGTTCCTCAGACTCAGCACACCACCTCCTGCCATAGGGCCTTTGCACGCACCGCATGCGCCCTCTGCCAGGAGCACTGTGCCTAGTCCCGAGCCAGCTCCTCAGTGTTCAGGTCTTAGCTCACTGATGCTTTGTCAGGGAAGCCTTCCTTCCCTGATCTCCCAGACTGGCTTTGTAGCTCAGTGTCCCTACTGTCAGTGTTGTGATTTTATATTTGTTATGTCATTTGGTGAATGGCTGCCTTCCCTGGAAGACTGTAAAATCTGAGTGGGCAGAGCCTTTGGCTGGTAGCAACCCAGCACCTAGCAAAATGCCTGGCACAGAGTAGACCCTCGATAAATATTTGTTGACTAAATGGATGAGGGTAATAATGACATGGCAAGTTCAACCTAGTCTATGGATTATCTGTTCTTCCCCTTTGTCAGATGTAGTCTGGGACCTAGCTAAGACGGGGTTAAATGGCAAAAGCCTTGTCGGTTTGTGATAGATTCATTAGGCCGTATCTGGACTATTAAACACACCAAGTGCCTCAGGTGAAGTAGGACAGCTTAATGTGGTACAGAGGAAATAGCTATATTGCATGATTATATGCTGTAGGAAGAAGTGTTTGCTATGTGTATTTAGTTCTCCTGCTCTTACCAGGGAGTTGAGAGAGAGAGTATATGTGTGGGCTCATGTGTGTGTGCATATATATGAATAAATATACACCTGAAGGTGTTATGCATTAATATAATGATTCCTTCTTCCGAGTTCTCAGTGTTATCTAAACTTAGGGTACCACTTTTAGGATTTTTGTGCCAATAACCCTGCTTCATCCAAAATTTAATTTGTTACTGATAATAATTCAACTTGGGATAAATAGTTCACATTTGCATTAAAGAAGAGGTTTGCTAGACAAGTACTATATGAGATTTCAGGAGCCAAGAACCCACGTAACAGAAAACGATTTACCGGTGGTAACTAAACCTGGCAGCCTCCCTTATCTAGAACATGGTTTAGCACTAAGAAGTAAGTAAAAAAGGCTCTGAGCTGCCAAAGGGCCTGTAACAAAATCTGCACTTTGAAGTTCTTTGATTTTACACTTAGAAGAGTTCCAAGGGCATTCACTCAGAATTCACTGACATTTATTTAAGTTATTATTCTTGCAGTCTTGTCCATTTGGTGTCCCTAACATGCAGCAATTAAAAGCAGCCAATTAGAAGGCGAGTAGTGTGAGCAAGAGACAGGTTCCCTGAAGGCAGCATATAAGCAGAGACCTGACAGGTGAGGAGAGAGAAGGGAGGAGAAAGGGAGAGATAAGAGGACATTAAAACATTGCAGTTGGGGCCACCTGGTGTTTGAACGTTAGGTTCCACATACCTGGATTGCCTCTAAGATTATAAATTTATTAAATCACAGCACTTTCCAACATTACTTTTTGGGCATCAGCTTCCTTATTTGTAAAATGAGAGTGATCAGGGTTATATGATTGGCTTTGTTTTTTGTAATGCTGATTACTGTGGCTCATTATTGCAAGGTTGTTGTGTTTATAGTTTTAGAAAGTATTTTGATCCTGAGTGGTAAACATCTAAATTATCTGGAAGGGGTCGTCCTGTAGCCTTGATGATGCTGAATAAATACAGTGCTGTTTGGAATTACATGAAATTGGGTGCTGCTCATTACAAATGTCTTGTGGATTGGCTTTGTGGGAAAATCGTTTTGCTTTATTTGTTGGCCTGAGTCATTTTATATCCTGCAGTTTTTAAAAAATGCTTGATAGTTAATCACCACCACCAGTATGTACTGCCCTTTCTCCTAGCTAGACTTTGAGAAGTCAGGCAGTAAGCGCCAGCTTTGCAATGTTGACCAAGTTATTTAATTACTGCAAGGACTTTGGTTTAATAAGATGGCTACTTGTGAAAGGATTCTTGATGTTCACATGCTCTTAAGATGCTTAGTGTTTTGAAAAAGACATTTCACAATTCTTTTTTTCTCTTTCAAAATAATTAATTGGCTCTACCTGTTATTTATGGTCTGGATTTTATTGGTATTCTTAAATTCTTCTTGGGTAATAAATAAAATTATTTTCACTGAACCTTAGATTTTAAAAAAGATGTGACATATTAATGTAGATGTTCATATTCCTGGAGAAGGTTTAGTGTCTTAATATAAATTTATTTTGAATTTTGAAAATATATTTCAATTATTCTGGTACACTGGCACCTCCACACTGTTATACAAGGTCCTTATGATTTCTCTGGGATTCAGAATTTATAGAATTAAACTTCATTAATAAAATGATTAGACAGTCCTTTTGAAAGCAACAGAAGAATTTATTTTTTTACTTTATTTATCTTTTAACAAAAGAACAAAAGTATTATGTAGACTGCTATATAGTTTGCTTTTTTCTTAATAGTATTTTGTTCATTATCTTAATGATGAACATAGAGCTGTCATTTTCCATGACTGCGTAGATTCTATCATTTGCCTGTCTCATTAACCAGTTTCCTAGTTTTAGACATTTATATTGTTTTGTTGTTATATCGAGCTGTAGTGACTACCACTGTACCTACATTTTCATATGTTTGTGCATTTGATTTTGTAAAATAAATATTCAGAAGTGAAATTGCTGAGTCAAAGGACATGCATATTTAAAAATTTTATCATATAGCCAAATTGCCCTGTAAAACACTGCCAGTTTACATTTTTCTCATGGTGAGAGTGCGCATTGCCCCACGTTCTTGCCAGCGTTGGATATTATCAGTCTCTCATTTTTGCCAATGTGGTGGATGAAAGATGTTTTCTTATTTTAATTTGCATTTCTTAGCTTTTTAGCATCATAGTACAACTTGTGTGTATTAACAATTTCCTACTTCTTTTGTGTATTTCCTTTCACACATGGGAGAGAATTGTTTGTTTTTTCTTACTGATTTTTAAGCATCCTTTGTATATTAGAATATTAGCTCTGACATTTATTGGAATTGTTTTCTTCTACTTTTGTGTTATGAATTTCAATTATAGTATTTTTCTATAAAGCTTTAAATATTCCTTCAAATTTCAATCCCTTCCTTCCTTCCTCCCTCCCCCTCCTCTCCTCCCTCCCCCTCCTCCCTCCCCCTCACTCCCCCCTCCTCCCTCCCCCCTCCTCCCTCCCCCTCCTCCCTCCCCCTCCCTCCCCCTCCCTCCCCCTCCCTCCCCCCTCCTCCCTCCCCCCTCCTCCCTCCCCCCTCTCCTCCCTCCCTCCCCCTCTCCTCCCTCCCTCCCTTCCTTCCTCCCTCCCCCCTCCTCTCCTCCCTCCCCCCTCCTCTCCTCCCTCCCCCTTCCTCCCTCCCTCTCTCCCCCCTCTCCTCCCTCCTTCCCTCCCCCCTCTCCTCCCTCCTTCCCTCCCCCCTCTCCTCCCTCCTTCCCTCCCCCCTCTCCTCCCTCCCTCCCTCCCCCCTCTCCTCCCTCCCTCCCCCCTCTCCTCCCTCCCCCCTCCTTCTCCTCCCTCCCCCCTCCCTTCCTCCCTCCCTCCCTTCCTTGCCTTCTAGAGAGGGTAGGTTGTGTAGTGGTTCAGAGTACAGATGCCTGAGTTCTAGTCAGAGTTTCACCACTATCAAGTAGTGTATCTGGGAAGTTACTTAACTTCTTTGCACTTAAGTTTCCTCAACTATAAAATGAAGATACTACTTCAGAGTTGTTGTGAGGACAAAGTGTTTGTATAGTTCTTAAAACAGTGCTTGGTGCATGGCAAACACTGTATAAGTAATAGCTATTATTATTCCCTACTGCAAGATTATAAAAATTCACCAGTCTTTTCTAATACTATTTTTCTAGGTTTTTTAAAAAAAATCTCTTATCTGTATGAAGTTTAAGGGGTGACACAGGGCCCTAACTTAATTTTCTCCAAATGATTGGCTAGGTGTCCCAGCACTGCTTATTGATTAAAAGTTTCCCCTTTATCATATACTAGATTTTCAAATATTTCAAAGTTCCCAGATACATTTCTTTAGATCTTGTTCTTGCACCAAGGGCCTAAATTCCTATATAACCACATTTCAAGTTTTGTACGAAGATTCTAAAAGAATGTCATTGACTAGAGAGAAGAAGATCTATCAGAAGACTATTAGCTGTATCTTTGCTGAATCGTTCTTATTAATATTTTGGTGCCTAAAATATCTTGGCTTCAATGACAGAGCCTCTGGGATAGCTTCACCAGGAGGTACAGCTCTGCCAGGCACTACAGCCGGCACAGTGTCCGAATTGAATCCCTGTCTTCTGCAGCCTCTCTGTCTTCCCCTTCAGATCTCCTGGTCCTTTGCGGTGCCGATGGTAATTCCTGTCACCATCTCCCTCATCACCGTGCTCTTACTCCTCTGGCTTTCTCACCCTCAGCTTCCAGTCAGTGTCCAGTTCTATTGTTGCCAGTTGTCTGCTAGCCCTGGAATCCACCCACGCAGCTGCTAACCCAGGGTCAGGCCTCTGTCACCTTGTCCCAGTTCTTGCAAACCTTCTTCCTAATTAGCCTCTGGCTTTTGGACATGTTCTCCTCAGTCATTTCTCTACACTGCAGGTAGAGTGAGGCTTCTATGATGCAAGTCTGATCTTGACACTTCAGTAGACAAAAATCTAATCTAGTCTTCTCATTTTAAAAATGAGGAAACTGAAACACAGGCTTAAACAGCTCAGATAGCTAATCAGTGGTAAAGCTGGGAAATCCCAAGTCCATCAGAAAGAATTGGCACTTTTTCTGGCATTCAAAAATAATTTCTTTTCAAATATATGCATAATAGATTTTGCACCTTGTGAGTGGTGGATAATTTATGTGATTTGAATTGCTGGTGTTCAGCATGCCTTCTACACACAAACTGAGGCCAGGAGAATGATGAAATGCTGTAGAATGAACTCCTGCTTACAGTATACTATACAGTTCAAAAGATGCTTTTGCATTTGCTGCCATCTAATTGAAATATATAGGTTATTATAATCTTTCAACCTGAAAATCAAGCAGTATCACTCAACTTAGATACTGTTAGTTACTTGTGTCATTAGTGTCTTAATAAATCTTAAAATCTACAATTGTTTCTCTTAAGATACTTATTCATGTAAAGGAAATGTAACAATTCAATTTAATTCCCCAACTTTATTCTGTGTTGATATTGTGTTCCACACTTTCAAATGGCTGTGTTCTATCTTTAGATAAATGAATTCAGAGGAAAAAAAAAAACAACAACTTTTCTTCATCCTGAGCATAAAGTCCAGACTCCTTAGTGTAGTTCAGAAGCTCTGGTAATTGGCTCTGCTCCCCTCTCAGCTCCCCCTTCCAGAACTCCCTGCTCCAGTCATTCAGTGCTATGTTCACATTTTTGTTTCCCCGGCTAACTCTTCTTTTCTTTCAATGGGCTAAATGTTGTTTCTTCTGTCTGGAACACTCATTTTGTCTCCGTTGTGAGATACTTTTTAATATGTTTTTATTCCCTCTGCAATAAAGAATTATTGGTATCCTACTAAATATAAATGTGTCTATTTACAGAAGTCAGTACTGTATTGTGAATTTTGCTGAACTCTTTGATTTAAAGTTCCTTGGTATCTGAGTTAGATATCCCACTTTTAAAACTTTTTAGTTTTTCCTCTGTCATTGCATACATAGTCATGTCTGACTGAACAAGTGTTTACGAAAAGTTCTTTTTAAATTATACATTATTGTAAAGTGAATCAGATTTTCTGTTAATTTGTGTTAAAATTTCAGAGGCAGGAAGATATTTTGGTGCCCAGCAGTGTACAGTCAGCCCTCCATATCTGAGGTTGCAGAACTCGCAGGTACCGAGAGCCGACGGTACTCAACAGTTTTATAGTATAAGGGCTTGAGCATCTGTGGATTTTGGTATCCGCAGGGGGTCCTGGAACCAGTGTCCCGTGGCTACTGGGGGACGACTGTATTGCTGTCATCCAGAATAATCCAAGACCATCTCAAGTCAGAGAACAAATATGCTCAAATGCTTCACGCACAGAGCTTGATTGTGGCCTAGGCACACCCATCACAAGGTTTATGTCAGCTGCGCAGCCTCCACGGGCAAGGTGCCGGGGAGCTGATAGGTTATAGGAAAACAAGCACATCAGATGGAGGGTCATTCCAAATCTTTTTGTCTGGTCTGTGGGTGCTCTTTCTAGAAAAACGAAAGGGCAGAGTAGTAAACATGCCAGGATGAATGCCCATGGTCAGTGCTGTCATCGCTCCTGACACGGGCAGGGTCATGCCTTCATGAACACTCTTGGAGTGACTGCTGTGAGCCAGGCTCCAAGGTGCTGGGGACCCAGCAGTGGGGAAGCCCATGAAGGAGTTTAACAAGGTAACAGACTGCCTGGTGACAGCTGGGAACGAGGAGGGTATAGGGAGGGTTTTCTGGGAATTGGGAGGTCCACCAAGTTGTGAAGAATGCCAAGGAGTTAAACAAGTGAAAGGGACTTGGAGGGAGACTGTGGCCTGCGGGTGGGGTTGGGTGGAGAACACACACAGGCCCGGAAGTCCATGGTAGGCTTGCGCGCTGATAAGGAGAACTGTGAGTATAGTTCAGGTAGCCCTGTCTGGGTGGGAGCAGGGTGCAGACAAGGCTCAGCAGGCAAGCCTGGGGTAGGGTTCCTGGCTCTGGCCAGAGAACCATGCAGAGCTCCCTGCCTCCTCATTGCCGCCACTGGGCAATCCTTAGATCGCTGTGCCTGGGACAAAATAAAAAGCCTTTGTAGTTCGGTAAGTAACTACAGTGCCCTAGGAAGTCGGTCAGGAGGCCCAAAGGGGGAGTTACATCAAAGCTGGTGCAAGACAGTCTGAGTCTGAGATCACAGTCTGGGAGCTGTGTGGCTCTTGCATTTCCAATAGCTTCCCATAGTTTCAGAGGCTCACAGATTGGGAAATGTAATCAGGCAAATGAATTCCATCCACTCTGGTCATGAATGTGTTTTGGAACTGCACGATTACGTTTCGGGGCAGCACAGGGTAGTGATGAGGATGCTGGACCCGAGGAGTCAGGTCCTCTTAGGCACTTACTGTCGCTGGACTCCAAAGAAGTCACTTAACTTCTCTGAACCTCACATTTCTCATCTTGAAAATGGGGTGAGTGGGGGTGATTAGACAGGATAATGAAGTCCGGTTCTTAACCCAGAAAAGCACTCAGTAAAAATTAACTGTCTATAATGTAAGTGCAAGTAACTATGAAGACTCACTGCTTAAACCTTGACTGTACAGATGAGGATGAGGTAAAGAGACTCACAGTTCCCTTACTAGTTACCATTAATTTAACTAGTTACCATTAATTTATATAGATTATGCATCATCTTGGGAGCAGTATATTTTCCTTATTATTTTGAAATTATTAACGAGAATAATGGAAAATGCAACTTTCAGAATTATGTGATGTGGGATAAAGCATGTCATCGGTAGGACATAATGAGGGTTCTCATCACTTTGTGAGGACCTAAGGCTGATCCCCTGGGTCTCTTTCTCATCTGTGAAAAGAAGAGGTTGGCTTACATAATTTTTTCGTTCCCTTCAAGCTCTAGCAAATTATATTCCAAAATTTTAATTTGAAAATTATTTCTTGTGGCTAAATTTAGTTCTAATTATTAAAACAAGTAGATTTTTGAACTTATAAACTCTTGAAATTTTAAAGCTGGGTACCAACTATAAAAAGAAATGCAAATGAAAAGCAATGAAGGCTCAGAAAAGAGATAATCATATTTATTACCTGACATTATATGATGAGAAGTATTTTTTAGAAAGCATATAACTGTTGGGAGAACAGTATTTTGCAAAATGGAGAAAATAAATTAGGGTAAGGTCATTTGCATGTTTGTGTTTAGCAAATATGCTTAGAGAGTAGTTTTGAAAATAACTTTTTACGCCTAATTTTTAGCAACTTTACTGCTGTTAAAAACTATCTTTTTTTCCTCAACTTTAATTATATAAGGAAAGGACATTCCCTAGGGATAGCCTGTAATAAGCAAAGCAATCCTTTGACTTTTTCCTATGTTTATAAAGACCTTTTTGTAAACATGCATGTGTATGCATACTCTTTTGTTTAACTAAAACTTTTAAAAGACAGTTGTATTGTTTCCTAATTGTGAAAATTCAGATTTCGTTCTGTTTCAGGAGTTCTTTTCACGTGATTTATATAGAGTTGGCAGTTGCTGGAAAGTATGAATTTCACTATGAATTTTTTTTCTTTTTAATCTAGTAATTTGGGGCTCAAGTGGTAGAAAATCTTGAGTTTCAAATAGTTTTGGAATTGAACTTTTAAACTGATTTAATCATTGTGGTTACACCAATTTGAAGCATATTCACACAAAACTCTCTTGCCCGTCACTATTCTTCATATATAGAACTGAAGCTGCTTATAATTCATCGCAGAGCACCCGGACATCCAACAGTAATTACTGTTTTAGATTCCTGGTAGTGAAGAATACTTGACCCTTCCTCCTTCCATTAAAACCCACACAGCTCTCTAATTCTGATTGTTGTGATCAGTTATTCAGATATTTGGGAGCACTTACTGTATGCTACCAGCACGTGATTTCCAGACAAGGCTGTGATAAGAAATAGAGCAAAGTCCTTTTGAGCCTTGGTTGCCTTAGCACCATTCTTCCATCCTATCGTGACTGCTTATGGTAACTGGCTATAGGTTTTGTCACCAATAAATACGGCAGCTAGACTGTCATTTGCACAATGCAAACTGAAATCATCCTGCAGTTTTATAAGTGGATAGTAGAACATTCCCTCCACTGCAAGAAGATTTGCTAGGAGAGTCTTAAATAATGCCCAAAACACATGAGAACAAAGCTTTCCCTTTTGGCACTTAGGTCCATAAAGGCAGTTTTGGCATCGAAGAGAAAAGGTTTATGTTCAAGAACTTCTTGATTTCTATTCTCCCTCTTACTTCCTAGGCCAAGTTTTGGTGATAACATATAAAACCATTAGTGTGTAAAGTCAGCTTATCTCTAAGTACAGCAACTTGAAAAAGAAATGTGTTCAGAATTACATTGTATAATATAATGCTTTATTCTTGTTGAAGATTCACCAAAATAATGTATTTTAATTACTAAAAACAAATTAGTAGAAATTTCTTATCTACGTAGAAAATATGGTCAGCCATGCACTGAGCCAAGATGAAATTGTTTTTTCTGAGTTGTGTTTTTGTTTCTTATTCCCCCAGTCCCCAACACATAGACTTGCCACCTCCCCCCTACACACACACACACACACACACACACACACACACACACACGTCTTGCTAAAGTACTGACTTTTCATTCCATGCTGACAAGTTGTGCTGGAACTTGCCATTACAGGGTCTTCAGTAAGCAACTTACACAGAATTCTGTGCTGTAGCAAGGCTCGTGTAGTGCCAGTGCATTCACACTTTTTCCTATATTTCTCTGTTCTTTATTAAAAATAAATCTCATTTTATAAATTATTTATTGAACATTTATAGGGTTTGCATTTTTTATCAAATCTGCTTTACACTTTAGATTACCTATACCATACTTTTACTCCTAGGCTGACTTCCCGTCCTTATACTGTTGGGTTACCCCTGCCCTGGTATATCATTTCTTGTGAATGTAGGGCATATACCCTGAAAAACCATAATTCAAAGAGAGACATGTACCACAATGTTCATTGCAGCCTATTTACAATAGCCAGGACATGGAACCAACCTAAGTGTCCATCAACAGATGAATGGATAAAGAAGATGTGGTACATATATACAATGGAATATTAGTCGGCCATAAAAAGAAACGAAATTGAGCTATTTGTAGTGAGGTAGATGGACTTAGGGTCTGTCTTACAGAGTGAAGTAAGTCAGAAAGAGAAAAACAAATACTGTATGCTAACGCATATATATAGAATCTAAAACAACAACAACAAAAATGGTACTGATGAACCTAGTTGCAGGGCAGGAATAAAGATGTAGACATAGAGAATGGACTTGACACAGGGTGGGAGGGGAAAGCTGGGGCAAAGTGAGAGTAGCATTGACGTATATACACTACCGAATGTAAAATAGCTAGTGGGAAGCAGCCGCATAGCACAGGGAGATCAGCTCGGTGCTTTGTGACCACCTAGAGGGGTGAGATAGGGAGGGTGGAGGGAGGCTCAAGAGATAGGGGATATGGGGACATATGTATGCATATGGCTGACTCACTTTGGTGTACAACAGGAAACTAACACAGTATTGTGAAGCAATTATACTCCAATAAAGATACATTTAAAAAAATACATTTTATTTAAAAGCCAGAGAGTTTTTAAATCTGTGGCAAAGGTTAGCCCAAAGACATAGAAAATTGCATACTATTAATTATTCATTTTTTAGATACCTAATCTAGGATTTTTTTTTTTAGTGTGCTGTGGAGATTGCCTACATTAAAAACATTGAAAATAACACACAAGTTTTGTAAAAAGTTTTTACGTAAGGAATAATATATTTAAAATGTTGATTCATTCTTTACCATATGCTTAGGCAGCCACGTGTCAAATCTTTTTAAATACAATACTGTCTTCTTTCCATAAACCATTGAAACTTCAGCATTCCAGCTCTGTCTTCCAACAACTCTTACCCATGAAAATGAGATAAAATTTTGGTTTCTTAGGATCATGTGTGTGAATTTGAGGTTCAGAGACTGTGGTCACTATGGTGATCTGACAGCCATCACCAGCTCTCCTCCAGGATTATGTCACCTGTAATTGTCATGGGGGAAATGGTGACATCAGCACTCTTAGCTGCTATAATTTCAGAATCACAGCCCAGTAACTATTTTGGAGTCACTCCTATAGGTCTGGGAAGTGAAACATCACTAGGCTCATGTTGGATCCTGGGTAGCAGAGGGATCCACTGCTGTGCTGCAGCTGAAGCCAGGGTGAATTCCTTGGCATGGATCATTTCAGATGTCTCTAAGAGCTGCTCCTCCTGAATAAGGCTGGCTCAACAGGATGCTGAACTGTTCTTGCCTGCTGGAGCATAGAAGCAGCCACCGGGACGTTTTTTAGGAGACAGGTCAGGAATGGGATGGAGAGCAGGAAGGGCGGGTTGTGGTGGCAGCTAGAAATCAGTCTCTAGAACCAGTGAACTCCGAAACCTCATCGGGCTGCTTCCAAGGTAGTTAGACTCTGAGAGAGGGAGGTGGGCCACAAAGACCTAGGCCTAAATTAGCTTTAACCCCTGATTTGTAACTTAAGTTTTCCTAGTTGTTCATTTTGTAATTAAAGTTTAATTCGACTAACCACCAAGTGGGCCTTTAGACTGCCATTTCAAAAAATTGGTAGCATGCTAACTTTCACACTTATTAAATATTTAGAATCATTGACCATTTGTTTCCCTTAGAACTTTAAATATTAAAAAAAACACTTTTGAACATTCTAGTCTATTCAAAATATCTATGATTGTTTATGTAGGACTAATAAAAAAATTAGAAACAAATGAATTCCATGAGAATTCTTTTTTTTTTAATAACCATGAGAATTCTTTTTTGACCTCTCAGTAGTCAAGTAGCGCTACTTGAAGATGAGATAATGTGGATAATACTTTAAAAACCAAAATTATTCTGATGCAAAACTTCTGTCTTTACTGTCTCAGGTAAAATGAAAAGCCTACTCAAATTGCAGTCCAAATTCAAGAGTTCCTTATGGACATATCTGATTCCTTCTTTCTCCCTTGTAACTATTGGATAGGGAATTGCCAGGTGTCTTTAGTTGAAAGGTACTTAACCTGCTTTCCGACTGCTTATTGTGGTGGACTAAGTGTTGGCATTGGCTCAGGCCCATCAGGCCCGTCTCCAGTATTATCTTACCACTTCTGCAGGACATTGAGTAAAGTTATTTAACTGCTTTGAATCTGACTGTCCTCATCTGTGAATTAGAAATAATGATACCTTTCCTACTACCAGAATTTGAAAAGATCGAATGAGATGGTGGATATGAAATTACTTTCAAAGGGTGAAAATAAAGCCCTAAGGGACTTCCCTGGTGGTCCAGAGACTCCATGCTTCCAGTGCAGGGGGTGCAGATTCGATCCCTGGTTGGGGAACTAAGATCCCACATGCCACGTGGCACAGCCAAAAAATTAAATTAAATAAAAAAAATAAATAAAGCCCTAGGATTTATGGTCACAGTATTTTAGAATTCAAGAGTACAACCTCCTGACTCTTAGAGTGGCATTAGAGAGGTTCCGTCATTGAGCACTGAAGTGCAGTGTGGGGCTAGGGTGCCCCTGCGTAGCTCACCTTAGTCCATCCTAGTTTAGCTGCATTCTCCTGCTGTGCTTGTCTTATTGGAAATATCAATAGTAGTTAATTTCCTCTGTGCCTGGTACACTGGTACATTATATAGCTTGTCTCATTTTAAGCCTTGTACTATCCGTGTGAAGTAAGTGCGGTTTTTATTCCTATTTTACAGATGAGAAAACAGAGACCCTGAGAGGTGAGGTAACCTGGCACCTAGTGGGTGGGTGAAGCCTGGGTGTGAACCCTGGCAGTTTGACTCCAAGACTGTGCTCTTTAACCTTATGGTAATCTTTTATGCATATTTTAATATTTTTTTAAATCAGGAGATGGGTTTGAGTTATATCAGAGAACAAATTTCATTGTCTATTAACTCATTTTCCCTGTCTTGGCTGTTTAGGTCCTCCAAAATATACAGGAAGCATCAGTGAAATGTTTTAACATTTTTCGTTGTTATGTGAAGTTCTTATAAAAGAAGACCAGTTGTAAACACAAGTTTAGACTTCAGTATGTTTACTGTACCAGAAAAGAGAGTAGGCTCAGGGTCCTTCATGCGCACACCTTTGCCAGCAGAATGGGAGATGTGCTTGGAGTGCATGGTCAATGTTAACACTTGTGGAGCCTTCACCCTTTACAGAGTGCTCGCACAGGCTGTCTCATCCTCGCCCTGCGACACAGGCATCTTCCCATTTTACAGCTGGTGGGAATACCTCAGAAATGTTAGGGGGCAATAGGCAGAGTGAAAACTCCTGACCCTCTGCTCTGTATATACACACGCTCCCTCCTCTGGGCTTCTCCTAGGCTCGCACCTGCATGTCCTATTGCATGCTCTGAGGTAGCTGCCTTGGGTAGCTCAGGCATTTAAAATTTATTTGTTTACAACTAAACATAGCTGTTAGAGCTCTTAATAAATGGGTCATGAAAATAATAGCTAGTTTTCATTTCCAGTGGTTTCAAATTAAAGCTCAATTTAGACTTCGGCATTCTTTTAATTGGTGTGTTTTGAATGTTGTTTGTGCCTGTTTACTCATTAGAATAAAGATACTAATTTCTAAGGCACACATCCAATATAGCGTATGCCTAAATGGGCTTCAGTTCATTTATTCTCTTACTGTTATTTGTTCTCTACTAGTAATATAAGTTAACGAATGCCTGCCTATCAAGTATTTTGTCTTCAGCAGCCATCTTCTATAATTAAAAGAGCTTAGTGGCTCTGAGAGAATTCAGTAATTTCCCTGACCCTATGCCTCCCCAACAAACAAAGGAGATTATCTTTGAGTTTAACTACAGAAAGGTCACTCAGGTAAAACTGAAATCTCCTTTAAGGCAAGATAAATATCTTTGCCCTTAACTGGGTCTCTAATATTCCATTATTTTGTTTCTTAAATAACAGTAGTAATGTGTTTGCAGTCCTAGAAATCTTACATATGTGCTGCTTCTGGAAAGTTTCACTATCATTCCAAACTCAGTAATGTTTACTGATATACCATGTGGCTACTACTGTTCTAGGAACTGAGTTATCCCCAGATAAGAGCTGGTAGGTAACAAGATAATTCAGTTCTTGTGTTCTCTAGCTAGTTACTGATTACCAGTAGCTAGTTTCATGAGAAACTCTTGGAGAAAACTGAGGAGTAGTTGTAGGTTCTACCTGGGTTTGACCATTTTCATGTACACGCTGGATATGAGACAACTTCATGAATGCTGCCTGTTGATTGTCCTTTTAGGGTACAAATGATGTAGGCAATGAAGAAAAAAGATGAAGAAAGAAATACTGTTGCGCTTTAAGAAAGCCCTCTTAATAAAAACGTGAGTTGACACCCCCCCAGAAAAATCAAGAATGATTGTGTCCGACTCCTGAAAATGGTTTTATTGTGTGTGTTGTATTTATATACAGCTTTTAAGAAAACAACGTGTAGAAAGTAAAATATGCTTAGCTTTATATCTTATTACATTGATAGTAATTCCACCTCTGGGATTGAAGTTTCCTGGCTGAGACGCTTCTCTTTAATGGTGCCTTTGCTCAGTTCAGTCTTGGGTTTCTCCGAATCTCTCACAATGGCCAAGAATTGAGGAATGAATGGGGACTTCCTATGGGCAATTTTGATTTCCTGATAGGCAGGCCCCGGCTTATATCCATACCTCTGAAAGGATAGTGGGGAATTCTAGCTCAGATTCCTCCGAGCAATGCCAGGATTTCCTGGAAGAGAGCAGAGAAGAACCTGCAGGAAAATGATACCTGAGAGGCAGAGGAGACTATTTTACCCAAGGAGAAAATGGTCAGCAGTAGTAATGCCACTGGGCAGGATGCAAGGGTAGCTGTGACTGCCTCAAGGCCAGAATTAGTGGAGTATTGAGCATTGGAGCCACTGAGCTTCCTTAAGGGATGACAGGGCAGTGAGGAAGCCCAGGCTCCTCTTGAGAAGCTGGAGGAGGACGGAGTGGGAGAGAGGCAGAAGCCTAAGGATTTGCAAAAGCGGGGAAGCGTTTTGGGGTTGGTTGGGTTGGTTTTTGTTTTAAGGCAAGAAGGGAGGATGCTCATAGGCTGAAGAGACGGAGCATAAGAGGGGAGGTTTGTTGTTAAAGTAGTGAGTGTGCTTTCCTGGAACACTGACATTTCTTAAGGGAGGGGCTTGGAGGGTGCTTGACTGCATAGTGAATAGGAAGCCAGTCTGTGATGAAGTTTGCCATGGTTATGAAATACGTTGGTAGGGGTTTTCTCGGTGTTTAAATTATTATTGCTCATGGTGTAACAAAACATTCATCCACCTGGCAAATTTATTAAGAAGCGGCTACATGCCAGGCACTAGGAATATAGCAGTGATGAAACAGACAAAAATCCCTGCCCCCACAGAGATTATGTCTTCACAGAAACATGGTTGTAAGTATTCTTGGAATCCATTTCATGGTTTCTGCTTGCACTTTTTTTCATGTTTTATGGCCTTCCCTTAGAATGACATGAACACTAAAGTGACCTCCCTGCACCAGATGTTCAGAGGATTGCTTTCTGTCCAAGCCTTCCGGGTGGCTCTTGGATTTTTCTAACTTCTTCCTAATTGCTGTTAGTAGTTACCTTATGGAAATACTGTCCAGGTCCCATTTTAACTTAGGCAGCATGTGTACCTGACTGGTAGCCAGTCAGATTTTGATGTCGAAGGTGTGGGTGTGGCGATAGTCTGGGGAGGTAACCCAAGAGTACTTTCTTAGTAATAATAAAATATCAGAGTTTTAAAATGATTTCTTTTTAGAAAAATAATTTAGGACATATTTAGAAATATCCTTGTAAATATTGCTTATTATCTTGCATAACTGATAGACTTTCTTGGATGGAAAGTGGTAGAGATATGGCTGATGCTTTGGCACTTAGGCGGTTTATCTTTGCTTCAGGTAGAGGGTGACTTGTTACTTATATGTCGCTAGTGGTTGTGCCATTGATAAACATTTGTTTATGTCCCCTAAACAAATTTTTGAAGTTTTGTCATACATATGTGATCGTCAGATTGTGGGAAAGTTGTTGAGAACAGCTGCTTTAGCTTACTGGTGAACATCCATTCGGCAAACTTCTGTTGAAGAGAAAGGACCCGGGAGCATGCTCTGCAGCCTGCCATTCTGGGAATGCTTACTTGGAACATTGAACAAAATTGATTCAAGTCCCTAGTCTCATAGTTTACCTTAATTCATTTGAGTTTTATGTTTTAGTCATACTTGTTTTTTGTTTTTAGTTTGTTTTTGCGGGACGCGGGCCTCTCACCGTTGTGGCCTCTCCCGTTGCAGAGCACAGCCTCCGGATGCGCAGGCTCAGCGGCCATGGCTCACGGGCCTAGCCGCTCTGCGGCACGTGGGATCTTCCCAGACTGGGGCACGAACCCGTGTCCCCTGCATCGGCAGGCAGACTCCCAACCACTGCGCCACCAGAGAAGCCTCGTATTTGTATTTTTAACACAAAACTGTCACTGCAGCGCTCTCCCAAATCTTGGAATAAAATTGACATTCTAGAAGTAGATGCTTTATTTTTTTCATGCTTATGCTGTGATTTCAAATGCATCCTGCTAGCCGTATCCCCTCCAAACTAGGAGAATCCAGGTTTGAGGAGTCTGGATTGGGGGTTCTAGCGCTGTCCCTTCGCTGGAGACACCCCATTCATTGACCTCCTCAGCTAGTTCCCTTTCTTCCACTCAGGTTTCTTCCTAATAGGATGTAGTCTTGTCTTCTGCCTCGTCCCTCCCAGGCACAAAATCTTTTGGGATTTTCTTTAGAATTCTTTCTTCCTGTTAACTACAGGAAAATCAATAGGTATTAACAAAATTAGAGATATGGACAAGTTCCAAAGTTATGGAAAAGTTTTTTCCACTGAAATACATGTGTCTAAGCTTATGGTTTTGGGCTTCCTTTACTGACCATCTCAGTGTTTTACTGGGGGTGAAATCTGTCACTCTTACTACAGCTGGTATTCCCAGCTCTTCTCTTTCTGCAGTGTTCCTAAAACTTATGGTGGGGAGTTAGTTTACACAAAGGCCTCAGTGAAGCTTATTTACATCTTAGAGATCTTTCGTATTGGAAGGGTGTTACTTCCTCATCGCCTGCTGTGTACAAGTACCAGGCATTTCAGAGTCAGTGCTGTTAGAGTGGTGGATGAGTAGGACATAGGCCTTGCCATCAAGAAAAAACACAGCCCGAGGGGAAAGATCAATCTGTTCCTTTATTCAGCACATATTTATTGAGTGTCTGCCATATGCCAAGCTTTCTGCTAGGGCAAGGAGCATAAAGTTAAGACTCATTTCTGCTCTCAAGGATTTCACAGTCAAATGTTGGAGACAGACAAGTAAGAAACCATTATAACAGAGTGCTATTTGCTGAGTTGGGACTGAGGAAGGACCCCCCCGCCCCGACTGAGTTAGAGGGGCTGTGACCAGTGGGGAAGGCTGAAGGCAGCTTCTGGGATAGTTTCTCCAAGGAAGGGACGACCCTAGAACTTGTGATGAGGTGGGAACCACAGGATATACCTAAGGAAAATTAGACAAATTTTATTTTTATTTTTTGCTTCTTCTGTATACTAGATAAACTCACATTTTATTAATTGTCAACATTGTTTCTGTTTTTCAACGTAAAAGTTTTGAGTTTCAGCCAGAATGATAATGAATTTAGTCAGTTTTTTTGTTTGTTTTTTTGCGGTACACGGGCCTCTCACTGCTGTGGCCCCTCCCATAGCGCAGCACAGGCTCAGCGGCCATGGCTTACGGGCCCAGCCGCTCCGCGGCACGGGGGACCCTCCTGGACCGGGGCACGAACCTGTGTCCCCTGCATCGGCAGGCAGACCCCCAACCACTGCGCCACCAGGGAAGCCCTTAGTCAGTTATTTAATTAAAAAGAATATTAATATGCATGCTTATGAAAGAGTTGCTGTCATGTTTTAAAACAGAAAACAATAATACAATTTATAAAGTACAAGTATAGTTCTTTGCCCCATTTCCATTCAGGTTATTCTTTTATAATTGAAGTCTTTAAAATTAGAAAATGGTTAGGAAGAATGGCTTTTGAAGCATATATCAGGCTAAACTGTAAGTCAAAACCTGCCAGTTTAAAATAAATGCGATTCTTTGGTTCTCCTAAATTGTAGCTTTTGCTACAGTGAAAAGAAATTAGCATATTTATGAACATCTGCAAAATTCCATTGAAATGAGAAGACATTATTCAGGAAGACAGAATGTAATGATTCAGACTGTATTTGGGACAGGATATCGGAATTAATGTGGCTTCTCTTTCAAGGTATTTGTGGGCAGATGACATCTTTAATATTAATAATTGCCTAAGTTACATTTTTAAGGAAAGAGTGCCACCTATTGAATGAAGGTTTTTTTCTCTCCTCCCATTCCATTCCTAGAATGTTCTGTTTCACTTTGAATCCTTGGTTTCTCCAACTGTGTACTATAATTAATTCCAATAGGTAATTTATGCCAGACAGTGAACAAAGAAGTTAGATTCACTCTTGATCCTATCTTCCAATGGATTAACTAGGGTGGCTAGTATTCTTAGAGGGAGTTTGTGCCTCCAAAACCAACTGTAGAAACAAAACCTAAACATAAGCATGATTCAGCTCTTTGCAAGTTTCAAAACCTTCCCATTATTTTAATGTATTCTCTAGCTGAAGGGTTTTTTGTTTGTTTTAAGATGGGTGTATGGACACTCAGTGAATAGGAATTATTCCGGAATAATTGAAAGGGATTGAGGAATTTATGACATTGGTCAGGATCTACTGGGGAGACCTCAGTCTCCCAGGGGATATTAGTACAGAGATTGTTGGATCACAACTTGGCCATAGGTCACTTGGGGAGATTCCTGAGGTTCAAATCCAAATACCTACTTCAAAATAAACCACGTGGTACTTTTCGGTAGTTCTTATCTGTGAAAGGCTGAGAACATGAACACTAGCAAACACACCAGTATCAGAAGTAAAAGATTTCATTTGAGAATTTACGTGGCCATTATTTGTAGTTTATTGGCACGTTTGTGGTATATCGGCTTAATACATTGCTAGGCATCGATTGTCTCCAGCTTTTCCACTTGTTTATTGGACTGTGCAAGTAGGGAGTGATTTTTTTTAAAGGAGGTGAACTGTATGCTAAATTGATTTATACTTGCTGATGTAGACAGATTAATCGTACAGCCCACTGAGGGATGATATTTTGTATTAAAATCCTAAAGTCAAAAACAAAAAAATAGAGCTTCCCTGGTGGCACAGTGGTTGAGAGTCCGCCTGCCAGTGCAGGGGACACGGGTTCGTGCCCCAATCCGGGAAGATCCCACATGCCACGGAGCAGCTGGACCCGTGAGCCATGGCCGCTGAGCCTGCGCGTCTGGAGCCTGTGCTCCGCAACGGGAGAGGCCACAACAGTGAGAGGCCCGCGTACCGCAAAAAAAAAAAACAACAACCAAAAAAATATATTGTGTAAGGTATTAAAATTCATTCCATATAAAATGTTTAAGTTGTCTAACCCAAATATGTCAAGCTTATGTCCTAAATACCAGATGTAATTAACCAAAGATGTCACTTTTTTTTCAGTTTAAAGAATAATTTGCATCTAAGAGAGTAGATCTTAAAAGTAAAATAAATAAGTAAATAAATTGCAGTGACATCTATTCATGTTACTTAAATAAGGAGTACTAATTGGCTGAATGGCAAGCATTCTCTGAAAATATTATGATTTTCTAGTAATACAAAAGCAAAAAAATTTTAGCAGTAATTGTGTTTTCATATTAGCAGTCAGAATGACTCATTAAATGTTAACACTGTATCCCAGCTTTTCTCCATTTAAAAAAAGCAAACTCTCACCTCTCTGACTTGACACAGATTAAGCATTTCTGAAATGATGATACTACATTATGGGAAAAGCAGGCTTTGTGGCCGCAGAGAGCCCTGGACTCGGGAGTTAGAATTCAGATTGGAACATTGTCACAACTGAAGCTGAGACTTGGCCAGAAAGCCACCATGCTTCATTTCTCATTTCAGGCTACTACTTCACATCTTTTTGACTCAGAGCACTTAAATATGCAAAATGGTTATGTGTCTTTTAAGGAAGAGAAATCTGTGGTTCTTTCATTTAAAAAAAAAAAAAAAACTAGAAAAGTTAATGTTTTCAGTGTTTAAAAAAAAACCCTTGAAATCCATGTTTTGTGGTCTCTCCTTTCTTGAATGTTTCTCCTAACGGTTGTTTTATCTTTCTGAGAGAGCTTTGATAGAGTCCCTTGTACATAATACATACCCTTTTAATAATTAGATTTGAATTGCTTTTATCATAGTGCCTATCGGGGGTACTGAGTCTAAAAGTTTAGTAATTTCTAGTCTGAGTTTTCACAGGGTCTGTGGATCCGTATTTGTTCTATGGTGTTGGTAATGTTGAGAAAGGATTCTCACATTTTAAAACACCAGGAGCCACTGGATTATAGATGTACAAAGAATATTTTATACAAATAAACTGTTGGGAGGTATTCTCCAGATACAACAATTAGAGGGAGTTTGTGGATCCTGTTGAGCTTTATATTTTTTGATATTATTTCTCCCTCACAGAACTATAGCATTTACATAGTGGCATTAATAAATGAATCATGTTCATTCTGGATGGCCCTGAATCTTGTAGTCTGATCTGATTTGGTAAATTCCTGAATTCCAGAAAGGTTGTGAATCGCTTAAAGATTATGTAGCTGGCTAATGGCCTAGTTATGACTTGGCTCTTAATCTCAAGACTCCCCAGTCCTGTTATTTTTCTTTGGTTTTGTGAAGCCTCCCACAGTGTAGAGAAGAGTAATTCAGTAGCACATGTTTATTTTTAAGGAATATATCAGCCATACAGAGGGAAAATATTAGAGCATAATATAACGAACAGCCATAAAACCGTTGCCTGTATTTAATAAATGTTAATATTTTATCATATTTGCTGCAATTGGGTATCTGTGCTTTAAAGAAACGAATATTAAAGACACAGTTGGAGCCTCCTCCTTTGTCTTCTCACCTCCCTCCTTGCACCCCACCGGTAGTGGGCCACGTAGTAGCCTTGTTTGGCAGTCTTCACATTCCAGATGTCTCTAATCAACATTGTTACCTCCTGTAACTAGAAAAAAATAGTTGTATTTTGCTATTTTCATCTGTTTTTCAACTAACATATTGTTAAAAGAAATTATGTGTAACATAGACTAGAAGGAAGAGCACAGGGCTTTGAAGCCAGAGAGACCTGGTTTTGAAACAAAGAATTCCCACTTACTGTGGATCCTTAGTCAAGTTACTTATCTTTCTGTAAGAGTTTCTTTGTCTGCACAGGGAGACAATGTGTCTTACTTAACGTTGTAGCCTCGTGTGAGAGTTGGAGCCCCTGTAAGGATAGCACCTAGCATGATACCCAGTTCAGAGGAGGTCTCCATAAAGAGTAGCAGATCATAAATAATGATCATAGTAATAGTTGTAGTAGTTGCATTTATTGTGTGCTTACCATATACTTGGCACTATTTTAAGTGCTTCATCCATGTTCATTCATTTTAAAACTGTGAGATGAGAACTATACGCTAAGGGCTTAAAACAGTGAAAGGCACAGAGAGGTTAAATAACTTGGGACAAAGCCATACAGCTAGTAGGTGTCAGACCTTGGATTTTAACTCAGACATTCTAGCTCCAGAGCTCATGCCACTGATCACCATGCCATCCATCTTGATGATGTTTGTGGTATGACTTCTTTATCCACCCTATCCTAGGAACATGTCCTTCAAGTTATGTCATTTCTGTTGAATAAGAAGCCCTTTTGATTTTGCTGTGTATACAACCAAGATTTTACTGGTTTGGGTGGCCATTGCCCCATCAATGCCCCTAACAAACCCCACCGCCATACTTTCTAAACTCCCCAGTGTGGGCCTGGCATGACTAGTGAAGGAATTTGGTCAGTTCCCTGTAGCCATCTCCGGACAGCTCTGCCTCCTCGGCCATTGCCCTCGCCTCTTTCAGCCACACTGGTCTCACTGCCTCTGCTGAGCACTGATGCTGCTTCTGCCCTCATCTGCTTCCCACCAGTCACTGCCAGGAGTGCTGTCATCAGTGCTGAAGACACACGAGTGCTTCCACTGTGCCAGAGCTCCAGGGGTTTGCAGTGAAGTGAGGACCGTGCCCCAGGCCCCTTTTTTATTTCAGATTCTGGGGCTTTCCTCTAGGCATATAGAGCTATTTAGAGCAAATGGCTTATCGGGTTTTTGGCTTTGTTTTTTTGGCTGATACCTTCTTTGTCCTCACCCCGGACCTAAGTCCTTGGCAGAGAGTGAGCAGACTGGGCCTGGGGCAAATCTTAGTGACAAACTCTGGCCTCTGCTAGTGGTTAGATTGGGCCACGTTTGTATGTCTGATATCCACTTCTCTTAAGATGAGTTTGTACCAGGTGAATTTACTCATCTCAAGCTGGCTGTCAGGTGATCTTTTTCCCACATATTTTGATTCTTGGAGGCTTAGTTGCACTAAAGACAATTGCTGAATTTTATGATAGCCCGTGAAGCCTTATATTAAGACATTAAAACAGCTGGTGTTAGTTTCTTCTCTGGATTTTTCTTCTTAGACCTATTGACTCATTTGAGCCAGAAAGGATATAGAGATGATCACATACACATTTCTCTCTAAGGACCACTACTACTCTGTCAAAGATGTTTTGCTTAAAGGACTTCTGTGCCAAATGAGTGCAAGGAATACTGTGTTACCTTCTTTTTTTTTTCCCTCTTGGAAAAATATGATGCACATAGGTCTTTAAATGAACGTGTTTATTTTAGTGTTTCCTAAACAGCAGAATCATAAACTGTTTAATATTCTATAGAACATTATTTTCACCAGAGCTGTTTCTTTTGTCAAGAAAATCTTTCAGCCTTCATTGGCTCCAAGCCTGCCAGTCCTGTTCTTTCATTAAATATTATTCAGGCGGGCTTCCCTGGTGGCGCAGTGGTTGAGAGTCCGCCTGCTATGCAGGGGACATGGGTTCGTGCCCCGGTCCAGGAAGATCCCACATGCCGCGGAGCGGCTGGGCCCGTGAGCCATGGCCGCTGAGCCTGCGCGTCCGGAGCCTGTGCTCCACAACGGGAGAGGCCACAACAGTGAGGCCCGCGTACCGCACACACACACACAAAATATATATATATTATTCAGGCATCACCTCCTCTGTAGATCTTTCTAGGACTCTCCTAGATAAAATTAAGATGGAGATCCACTCCATCCTTGCAACTATTTATGATATATTAAAATACATCTATTATAGCAAGGTTGGCATCTGTTTTCTCTGTTCTGCTAGACTAAGCGCCTAGAGGGATAGAGATCCTGTCTTACTTTTCTTTATCCCACTTCGTATTTGTATCTCTGTTGCCTAGCCCAGAGCTTACACGTAGTAGGCGTGCCAACATTCATTGAACAGAGTGGTTTTCTAGCATTAAAAGCATAGAGAAGAAAAGCTACATTTGTCAGGAAGTCATTCTTCCTCATTCTGAGCATCCCAGTTAACATGCCTTTCCACCAGCTAGGAGGAAGTACTGTAGAAATAGTGCTAGCTGTTCCACGGGGTTTGAAAGAAATCATTCTCCTAGCAAAAAGGCTGTAAGAGGGCTTTGTGCTCTACTTCAGCACTATATGCCTTCTCATCCATTAATCTGGGAATGTTAAAAACAGTCCAAGGGTTTTTATTAACACAGAAGGTACTCAAAATGTTACATTTTTAACTTTAAACCACTTTTCTTAAACTGTGGGAGGGAAAATGTGCAGTAACATACCACTTTAGCAATTATTAGTTTTGTTCATTTGATCTTTTAGAATATTCAAACTGAAGCTGCCACATTTCTTTCAAGATAATTGACTTAGTAAAAATGTAATCACACACCCATTGGAGAAGGTTCCAAAGAAAAACATACATCAGAGCCCCCCATAACACTGACTTGGGAGCTTTTTGATGAAAACCAAAATGGTGAAGGAGCAGCCATCTTTTCCCCCTGGAATACCTGCTTTGTGCCATGGATTATGTACCAGTGCCCTTAGATGGAGGACAGGACACATTGCTTTTCTGAAAACTGCCCCAATAGTAGTAGTGTAGGGAGTTCCGATATACTTCTGTAATGTAGTATAAAAGCTCACCTACATTTATGCATCAGTTGTCTTTTACACATTCCCAACCCTAGGTTTGTCAAGTAGCATGAAAGAGGAATTCTTGAAAGCAAATACACATTTAGCCAAATACTGTAAAAAATTAGCATCCTTTTCCTTGCTTACTGATCTATATTCAACAATTAAAGAAGAGGATGTTCATACGTCCCATTTTTTCCCCAAAGTTTCTAAAGGTTCTTCGTCAGTTATCAAGGACACAACAGAGGAAGGAATAAACAGTGGAATTTTTAGCACTGAATATTAAAAGAATACAGGCTTACAGAGTAAAAAGTATTTGAAGCTTTCATGGGTTTTTATTGGAAAGGAACAAATGAGAAATGCAACCATATTGGTTTTAAACTCCCCCTGTAAACAATGACTCTTAAAAAATAGTTTACATTAAACCTGTAGATTTTCTTGAGTTCATGAGTGAGAAGAAAAGAATAGTGTGAATCTTATCCCATAGGAAGATGGATAGAAGAATAGTACTACTTAGAAATTTTGTTACAGAAGTGATTACTTTGATGAGTAAATAAAGTATTTTTGTAAAATATTTAGTTTAAGTAACCTAGCAACTTTTCAGTCCATTTGTTTTATCATTGGTAACAGAACTGCATTCAGTTTTTCTGTCACTAAGATATTCATATATTTTGTGACACGATGAATCTTACAAAATCACAAAACTCATTTCTGTCTAGTTCTATTTTTATAATTTTCACTTGTCTGCATAAATATTGCCATCAAATTTCAGCTCATAATTTGTGACAAGTCAGTGAATTTCATTGAACTTGAATCATAAGACATTATAGAACTGACGTGTTGGTTTCACTTTAGTCTGATTTGTTTTCTTTTATGCCCACACATGAGGGGTGTTCACTTGAAGAGACACCTGCCCTCACCTTCTCTGGTTTTCCTCCTTGACTACTTTTTAAAAAATAATATTTTTTATTTCAAATTGCTAAATCTTCTAGGATATTCATTTCCTTACTAACCTAACTTGATTACTGACTTGATTCATCTTATTTCCTTTAATTTTCTTTAAATTTCTTATCAATTTTAATAGTCATTGCATATACTTGATTGTCTCTACATAACTACTTCCCTCCTGAATTTGCTGTATGTTTGAGCTGTCTGAATTATCTTTTCCTCCTGATGAGTTTTTTTTTAAAATTTATTTATTTTATTTATTTTTTGTCTGGGTTGGGTCTTCGTTGCTGCCCACGGGCTTTCTCTAGTTGTGGCGAGCGGGGGCTACTCTTCATTGCGGTGCGCGGGCTTCTCCTTGTGGTGGCTTCTCCTGTTGTGGAGCACGGGTTCTAGGCATGTGGGCTCAGTAGCTGTGGCTCGCAGGCTCTAGAGCGCAGGCTCAGTAGTTGTGGCGCACGGGCTTAGCTGCTTCGTGGCATGTGGGATCTTCCCGGACCAGGGCTTGAACCCACGTCCTCTGCATTGGCAGGTGGATTCTTAACTACTGCGCCACCAGGGAAGTCCTCCCAGATGTTTGTTGATTTGAAGTGATAACCAGCTGCTCTGACTCCAAATCATTGGTTGCTTATCAAGTCCGTGGCATCTGTTGCTCTGGGTGCTTTGTTTGTGGCTGCAGGACATGCCAGGGGAAAGGACCTGCCCTCAAAGAACTTGCACTTTCCTTGTCTAGGCTGACCTAGGTCAGCTAGAGAGCGAGTATTTGCAGTATGATTATCCACTAATTTTTTGGTTTAATTTTGGTTAATTTCAAACATACTTATCACGATTCTATACCATGTTCTACTTTTCAGAATTCTGTAATTTTTAGTGGAGAATAATTATAATCTTAAAACTCAAATGGGGTGATATTTTAATAGAAAGGAATCCTTGATATCAGGTAAGTTGATTTTTAGTATGTGCAAGACAATTTAGAATAATTTATAAATATGAATCAATCAGAATAACTAAGGTGGTATTAAACTGCTGGTAATCATTGTTGATAGTAAGCTATATTGTCATCTTTGTTATTTGACCTCCATATTATTTAATTTTTGATGTAGTTAACTAGAACGTGAGCTTTTTGAGGATGAAATTCTGTGCCTGTATCCTTCAAAGGACTAAATAGGAAGGTTTGCACACAATACTAGAAATAGTTTTTCTCACCCTGATGAAGATTTCTGATAGAGATTCAACATATTACAAAACTGATTATACCATGGCCATACCCATATTAAGAAATCAACAGTCCTTTGTTGTGCTAAAGAGAGGATATTTACTCTGTATTGAGGGAAAAAAAAGTAGTTGCCTGTTTATTGGTAAAAATAAATAGGAGTTGTGCCATCTTTAGTTCTTAGGGCCAAACATTACCGAGCACAACCTGGAATGAAATCTTCTGGGGACTAATTTTCATAATGTGAGCCACTTTTATGTATTATTTCTTATGTAAAATTAGACATGTTGTAAATGTTGCATTACATAAAGATGGAAGGGTTGGCCTTACCAATGATTTTATCTAATCCTTCTTGCTCAGAAGAGGGAAAAGGCCAGCAGTTGCCAATGACAATATATCTCTGGAGAAATTATCTTAAGGAAAAACAGAGTTGTTCCACCACTGAGATACAGATTTTTTGGCCTCAGATCTAGGTGTATGAATTTTAAGCAGTTGTAAATACTAAGTTTGCTTTTGCCCTGGAAATCATTCATATCTGAGTTAAATCCAGTATTTTTCACAGACTTTATCACCTTGGACACATAACCTCCCTGCTTTTTTTCTTACCTGACAGTGGGATAGTTAAGAGTCCCACTCTCATGAGAATTGACTGAGATGCCCCCTGTCAGCACAGTGCCCTGTCGATGGCAGGGATGGTTAGCCTCTGTCGTTAGCCTTCATGCTTCACCACATTCTCGTCGTCCTTTCCGAAGTCATTCCTTCTCTCGCCTTTTGCCTGGCAACTTAAATTTTAAGGGTCCCAGAGTGGTCTAGTTTTGTTTTGGGAGATAGTTCCTCCCTTGCTCTCTCTCCTCTTGGTAACAAAGCTTGTGGGTTTTAGTATGTGAATTCCTGCTGCTAAGGTAACTTCCCAAGCAGACCTCAGTTGGGTGGCTCTGAACTGTGCCTGTCCCAAATAATTCAGTGCATTTTCCAGTGTTCTTTGAGATTGCTTGGACACTGAGAGAATTGAGATTCTCCCTAAATAAAGTTATCCATAATCTAAACTGTTCTGGAAATCTTTATGTATACTAAGGTTAAACCCCATTAATTTCCAGAAGGGTTTCATATAATCATTATACTCTTTGTTACTCCTATTACAGTGATGTACTCTACTAATGAATAAAATTAATGTGCTTCTTTAATTCTTATAACAAAAGTCACCATTTAAAAAACTTGTTTAAACTTCTTTGAATCCTCATCAAGTAGATATCAACTTAGATATCTGATGCTGACTCGCTGTAAAGACAAAATCAGATTTGACAGTGACCTGCTAGACCAGTGAAGAGCACAGGCTTCAAAGTCAGATTGAGTGGGGTTTGAAGCCTGTTCCTACCACTTAAAACTGTGTGACCCTGGGCTTGTAACCCAGCCTCTCCAGACCTCAGATGGTAAAGACCTGATAGGGTTGTCGGGAAGATGAAATGAGTTAATACCCGTAAAGCACCTAACACCTTGCCTGACACATAACATTCACTTTTTCTGTTATGACATAAGTCTGGCAGTTACTTCTCCAATCACTAGTTGTTGACTAACATTATATTTTCATGCTAAAGATGAACCATTTAAGAAATACCTTAAAGAAATTATAGTAAACTTGTAGGATTCTGTTTTTCAGTGTTTATCGAATGTCCTCTGTGTGCCAGGGAATGTGCTGAGTTAGTGTTTTCATCCGGCTCTTCGGGGTTGCAGGGAAGAGAGACATGTTAGGGTTTATTTCAGTGCAAAATAAAGGACCCGTGAAGTTTCTGCACATACATGTGGCCTCTGGAGAACATGGTGATTCACCACGTGGGGAGGTATGTGTAAAAGTAGCTCCAGCTGGCTGACATCATGGACAGGGACCCAGGTACAACTCTTAGGTTCATTGCTTATTCCCTTCTCCCTGTCGCTAACTACATCTTCCTTCTGACTGATTTCTCTCTTCTGCCTTATTTCTGTCTCATTGATCCTATTTACTACTTTGCTCTTTTTCTCTATTTTGATGCCATTCTTCCTGTCATAACACTCTCCATGTATCTTGTGCTCAAACTCCCATAGAGAGAAGGTCTGGTGAAGATGTATAGCACCATCCAGCGTAGAGGGTGTTTGGATCAGGGCACATTCTTACACCAGCCAGCTGTGGACTTCAGGATGGGTTCAAATATATAAAGCATGGTGCCCCGGGTGTCAGACACCACCCTGGGAAGAGGAATTGGCTATGGCTGGATAGGCCCTCTGGCTTCTTGTAGGGTGCCTTTTGTGGCCTGTCCAGGACATTTGGCACTGATGATAGAAGAATGAATAAGATGTGGCAACCTGTCCCAGAAGAGCTCCCAGTGTGGTGAGGGAAGCAGATGTTTAAACAAATACTTGAGTTTATGCTCTATGATAATTAATACTAGCATACGGGGAGGGAATGGCTAACTGCTGTAGAATGGCGGTAGGAAATTCTTTACTGAAGGCATATGAGATGACAAAAGGCGTATTCCTTTCAGGATATAAATCATCTGCAAAGACAGAGAGATGTGAAATATCTTGGTGTGCTTAAGAAGAGAGTATTTTAGTGCTGTGAGAAGAGGGCAATGGCTGGCATTTAAGGGGTTCCAGGAAGAGGGTCTAGTATATGATACCAGTGAGGCTAGTCAGAGTGTTAGAAACAGAACTAGGGAAAAATCATCTCCTAGAAAACAGGTGGGGGAGAGCTACAAGAGTGGCAGTCTCATCAACAATGGCTGGTACCACAGTGGGTCAGATAAAGGCAGGACTGAGTGGCTTCACTGAGAAGGGGCCATTGAAGCATCTCGTTTTATAGCAGGTAAATTCTGTAGGTCTAGGAAGAGTCTAAACTAGAAACCTAACCTCAGGGGAAAAAGGTTTTTTGAAGCTCTAGGTCAGTCACAAATGCATTCTGAGGAATGTTTAGAAACCAAAAAATGCAAGAAACCTCATGTTTTCTAAATAAATAGGAAAGGAGGATAAAGCTTAATCTGTAACAATGTTAAGTTTCTCATAGTTATCTGAATAAAATTTTATTAGGTCTTCAAAGTAGTTTCTCAAAATATATATGTTTGTTTTGCTAAAAAGTCAGAAATATACAAGCTACTATTTTAGTTAAAATAAGAAGTATGGTTCTAGGTAATAGATAGGGCAAGAATAACTCTCTTATTCATGTTTAACCAAAATGGATTAGAGGCCCTCTAATCTCGCAGTGATTTTACAACTATCTGTTTAGATTAGTTTGTGTTTAAAAAAAACAAACAAACAACTTTCCTGCTATAGCTATGATATTAATTGGATAAGATGCCTAATCACTGCTATATACATGTAGACATACACACATAGCTGGTAAAAATAAAAACCCTGTTTATGTCTGATCTGTGAAGACTATATGTTAAGGTTATAACAAAACGGTAAGTATGTAAGAAAAACTTGTTTTTCTTCCCAGTTTGGTTTTCTTTTCAGAGATAAATGAAGCTAAGTAGGTATGATTTTTTTTTTTTTCTGGCATGTAGAATAGAATTTACTGTATATTTCATTGAATCTAAGATTCCATTGGTTATAAATTGTACCATTATTTTCTGTACCATGAAGAAATTTTTAAAACCCTGTCCATTAAATTGTAACAGCATTTGATTCTAAGAGGCATTCAGATTTCAGAGATATTAAAATGTGAGGCACAGGCATGGGAAAGTTGAACTAAGAAAGGAAAGTTTATACAAGTTTATTGGAGATGACAATGGGGCCGGGGACCAGGTGCCCCCATGGCAGACTTGGAAGAGCCGGGGCTCCAGGAAGACACGCTGAGGGTCCTAGCTGCCTTCCTTAGGCGGGGTAAATTTTTTTTTTTTAATGTGAAAAAATACACATTTTAGAATTAATGATATATAGTTATTACTTATGAAGACATTAGAAAAAACACTTAGGTTTATATTTGCAGATCAATTTAGGAACAATAAAAATTGTTCTACTGAATAAGATCTAAATTACAAACTGAGTCTTAATTAAATACAGAACTGTAAAAAGATTAACATGAGTAATCATTAAATTTTAAAACTAGGAAGATCCTTACAGCTGCCAAAGATGTTAGTAAATGATCATTTAATATTTATTTTAATACCTACTGTAAGCCAACATTGTTAGATGGTTGTATAGCCATGGATGAAACGTGCCCTCCCTTTGTGGAGCTTACATTTTGGGGAGGGGGTGGTTTATAGGTTTGCAAATTGCAATGAGCACTTTAAAGCAAAAGTACAGAGCTGTGAAAGAGTGGAACTCGAGATTCCTAATTTGAGATTGGGAAGGTCTGTAAGGAGTTGAAGAAAAGCCAAAGAGTGGGTAGAAATGAACAAGGTAAAAAGTAGACAAGTAAGAAACAGCCTGTGCAAAAAACCCGAGCAGGAAAGATGTTGGAGCCAGTCAGTGAAAGAAACAACAGAAGGGGGTGGGCGGTCCGGGTGACTTCAGTTGAGGTAAGACTGGGTGATGCAGGGCCTCACAGGCCATAACATTCTGGATTTTAGTCTAAGCCCAGGGGGAAGCCACCAGAGGGTTTTAATGGGGGAGGTGACCTTGGCTGCTCTGTGAAGCCTGGATTGGAGTAAGATTCAAAGTGAAGAAGCTGTTGCTAGTTCAGACCAACTAAGTTGGCAACTTGGCCTGGGTGTTTTGAATGGAAGATGTTTTCTTGAAAATAATTTGTCAGTATTACCTGAAGGCTTAATTTTGTGTACATTTGGACCCAGCAGTTCCACTTCAGGGCATTTATTCTAAAGAAATAATCTTAGATGTGTGCAGAAGTTGAGCTACTAGTATGTTTATCCTCTATTATTTATAATAAGAAATTGGTTGGAAAGATGATAGTATTTTGAAAACAAGTGGAAAGGAAAGAGGAAAATCATACTGACTTTAAGGAAGCCACATCATCCAGGAAGATTTGTTTAGATAAGGAGAGTTCTCTGTGTGTTTGAGCGGGTACTAGGGAAAAGACACTGAAAATACAGAATTGAGAAGAGATGCTCATAAAACAAATTTGGGGGAGGAGAGACATCTAGGACCAGGGGAAGATAAGCATCTTTGTCAGGGAGTGCTGCACCATCTGGTGTAAAAATGCACTGCAGTTCTACAACGGGACTTACTAGCCTGGGAACCTAAGCCATGCCTTGCAACATTGTTACAGGGGGGAAAGTGCTTTTCAAACCAGAGTTGTAAGTGAATTTGTAGTATGCAGTCAGCCCATGAATTTGATTGCCTATAAATCTGAGCTTCCCTGGGTAAGTACTGACTGAGCAGGATGAATTTTTGAGAGAGTATTGCTCTGTCTCTACTCTCCCCGCCTTCTTTCCCTCTCCCTTACTTTCCCCCTTCCCTTTCCTCCCTTCCTTCCTTAGCCTCTCGTCCCTCCCTATTCCTCTGACCACCCCTAACATTTACACTTCATGATATATTTAGGGAAGGAATAACAGCCAAACACTTAAGTGTTTTATTATTTAAGTAAATAATAAAATCAACTTCCTCCCTCCTTCCCTCCCTTCCTTCTTCCCTCCCTCCTTCCCTCCCTCCCTCCCACATTGCCTCTTTCTTTGTGACAGTTTTTGTACCTGTGTGGTGGAAATATTTTACTATACGGTCTTAATGCCCCTTTGCAAGTTTCAAATGTTAGTGTTCTTTGCATTACTTAAAAATATCTAGGCCAGTCTCTGGCACAGAGGTATTTAACATACTGGTTTTCACTCCCCTCACAGTGTTGATGCTTAAGTAAAACCAGTTAACTGTTACTTCCTTTCTAGTGCATATTTAGTTTTAAGTAGGTTTTTTTTGTCTTGTTCTTTGGGTTGTTTTTTTTTTCTGGTTCTTTGCAAATACTGCTGCTTTATAGTTATGATTAGCTGGAAAATTCCTAGAGGAGTTTAAATTTGACTTTTTGGTAAGCTTGCAGTTATCATCTCTGGTATTTCCTTGAGTATTTCCTTTTCCTATCAGTGTAAAGAAATAACTATTCTGTAGCTCTACAGAATTTCCAAAATAGTTACTGAAGTTAGCTTAGTATTTTTAAAATTGTTACTTCTCCCAGAATGCAGTTGCTTTAACTCTTTCCTTATGAACCACTTTTAAAACCCATGGCTGTATATATTGTGTGTTGCATATATCCATGTATGAATATGAGTGTATTTTGAAGTTAGTGGATGTTTTACCTATTAGGCTTTGTAGAAATAGTTCTCAAAAGTTACCAGCCTGCAGGTTATTTTATTATGGTAACTCCACAATATATTATGGAGTAAAGGTCAAAATGTTTGTACCAGGTAATTTTTACTATTTATATATGGAGTACCCCAAGTACTATATCATGTTCTGAGAAAACAAATTTAATCATTGAGGTGTTGAAAAAATATTGTGGGATCACAGAAGATGTGGTTAGGTTTCACCTAGCTTATTAAATATTTAGCTGATTACAGCAAATGAGCATATCCACCAGATTTTATCTATATTGACTTAAATTGTTGGAATTCCTGGGATAAATAGTAGTAAAATACTCTTCTAAATATTTGTCTGTTATATACTTGAGTATGTTAGAATGGTGTAATTAGAAACAGTGCAGTTTTCATGAATGTATTTGTTAATGCAATGCTTAATGTCTTAGGATGCTTTTTATTAACTACCTAGAAACAAAGGTCTGCAGTAATATTACTAGTAAGCCTGCACCTTCTAAATAGAACCTTTCTTTTTTTTCTTTTATAAATTTATTTATTTATTTATGGCTGTGTTGGGTCTTCATTGCTGTGTGCAGGCTTTCTCTAGTTGTGGTAAGCGGGGGCTACTCTTCGTTGTGGTGCGTGGGCTTCTCATTGTGGTGCTTGTTGCAGAGCACGGGCTGTAGGCACACGGGCTTCAGTAGTTGTAGCATGCAGGCTCAGTAGTTGTGGCTCGCGGGCTCTAGAGTGCAGGCTCAGTAGTTGTGGCACACGGGATTAGTTGCTTTGCGGCATGTGGGATCTTCCCAGACCAGGGCTCGAACCCGTGTCCCCTGCATTGGCAGGTGGATTCTTAACCACTGCGCCACCAGGGAAGCCCAGAACCTTTCTTTTTAAAGGCTAATATTATTGAACTCATGTTATCAGGCAACATTCAACACTATCCATGTTATAATTTCAACAATATAATGTGATTCACAATGGTATTTTCATATCTTGATTAAATCATTTAGGGGTTTTAACAGTTATCTTTTTAGTTACATGTCCATTGAAAGTATGAAATAGAACCGTATTGTTCTTGGAAATTTTTTTTCACATATAAATCTCATTCTCCTTCCATTTTAGTCGTGAGATGGAGAATAAAGAAACTCTCAAGGGGTTGCACAAGATGGACGATCGCCCAGAAGAACGAATGATCAGGGAGAAACTGAAGGCAACCTGTATGCCAGCCTGGAAGCACGAATGGCTGGAAAGGAGAAACAGGAGAGGCCCTGTGGTGAGTGACTGTGGGTTACCTGCTAATAAGGAAGAAAGCATAGGAGGAAATGAAAAATTAAGCATAAATAGATCCTTTTGTAAGCTTTTTTTTTCCTTCTTCATTTTATATGCAGTGGTTTTATTTGCCTTGATATTTTCTAGACAATTGAACAAAACATAGCTAAAACTATTCTCATTAAGCAACTTAAACTGTTCTAAGAACTAATCCCTTTGGTTGAGTGGGAGAGGTAATGCTTAAAGCAACACTGCCCTCTAATGTTAGTATCTAAAATCCTTTAATTAGAGATTTCCATTGTACTTAAAAAAGAAAAGCAATTTTTCCAATTTTATTTTGATGTTTTATCTCTAAGGTAGGATCTAAGGATCTTAATTCCAAATCTTCTAAAATCATGTATGACAACATTTTAAAATGTATTATGTATTATCAACATTTAGTTGATAAAGCCTAAATGACTAAAATCTGTGTGGGTAAAAAATAGTCTTCATTTATGGCTTAAAGTAATAATAAAGAGAAGCTGATATATTGTCTGTTGTATTTGTATAATACTGCATAATAAAAAACTCACTGAGCTCATGCCTTAGTCTGATGTTCAAATTTACTTATTTTTTTAATTTTTTAACTAATAAAAATATTGGCATTTTAATTTAGGTGGTAAAACCAATCCCTATTAAAGGAGATGGATCTGAAATTAATACCTTGGCAGCTGAGTCTCAAGGAGAAGGCCACGCAAGCGCTGCTTCCTCAGCTCCCAAAGGCCGACGCAGTCCTTCCCCTGGCAGCTCCCCATCAGGCCGCACAGTGAAATCTGAATCTCCAGGAGTAAGGAGAAAAAAAGTTTCCCCGGTGCCTGTAAGTTGATGATTTAGCAAATATGTTAAGTTTCTACAATCTTTAAACTTATTTATAACACAGAAAAGATTGGCTAGCCGTCTATTAGAACAACAATTCCCAAAGTATGGCCCACAGACCCTTGCTTGGGGGAACCTGCCCTGAGATGCTTCCTGTGGGTCCATTAGGTCAAAACTAATTTTGTAATAAAACTGAGATGTTATTTGCCTCTTTTACTGCATTAACATTTACAGTGGTGGGTAAAACTGCTGGTGAATTTGCCTGAATTAAAGCTATGACTGTAGAAACTGTATTCTTCACTTGGGTATTTGGCGAACATTTTCCTTAAGAAGAATTAAGTAAGACTCACTTCAAGGAAAACAACTGATATGTTTCTTCACTAGTGGTAAAATTTGAGATTCAAGCAAAAATTAAGAGTTTTGGAAAACTCATATCCACCACTGTAAGCTTGAAAGCTTCCCAATACTTAGACTTTTCTATAGGCCAGTGATATTATCAAATGTGATTTTTTTTTTTGTATATTGCACAATGAAATGTATGAACTTTTTAGAAGATCTGCATAACCTAGTGAACCAGAATTTTCCATATGACCAGTGAATGATGAAACAAAATCATTCTTTAGTAAATGATCCATTCCAAGTATATAAAATAAACCATCGAGATTTAATGTAACAGTAGGAAAAGTTTGTTTATGTGGTTTCAGATTCCACATTACAGCCTCCTTTAAGGAAACCACTCCTTTGATGTAGTATCAAAGAAGAATATTCATCATTATTTGAAAAGGATTTTCCAAATACATATCTGTGTGAGGCCAGATTTTCTTCATGTACTTTAACCAAAACACCGTTATCACAGCAGATTGAATGCAGAAGCATAGATGAGAATGTAGGTGTCTTCTGTATTGAGCCAGACATCAAAGAGACTTATAAAAAGATAGGTGCTAACCCCTCTGAGAGAGACAGACAGACTTCCACTGGCAGAAAGCAAGTTAAACATTCTAACCTTGAAGAACAAATGAGTGAATGGCAAAATGACTGAGATATAGTGACCACAATGGGAGATTTGGTTTTCCTCACATCCGAGGTTGTTAAAGCATATAAATACTTCAAAAAGTAAATTTTAAGTAAAAATTTTTACAGTAAAGCCCAAAATTCTCAATAGTATTTATTGGCTTTATGTGGACACACCTTTAAATTAGCTGCTCAAAACAGGATCTTATTAGCTCAAGAATCTACAAATTGGGCAGGGCTCAGCAGGAGTGGCTTATGTCTGCTCCCCATGGCATCTGCAGAAGCTGGAATATCCAAGACTGCTTCTTCACTCACATATCTGGTGCTTCACCTCGAACAGTTGGGGGCTGTTGGCATCTCTTTCTTACAGTATGGAAATTGGGTTGCAACAAGTGTTTCAAGCTAGGAGAGCACTCGGAACAGATTCTCTCTCACAGCCCTCAGAAGGAACCAACCCTGCCAGCACCTTGATCTTGGACTTCAAGCCTCTGGAACTATGAGACAATAAATTTCTAAGTCCAAAAAAAAAAAAATATGATTCAAGAGGGCAAATCTCAGCGTGGAAGCTCTTATCAAGCCACCACTTGCATCATGTTTACTAATGCCTTATTACCCGAAGCCGGTTACATGCCCAAATCCAGAATCCACGTGGTAGAGGACTACAGAAGGGTGTAAATACTGGGAGGTGTCGTTCATGGGGGCCATTCAAAGTAAAAGTCTACCACAAGTAAATACAGAATTGTGTCTCCCCTCCCCCTACACCTATTTTGGGATATGTGCTAGACAAAGTTACTTCCTCATTCTTTATAACAGCTACCTAACATTTCATTATCGGGATAAATCATGGCTTATTTGGTGAACTACATCCTAATGGACATTTATATTCCTTCTTAACTTCCATTACTAAAAACAATGGTGCAAAAATATTTTTTATGCATACATCATTTTGCACATCTTTGAGAATATCCATAGTCTGAATACTTAGCAAGTCCAATAGCAGATGCATGTGTACTTGTTTTTGGTTTTGTTTTACTTTTTAGTAATTGCCTGTTAAAAAATAATGGTTTTATTAAGATATAATTCATATAATGTACAATTCACCTGTTTAAATTGTACTGTTCATTGAGTTTTGGTATATTCACATAGTTGTAGCCATCACTACAATAAATTTTAAAACACTTTCACCACCCCAACAAGAAACCCGAGGCTAATTAGCAGTCTCTCCCCAGCCTTAGGCAACCACTAATCTACTTTCTGACTATATATAATTTGCCTATTCTGGACATTTTATATAAATGGAATCATATAATATGTATGGTCTTTTGTGACTGGTTTTTTGCATTTCGCATCATGTTTTCAAGGTTCATCCGTGGTATAACTCCATTCATTTTTAATTGTAGAATAATATTCTATTGTATGGATATACATATTTTGTTTATTCACTTATCAGTTGATGGGCATTTTGTTTCCACTTCTGGCTATTATGAATAATGCTACTGTGAACATTTCTGTACACAGTTTTGTGTGGACATATCTTTTCATTTTTCTTGGGTATATACCTAGGAGTGGGATTGCTAGATCATATGTTTCACAAAGCAGCTACACCATTTTACTACACCATTTTACATTCCCACCAGCACTGTATGAGGCTTCCAATTGCTTTGTTTTCTCGCCAACTTTTATTACCTTTTAACTATTTAGTTAGGCATCAAAAAGAACTAGAATTTCCAGAGGGCACTGATGGAAAGACCAAGTTCTAGGGGAATCAGTGAAGTGGAGTGAGAGCGACATATATCACCCTCACCACAGGAGAGTTTTTATCAGCCTCCAGTGAGATGTCTTAATCTGGGAAGAGTCACTTGCCACTAGTTCTCTACAGAGTGTACCGTGGGGGGAATTCCATGGAGCTGTTTGTAAATTACCAGTCACAAAAGAGCATTTAGTAATCCCTTAAGTGGAAACCAGGAAATTGGATGCTTAATTTTTATCACTAGAAACAAATCATTTTACCTGCTTATAAGGCGAATTTTCTGTGCTTTTTATTTTGATTTACATAATACTTTTCAAAGAAGTCAAGTACTTATGTGGTAATTCGTAAAATTACCACATGGTTGTCTCTCTAGGCCAAAGATTTATTATTAGTTACAGGGATGACAGATTTGAGAAGTTTACTCATAACGAGTATATCAAACAAATGCATTTGCAAAATACATTTTGTCCCATCATATTATAT
Organism: Grampus griseus; assembly: GCF_964374135.1. Classification (NCBI taxonomy): domain Eukaryota; kingdom Metazoa; phylum Chordata; class Mammalia; order Artiodactyla; family Delphinidae; genus Grampus; species Grampus griseus. Next base: position 43,613,619 of record NC_139019.1, read on the forward strand.
ATTAGGCATTTTTTCAGAATATGAAAATGGTGTCGGCTATGACCTTTTTTAGGTAACTTTTTTCTAATGGAGAAGTGAGCAATTTACCTAATTTTTATTTTTTTAAAGCATTTCTTAATTTTTTAAAAAATTTATTTATTTTATTTTATTTTTGGCTGCATTGGGTCTTTGTTGCTGTGTGTGGGTTTTCTCTAGTTGCGGCCAGCGGGAGTTACTCTTCTTTGTGGTGCGCAGGCCTCTCATTGCGGTGGCTTCTCTTGTTACGGAGCACAGGCTTTAGGCGCGTTGGCTTCAGTAGTTGTGGCACGTGGGCTCAGTAGTTGTGGCTCGCGAGCTCTAGAGCTCAGGCTCAGTAGTTGTGGTGCACGGGCTTAGTTGCTCTGCGGCATGTGGGATCTTCCCAGACCAGGGCTCGAACCCGTGTCCCCTGCATTGGCAGGTGGATTCTTAACCACTGTGCCACCGGGGGAGTCCCCTAATTTTTAAATGTTGTGAAGTTTCAGAGCGGGAGAATCACGCCACCTCGAAGAGCCCCTTCACCAGATGGCTTCTCACCATACAGCCCTGAGGAAACAAACCGCCGTGTAAACAAAGTGATGCGGGCCAGGCTGTACTTACTGCAGCAAATAGGGCCCAACTCCTTCCTGATTGGAGGAGACAGCCCAGACAATAAATACCGGGTGTTTATTGGGCCTCAGGTAGGAATTGTCACCATTTTACTTTTTATTAGGATGTGGTACTAACTCTATGCACTGTAACATTCTTAAATTTAGATCAGTTGTGTAATTCTCTTTAGTAAACTAAAGAGAATTCAAATTATATTTTGGGAACTAATAAACACTTTTACTTAATGTGTTTATGAAGGGTTTTACTATGATTTAATGTACTTCAGAATACAAATTTGGTCTTTTTAAGAAACCAAAAATAAGAGATTAATTCATGGAGATAGCTGTAGGCTTTTCTTGCGTATCCTTATATATCTTATTATATAAGGATAATGAAGAAAATTATAGAAAGTTTAGTATAATAAACTTGGAAATATTTAAAAGTGATCAACTTAGGAGTTCTAATAGAACACAGGTTTACTAAACTATAGGTTTGTGTTTTTTTAAACTCTTTAGAACTGCAGCTGTGGGCGTGGAACATTTTGTATTCATCTACTATTTGTTATGCTCCGAGTGTTTCAGCTAGAACCTTCAGACCCAATGTTATGGAGGAAAACTTTAAAGAATTTTGAGGTAATTTTTTAATAAATGCTTTATAGTAAAATTGTCAACAGATTTTTATGATATTCCTGACATTTTTCCATGAGCTTTAAATTTAAATAGACAGTGGTCATTTTAAAGGTGTGAAGGTATGTAAGGATTACTTGATGTTTGTAAATAGTTCTCTTATAGTCTATTGACTAATTAGTTTTTTCTTCTAGACTAAAAAAAAGTAAACACTGACCTGCTGTAAAAATACTATCCTTAGTAAGCTATATGTATTCTTATTTTTGAAGCCCTTAAATTGGCTTTGTGAAAAACTTAGAAAATAAAAGGCAAATAATTCAATCTCTAGAACTCTTCATATGTATATTATGGCACAAATGTCATTGTTACTGTCTTTTTTCAATGTTAGGTTGAGAGTTTGTTCCAGAAATATCACAGTAGGCGTAGCTCAAGGATCAAAGCTCCATCTCGTAACACCATCCAGAAGTTTGTTTCACGCATGTCAAATTCTCATACATTGTCATCATCTAGCACTTCTACATCTAGTTCAGAAAACAGGTTAGTACTTTTTAAGGAATTAAAAGCATTAATCCAGTGTTACTTTTTAATTTTAGGGATAATTTTTATATATATACTTGTTAAGTTGCTCTAAAATGATATAATTATTGAATCTTGGCTTTCAAGGTAAAATCAAGGGTAAAAAATAGTAAAGGTCATCTATATATATTTGGATATTTTGTCCTGAAAACTACAGTGTTGAAAACGGCACCTTAAATATCAGAATATAATAAATGTCCATTTCACAAGAAAAATCAGGTGGCAGGTATAAAAAAAGTGGCTACTGTTTATCAATCATTACTTTGTGCCAAACACCTTATATGTTGGTCTCATTAGGTAGGCTTTATCACTTTTGCAGATAATGAACCTGAGGCACTATATAAAGAATATGTCTATAATTTTTTGATATAAATAAATTATGTACAAGGCAAAGTGGTTATCCAGAATCACTTTCAAATATAGGATGTTTAAATTTCATGACATCAGTACTTCTCTCATATAGATACTCTCAGGGAATCCTCATTACAGCCTATTTTACATGTGAGAACATAAGCAGGCTCTTCTGAACAAAGAGACTAATAAGCTGTAATTAAGAGATACAGTAGTTGTTAATCATAGTTGTTAATTAAAATCTGCAGTGCTTCTCAAACTTTCCCATTGCTTAGTTGCTGATAAGAATACTCATGAAGGATCTAAGATGTAGCCCAATATGACAGGTGTGAAAAAATTAAGAGTATTATCATAAAAAGTCATGTCAGTTTTCTTTCTTTTCCAAGATTTCTTTATTGCTTTAATGAAAAAATGAGGTTCTTAAAAATTACTCCAGAAAGGAGTGCTGCTTCTCTTACGAGGGCACCCCCTGTGTGTTCCCAGGAACCTCAGTCTGAGAAGCACTGGTGTAAGTGCTTTTAAGTCTCATTCTCATCCCATCAATCTTTTAAGTATTGTAACTACTTCAAAATTCATGAGGAATAGAAAGTGATGATATCAGGACAAGGGCATGATGAAGTAAAGAATTGAGAGAGAAGTTTTTTCATCTATGGAAAAAGTAAATGTTTGAATTTTATTATTTTATATTAAATGAATTGATTTTAGAATGAGAATTTTATGAGTTTTTTTGGACATTAGAGATTTTCCAGTTTACATGGTTCAGTGATAAATAAAGCCAGAAGAGGTCATTTGAACAAAGGCAGAACTGGAACCTGAGTATCCTGATTTCTAGTTCAGGGCTCTTTCTCTTACCTGTTATCTCTTCTAAATAAATGAAAAAATTAGCTTTACTTCTCAAGCTTCCTTACCCAAACTTCTAGAGCCTTTCTCCTTTTGATTGATATTTCTGTAGCTTTTTATTTTGGAAAAAAATAATAACTGCTTAAAACCAGGTGGCCAAAGTTAAAATAGAAAGTCTCTCTCTCTAAGATGAAAAAAAGTACCCTTTCAATATGGGCTGGCCATAATTTGGGGGTTTTATTGATTCATTTGAATTTTTTGTATCCAAGGGGGGAAACCAAAGAAGTTGTAATCTTCCTAAGATTATACTGTGTAGGTAAGTAGGTTACTGTTACATGTAATCACAAATTTTTATGTCTAAAATAAATATTTTAAGACTAAAATTAATAAAAAAAATTATCTGGAGATCTTATTGCAGTATATTAATTTTAAATGGTATATAAGAAACAATGAAAAACAGAATTGGGACAGATTGAATATGCATATAAAAAATAATTAACAAAACCTTACCAACGAAATAAAAGCTGCAAACAGAAACCTATGGTCCAGGACATAAATGGGCAAAGGACGTGAAGAGAATTTCCACAAAAGAACAATTTCAGGGTGCTGACAAACATGAAAACTGTTCAGGCAACCTAATAACTAAGGAAATGCTCATTTAAAAAAAAAATATATATCAGATTTATTTACAGAATTAGTAGATCCTTTGTAATGCGACAGTTCAGTTCTTATAAGATGCTTTACTGTATGTAGTGGTATAGCCTTTCTGGAAAAAAATAAATGTGACTTTTTAAAACGTTTATAGTCATTGATCCAGTAAATGTATTTTTTTTTTAAGAAAAAAATTTTAATTTGAGAAATGTACAAGACTTACATATATGGCTGTTTCTCACAGTACTATGGTGAAAAATTGGGAACAACTTAAATATCCAGCAAATGAATGGTTAAAATATACCTATATTATGAGTATTTCATGCAGCCATTAGAATTATGCTTTTGAAGAATACTGAGTGGCATGAAATAAAATCCAGATTATAATACTGTCATGCATGAACCCATTTTTTATATATAAAAGGTATTATAGGTACATAAATATTGAAATGAATAAAAAAATTAATGGTTATTAGTGGGTGGTATTATGACAGGTGACATTTTTATACTTTAAATACTTTGGGCTTTGAGGGTCATTGGGTCTCTGTCACAACTATTCAGCTCTGCCCTTGTAGCTGAAGTAGCCGTAGACAATATGTGAATGAATTGGTGTGGCTGTGTTCCAATAAATCTTTACTTACAGAAGGTTGACTAATTTGATCCCCCTTTAGTTCACTAATCCCTGCTCTCTACTTAAGTGATTTTACTTCTGAAGAAACTGCTAGAAAGAAAATCTGAAATGTCAAAAAAGAGGGCACAAAGAGGTTTCTAACGGTTTCTTAAAATGTGGAAACAACCCAAATGTCCAGCAATAAGTGGGTGCTTAAGAAGTTAGGATCTGTCTAATCAATGAAAAATTATGCCACCACTTGAAGAGTTTAGTAAGTAGAATTTTTACGATAAATCTCTTAACATGAAATTGTACATGTATATAGATAAATGATCTGAATAATGTTTACAAAATATGTACTTGGAAAAAAGGCAGAAAATACCCCAGAATGGAATATTTTTAAGTCAGAAAAGCATTTAAGAAATAAGTTGCACTTACAATTTGACTAAATTGTGGAACTTTATTTTTCCTGTATTTAAGTCTTTTGAATAAGCTAATTTTGGTGTAATTATTTGAAAAATTATTTGATCTTGGGTCATCTTTGCCATTAGTATTTTTATTTTAGATTGTTGTGTAAATCATTTCTGCAGTGTTTCGTTAATTTTTGTCATTAATACATGCATATTTTAATAGCTTTTCCCGCCTCCTCATAGCTCCATAATTATGAAAAGAGATAGAGAGACAGGATAGATAAATGGGAGGGAGAGAGACTAGTAAGTGTGCTTCAGCTCAGGAATCACACATCGTGACATTGATGACATATTTGTTCAGCTTTCAGGGAAGTTTTTTGGGGAACTGTTATTTGCTGTCAGTCACTCAGACCTGTTTTTCAGGAATTATAGCTTAAGATAGTAGAAGTGTAATATTGAGCCCAGGGGAAAGCCTGAGCTTAGTAGAAGCACGAATTTGTAGGGATAAGTAGGTTATGGGATATTCTCCTCAGGTTAAAGCCAAATGATAGATTTGCCACGAACTGTTCTGTGATCTTGGGCAGCTTACTTATAATACCCCAGAATCTTGTCTTTATGTTGTAATGGAAATATTGTTATTTTATTTTTTTTCTTTTTCTAACATCTTTATTGGGGTATAATTGCTTTACAGTGGTGTGTTAGTTTCTGCTTTATAACAAAGTGAATCAGTTATACATATACATATGTTCCCATATCTCTTCCCTCTTGCGTCTCCCTCCCTCCCACCCTCCCTATCCCACCCCTCCAGGCGGTCACAAAGCACCGAGCTGATCTCCCTGTGCTATGCAGCTGCTTCCCAGTAGCTATCTACCTTACGTTTGGTAGTGTATATATGTCCATGCCTCTCTCTCGCTTTGTCACAGCTCACCCTTCCCCCTCCCCATATCCTCAAGTCCGTTCTCTAGTAGGTCTGTGTCTTTATTCCTGTCTTACCCCTACGTTCTTCATGACATTTTTTTTTTCCTTAAATTCCATATATATGTATTAGCATACGGTATTTGTCTTTCTCTTTCTGACTTACTTCACTCTGTATGACAGACTCTAGGTCTATCCACCTCATTACAAACAGCTCAATTTCGTTTCTTTTTATGGCTGAGTAATATTCCATTGTGTATATGTGCCACATCTTCTTTATCCATTCATCTGATGATGGGCACTTAGGTTGTTTCCACCTCTGGGCTATTGTAAATAGAGCTGCAATGAACATTTTGGTACATGACTCTTTTTGAATTATGGTTTTCTCAGGGTATATGCCCAGTAGTGGGATTGCTGGGTCATATGGTAGCTCTATTTTTTAGTTTTTTAAGGAACCTCCATACTGTTCTCCATAGTGGCTGTACCAATTCACATTCCCACCAGCAGTGCAAGAGTGTTCCCTTTTCTGCACACCCTCTCCAGCATTTATTGTTTCTAGATTTTTTGATGATGGCCATTCTGACTGGTGTGAGATGATATCTCATTGTAGTTTTGATTGGCATTTCTCTAATGATTAATTATGTTGAGCATTCTTTCATGTGTTTGTTGGCAGTCTCTATATCTTCTTTGGAGAAACGTCTGTTTAGGTCTTCTGCCCATTTTTGGATTCGGTTGTTTGTTTTTTGGTTATTGAGCTGCATGAGCTGCTTGTAAATTTTGGAAATTAATCCTTTGTCAGTTGCTTCATTTGCAAATATTTTCTCCCATTCCGAGGGTTGTCTTTTGGTCTTGTTTATGGTTTCCTTTGCTGTGCAAAAGCTTTGAAGTTTCATTAGGTCCCATTTGTTTATTTTTGTTTTTATTTCCATTTCTCTAGGAGGTGGGTCAAAAAGGATCTTGCTGTGATTTATGTCATAGAGTGTTCTGCCTATGTTTTCCTCTAAGAGTTTGATAGTTTCTGGCCTTACATTTAGGTCTTTAATCCATTTTGAGCTTATTTTTGTGTATGGTGTTAGGGAGTGATCTAATCTCATACTTTACATGTACCTGTGTAGTTTTCCCAGCACCACTTATTGAAGAGGCTGTCCTTTCTCCACTGTACATTCCTGCCTCCTTTATCAAAGATAAGGTGACCATATGTGCGTGGGTTTATCTCTGTGTTTTCTATCCTGTTACATTGATCTTTCTGTTTTTGTGCCAGTACCATACTGTTTTGACTACTGTAGCTTTGTAGTATAGTCTGAAGTCAGGGGGCCTGAGTCCTCCAGCTCTGTTTTTCGTTCTCAAGATTGCTTTGGCTATTTGGGGTCTTTTGTGTTTCCATACAAATTGTGAAATTTTTTGTTCTAGTTCTGTGAAAAATGCCAGTGGTAGTTTGATAGGGATTGCATTGAATCTGTAGATTGCTTTGGGTAGTAGAGTCATTTTCACAATGTTGATTCTTCCAATCCAAGACATGGTATATCTCTCCATCTATTTGTATCATGTTTAATTTCTTTCATCAGTGTCTTATAATTTTCTGCATACAGGTCTTTTGTCTCCTTAGGTAGGTTTATTCCTAGATATTATATTCTTTTTGTTGCAGTGGTAAATGGGTTTTCTTGATTTCACTTTTAGATTTTTCATCATTAGTGTATAGGAATGCCAGAGATTTCTGTGCATTAATTTTGTATCCTGCAACTTTACCAAATTCATTGATTAGCTCTAGTGGTTTTCTGGTAGCATCTTTAGGATTCTCTATGTATAGTATCATGTCATCTGCAAACAGTGACAGCTTTACTTCTTCTTTTCTGATTTGGATTCCTTTTATTTCCTTTTCTTCTCTGATTGCTGTGGCTAATACTTCCAAAACTGTGTTGAATAAGAGTGGTGAGAGTGGGCAACCTTGTCTTGTTCCTGATCTTAGTGGAAATGCTTTCAGTGTTTCACCATTGAGGATGATGTTGGCTGTGGGTTTGTCATATATGGCCTTTATTATGTTGAGGAAAGTTCCCGCTATGCCTACTTTCAGCAGGGTTTTTATCATAAATGGGTGTTGAATTTTGTCAAAAGCTTTCTCTGCATCTGTTGAGATGATCATATGGTCTTTTGTCTCCTTCAATTTGTTAATATGGTTTATCAGATTGATTGATTTGTGTGTATTGAAGAATCCTTTCATTCCTGGAATAAACCCCACTTGATCATGGTGTATGATCCTTTTAATGTGCTGTTGGATTCTGTTTGCTAGTATTTTGTTGAGGATTTTTGCATCTTTGTTCATCAGTGATGTTGGCCTGTAGTTTTCTTTCTTTGTGACATCCTTGTTTGGTTTTGGTATCAAGGTGATGGTGGCCTCATAGAATGAATTTGGGAGTGTTCCTCCCTCTGCTATATTTTGGAAGAGTTTGAGAAGGATAGGTGTTAGCTCTTCTCTAAATGTTTGATAGAATTCTCCTGTGAAGCCATCTGGTCCTGGGGTTTGCTTGTTGGAAGATTTCAATTTCAGTGCTTGTGATTGGTCTGTTCATATTTTCTGTTTCTTCCTGATTCAGTCTTGGCAGGTTGTGCATTTCTAAGAATTTGTCCATTTCTTCCAGGTTGTCCATTTTATTGGCATAGAGTTGCTTGTAGTAATCTCTCATGATCTTTTGTATTTCTGCAGTGTCAGTTGTTACTTCTCCTTTTTCATTTCTAATTCTATTGATTTGAGTCTTCTCCCTTTTTTTCTTGATGAGTCTGGCTAATGGTTTATCTATTTTGTTTATCTTCTCAAAGAACCAGCTTTTAGTTTTATTGGTCTTTGCTATCGTTTCTTTTTCATTTATTTCTGATCTGATTTTTATGATTTCTTTCCTTCTGCTAACTTTGGGTTTTTTTTGTTCTTTCTCTAATTGCTTTAGGTGCAAGGTTAGGTTGTTTATTCGAGATGTTTCCTGTTTCTTAAGCTTGTATTGCTATAAACTTCCTTCTTAGAACTGCTTTTGCTGCATCCCATAGGTTTTGGGTCGTTGTGTCTCCATTGTCATTTGTTTCTAGGTATTTTTTTATTTCCTCTTTGATTTCTTCAGTGATCACTTCATTATTAAGTAGTGTATTGTTTAGCCTCCATGTGTTTGTATTTTTTACAGATCTTTTCCTGTAATTGATATCTAGTCTCATGGCGTTGTGGTCGGAAAAGATACTTGATACAATTTCAATTTTCTTAAATTTACCAAGGCTTGATTTGTGACCCAAGATATGATCTGTCCTGGAGAATGTTCCATGAGCACTTGAGAAAAATGTGTATTCTGTTGTTTTTGGATGGAGTGTCCTATAAATATCAATTAAGTCCATCTTGTCTAATGTATCATTTAAAGCTTGTGTTTCCTTATTTATTTTCATTTTGGATGATCTGTCCATGGGTGAAAGTGGGGTGTTAAAGTCCCCTACTATGAATGTGTTACTGTCGATTTCCCCTTTTATGGCTGTTAGTATTTGCCTTATGTATTGAGGTGCTCCAATGTTGGGTGCATAAATATTTACAACTGTTATATCTTCTTCTTGGATCGATCCCTTGATCATTATGTAGTGTCCTTCTTTGTCTCTTCTAATAGTCTTTATTTTAAAGTCTATTTTGTCTGATATGAGAATTGCTACTCCAGCTTTCTTTTCGTTTCCATTTGCATGGAATATCTTTTTCCATCCCCTTTCTTTCAGTCTGTATGTGTCTCTAGGTCTGAAGTGGGTCTCTTGTAGACAGCATATATATGGAACTATTGTTATTGATTTTACAAGCTGTTCATCACATCATGAAGGTTCAAACAAAAATCTGTAAAATAGAAACAAGCCTCCTCCCACTCCAGTCTCGGCTGCACACAAAATGACTACTGTTAACAGTTTTTAATACATCTTTTAAAATTATATAAAGCAAGGAATACAAAACTCTTCTCTGCATTCTGGGTATGCAGACACACGCACACCCCAATACTTCTCTCATCTTTCCTATTGTTAAGCAATATAGTCATGACATATATTTTGATCTGCAACTTGCTTTTTAAATTAAAAAAAATTTTTACTTTATATATCAAGAACATTTTCCTCAATACAAAAAAATACACTACTTCAGCTATATAAGATTGTATGGATGTGACACAATATATTTTGCCATTGCCATAATTAATGGACATTTAGTACACCTAATTTTTTGTTGGCCTATTAAATGCAATAAATTTTATATTTTTTTGTTTACTTAAAATATTTCTGAAGGATAGAATTCTAGAAAACAGGTTTTTTTTAGGTCATGGATATATACATTTAGTATTGTAAGAAATACTAGCAAATTCCTTTCTAAAAATTTCAGGGTTTTTTTTACTCCCACCATTCGTGTATATGAGAGCCTGTTTTCCTATGCCGTTATCAACCTACTTAATTTTTGTCAATCAGATTATCCCATTCCCCCCACAAAGACAAATAAAATAAGATAGAGCTTTATTAATTTAACATGTATTTTGTACTTCTGTTTTCACATTTATTGGCTATTGGTCTTTTTTATTTCAACTACCTTTTTATCTTCTTTGCTTGTTTCACTGTTGAGTTGTTAATATTTTTCTTACTGATTTTATATTCACTTTGTATGTAATAGGAATAGTCAAATATATACAGTATAATTCAGATACACATAATAAAGTTACAATTTTGCCATAAATGGAACCATTCTATACAAGTTTGAATTCTGTCAGGTTATCTGCTTTTTTTCACCATATGGTATATTATGGATATTTTTCTTTGTCATCATTTATGGATCTCTGATCCTTTTCAAAGGCTTCATAGTGTCTGGGTGTACCATTTTTTTAACCTTCTTTTGATGTTCCTTTGGTTGATTTTTTTCCTTATGCTAAATAGTTCTGCAGTGAACATTCTCACACATATATCTTTATTATGTCTCTTTATTTCCTAGAAGTCTAGTTGAAAGGTTGTGTGCATTAAAAATGTGACATACTTGTTTCTAGGAAAGTTGGACTATACATGCACCAAAATTGTCTGAGATGGGTCTTCATACTTAAGGATGTGGAATAGATGAGTTCTACAGTCCTTCTAATACTTGAAATCTTGAAACTGTTGGCATGTAGTATGTTTGTACATAGTCAAATCTTATAGCAGTTTGTTTATTCAAAAGGTACAATAACAGAATTTGGGGGATACATATTTCTCTAAGGTTGTAGTTCATATATTGAATTATATTCATAGCAAGGAAAGGTTAAACCATATCCACAACCTATAAATACGTGGTGGTATGAGTCTGATTCAAAATTACTGTATATGAATAAGAGAAATATTTCTCAAATAGTTCATATACAAGACGCTCCTAAACAAGAATTTCTAATTAATTTTTTCATAGTCTAAAGAAGCCACAATTGTTTTTAGCATATGGCATTAATTCTGTTCTTTTGTGGTTAATGCTTTTGTTTCCCCTTCTTTATAGTATAAAAGATGAAGAGGAACAGATGTGTCCTATTTGCTTGTTGGGCATGCTTGATGAAGAAAGTCTTACAGTGTGTGAAGATGGCTGCAGGAACAAGCTGCACCACCATTGCATGTCAATTTGTATGTGGCTCTTTTTCTCTCTGTGCTTACTCAACATGGTTACTCTATCAGCTAACTATATTATTTAGGATTTTAACGTGGCCTTCAGCGAGACTGGTGAGAGAAGAAAAGAAGTATACCTAGGCCCTGTAAGAAGTTTTCAACAAGTAGGAGTTTAGGATCTCTTAGGGATGAGCAAAGAAATGTTATAAAGTGTGACGCATGGTAATGGAAGGCGTGCACAGAATTAGAAACAGTTCTGATCTGGAAGGTGCACATGGAGGGAAGGAGGTGGAAGAAGGTCTGGGCAGGCCTTCCAGAGAGGGTAACGCCAAAGCAAGTTTTGGAATAACATTACCAGGTTATCAAGTGGGCAGAATGTTTTGAAAAACAGTAAACAAAGTACATGTTATATATAGCTTGTTTAATAAAATAGCATTTGCAACAATTACAAGCATCAGAATAATTTAACCTTCCGTGTTTGCCTGCGTTTAGGTAAACATATAACGTTTTGAGGTTCCTTCCATATAAATCCTATACTAGCCATTGTGAACAATTATTACATAAATACTTAATGGTAAACATTTATACTTTTCTAAGTTTTTTTCCATAATTTTTCAGGGGCAGAAGAATGTAGAAGAAACAGAGAACCTTTAATATGTCCCCTTTGTAGGTCTAAGTGGAGATCCCATGATTTCTACAGGTAACAATTATGACTTAATGATTTGGGTATGTTTAATAATAAAAATGCTCTCAAAGTGTTATTCAAATCTGTTAATTATTTTTAGCAAGCTTTGTTAATTTTTCATTTAGCCACGAGTTGTCAAGCCCTGTGGATTCCCCTTCTTCCCTGCGAGCTGCACAGCAGCAAACCACACAGCAGCATCCCTTGGCTGGATCACAACGAAGGAATCAAGAGAGCAATTTTAATCTTACTCATTATGGAACTCAGCAGATCCCTCCTGCTTATAAAGATTTAGCTGAGCCATGGATTCAGGTAAGTAGTTCTGATTCTTCATTTCTCAAAGAAACATTTATAGACTAATTAATGTAGTTGTCTCCCCAGTTGTTTATAATTTAAGAAAGTACTTTTGCTTGCCTCCATCATGACTCGTATTCCACTGAAAATTTTAATTTTACCTTTGATGTTAATACTATGCCACTTATTATAGAGCTTAAACTTCAAAATTTCTTTGTAATCTCACCTCCCATCTCTAGAAACATCTTTCTAAACTAACAGACATAAAAGGTTATTCAAGGATAGACACTAGAACCATTTAATGCTAAGTTGCTCCAATGTTTAATCCTGCCAAGAATTTGTCATTTTCTTATTTGTTGCTATTTAAACTCAGTTTCTCCTATTCATATTCTCATGGCATATGTTAGGTACTCAGTAATTGCTGAGTGGATGAGTAAGAAAAGAATGTGGTATTTACCTTGTATTAGTAATTTTTATTTGTAAGGACAGTTTCCATTCCTTTACTTTCTCTTCTGCTTAAATACTTTTTCATCCTTAGTTAATCGGAATTTCGGTTGGTTGGTTGGATTCTAATGATTTTCTTTGTTGTTATCTGCTTAATCCATATGTAGAATCCAAAAGCAGACAACATCTCCAGATTATAGTGAAGTAAAATGTTTTTGATAATCTGGTAAATTCTATTAAATTCGTTAACAGACACAATAACTCATTAAGCTTATACATCAGAAGGATTTATCTCCTTTTTCTTTTTGTGACCATTATAGTCCTGCAGATTTTGAATTCTTTTCTTAGCATGTTAACAGCCTAATAGGAATCTAATAAAATTTACAAACTTAATAAATATATTATTTATTTTATCTAGTTCATTAATGGTATTTAACATAGGCCCTCACCTGCCCCTTCATGAGTCCTCAAGAAAACTCTCAATTTGATACTGAGCTACTGGATGCCATTTTTTCAAGGCAGTGGTTCAGGTTTGTTTTGCTTAAGCTTTAGGTTGGCCTAGGCTATATATTCCTAGTTTTTTAAATTAGGAATATCATATAAGACATAATTAAGACTTATTGATATGCTGTTTAACAGTGCCAGGCATACAACAAATTCACTATACTCTAATTGATTTATTCTCCTTTACTATCACTTTAAAACAGAACACATAAAAAAGTCATGATTTATTTTCCCCAAAAATGTGTTTATTCATCCCTAATATTTAGAACTTTTTCAAATGATACATTATCTTAGATATTAAGTTTACTTTTGGCTAACTGGTCCATAATGTCAAGACCATGCACCCTTTCTTTTCTTTAGGGATTCTCTGGCTTTGCAGATGTGATAATGATGACTATAATCACATGCACTTTAAGTATTTCATTATCCTTTGCTGATTTGAACACAGTGTTTTTCTTTAGTCTTGATTTTTCCACTCCATTCATTATATTTTTTCTAATTAACCAAATAAGAGCCTTTGACTTACTACTATCATTGGTAGGAGAAATACTCTTATCTCTTGAACACCTGCCCCAGTGCCTTTCTTGATTTGGCTTTTTTTAATCTTCAGTTTTTTTTCTGTAAACTACCTTAACACAAATACAAATTTGAGGTTCTTCACAGATATGTTTATTTTGTTTTGTGGTAAGCGCCGGAGTACAGAAATGCATATATATCCATCTGATTATTTAATGGTGTTCACTCTTAGTTTTACTTGAGCTAATAAATGTTAAGGAGTTTTGCTAATTATCAGTTAAACTTGAGTATGTTCTTACGGACACAGATGAAAATTGTATAGTATGGTGAAGACTTAAGAAATGTCCAATTTTCCTTTAGTAACCAAAAATCATACTTAATTCAAAACACTTCAGTTTTTCTTCACATTGAATTCATTTTGTTTGTCTGATTATAGGTATTTGGAATGGAACTCGTTGGCTGCTTATTTTCTAGAAACTGGAATGTAAGAGAGATGGCTCTCAGACGTCTTTCCCATGATGTTAGTGGGGCTCTGCTGTTGGCAAATGGGGAGAGCACTGGAAATTCCGGGAGCAACGGCGGGAGCAGCCCAAGTGCTGGAGCTGCCAGTGGGTCTTCCCAGACCAGTGTCTCAGGAGATGTGGTGGAGGCATGCTGCAACGTTTTGTCAATGGTCTGTGCCGACCCTGTCTACAAAGTGTACGTTGCTGCTTTAGTAAGTAGCTTTATTCTACAACCATAGCGTTATGGGTTTCTTGGGTTTTTTTTTTTTTTTTTTGACGGTTGGCAGATATCATTTTTAAGATTCAGTAAAACTACTTTACCTAATTTAATTTTGGAAAATCCAAAATTTTTTTTTATTCCATAATCCCAGGAAATTGCAGTCTTCCATTTAATCTCTTCACTTGGATTTTACTCGTTTTAACCTGGTCAAGATTTCTTATATGCTGTTTACTTTCCTCTACTCTAAAAGAGCAATAGTAGGACTTCCCTCATGGCGCAGTGGTTAAGAATCACCTACCAGTGCAGGGGACACGGGTTCGATCCCTGGGCCGGGAAGATCCCACATGCCGCAGAACAGCTAAGCCCTCGAGCCACAACTGCTGAGCCTACGTGCCACAACTACTGAGCCTGAGTGTCTAGAGCCTGTGCCCTGCAAGAAGAGAAGCCACTGCAATGAAGCCCCTGCTCGCCACAACTAGAGAAAGCCCACACACAGCAATGAAGACCCAACGCAACCAAAAAAAAGCAATAGCTTGCTATTCATACCTTCACGTTTGCCTTACATTACACATGACCAAATTAAAGATTCTTTATGGGATAGCAAAGTAACCAGTTACTTTGATTTTTTTTAAATTTGATATTAGACATTTATTTTTTATTAATTTGATATTAGACATTAAGAAGAACTGATTTGGGGGACTTCCCTGGTGGTCCAGTGGTAAAGAATCCGCCTTGCAGTGTAGGGGACACAGGTTTGATCCCTGGTCAGGGAACTAAGAGCCCATATGCCGTGGGGCAACTAAGCCTGCGTGCCACAACTACTGAGCTCACAGGCCTCAACAAGAGAGCCCATGTGCTGCAAACAACAGCTGACACACCCTGGAGCCCGTGAACCACAGCTAGAGAGAGAAAACCCACATGCCACAACTAGAGAGAAACCCGAGCACTGCAACGAAAGATCCCACGTGCCTCAACGAAAGATCCCGCGCGCCGCAACTAAGACCTGACACAGCCAAAAATAAAATAAATAAATATAAAAAAAAGAACTGATTTTTAATGAATGTTGTATGGAAATTCAGAAACCTTTTCACAAAAGAGGATTCCATGACATAGATTACTGAGTTGTTTTTCTAGTTTAACCTGTTAGAAGTTGTCTTTCATGAGTGAGATGGAATGACAAGGAGGCTGTTCTGTTTGTAATTTTGTATGCTAAAATTTGACTTTCTCCATTACGAGTATATATATCTTTACAACAGGGTTTCTCAACCTCAGCACTTACTGACATTGACACATAATTATCTGTTGGGGGCAGGGGTGCTGTCTTACGCATTATAGGACGTTTAGTAGCATCCTTGGACTATACCCACTAGATGCCAATGGCCACCCTATCCTCCCGTTAGTCATAACAACCAATAATGTCTCCAGGCATTGCTGAATGTCCCCTGAGGGCCAAAACTGCCCCCAGTTCAGGACCACTGCTTTATTTATTTATTTATTTTTACAGCAGGTTCTTATTAGTCATCAATTTTATAATTTTATCCACATCAGTGTAAACATGTCAATCCCAATCTCCCAATTCATCCCACCACCACCACCACCCCGCCCCCCTGCCACTTTCCACCCTTGGTGTCCATATATTTCTTCTCTATATCTGTGTCTCAATTTCTGCCCTGCAAACCGGTGCATCTGTACCATTTTTCTAGATTCCACATATATACGATAATATATGATATTTGTTTTTCTCTTTCTGACTTCACTCTGTATGACAGTTTCTAGATTCATCCACATCTCTACAAATGACCCAATTTTGTTCCTTTTTATGGCTGAGTAATATTCCATTGTGTATATGTACCACATTTTCTTTATCCATTCGTCTGTCAATGCGCATTTAGGTTGCTTCCATGACCTGGCTATTGTAAACAGTGCTGCAGTGAACATTGGGGTGCATGTGTCTTTTTGAATTAATGGTTTTATCTGGGTATATGCCCAGTAGTGGGATTGCTGGGTCACATGGTAATTCTATATTTGTTCTTTAAGGAACCTCCATACTGTTCTCCATAGTGGCTGTATCAATTGACATTCCCACCAGCAGTGCAAGAGGGTTCCCTTTTCTACACACCCTCTCCAGCATTTGTTGTTTGTAGATTTTCTGATGATGCCCATTCTAACTGGTGTGAGATGATACGTCATTGTAGTTTTGATTTGCATTTCTCTAATAATTAGTGATGTTGAGCAGCTTTTCATGTGCTTCTTGGCCATCTGTATGTCTTCTTTGGAGAAATGTCTATTTAGGTTTTCTGCCCACTTGTTGATTGGGTTGTTTGTTTTTATAATATTGAGCTGCATGAGCTGTTTACATATTTTCTAGATTAATCCTTTGTCCATTGATTCATTTGCAAATATTTTCTCTCATTCTGAGGGTTGTCTTTTCGTCTTGTTTGTAGTTTCTTTTGCTTTGCAAAAGCTTTTAAGTTTCAGTAGGTCCCATTTGTTTATTTTTTTTTTATTTCCATTACTCTAGGAGGCGGATCAAAAAAGATCTCGCTGTGACTTATGTCAAAGAGTGTTCTTCCTACGTTTTCAGCTAAGAGTTTTATAGTGTCCAGTCTTACATTTAGGTGTCTAATCCATTTTGAGTTTATTTTTGTGTATGGTGTTAAGGAGTGTTCTAATTTCATTCTTTTACATGTAGCTGTCCAGTTTACCCAGCACCACTTATTGAAAAGACTGTCTTTTCTCCATTGTATATCCTTGCCTCCTTTCTCATAGATTAGTTGACCATAGGTGTGTGGGTTTATCTCTGGGCTTTCTATCCTGTTCCATTGATCTGTATCTCTGTTTTCTGCCAGTACCATACTTTCTTGATTATTGTAGCTTTGTAGTATAGTCTGAAGGCAGGGAGTCTGATTCCTCCAGCTCCTTTTTTTTCCCTCAAGACTGCTTTGGCTATTCGGGATCTTTTGTGTCTCCATACAAATTTTACGATGTTTTGTTCTAGTTCTGTAAAAAATGCCATTGGTAATTTGATAGGGATTGTATTGAATCTGTAGATTGCTCTGGGTAGTAGAGTCATTTTCACCATATTGATTCTTCCAATCCAAGAACATGGTATATCTCTCCATCTGTTTGTATCATCTTTAATTTCTTTCAACAGTGTCTTACAGTTTTCTGCATACAGGTCCTTTGTCTCCCTAGGTAGGTTTATTCCTAGGTATTTTATTCTTTTTGTTGCAGTGGTAGATGGGAGTGTTTCCTTAATTTCTCTTTCATATTTTTCCTCATTAGTGTAAGATTTCTGTGCATTAATTTTGTATCCTGCAACTTTACCAGATTCATTGATTAGCTCTAGTAGTTTTCTGGTGGCATCTTTAGGATTCTCTATGTATAGTATCATGTCATCTGCAAACAGTGACAGTTTTACTTCTTCTTTTCCAATTTGTATTCCTTTTATTTCTTTTTCTTCTCTGATTGCCACAACTATGACTTCCAAAACTATGTTGAATAATAGTAGTGAGAGTGGACATCCTTGTCTTGTTCCTGATCTTAGAGGAAATGCTTTCAGGTTTTCACCATTGAGAATGATGTTTGCTGTGGGTTTGTCATATATGCCCTTTATTATATTGAGGTAGGTTCCCTCTATGCCCACTTTCTGGAGAGTTTTTTATTATAAATTGTTGTTGAATTTTGTCAAAAGCTTTTTCTACATCTATTGAGATGATCATATGGTTTTTATTCTTCAATTTGTTAATGGTGTATCACATGATTGATTTTCATATATTGAAGAATCCTTGCATCCCTGGGATAAATCCCAGTTGATCATGGTGTATGATCCTTTTAATGTGTTGTTGGATTCTGTTTGCTAGTATTTTGTTGAGGATTTTTGCATCTATATTCATCAGTGATATTGGTCTATAATTTTCTTTTTTTCTAGTGTCTTTGTCTGGTTTTGGTATCAGGGTGATGGTGGCCTCATAGAATGAGTTTGGGAGTGTTCCTTCCTCTGCTGTTTTTTGGAAGAGTTTGAGAAGGATGGGTGTTAGCTCTTCTCTAAATGTTTGGTAGAATTCACCTGTGAAGCCATCTGGCTCTGGACTTTGTTGGAAGATTTTTAATCACAGTTTCAATTTCACTACTTGTGATTGGTCTGTTCATATTTTCTATTTCTTTCTGGTTCAGTCTTGGAAGGTTATACCTTTCTAAGAATTTGTCCATTTCTTCCAGGTTGTCCATTTTATTGGCATAGATTTGCTTGTAGTAGTCTCTTAGGATGCTTTGTATTTCTGCAGTGTCTGTTGTAACTTCTCCTTTTTCATTTCTAATTTTATTGATTTGAGTCCTCTCCCTTTTTTTCTTAATGAGTCTGGCTAATGGTTTATCAATTTTGTTTATCTTCCCAAAGAACGAGCTTTTAGTTTTATTGATCTTTGCTGTTATTTTCTTTGTTTCTATTTCATTTATTTTTTCTCTGATCTTTATGATTTCTTTCCTTCTGCTAACTTTGGGTTTTGTTTGTTCTTCTTTCTCTAGTTCCTTTAGGTGTAAGGTTAGATTGTTTATTTGAGATTTTTCTTATTTCTTGAGGTAGGCTGGTATTGCTATAAACTTTTCTCTCAGAACAGCTTTCGCTGCATCCCATAGGTTTTGGATCGTCATGTTTTCATTGTCATTTGTCTCTAGGTATTTTTTGATTTCCTCTTTGATTTCTTCAGTGATCTCTTGGTTATTTAGTAACGTATTATTTAGCCTCCACGTGTTTGTGTTTTTTATGTTTTTTTTCCCTGTAATTGATTTCTAATCTCATAGTGTTATGTTCAGAAAATATGCTTGATATGATTTCAGTTTTCTTAAATTTACTGAGGCTGATTTGTGATCTATCCTGGAGAATGTTCTGTGTGCACTTGAGAAGAACGTGTAATCTGCTGTTTTGGGATGGAATGTCCTATAAATATCAATTAAATCTATCTGGTCTATTGTGTCATTTAAAGCTTGTGTTTCCTTAGGAATTTTCTGTTTGGATGATCTGTCCTTTGGTGTAAGTGAGGTGTTAAAGTCCCCTACTATTACTGTGTTACTGTTGATTTCCTCTTTTATAGCAGTTAGCAGTTGCCTTATGTATTGAGGTACTCCTATGTTGGGAGCATATATATTTATAATTGTTACATCTTCTTCTTGGATTGATCCCTTGATCATTATGTAGTGTCCTTCCTTGTCTCTTGTAACATTCTTTATTTTAAAGTCTACTTTATCTCATACGAGTATTGCTACTTCAGCTTTCTTTTGGTTTCCATTTGCATGGAATATCTTTTTCCATCCCCTTACTTTCAGTCTGTATGTGTCCCTAGGTCTGAAGTGGGTCTCTTGTAGACAGCATATATATGGGTCTTGTTTTTTGTATCCATCAGCGAGCCTGTGTCTTTTGGTTGGAGCATTTAATTCATTCACGTTTAAGGTAATTATCAATATGTATGTCCCTATGACCATTTTCTTAATTGTTTTGGGCTTGTTTTTGTAGGTCCTTTTCTTCTCTTGTGTCTCCCACTTAGAGAAGTTCCTTTAGCATTTGTTGTAAAGCTGGTTTGGTGGTGCTGAATTCTCTTAGCTTTTTCTTGTCTGTAAAGCTTTTGATTTCTCCATCGAATATTGCCAGGTAGAGTAATCTTGGTTGTAGGTTCTTCCCTTTCATCACTTTAAATATGTCATACCACTCCCTTCTGGCTTACAGAGTTTCTGCTGAGAAGTCAGCTGTTAATTTTATGGGAGTTCCCTTGTATGTTATTTGTTGTTTTTCCCTTGCTGCTTTCAGTAATTTTTCTTTGTCTTTAATTTTTGCCAATTTGATTACTATGTGTCTCGGCGTGTTTCTCCTTGGGTTTATCCTGTATGGGACTCTCTGCGCTTCCTGGACTTGGGTGGCTATTTCCTTTCCCATATTAGGGAAGTTTTCGACTATAATCTCTTCAGGTATTTTCTCGGGTCCTTTCTCTCTCTCTTCTCCTTCTGGGACCCCTATAATGCAAATGTTGTTACGTTTAATATTGTCCCAGAGGTCTCTTAGGCTGTCTTCATTTCTTTTCATTCTTTTTTCTTTATACTGTTCTGAAGCAGTGAATTCCACCATTCTGTCTTCCAGATCACTTATCCGTTCTTCTGCCTCATTTATCATGCTACTGATTCTTTCTAGTGTATTTTTCATTTCAGTTATTGTATTGTTCATCTCTGTTTGTTCTTTAATTCTTCTAGGTCTTTGTTAAACATTCCTTGCATCTTCTCGATCTTTGCCTCCATTGTTTTGCTGAGGTTCTGGATCATCTTCACTGTCATTATTCTGAATTCTTTTTCTGGAAGGTTGCCTATCTCCACTTCATTTAGTTGTTTTTCTGGCGTTTTATCTTGTTCCTTCATCTGGTACATAGCCCTCTGCCTTTTCATCTTGTCTGTCTTTCTGTGAATGTGGTTTTTGTTCAACAGGCTGCAGGATTGTAGTTCTTCTTAGGACCACTGCTTTAGAATAATTCTTATCTGGTCTGTTTTTATTTTTATTTTTTATTTTGGGGGTAGGAGTTTATTAATTAATTTATTTTTGCTGTGTTGGGTCTTCGTTTCTGTGCGAGGGCTTTCTCTAGTTGTGGCAAGCGGGGGCCACTCTTCATTGCGGTGCGTGGGCCTCTCCCTATCGCGGCCTCTCTTGTTGTGGAGCACAGGCTCAGTAGTTGTGGCTCACGGGCCTAGTTGCTCCGTGGCATGTGGGATCCTCCCAGACCAGGGCTGAAACCCATGTTCCCTGCATTAGCAGGCAGATTCTCAACCACTGTGCCACCAGGGAAGCCCTCTGGTCTGGTTTTTTTTTTAAATTCTTCCACTTCATTTTTAAAATTTATTTATTTATTTGTTTTTGGCTGCGTTGGATCTGCGTTGCTACACACACACACTCTCTCTAGTTGCAGTGTGCGGGCTTCTTGTTGCAGAGCATGGGCTTTAGGCGTGCAGGCTTCAGTAGTTGCAGCACACAGGCTCAGTAGTTGTGGTTCGCGGGCTCTACAGCATAGAGTCAGTAATTGTGGCACACAGGATTAGTTGCTCCACGGCATGTGGGATCTTCCCAGACCAGGAATCAAACCTGTGTCCCCTGCATTGGCAGGAGGATTCTTAACCACTGTGCCACCAGGGAAGTCCCTGGTCTGTTTTTAAAACTCATTTCATTTCTCTGCTTCCACTCTTAATCTTTTTCTAATCCATCCTGTAACAACTATGCCTAGCAAATCTTCTTTTTGAAAGGTAGTATAGTATAGTGTTTATGAACATTAGTTTGGAGTCAAAATTGAGTGACCTCATAATTTATCATCCCAACTGGGATACTGGATAATCTGCTAAACTGGGCCTAGCCTAGGCAATCTGGATATATGGTCAAAATCAGAGGGACTTTGATTTGAATTCTGGTTCTCCAGTTTGCTAGCAGTGTGACTTTTTAGGACTCTTAAACTTCATCTTTTTCACCTATAAAATAATGAAAATATGTACCTCTTAGGTTTGAAATGAGATTGTGTAGATACCTCTAACTGTAATGTCTAGTACATTGTGAGAACATTGAATATAATTGTCATCATTATTCCTTAAATGCCACTTTATTCCCCAGCTCAGAAACCTATAGAGGTTTCTGTTTCTTCAACAGCATTTCCTAAGGCATATTCTGTGGAAGTTTGGCTGGATTATGAAAAGTTCCTTCCCTTTCTTCCCTGAAGAAAGAGTTCTGTGTTCAGTTAAAATTGGTGAATACTAAATTACATGAGGTTAAATGGGTCTGTTCACTGAAAGTCTTCTAGGAACCTTCATAAGTTAATATACATTGGGAATCTCATCATGGCATAAGATGCATTATTTACCAAATTTATCTTAACCGTGGTCTTTTTTTTTATATAGCATCTTGAGGGACCAACATACTATAGAATACTATAGAATAAAGACCAGCATACTGTAGAATAAAGACCAGCATAATATAGAAAAAAGACCAGTGTTCTTGGCTCAACTTTTTACCCCTTTCTTCTTACTATTTTCCAACACAAACCTTCAGACATATTTGACTGTTCAGTATAATGCCTTACTATCTGGTTGTTTATGCCTTACTATCTGGTTGTTTATTATCACTTCACATGGTTTCCCAATGTGTTCATGAGCTCCTAGAGTGCAGGGACTCTGAATGATACTGTATTCTGATTCCTCTACGGTTGTTTAGTGTGCCAGGCACAGTGAGGGCAGACATGGTTCCTGCCCTTAGAGCTCTCCCTTCCCTTTCTCCCCTCCCTCTTGCCCTTCTTTGTTTTCCCTTCCCCTCCCTCCCCATATATAATTTTTTGCTGAACAATTTGAAAGTTATGTGCAGGCATCATGACATTTCACTTCAAATACTTTAGCATGTATCTCTTAAGAATAAATAACATTCTTCTGTATAATCACCATGCAATCAGCAAACTCTGAAAATTTAGCATTAATTACAATATTATTATGGACTATAAAGTCCATATTCAGATATCCCCAAACTGTCCCAACAGTGTCCTTTTCAGCTAAACTACAGACTTTATTCATATTTCACCCATTTTTCCATTAATGTCTTTTTCCTCTTTTAGGATCCAATCCAGAATCTCACATTGCACTTAGTTATCATGCCCCCCTAATTTTCCCATCTGTGACAATCCCTCAGTCTTTACTTGTCTTTTGTAGACCTTGACACTTTTGAAGTGTATTGGCCAGTTATTTTGAAGAATGTTCCTCAATTTGGGTTTATCTGGTATTTTCTCATGGTTACATTATGCATTTTTCGCAAGAACACCAGAGGTGATGTGCCCTTCTCAGTGCATTGTTATCAGGGGGTATATCATGTCAGTGTGTCTTATTATTGGTGATGCCATCCTTCATCACTTGCTTAAGGTGCTGTCTACTGGGTACTGTAAAATTACTATTAATAAATGTCTTGCGGGAGATACTTTGAGACTATGCAAATATCCTGTTTCTATTCACAGATTTTAGCATTTGTCAGTGGATCTTGCCTACAGCAATGACTACTGTGGTGTTCTAATGGTGATCTTCCATTTCCCATATTCCTCCGTTATTAGTTAATTGGAATTTGTCTATAACGAAGAGCTGTCTCTTCTCTCCCATTTATGTATTTATTCAGTTTTTTTATTTCTATCACCATAGACTCATGGGTATTTATTTTATTCTATGGGTTATAATTCAGTACTATCATCATTTACTTTGTGCCCAAGTTATTCCATATTTAGCCATTGGGAGCTCTTTCAAGTTGGCTCCTTTCCTCATTTTCTTTTTAAAATAACTTTTTATTCTGAAATTAATTCAGACTTTTAAAAATTACAGAAATAGTTGAGAGTTTCTTTCTACCTTATCTATTTATTTATCCAATTTTTTATTTGTATCAGTATCAACTCATGGATTCTTATTTTATTTATGGGTTATAATCTGTTCCTATCATTATTTTATTTCTCAAATTGTCTCAGATTAGGCCATTGTCTCTGATGCTTTTTAAATGTAGTTAAACTGACCTTCAGTTTTTTTCCCCCAGAAAACGTTGAGAGCCATGCTAGTATATACTCCTTGCCATAGTTTGGCAGAAAGAATCAAACTGCAGAGACTTCTCCGGCCAGTTGTAGACACCATCCTAGTCAAGTGTGCAGACGTCAATAGGTAAGGCCCTATAAATGAACTGCTTCAAACCGCCTTGTCCTGAAAGCCTAGCACAGAGCCTCAAACCTAGTGAGTATTTGATACATACTTACTAAATGAGGCTTTGAATACTGTTTTATAATGTGAGATTTGAAATTAACATGTAACATTTAAAGCTCTTAAGGACTAGGAAGAGCTAATGGCAAGTAAAAACCAGGCTAACAAAGTGCGTGGACCTCCACATTATTGTATGGTGATTGATTCTCTTTTATTTTAAAGTAATATTCTTAAAACTGAAGTCCAGTTGATAAGAACAGCAGGTGATATATGAGATATTACTCATTTTAGAGAATGAGTTACACAGGATAGGAACCAATAAAATCATTATACATGCTTTGCATTATCAGGACCAAAAAAACAAAAACCCCATTCCATTATTTTCTTTGTGATGGAATTTTACTCTGTGATAGTTGTGTCAGATAACAACAACAACAATTCCATATATCCCTGCAATATCCTTAAAAATCAGCAAGGAACGAGAACAGCCCTAACTGGAGGTAGAGAAATGAGGGTATGGTGATAGGGAAAATGAGCACAAGCTATGCTTTTATTAGACCGCTGGTTCTCTCTCTCTCTTTTATTTTTTCCCTTTCCATAAAGTGGGAGGAAAAGACCACTTTTCATATAATGAGCATAGCCACAGTAAACACTTTTTTGGCAGTTCTCATCTCTTCGTGTCCCAGCAGATCTCAGGTGGTAAGAAGCACTGACTCTTCCTTGGTTTGCCTCTGCCATTACCTCCTTTTGGAGCTCTTCTAGTCCAATTTTGTCTTCCTCCCTAAGTCACATGATGTAGTCTGTAGAGGATCTCAGAAATTAAGCACTTAACTTTGACTTGTTTCTCATCTCATAAAGTATGTCTTTTGTCTCCATTGTTTCTCTACACAAGCCTACAGATTGTAAGTATTAGAGGTTTTCTTGTTGCTTAGAGAGAATACTATAAATATCTGAAAAAAATTAACAAGTAATTTGAAAAATGCATAGAAAAATCATTTCATTTCTTAA
This sequence comes from Grampus griseus, assembly GCF_964374135.1. Lineage (NCBI taxonomy): Eukaryota > Metazoa > Chordata > Mammalia > Artiodactyla > Delphinidae > Grampus > Grampus griseus. The sequence continues at coordinate 43,638,711 of NC_139019.1, forward strand.
TATTATAATAGGGTTTTTTCCCCTAAGAATTTCAGTGCTTTTATGGCATTTGTTTTGTTGTCCACTTTCTGAAATTCTAAAGTTAGGTTGTTTACTTGGTCACTTGAATGACTGAACATCATAAGAAATATGGTAAAGAGATGTTATGATATTTAGAAGTCATTCTGGCTATATAAAGAGAATATAAAGGTTTTGCATGGGAAGACTTTGTTTTTAATTCAAGAGAACTTAATGAAAATTCAGAAATCAAAATGTCTTAGTCTTTTCTTTCTTATTTTAACAAGATATGATAATGAAAATAAGCCTTTTATCTGGTTTCATATTTAATACTTGCTGTTTATAAGAGCCAGTAGTGAAGATTCTGTGCTTAACACAGAAGATAAGGTAAAATTTATGGAATTAGACCTAATAATAAATATTATTACTTATAGTGACATCATTAATGCAGTTTTAGTGGTTGAGAAGCAAACACTCCTAAAAACATTTTTTCCCACCTTTTCACAAGGCATTACATTACTACTCTCCTTTTAATACGTATTTTGTCCAAGATTAAAATCTGATGTTGCTTCCTTTCATTTTTAGTCGCACAAGTCAGCTGTCTATATCAACGCTATTGGAATTGTGCAAAGGCCAAGCAGGAGAGTTGGCCGTTGGCAGAGAAATACTTAAAGCTGGTAATAACTTTTTACTTAAAATTAATATAGTATGTTTTATCATTTTCCTTAGACGGTCTAATCTCATAATCTCTAATAGGGCAGTTACAGGATTTTGAAATAATTTTGTAAATTGACTCAGCTAACATTAGAAATAGGAATTAATCTAAAAGGGAGATTCTTGAAATTAATATAATTCAAGTATTTTTGTTAACCTTAAACCATTTGATCATGTTTTGTTTTAGATTTTAATATCACTGTTTTTCATTTATTTTTACTTTCCTTTCTGTAGGATCCATTGGTATTGGTGGTGTTGATTATGTCTTAAATTGTATTCTTGGAAACCAAACTGAATCAAACAACTGGCAAGAACTCCTGGGCCGCCTTTGTCTCATAGATAGACTGCTGTTGGAATTTCCTGCTGAATTTTACCCTCATACTGTCAGTACTGATGTTTCACAAGCTGAGCCTGTTGAAGTCAGGTAATTTTTCTTCTGAAAATACACTTCTTTCCTCCTTTTAGCTACCCCATCCCACTGCCCCCCCGCCACACCCATCCAAGAAGGACACATTTTAGATGAATGAAAGACTCAAATTACAGCATACATGTAGGTTACTGATACCTTAATATTTGATTGGCGAACACCTGAAGTCTAGGCTATTTAATTAAAAATTTTTAGATCCTTTATACTGATTTTTTTAAATGTAAAAGTTGTGAATTAGTACCATTTTATTTGTATATATTTTGCAGTAATTTTAATTTGTTTCATAATTGAATGTGTTTTTTCTTTCAGGTATAAGAAGCTGCTGTCCCTCTTAACCTTTGCTTTGCAGTCCATTGATAATTCCCACTCAATGGTTGGTAAACTCTCCAGGAGGATATATTTGAGTTCTGCAAGAATGGTTACTGCAGTACCCCATGTATTTTCAAAACTGTTAGAAATGCTGAATGTTTCCAGTTCTACTCATTTTACCAGGATGCGTCGTCGTTTGATGGCTATTGCAGATGAGGTGGAAATTGCTGAGGCCATCCAGCTGGGCATAGAAGACACTTTGGATGGTCGACATGACAGCTTTTTGAAGGCATCAGTCCCTAACAGCTGTCCAGAAGCCACAGAGAACAGTTCCTTTGAGCGCACAGACCATTTAGAGAAAACTGGAAAAGGATTGTGTGCTTCAAAATTGAGTGCCAGTTCAGAGGACATTTCTGACCGACTGGCCAGCATTTCAGTAGGACTTCCTAGTTCAACAACAATGGAGCAGCCAAAGCCAATGGTTCAAACAAAAGGCAGACCCCACAGTCAGTGTTTGAACTCTTCTCCTTTATCTCATCATTCCCAACTAATGTTCCCAGCCTTGTCAAGCCCTTCTTCATCTGCCCCATCTGTACCACCTGGCACCGTAACAGATGTCTCTAAGCACAGACCTCAGGGGTTTGTTCCCTGCAAAATACCTTCTGCATCTCCTCAAACACAGCGCAAGTTTTCTCTACAGTTCCAGAGAAACTGTTGTGAAAACAAAGACTCAGATAAACTTTCCCCAATCTTTACTCAGTCAAGACCCCTGCCCTCCAGTAATATACACAGGCCAAAGCCATCTCGACCTACCCCAAGTAATACAAGTAAACAGGGAGATGCCTTAAAAAATAGCATGACACTTGATTTGAACAGTAGTTCCAAACGTGATGACGGCTTTGGCAGCAGCAGCAATAGCAGTAATGCTGTTATACCTAGTGACGAGACAGTGTTCACCCCAGTAGAGGAGAAATGCAGATTAGATGTCAATACAGAGCTCAACTCCAGTATTGAGGACCTTCTTGAAGCATCTATGCCTTCAAGTGACACAACAGTAACTTTTAAGTCAGAAGTTGCTGTGCTGTCTCCTGAAAAGGATGAAAATGATGATACCTACAAAGATGATATGAATCATAATCAGAAGTGCAAAGAAAAAATGGAAGCTGAAGAAGAAGAAGCTTTAGCGATTGCCATGGCAATGTCAGCATCTCAGGATGCCCTCCCCCTAGTTCCTCAACTACAGGTTGAAAATGGAGAAGACATCATCATCATTCAACAAGATGTAAGTATAGTCTTTAAGAGGTTAGAGAGTTTCCTCGGGCCGTGCTAAAATAAAACTAATTCAGAAATACAGCTTTTAATATGAGTTAACTGTTAGAAGCAGAGTTTTCACATAGAATTAATTATACAACAATTTTTGTATCATTATTTGAACAGAAATACTCATTGCCTATTTCAGAGGCCCTTCTGGTTGATTCTACAGTGGTGATCACTTATGCGTTTGACATTGGTCACCAACACTGTCCACTCTGAGGTCAAGTTTATAGGTGATTTGGGGAAGCCAGACTGAACAAGAGTAATATTTTGCCAGGCTGATTTCACAAACTCTTACTCTTTTAACTTAACAGTAAAAGGATTGCTCTCATTTAATATGCAGACACCAGAGACTCTACCAGGACATACCAAAGCAAAACAACCTTATAGAGAAGACACTGAATGGCTGAAAGGTCAGCAGATAGGCCTTGGAGCATTTTCTTCTTGTTATCAGGCTCAAGATGTGGGAACTGGAACTTTAATGGCTGTTAAACAGGTAAATATCTAGTGAGCATATAAATGATTACAATTATAAAAGTGAAAAATGAGCAAATAAAGGATATATCCCCATATGTATATATTTTAGTTTTTAAAGTTTTCAGAAACCTAAATTTCTTTTTTTTAAGTATTTATTCTATTTATTTATTATTAATTTTTTTGCTGCGTTGGTTCTTAGTTGCGGCATGCGGGATCTTAATTGCGGCACGTGGGCCTCTCTCTAGTTGTGGCTTGCAGGTTTTCTGTCTCTAGTTGTGGCACGCAGCCTCTCTCGTTGAGGCATGCAGGCTCAGTAGTTGTGGCGTGAGGGCTTAGTTCCCCGACCACAGATCAAACCCACGTCCCCTGCATTGGAAGGCAGATTCCTTACGACTGGACCACCAGGGAAGTCCTGAGAAACCTAAATTTTAAAGTAGATGTTGCCACAGCACCAAAGGTATCGTGAGTTCTATTTGAAAGTTGAAGCGTGATTATTGTCATGGTTCATCAAGATGAAACATCAGGATGGGCCCTATAAAGGTTGCAGTTTTTGTTTGCACTTTTTTATATTTTATTAGCAAAGTTACTTCAGCAAAGTTACTGGTGCAATGTCATCTTGGGATTTCTGTGGTTTACTTTTTATAATGAGCATGCTTATCAAGATATGACAATAGTTGGGAACTCCCTTGTGGTCCAGTGGTTAGGACTCGGCGCTCTCACTGCTGGGGCCCGGGTTCAGTCCCTGGTCGGGGAACTAAGATCCCACAAGCCTCATGGCGAGGCCATAGTAAAGTTTTCATGTTTAAGTCATGTTGGTTCTTATGATTGGGCTTTTCTCATTTTTTTAGTCTGCCTTCAGACAGTTTGGAAAGATTGGTTATGTCTCAGTCTTCTTTCATCTCCCGATATTTTACTGCTGCTTGTTAGATTCTTATTATTTTAAAAGAGTTTGATTTGGTTTTTTTATAAAGTATCTACATTGCATCCATGAGCATAAATGCATTCTACTATTGATATATAAGTTAATTTGGGTTTGTCCATTTTAGATTAGATTTTTAGTGAAAATTATAAATAGAAACTCATCGGAATTCAAAAGTTTGTAAACATGTTTACTGAAATAGGTGACGTATGTCAGAAATACATCTTCTGAGCAAGAAGAAGTAGTAGAAGCATTAAGGGAGGAGATAAGAATGATGAGCCATCTGAATCATCCAAACATCATTAGGATGTTGGGAGCCACATGTGAGAAGAGCAATTATAATCTCTTCATTGAATGGATGGCAGGTATGTTCATGTTTTAAATTACAAATAGTGATACATAGATTTAACTTTTGCTTGATATTAAATTTAGGAAAAACCGTTTAATGAACACTTATTTTTATTAAATAGTTTAGATTCCTAAAAGTAAATTGCCTCAACATACAACATAGTAGTATGAACTGTAAATAGTTTGTCTTTCATTTAAATATAAATAAATATTCATTACCTCTAACTTTTAAACTTTTTCAGTGTGTCTTTTAAAATGATTGTGTACCATTGTTTTATAGGAATAATTTTTTTAAACCTGCCATGGTAAGATCCATATTTGTCCAGTTGGCCATCATTAATAGGACAGATTTAGGAAATATTTTAACATAACAATATAAAAATAAAATTAGTTAAGATATAGCTTTAAAAACTAACAGGTAAACTAGCACTGAAGCGTAAAGTTGAACCTTGTCATCTACTTGAACAAATAGAGACTGAGTTTTATTTTGTATTATACCGTATATACAGTAAAATAAATGACTTGGGACGTAATGAATACACAAGCACTTGGTTTCTTATTTTTTTGTGTTTGAAGAGTGTATTTCTATTTACAAATCAGTTCTTTAGTACATTCTCTGATGTTGGTTGTTACCTGGGTTGATGGTTGTACATAGGTTGACTATTATAAACAATTTTAGATGAGGCTTATTGAGTTTGTGACTTGTCCTAGGTCAGAGCTGGTAAACAGTAGGATATGAAGCCTAACTCTGGGTCTTCTGGCTCCTCCCATTCTTTTTACAAAACTTCTGTTAAATAACATGTTACCACTGTTTACTTACATCATTAAGAAAGAGATTTTGTATATCTTGGTCAAAAAGACAGAGAGGTGAATTGTACATAAGAGGAAGAGTTCCATCCAAAATTGTTAACTTTTAAAGCTTTCTGAAATCTTGACCTTCCAGAAAACCAGTTAATGAGGGTTCCATGAAAATGTCTCCTAATTGATAGGTTTTAAGATTACTGGAATGTGTTAGTTTTTAAACCAGTTTCACTTCTGAAGCAGATGATAAATTTAATATTTCAAATGTGAATGTGAGCTCATGCAGTGCAAGCTTATGTAACCAAAGTGTAATGAACAATTTTAATTTTGGCTTAAGTTTATGACAAATTATTATTATTACATGTTTAGGGGGATCTGTGGCTCATTTGCTCAGTAAATATGGAGCCTTCAAGGAATCAGTAGTTATTAACTATACTGAACAATTACTTCGTGGCCTTTCATATCTCCATGAAAACCAGATCATTCACAGAGATGTCAAAGGTAGGAATTCTTTTAATTATTATCTTATTATCAATAAGCAGAAAACAAATGTAATTTTAAAACTTAGACCTTTGTTGATAGTTTCTAACTTGAAATCAACTATGGGATTGTTTCTCCTGAGTAACTCAGATCACTAGAATTATCGGAAGTGAAAGGAACTTTTCAGGGTAATATATTCTGCCTTCCTTAGGCTGAGACTTCTTCCACAGTCTTACTGCTAATTGATGGCAAACCAAGTACTGAATCCAGGTCTCTGATTCCCCTGTCTTGGTCTCATGATGTACTTACTGCCTCCCCAAAGGTTCCTGTTCCTGGCTTTATTTAAAATAACTGGGATACTGTAAACTCCTTTTAAGAAAAATCCTCTCTAATCTTTTGCAGTTTAGTTTATTAAAGAGCAACTTCGGGGAATTCCCTGGTAGTCTAGGTTAGGACTCTGTGCTTTCACTGCCAGGGTGCAGGTTCGATCCCTGGTCAGGGAACTAAGATCCTGCAAGCTGCGTGGCCAAAAAAAGAGAGCAACTTTGGTTTTCTGACATGAATGCCTTTAGGATTTGATATAACACATTCAAGTAATTTTATAACATTAATTTTTTTAAGCTATAATTATGAAATTACAGTATAAAGTCTGAATTGGGCTAGGTCAGTATGTTTCAACAGAGCTTTGTCTCAAAGTGTAAACTACACTAAAATTGGAACTTTGAGTAAAGATTTTGCTAAGAATCATTATATTAAAGGTTTAACACTTACTATTTAAAAGTTTTACGAAATCTCTGCTTTTGTTCCTTATGCCTTGATGCTTTGTCTGATTTTCCCTCTGAGGCTTTGGATTTTTTTTACACTGCAGAGACCTATGTGCCTTTACGAATGAAGTGAATTGAGAGGAAGAGTAGATTTCTCTGACACACAGTCTACTTTCTTTTGTCATTATCCTATTTCATTAGTAGTATTTTACTGAGTTTTTAATCTGTTCTTTTGTTTTTAACATATAAGGTCTCTGTGTTTTGTTGACAGGTGCCAATTTGCTAATTGACAGCACAGGTCAGAGACTGAGAATTGCTGATTTTGGAGCTGCAGCCAGGTTGGCATCAAAAGGAACTGGTGCAGGAGAGTTTCAGGGACAATTATTGGGGACAATTGCATTTATGGCACCTGAGGTGAGAAGCAGCTTTGAGTGTGATGAAAAAAAATATTTTGGAGTTCTGTGTGACAGCATTACACCAAATAATTTTGCAGTGTTATCCACTGTGTGACTACTAATTAGAAGTCCACGGCCCTAAGACTAAGGTCTTAATGATATCCTTGATTTCAGACCCTTAATCCCTGCCTTTCCGTAGCCTTTAAGCAAATCTATTAAAACCTATTTCTAACACAGAATTATTCAGTAATTTATAGTAGTTGTTTTCTAGTAAACCCAAGGTGCATAATTGCTATTCTGAACTCGGCCTCTTCTGTTATGTTCAGAACTCTTCACGTTCATATGTAGTGATAATTGGTTGTCCTCTTGCTCTGTAGTTTACTGCGCGTACTGAGGCGGCTTTGAAATACTATGATATGCCTCTCCTTCAGAACCTCACAATTCTCCAAAATATTTTTGTCCCACATAGGAGATTGAGCGTGTTAATGAAATAAATGAGACATCAGGTAGTCTGTGGAATTGTTCTTTGTACATTGTTTTGCTCTGAAGTAAAAAAACCAGAATCCATAACTACAGAATGGCTTTCTCTTTTTCTAATGAGTCATATTTCCAAATTAACTCTCTGCTTTATTTTAGGTCCTAAGAGGTCAGCAGTATGGTAGGAGCTGTGATGTATGGAGTGTTGGCTGTGCTATTATAGAAATGGCTTGTGCTAAACCACCTTGGAATGCAGAAAAACACTCCAATCATCTTGCTTTGATATTTAAGGTAATCATGAGATAAAAATTACTTCTTTCTGCTAAAATTGGCAGAAGGCAAATTTTCATGGGTTCTCCTTCCCTATCAATCTAACGTGAAGGCATATCTTCTTTGAAATAAATGTATGTGTATATATCTCCAGGAATTGATATGGTGTGGTGAATGTTGGCAGCATGAACAGTCAGTTCTCATTATTCACGGTAATCATGCTCTATCAAGTCACTGAGAACACTGAATTAGCAAATACTGAATCATTGCTCCTGGGTTTAATATGTACATATATATATGTATATGTATATATATATATATATATATACACACACACACACACACGCACACCAAACTTATAAATTAAAATACTTGAAGCTCTTTATGTATTGTACTGTCACAAATTTTTTAATCTGTTATTTCCTGTATTTAAAAAATTCACACCTAAGTCAGAGGCCAAGGCTGTTCTACCTTTCTGACAACTTCCAAATCCATTCTCTCCACTTCCACCAGAGAATAATGTAATGTTTGAGATTTTTAGCATTTGAGTTGCACATGTGCTCATGTAAAAGCTTGGGCTTTGTAGTTATACAGACCTGGGCCCAAACCCTGGTTCCATCCTTTAACAGCCATGTGACTTATTCTGTCTACTGTCCGTTTTCTTGTTTATAAAATGGGTGTAATAATAGCACCTCCTTGATGAATTATTTATATTACATCATATTATGAGGATAAACAGAATTACCTCTGGGCCTGAGAGTAAAGCACTTAAAACACACAGTCTGTGCAGAGTGGGTAGTATTAGTCCTCCGAGCTGATCCCCAGCACCTCTCCCCTGCCGTAATCTCCTCCAGGTCTCCCCATGCTTATATAACTTCCTCAGTCACCTGAAAATAAAAAATCAGTGCAGTTGTGTTTCTGATATACTAAATTGACTGGCCAGGTTTAGTCTTACTTACTCTGAATAGCTCTCTGTGCTGAAAAAACAGAAAATGTGCAATGAAGGAAAGAGGACAAACCATTTTGGAGAGTATGAGGAAAGCAGAATTGATCTGAGTGACTATTTCACCTGCCTCATCATTGTGATGCACTTCGCCTTGTTCATTTGAGACAATAAAGAGAACTGTAGCTCCATCTGATCAGCATGTATTTGGTCAAATTCATGAGTTTTTCCATAGACACCGTGTTAGCAAAAAGTCCACCCACTTTTAGTTCTTCTATGTATAGGATGCATATATAGAGGTTATGAAATATATGCACGTGTACTTCGGTATCAGAAGCTCCAGTTGTGGAGAACTTTAACCCTAGTGTTTTCTCTTACAGATTGCCAGTGCAACTACTGCTCCATCAATCCCTTCACATTTGTCTCCTGGTTTACGAGATGTGGCTCTTCGCTGTTTAGAACTTCAACCTCAGGACAGACCTCCATCAAGAGAGCTACTGAAGCATCCAGTCTTCCGTACTACATGGTAGCCAATTATACAAATAAACTGTAATGGAGACAGGATGCTCAACAAGAGAAAAAACTTTTGTGGGGAACCACATTGATAATCTGCTGGCCTTCATGCCACTGAACAGCTATGAACAAGATCAGTGGGGAACCCTTACCTAAGTATGTGATTGACAAATCATGATTTGTACCTAAGCTTAGTATGCAAAAGTCCACAATTTGTGCAGAAACTGTAAACTGTGCCTTTCAAAGAACTGGCCCTAGGTAAACAGGAAGGCAATGAAGTTTGCATGATTAATTAACAGAAGCATAATTTTTTGGAGCACTTTTTCAGCAATATTAGCAGCTGAGGGGCTCAGGATCTGTTTTAATGTTTCAGTTATTCTTCCATTTCATATTGTGATCACAAGCAGGGGGTTCTGCAGTTGGTTTTTTTGTTGTTTTTTTTTTTGGTCACTGGCTATAAAAATCAGTATCTGCCTCTTTTAGGTCAGAATATGCTATAAGTAGCAGTAAATAAATATATTTTTAAAAGTTGATAACTTCTTTATGACCCACAATTGACCTTTATCTTTTTAAATGCCTGGACAATTGTGGTTCATTGTGCATTTTACTGTTGGCCCATTCATTTCGTTTTTGGAAATTATGGTTCTATATTTTCATTTCACCTTCATTTATGTTTAATATTCAGGGAAAGGTGATCTTTTCAAACCAGAAAAAAAAAAAAAGAACTAGATGTGAACCAGAGTTTATTAAATATCTTGCTATTGCAAGAGTTTTTTAAAATATAGATGCAATTTTGTTTGTTTTTAAAATTGGAATATGATAAAATACTACCTTCATTGAGTCAGTCACTGCTCTTCTTATGCAGGTTAAATATAAATTAAGTGAAAATCAACTGTTCTCTCTGATGCAGCTCACAACCAAGATCAAGATGACCTTGAAATGTATTTGAATTTTTTTAATGTATCGGTTTCTTTTGTAGGAAACTTCACACCATTTAAGTCTTACTCTGTATGTAATTATCCATCATGCATCATCACCACTGATAACAACGTTAACTGCTGTTTTCCTTCTACCATGCATTATCTCTTTACAGTAGGCCTGGCTGATAGATAGATAAAGAAAAATTAACTTACTCAACTAGGAATGAGTGTTTCTAAACAATAAATTTGCTTTGAACTTGGAAAATGTGTTCAGAAAGATAAGTGAAACAATTTCATTTACACACTAATTCCTTGGATTTTGCACAGTTATCTAATGGTTTTTGTCTAAACTGAATTCAGATGCATGGAATCCTGAAGGAAAATGGCAGCTCTTTTACCCTTTTTTCTGTGAGTCTTTTAAATTAAGTACTGATTAAGTATTTAATACAGCTTTTTGAGATGTTAAGTTTTAACTCTTCAGAAGCCAGTTGAATTGTTGCAGAGTTAAATAAAATTGGTTATTCTCAAAGACTCAGGATAAGCTAAATAAGCTATATAGAGTACATTTTAAATGTACAACACAAATTGGAAGTAAAATAAGTTACAAGATAAGTTTACAGGGATATATTGCATATAATTTTTAAAAGGCAGTTTTTTTATATGAATGTGTTTCTTAGTGAAATTTTACATTCCTTTGGTTGGAAGATTGGCAATATTTGAAGAGTTAAACATAGTACAGAAATGTGAAGTTTGGTAGCTCTAAATGTGTTGTATTTTCTTTCTTTTTTTTTTGACTACTTAGAATTTTCACAGTTCTAATAAGATTGTTTCCAAGTCTCTCATGTGCAAGCTTTAAAGGATGCACTCTTGCCATTTTATGTACTGGAAGATCATTGGTCAGATTAATACTGTGTCTGACAGAGATGTAAACTGTATAAACTGAGGAACCTCAGCTAATCAGTATTACTTTGTAGATCACCATGCCCACCACATTTCAAACTCAGACTGCCTCTAGATGTCAGAAATCCATTGTTTGAGTTTGTTTGCAGTTCCCTCAGCTTGCTGGTAATTGTGGTGTTTTGTTTTTTGTTTTGTTTTCAATGCAAATGTGATGTAATATTCTTATTTTCTTTGGATCAAAGCTGGACTGAAAATTGTAATGTGTAATTATTTTTGTGTTCTTAATGTTATTTGGTACTCAAGTTGTAAATAACGTCTACTGCTGTTTATTCCAGTTTCTACTACCTCAGGTGTCCTATAGATTTTTCTTCTACCAAAGTTCACTTTCACAATGAAATTATATTTGCTGTATGACTATGATTCCTAAGACTTCCAGGGCTTAAGGGCTATTAGCACCTTACTGTGTAAGCAAATGTTACAAAAAAAATCTCTGGGTTAAGATAATTTGGCTTAAATGTATCCTTTGTTATTTTAAATATATCAAGATATTTTAATTAAAATTTTTACCCCATTGAACCACTTTTATAGTATTTGTACCTATTTTGGTGTTTTGTCTTTATAGTAAATAAAAGTTTTTGAACAAAGGTTGTTATTTTTATTTATTTTGAAATAATTTCATACTGACAAAAAAGTCCTAAGAATACCACAAAGTGCTCCCATATATACCATTCACCCAAAAGCCCCATTCAGATTTTGCCAGCAGCCCAGTTATATCCTTTATAGCAAAAGGATCCAAACCAAGATCAGCTTTGCTCTTGGCTATGTTTCTTGAGCCCCATTCAATCCAGAACCATTCCTTATGCCTTCCTTGACCCTGACGACCTTAATTTACTGTTTTATAGAAGTCCCTCAATTTGCATTTGGTGATTCCTCATGATTCAATTCAGAGTATGCATTTGTGACAGGAATATCTCAGAGATGATGGTGCAGGCAGTGTTCTTTTCAGTGTCTCCTATCCGGAGGTATACAAGGTCAGTTTGTCCCATTGCTGGTGATACAAACTGTGATCATCTGAGAAGGCTTTGCCACTGTAAAGTTACTCTTTCCCTTTATAATTAATATCTACCTTTATATTAAATATTTTGTGGAGGTGACACTTTGAGGCTACATAAATAGCTTGTTATTCATCCAACTTTAGCTCTCTGCTCTTAACTTTCTTGCCTGAATTATTACTCTGATGGTTGCCAGACACTGGTTTTCTGGTTCCTGCACTCCTTCTGTATTCTGTTAATGGGCATTTTTCTATAAGGAAGACCTTTCTCTTCTTTGTTATTCATATATATCAAAATGGGTTTGTGGATTCCTATTCAGTGAGATAAAATCCATTACTGTCATCACATATTTCCTCAAATTGTCACATTTAGCCATTGGGAGCCTCTCAGAGCTAGCTTCTCTATGGACTGACAAGCCACCATTATTCTTTGAACACTTCTATACTTTCAGACCCATCTCGTGAGTTTGGTTCATCCCTGGGATCAGCCATTTTTCCAAAGAGCCCTGACTGGTATTTAAAAACTGGGTGCTAGATACACTCATTACTCCTGGGTATCACTGCTCCCAGGCCCTCTTGGTAGACAAAGCTAGAATATATGTTTTTTTGCATACGTATGCAGAATACATATATATATATATATACCTACCCATACACACACATAAACCATGAGTTCACACTAACCTTTCCATTTCAATATACCACCATCCAGGTTCATTCAAGCTTTCCCTCTTTCCATATTTGTAACTCCTTTTCTGGACAGTAAGAAACCTGGCTCCCATTTGCCTCAATATGTTGACTGACTTGCTCAAGCTCTCCACCCACCCATGTAACCCATCTCCTGATCCCCGTTAGGCTGCCACCTCAGTCGGCTGCCTTCTCTGCATGGGCCCCAACCCCTGCTGGACTGCCCTTGTTCCAGCTTACCTAAAGCCAGACACACACGTATGTATACTTTATTTTTTAGGGCAGTTTTAGGTTCACAACGAAATGGAGCAGAAGATTCAGGGATTTCCCCCGTAACTCCTGGCCTCACATACTGCACAGCCTACCCCACTATCAACACTGAAGGGCTTTTTGACAAAATAAAGGAAAGCTTTATTTAAAATTGTTCTTTAAAAAAAAAAATTAACTGAAAATTATACCTTTTTTAAAAAAATCTTATGTGGTTTGACATGTTATATACTTGCACATAAATACTACTACTGTTCCCAGACAGCACAGATTAAACTTAATTGATCCTGTTCATACAACTCTTTTTATATCAGACATAAAAAAAGCATAAAAACCATCCTCTTATGTTAAACTGTTGGGAATAGGAATAAAGATTTATTCAACAGCTACTATTTGTCAGGCATACTTTACAACAGTGATTATACTCCATTTCACAAATGAGGAAATAAGGCAATTTCAATCATTCTGCAATTCAGGCTGTACCAGGGAACTCACTTGGCCTACCCCAGAGTTTTAGTCTTAGATTGTACCTTGTGGTTGCGTGTTACTGTTTTCTACTTTCATCCTTCGTATTTCTGCTCAGTAGTTGTTTCTCACATGATCACCCTGCAAGATAGGTAATGTCACTGAAAACTGTGAGTTCAGAAGCTATCTTGTGTCTCTACATTGTTTTAAACTTTCTGTATAACGTGATTTAAAATGTACACCTTTTAAATAGGCTCTGGATATTTTCCCTAAAGGGCACACTTCAGTCATTTCAGGAAAATATTAACTTTGAGAAAAGCTTTCTGTTTCAGAGGAATTAATAAATTAATTCTGTTCCTTGATTTTACTTCAATGATATTAACAGTTTTACAAAATGACCAAATCTGCAGGTTAGATGGAATCTAGAAAAATGTTGGGGTATCATGCCCACATGGAAATGCCAATGAATGCATTTGTGAACTGATACAGTAATTCACTTGTTATAAAACAAAATGCATGAAATACTGCAGTCACTGGAGAACACAGTGACAAACGTATGCAAACTGCCATATTTCCATGTCATGACAATTTTTAGGTTTGTCATTTTAAAAATTTCTGCTATAAGCAAAAATCGCATGTTGAATTGAGACGTAAGGTAGGAAAGGATGGGTCTTTTAAAGTAGGTGATGATGATGGACTTCGTGACCACAGAGCCTGAGACATCACCTGGGTCAAGTCTGGCTCTGCCACTTGCTAGCCGTGTAACCCCACAACAGCTTTGTAAGAAGTAAGAGAACCTATGTAAATGGCTAAGAACAGTACCAGGCACAGTGGATGCACAATATGTATTTTATGAATGAATGAGTGACCCAAAAGTCACAGACTCAAATGCCTGTGGACCTAGAAGTGTCCTTAGCAGAGCTTTTGGCTAACCTGAGAGTTCATGCCAAATTCATGTCCAAGCGGGGTCCATGGTTACCATGTTGGAATGAAAAAAAAAAAGCCCAGTGTTTCCAAAGCCTCTGAATTTTCAAAAGAAGCTGGAGAGATCTGGATTTTACATGCAATTTCTTGTTGTTTACACATTGGAAACTAATTTTAAATTTTATAAGGAACAGTAGGCTAAACAAAACTCATATGCTTGATCTGGCGTGTGACTAGCTGCTTTTTGACTTCTGACCTGGGTCCAGGCTTATAAAACAAAAAATGAAGTAGAAAATCAGAGTGAAATCTCAGCTTTAGGAAACTGGATCCAGGACTTTTGTCTTCTGAGATATATGAGATAAGGGGGAAATGGAGATGCTGATTATAGATGCTAGAGAACTAACCTATGAAGAGAAAATTAATTAGTTTTATGCACTAATGTGAAATGCTTACTGCTAAAGCCTAATTATCATGTAGCAAACTATGTATATAGCATTCAAATATGCAGGACTTCCCAGTGGTCCACTGGTAAAGAATCCACCTTACAATGCAGGGGACATGGGTTTGATCCCTGGTCTGGGAACTAAGATCCCACATGCCGCGGGGCAACTAAGCCCGTGGACCACAACTACTGAGCCCACACGCCTCAACTAGAGAGCCTGCATGCCGCAAACTACAGAGCCCACGTGCTCTGGAAACTGCACGCCACAGCTAGAAAAGAGAAAACCCACACACCACAACTAGAGAGAAGCCCGCATGCCACAAGGAAGAGCCCGCACGCTACAATAAAAGATCCAGCATGCCTCAATGAAGATCCCGCATGCTGCAACTAAGACCCAACACAGCCAAAAACAAATAAGTAAAATCTTAGAAAAACAAACAAATATGCCATCACAGTATAGCTAGTCTGTGAGTTTCATTTTACAGTAGGTACTCTGCATGATCTGTGACTAAAGAACTTCATCCACAACTGAAACCGGTCTCATCACTTGAGATCAACCTGGTATTACTGTGGCCCATGCCCCATGGCCCTCAGTTCAGAACTTTGCCAAACCTGTAGAGATAAAACTAGGCTAAGCTGATGACATAAGAGGCAAAGTCTTCATGCCCCAAAGTTCCTTTCCCACAATGCTGAAATTCATATTGGAGTTTATTTTTGAGATAACTGAGTGCTATTTTCCCTTAAAGTCAATTTGCTTAATGAGATCTCACAACATCTACGTAGACATACTCAGAGGATAAGAGTTGTAACTAGGATGAAAGGTAAAGAAAGAAAAGGAGGAGGAATAATGAGGTATGGGGAAATATTGAAAAATCTTTGGCAGGGAGTAGCACAACTATATTTGCATTTTATAAAGATCACTCCAGCAGTATCTTGAAGAAGGAATCAAAGGGGTGGTACCAGAGGCAGAAAGAAAGTCCGAAGACAACTGTATTATCTAGATAAGAAAGTGTGAGGGGAGGGCTTCCCTGGTGGCGCAGCGGTTGAGAGTCTGCCTGCCAATGCAGGGGACACAGGTTCGTGCCCCGGTCTGGGAAGACCCCACATGCCGCGGAGCGGCTGGGCCCGTGAGCCATGGCCACTGAGCCTGCGCATCCGGAGCCTGTGCTCTGCAACGGGAGAGGCCACAACGGTGAGAGGCCCGGTACCGCAAAAAAAAAAAAAAAAAAAGGAAATGTGAGGGGAGAGTGATGTCAGCATCAGGGCAGAATACAATGTCCCTAACAACACTGAATCATGAAGAAAGAGAAAATCTGAACAGACCAATAACAAGTAAGGAAACTGAATCAGTAAACAAAAACCTCTCAACAAAGAAAAGCCCAGGGGGGCTTCCCTGGTGGCACAGTGATTGAGAATCTGCCTGCTAATGCAGGGGACACGGGTTCGAGCCCTGGTCTGGGAGGATCCCACATGCTGCGGAGCAACTAGGTCCGTGAGCCACAACTACTGAGCCTGCACGTCTGGAGCCTGTGCTCCACAACAAGAGAGGCCGCGACAGTCAGAGGCCCGCGCACTGCCATGAAGAGTGGCCCCCACTTGCCACAACTAAAGAAAGCCCTCGCACAGAAACGAAGACCCAACACAGCAAAAATAAATAAATAAATTACTAAACTCCTACCCCCAACATCTTCTTAAAAAAAAAAAAAGAAAGAAAAGGAAAAGCCCAGGACCAGATGGTTTTGCTGGTGAGTTCCATCAAACATTTAAAGAATTAACGCCAATCCTTTTCAAACTCTTCAAAAAAACTGAAGAGGAGGGAACACTCCCAAGCTCATTTTATGAGCCCAGTGTTACCCTGATATCAAAGACAGAATCGGACACTACAAAAAAGAAAACTACAGGCCACAGGTGGTCCAGGATGGCCATGTAAGAAGATCCTGAACTCACCTCCTCCCACAGGTACACCAAATCTACAACTACATATGGAATATTTCCCTCTGGAAAAGACCTGAAAACTAGCTGACCAGCTCCTTCACGACAAATGATAAAAGGGCCACATTGAGGCAGAGGCAGAGAAGTGATCTCACTAAAACCCCACCCTCAGTGCAGCGACCCACAGTCAGGAGGGATGTCAAAAATGCAGAGCTTCTCCCTGAGGAGTGAGGGGTTTGTGCCGCACATCGGGTGCCCCGACCCTTGGGACCTGCAGTGGAGAGATGAGCCCCCAAAAGGTCTGGCTTGGGAAACCAACAGAGCTCACGTCCAGGGGACCCAAAGGGCTGTACAGAACTGAGACATTTCTCTTAAAGGGCTCATGTGCAGACTCACTTGCCCTGGGGACCCATGAAAAGCAGCAGTTTGAAAAGTGCCTGTTCTCCACCGTGGCTGTATCAATTTACATTCCCACCAACAGTATGAGAGGGTTCCCTTTTCTCCACACCCTCTCCAGCATTTGTTGTTTGTAGACTTTTTGATGATGGCCATTCTGACTGGTGTGAGGTGATACCTCACTGTAGTTTTGATTTGCATTTCTCTAATAATTAGTGATACTGAGCATCTTTTTTTTTTTTTTTTTTTTTTTGATACTGAGCATCTTTACACGTGCCTGTTGGCCATCTGTATGTCTTCTTTGGAGAAATGCCTATTTAGGTCTTCTGCCCATTTTTTTGATTGGGTTGGTTTTTTTGTTTTTGATATTAAGCTGTATGAGTTGTTTATATATTTTAGAAATTAATCCCTTTTTGGTCTCTTCATTTGCAAATATTTTCTCCCATTCTGTAGGTTGTCTTTCTGTTTTGTGTATGGTTTCCTTTGCTATGCAAAAGCTTTTAAGTTTAATTAGGTCCCATTTATTTTTGCTTTTGTTTCCATTAATCTAGGAGACAGATCCAAAAAAAAATATTGCTGCAATTTATGTCAAAGCGTGTTCTGCCTATGTTTTCCTCTAGGAGCTTTATAGTATCTGGTCTTACATTTACGTCTTTAATCCATTTTGAGTTAATTTTTGTATGCGGTGTTAGTGAATGTTCTAATTTCATTCTTTTACATGTAGCTGTCCAGTTTTCCCAGCACAAATTATTGAAGAGACTGTCCTTTCTTCATTGTATATTCTTGCCTCTTTTGTCATAGATTAATTGACCATAAGTGCGTGGTTTATTTCTGGGCATTCTCTATCCTGTTCCACTGATCTATGTGTCTGTTTTTGTGCCAATACCATACTGGTTTTTTTTTTAACATCTTTATTAGAGTATAATTGCTTTACAATGCTGTGTTAGTTTCTGTTGTATAACAAAGTGAATCAGCTATACATATACATACATCCCCATATCTCCTCCCTCTTGTGTCTCCCTCCCACCCTCCCTATCCCACCCCTCTTGGTGGTCACAAAGCACCAAGCTGATCTCCCTGTGTACCATACTGTTTTGATTACTATAGCTTTGTAGTAATTTACAGTATAGTCTGAAGTCAGGGAGTGTGGTTCCTCCAGCTCCATTCTTCTTTCTCAAGATTGTTTTGGCTATTGGGGGTCTTTTGTGTTTCCATACAAATTTTAAAATTATTTGTTCTAGTTCTGTGAAAAATGCCATTAGTATTTTGATAGGGATTGCACTGAATCTGTAGATTGCTTTGGGTAGTATAGTCATTTTCACAATGTTGAATCTTCCAGTCCAAGAACATGCTATATCTTTCCATCTGTTTGTGTCATCTTCAATTTCTTTCATCAGTGTCTTTCTTTTTTTTTGGCTGCACCAGGTCTTAGTTGAAGCATGTGGGATTTTTGTTGCAGCATGTGGACTCTTTAGTTGTGGCATGTAGGCTCTTAGTTACGGCATGCATGTGGGATCTAGTTCCCTGACCAGGGATTGAACCCAGGCCCCCTGCATTGGGAGCACAGAGTCTTAACCACTGGACCACCAGGGAAGTCCCTCATCAGTGTCTTATAGTTTTCCAAGTATGACTCTTGTATATCTGTAGGTAGGTTTATTTCTAGGTATTTTATTCTTTTTGATGCAGTGGTAAATGGGATTGTTTCTTTAATTTCTCTCATATTATGTTGTTAGTGTGTAGAAACTAACAGATTTCTGTATATTAATTTCCTTCAACTTTACCGATTTCATTGATATGAGTTCTAGTAGTTTCCTGGTAGCATCTTTAGGATTTTCTATGTATAGTATCATGTCATCTGCAAACAGTGACAGTTTTACTTCTTCTTCTCCAATTTGGGTTCCTTTTATTTCTTTTTATTCTCTGATTGCTGTGGCTAGTACAAAAGTGGCGAGAGTGGGCATTCTTGTCTTGTTCTGATCTTAGAGGAAATGCTTTCAGATTTTCACCATTGACTACGATGTTAGCTCTGGGTGTGTCATATATGGCCTTTATCATGTCGAGGTATGTTCCCTGTATGCCCACTTTCTGGAGAGTTTTTATCATAAATGGATGTTGAATTTTATCCAAAGCTTTTTCTGCATCTATGATCATCTCCATATGAGATGATCATATGGCTTTTATTCTTCAATTTGTTAATGTGGTGTATCACATTGACTGATCTATGGATACTGAAAAATCCTTGCATTCCTGGGATAAATCCCACTTGACCATGGTGTATGATCCTTTTAATGTATTGTTGAATTTGGTTTGCCAGTGATATTGTGAGCATATTTGCATCTATGTTCATCAGTAATATTGGCCTGTAATTTTCTTTTTTGTGGTATCTTTGTCTGGCTTTGATATCAGGGAGATGGTGTCCTCATAGAATGAGTTCAAAAGTGTTCCTTCCTCTGCAATTTTTTAGAATAGTGTTAGAAGGATAGGTGTTAACTCTTCTCTAAACTTTTGGTAGAATTCACTTGTGAAGCCATTTGGTCTTTTGTTTATTGGGAGTTTTTAAATTACTGATTCAATTTCAGTATTCATAAAAGTTTTAGGTCATGAAAAACAAATAAAAGCAGAGGTAGATTAAATTAGACTAGATTAACTTTGACCCAGTTTAAAAAACAAATAATAAAAGAACAGTTATAAAAGGTATTTTTGAAATTAGAGAAATTTAAATATGGGCTATATTCATGATATTGAATTACTGTTCACTTTTAAAGATACAATGGTAATGTGATTATGTAGAAAATGTCATTCTTATATATGTGTGTGTGGAGAGAGAGAGAGAGAGAGAGGAATTGTTACAAAATGTTAACAACTGGTGAACCTACATAAAAGATATATGGCTGTTCACTGAACTTTTCTGTAGGTTAGAAATTTACAAAATAAAAAATTGGGAAAATATTTATGTTTGTATATTCTTTGGTTTGTTGTCATTTATTTTTTTGTATTTTACTTTGATTTCCTTTTTTTTTCTTTTTTTTTTTCCTGCAGCTGGGCTCCTGTATTTCAGTGGCAATTCAGCCTACACTAATTGACCACCAGTGAAAGAATTATTTACGGAATTACACAACATCCAGAAGAGGGCAGCAGAGTAAAAGTTTTCTTTAATTAAAGGATGATCTTAACAGTGTACTGACTTTGCCAAATATCTGAAAATCAGAGTTTACATCACCTCTTTCTCAGGAATAAGCAGTTAGCTCAGTGTTCCTCTTAGAAAACTGAAAAAACTAAGGCAATTCACTGATAACTCCATTGTTCCAATCAAAAACTTAGACTCAGTTTAAGAATAAGAACAGGACATTCTTATTCTCCTATCCCCTTCAGACAAGAGTAACAGTTACAACCAAGGAGAGGCTCTAAAAAGACACCTGATGCCTTTTTCCTGGTTTCCTGTTCTCAAGACCACCTTGCTCTTGAATTGCCACCCACCCACCCATCCAGCCATTCACCCATCCATCTTGCCAACCACTGTTCGTCTTGAGCTTCCCAAACTATTCCTACATGCTAGTGCTCTGCTTAAGAACCTTCAATGACTACCTACCGCTTACCTCAAGATTTCCTAATGGTCTGATCTTACTCTGCCTAAAAATTTTATTTCCTACTATTCCTAATGCAAATTTTTGCTCTACTCAGATTGTTACACTCTTGTTCTCTGAACCCACAGTATTCATTCCCACCTCTGCAGTTTTGCTCATGCCAATGGTTCTCAAACGTTTTGATCTCATACTCTGGTCTGAGAAGCAGCTGAGAGCCAATGGCATAGAATCTTCCAGTTGATATATTCAAAACTGCCATAACGAACTGTGTACTAATACACAGCTCTCTGGGGCATCATTCCTAAATATTTGTATGTTTATTATAATCATTTTCCACTAGATGGCAGTAAAGTGGCTGGAGGCAGAGGTGAGTTTTGCTAATTCAGACTAGCAGAGACAATTTTTTTCTTCTCCTTTTTAGGCAGTATGTTATTTTCTTTTACTTTTACTTTTTTTTTTTCAGCGGAGAGCATGAACACAGTCCCCCACTACCACAAATTATGCAGTCGAGTTTTCCACATTTGGGGAAATCGCAGGAGTCAACATATCCGGAGTACAATGGATAAGCCTCGCCCTGGAAAAACCACCTTTGAGATCATGGTATCTGCCCTGCCAGGTAAGTATTTCATGCAGTATTTTATAAATTTATTTATTTATTTATTTTTATCTGCGTTGGGTCTTCGTTGCTGTGCGCGGGCTTTCTCTAGTTGCGGCGAGTGGGGGCTACTCTTGTTGCAGTGCACGGGCTTCTCATTGTGGTGGCTTCTCTTGTTGCGGAGCACAGGCTCTAGGCGCGCAGGCTCAGTAGTTGTGGCTTGCGGGCTCTAGATCGCAAGCTCAGTAGTTGTGGCACACGGCCTTAGTTGCTCCGCAGCACGTGGGATCTTCCCGGACCAGGTCTCGAACCCGTGTCCCCTGAATTTGGCAGGCAGATTCTTAACCACTGCACCACCAGGGAAGTCCCTCATGCAGTATTTTAGACCCTAAAGCACAAAATAACTTTGAAATACATTGCGTCTAATTTTATCAATAGGCAATATACTACTGTAATTCATAGAATTGACATTAACTTCAATATCCAAAGTTAATGAAATGCCTTGTCACAAACTTTCCTTCTCAAAATTTTGCATCACAGTATGTGGCTCTAACACTCAATTCTCAAACATTTTTGTCTTCAGACCCCATTATACCTTTAAAAATTATGAGAATCCCCAAGGAGCTTTTGTTTATGTGGGTTATATCTATTGATATTTACTGTATCATATTAAAACTGATAAATTTTTAAATATTTACTTATTAATTCATTAAAAATAACAATTTAAAAATCTATTACATGTTAATATAGGTAACTTATCTTTATGAAAAATAGCTAACCCCCCCAAATAGTGAAAAGAATGGCATTTTAATATTTTTGCAAATCTATTTTATTTCTGGCTTAATAAGAGACAGCCAGATTCTCATATATGCTTCTGCATTCAATCTGTCTTACCACATATCATGTAACCCCTAGAAAATGCCACTGTACCCTTGTGAGAGAATGGAAATAAAGACAAATAACCTTTTAGTACTGTTATGAAAATAGCTTTGACCTTGCCAATCTCTAAAAAGATCGTAGGGACCCCCAGCGTCCTTAGGCTACACTTTGAGAACTGCTGATTTATGCTATCCCTTCCTTTCCACCTCTCTTCTACCTATTTCTCTTTGAGGCACTCCTTACTTCAGTAACTCATATTCAAATTCTATAGTAATATTTAATTTTTTCTAAATTATATGTTTTTCCAACTACACCATAATCTTTTGAAGCTGTACCTAGGCACACAGTTATCAATGAATAAATATTTGCCAGTTATGTTACCCACATTAGATGATGTACCTATTCAAATAGCCTCCAGAATACCCACTAACTTTAAACATCCACTCTCTTACAGCAGAGAACTGTGAAATCATGATTCATGCAAAGTAAGCCTGTCCTCCAGTTTATAGTTTGAAAAACAGTTCTTTCTTGAACAAAGTCAAAGCTCTTAGTTATTTACTGATCTTGCCCATAAAGAATATTAAGCGGATAAATACTGCCAAGAATTCATAAAATGTTTGAATATCTGCTCGTTTGTCAACATAAACTCAGTCTTTTCATCACTTTCCACAGAGAAAAAACCTTAACGCCCTCCTCTAAGGGTGGGAAGAGGACCCTTCCTTGCTTGCCCAGGAGCAGATAAACATTGGTGGGTTCACTCAAAGTAGTTCAGCAGTTCCCTCCTGCATTTCCCTACAAGACTGGCTTTCCAATTCTGGGCTATTTTAAATCTTACCTTCTCATCTCAAACCTCCAATATTCCCCTATAACTATTCTCAGTTGAAGATCTTGCCTCATAGGTCAGTGAGAAACTAGAAGCCATCAGATTTAGCCCTCAACTTTCTCCAACCAAATCCCCTAGTATCCACTGAGTACACATTCTCCGCCTTCCCTCTTACTACAGTTGAAGATGTATCCCTGCTCCTGTCAGAGGACAACCTCTCCACTTATGCTCTAAATCCACTCCCACCTTTTCAAAAACTTTATTCTGGAAATTACTCATACATCTATATAAATTTCTTTCTTTCTGTTGGATCATTCTCACCAGCACACAAATATGCTATAGGATCTTTCATCTTACAAAATTTCCCTTCACCTTTGGCCCTATTTCTCTGCCTCTCTTTCAGTAAAACTTACTAAAAGAGTTGTGTACATTTGTTTCTCCTTCCTCACCTCATATTTTCTCCCCAACACACTCAAACTTTTCACCAAAACTGCTTTTAATCAAGTCACCATGGGCCTGCATCTTGTAAAACTCATGGTCACTGATCCATCTACGTTTTTGCCATCTCCTTTTTCTTCATGTCCTCTGGCTGAAGACTCTGAATTTTATCTCCAGCTATGGCTTCATTTCAAAGCTCCAGATACGGATATTCAACTAGTTACTTGTCATTTCTCACAGGTATTTTAAAACTTCACCCTCCCACATCCAATCTATCATCAAGTCTGGCCAGCTCCTCCAAAATATAATCCTAATCCACCCACTCTCTCCATCTCCACAGCTACCACTCTAGTCCAAGCTATCATTATCTGTCACCTAAACTACTGTACTAGCCTCCTAATTAACCTTCCTTGTGTGGTAACTGCCCATCTAATTGTCCATAAAACACTCAAAGTGATCTTTTAAAAACAAGAATCAAATCATGTTACTTCTCTGCTCATAACCCTCCAATGACTTCCCACGCACACTAAGAATGCTAAATCCTCACCCAAACCTGCAAGGCCCTCCATGATTTGGCCACTTCCCTGACATCACCTTTCCCCTCTCCTTTACTACCATGTTCCAGCCACGTGGCCCTCTTTTCCTTGCTTGAATATATCAAGCTCTTCCCCACCTCAGTGCCTTTGCATTTCCTATCCAGAGACTCTCCCCATAGATCTTCCCAAGTTTGGTGCCTCCTTGTCATTTAGGTCTCAGTCACACATGGCGCCACCCTATCTAGTGCTGCTACCCCTATTCCCACCCCAAGTGACCCTTAAGAGGGTGAAGTCCCAGGAGGAAACAGAAGACACACACAAAATTATCCACCCCACTCCCTTCTCAGTACCCTACCTCATTTTCTTCAGGGCACTAATCGCTATCTGATATTATTTATGTGTTTAATATCTGTCTCCTACACTAGAGCCTGGGATGCAGTAGGTGTTCATTAAATTATTTGTTGAAATCTCATTTTGAACTCTGGAAGTTACAATCCATTTAGGGACACTATTTGTGGATTTTAAGGATATTAATAATAAAGTTTATCTATCCTACATGGCATTTTTGTGATTAATAGCATAAATGGCCTTTAAATGAAAAAATACAGCACACATATCTTTAGTTGGGTAGAGTATTTCAAGAGACTGGAAACAATAGGAAGTAGGGGTAAAGAATCAGCAAAGAAGGCAATTTTGGACAGCAGCACATCTCTATACCTACCAATACTAACCTTTTGCTTGTTGTATATTATATATTAGAAAATTGTCTGCCTGTCTGTTGTTTCTCATTTATTTGTATTTAAAATTTTATGTAAATCATTAAAGGCAAAACAACTACAAAATATACACCCTTTTCAACTGCATTTGGTATGTTCATCAAGAGAGAGCATATCCTGGGACATAAAACAAGTCAATAAATTTAAAAGAACTGAAAACATACTTGTTCTCTGACCACAACAGAATTAAGAACCAATTACAACAAGATATCTAGGAAAACCCAAAATATTTGGAAATTAAAAACACTTCTAGGGACTTCCCTGGTGGTGCAGTGGTTAAGAATCCGCCTGCCAACAGGAATAAAGACGGAGACATAGAGAATGGACTTGAGGATACGGGGAGGGGGAAGGGTAACCTGGGATGAAGTGAGAGAGTGGCATGGACATATATACACTACCAAATGTAAAATAGATAGCTAGGGGGAAGCAGCCGCATAGCACAGGGAGATCAGCTCGGTGCTTTGTGTCCACCTAGAGGGGTGGGACAGGGAGGGTGGGAGGGAGACGGAAGAGGGAGGGGATATGAGGATGTATGTATATGTATAGCTGATTCACTTTGTTATACAGCAGAAACTAACATACCATTGTAAAGTAATTATACTCCAATAAAGATGTTAAAAAAAAAAAAAAGAATCCGCCTGCCAATGCAGGGGACATGGGCTCGAGCCCTGGTTCAGGAAGATCCCACATGCTGCAGAGCAACTAAGCCTGTGCGCCACAACTACTGAGCCTGTGCTCTAGAACCGAGCCACAACTACTGAGCCCGTGTGCCACAACTATTGAAGGCCGTGCACCTAGAACCCATGCTCTGCAACATGAGAAGCCACCACAATGAGAAGCCTGCGCACCACTATGAAGAGTAGCCCCCACTCACCACAAGTATAGAAAGCCTGAGCACAGCAATGAAGACCCAACGTAGCCAAAAATAAATAAATAAATAATAAAACATAGTTATTAAGAAAATAATAAATAAAATAAAAAACACTTCTAAATAATTCATAGATCAAAAAATCACAAGGAAATTTAAAAAATATTTTATACTGAATGCTAATGAAAATACAATATATCAAAATTCCCAAGATTCAGCAAACATAATGCTTGGAAGGAAATTTTTAACTTTAAATACATATATTAGAAAAGAAGAGAATTACAGTAAATATTAAACTCGATTAATATCAGTGATGTTAAGGTTCTACTTTAAGAAGCTAGAAAAAGGGCAAAATAAACCCAAAGTAAGTAGGACATATAAAATAATAACAAAGAGAAATGGCCAAAATAGAAAATAGACAAACAACAGAGAAAATTAATAAAGTCAAAAGCTGTTTCTTTGAAAAGATCCACAAACTTCCAGTTACAATGATAAAAGAAAAAAGAAAACATATCACCAAAATCAGGAATGAATTATCACTACAGATCATATAGACATTAAAAGGACAGTAAGATTATATTTATGAACAATTTTATGCTACCAAATTTGACAACTTAGATGAAATGAACAAAATTCCATGACTAAACTTGAAACAAGATGAAACAAATTCTGAATAACCCTACATCTTTAAAAGAAATTGAATTCATTATCAAAGAAAACTAGAAACCCACAGTTTCACCAGAGAATTCTATCAATATTTAATATAGGAATAACACCAATCTTATATTAAAAAAAATTTTTTTTAGAAAGTAGAAGAGAAGGAAACACTTCTTAACTCATTTTAGGAGGTCAGCATAAGCCTAATACCAAAACTTGAAATAAAACTACAAACAAGCCATGAAACCAAAAATTTTAAAATACTTCAAAATAAACATGGGATGACAACAAAAGCATATAAAAACCGATAGGGTATGACCAAAGTGTTACTCACAATTGAGTAGGGTTATCTCAGGAATCCAAGGATGGTGCAACATTTGATAGTGTGTCATTATAATTCACTCTATTAATAGGAAAACAGAGAAAAGTCATGTGATCATCTCAATAAATAGCAAAGAAAAGCATTTGATATTCATCATTCATTTAAAACTTAAGACAAAAATTCTTGACAAATCAAAAATAGAAGAGAACTTTTTAAACTCTATAAATTATACCTACCAGAAAATTACAGTAAATATTAAACTCAAAGGTGAAACCTCAGAAATAGAAGAATGAAGTATATTCATACAAAATAATAAGGGGAGATTCCAAAATATATCTTTAATAAATAAAAGTTGAATATACAAAACACACTCACACACAATTCTATGATTTTCTACAGGAACATACACAGATAGGTACATACACAGAAATAAGATTGGCAGAAAACACATCAGCCTGATAACCTCTGAGGAGAGTGGTAAGGACCAGGATTGTTGGAAGCACAGGTTACAGGGTGTGGTTATAGGAGACTTTTTAGCCTTATCTACCATGTTTCTATTTGTTAAAAGGAGAATGCTATTTTCATGAATTACTTAGATAACCAACAGGTAATTTTAACACCATAAATTTAAACTCAACATAGTATTGGAAGTCCAAACCAGAGCAATTAGGCAAGGAAAAGAAATAAAAGACACCCAAATTAGAAAGGAAGAAGTAAAACTGTCACTATTCGCAGATGACATGATATTATATATAGGAAACCCTAAAGACTCCATTAAAAAACTGTTAAACTACTAAACAAATTCAGTAAACTTGTGGGGTACAATTTCAACATGGAAAAATCTGTTGCATTTCTATACACTAATAAAGAACTAGCAGGAAGAAAAATTAAGAAAACAACCCCATTTACAATTGCATCAAAAGAATAAAATACCTAGGAATAAATATAACCAAAGAGGTGAAAGACCTGTCCAGTGAAAACTATAAGACATTAATGAAATAAACTGAAGATAACATAGATGGAAAGATATTAAATTATCATTGCTTAGAAGAATTAATATTGTTAAAATGTCCATATGACCCAAAGCAATCTAAAGATTCAATGCAATCCCTATCAAAATCCCAATGGCATTTTTCACAGAAATAAAACAAACAATTCTAAAATTTGTATGGAACCACAAAAGATTCCAAATAGCCAAAAGTATTGAGAAAGAAGAGCATAGCAGGAGGCAAAATACTCCCTGATATCAAACTATATTACAAAGCTATAGTAATCAAAACAGAATGGTATTGTCATAAAAACAGACACACAGATCAATAAAACAGAATAGAGAGCCCAGAAATAAACCCATGCATATAAATAAATTTACAACAATTAATTTACAAGAAAGGAAAGAAGAATATACAATGGAGAAAGGACAGTCTCTTCAATAAATGTTGCTGGGATAACTGGACAGCCAACATGCAAAAGAATGACACTGGACTACTATCTTACACCATACACAAAAATTAACTCAAAATAGGTTAAACACTTGAATGTAAGACCTGAAACCATAAAACTCCTCAAAGAAAATATAGACAGTAAGCTCCTTAACATCATTCTTGCCAGTGATTTTTTGGATCTGACACCAAAAGCAAACGCAACAAAAGCAAAAATAAATAAGTGGGACTACATCAAACTAAAAAGCTTCTGTACAGCAAAGGAAACCATCAATAAAATGAAAAGGTAAGCTGCTGAATGGAAGAAAAGGGGTTAACGTCCAAAATATATAAAGAACTCATCAACAGCAGAAAAACAACCTGATTTTTAAAATGGCCTCAAGATCTGAACAGATAGTTTTCCAAAGAAGATATCTAAATAGCCAACAGGTACATGCAAAGATGCTCAACATCACTAATCACCAGGGAAATGCAAATTAAAACCACAATAGATATCACCTCACACCTGTCAGAATCGCTATTATCAAAAAGACAACAAAAAACAAGTGTTGGTGAGGATGTAGAGAAAAGGGAACCCTTGTACACCATTTGTGGGGACTGTAAATTCGTGCAGTCACTACGGAAAACAGTATGAAGGTTCCTCAAAAAGTTAAAAATAGAACTACCATATGATCCAGCAATTCTACTTCTGGTTATGTATCTGAAGGAAACCAAATCACTGTCTTGAAAAGATTATCTGCACCCTCACGTTCATTGCAGCATTATTTACAATAGCCAAGACATGGAAACAACCTAAGTGCCCATCAATAAATGAATGGATAAAGAAGATGCAGTATATATATATACAATGAATACTACTCAGCCATAAAAAAACACGTTATCTTGCTATTTGCAACAACATGGATGGACCCTGAGGGCATTATTAAGTGAAATAAGACAAAGACAGACAAATAGTGTATAATCTCACTTATATGTGGAATCAAAAAAAAAAACAAGTTCATAGAAACAGAGAACAGACTGGTGGCTGCCAGGAGTTGGGGGGTGGAGGAAATGCATGAAGGGGGTCAAAAGGTACAAACTTCCTTTTATAAAATAGTAAGTCATGGGGATGTAATGTACAGCATGGTAACTATAGTTAACAAAATTGTATTGTACATTTGAAAGTCACTAAGAGAGTACATCTTAAAAGTCCTCATGACAAGAAGAAAATTTTCTATATATGGTGACAGATGTTAACTAGATTATTGTGATCATTTTGCAATATATACAAATATCGCATCATTATGTTGCACACTTGAAACTAATATTATGTTATATGTCAATTATATCTCAAAAACGTAAAGAAATAAGTAAATAAGTAAGGTCTGGGCAAAACGGTCCTTTGTACCAGAGGTACATTGTAGATGATTAAACTATATGGTAAAAATTTTAAAAGCACTGTAAATATATACAAAAACTACTTTTTTGTTTTTAAAGATAAGTATATTACTATAGGTAAGAAGTCAACTAGTTCCTTTTAGTTCCTTTTAAGTTTGGAGACCTTAAAGTTACTCTTTGAATGCCATTTGTTGCACATCCTGGAACTGAATTGCTCCCATTTAGCAAATCAGGTAAACCTGGAGGATGTCAATTTACCAAACACAACACCTGACAGCACAGCCTCTAGAGTTTGCCAACTATCCTATATAGTAGAGTGAAATAGAAACTTTGACAGATATTTTTTCTTTTTATTTCTTTTTTGGAATACAACAAGTTAGTCCTAAGGCTACTTGAATTTGCCTGAATTTTCACTAGATCTGACTAGTTCAATTTAGACGTTTAGGTTAGGATTTACCCTCACTCTCAGGCAAAGAACAGGAAAGCTGACTTTCCAGACTGAGGAAGCGGCATCAACACATTTATTTTTTAATAAACACCTGATTTGAAGATGGCTGAGTTATTCTAGTAGTTTACCCCTCCTGCAACTAAGCGTGGTCTAATTAATCCTCTCCTAAATGTGAACGCGTGTGTGTGAAAATACACGAGCGAATGGAGAAAGGAAAAGGGAACAAGGAGCCCTCCTACAGCTCTACGCACCTCTGTTTCAGCGAGCTGGGGTCAATAAAGCAGAGGCACGGAGACACGGCGACAGGAGGCCAGGAGGTACCGGGGCCGCCGAGCGCGGCACTGAGTGCTGAGACCGCGAAGGGGAGGGACGGCGCGGCCTCTGCTCCTCCTCGGGTCGGGGCGGGCCCGAGAAAACCCGCCTCCCCAGTGCCGTCCTCTTCACGGCACCACAGAACAGCCATGCCGGGCCGCCTGCTGCGCGGCCTCTGGCAGCGATGGCGTCGTTACAAGTACCGCTTCGTACCCTGGATCGCGCTGAACCTAAGCCACAACCCGAGGTGAGAGAGCTGAGCGGCTCGACTAGGGCCGTTTTCCTCTAACCCAGCGACGCCATCTAGACCGCTGGGACTTGGGTTAGAGGGCCGAGGTGGGCAGAGCTTCCGGAGGGCGAAGCCTCAAGCAGGCGGAGCCTAAGACGACCCAGGGACCTGAGTGGGCGGGGCCCGAGGTGGGCAGCGCCCGAGGTGGGCGAGGCGGAGGCTGATGGAGTCCGAGTTGGGCTGGGGGCCTGAAGAGGGCGCGGGGCTTTTAGGTGGGCGAGGCCTAAGGCCTATTTCCCGTCGTCCCCGGCGCGGCGAGGTCCGCTAGGACCTGATCGCCCGCGGGCTTTGGCTCGAGTTCTCGCTTTTGCTTCTGCAGGGGCTGGGGTTCCTGGGCTTGGGGGAAAAATAGGAACTTTTGGAAAAGAAAAGAACTTGTACAACGTGAGGGTGCGTGGCCTTCTCTCCGCCAAGGCAGTTAGGAGCTTGAAGTTCCTTAGAAAAGCTCCTAACTCCGTAGTTGGTATGGTCACAGCTCCGTAGTTGGTATGGAGAAAACAGCGCAGCTCGGCTGTGAGGATAACAGCTTGGAGTAGCTGATGAATAAAAACGAGCAAAAATCCAATAAAAGCATGTCGGAATATTGGATTTAGAATACGGATTCAGCGCTTGAAGAAGGGGATCTAGCTGAGTGGGTGGCCGTAGGATCATTGTTATTGCCGGCTTTAGTAAGTGGCCTGCTTGTGGTCTGGAAGAAGTCAACGTAATGCTCACTTAAATAGGCAAAGAAGTCAACGTAATGCTCACTTAAATAGGCAAAGAAGTCAACGTAATGCTCACTTAAATAGGCAAACGAGCTCCGCTGAAGGCTGGTTAATAATCAGAGAGCTTTCCCAGAGTTTCATACTACGGAAACGTGAATTCAGCTGCATCATTACTAGAATTGTGAGGCGGAAATTGGTTCAAGTAAACCAAGAAGTAAAAATAATACTTAAAAACTGTTTACGGAAATAAAAAGTGATCTTTAAAGAAGTAATTACTGTGGTGGTGTGATGAATTGGGAGATTGGGATTGACATATATACACTAGTATGTATAAAATAGATAACCTGCTGTATAAAAAATACATAAAATTAAATTAAAAATAAAAAAGTAATTACTCCTGGGAGAGAATGTGACAAAATATATAATGTTAACTTAAATTTGTCTTTGAAACTACACGCGTGTGAAAAGAGCCATTGCAATATGAGGATTCTCATTATGTAATAACATTCACATAATGGCTTTGGGTGTAGTGGGAAACTAGCCCTGTTTCCGCTTCTGGCTCTCCCATTTACCCGCTTTCGGACCATGGGCAAGTTCCCTAACATCTTCAAGCTTGAGTTTCCTTGTCTGCAAAAATGGCGTAATGAATGTAAGGACCCAACAGAATTTGGTATGTAATGGGCCTTTCATAAGCATTAGCTGTTGTTGACTTGTGTAGGTATTGTTGGGAGTCAGGTAACTAGAACTAAACCTAAACTCTTTTCTGAACTTCTTAGTTTTATGCCCTTCAAACACATGAGAATAATCTTCATACAGGCCAGTAACCCAGAAGACATCAAGACAGTCTGGCTTTTATCAGTTGAGGGTAGTGAATAGAAACTTTTCCCATTTTCAGGACCCTCCGATACGTTCCAGAGGAATCCAAAGACAAAGTTATCTCAGATGAAGAGGTCCTAGGAACATTACTGAAAGTTTTCCAGGCTCTATTCGTAAATGATTTCAATAAACAATCAGATATCTTGACTGTGTTTCCAGAACCTGTTAAATCAAAATATCAAGACCTACTGTCAGTTCAGCATCCAGGGGTGAAACAGCTTGAATACAGACATCAACAGCAAAATACCTTTACACCAGAAGAAATTCTTTATAGGACATTGGGTTTCAGTGTCACCCGAGCACCTAGCACATTGATTTCGGCTGGAAAAGGTGTCTTCGTTAACAAAGGATTGGTACCAAAAGGCGCGGTTGTATCTATGTATCCTGGTAATGACATAATTAGTACTTGGCCAAGAGTTTCTTATAAAAAAATATAAGTTCAACAAAATGCCTATCCCTGTAATCCTTGGAGTAAGGGGTTGTATTGGAAACTCTGATTTCCACAGATTTTTCTTTTTTCCACAGATTTTTAAACCCTGATTTGGAAATTAACTGTTTGTAAATTATCTCATGTATTAGAAAGTATCCTGGAGTATTTGTTGGGATAAATGCATTTTTCTTTTAAGGAAATTTTTCTAATGAATGTTTAAATTTAGGAGATTATAGTATGGCCTACTTTGATAAGACTGATTACTTAGAAATCACTAGAGAATAAGTCAGTTTGGCTTAGCTAATTAATAATTAAAGGTAAAAAATGATATGGGTTAAAACATGAAAGATAAAATTTAAACCTATAAATCACTGAATAAAGATCTTCCTGCCATTTCTAAACTTGAAAAGTAAAGAAGCTTCTTTTCAAAAGATCATTGACTAGCATGCTAAGTAGAATGTTACTTGTTAAACATATTATTTGCTGTAGTGGAAAGTATGCGTGAATGTTTGTCAGATAGACCTATGTTTTTAAAAAGTCATTCTACTATTTTTTAATTCTGTGAGTCTCAGTTTCCTCCTACACAACTATCCTAACTCCATAAAGACTAAATAGGACAAGCCAGCAACAAACAAATTAATAGTAAAATAAATAGATTAACATGCCTGGAACATAGGAAGCACCCTGTAAGTATTAATTTTCTCCTTTCCTTCATTGCCAATGAAAGGAAAAACAACCTGAATGTCAGACTCATCTATTCCCGTATATATCTACATTATTTAATTATTAATAAAAACACTTTTCTTAAAAGGCTCTTTAATAGATGACAAATCACACTCTACTTTAAAAAATAAAAACACAGCTTTGTAAAACTGAACCTAAAATGTGGTGTTCACATTTTTTTAACCAAAATAGTCATATTTTATTTGGCTGTGTGGACAAGTTGGTTCTGTGCTCCTTCTGCTATTGGCCACTCTTTAATGAGGGAAGGTAGCCAAAGAGAATCTGATGGTCTAGACGGGAGGTGAAACTTTAGAAAAAGGCAGAGAAATTAAAACAAATTCTTCCATGTTATGTTTATGTTCCAGAGAAAGGTCCTTATCATGATGTTTATGATTTTTATAGGTTGCTATAATAATGTCTTTGTCTTGTATACTAGGTACAGTATATCAAAAGTACGAGCCAATCTTTTTCCAGTCCATTGGAAATCCGTTTATTTTTAGATGCCTGGATGGGGTACTCATTGATGGAAATGACAAAGGAATATCAAAAGTCGTGTATAGGTAAGTTGGTGCCATGTTCAAATTTAATTATAGGAGGTAGAACCGCACCACAATGACTCTGACCACTAGCGTTTGTACTTTAAAGAAAAATCATTTAGGCAGCTGCCCTATTGATTAGACAAAAGTTTTTTAAGAAAAATTTCACTGTTCAATTCTAGGGTTAACTTTCAATTTTAAGATACAGAGGAACAATGTCTTAGCTAATGCTTTCACCTGTTTCAGATCTTGCAATGGGAGGGATCAACTTGGCCCTTTAAAAATGAGTGATAGTACATGGCTAACGTCAGAAATTCATAATCCACTGGCTGTAGGACAGTACGTCAACAATTGTTCAAATGGTAAGTTGGCACCTTGGGGCTGTGAGATATAAATAAAGCAGTGGTAATGCTCCTCCTTTGCCATGTGACTGAGTGCCAGAGGCAGTTGAGTTAACATTTCAGCTATTCTAAGCCCTTGAGTAAACTCTAACTTTATAATAGCTGATATCAAAGAGAGAGTTCGGGGAGATAATGATATACATTAACTGGAATTCTTTAACTTACTATTTTTATTCTGATTTTTCAGTAAATATAGGCAATTGATAACTGCCCTTTTGATTATTATTTTAATATTTTTTAATACTTAACTTAGAGATTATTTTGTCAGTGCCTCAACATAGCCTTATAGGTTACTCACTAGACACTAGACTGGTATCCTCTTTCTGTTGCTAAGTTTGTGAGTTACCTACCTTCTCTAGGACTTAACTTTCCTACAAGTTTGATTATCTGGCTACATTTAACATAGACTTTGGTGTTAGGGAGACATGAATTTGAAGCCTGATTCTTCTACTTAACCTTTACCCTTTCTGAACCTGTTTCCTGATCTTCAAAATGTAAATAAAACATCCAAACATATGTATATAGATATATAATCTAGCAGTGCCTGGAACATAATAGTGATTATTAATTTGAACGTTTTCTGAAAATTTAGAAAACCATACATCAAGTGCCATAATTCAGTACATAATTCATGACCTTATAAAATGTCTCTGTTTCTAAAAAATTCTGTACTTGTTCCTAGACAGAGCAGCTAATGTCTGTTATCAGGAATTTGATATGCCTGCAGTTTTCCCTATAGAACTGAAGCAGTATCTTCCAAACATTGCGTACAGCTATGACAAACAAAGGTTAGTCTTCTGGAAGAGCTTTTCCTATCTTCTGTCTTATGCTGTACCTAAAAATATATATATTTTCTATGAAAAAACTATATAGAGATTGGGGTAAGTTTTTTAGTGAAAAATTATAACAGATTTTTATGTGCATCACACTTTAGTGTGTTAATGTAGGTTATCTGAAATTTAAAATTTTCCATTAACTTAGCTTATTCTGCTTATTATTACCCACTTTTATTCTGTGTAGTATTTTATAAGTTATCAACCTTAAAGTTTGTTTCAGGTGACTCTTGTTTTTCCTACCTACAAAATCTTCAAATAAATTTTACTTTATTTTAAGGATCCTGTTCTCCATTTTACATGGAAGCACCCAGTTGAAGAAAGGGACCAAATTAGACTATTACTTCTTTTGCCTACTTCACTATTAGGTTCAGAAACTTAGTCAAAAAAAGGGAAATATTCAGAAGATATGAATTTTTAAATCTGCTTTTGTTTTTACCATAATTTATTTATTTTTTATACAATTGTTAAAGGTTACTTTCCATGTACAGTTATTATAAAATATTGGCTATATTCCCCATGTTGTACAGTACACCCTTGTGGCCTTACACCCAGCATTTTGTACCTCTCATTCCCCCACCCCTATGTTGACCCTAGTAACCACTAGTTTGTTCTCTATATCTCTAAGTCTGCTTCTTTTTTGTTATATTCACTGGTTTGTTGTATTTTTTAGATTCCACATATAAGTGATAAGAATATATGTATTTTTTTAAATAATGTTATTTATTTTGGGCAGCATTGGGTCTTCATTGTTGCGCATGGGCTTTCTCTAGTTGCAGCGAGCGGGGGCTACTCTTCGTTGCAGTGCGCGGGCTTCTCATTGCGGTGGCTTCTCGTTACAGAGCATGGGCTCTAGGCGTGCGGGCTTCAGTAGTTGCAGCACATGGGCTCAGTGGTTGTGGCATGCGGGCCCTAGAGCACACAGGCTTCAGTAGTGTTGGCACGCAGGGTCAGCAGTTGTAGCTCGCGGGCTCTAGAGCACAGGCTCAGTAGTTGTGGTGCACGGGCTTAGTTGCTCCGTAGCATGTGGGATCTTCCTGGACCAGGGGTTGAACCCATGTCCCCTGCATTGGCAGGAAGATTCTTAACCACTGCGCCACCAGGGAAGTCCCTGTATTTTTATTGTAACATTTCTTCTCTGATCAATCATTAAGTGGAAAGTCTACCGAGAATACTCAAGTAACAATTTTTAAATATAAGTAATTCTGTAGAGCTAAGAGTTCTTTATTAACAATGCTATAGGAAGATATTGTCTTTATATCATTTCACTGAGCTGCCAATTGCTAGCAAACTTTATTTTGTACAGGTCCTATTAAATTGTCTTTTGAAGATGAATGATATTTAAAACTTAGACTATTCCCTGTACTTAAACCTTGATAACTTTCATGTCTATGTGTGTGTATTTAACAATGAGGTTTTTTTAGCCTTATACTCTGGGGCATAATATTATTACTGTTCAACAAGTACAAGAAAAGTTAAATGAGTAGGAACATTGAAGGTGTGCATTATGTCTTGTGTCCATAAAAACTATTTTTTTTAATTCCCATAAATTATAAAGTAATGTTTCCAGCTTTGCAGAATACAAAGATACAAATTAATTTTTTTAAGTGTTGAATTATAATAAATTATAATAAATGTCATTTTAAAATGCTTTTTGTGATACCAGTTTTGAGGGCTTGAACATAAAAACAACATTTTCAAAAGAAGTAGTCAGTTGTATAAACAATTGACTTGTGGTCTTTTTAAATAATACAAAATAAACATACTCTAAAATGCCTTCATCAGTGATGAGAACTATTTCCTCATGGAAATCAAATACATAAAGTAAGATGATAGTAAGGAATCTGAATAAAATTCTCTAAAATCCATATTGGTTGTATTAAAACATGAGCTTGTATCTGTTAATACTTCTAATTTTGTCTGTGTTTCTTTTTGTTTTCAGTCCACTTCGATGTGTCATTCTTGTCGCACTCAGGGACATCAAACAAGGAGAAGAGCTTTTTTCAAACTACTATACAATTGTCAGCTAACTGTATGAAATTAGGTTTTCTATTCAGCTACTGAGTTAATTCTAAATGTTTTTGTTGTTTCTCTGAGTTCCACCTGCAGAGCAAATATTTTGAAACCTAATTGGAGTGGGAACTTTTTAGTTTTTATTGATATTTGTGTTTCAGTTCCATCATGAAAACTATTTGCTTCATTACAATTTCAAATTTGTAATGCAATTCCAGTGTTAATTGGTTTTCACCTAAGTACACAGTAGTTTACTAAATTAAAACCCACTGTCTGAACTTACAGTTTCAACTTTTCTTTTGTATATTTTGATTATCTCTGTGGTGGTTTATCGAATTTTAGCCAAGTCATCAGCAATTCTTGTACTATTGATGTGTACTAACTTCCATAAAGACTTAATTTTTCCAGAATATTCTAAAACCAAAAATATTTGTTGTGTTGTCATGAGTTAATTGGGGTGTGTTTGTGTGTGTGTGATTTAAAGATTGTTTTAGGGACTTCCCTGGTGGCACAGTGGTTAAGAATCTGCCTGCCAGTGCAGGGGACATGGGTTTGAGCCCTGGTCTGGGAAGATCCCACATGCCGTGGAACAACTAAGCCCGTGAGCCACAACTACTGAACCTGTGCTCTAGAGCCCGTGTGCCACAACTACTGAGCCCACGTGCCACAACTACTGAAGCCCGTGCACCTAGAGCCCATGCTCCACAACAAGAGAAGCCACCACAATGAGAAGCCCGTGCACTGCAATGAAGAGTAGCCCCGGCTCGCTGCAACTAGAGAAAGCCCATGTGCAGCAACAAAGACCCAACACAGCCAAAAATAAATAAAATAAATTTATTTTTTTAAAAATTTAACAGAAACAAAAAAAAGATTGTTTTAGCTGGTTAAGGGAAAAATGGGGGGTCATCATACTATTTACTGTATGTGAACATTTACACACACACACACACACACACACACACACACACAGTTTAAGAGTGTAAGATTGTTTTGGCATGGAATTATAGTTAAAAGATGGTGGTGGGAGGAACACCTATCCCCTATTCCACACTTCTCATATTTGGACAGCTTCCATAAGTAATTCTTCTGCCTCTTTCTCCACCCACTGGCGAAAGAGTGATTTTCTGAGATTATCTTTAGGGAAGAACTAGGCACCCATGGCCCAAACCCCTCTAGTTCCTTTTCTGTGGACTCTCCCAGCTGAGTCTGTTCTGGGCTGCTCTCTGCCCTGTGCAGGGAGTAGCCTGTAGTCAGCCCAGCCAGTGAAGGAGTGAGTTTAGTTCAGAGGTAGAGTATTAGTGAGCTGACCTGGCCTCAGCTCTGAAGCCACATTCTCCAGTTTTATTAGTAAGAGTTACTTTGATCTCCATCAACCTGACTCCTGCATCCAACCCTCAGTTCCAAACTTGGATAGGGAGGAGGGTGTTATTTTTTGGGCCCCTCAAATCCTAACATGGCACCTATACAACCAGATTCTTACCATCTCCACTGCTACACCAACAGCTTTTCTCAGTTTATTGCAATTTCAGTGGCCTCCTAATTGCCTTCCCTGTTTCCATTCCTGCCCCTTTTACAGAATAGAACACCAAAAGGGATTCTTTCAAACACAAATCAGATCCTAACCCGCCTCTGCTCAAAACTCTTTGATTACTCCTGCTTTGGAGTAAATGCCAGTCTTTCATTACCTCTGATCTCACGTCCTGCTCACTCCACCCAGCCACACCTGCCTCCTTGCCACTCCTAGAGCCTGCCGGGCACACTCCCACCTCAGGGCTTTTGCACTAGTTCTGCCTCCAGAAACCTCCCCCCAGATAGCCATACAGCTCATTCCCTGTCACCTTGCCTAACCAACCTATGGAAATTTACAATCCCCAACCGCCAACCCCTAAAATCCCCATCCATTTCTTCTCTGTAGTATTTATCATGTATGTCCATGTAAATCCATGGAAGCATCTCTTTTTCTCAGGCTCATTTGTTTTTTATTTGTGCCGCCAAGATTCTGAGATGCCGGGGTACTCATATTATTAAAAAAGCCAAGCCACTTGATCAAGAAGATCCTATTGGGCTTCCCTGGTGGCGCAGTGGTTGAGAGTCCGCCTGCCGATGCAGGGGACACGGGTTTGTGCCCCGGTACGGGAATATCCCACATGCCGCGGAGCGGCTGGGCTCGTGAGCCATGGCCGCTGAGCCTGCGCGTCCAGAGCCTGTGCTTGGCAACGGGAGAGGCCACAACAGTGAGAGGCCCGCGTACAGCAAATAAATAAATAAATAATAAGATCCTATTACTCAGAACTTTATGTAAGATACAGAAAATTAACTCCTGTGGCCATATTAGGTATTTAGGAGTGAAGTATTGCAATGTAAAAGACTTTTTAAAAATAAGTCAGAGGACTTCCCTGGTGGCGTAGTGGTTGGGAGTCTCCCTGCCGATGCAGGGGATATGGGTTCGAGCCCTTGTCCGGGGTGATCCCACATGCCGCAGAGCGGCTGGGCCCGTGCACCACAGCTGCTGAGCCTGCGCTCTAGAGCCCGTGCTCCGCAGCTGAGGCCGCCGCAGTGAGAGGCCCACGCACTGCAACAAGGACCCAACGCAGCCAAAAATAAATAAAAATAAAACAAATTTATAAATAAATAAGTCAGAAAAAAATGCATATTATATAGAAAGAGAACAAATATGGTAAAAAGTTAATTGTTTAATCTGGATTGTTCTTCATACTGTTATTTTAACTTTTGTCTTAAAAGTTTTATTATTTTAAGTTGGGAGAAACGTCACCATCAGCTTAAGAGTCATCAAACATTTAGTGAATGCCTACTATGTGAAGGGTCCTGGAAGATTCAAAGAATAAAACACAGTTCCTGCTGATAAAATGCTTACAATGGGATTATAAAGCGTACCCAGTACCATGACTTGGTCTGGACTGGAGAGGTGAAGATATTTTTAAAAAATAAAACATTGATTTTTTTTTTAAAGAACCACTTTTTCCTTACTAGAATTTTTTTTAAGGTTTATAAATGACATATCATTTCTGACATGCTTATGAAATGCTTTTATTAATTCTACACCAGGAAACAACTTTGTGGCAGTATTGGCTTTTTGTGTAAAAACAATCTCATCAAAATCGAGGTACACTATAGAGCATGTGTCTCTCTAAAGTGAATATGCCAGCTATAGTATATTAAACCTTGAAAAATGTGAGCATTTCTGGTCTAGGACTATGACTTCACCGCCCTGTGCACTGTTTTGTCAGAGAACCCAGATAGCCACAGAGAAGAGAATAAAGATCAGAGATCACTTACCTGGGTGGGAAACTGTAAACAGTGCTATATCCCAGGGACTAATGTAAATTAAAAATGAAAGTGTGGGGCTTCCCTGGTGGCGCAGTGGTTGAGTCCGCCTGCCGATGCAGGGGACACGGGTTCGTGCCCCGGTCCGGGAAGATCCCACGTGCCGCAGAGCGGCTGGGCCCGTGAACCATGACCACTGAGCCTGCGCGTCCGGAGTCTGTGCTCTGCAACGGGAGAGGCCACAACAGTGAGAGGCCCGCGTACCACAAAAAAAAAAAAAAAAATGAAAGTGTGTATAATGAAATACCCAATTTACAGATGACATGAAATCTTTAAGTCAGAGAAGCAGCTGGCTCAAAAAGTATACCATTGATGGAAATTATGGCCAAAATGGGTAAGGTCTACAAGTGACTAGATTATTCTGCTCCCACAAGGCTCTCCTCCCTCCCCTAAAAGACTAAAGCGCTATGCTCTTATATGGCGTTTGGCTGACCTCTTGGCTGTATTCAAAACACTGGTCCTTGTACCTCCTTTGAAGGCACTTCTGTGTATGTGTCCACCAGATAGCCCTGCACATTAAGGAAGAAATGTGGTTTTAGATAAGCAACTGAAGCAGAGACGTCAAGGTTTTTATCCTCCTCTTGTCCTTGTACAAAATCTGGACATTATGTGCAATCTGATCACTGCATATTAAGAATGGAACTACAGAGAGAAAGCTCTGGTCAGAGCAAGTGAAATATGGGGACAGACTTGTGAAATTAGGCTAAGGTGAGATATTTAGCTTGAAAAGATGAAGACTTAGGGAAGATATTTCTAGAGTCTACTAAACTATGAATATTATGATAAGGAAGACTAGTTTACTATAAATATATTGTCAAATAATAACATCTGATCAAATTTCAGATTTCATGTCTTCCTAAATGACAACAGTTACTGAGAAACTTGTTTGAAACATAACAGACATTCAATAAATACTTCCTGAATGAAACTAAAAGTACGTACAATCCCCACTTTGGGATAACGAGAATTTTATTATAGATGGAAATTTATTTTAGAGGAGTTAAAGAAAACTTATTTTATCTACCAATTTTATTACTTACCTATCAAATACCTTATTTACTACATCTAAAACCAACTTAACAGTGGTTAAATATCTACCCATGTGTTATAGCTTAAGAATTATTAAATAAAAATCTATTTGTGGCAAATACTCACACGAACCAAGAAAAAAAAAGATTTCCAGATTTTTATTTCTGGAACTGTACACCAGGTATTAAAGTACAACAAATACAAAATAATGCTCAAAAAAATCAGTGTTTATGTACAAATATTAAAATCAATGCAACAATAGCAACTTCCTCTTGAACATCTGATACTAAAACTTGTTCTGATTGTCACTAATCAATCTCATACTCACAGCGTACTTATTTCAAACTGGGACAATTGGAATCACTGGTCATCTAAGAGGAGTTTTAATATCTACCATATTTAACAATAAAACTAATAGTTTCCTCCTTTTAGTGAAAAAATTAAGAACTTTTTAAAAAACATAGTAATGTCAATATTTTTATAAATTATTTCGATTTCCATTTGTAGACAATGTGCTTTGAAACTCTGGGCAAACAATCTCCTTGGTGGTCAGGTTTATTTGTTGGTTTACATTCAAAGTTGAAGTATTCACTAGAGACTTTGGTTAAATTAAACAGTATCACTATGCTCTATTAGATCTGACGTTCTCAAATATTATGACCCTCAATTGTAAAAATTAAAAAGGAAACAATTGCACAATTCTTTGACCTAATTGTACACACTTTAGTATTGTTTAAACAGTATTCTACATCCTTCAAGTAAATTCAGCAGTTGACCATGACAAGAGGAAAACTAAACACTGAAAAAGCTAGCATGA
Organism: Grampus griseus; assembly: GCF_964374135.1. Lineage (NCBI taxonomy): Eukaryota > Metazoa > Chordata > Mammalia > Artiodactyla > Delphinidae > Grampus > Grampus griseus. Next base: position 43,680,893 of record NC_139019.1, read on the forward strand.
AAAAGTGGAGTACAACTAACAAAAGTAAAGTATTGCTATAATCACAGCACCAGTTTCACTTCTAAATGAATCCGCTGTCCTCTTCAAACCCCCTGTACATAAAAGACACATCAGCCAACACTGCAACTGCTCACCATGGATTTTTGGTTTGTTCATACAAAAATAATATGGCAAAGGAAAAAGAAAAAAGAATTTATCACAGTTTGTTATAAGAATTGTGCTTAACACTTGATAATAAAGGCATTATTGTTTCTTCTTATGACTGCAAATCAGTTATTTTCATGCTCTCAAACGCAATTCTTCTAATAAACAGTAACAAATTCTCTGTTAAGATGCTTAAACGGAAAGGAAAAAACCCAGTAAATCCAGATTTAAAAGGAAATTCAATAAATAGCTATTTTACATGAATAAAGTCATAGTGGTACAATTTATGAATGTCACATCAAGCATGCACAAAAATGGTATTATACATGGAGGAAGCAGTCAGAAAATATTGAATTAGATCTAAAAAGAGATGAAGACTTTACATATATATACAAAAATCTTGCAAATTATTGCCTCATTTTAACAAGGAATTAAAAGTAAACGTTACCAGCCAGTTAGCGCTCTCTAAGAGGCTAAAATCAGATTGGCGTTTAAAAATCCATTAAACTAGCTGGAAATTATTTTTCTCTCATATCATTTCTGGATTTTGGTCAAAAATCTTTATTTAAATAACTAAAGTGTCCATTCAACTTGCTGATAATCAAAACTTCAGATAAGAAACACTGTTTCCATCTTATATCAAGATCCCAGCAATGCATAGATAAACTGAATATATTACTGCATCAGCTACTGAGAATGGGCATGTTCATTTAAGTGCAACTGGTATTAGCATTCAGTCATCTTTGTGTAAATTATTTTATACAGACCAGCCACTGTAAACCCAGAGTAAAAATTAAAGTTATAACAATGGAAGATTATGGCCAGTATCTTACTAAATTATAGGTGTATTCATTTTTAACAAAAGAAATTAGGTTCAAAGTTTAGCACAACACCACAGCAATAAGAAGCTGACAACTTGGAAAAAAATATCTGAAAGCAACATAGAACCCAGGCTACCCATTATTTACTGTGTGCATACAGGAATGCTAGACTTTAGATGTATAAATTAGAGACTGACTTTTAAGTTATTAATTTAACTACTTTTCGTCCACTGTGCTAAACTAACTTTTATAGTAAATGTGCTAATGCGTAAACACTTCAAAGCAATCTTCATTAAAATGCTGCAAAGAAAAGAATACACATCATCCAAAACTAAGGATGTCATTGCAGTTCACAGTTTGTATAATAAATACCCTCCCTTTCCATCACTACTAAGGTAACTACATTCTATCTATTCATCAGCACAACCTTGAAGCGACTTATACTTACAAATATCAGCAATGTAGCCAAACATTTAAGTTTCTGCAAAGCAAGACAACTAGTAGAAACTGAAAAATTTAATTGACAGTGCAAAAAAAAAAAAGTAAAATTCTGTGTTTTAACTGAACTATAAAAGCAAAGCTTATCACATTCTAATACTGCATTACATATTGTTTGAATTCACCTTATAACTTAAAGATGCATGTCTATACAGCAAAAATGGCCTAAGTTTAAGACAATGGCTTCTCATTCACAATGTTTGGAATAAAAATAAAACTGAGTTTGAGATGCAACTGAACGTCAATCACTTTTTAAAACTTAAAGTGGTAACGTACCATTCTATTTCAGATAGGAACTCACATTTTTCTTGCCAGTAACTGTTCAAGCTAAACAGAAAAGTTTAAATATACTTCAAGGTTCTACTGCATTTTATGTCTAAAATCTAGAAATTCCTCCTAAATATTAACACTTTGAACTGCACCACTATAAAAAAAACCTAAGAGGTGTTCCAAAATGTAAACCAATGAGTGGCAACATCCTAGGCTTTGTAGACTGTGCCCTGCAAGTCAACTGCCTCAGGATAAACTAAATTATCAATGACTGGTATGATTTTTATGATTACAATCTTGATAATGGTGGACAAAACCTCATCTAAATACCACACCTTCAAATGCCAAACTTTTAGCCAATAACTGAAGTTACACAGAAATCTTCCGGCAGTAAAATGACCAATTCTGTGTAAGGTAGCCCTGGTCTAGAATTCTGAAACAGGATCCAAGCAAGCGTCTTCATAATTTGCACGCAGTTCCTCGTGCTGGCTTCCATAAAGATGGACTTGCTGTTTTGTAAACTGAAGTGCTCTAGTTGAACAACATGAGAGAAGTTTCCATTTTTAAAAAAATCCTTGCATGTTTGTGCAGTTTAAAGAAACCTACCCCTGCTTTTATTTAATTAAGAAAATAAAACCAAAAAATGCTACATTGAGCAGGGATCAGGATCGGTACCTGTAAACATTGTTATTCCACTGCATCCATTACGGCAAAAGGAATTTACATGAATAGAAGCCACTCCATTCAGTTCAGAACATCTGTGCTGGTTTTGAGCTGGTGGCCTCTGTCTACAGGTTTTAAAATTGGGAGTGAGGGCAGTGGGGAACAGAAAATAGAAAAAGAAGGGAGTGGGGAAGAGGTACTGGGGATGAGGAAGAGATAAGCAGAGCTTAAAGCTGCACCACAGAGTTCAATCTTAGTCCCCAACTCTGCTGATCATAGTTCATTTCCACATTTATGGATTGAAAATGAAAATACTCTTGATAAATCAAGATATAGTTCTATACATACTGACATCACTGATGTCATAGTGAAAAAAGTTCAAACTTCCAGTGAAAGACTAAGCAAACCTGATACTTTCCTGGTACTGGTACTGCACACCCACTGTTTCTGGGCCCCTCACTCACGTCACTCAGAATGGAGGGCGGCATGCTGATGCAGAGCGTGGGCACTGATGAAACCATTGGTCTCGTTGGCAGACAGACTGCCAAAGTCAGCCACAGACACGGCCATTTTGGCACTGGTGATATGATGTGTGTGATTTTCAAAGTCCACACCCAAATTATTTGCAGAAACCTCATTCATAAAGGATTCAGGAACAGCAATGCCCATTTTCAATCTCTTTGCTGGTCTTTCTGACTCTTCACTGCACATGTTCATGGGGTTTAGCTCTGAGTGATAAAATCCAGTCTCAAATAAGTTAAAACAATCACTTTCCCCATTGCTGGGCAGGGTGAGTAACTCCTCTGTTCCAACAGGCACGTGATTGACTTGTCCACGGGGCGTGCTGCCCAGTGGAGGAAAGCTATCATCCAAACAACTCACATCCGCTGGATCGCAGACGGTCGCTACACTGCTGGTCAAAGCTAAAAAAAGAGACGGAAAATGGTTTAAGTAAGCGGTCTGACGTCATGCCACAAAGAGGATATAAGTTTGCCCCAAGCTATGGTAAAAAATGCAAAAAGATGCTCATGTTACCTGTCAAGTCACTGGCAGTGAAAGAGCTGAGAATGTTCAGCTGTTGATCAGGAACAGGCTCAGGTCGGTTAGATGTTAAGGCTGAAGGATTTACTGTCCCACCCAGAGCTTCTGTTTCGTCTACCAAACGATCCATATAGTCCCTAAAAAACACACCCCAATAATTTTATGACTGCATATCACAGTTAAAAACAAAAATCCCAGAAGTCAATCCCACAGTACTTACGTAACTCCAGGGTGATGGTTATATCGTTTCTTTCCAAATCTTGTCTGTTGAGCAAAGTAATCATAACGTTCAGATTTCTTCCACATATAGTAGAATGCTACACATTCAGCAACTGTTCTAGTTCTCACCTAACAAAAAAAGTTGCATTTTTTAAAATCAACATATTCTATGCATTTTTTAATAACTATTATTTTTTACAACCCATAGGTCTTATTTTCTATCTTCCCAATTATGAAATTCTGAACTTTTTATTAGTGAACTGCCGTTACATTTACACTATTTAATAATGAGGCTGACTTCAAAAGCCCAAGGCTTTTTCTTTAAATCAGAATGTAATAATAATAATAAATGCGTATCCAGAAATTACCTTTTTTTACACCTTTACCGAAAATCTTAAAACACTGACATCCTTTACTTTTCTTCACTGAACTTTCACTGTGATGCTGACTGTAGCAGGGGTCCTTCTTAACCCTGAGGGATCCATGAATGAGCTTCGTTGGGATCTATTAATTCCCCAAATTTCATGCAGGTATACTTTTCTGGGGAGAAGGGTGCAGCTTCATCAGATTATCAAAGGGTTCCATGGCCCAAAAGAGATTAAGAACCATTTGCAAAGGGATCAGTACTCTACCGCATCTGAAATTTAAGATGATTGCCAGATAAAGGCAGAATTTTTTCCTTTAACATGCACTTGGCTCTTAGCGCCAACAGAGTTTGGTAAGAACAACAACAACAATAAAATTTGAGCCTCGTTCAACTTGGCTCCACATGCAGACTAGGGCTCTTCTAACTATATATAGGTAAAGGTATGAGTTCAGACGTACAGACAAAATTCTGTATCTTTACCCAATAAACACTTTCTCCCCTGCTTAATCAGTACCCAATAAGGACATTTCAGAATCTCTATCCTGATTAGTGAGCATGTTGTGATATAAGATCATAATATAGGAACAAGCTTTTTAAACCAAGAAATAAGGTATACCTTTCAATAAATACATTAGCCATAAATAAGTCTTCAAAAAGAATATAGGCTTCTTGGGAACAGAGACCTTTCCTGTCTTATTCACTGATGTATCTCTAGAGCTTAAAATAATATCTGGTAAATGATAAAGCTTATTTGTGAAATAAATGAATATATTTCATAAATTATTGCTAAACTGAGATTTTATTTTGACTTAAAAGGGCAACTGTTTCATCTTTCAATAAATTAAACACTTAATCTCATCTGTGAGAAAACAATAGGTTTTCATACATACAAAAAAGCACTGAAGTATTCAACATCATACTGGAAGATCTAGCTAAATGCAATAAGAAAAGAAATAAAAGGTATACAGATTGAGAAGAAAGAAATAAAACTGTCTGTTCACAGATGACATGATTGTCTATATAGAAAATCCTAAAGAAGCAACAAAAAACCCTCCTGGAACTAATAAATGATTATAGCAAGGTTGCAGGACACAAGGTTAATATGCAAAAGTCAACTGCTTTCCTATATACCAGCAATGAGCAATTGATATTTGAAATTAAAAACACAATACCATCTACATTAGCGCCAAAATGAAATACTTAGGTATATACCTAATAAAATACATGTAAGATCTATATGAGAAAATCTACAAAATTCTGATTAAAGAAATCAAAGAAGATTTAAATAAATTGAGAGATATTCCATGTTCACAGATAGGAAGACTGATTATTGTTAAGGTGTCAGTTCTTCCCAACTTGATTTATAGATTCAGTGAAATCCCAATTAAAATTCCAGCAAGTTATTTTGTAAATACTGACAAATTAATTCTAAAGTTTATATGCAAAGGCAAAAGACCCAGAATAGCCAACACAATATTGAAGGAGAAGAACAAAGTCGGAGGATAGATACTACCCAACTTCAAGACTTACTATTAAGCTATCGTAATTAAGATAGTGTGGTACTGGTGAAAAAATTAACAAATACGTTAATGGAACACAATAGAGAGCCCAGAAACAGACTCACACAAATATAGTCAACTAATCTTTGACAAAGGAGCAAAGGCAATTCAATGAGGGAAGGATCATCTTTTCAACAAACAGCGCTAGAACAAGTGGACATCTATATCCACCTTTCACAAAAACTCAAGATGGATTACAAGACCTAAAAGTACACTACAAAACTATAAAAGCTCCTAGAAGATAACACAGGAAAAAACCTAGATGACATTGGGGATAGTGATGACTTTTTAGGAACAACAATATAAACACAATCTATGAAAGAAAAATTGATAAGCTGGACTAATTAAAATTAAAAACGTCGACTCTGCAAAAGACACTGTTAAGAGAATGAAAAGACAGGCCAAAGACTGGGAGAAAATATTCAAAACTCACACATATTTTTTTGGACTGTTATCCAAAATATATAAAGAACTCTTGCAATTCAACAATAAGAAAACAAACCACCCAATTAAAAAATGTGCTAAAGACCCTAACAGACACCTCACCAAAGAAGATATATAGATGGCGAATAAGCATATGAAAAAATGACCCACATATGTCATCAGGGAAATGCAAATTAAAACAAGATACCACTACACATTTTAGAATAGCCAAAATCCAAAACAGTGACACCACCAGATATTGGCAAGGATGTGGAACAACAGGAACTCTCTCATTCATTGCTGGTAGGGATGCAAAATGGCACAGACACTTTGGAAGACAGTCTGGCGGTTTCTTACAAAACTATCCATACTTGCTTAAAGAAAAAGAAAAAAAAAAAAACATTGTAAAGCAATTATACTCCAATAAAGATGTTTAAAAAAACCCAAAAAAACAACAACAAAAAAATATCCATACTATTACCATATCATCCAACAATCACACTTACTGGTATTTACCCAAAGGAGTTAAAAACTTATGTCCAAAAAAACCCCTGCACACTGATGCTTACAGCTGCTTTACTCGTAACTGCCAAAACTGGAAAGCAACCAAGATGTCCTCCAAATGGTGAATGGATAAACAAATTGGTACATCCATACAATGGAATATTATTCAGTGATAAAAAGAAATGAGCCACACTAAGACTCCATGCTCCCAATGCAGGGGGCCCAGGTTCGGTCCCTGGTCAGGGAACTAGATCCTACCTGCTGCAACTAGAAGTTCACATGCTGCAACTAAAGATATTGTGTGCCGCAACTAAGACCAATATAGCCAAATAAATAAATAAATTTTTTTTAAAAAAAAAAGCGAGAGAAATGAGCCACAAAAAAACATGGAGGAACCTTAAATGCATATTACTAAGTCAAGAAGCCAATCTTCAAAGGCTACATACTGTATGATTCCAATTATATGACAAGGGATTTTTTGATCAGTGAAACTATTCTGTATGATACTACAATAGTGGATAGGTGTCGTTATAACAACAGAGTGAACCTACTGTAAACTGTGAACACTAGGGGATAAAAACATGGCAAAGTAGATTTACCAGTTGTAACAAATGCACCACTCTGGTGGGGGGGCTGGTGGGAGGAAGCCGTGTGTGGGTGGGAGCAGGAAGTACATGGGAACTCTCCATACTTTTTCCTCAATTCTGCCGTGAACCTAAAACTGCTCTAAAAATAAAGTCTATTATTTAAAAGTGTGTGTATATTCTAACAGTTTGGGATAATTAAATCTCATTAAAATATGCTTTGCTTATTCTTTCTTTTTGTCCTAAGGAACACAGGATTCTAAAATATTTAGGTGGATAGGTCAATATTCTATGCCTACTGCTTTTTAAAAATTTTAAGTTTATTTATTATATTTATTTGTTTTTGGCTGCATTGGGTCTTCGTTGCTGCACGCAGGCTTTCTCTAGTTGCGGTGAGTGGGGGCTACTCTTCCTTGCGGTGCAGAGACTTCTCATTGCGGTGGCTTCTCTTGTTGTGGAGCATGGGCTCTAGGTGCACAGGCTTCAGCAGTTGTGGCACATGGGCTCAGCAGTTGTGGCATGCAGGCTCCAGAGCGCAGGCTCAGTAGTTGTGGCGCACAGGCTTAGTTGCTCCGCGGCATGTGGGACCTTCCCAGACCAGGGCTCGAACCCATGTCCCCTGCGTTGGCAGGCGGATTCTTAACCACTGCACCACCAGGAAAGCCCCACCTATTGCTTTTTAAACTAGATTTTATATTTCAGAGCAGTTTTGGGTTTACAGAAAAATTGGTCAGAAAGTAACAGAAATGTTAATAGCAGGGGAGCATTAACAAGTTATAGCTTTTATTCCCTACCCAAGAGGCTCATAAATTAGTTGCTTATATTCATTGTAATTACTAAGCAATTTCTCTATACTAATTTGCCTAACTTACCTTATTTTTCTGTATAAGATGAAAATCTTTTCCAAAAAGCATGAGTGCATGTTCAAAGCTCCGGCATTCTTCTTCTGTCCATGCAGTCATTCCTTCTAAAGAAATTTTAAAACAAAATAAATTGGCCTCAAAACTCTTATATATATAAATGACTGATTTACTTTCAGTATGTTTTCCTAATAAAAAGGCTATAAACTTCTACACACACACACACACACACACACACACACACACACACACACACACACACACACACAGAGACAAGTTCTTTATGTGGAGATTTTAGTTAGTAATCTTAACTAAAAAAATCTAGAATACCAAAATATAAACAACTGGGTTTTTTTCCTCTGCATGATGAGACAAGAATTTTATATTTTCTTCTATAATTCAAGCACATTGTTTTTCTGATTTTTTTAAGCAATGAGCATTTTTTTAATTAGGGGAAAAAAAAGGTTATTTTCTTTATAGAAAAAAAAGCCTTCCTTTGGTCTTATGTCAAAACCATAAGCTCTTTAATTAGAGACCATAAATAATGAACACATATTTATTCAGAGTCAGTTTGCAAAGTGCTATACTGTAGGAATATAAAGGGAATAAAAAACAGCCCATGCTCTCAAAAGACTAAATCCCATTCAACTTCCTGGCAGATGTCAATGTTGATGAATCAAATCTACTTGGGGCAGAGGAGACTTGAAGTGCCTCACAATGGGAACCAGGTCCCCAAAGCCATTAAGAGTAGCCCACCACGAAGGTGAAAACTTTGTTCAGAGTTTTGAGAGCTTAAAGTAATTTTTTCAAAGAAGCAGCTTTTACACGGAAACATTTCAATAGACTATCTCACCTACAAGTTTAAATGCATTGTTTCCAGCTTCTATATTTTTCCAAGTCATTTATATAATATTAGTAAGCATTATTTCACTCTATATATACTTAATGAAAGCTATGGTGCATGCAACTGATTTATATAATGACAAAAATACTGAAATTAAATTTAACCATTTTCCTTGACACACACAAACCAAAACCTAAGCACTGCAAAAATGTTATTACATGATTACTAAACATACACTTCTTGCAATAAATTGAATGGAATATATTATACATGTTTCTTTTTTTTAATCTTTAATCTCCTTTTCATTTCCTGTCTGGTTTAAGAAAAAGAAAAAACAACTTTTTTCCCCCAATGAAATCATAAAATCATTCTTATTAATTACTTTGGATATATTGTCATCTCTGGGGTCTGCTTTGTTCTGGAGGTGACAGGGGGGTAACTAATTTGTATTTGAACAATCTCTGGTACGTCTAAAAATAGAGGGCAAGAAAAGGAAAAAATTATTTGCTATGAAGATAAAAATAGATCTTATACAAAAGTGTTATAGGATTGCTCCGTCCTTTATACTTTGCTTATTCTGATCCCCAAATGACCATCCCCTATCATTTCCCTCTCTTGATCCCAAGTGTTTCTTACCTTGAGAGGCCTTTCCGTTGCAGCAGTACCTTTCAATTGCTTCCTTTATATTATGGTTACACTTGAGAAGTTCATATAATGCCTTAGGGCAAGGGAAAAAAAACTATTCAATAAAACTTACCAAAAGTTCATACTTAAAAAAAAAAACTCAAAAACAAACAAACAAAAACAGGTGTATTGTAAGAGTCCTGACAAATACTAGCTGAAGTGCTCTCTAATTTCAGGACATTTGAAGCGTATGTTTGCCCAGACATTTAATCTACGTAACTATCCTGTATATTGACTCTGGTATCCGAAGAGTTTGTTCATTCTGATTCTACCTCTCAGAAGTTATCTACCAGTATCATTCCTCACTTTTTTTTTTCATTGCCAGGCCTTCTGAGCTGGGAGAATATCCCTATTTTAGATGATTATTTCTAGTCAGGAAAAGTCAAGAATTATGGTCTTCTCTCTTGATAGCACCTTCTGCCTGCCTTTTAGAGTTTTAATAAAAGAGAATAGCAGCAGGTCTAGAATAGAAAGATGGATATTTTAGTGACTGGAGTTTATAGTTATTTCCATCTACTATGGAAGATATCATTTTTTAAAAATTAGAATTTCTTCCCATTAAACCTGTTTGGAATTATGAATATACTAAATAGCAGCAGACAGAACTCAACTGAAAGTTAAATAATAATCCACCTTCCCAAGTACATTTCAAGAAAGGCAAGGATATTGGTAAACCTATTAATACATCAATAGGTTAATAATCAATACATTAATAATCAATCATTAAAAACAGCTGCTAAAAAAGCTTCAGATAAATCAGTACCCATTTCTATTTTTAAAAAGACAAAACCTGTAACGGTTATAAGTAGATGGATACTACCTTACTATAAGAAAGACAGCCTGTATCAAACCAAGGCTGGTATTATTCTTTTTTTAAAATTTTTGGCCACACCCCGTGGCATGTGGGATCTTAGTTCCCTCACCAGGGATTGAACCCGTGCCCCCTGCATTGGCAGGCGGAGTCTTAACCACTGGACTGCCAAGGAAGTCCCAAGGCTGGTACTATTCTTAATGTAAAAACCTTACATGTATTATCTTCCATCAAAAGCAGGCCTCAAACCACTGTAACTACCAAAAGTCTCTGCGAGTTATAGCTAATGCAGTAAAACATGTTCTAGGAATAAGAGATATAATAATGGTAAGGAAGGAACAAACGTATAATTCAGTAATGACTTCAAAACTAGAAAACCTAAGAGAAACAACTGAAAAATCATTATACTAAATTAAATAGTTTCAGTAGCTTGAGAAAAAAATTTTTTAATTTATATTTCTCTAAATCAACATATACAAATACAATAGTGATCCCATTTACAACAGTGCTAAATACTGTATTTAAAAATAATGAGGAATTAATTAAATGCATGTGATACTTAAAACAAGTAAAAACATTTGAGTGATTAAAAAAAAAGTCAAATACATAGAGAATCAGAACATGTTCTTGAAGTAGGTTTTATATTTTAAAGGTACTAATTCTTCCAAAATTAATTTATAGTTTTAATGGAATATCAATAGGAAAAGCCAATGGGATTTCTTTTTGACAGCTGACAAAACTACTTTGAAGTTCAGCTAGTTTGACTTCTCTGTGTTATTCGGAAATTCAAGTTTGAGTCCACCTATCTCTGGGCACTCATTAGCTGGGATTAGCTAGGCTGGAGATAAGAGTGTAAAGGTATATGAGAGGGGCAAACAACATCAGAGAGAAAAAACCCTAATAGGCAATACTTCCACCCTTAACCCACACACCATCAGGAGCGTACTCCATCTACAAGCACACAGTATTTAACGAATGCTCCTAAAGCAAATTTATACACTGTTTTTTTTGTTTGTTTGTTTTTGCGGTACGCGGGCCTCTCTCTGTTGTGGCCTCTCCCGTTGTGGAGCACAGTCTCCGGACGCGCGGGCTCAGCGGCCAAGGCTCACGGGCACAGCCGCTCCGCGGCATGTGGGATCTTCCCGGACCGGGGCACGAACCCGTGTCCCCTGCATCGGCAGGCGGACTCTCAACCACTGCGCCACCAGGGAAGCCCTATACACTCTTAATAGACATGAACTTTAATCACATCCTGAATAAAGTTCAAGAATAATCCAAAAAATAACTTTAACATAAAATCTAAAAGTCCGACCACAGAGAATGTTTAAATAAACAATGGAACATACAGACATCAAGAATGAAGTATTAAAGAAATCTCAATGGCAAAGAAAATAAGACTAAGTAATTAAAAGGATATAACATGGTAGGTAAAGTAAAATATATGTGTGTGTATACAGAAAAAAAGGCCAGAAGACATGAAACAATAGAATGGTTATCATTAGGTCTTGGGATTTTTTTTAAACCAGTATTTTCCAAGTTTTAAAAATCAGAAAGAGATAGCCAGTTCATATGTAAGAAATATTTGAATCAAATATAAGAAAATCAAGAAGATACTATATTAGTTAGCTGCTGTTTCAACAAAAGTTGATGTATACCTGTTCATTGTCCCTTGTGTGCGTTCCTGCAGAAATTCTATCCATTATTTTTTCGTTTCCAGTTCTTAATGAGGTCTCAACAAGGTACTCCTTAACTTTGCTCTCCAAAACCACACCAGGACGCCAAAGTAATTGGTCTTCATTTTCATACACTGATAAAGAAAATCCCATCAACACATTAAAAATAGTGAACACACTTTAAGATGTATACAAAACTGTTTTTCCTCTTCCTATACAAGTAACTAACTTTGAGGACACCAGTAATTTGATTGTCTGGCAAGCTGAGTCTTTCATTAGTAAAGGTTTAAAACAATTTTTTTTTTTAACTTTATTAAGGTCCAAGTATTCCAGTCACTAGAGCAAGTAGCTGTTTTGGTGATTGGATTTACTAACAAGTTAGAAAGCTTTCTATGCCTAGTAGTCTAATATAAAACCTGGTAGTGGTGTCTTACATTCTTCTAATGAGGGGGTAAAAATAACCTGTGTAAATTCTTTAATAAACTTATTACAATTTTCTCTTAAACTCCCTAAATGGCTCTATGAAAATGTCTACAGGTTAAAAATTGCAAACAAATTAAAACAAACAAAAATAAATAACAATCAAAATATCTGCCAATACTGAAATACCTAGGAAAGATATAGTTTTCCTTTACTGATTTCTTCCCAAAAGGTAAATTTTTATTTTAAAAAGCAAAAAAATAAAATAAAATAAAAAGGAAGCAGACTAATTAAAAATGGAAAACAATGATAAACAGTAAGATAAGTAAACTTTCCACCTCTTAGAGAAGCTGATATTTAGTAAGTGAAATGACACTAAAACAAACTGTATATTTTATTAACGCAAACACTGTTGCCATACTGAAGGTTTCTACTTCACACAATAAAGTCATACAGATAGCCCAAGTATTTATTCCATTGCTTCCATTCTTCAATTGTAAAATAACTACTAAATATAGCGAATAAAAGTAATTTACTGAGAGCTCACTATGCAGCAGAGACGGTGGTAAGTGCTTTACATTCACAACTGTATAAGGCAGGCATTTCTATTCCCAATGAGCAGGAAAGTTAAAAATAAAGTGTGCCTGTGAAGCAATAAGACTGACTTTTGAGGTAAGTTTCTGGAACCAGTTTCATAAAGAAACTTTAGTCAAAACTGAAATAGGTAATATAGTTTGAGTTTATTCCCTCAAAAGATAGAGAAGGTATACTTTCCTTTCTGAAGGTGTAGAACTGAGAGAATATTACCTCCGCTATGTTTCATCTAAGGACCAGCAGCTGCTGAGTATGTACTTTTGCCCACGGCCAAATCTACGTGTTTCCCAAGTTTGGCTAGGAAGGTGTACCTGGATTTTTACTTCCCACCACCTCACCCCTCCATATTTTCAGAACCAGCTATAGTTGGAATCTACCAAAAATGTGAGGAAAACTGATTACACTTAAGTAGGGGTATATAACAAAAGCAACAGAATCTTTACATTCTACCACCTTATCTTTCAGGGCTGGGGCAAGAGAATTTCTTCTAGCTTCTTTTTTCCTTAAGTGTTTCTTCCCAAGAGGATTATATTCCTAATGTTCTCATTATCTCAGGTGATAGGATGCTACCAACTTCCACTGCAGTGGGATGTAGGCCAAAGAGCTGTACTTTAAGAGCAGCTCCACTATTTTAACAGGTGCTTAGCATACTGAATTAAGAAGCACTGTAAGGGGCCAGGGTTGGGGGGAAGGGGGCGGTAGTTCTCTGAGTCTCATGGTTAATTAATCTCATGATACATTACTCCTAAGTCAGGCCTAATTCTTCCCTGACTCCAAAATCTGTCTTTATACTCACAGGATGAGCATACAATCAGATATTTAAATAAACATATCGAGTGGTAATTTGGCTTACCAAATATTATCAAAATTAAAAGGCTTCCTTACCTTTCTCATTACCAGCATACTCTCCAAGATAAGGTGGAATCTCTGCTTGATATTGTAAACCAATCATTATTTCCTACAGGAAAATTTAGAAGTAAAAACAACTTATTACAAAAATAAATACTGAAAAAAAATGTTCCAATTCATTAATCAGTTACTACAAATCTAAAGTTATCTCACAAAATTATCGTAAATTATTTCAGAAGTGTTTTTAAAAGCTACTTTAATCCAAATGGTCTACTAAATTATGATGGTAACTTAACATACCTTCCTCAAATCTTCAGGTGAGTTACCACTGTCTGTTTCAACATCTTCAACCTCTGATTCTTTATCTCCATCACACGTAGTATTTGCTTAAAAGAAGAAAGTTAAATTTTAAAAAAGGGTTTTGTTGCCTATTTTTGCAGCACTTGAAAGAGTGCCTGATATTTTATATTTTACTTATGATAAAAATTTGTTGAATAAATGAGATCAGCACAAATATACTAAACCTCTTGTACTATTCTCACATTTTGAAACTAGTCAAAACAAGACACTGAAAACACGAAGAAAGTGCATAATATCCTTATAATTATCTGGTGTACGGTCATATAGTTTGGAGAGGCAAGAGGAAAACCACTACGGTCCCCTTAAAAAAAGAAGGTAAAGCACTAGATTACACTGATTACATTAATCCAGAGTGAGACATACACAATGAGCTGCACATTGAGTCCATAAAAATTATCTGTTTGCACACATACGTGTATGTGTATTGGAACTTGTTATCTGAGCAGTTCTTCTACCATAAAAATACCTGAGAAATAAGCAAGATTGCATATAAGAAATTATTTCAGTTCAAAGACCTTTTAAATATTACTGATATACATTAAGGGATAACACCAAGAACTAAAAGAAAAGGATTAAATAAATCGCTAAAAATAAAAAATACTTTTGGAGCAACTGATGGTAGTTTTCAAACTGACAGTAGTTTATCAGGAGAGTAAGAGCCTTTTAACAGAAACCCAAAAAATGTCTATAAAATTTCATGGCTGAACTAAGATTGGTTGCCCTAGCAACAGATGAGTCTTGGGAAAGAAAACAGCCCTGCAAAACCAAGCAAATGCTTTCGTTTTTAAAGAGCATATTAGTTTACATCTCCCCCAATAAAAAAAGGTTATAATCTTGTTCAGATTATAATAGTATTTTATTTCAATTAAGTAAAACACTCAGATATTCTGACATAACTACTGAATGTAACAAAATGTACTCAAGCTACAGTATCAGTGCTACTACTAATCAGTAATGATTGGATTTCTTACATCGTAAAGGTCTAGGGAAGAAATCGGAAGTTTCATGGGAAGTCACAGATGGTGTCAGATCATCTGCAGAAGACTGAGTTTCCTCATCATCACCTGACAATAGGTCTTTTGCTATTTCCTCCTATAAGAATAGGAATGCAATGCTAGGGTTAGAAATGATTACATCCCATCAATTTTGAAAAAAAAAGTCTTTATAACATTATTCATAAACATTATGGTATTATAATACAATTAAGAACTAACTGAAGTCTCAGTTTTGAGAAAAGTAAATTTGAAATTCTCCTATAATTTACTTCACGTACACAATTAGTTAATAACATTTACTAATTATATATAATATTAATGCTATACTATTATACATTTATGATATAACAAACAATTTGCTTAATTTGTGGGTATGTAAAGAACTTATCTGAAGCGGTAGACTAATTTTTAGTGAATTTACAACAAAAATAATCTTACTTCTAAGTGGTTAAAAATTAAACTCACTTTCTGCCAACTTAAATAACTAAAAGAGAACAAAAAAGTCTCCAAACTCCACTCTTCCGATAATTTTTTAGAAGTCCAACTAATGCACCACTCCGACCAGTGATATAATTTTAAAAGAAACAGTTCAGAATTAATTTTTATGTAAGTATATAGTCATCCTTGTGCCTGGTACATAGTAGGCACTCAATATTTGCTGAATGACTATGGTCATTAAGGTTTTTGGTACATTAATATCACATTTAATTGAAAAGTGGGAACAACATAACTCACAGGAAGATGTGGAGTCCTCTCCCTGCCTGAGACCTGAAAGATGAGGAAAGTTTCCCAGGGATCTGTTAGCAGAGACCATGACTGAATTCTCCTTGGCAGGGACTAGGCCTCCCCTACAACCAGCCTATGTTAAAGATGTATCACTGAGGCCTTGGCTGCTATGGTCTCTGTCACTCCCAGAGCCCAAGAAAACAGAACTTCTCTCCAACCACTCCATGCCTAAGCCAGATTGGTTTGAAAACTTCTGGGGGATTCATTAATCAATGCATTCAAGTGTCCACAGGATCAAAAGAAGTTAGGGCAAAATCTAAGTTTAGATACAGTATGTCTACACAGGAAAGATAAAAAGTTATGGAAGAATACTCAAATATGCAAAGTATTATGAAGCTATTACTACTTCTAAAGTAGTGAGATCAAAGCCAAACAATATTCAAATCAGTCACCAAAATGATAAGAGCAATGCATCCATAAGAAGTTTACAATTCAGAATTATGAAATGCTTTAAATTAAACTAATAAAAACAGTCAATGGTAACAGATCTGGAATTTTTTTCTACATGCTTGTACTTACTTTGTCTAGTGTCATATCTGGTAGTTCATCTGCAAGTTCACTTGGGGAGCTATTTGCACTGGAATTTGCAACTGCTGGAATTGTAGGTTCATAGCCATAGAATGCCAATAAATCTTCTAGAGGCATGTTTCCTTCCTATTCAAGCCAGAACACAAACGTGAACTCAGCAGATGCCACAATGCTGAACCTCAGATAAACCTTGATGCCATTAGTGTTCATAAAGCACATTATCAAAACAGCAGGACCAAATCAAAACCAAGTTTTAGTTTTGCTTTTTGTAACTGTATCCAGAAAACAGGATCAAACACCTAGAGCTATAATTAATATATGAACAAAAGTCTAACAATTAACATCTTAATTTTCATTTTCCAGCATCATTTTACTTTTTAAAAACTTCCTCAAATATTTGCCTTCATGCAGACTTTTTTTTCGCTTTTATATTACTATAACGATTCGCCTTGAAAACATTTCCGATTAATCAATCAATAACTTCACATAATTTTTAGCTTGTTTCCTTGCAATTAACAGTTGACCACTTGGTTTATTCTTCATGTTATTTGGAAGATACCTAATGAGAAAACCTTTGCTGAACATTTACTAACACTATTATGTTTATATATTAATGTTCAAGACACAGTTATCCTTTGATATTCCTACTACTGTCTCTATATTCTGTACCAGTTGTTTTTTTCCCTACAACTGTCTGATGAAGTTTGCATTACCACCATCTTACAGATGAGAAAATTGAGGCTTAGTTCTGGGTTCGAATCCCAGGCCCCCAAGTTCTCTTACTGGCAGTGCTGCTTTGATAAAATTACAGACTCTGGCTGCAGGACTACCTGTGTTATGAATACTTATGCCATGCCACATAGTGGCACCCAGTCATTGTTTTTTCCCTCCACTAATCTGAAAATAAGTGCTATATTTCCTGTTTTAAAGTAGTTTAATTCAACCACTAAAATGCATAGAACTGTTTATAATTATCATTTAAATGACTTCAAAACCATATATTCATGAACTAGTTAATTTCTTAAATATTTTAAAGACGCTTATGTCCATCTATTAAGAGATTCACTTTTAAAACTAGCTTACGGTTTAATTTTCCCTTTAAAAAAAAAATCTAAGTCATGAAGCACACAGCATGAAAGCAGAGTATGCAACACATGCCTACAGTTGATCACAAAGTGAGCTGAGGAGAGCCAGTGATGTCTCCCAGAGAGCCAGCTGGCTGCCCACCAGGGCCCACAAGGGACACAGGTTCTGGGGGTCCCTAAGAATTGGCCTTCACCTTTGCAGTACAGAACTTACATTTTTCACTATGCCTGAATGAAATAGATTCATGTTATGAGATTAGAATAAAGTATATGACAGAATGCTAATTTGTGAATCTGCAGTAGCAGACATGCACCTTTCCAATGACCATGCCACTCATGAAATCTTTTCAGCTTGGAAGGGGAATCAGTAAAAAGCTGCTTTGGGAGCATGGACAAATTCAGCACAAATTAAGTTGGATGGTCAGGATGGACAGTTCACCCATGCCACGGGAAAACCTCATGAAGTATTCTTCTCCCAAATGAAAGAACCCCTCGAAGGTGCCAGAACCACATTGAGAGTTTTTCCAGTCCTGCTCCTTGCAGAGTCCATGCAGTCCATTCCCTCTGGTTCACACTAGTTGTAAGAGGAGACTGGTTACAGCCTTTGCCAACCACCTGTTAGCAATATTTCTCCAAAACTTTACAGTTTCAGATTCCCTCCATGAACTGGGGAGATGGCAACTTTCACGCATCATGCACTGACAGTCCATCTTCCCATCAACACAGCATTTACTGAGCTCTAGGTACCATGTGAAGGACTACTGGCTATGGGTAAAGAAATACAATTTCCAGAAAAAAAAAAAGAAATCCCTGCTCTCAAGAAATTCAGTCTTGGTGGAAGGAACTGATAAGTTAACAACTGTAAAACATGGTGCTAGCTGCTTTAATCAGTTCTGGAATTGGTGCTATGAAATGGTAGGTACAGAGAAGGGAAGACCTACGCTCCAGGAATAATAGTATATGGTAGGGAAGTATCACACAGAGGACAAAGACTGAGCTAAGTCTTGAAAGATGAAGAGGCTTTTAACAGATAGGGTTGTGTGCTAGGGACTTGTGGTTCATCGTCAGAAACACTGACTGAGCAGTGACTGTGCCAGGAGCCCACTGTGCCAGGTGCTGGTATGAAACACAGGTCTTGCCCTTCTACAACTTACAGACTAGGGGGATACTAACAATACTCAAATATGGAACTGCCAATTAAGATGCGTGCAAAAGGAATCAATAGGGTCCTGAGACACAGAATTATGTGGAGGGCCTACTGTCATAGGGTTACAGAGTCAGACAGTGAATGACTTTAGCTGAGGCCCAAAGTCTGAGAAGTGACCAATCCTGTGAGGAGCATTCCAGGCAAAGGAAACAACACACTTGAGGCCTGAATATGGTTTTCCACTAAGCCAATGGCCAGAGCACAGAGAGTAGAATGAAGAATGGCTCAAGAGGTGATTAGAAAGACAAGCAGAGGCAGATCACAAAAGGCCTCATGGGAAAGAAACTTGGACTTCATACTCCCAGGGCAATGGGAAGCCATTGGAGAATTATAAAACTGGAGTGACATGACTTTATTTCTTCTTAAATCCTGGGCAGCTGTATGAAGAAAAGTTTGGGGAGATGAAGAGGGAAGAGAAAAGCAGGGAGACCACTTAGGAGTTGCATGCTGGGTTAGGGTAGTGATACAGACATGGAGAGAAGTGAATAGATGAGATGTATTCTGAGGTGTAATCAAATGGGCTACTGGAGTAAAAGGGAGAAAGAAGGACAACTCCCCAGATTTCTATCTGAGCAACTGCCTATCGTGGTAACTTTTACTGAGGTAGAAAAGACTAAAGGAAGGAAAGGTTTATGAAGGAAAAACATTAAGAGCTCTGCAGAGGGACTTCCCTGGTGGTGCAGCGATTAAGAATCCGCCTGCCAATGCAGGGGACACGGGTTCAAGCACTGGTCCAGAAAGATCCCACATGCCGCAGAGCAACTAAGTCCGTGCGCCACAACTACTGAGCCTGCGCTCTAGAGCCCGCGAGCCACAACTACTGAAGCCCGCGTGCCTAGAGACCATGCTCCACAACAAGAGAAGCCACTGCAATGAGAAGCCCACGCACCACAACGAAGAATAGGCCCCGCTCACCGCAACTAGAGAAAGCCCGTGTGCAGCAAAAAACATTCAACTCAGCCAAAAATAAAAAAAAAATAATTAAAAAAAACAAAATGTTTGAGAGGAGAAGAATACGGTGAATTTCATAATTTAAAAAAAAAGAGTTCTGCAGAGGACACAAAGTTAAGTTTGAGAGGACTATGAAACATCCAAGTGGAAAAGTCAAGTTGGCTAAGAGCCTGGAGCTCAGAGGATCAGGCTGGGCTAAAGATATAAATCTGGCATTCATTAGCATCTAGATGATATTTAAAGCCACAGGAGTAGATGAGCTCACTCAGGGAGAGAGTAAAGAGAAGGGGATCTATGCTTTATTAGAAGAATTTTCAGATATATTACCCTATAGGCAATGGGACACGTCTATAAAATTTTAGATATGATTTGCATTTTGAAAAAGACATCCTAGGGGGAGTAGAAGAATAAGAGCCTGAACTAAGAAGGGAATTAAAGAATCTATTTCTTGACTTACGTGATAGAGGGAATGTAGGTAACACAGGAGTCTAAGTGGATTGCCCATTTCTGGCCTGAGAAGGTTAAATAGCTACAGCATCATTATAAGACCAAAACAAAAGATAAATAAACTTAAGGGTAGAGGGTGCGACAGTAGATGATTTAAGGTGAAAGTCGAAGCACTGGGCTTGAATGAGTTATCCAGAAGAGGAATACAGAGTGAGAAGACAAAAGCTAGAACCCTGGGGAATACCATCAATTAAAATGAGCGTAAAGAAAGAAAAGTCCGTAAGTACTACAGAGGGAAACACAGAGGGTAGAAGTAGAACTAGGAGAAAATGCAGGATTATGTAAGTTAAGAAAGAAGCAAGGGTGGAGAAACCACGGATGGTCA
This sequence comes from Grampus griseus, assembly GCF_964374135.1. Taxonomy (NCBI): domain Eukaryota; kingdom Metazoa; phylum Chordata; class Mammalia; order Artiodactyla; family Delphinidae; genus Grampus; species Grampus griseus. The sequence goes on from NC_139019.1 coordinate 43,701,465, forward strand.
CTTGGGTCAAATATCAAAGAGAGATCAAGCAAGATAAAGCAGACATGAATTCTTTGTATCTGTCAATCAAGAATTATTGGTGACCTTACAACCTGTTGGGAGAAGCAAAGCTGAGGACTGAATGGGAGGGGAGAAAGTACATACACTATAAAAAGAGAATGCTGAAGGGCAACACAGGGTCAAAACAGAATTTCCAAATGTGGGAAATATATGAGTAGGAGGCCATACTGAAATAAAGAAAATAAGTAGAAGAATAAACGGAGGGCTAAAGGGGTGGAATCTAGGGACTAGCCTGGGATGTGGAAGATACTTTTGGGACCGGAGAGAAGGAAGGAAGAATTAGCATAAAAGTTAAGTTTGCATGTGTGAGGCAAACAGGAGGTTCTGGGTAGTCATTCACGAAAATCCTACTTTCTCTACAAACACACAAGCATGATCATCTGTTGAGGGAGAAGGTGACCTTCTTTGTGGAAACCTCCTTAATACAGTCAAAGGATGACACTGTAATGACCCCTAGAAGGGGCTGGTGCCAAAACACAGAAATTATCTGTACTAAAACTTTGAAGCAAAACTGGAGAAGATTAATCCAGTCTCTGAAGCACTTTACAAATGAGCTTTCTGTTAGAGCCTATTAATAAAGCACTTAGTCCTTTGAAGCACAGAAGAAATGTTTTCAAAATTGAATTAGCAAATCTCAAAGTCTCTGAGGATCTGTGGTGGCTAGATCAGCTTAGAAGTTTGATCTAGCACCTTATCCCAGGGATGAGGATTCTTCTCTTCTACAATATTTCTCAGGCATTTTGTTGAACCTATTTAAATTTCAAGGGACACATCTGAGTCCAGTCACACTTATAAATGAACTGTTTTGTAAGTCAAAGGATTTGTAACAGGAAGAGCACAATATTTAGAGGCAGAGGACTCACTAATTGCTAACTACTACTGTGGGCAAATCACCTAACCTCTCTCACCTCTATTTCCTCATCTGTAAATAGAAAAACACATTATTTCATTAATCCTATGATGCATAACCTCACATATCAGAAATCAGGATGTACCTCATTACCACTGTACAAATTTCTCATAGTAATGTCCCTCCCTGCTCCCATCTATGCTACTTCTAAATCTATGGTACGTCTTACAATCAACAAGGCCTCTGAGCCAAGGAAATAACGCTAATACTTGTCTGACACACCTGATGGTGTTGCTGAATGGGTCAAATGACACTGTCTAAATGAGGTACAAATTAATTTTCACATAACACCAGTCTGGTATCTTATAATACTGGATGCAAAACCGCATACATATAACTTTTTAAAATGCTTTAAAAATAAATCAGTAAGGACCTAGATCAAAGTCTCATTTCACAATGCATATCAGAGGAGAAATCTATATATTAATAAAGGCAGAAATGTAAATTACTTTTTTAAAAGTTATAGGTCTAAATCTAGGATTATTAAATTAAAACCTCTCAGGAAACAGTAATGTGAATAAATTAAAATGTAGAACGATATAACATAAACCTTATTTTAGTATGGTTAATAACTAAAATCTTGTCACGTAATCTATTCTCTATACTTACCAAAGTGCTACCGTAAGAAAACTGATTTTGTACCGCTCTTATTTTCCATAACATATAATGTACTAAAAATTTGTAAGCACCAAAATAAAGGCCATATGTATAGACTATCAAATTTATTTACTATGAGCATAACAACTTGTAGTTTTCTAAAACATTAACACCAAGGCTCTAAGGCTGTTACCATGTACCAACACCTAAATCACTGTTCCAATAATATAAGATTAATACATTATTTTAAATTGTATAGAAATAATTTCAAACTTCTTCTAAAAATACAATGATCTTTACTCTTTATATTTGTGTCTCTATCTACTCTTTCTTTTCTTTGTTTTCATGTTTCATTAAACATCAATAAAGAACAGAGACCACATCTACACAGTTATGCTTTACTGCAGATAAGAATCACAGTTCAGATGAAGTGAGCAGTCAGTCACTCTTAGAAACAGCTCCTCTTGTCCCTTGCTCAATGAGAGAAGGATTAGCCTTCTGAGCAAGGACACAGCTCTTAGGTCTTCACTAGAATTTGTTTAAAAATCACCTGGATTGTTCTGTCTCAATTTCCAAGAATGCGACAAAATGCCAAGAAGCAAAACTGCCTAAGTACAGAGAAGTTGAAACATTTAAAGGCCTGTAATTTTTCAGAATCTACAAATTCAGTGACAGGTATCATTACAAAGATTTAATTACTGGAGTTTACTAAACAAAATGAAAATCACAGGAATAGAAACTAGGTATTTCTGTGAACAGCTAAGTGAGTAACTCTTTGCTGTTGATTATTTCTCTATATCTTTCCTATTTTCTTTTAAAACTCACCACACAGATTAAAGCAGCTATTACTATAATCTCTGGGAGAAGAAAACCTACAAATCTGAAAAACAAAATTTTACCAGCCCATAAAAATCTCTACGAGATTACCCATACTCAAGTAGGAACTACATTAACACATTAAATGAAATTTTAAATTCTTACTAGTTTACTGACAAAACATCTATTTGTGTGGTTAAAGCACAGTCTAGCACATTTATATTATTTTCTTACGTCATGCTGTAAATAGACTGCTGTCTCCCTATCTTTAACAGCAAACACATAATTAAGGAAGGTGCATTATGACCTTTTGACCAAGCCCACAGCAGTGTCCTGACATAAAAAACTACAGGAGAGAAGTATGTATTCTAAGAAGCCTTCCATGAACTTCCACATGAGGCTAAACACCTTTTACTAGACATAAATCCTTTCTCCCATAGCTCTCACTGCTTACTGCTTTCATAGTTCTTAGCAGAGGACATCAAAAAAATCTTTGCTCTCATTTGTCACCCCACACTAGACCATAAGCTCCCAGAGATCAGAAACATTGTCAAATTGCTCATTTTTGCCATCCCAGGACCCACCACAGTCCTTGGCTTAGTGATAATGCTAGCTGGATTATAATTCTCAATTTTTCTAGGCTACCTACTCATAAGAGGTAGAAACGAATTCCCTGAATAAAGTCAAGGCAGAGCTTGAGACTCTTGGGTATCTTCTCTCATCAACAGGCAACAACTTATCATCACCCCTGAAAGAAGTGATAGGTAAGACTTTTCTTCTTGATTATTTCCTAACAATTTTATCTCTATATTCCCAAATCTGTTTGGCTTTTATAGGAGATATATGTATTTTTTTTAATGATTAAATCTAACCGCAACCATGTTGGATTAATCTGCCAAAGGAATAAACATGTTTAGAAGATTTCAGGTCTACAGGAGCAAGCCTGGGGTCTAGGCCCTGAAGACTCTGCTTCTGTTTCCCTGTGTGTTAAGATGAAAGAAGAAATGCCATAATAGCACAGCCCTGCCTCACAAAGATAGCAGAAGAGATTACTTAAGAATGTGCTTTGTCTTCTTCAAGAAAAAGAAGTATGAAAACTCAGTATTATTCCTGAAAACTTTTGTTATTCTGGGCTGATTAGAAATTTGCAAATAAGGTTAATTTACAGATAAGTATAATCTTTTCAAGGAACCCCTCTCTCTGTAGTTCCTGGTATAAATATATGTTTAAAATCCAGTTCATTTGAATTTATACTGATTTGGGGTTTTAAAAGTTATAAACTACATTTACCTTCCCGACTTTCTAAAAGATGACTGGGTGGGAAGGAAACAGGATATTACTAATTCAAATTTAAAAACAGAGTAAAACTTTTTCTCTCTCAATTTCCTTATAGTAATCCATCAGATTTTAAGTTTCTTGAAGGAGAACTTCTCCCTGTATCTACTGCAGTGCAGTGCTTAGTTAAACTCAAGTTTGCCCCTCAGTAAAATAGTGTGATATAATGCAAAGAGGCTGGGCTAGGATTCAGAACTAAGTTTCCTATAGTTCTCTATATCTCAATATTCTCATCTGTAAATGTACCTAGTTCATTGTCCTGGTATAAACTTAAAAACAGGTTAACAAACATAAAATAATTTTTAAAAGTTATATGAAAATGTACTTATTAGGCTATCCTTCAAAATAATAAGAAAAGCAGTAACTTTCTGTACAAGTTAGGTCAAAAGGAAATACGCTGATACTATTTTTTTAATTGAAGTATAGTTGACTTACAATGTTGTGTTAGTTTCAGGTGTACAGCCAAGTGATTCAGCTATTTATATATATGTGTGTGTGTATATATCTTCTTATAAATATGTGTGTGTATATATATATTCTTCTTCAGATTCTTTTCCATTATACACTATTACAAGATACAGTTCCCTGTGCTATACAGTAGATCCTTTGATACTATTTTTATTTCAGGTAGGTTATAAATAATTTATAATAGAATGTCAAAATCTTTACTATAAGTTTGTATTAAAATACTAAAGTAAAATCCTTTACCTTTTCTAAGTCTTCAATTTCAGAACTGAAGTTTTTACCCTCATCCATCATTTCCTCTTCTTCAAGAGTTCTTTCATCATCATAGTCATGGACCAACATCTCAGCAGTGGGGTCAAAATCATGATCCTCAGACGACAAAGACCCAACTGGAAGGAAACAAACTGAATCACTTTACAGGTTCACAAGGCTATTTACAAAAGAAAATAACTTGTGTTCTACTGCCAGTTCCTTAATACACTTGTCTAAAAGCAGTAGAAAAATGTGAGATGGATTATGAAAGGAAGACTTCACAAGAGTCTTACATAGTGAGGCTAAAAACTTCAGTAGAAGGGAATATTAACTTTACTCAAATTCTAACCCTCAAATAAAGGTTCAAATCACAACAGAAATGTGGTTTTTAGAACAAATACAAATTTCTGTGAAGCAGCTATACAGCAATTCAGTCTTCAAAAGCACTACCTCACTTTTCACGTCTATAACAGTATTTCAAGCTCCCCAGCATTAAACCATAAAAGCATGCTTTTCTTTGGACTACTAATAAAGTTCTTAAGGTTATGTGAAGGGAATACAGAAAATCATATCTAAGAGCTTTGGAAGAGGTATCCCATTGCAAGTTGTTTTAGTCAATTCCAACTTGTTTATAAGATGGTAATGCTTGGGAATTCCCTGGTGGTCCAGTGGTTAGGACTCTGCACTTCCACCACAGGGGGGATGGGTTCGATCCCTGGTTGGTAACTAAGATCCTGCAAGCCACGTGGTGTGGCCAAAAAAAAAAAAAAAAAAAAGATGGTAATGCTTTTTAATGGCAAATCTGAAGTCAACAGGATACCCTGAAAACCAAATGGAGAAATGAATACTATCCATAATCCCGAGAAAATGAAGTCAAATTTATGAAAAACAGGATTTTCTCCATTTGTTTTACTCTACTATGTAATTTAATTAGATCACTCTCAGAGCAGGCAAGGAAAGAAGTATTAGAATCTTGGAGTGGAGAAAGGGAGAAGTGGAAGGAAGCATATTCAACACAAAAAGTTTGATGTGTTTTTAGTCAAGCTATTTAATATTTTAAACATTTAAGGACATTAAGATCATTACCAAAACACTGAACTAGACCAAAGATTTTTCACTATGGAAAAAAACACAGACAATTCAATGTTTCTGATTCTGAGTTCAGAGAACTCTAATCATTAGCCCTAAAAATAATAAAATTCCTATGGGACTCTATTCTTTAGGAGGTTTACATTATAATGTTATTTTTTGAATGCTGAAAGATATTAACCTGCTCATTTTAAAAGCCTGTTGAAGTATAGGTAGTTTAAGTTAATTTTAGAGAAAGATGAATATTTGTTAAATAGCTGAAAAGCAGAACATCAACCATTACAAATTTTCTTTGAGGAATTCCAGGAAACTTTTGAGGTATGCCAAAGTGTAAGGTATGAAGTAGATGGTAACTTTTCTACCTCTTTGAAAGCAGAGCTCTACCCTCTTTCTAATCCACGTATCACTTGGCACACTTTAAGGCTTCCCCTGAAAGACGAAAAGTATTCATTCAATAACAGCCAGAAACAGAAGGGCCTGAGGGTCTACTCTTGGCTTTGTCCCTGGCTTTCTGGGACCTGAGGCAAGTCATTTAAACCGTCGGGGCCTGGGTCCAGTTTTTCATTTATAAAATTCATAGGGTTGGTTTAATGACCTCTAGTCTCTTCTGGTTCTAAAATGTTCTTAAAAATTGGCTAATTGATTATAAACAAGTTATAAGTTTGTTTAAACACCAAAACCACACTTTTTGCTTTTTATTTAGATTGCAACTTCTTAAAAGCAGACAGTGATACAAAATGGAAAAATTCCATTATCATCCAGATGTTTGGCATCATGTACATAAATATTCTTTCCCTGAAATCAGCTATAACAAAGAAATGTTTGTCTCAAAATTAGAGAAACTTAAAACAATTTTTAAATGTAAAGACATAGCTATTTTCAAAATAGCCACAAATTTCTTCTACTTGATGTTAATTATTTTATAATACCTTAAACAATAATCAAGTGAGACATTAAAGGTTGACTAAAGACACGAAGTAATATGCAAGGAAATGGACTCTAAGGCAACATGTGGTAACAGAAGACTTGGGAGCCCATCCAGACTCTGCTATTAACTAGGTAACTCTCGGTAGAGTTATTTAGAAGTCTCCTCAAGTGTAAAATAAGGGAGTTGAACTAGTTCAGAGGCACTTTTCCTGGAGACTATGAGAGGGAAAAGAGGCAGCCAAAAGGGGGCTGGAAAGAGAATAAGAAACTGAAACAAAGCTGTCCTTAACATTTCAGCACATGAGGAAAGGTCTCTGCCATAGATGGGTTTCAGGGGTTCCACAAACCCCAAGGTATATGCAATTATCCATTATGTGCAGAGTTCTGGAGACAGAGTCCCTTGCTTTCATCAGATCCTGACAGGGGTTTCTAACACCAAAATGGTTAAGAAACACTGTCCTAGATGATCTAATGTTGTCTCACCTCAAAAATTCTGTATTACCACTTTTCTTTGCCAAACTCATAAAGTATGTGTTTCTTTTAATTAGGACAGCTTTATGTAACTCTCAATTTTGCATTTAATACAATCCACAGACACTTCTCAATTATGAAAAATGTATGAGACAAAACAAGGGGAGATGGAGAGTCAGGATTAATGATCAATATAAGCACCCCCAAAGTTCTGACAAATTAAAGAGACAATTTCTCAAAAAAATTAAAATCTAAATTAAACTGCTAAAGTTAGTGGAAAGTTTGGGAAAGATTTGGGATTAACCGTTTCAGACTTGGAGAAAAAAACACGATATGTGAGAATTAAAGATCTATTACTTAAAAAGAACGTTTGTCAATTAGCAGCTCTGTAACAAAAGTATTTTTTTCAACATGCCAGATAAAAGTGAGAAAAGAGTGTAACTGTTCCTTCCTCCAACAGCTTAATTACCAAAATGAACACTGAAACCTCTTAAAAACAAATGATGAAAAACTCGCAAGACAAATTTCTGTTGGAAAAATTGAGCAATAGATCTTTGGGTCCCCATCACCCTTTGGGACCCACTGAAAAGTAAGAAAAGGGGACAAACCTGGGCTCGAACTTCCAAAAGAAGCCTAGGAGAGAAAAGAAAACGTGCGGTTAGATCGCGCAGCCAGGGAAAGAGGCAGCGCCGGCAACAGGGCGCAGAGGAGGCGGAGCCCAGCGCTCCTCCGCAGCTGCCAAAAGTGCAAGACGTAGCTTCGCTCCAATCGCTCCCGGCCCCTTTCGGGCCCCTCTTGGCTGCCTCGCCTTCCTCCCCGAGTCCGTAGTGTACAAACTCGCACACCGGGGACGAAGCCCGGTGTCTAACTGGCAACTCCAAGACTCCGCTTGGAGCTCAGCAAGTTACAAAGTAGAGAAGCACAACCCAGAGCAGTCGGCTCACAGCATCGGTCCCCCATACCCCGGCATCTCAGGAGTCCCCCAAATCCCACCTGGCTCTCCACGGCCCCAAACAACAACTCGCAACCTAACACCCTTTCCTGGAAGGGACTCACCCTGCGCATCCAGTCCACCTCCTGGGGCCCGGTAGCCCCAATTCCTGTGCTGTCCTCTGCCCCCGAGCGTAGCCAGCTCTCAACCGGACACTCGCCCCCAAACCAAAGCTCAAGCCCCCCCATACTCTCTGCGGCGTCCGGAGACGCGGATCCGCAGTCCCAGAGATGCTGGTTCCTTCCAGAGTGTTCAGTCGCTCCCCGGGCCCGCCAGCGAGCCCCTCGCCCTAGCGTGCTCCTGCCGAGGGGCTTCTGCTGCGCCACCCCCTCCCCCCAAGCTCACTAGTCCCGGGGGACACGGCCAGGGCAGCTCCGCTCGCCCTGCCTCCCCCCTTAAGCTCGGAGGAAAGTGGGGCTACCGAGAGTCCGTGGAGAGAGCGTCGAGGGTCTTGGTCCTCCCCGTTTACCCACAGGAGCTCCCGCACCTCCCGGGCTGCGGGGCGGGGAGTCCCGCTCGCCTCTCGCGAAGCCCAGCGGCCGCGCATCCCGCTCGCCTCCGCGCCCGGAGCAAAGTGGAGCTTGAGGTTCCTTCGCACCGCAGCCTGGACCCAATGGGCCGGGGGCACAGAACACTCCTCCAGCAGGGCAGTGGCGCAGCCCGCTCCCCGCTTTGCAATCCGGCCGCGGAGGGGGGGGATCGGCCGGTTTCCACCCACCCCGGCCCCAGGAGGCGGCGCGGAGGCTCCGGCGGCCCGCGTCAGCTGCCCGGGGGCACGGCACGGCGGCGTCCGCGGGCCGGGGTTCGCTGCCGCCGGCCGCCGCCTCCCGTCCGGCCCCGTCGCCCGGCCGGGTCGGGGCAGGAGCCGCCGCGGCCTAGTCCCGGAGGGAGACAGCTCCCGCGCCCGCTCCCGCCCCCCGGCCGGCCCCGCCGCCGCCCGTCGCCGCCCCGCGGCCCCGCGCCGCCACGCCGCCCCCCGTAGGGCCGCGGGAAGGGCCCCGGATCCCCCAAGCCGGCTCGGGGACCGCGGGAGGCCGCCGGGCACCCGCTCCAGCCCGGCCGCTCCTGCCCGGTTTCCCTGCTCACCTCCGCCATATTGGTACCTTTAGGGCGAACGAGCAGCGCCGAGCCCAGTCCCCGGATGGGGAGCCTGAGCCAATAGCAGCCGCCGCCGCCGCCGCCGCCGCCGCGGTCCGCCCGGCACCCGCCCGGCGGCGGAGGCGGCTCGGCCCCTTATAGGGCAGGGCGGCCCGCGACACCCCCGGCCCGCTCGCAAGCCCACCCCATCCGGCGCCCCTCGCCGCGCCCCGCGCCCGCTGCGGGCGCCTCGACCCGCACCCGCACTCACCCGCCCTTCGCCTCTCGGCTGGAGTAAAGTTCCTGCCGAATTGGAGGCAGACGGGGGACGGATGGAAACATCGGCGCAGGACAGACCCATGTCCACCCAGTCGAGGCCCAAGAACCGGCCGGGGTGGCTGCGGACCGACCGACAGACGCTCCGGTCCGGGAGGGCGTTGGGGAGAGGGGCAAGAGACTTGGAGGGACAACTCGACAGACTTCCCTAAGTAAGAAGAGAGGAGGTGGTGGATGGCCGAGAGGAAGCCCCGAGAAATGGAAGAAGTGGCTGATGGACTGCAGTGTCAGTCCAGAATGAGAGGACAGCGACCAGGCATTTTGCGGTTTCCCCTAAGAGACCTGCAGGAATGGGGGATGCAGATCAGCGTACACTGGCCCATGGAGTGGACGGTGGAAGTGGTCATTTGCCAAACAGGTTTGGAAGATAGTGACAGTACGGAAGAAAAGGCAAAAGATCAACAGGGCAAAGAAGTGATAGTGAATAGAGTTGCACGATTCAAAGAAGATGCTTGTAAAATACAAACTCTGCACGTTCGGGAAAAAAAATTAGAACAGTACTAGAGGTTGTTAATTGCCAAATAGGGTGGTAAGGGAATAGGGTTGATCCCAAATAGGGATGACCCAGAGGTACACACTTGATAGACCTGTGGAAGAGCAGGAATACTCAAGGGCCTGAAACTGACCCACCTCCCACCTCCCTCCCAAAAGGTCAAACATTTGCTTAGGGTCAAATGGGAAAGTAGACCTGTGGGCAAGTGGATGGGTTGAGGATGGAGGACAAGGTTTAAGAGGTGTACCTTCTCCTAGGCATGTCTTATGGCCGTTTGGTCTTCATTGGGAGACCTAAGTCTAACTCCTGGCAGTTCCATTTTCACACTGAACAACTCTGAGCAAAGTACACAAAAATATTCACCAACAACTTGTTGGTAGCCCACAGAGGTAAATCCTGCAAGAAGTTCGAGTCCGTATTCCTAGTTGCCTTGGCACACAGGTGTCTTGAGGCAGGAGGCCAGAAATAATATGTATGGAAAACAAAGTAAAAAAAAAGAAAAAGTGGAAAAGAGAAGTCGACTGTAAGGTCCTGGATAAGTGAGATGCAAACACAATTAGAAAAGTATAGCAGGGCCCTATAGAAACTTGGAGAAGAGTGTAATCTCAGACACCAGAGCTCTTCTATCAACTATTGCTAAAACACGTAATATTAAATAATAGAATTGAGGTTATTTGCCGTAATCTCACAAATTGAGAGACTTTTTAGAAGCTTAAACTTTCCATTCTTTTAGTCCAAACATGAAAGGTCTGGATTTTAATCCGGGGTTGCCTTCTATTCTCCCCTCCAATGGTGGAGACTGGATTATGGATAGGAGGGGAGATGATTACTTTCAACCTTTTTAAGCAAGGCATCTCAAAATTAAAGTTATTCCACTGGTGAACGTTATTTATTTATGGAAATTTTAGGAGAAAAGTCACCTCAACCATTTCAAAACATCATAAAGACATGGAAAATTACACTTTCCCTGCTGTGAAAGATATCTTTCGACATTTTGTCCAGTCAAATAACTCAAAAACAGCTGAACTTTGAAACCAGAGGGCTTGGCACACATTGTATGTACTGTCCTCAATGAGGCGTTTAGAGTTTTCAAAGTAAAAAATGGCTTGAAATTAAGTGATTAACTTTAGAAAAGTGGTAGTGAACACATCCCATGGACAGAGCCATTAAACAATGCCCTGAGCTGGACCACAGGCCACGCCACCACAGAATGGGGTTGGGATCGAGTCATGAAGAAAGTGTCTCCAGCAGCCTGTCTTGTCATACTTAACACTAAGGAGAACCGTTTGCTTCATAGCAAAACGTGGCTAATCCAAACTATAAATGTGGCCTTAGGTTCCATTTTGCCCTATCTAAGAAATATACAGACTCCTGCACTTGCGTAAACTTAGTAGAGAGTCTGCAGATTCTCTTTTTATTAAACTATAAAGATTTTGCACAGGCACTTGTAATTTTGGCTGCTTATATGCTCTCCATCCTAGTACGTAATTCATGTAGTCTATGTCCAGGCTATTAAATAAGGATTCATAGAAAGATAAGTGAAGCTAAATTAATTTGCAGATTAAGGAAATAGAGCCACTTTCCACTCCTAATCCCCAGAGAAAAAGTATACCACCCAGTCTTACATAACACATTCCTTTTATGATAGTGTGTAAAGTCTACTGTTTGTACATGGATCTTTCATTCTTTTTGATGACAAGGCTTCTAGCAGTTGGTACAGATAAAAAGTCCCCTTGTTCTAGGGAGTTGAAATAAAAAATTACTTTTTACTGTTGTTATTATTATATACAACAGGTGGCATTATATAGAAAGTAAGTCCTATGCTGGACTCTGGGCACAATGGGATCACCGTAAAAGTCCTTGTCAAAGCTTACCGTGTAACTGAGTAATTTTTATACGTGGTGGATGGGAATCAGAGGAAGGAAAACTCAAAACTGAAACCACAGTAACATCCAAGGAGAACCAAAATGTAATAACATCCTCCAGCCATCTTTAGAAATGAAATAAATCAAGAAAAGATTATAAATGTATGGTTTAAGATGTCTTACAATATATACAATAAAATAAGAAAATGTACGTATAAAAAATGAGGGCCAGTGAAACTAATTAGCCTAGGAGATTAACACCAGAGAAGAAGTCAGAACAAGAATATGCAGGTAATGAGGTGTGATACACAACATGAGAGTTAAACCATAAATTTGGCTTAGCGCTTTCTGGAGCTAAAGCAAAAAATAAATACAATCGTTGCTTGATTCTCACTGTCCTTGAGAAGAAATGTACAAATTCTTCCATGGAAACAAAGCTTTTCAGTACCTTTAAAGAAATGTCTTGCCTGAGCTACATAATAATGTAGTACTGTAGAGGGCAATATCCTCTACCAGATCCTCAAAGGGCACTGGCAGGGTTTGCAACACTGTTTCTTTTAGTGACCATCCATGAAAGTTGAGGGCATCCTATAAATGTATGACCTACTGAAAGCAGTTTTAACAGGGCCACGGTATGCAATACAAATATTTAGCTTTCTACAGATTCCATCTAACCCAAATAGACTATCCAAAGTTAATGTCTCAATCTCAAGTGCCTGTGCTAGTCAGGCAGGCGCAACGAATAAGTGAAGCTGGCCATTGTGAAGACTAAAGTAGGGGCAATAGCAAACCAGTAGACAGTAACCCTACCGGAACGGAGCAGCCACTAACTCAGTCTCAGCAGACTGGCTCTAGCCTTGTGAGAATGTGGGCCCAGTGCTTCCAGGCATTCTCAATTTCCAAGAACATCTGGAAAGCCAGATTTTTATGTGACATCTCCTGGTTTTCAAAATTTATCAACTAATTTTTAAAAAATGTTCAACACAATGTAGATTAAATAAACCACGTTAAATAAATCACGTGAACTGTGAGCTTCCAGTTTGCAGACTCTTAGAATCTCTTAACCTTACCTCTCAACATGGCTTCGGGTAAGACTGTAATACCAACATTTCAGCTCGCTATCACATCAAACTTCTTGCATTTTTCTAAACATATCCATTTTTCCTGGGTGAAACTCAAATATTTCTTGACGGAATGGATGACTGCTCTCTGAGAAAGCTAATTCACTGTAGTAAGCTTTGCCTAAACAAAGATTGTTAACAGAAGGGAGATGGTCTATGTAGTTATTAAAAAAAAAAAAAAAAAGAGGGCTTCCCTGGTGGCGCAGCGGTTGAGAGTCCGCCTGCCGACGCAGTGGACACGGGTTCGTGCCCCGGTCCGGGAAGATCCCACATTCCGTGGAACAGCTGGGCCCGTGAGCCAAAAAAAAAAAAAAAAGAAAAAGAAAAGAAAAAATAATTCTTATTTCTCTAAGATTGACCAAAACAGGTTGAACAAAACAACCATAAGTACTGACAATTGCTTTGTAGTTGTATGTTGTACTGTATTAGAATGGAAGCTAGAGAAAGTTCTGAAAAAGCTGAACTCAACAACGTCAGAATTTTAGCAAAAACTAACTGGGGCAACCAGCTTGGAGAACTGGCTTTGAGATGGAACACACAGGGCAAGGATATAGGGACTTCTCTTGATGGAGGTACATTGCCACTTCCCAAGGCAAGTATTAGCAGAACTAATTTAACGGCTGCATAACTTATCTTGAAGAAAGAATGCACACGGGGCTTCCCTGGTGGTGCAGTGGTTGAGAGTCCACCTGCCAATGCAGGGGTCACGGATTCGAGCCCTGGTCCGGGAGGATTCCACATGCTGCGGAGAGACTGGGCCCATGAGCCACAGCTACTGAGCCTGTGCTCTGGAGCCCATGAGCCACAACTACTGAAGCCCCCGCACCTAGAGCCCGTGCAATGGGAGAAGCCACTGCAATGAGAAGCCCGCGCATCGCAGCGAAGAGTAGTCCCCGCTCGCCGCAGCTGGAGAAAGCCCGCGCACAGCAACGAAGACCCAACGCAGCCAAAACTAAATAAATAAAATAAAAATTTTTTTAAAAAAAGAAAAAAAGAATGCACAACTCAAGGAGTGCCAGTGACTTTGCTCTCCATTTCCCTCAATCAATATACTCTGGGTTTACCTTGAAATGGGAGACTCCAATCTTCTGTACTCTTGGTTGGCTTCTCACAGTGTGAGCACCTTGCTGCCCTGAGTATAATTCTGGTGTTTAAAGATACATTTTTTTTTTTTTGGTACAGTATGACCTATAAATACAAGCCATAGTATTTAGGCTTAAAGTATAGACACTTTCCTAAGCCTTTTTTTTTTTTCAGTTCAATTTCTTCTAAAATTATTATCATGAAATGTTTCAGGAGTATCAAAATATATGCTATTTAAATAGTTTTTCCTCCTTTTTCATTTAGTTGCACAACCAAATGTAAATACAGTGTGATTCCACATTACATGCATTTATTGAGTACCTATATATATATATTTTTGGCCGCACCATATGGCACGTGGGATCCTAGTTCCCCGACCAGGGATCCAACTCGTACCCCCTGCAGGGGAAGTGCAGTGTCTTAACCACTGGACCGCCAGGGAAGTCCCTTGAGTACCTATTAAGTACATATTTTTTCCGTATAGTCTTCTTCATCATCACCTTGGAGGTAGCTGTTATTGTCTCCAGCTTATAGATAAGGAAACTAAGGCTCAGAGAAATTCAAACTTATCCAGCTTTTAAATGACAGAGCTGAATTTGGGCCCAAGGCTGCTTGAATTTAAAGCCTGAGCTCTTTTCTTCATATTAAGATGTTAACGAGTGAACCAAGAACCATTAGAAAACAAAAAGATAGGATTTAAGTGAAATCTTGATAATTTTATAAACGAGACTAAGCAATCTCTCTTGGGAAAAAACAAGTGCTAAACTAAGGGACCAACTTTTAGAATAACCTATGAAACTGGATAAAAGAAAAATGTGTTTCAGATCAACTTATTGTAACAATACAGTAAGGAAAATAATCTGAGTTATACAGTACTTAAAAGATGGTAAGCGGAGGGCGCAGAGACCATGTCCATCTCAGTCCATTTTTTTGCAAACATCTGGCCTAGCACACTGCTTGGCACACAGTGCATGTACACTCAGTAAATATATTTGAATGAATGAATCAGGATCTAGTTCAATGGTAGCCACTTCCTTAGAGAGAAATGACCTAAGGTATACAATAATGATGATAATAGGCAATGAGTCCTAATGCATCATTAGGAACAGTATTACAAAGGCAACAGTCATTCACTTATTAATCCATTTACAAACCATTTCCATCCCTGGCCTTTGGTTAGATTGGGACTGCCCATGTGGTACACGTACCAGGAAGCCCAGCCACAGACACCAGCCCTCTGACTTCACTGTGCAGTCAGGCAGCCCTACTGCTCACTTGTTCTGACCTGCTGTGGTCCTTTCTCCTTCCTCCACCTCAGATACCCAACTCTCCTCGATGTCATACCACAGAGTAACGTCCCACAGGGATCCCTTACCTGTGTCACTCACTGGGACATGCTCCTTTGGCTTTTACTCTCAGCATCTCCCTAAGACCTCCACTCACCCATAACTGAAAGTTTTTCCTGGCCCTTACTGGCCACATCAGCTCTACCTGGCCTTCTATCCGGGAGAAGAAGGGACATATGATCTCACTGTGCTGGGATCTATAAGGAGATTCATCATAAGTCTACACTGCAAAACAGCTCTCCTCATTCACTAACTTGTATTTCACCTTTTGAAATACTTATGCCCCGACATTTATATTTACACACAAATGAATTCACCACACCACTGGGTGGATTTCTCTCCAAAATTACCAAGTCAAAGTTGTACAAGAACAAGCTTATACTTTGGGAGAACTTCTCTCAATAGAAAGAAGGAATTTTAGGAACTGATTGTATCAGAAACATCTTATGTGCTGTGTTAGTTTGCTAGGGCCACCATAACATAGTACCCCAGGCTCGGTGGCTTAAATAACAGAAATTTATTTTCCCACAGTTCTGGAGCTAGAAGTCAAAGGCCAAGGTGTCGGCAGGTTTGGCTTCTCCTGAGGCCTCCCTCCTTGGTTTGCAGATGGCTGCCGTCTCACTGTATACTCACATGGCCTTTCCTCTGTGCACACGTATCCCTGGTGTCTCTTTGTGTGTCCAAATTTCCAATTATAAGGACATCAGTCAGATTGGATTAGGCCCACCCTAATAGCCTCATTTTAACTTAGTTATGTTTTGAGAGGCCCTATCTCCAAATATAGTCATAGCCTGCAGTACTGGGAGATCAGGACTTCAACATATTAATTCGGGGGAGGGGGGAAATGATTCAATCCATAACACACGCCCCCTCAGATTCTTTCCACCCAATCTGCCTCTCACACTCGCAGCCTCCACTGTGGAAGGCCAATTCCATGCACACAGCTCCTGCTGGTATCTGGCTTCTTCTGCCATTTCTGCACTCAGACAATAAATAGCTGCAAAGCATGGAATCTGGCTTCCTGAGTGACTGTTAGGGGGATTGGATGGTGTAAGCCAAAAACGTGGAGGTTTGAATTCCATAGGAGGCAAGCTTAGATGAATGGGGATGTGGGAGACTGCAGGGCGCCAGGCAATTAAATTCCCTTTCCTCCCGCCCTTGGGTGGATGACTCTGGGGCACAGTTTCTCCACCCAGCCTGTCCTGAGATGTCCAGTGGTTGAGCAGATGTACATGCTGAGTGACCTGCTGGGTCTCCTGTGGCTTTGTCAAGAAGCAATGACCAGCATGGTTACGTATCGCCTTGCACTGCTTCCCATCCTTCCCTGTTTAACTTCCCTCTTTCTTCACTCTTGCTACCATGGCTTTGCACTTCCCCAAATCATCATCTCTTAATCCTTGTCTCAGGCTCTATTTTCTAGGGAACCCAGGAGAGAACACTGGCATACGTGCCTGCTGGAAAATGAGACTGAAAAAGCAAAAACAAAAACAAAAAAACAACCCTGTTAATTAAAGACAAACATTGACAAGGAATCTTGGGGCTGATGCAGAGCTGAATACCATGTAATCAATAACATGCTCCTGCATGATATACATCATGTTCAGAGGACTCATCACTCTTTATGAAATAGGAGATTAGAAAGTATATCAGTTGGTTCCAACTGGGAACCATTCTAAGATTTAAAACAAAGGAAATTAATCCATGAATTGGTTACATAAGCCATAGGTTTGGCTGAGATGCCAAACAGAGGACTGTGAAGCAATCCATAGATTTGCAAAAGCAGAAAGTGTTACGCCTTCTAAGCTGGAAAGACAAAAGGGAGAATCAATGTTACCACAGCCCAGAGGCCAGTCACTGGGGGAAGCTGGCACTACTGTATGCTTGACTAGCTACAGCTGAAGATACAGCTGTGCTGGAGATGCAACTAGGCATAGAGAGAAAAGGACAAATACCCCGGTTTTTCTCTTCCCCCTCCAATTTCCTGCCAGTGCCTCCCATTCCCTGAACTGGGAAGAAGCCAGCGGACCCAGGAGCTCGGAAAATGCAGACTGCAGGAATTGGCACCTGTCATATGGAGCAGTTCAAGGGAAGGCTATAGAGTGAAATTAACAGCACAGGGTAAGGACTGGCCCAGAAAACAAGACAGGTTAACTTGGAGAAGCTGTTAGAAGGTCAATAACTTTACAGGTCAAGGTACTGTACCTTAGGGGAAAAATATATATGTAACACAGCTATAGCAGAGTGCACATTGGAATAAAACAGCCCTGAGTTCAAATGTTATTTGCACATGTGACCTTGGAAAAGTCATTTAATTTATCTGAATCTCAGTTTCCTCTTGTCGATCTGTGTTGTAACCCTCTTAGAAACGATGTGTAATGCTTTAGCATTGTCCCACTGAGGGGTGAGGAAGTTGGAATTTTATCCACTAATTCCCATCCCCATTAAAGGTCATTCCTGGCATTTACTCCTGGGCACTTTTGGCCTGCCCTTCCTTCAGGAGGGCCAGGCCCACTGTCTCAGGCAGAGAACAACCTTAGGCTGAGAGATGCGGGAACCAGGTGTGAACAGGTACTGTCCAAAGACAACTCCAGGGTAGACTGAGGAATATGGATCAAACATTGGCAGTATCTGTTGCTGATATATAACTGAAAAAGATCTGGGAATCATAATGGACCACAATCCAGCCTTAAATCAGCACAGTTGTGCTTTCATGTTTCCCTAGACCAGTGCTTTTCAAACTTTTCTGACCAATATCCCCAGTTAGAAATATAATTTTACATTGTGACCCAGTACACCTGTGTTTGTATACTTATATATAACTTAAACAAAAGTTTCATTAAACAATATTTATTCTAAGTAGCATGGACTCTGATATCTTTTTATTTCACTAGACATTTTTAAAGAAAGGTTGCAAGTCACAAAATTGATTTCATGACCCTCTAAAACCCTCAGTGTATTTTCTTAGCTACTCTAAGTGTGGGCTGCTGCCGTGACAAGTTAAGGAACTGGAGCCAGAATGTAAGTAAACTTGGTCACTATGCACTAAAGTCATTAAGCACTAAATTCAGCTGACATTTTTTCACAGCAAGATATTCTCAATGAAGGAAGCAGTATGTGTTGATTCATATTTTGGCTCAAGCTCCTCTAGTCAGAGACCAACAGCTCATGGATCCATCCTTTGAGTAGTACTACCCTAGACCACATTTTAAAAATGGCTTGTTTTAAGGGTAAAGAAAGAAGTTTTCTAACATTTGCCCTTCTCTCTTGTTAAAAGATCCTTAGTCCTCCAAACTCTTCCTCAATTTTTTCTTGGGGTCTCTAAGGGTCATCTCTGATGATGTCATCAAACCACATTTACAGATGGTCCCGACCCTCTCCTTAGTGCCTAAGGCTAGAAGCGAGGGTGAAGACGACTGCCCACCCCCTCTGCTCACCCCTGCAAGAAGGACCACGTGGTCCATGCTCCTGGTTCCCTGTTCCTGCTGCCACCCAGCCTATGGGGAAATGAGATTCGAGTTCCACTTCTGTGGACCAGAAAAGGAGGAAAACGGGGTCCCACACTGCAACTGTGGGCCCCTTCTCCAGGCTGCAGGTGAGTTCTGTGAAGCTACTATCTTCCAGGACAGCAATCCTCAAACTGGAGGATGCTAGGGCAGTGGGCCTCAACCAGCAGCGGTTCTGCCGTGCCCCCCCCACCCCCGCCCAGCCCCTGGAACATTTAACAATATCTGGAGATGTTTTTGGTAGTCAAGCTGGGGCGAGGGGGTTGCCACTGGCATTTTAGTAAGCAGAGGTCAAGGATGTCGGTAAATATCCTACAATCCACAGGATAGTCCCCACAACAAAGAATTAGATAACCCAAAACACCAGTAGTGCTGAGACTGAGAAACCCCACCCCCAGGGTACATGCAGGCTTCCCAGGGGTGAGCACGCAGATTGTTCTAAGCTGATTGGTTACTTATCTTCAATTCCATTTGTAATCTTTCCTAAATTTGGTCTTCCACAGTCTGCCAATTCTCCTTTTCCACCTCCCTATTTTTTTTTTTTTTTGGTGGTACGCGGGCCTCTCACTGTTGTGGCCTCTCCCGTTGCAGAGCACAGGCTCCGGACGTGCAGGCTCAGCGGCCATGGCTCACGGGCCCAGCTGCTCCGTGGCATGTGGGATCTTCCCAGACCGGGGCACAAACCCGTGTCCCCTGCATCGGCAGGCAGACCCCCACCTCCCTTTTACAATGACCCTTTCCCCAAATCCCAAATAAACATTCCCAGGTATAAAAACTTCCAAGTCACCCCGTAAGGGACAATTTGAGTCTACAGCTCCCTCCTGTGAGAAGCAACTGTGAGGCAGTTCCCTGGGTGCAAAGCAAAAGAGCTTCATAAAAACACTAAAGCAGCAGCATCTTGTTTCGTGCAGGTGACAAACTCCTGCAAGCCTCTGAACCTTATGCAGCCATCTATATGTCTTAGAATTATAATCCAAAAGTAAGATAAGTTGATCACAGGGAGACATATGAACACATTTATATTAATCGATAAATGATGTCATTTTTTTTTCTGACTGAAAAATTCTATCTGGTTAATGGGTCTGACAATGAGGACTGGCTTCGCCATTTCAATTATACAGGAGACATTTCCATAAACTAAATTGGCTAACTCTGCAGGCCAAGGTACAATATATGATGTGCCAGAAATGACATCTTTTTCAATTATTCAGATTTATAATAGAAATATTTACATGTTAACTTAAAGATGTGAAAGGAGGGTGACACTGTTGGTGTGAATGTAAGCTGGTGCAGCCACTGTGGAAAAAAGTATGGAGGTTCCTCAAAAAACTAAAAATAGAATTAACACATGATCCAGCAATCCCATTCCTGGGCATATATCTGGACAAAACTATAATTCAAAAAGATGCATGCACCCCTATGTTCATAGCAGCACTATTCACAACAGCCAAGACATGGAAACAACCTAAATGTCCATTGACAGATGAATGGATAAAGAAGATGTAGTACTAAGATCAGGAACAAGGCAAGGTTGCCCACTCTCACCACTATTATTCAACAGAGTTTTGGAAGTTTTAGCCACAGCAATCAGAGAAGAAAAAGAAATAAAAGGAATACAAATTGGAAAAGAAGAAGTAAAGCTGTCACTGTTTGCAGATGACATGATACTATACATAGAGAATCCCAAAGATGCTACCAGAAAGCTA
Source organism: Grampus griseus (assembly GCF_964374135.1). Taxonomy (NCBI): domain Eukaryota; kingdom Metazoa; phylum Chordata; class Mammalia; order Artiodactyla; family Delphinidae; genus Grampus; species Grampus griseus. The sequence goes on from NC_139019.1 coordinate 43,721,908, forward strand.
CTAGAGCTAATCAATGAATCTGGTAAAGTAGCAGGATACAAAATTAATGCACAGAAATCTCTGGCATTCCTATACACTAATGATGAAAAATCTGAAAGTGAAATTAAGAAAACACTGCCATTTACCATTGCAACAAAAAGAATAAAATATCTAGGAATAAACCTACCTAAGAAGACAAAAGACCTGTATGCAGAAAATTATAAGACACTGATGAAAGAAATTAAAGATGATACAAACAGATGGAGAGATATACCATGTTTTTGGATTGGAAGAATCAACATTGTGAAAATGACTCTACTGCCCAAAGCAATCTACAGATTCAATGCAATCCCTATCAAACTGCCACTGGCATTTTTCACAGGACTAGAACAAAAAAATTTCACAATTTGTATGGAAACACAAAAGACACCGAATAGCCAAAGCAATCTTGAGAAAGAAAAAAGGAGCTGGAGGAATCAGGCTCCCTGACTTCAGACTATACTACAAAGCTACAGCAATCAAGACAGTATGGTACTGGCACAAAAACAGAAATATAGATCAATGGAACAGGATAGAAAGCCCAGAGATAAACCCACACACATATGGTCACTTTACCTTTGATAAAGAAGGCAAGAATATACAGTGGAGAAAAGACAGCCTCTTCAGTAAGTGGTGCTGGGAAAACTGGACAGCTACATGTAAAAGAATGCAATTAGAACACTCCCTAACACCATACACAAAAATAAACTCAAAATGGATTAAAGACCTAAATGTAAGGCCAGACACCATCAAACTCTTAGAGGAAAACATAGGCAGAACACTCTATGACATAAATCACAGCAAGATCCTTTTGACCCACCTCCTAGAGAAATGGAAATAAAAATAAAATAAACAAATGGGACCTAGTGAAACTTAAAAACTTTTGCACAGCAAAGGAAACCATAAACAAGACCAAAAGACAACCCTCAGAATGGGAGAAAATATTTGCAAATGAAGCAACTGACAAAGGATTAATCTCCAAAATTTACAAGCAGCTCATGCAGCTCAATAACAAAAAAACAAACAACCCAATCCAAAAATGGGCAGAAGACCTAAATAGACATTTCTCCAAAGAAGATATACAGATTGCCAACAAACACATGAAAGAATGCTCAACATCATTAATTATCAGAGAAATGCAAATCAAAACTACCCAGTCAGAATGGCCATCATCAAAAAATCTACAAACAATAAATGCTGGAGAGGGTGTGGAGAAAAGGGAACTCTCTTGCACTGTTGGTGGGAATGTAAACTGATAGAGCCACTATGGAGAACAGTATGGAGGTTCTTTAAGAAACTAAAAATAGAACTACCATACGACCCAGCAATCCCACTCCTGGGCATATACGGTGAGAAAACCATAATTCAAAAAGAGTCACATACCACAATGTTCACTGCAGCTCTATTTACAATAGCTAGGGCATGGAAGCAACCTAACTGTCCATCAACAGATGAATGGATAAAGAAGATGTGGTACATATATACAATGGATGTTGTATTCCATTGTATATACTCAGCCATAAAAAGAAACGAAATTGAGCTATTTGTAGTGAGGTGGATGGACCTAGAGTCTGTCAAACAGAGTTAAGTAAGTCAGAAAGAGAAAAACAAATACCGTATGCTAACACATATATATGGAATCTAAAAAAAAAAAAAAAAAAAAACTGGTCATGAAGAACCTAGGGGCAAGATGGGAATAAAGACACAGACTTGGGCTCCCCTGGTGGCGCAGTGGTTGGGGGTCCGCCTGCCAATGCAGGGGACGGGGGTTCGTGCCCCGGTCCGGGAGGATCCCACTTGCCGCGGGGCGGCTGGGCCCGTGGGCCGTGGCCGCTGGGCCTGCGCGTCCAGAGCCTGTGCTCCGCGGCGGGGGAGGCCGCAACAGTGAGAGGCCCGCGTACCGCAAAAAAAAAAAAGAAAAAAAAAAAAAAAAAGACACAGACTTACTAGAGAATGGACTTGAGGATACAGGGTGGGGGAAGGGTAAGCTGGGAAAACGTTGAGAGAGTGGCATGGACATATATACACTACCAAATGTAAAACAGATAGCTAGTGGGAAGCAGCCACATAGCACAGGGAGATCAGCTCGGTGCTTTGTGACCACCTAGAGGGGTGGGATAGGGAGGGTGGGAGGGAGATGCAAGAGGGAGGAGATATGGGGATATATGTATATGTATAGCTGATTCACTTTGTTATAAAGCAGAAACTAACACACCATTGTAAAGCAATTATACTCCAATAAAGATGTTAAAAAAATAAATAAAAATGTATGGATAAAGAAAAAAAGATATGGTACATATATACAGTGGAATACTACTCAACCATAAAAAAAGAATGAAATAATGTCATTTGCAGTAACATGGATGGAACTAGAGATTATCATACTAAGTGAAGTCAGTCCGAAAGAGAAAACCTAATACCATACAATATCATTCATATGTGGAATCTAAAATATTACACAAATGAACGTATCTATGAAACAGAAACAGACTCTCAGACATAGAGAACAGACTTGTGGTTGCCAAGGGGCAAGGAGGTGGGGGAGGGATGGATTGGGAGTCTGGGGTTAGTAGATGCAATCTATCACATATAGAATGGATAAACAAGGTTCTACTGTACAGCACAGAGAACTGTATTCAATATCCTAAGATAAACCATAATGGAAAAGAATATAAAAAGAATGTACATACATGTGTAACTGAATCACTTTGCTGTACAGCAGAAATTAATACAACATTGTACTATAAATCAACTGTAATTCAACTTAAAAAAATGTGAGAGGAAGGGTGATAGAAGCCAGAATAGAGGTTACCTATGGGTAAGAGAGGGCAGGTATCAATAAGAAGGGAGCATGAGGGAGCCTGCTAAGGTGCTGGAAATGTTCTACGTCTTGATTTTGGTGGTGGTAACGTGAGTGTATAAATATGGAAAAATTCATTGAGTCTTACACTTAATATCTGTGTACTTCAGAAAAGTTATATTTTAATAAAAGCAAGAAAAAAGTAAAGGTTTTTTTTCAAAATTCTTTTGTGAGAGTATTCAAGCAAAAAATGTTGCAGACTACTGCTTTGGGAGAATGAGAGGACTAGATTTTCCTGGTTTTCCTTTAGCCATGGTCTAAAACATGTCTCTTCTGTCCTCCATCCTCAAGACTTCTTCTTCCTAACCTGTCTCATTTGCTTCCCAAGCCCTTCCACTAAGCCCCTGGGAGTTATATTCTGTGATCAACACACCCCTACACCATGAATCACTTCCCAGGCATTTCCCTCCACCACCTGACTTAACTGAAATCTACCTCCTCTCCTTGACTGCTCCCGCCCAGGACACCATCTTTTCAGACTGCACAGACCTCAGAGTCAGGAGGGGAGGTCTATGGCCTTGCTCTTCTGATAGGAAGCAGGGTGCTGCACCCTCTGAGAATCCTAGCACTCAGTCATACAACCTTCTCCCCCGTCACTGTCATTTACTGACTGCCTGGCCACTGCCCTTCACCCACCGAGGATTTGGTGTACACACAGCCTTCTCGGCCTCAATCCCTGCTATTCTCTTGATTACATTTACACTTAACAGCAGATTTCAATTTCGATAAAGTCCAGTGTATCCCTTTTTTTATTTTTATTTTTATTTTTGGCGGTATGCGGGCCTCTCACTGTTGTGGCCTCTCCCGTTGCGGAGCACAGGCTCCGGACGTGCAGGCTCAGCGGCCATGGCTCACGGGCCCAGCCGCTCCCCGGACCGGGGCACAAACCCGTGTCCCCTGCATTGGCAGGCGGACTCTCAACCACTGCGCCACTAGGGAAGCCCGTATCCCTTTTTTTAAATGGTTGGTGCTTTTGTAGCTTATGTAATTTTTGCCCACTCCAGGTTTTCAGAGATTTTCTCCAATATCTTCTTTTCAAAATATGTTATAGTTTTAACTTTAACATTTAGGTCTATGATCTAGTTTGAGTTAATTTTTATGTATTGTGTGAGTTAAAGGTCAAGATTAATTTTTTCTATATAGATATACAGTTGTCCCAGCACCATTTGTTGAAAAGCTTTCCCCGTTGAAATAACTTGGCACTTTTGTCAAAAATCAACTGAGTACAGTGGTCCCTCAGTATCTGTTAGGGGTTGGTTCCAGGACACCCCCCCCCCCACTCCCACCCCCGCTTAGATACCAAAATCCACAGATGCTCAAGTCCCTTATGTAAAATGGTATGGTATTTGCATATAACCTAAATCCTCCCATACACTTTAAATCATCTCTAGATTACTTACAGTACCTAATATTGATACTGTAAATGTTATGTTAATAGTTGCAAATACAATGTAAATGCTATGTAAATTGTTACTGAAGTGTGGCAAATTTAAGTTTTGCTTTTGGGAAATTTTTGGAATTTTTAAAAAATATTTTCGATCTGGGACTTCCCCGGTGGTCCAGTGGCTAAGACTCCACACTCCCAATGCAGGGAGCCCGGGTTCAATCCCTGGTCAGGGAACTAGATCCCACATGCCGCAACTAAGAGTTCGCATTCCACAACTTAAAGATCCTGCATGCCACAACTAAAGATCCCACATGCCACCGCTAAAGATCCTGCATGCCACAGTGAAGATCCCGCATGCTGCAACTAAGGCATGGCAGAGCCAAATAAATAAATAAATATTTTAAAAAATTTTTTTGATCTGAGGTTGGTTGAATGTGTGGATGTGGAACCCACCGATACAAAGGGCAAACCGTACTATGCAGTTTTACACGAGGGACTTGAGCATATGTGGATTTTGGTATCCTTAGGCAGTCCTGGAACCGTTCTCCCGGATACCCAGGGATGACTGTATATATAATATATATATTCAACTGGATCAACTGAGATTTTTATATTACATTATATACATTTTATATATATACATATAATTCCTATTTCTGGGCCTCATATTTTGTTTCATTGTTCTATATGTCCATCCTTAAGACAATTCCACACTGTCTCGATGACTTATAGTAATAAGATGTATAAAAAATCTTGAACTCAGGTAGTGTAAACCCTTCAACTTTGCTCTTTTTCAAAATTATTTTAGCTATTCAACATCCTTTGCTTATTCCATATGAATTTTAGCATCAGTTCATCGATTTCTACAAAATGCCTACCAATATTTTCACTGAGATTGCACTGAATCTACAGATTAATCTGGAAAGAAATGACATCTGAACAACAGTGAGTTTTGCAATCCACGAACATGACATATCTCTCCATTCATTTAGGTCTAACTTTCTTTCAGGAATGTTTTACAGTTTTCAGTGTACAGGTCTTGCACATCCTTTAGTAAGCTTATCCCTAAGTATTTTATGTGTTTTCAAGACTATTTTAAATGACATTTTAAAATTTTCATTTCACCATTGGTTGTTGCCAGTATATAAAAACTTAAATTTTATATATTGACCTTGTATCCTACAACTTTGCTGAACTTATTTATTGTTTTAGTAGCTTTTTTGTAGCATCTGTAGAATATTCTATGTTCACAAATTTGTCATCCATAGTTAAGACAGTTTTACTTCTGTCTTTCTAATCCAAATATCTTTCTCTTTTTCTTGCTGTAGTACAATGGCTAGGACCTCCAGGACAATGTTTAAAAAAAAATGTGTTAAGAGTACTTATCCTTCCTTGTTCCTGATATTCCTGGGGGAAGGCATCTTATTTTTTACTGTTGTGGTGGTTATGAAATATATTCATGATTTATCTGACACTCCTCCCTTCAAAAAGTGGAGCCTTAATATTCTCCCCTTGAATGTGGGCTGTAGTTAGTGACTTGTTTCTAATGAATAGACTCTGGTGGAAATGATGGTATGTGACTTCCAAAAGACCAGGTCATAAAAGACATTGTGGCTTCCTCCTTGCTCTCCCTTTCTCTTGGATCACTCACTCTGGGGGAAGCCAGTTGCCAAGTCGTGAGAACTTTCAAGAAGCCTTGTGAAGAGATCCATATGGTAAGGACCTGAGGCTTTCTATAAACAGTGAGTAAGAACCTGAAGCTTTATCCCAACAGCTTCATGAATGAACCATCTCGGAAGCAGATCCTTCAGCCCTAGTCAAGTCTCCAGATGACTATAGATGATGTCTTGAATGCAACCTCATGAGAGAATCTCAAGCAGAACCACCTTGCTAAGCTGCTCCCAAATCCCTAACCCTCAAAAATTGTGAGATGATAAGTATTTATTGTTTAAGCTGTTCATTTTGGGGGTAATATTTTACACAACAATAGATAAATAATACAGTCATTAAGTATCATCATGTTTCTTTATATGTCCTTTATCATCATTCCCTTCTATTACTAGTTGGCTAAGATTATTTATTGTAAATGAGTGTTGAATTTTGTCAAGTACCTTTTCTCCATACATTGAGATGATCATATGGTTTTTCACCTTATTCTGGTAATATGGTGATTTTCAACGTCTAACCAACCTTTCATTCCTGGGATAAATGCTACTTTATCATTCCCACTCTACGATACATTCATCTTGTTGAGCAGTAAAATGGAATGAACTGATACATGCAACAACATGGATGACTCTCAAAAGCACTCTGGTTCCATTTATAATAAATTCACGAAATAGCAAAACTAATCTAGAGACAGAAAGTAAGTCAGTGTTTACCTGGTGGCAGAAAGTGGGTGGGGATTGACAGCACAGGGCAGGAGGAAAGGGTGATGGAAATATTCTGTATCTTGATTATGGTAGTGCTTATACAAATTTACATTTGTAGTGGTTATACAAATGTATAACTCATTAATCAAGCCCTTAAAATGGGTGCACTTAAATGTAAGTGAATTTCACCTCCAGAGAGTTGATGTTTAAAAGTTTATACTTGAATTCTGTGAAACTAAATAGGTTGAGAATGTATTTCCTTGTCATGCCCATTAAAATAAAAATGCTAAAACAGTAGGTCTAGGTTATCTTTAAGCATGGTTATCTGTGTTACAACTAAAGCTAGCAATTTGGTTAATGACCACAGTAAAAGAGAAAACACTGGCCTAGTTAATGGATTTAATCTATTTTCCAAGTCTAAATGGTTGTTAAGTAAAGGCTTCTGCTGTGTATAGAATCATTACTGTAGGGAAGTGTACTCACTGGGCCTATTTTCCTAGGGTGAAATTCAAATGTTTGAGAAATCCAAACCCAAGTCAGTTTTCCAAGGGAGAAACCTCTACTTAAGTGATCTCAGCCTCAGAATAAAGGGTTAAACAGAAACACAATGCATGACTTTTCTGATGGTTTTTCTCATTGTGCTGAAAGCATTTCTTCTTTAGCTGCGATAATCTTGAACTCTGTCTCACCCTGAACTAGGACTCTTCAGCCTGGAACACACAGAAATGGTACAAACGCCAACACTTGTTTCTAAATAAACCAGCCATAAAACAGAAGTTGTTGATAAGAGGAACAATCAACAGTATCAATTGTAAGTTATTGTCAGTAAAAACTGTGATTTTTTATAACCAAGCCTAATGCTGACCCTCCTCTCTCTTATCTTTGCATTTGCAGAAAATGAAAAGACTGGAGGAAATGAGAGTCTGCCTCTAAATTGGTAATTGCACTGGCCATGTTCTCACCCTTGTCACTCTCAGGCTGGAATTACAGAATAGCTGCTGCCCCCAAATCAGCCCCTCCTGCACCCCTCAGCTTGTCATTCCAGCAACAAGAGCAAAAGAGAAAGAAAGGGGCTAAGATAACTGTCAGTCACATTCAACTTTCCTCTTTCTCTACTCTTTTATTTCGAGGGTGGAATCTGAGAACCTCACTATCTTTTCCTTAAGTTGGAGAAGCCAAGAGCTAGTTATGCCTCTGTGATGGAAAATATCTTTTGCAGGAAAACGTGAAGAGCCCTGATATCAAGGAAGTGCAAGACAACTAAGGTCAGGAAGCCCAGGGGAAGCCAGGAGTCAATAGCAAGAACTACGGGGACCATAATCCAAAAGACAGATAACTCTGTTATGAAGATGTGAAAAAGTTAGAACCTTCATACACCACTGGTGGGAATGTAAAATGGTGCAGCTGCTTTGAAAGGCATTCTGGCAGTTCTCAACAGGTTAAACATAGTTACCACATAACCCAGCAATTCCACTCCTAGATGTACATCCAAGAGAAAGGAAATCATGTGTCCATACAATAATTTATATACAAATGTCAGAGCAGCATTATTCATAACCACCAAAAAGTGGAAACAACTCAAATATTCATCAACTGAAGAAAGGATAAACAAAATGTTGTATATCCATACAACGGAATATTACCTGGCAATAAAAAAGGATGAAGCACTGATATAATATGGATAGATCTTGAAAACATTATTCTACATGAAAGAAGCCAGTCATAGAGGACGATATATTGTATAATTCCATTTAAATGAAACCCCCAGAATAGGCAAATCTATTGAGACAGAAAGTACAACAGATTAGTGATTGCCTAGAGTAGTGAGGGGGAACAGGCACATGGAAGGGTTGGGGGTTGTTGGCTAAGCAGTACAGTGTTTCTTTTTGGGGTGATGAAAGTATTCTAAAATTCATTGTGATGATGGTTGCACAACTCTAAATTTATTAAAAGTCATTGAATTGTACACTTCAAATGGGTGAATTGTAGGGCATGTGAATTATATTTCCATAAAGCTATTATAAGAAAAACAAAAATACCCAAAACATACAGGGGACCAGGGCAGGAATGGAAAACCTGGAAATTAGCCAGAGGGAAAGAGGAAGCAGGCAGGTGGCCTGAGGCAGTTCCTAGGCCTCACTACAGTGCAGCTGCTGTCGGTCTGTATTTGCTACAACATGAGGCATGGATGGGATGAGTTGAATTTAAAGGGCCAGGGATTGGGCTAGACACTACTGTACAGCAAGCTGCTGTTTTTATGGCAGACGACTGCTTCTATAGTTGCTATTAAAAAGTGCCAAGGGCTTCCCTGGTGGCGCAGTGGTTGAGAGTCCACCTGCCGATGCAGGGGGCACGGGTTCGTGCCCTGGTCTGGGAAGATCCCACATACGGCGGAGCGGCTGGGCCCATGAGCCATGGCCGCTGGGCCTGTGCGTCTGGAGCCTGTGCTCCACAACAGGAGAGGCCACAACAGTGAGAGGCCCGCGTACTGCAATAAAACAAAACAAACAAACAAAAAAAACTGCCAAGAGGCTGCTTCTGTGTTCAGGTCTCTTTAGGGGGCAGATGGTGAGCCCCATGTTCATTTGTTTATTTAGGTCCTCACAGTCAGGAAGTTGACTTACTCATACTCAGTTTAAGACATTTTATCCTCTTCAATCCCATATGAGGCCTTTGGTGGTGGGTATATTCCTTTATATTTATTCCTTTTTACTCCTATATTCTACCCAAGCAACCATTCTAGTGGGTATAATGAACATCTTTTAGATAGTATGTGCATCCTTGCATATTGAGTGTTACTGATTTGTATGCAAGTATTCTTAAATTTAGCAAATATTATTGCCTTGGACAGCTCATTCTGGTTCTTTTTTTTTCTCCCCCTTTTTTTTTCACTCAGCACACTGTTTTTAAGGCCTAGCCATGCTGTTGGGTGTACATCTTTGCTTCTAACTGGTGTGCATCCGCTACACGTTACCAAACTTCTCTCCTATATGTGACTGACATATAGGCTGCCTTCCTCTCTCTGCTACCCCCAGTAATGTGTGGCATCCGTGCGAAAGCTCCTCACAGACCTCCAGCCACAGGCAGGGTAACTGAGCAAAGGCCCCAGCTGCTGTACTCTGAAATCCGGCGCTGTGTTTCACCTGAGGTCATGTTTCCCACGGGTTGCTCCCAGCCAGTGACTAAGTGCAGCAGGGACACTAAGACAGGCCCATTTCTGGGAGACATGGGATTCCTCTCACAGCTGATTTTGGCTTGAAGACTTCCTGCTGGACTCAAAGAACCTTCCCTAGATTGTACAGCAGTCTAGGACACTTCCACCAACAGCCCTTCCGTCTCTCCTTCACTTGGGATCAGACTTGCAACATGGTATGACAGTTCTCCCAACCCTCCCCATTTTCGCTCACAGGTATATTCCCTAGTAAAATCTTTGTACATTTAATTGATTCAACCCACATCTTGGCATCTGTTTTTTGTAAGACTCAGGCTAATCCATAATGCTGTATCAAACATCCTCATACGTGTCCCCTATTAAGTTGTGTAAAGATTTCTTGGGGATGTACATCTAGGAGGGAAGTTGTTGAATCCTAAGGTGGGACCAGATTGCTCCCTGGAGGGGTTGCTCCCATCTGCATTCTCAACAGCAATACATGGGATTCTTATGTCTTCTCATCTCTGACTCTCTGTGGCATTATCCACTCATTTCTGCCCATCTAACAAGCATAGAGTAGCATCTCTTTGTTGTTTTAAATTTCTTTTCTCTGATTACTAAAATTACCGATCATTTCTTCATATGCGTTTTAGTCTTTAGGAACTCCTCTTCTGTAAATGGCCTGTTACAGTCTTTACCCATTTTTATCTTGGGATTGCTTTCTTTTCCTTTTTGGTTTTAAGGAATGCCTTGTATATTCTGGATACTGAGCCCCTGTTGATTTTAGACTTTGCAAACATCTCACAATTTACCATCTAGTAACCTTGTTCACGATATCCTTGACTGAACAGAAATCATTCATTTTAACATGAGAACATCTTTGGGGAAGGGGAGAGCTGTTAACATTTCACATCATGGTCAAAAATTTGAACCATGGCCAGAAATATCCAGACTTCATTCTAGGCTCACCATCTCCTAGATGTGTACATCTAGGCAAGTTACCTCTCTTTCAACTTTTCATCTCTAAAATGGGCATAATATAAGAGAATCCCACCCATCTGAAGCAATTGGGATAAATAGATCAACTTAAAATGGAGAATCATAAAATGCCATACCTATGTTAAACATTTTCTTTTAACTTAAAACATACAAATATGTATTTATTTATACATCTTCACATAGAGCATAGGCCTTTTCTTTGGCTATACTGCACATCTGTCTTCTTACCTAATCCAATCCACAATGCATTGGCAATAATTTCCAGTTTGGGATTCTTTAAGGTGTGTCAAGAATTTATATCTTCTATATTTTTACAAGTTTTTTCTACCTGTTACAATTGTTCTTACCCATATTTAATCGACAGAAAGTTTTTTTATAATACCTTTCCAGAGCATTCCACTTAATTTTCTTAGGAACAACTCTTCACACTCATATCTAATGTTTATATACTAATTAATCAAATTGCACAATTGTAACAAGCACAATAGGCACAAACAGGTTTGAGAGCAAAGATAGTTTCGTAAGCATATGACTCAACATGGGGGAGCAGAAGTACACAGGTAAACCAGAGTCCTTGGCTGTAAATATTCCACGTGTCATCAGAATTCACCCTTGTGGGTCACGGAGGAAAGGGAGAGCCCTGGAGAATCTGAGGAGTTGTTTCAGTGGACGCTGCTTAGGAGTTTCCGTTGTTATCTGCCTTTTGGTTAGTTGTACTGAACACTGCACCTGGCACCTAGTAAGTGTTTGGTAATTGTTAATCATTATTAATACTAAACTAGTGGTTCTTTTTTTTGTGTGTGTGTGGTACGTGGGCCTCTCACTGTTGTGGCCTTTCCCGTTGTGGAGCACAGGCTCCAAACGCGCAGGCTCAGCGGCCATGGCTCACGGGCTCAGCCGCTCCGCGGCATGTGGGATCTTCCCGGACCGGGGCACGAACCCGTGTCCCCTGCATCGGCAGGCGGACTCCCAACCACTGTGCCACCAGGGAAGCCCTAAACTAGTGGTTCTTAACCTGGGCAACCTGTCTCTTGCTCCTGCCACTCTGTCCCCCAGCCCAGGAATATTTGACAATGTCTGGAGACTTCTTTGGCTGTCTCAACTGGAGAGGTGGTCTAGTGTCTGGTGGAAAGGTACTAAATAGGACAGTCCTCACAACAAAATGTCAGTAGTGCCCAGGTGGAGAACCCTGTACTAGACTATGCACTTCAGGAGAACAGTAACCACATAGGTATTTATTCACAATTGTATCTCTAGTACTTAACATCTCATGGTCCATAGTAAATAATAAGTATGTGTTGATTCATGCATGCAAACTGATTAAATGAGAGAGAAGCCTTTGAGAGAATGGAGGGCACATTCCCAGAGTCGGGGCCCAAGACTTCAAAGGGGCACAAACAGACCCCTTCCCAGAAAATTAATCTAGGCTACTCTAGCATCGACGTATATACACTGCCGAATGTAAAATAGCTAGTGGGAAGCAGCCGCATAGCACAGGGAGATCAGCTCGGTGCTTTGTGATTACCTAGAGGGGTGGGATAGGGAGGGTGGGAGGGAGGCTCAAGAAGGAGGGGATATGGGGACATATGTATGCATATGGTTGATTCACTTTAGTGTACAACAGAAACTAACACAGTATTGTGAAGCGATTATACTCCAATAAAGATCTATTAAAAAAAAAATTTAGACTACTCTGTCCCTAATCCAACTTCTGCATATTACAGCTGGTCAGCTGTAGTTGGTTTGATCCTCATCTGCTTATACTGTTTTTGTCTGTCATATTTACCCACTAAGAATTTTATTATTATTCTTTTGGTAGTTGATCTCTGGCTAGATACCTGGACTTTGCTCTAACCCGGCAATTCAACGTTGGTCCACTTCTCTGGAGAGCCCAGCCCTGCCATCCATTAGTGTTCAGCATCTCACCCTCCTGCCTGGCACCTGAATGCTTGCTTCAGCTCTGCCCCTGGCTGTCAGGAGATTAGATGAAGGGAGAACACAGTTCTGGTTAAAGAACTGGTTAAAGAAAGGTCCTGAATGAAGAGAATAAAAGAGGTCTGGCCCAGGGAAGCAGAAGAACTATGTTCTCACCCTGGTTCTACTGCTTATCAGCAATATCTTGGGTAAAATCTCATAGTTACTTTTTCTTTACCTCAGTTTTTTCATCCATAAAATGGAAACAATAATGCTTTTCAACCTATTTTATATAAAGTGGTTTGTAATAAAATGATAACATGAAGGTGATTTTCAGAAAGGTTTACAAATAACCTAAAAGTCTTTAGTGACTGTCAAAGAAACCAACTTTTTAATAAATGGATATAAATATAAATATATATATAAATATATATATATATATATATATATATATATACCACATCCCCACACCCTGGCATTTTCCCAGGCAGGCAGAGAAATGCTCTTCCCATTTCACAGATGGGAAAACTGAGTCCCTCACAGGTTAATGTTTTGCATAGTTCAAACAACTGGTATGTTCCAGAGAGACTGGGCCGGGACACAGACCAATGCTCTTTCAACTAAGATACTAGGCTACTAAGCAGGTCCTTTGAAGACATGTGAAAATGACTTTGATAAAGTAATACAAAATCACATTATAAAAGGGTTTGGCATGAAAGGAAGCTGCACAGCATACACCCTAAGGATACTTTTATAGTCATGTCTCAGATGTAAAATTGGGAAACAGTGAAACTATGCAGCTAATTGTCATTTTTTTTTTGGTTTGAAACATCCCACTCAGAGAGGATTTGCATGTGGCCCTGAAATTTCTCTGCTCATTCAAGTTTTGTCCATTCTTTTTGTGGCATGGATCTACAGAACAGCAAGGGCCATAACCTTAAATTCACACATGACTGTCTCCTGTGTCACTCTGTGGGATTCAGCCAGGCCTGACAATACTCACGGATGGATAGAAGGAAAGGAAGCAGCAGGACTTGAACGCATCTCTGTCGGGCGGGTCAAACACAAAGGAGGGAGAGGGAACCAGCAGCTGCGGCTGCAGGGAATTCCAGTTTTGTGCATGCTGCCGGGGCGGGTGGCCTGGAGAAAGCTGAGCAGGTGGCTGAGAAGGAAGAGGATCCCAGCAAGCACGTGAAGTACAGGAGTGGGGCATTCAAGGTGTAGCACACTTAGAAGTCTGGGACACCCAGCCAGGAATCTGTCAGCACTGGGGATATTTGTGATTCTGATCCCTGGGATCTGGACTGGCAAGGCCAAGGGAGGCTCCTGTTCTAAGAGGAGATGGGGACATCACCAGGTTATTGAGAACAGACTCAAATACAGAAGCCCAGACTCAAGACATGGGGCCTGTGAAAGAAGATGGAGAATTCAGGAACAAATTAGGCACTGCTTATGGACCTCTACAGGGGTTGCTCAGCTGGAGTAGAAAGACTGCTCTCTGGGGAGAGAAAAAAGGAATAAACCAGGCGCCAGACTGGACGAAGCAGGAGGGGGCTGTCAGCTGTCAGGAGGCAGTGGGACCCTTGATCGTCTCTGTTGCCCCACTGTGAGCACAGTACCCCACACGCTAGAGTCTCTGGGCTGCAGAACATACCTGCTGCCCCTGGAGTAGCCCCATGGGTCATACCGCAGAGCTATTACTAAAGAGATAAAGGAAAACTTGGGAAACGCTCTGGGTTGAGATTTTAAATATTTACAGTATTCTCTGCAATTGATTCTCAGTCTACTTCTTTGCTCCCTGGTGCCACCTTGCACCTGCCACTAGAGCTCCTTCTAGGCAGCCAGCCCCGACCTCCTAAACCTGTAAGCATTCTCTTTGAACAAAGCCCATCAGAGGTGTCTAAATGGGAGAGAGAATTGGAAGAAAGGAATGGGGGAGGGAAAAGGACCAGCTCTAACTGAAGTCAAAGTTGGAAGGAAACTGAAAAGTAAGTGGTATAAAGAGACACTGCAGGTTGCTCTCCAAAGCATTCTGTGCTAGGATTGAGTCATCCTTGGGTATAAATCTTTTTGATGCTGATCTACAAAGGAATGAATAAATGAATGAATGGACAAATGAATAAATCAGTGAATGATTCAAAGAATCAATGGACTGATAAACAAATGACTGATGAAGATAGGAAAATGGCATTGTGCAACCATCACTATACAGATATGTGTATGATTGTGTATATGTGTGTGTGTGTATGAAGGAGGAAGAGTTCAAAGGGTTGATGGGTATAATAGGTACACAGAGGGCTACTCTGGCTCTTAGAGAGGGATTGGTGACAAAGTAAAGGGGAGTAACAAGACCTAAATTACCTCAGAAACCCTCAGCCCTTGAATGGCAACAGATATGTGTGGCAGCTGCATCCTGATAGCCGACGGTTGTCATGTTCAACTCTCTCCTTCCCCCATGGGATATGGAGCAAAGTGGGGCCCAAGTCAAAGGATGCTCCACTAAACCAGTCCTTTCTCTGACAAGCTCCTTATGTTTACTCCCTGACACTACAAAAAGAAACAGAATCACTCACAGATTTTATAACTAATGCTTTCATGCAGATGAAATCCTGTGCCTCTGAAAGACCAGCCAGCTACCCAGCATTGGCTAAAATAGTACTTGACACACGCACTAGGCAGTGGAGTGGTGAAACTGTGGCTGTGAAGAGTGGGGTGACTTCCGGCTTGATTTTATCTAGCCGGTATATAGGGGAATAATGTATCCTAATGGCCTGTTGTGGATAACCTTTTCAGAATGAACATCAAATTCTCAACTGATAGAGGGAGTGAGGACCAGGATCACCTGGGGAGCTTTGTCGAACTTCACATGCCCCAGGCATCCTAGCCCTGATTCTGGTATTTACTGCCTGAGACATAAGCTACTAGCGCGCAAGGAATTAGATCTGAAGTTGTTTGCACCCGACAGAATGCCTACCATGCAGTGTGGGCTCAATACATATTTTTATAATCATAGAATTTGGAGGGATTTGGTCTCCTCTTTGCTTGAAGGGGCCTTAGAGCTCAACCAGTGATCTTATTCAATGGCAGAAATTAGGTCTGGAGTAGTGAAGTGACTTGTCCAATATCACATGTCTAACTAATGGCTCAGCATGGCAACTGAAATTGCAGGAGAATGCAGAGAGGTTAGTATAAAAATGTATATTAACCAGTGAACGTAATTGTTTTCTGAAAAGGGCAAAACACCAGTTTTAGGAAATTGGTCAGATGGTCTGATTGAGGGAAAGAAAAGATATGCTAGGTTCACCCATCAAATGTGGGGTGTATGGGCCATGGGTCTGTCCTATCTTTAGGTTCCTGGCCTCTCCCTCCTACTGCCAACCAAGCCTTGTCACACAATCCTAAGCCTACAAAGTAGAGGAGATGGGCATGGTTTATTAGAAGCATCTCCTGCAGCAGGAGAAAAGGAACCAGGGTCAAATGCCAATTCAGTGCTTCAGAGAAGATTCTCAGAGAGAGGTTCATTAATCAGGAACAGTTTAAGTAAGCTTCCATTTCAAGATATGTAATCTCTCTTATGAAAACTCTCACCACCATTAAAACATCTTTTCCTGAAGCAACAGCAAAATGAATATGGCTACCGATTTTAGGGGGGAGGCTACTTACTTCTATTGTTAAGAGCCAAGAAATCATTCAGCACTGAAACAGTCAGTTCTTTTTCACTGGGCAAAGGTCAACATAAAAACCGCAGCCTCGGGACTACCCTGGTGGCACAGTGATTAAGAATTGCCTGCCAACACAGGGGACACAGGTTCAATCCCTGGTCCGGGAAGATCCCACATGCCATGGAGGAACTAAGCCCGTGCGCCACAGCTACTGAGCCTGTGCTCTGAAGCCCGCGAGCCACAACTACTGAAGCCTGCGTGCCTAGAGCCCGTGCTCCGCAACAAGTGAAGTCACTGCAAGAAGCCGACACACTGCAACGAAGAGTAGCCCCCGCTCGCCACAACAAGAGAAAGGCCTGAGCACAGCAACGAAGACCCAAAGCAGCCATAAATAAAGTTAAATTTTAAAAAAAAAACCAAAACAAAACACAGCCTCTGCTTTTAGGTTAAGTTCTTTTCAATACTTCACACTCAAAGGATTTGAAACATAAATCTGCTTGGCTTTGAGTTGCTGGAAAGCAGGTTGTTATTTAAACACACCACCAAGAGTGACACTTTGCACGTGGCCACTAAGACACCACCTAGAGAAGATATTGATGAGGTGTAATCATCTTAGACTGTGCTTTGGTGTTGGAGCAGCACAGGGAACACTGATATGGAGGGGGTGCAACTTTGTCAAGCAAATGGCCCAGTCCTTTTGTTACCCTTTTGACAATAAGGGCACCTTATGAAACTGGGCTCCGTGAAGCACTTACATCATGTCTTAGGATTCTATCCATTCATTCAAATGATTTAAACCAACACCAACATTGCCATATGAAATATTTTAAACATACATCTGTAATCCTGATAAAAAAAATGTCTAGGAAGGCCTGTTCTTGGCCGCTGTATTTCCAAAAATATCTCTTGCATACACCAACAATTGAGCACACAATCTGTGTGATCTGTGCCTTCAACCACTTGCACCGTTCTTCATCTTTGAAGCCTGCTGTTGAAGGGCATCCATTGCAAGGTCACGCAGCCTCCAAAGAGGATCATTTGACAACGGCACACAAAGTCATCCACAGATGGAAGATAAGAGCCTTTGTAACTGTGTGGGGCCTGCATGGTTGCAAAACGTCAATGAGACGAGAGAGGTGTTACCAGGAGAGCACGGACTCCTTTCTGATATTGAAAAATGAATACTACTGCCTTTTTTGCCCTGAGATAACTGATTTGTGAAATCCACCAGTCAACTGAGCTTTAAAAACCTTCCAACGGTAAGACTTGCAGTATATACAACATTCTATGAGCTATCCTAAGATAAATAAAATCATACTCGATCTCTCATATTTTCATCTAACTCTGGTGTTAATAGTTAAAATAATCAAATTTTAAGGACTTTTTTTCTAACCAAGTAATTTCTCAAACAAATTTGAGAATAAAAGGCTCCTCTACCAGAATGATTTCTACAGAATGTTAAATGGAGCACTTGGATTAACATGTATCTCAGTATTTAACTGCACCCTTCCAGGCAGACCTCAGACAGAGGAAAGTGTGGAAGATTGGCAAAGAGTCTCTCTACCCCAGGATAGGCTTACATCTCACTTTCCAAAGAATTTCAGTTGTAATAAACTTTACCCAAAATTACGTTATGACAAGAGATTGTAATTCTAAGTAATGAAACTCAACATTTCCTTCTTCTATTGCCCATGGTATAATGATTTAAAGTTGGCAAGCCCTCCCTTGGTCACACAATCTATGAAATTAAAATATGGCTGTGGTTTTGGTCAAGGCCAATGAAATGTGGCAACCCTGAACAACTTATAAGAATAAAATCTTAAATTAGCAATTCTAGGGACTTCCCTGGTGGCACAGTGGTTAAGAATCCGCCTGCCAATGCAGGAGACACGAGCTCAAGCCCTGCTCCGGAAGATCCCACATGCCGCGGAGCAACTACGCCCATGCACCACAACTACTGAGCCTGCGCTCTAGAGCCCGTACTCCTCAACAAAGAGAAGCCACCGCGATGAGAAGCCCACACACAGCAACAAAGTGTAGCCCCCGCTTGCCGCAGCTAGAGAAAGCCCGCGCACAGCAACGAAGACCCAAAACAGCCGCTAAATAAATAAATAAACAAATTTATTTTTTTTAAAAATGTTTTAAAAAACAAATTAGCGAGGAGCTTCAAGTTGGAGGAAGAGTAAGACGCGGAGATCACCTTCCCCCCCACAGATACACCAGAAATACATCGACACATGGAACAACTCCTACAGAACACCTACTGAACGCTGGCAGAAGACCTCAGACCTCCCAAAAGGCAAGAAACTCCCCACCTACCTGGGTAGGGCAAAAGGAAAAAGAATAAACAGAGACAAAAGGATAGGGACGGGACCTGCACCAGTGGGAGGGAGCCGTGAAGGAGGAAAGGTTTCCACACATTAGGAAGCCCCTTCGCAGGCGGAGACTGCGGGTGGCAGAGAGGGAAAGCTTCAGAGCCGCAGAGGACAGCACAGCAACAGGGGTGCGGAGGGCAAAGCGGTGAGATTCCCGCACAGAGGATCAGGGCCGACCGGCACTCACCAGCCCGAGAGGCTTGTCTGCTCACCCGCCGGGGTGGGCAGGGCTGGGAGTTGAGGCTCAGGCTTCACTCGGAGCACCGGGAAAGGACTGGGGTTGGAGGCGTGAACACAGCCTGCAGGGGGTTGGTGCACCACGGCTAGCCGGGAGGGAGTCCGGGAAAAGTCTGGAACTGCTGAAGAGGCAAGAGACTTTTTCTTCCCTCTTTGTTTCCTGGTGCGCGAGGAGAAGGGTTAAGAGCGCTGCTTAAAGGAGCTCCAGAGACGGGCGCAAGCCGCGGCGATCAGCGCAAACCCCAGAGACGGGCATGAGACGCTAAGGCTGCTGCTGCCGCCACCAAGAAGCCTATGTGCGAGCACAGGTCACTCTCCACACCCCCCTTCCGGGGAGCCTGTGCAGCCCGCCACTGCCAGGGTCCTGGGATCCAAGGACAACTTCCCCGGGAGAATGCACGGCGCACCTCAGGCTGGTGCAACGTCACGCTGCCTCTGCCGCCGCAGGCCCGCCCCGCACTCCGTGCCCCTCCCTCCCCCCGGCTTGAGTGAGCCAGAGCCCCCGAAACAGCGGCTCCTTTAACCCCCTCCTGTCTGGGCAGGAACAGACGCCCTCAGGCGACCTACATGCAGAGGCGGGTCCAAATCCAAAGCTGAACCCCAGGAGCTGTGAGAACAAAGAAGAGAAAGGGAAATCTCTCCCAGCAGCCTCAGGAGCAGCGGATTAAATCTCCACAATCAACTTGATGTACCTGCATCTGTGGAATACATGAATAGACAACGAATCATCCCAAATTGAGGAGGTGGACTTTGGGAGTAAAGATATATATTTTTCCCCCCTTTTTCTCTTTTTGTGAGTGTGTAAGTGTATGCTTCTGTGTGTGATTTTGTCTGTATAGCTTTGCTTTTACCATTTGTCCTAGGAATCTGTCTGTCCGGTTTTTTCTTTTAATTACTTAAAAAAATTTTTTTCTTAATACTTATTTTTATTTTAATAACTTTATTTTATTTTATCTTCTTTCTTTTTTTTCTACCTTTTATTCTGAGCCATGTGGAGGACAGGCTCTTGGTGGTCCAGCCAGGTATCAGGGTTGTGCCACTGAGGTAGGAGAGCCAAGTTCAGGACACTGGTCCACAAGAGATCTCCCAGCTCCACGTAATATCAAACAGTGAAAATCTCCCAGAGATCTCCATCTCAACACCAGCACCCAGCTTCACTCAACGACCAGCAAGCTACAGTACAGGACACCCTATGCCAAACAACTAGCAAGACAGGAACACAACCCCACCCATTAACACAGAGGCTGCCTAAAATCATAATAAGTCCACAGACACCCCAAAACACACCACCAGACGTGGACCTGCCCACCAGAAAGACAAGATCCAGCCTCACCCACCAGAACACAGGCACTAGTCCCCTCCACCAGGAAGCCTACACAACCCACAGAACCAACCTTAGCCACTGGGGACAGACACCAAAAACAGCAGGAACTATGAACCTGCAGCCTGCAAAAAGGAGACCCCAAACACAGTAAGATAAGCAAAATGAGGAGACATAGAAACACACAGCAGATGAAGAAGCAAGGCAAAAACCCACCAGACCTAACAAATGAAGAGGAAATAGGCAGTCTACCTGAAAAAGAATTCAGAATAATGATAGTAAAGATGATCCAAAATCTTGGAAATAGAATGGAGAAAATACAAGAAACATTTAACAAGGACCTAGAAGTACTAAAGAGCAAACAAACAGAGATGAACAGCACAATAAATGAAATTAAAAATTCTCTACAAGGGATCAATAGCAGAATAACTGAGTCAGAAGAACAGATAAGTGACCTGGAAGATAAAATAGTGGAAATAACTACTGAAGAGCAGAATAAAGAAAAAAGAATGAAAAGAACTGAGGACAGTCTCAGAGACCTCTGGGACAACATTAAATGCATCAACATTCGAATTATAGGGGTCCCAGAAGAAGAAGAGAAAAAGAAAGGGACTGAGAAAATATTTGAAGAGATTATAGTTGAAAACTTCCCTAATATGGGAAAGGAAATAGTTAATAAAGTCCAGGAAGCACAGAGAGTCCCATACAGGATAAATCCAAGGAGAAACACAAGAAGACACATATTAAACAAACTATCAAAAATTAAATACAAAGAACAAATATTAAAAGCAGCAAGGGAAAAACAACAAGTAACACATAAGGGAATCCCCATAAGGTTAACAGCTGAACTTTCAGCAGAAACTCTGCAAGCCAGAAGGGAGTGGCAGGACATATTTAAAGTGATGAAGGAGAAAAATCTACAACCAAGATTACTGTACCCAGCAAGGATCTCATTCAGATTTGATGGAGAAATTAAAAGCTTTACAGAAAAGCAAAACCTAAGAGAGTTCAGCACCACCAAACCAGCTTTACAACAAATCCTAAAAGAACTTCTCTAGGCAGGAAACAGAAGAAAAGGAAAAGACGTACAATAATAAACCCAAAACAATTAAGAAAATGGTAATAGGAATATAAATATTGATAATTACCTTAAATGTAAATGGATTAAATGCTCCCACCAAAAGACACAGACTGGCTGAATGGATACAAAAACAAGACCCATATATAGGCTGTCTACAAAAGACCCACTTCAGACCTAGGGACACATACAGACTGAAAGTGAGGGGATGGAAAAAGATATTCCATGCAAATGGAAATCAAAAGAAAGCTGGAGTAGCAATTCTCTTATCAGACAAAATAGACTTTAAAACAAAGACTATTACAAGAGACAAAGAAGGACACTACATAATGATCAAGGGATCAATCCAAGAAGAAGATATAACAGTTGTAAATATTTATGCACCCAACATAGGATCACCTCAATACATAAGGCAAATACTAACAGCCATAAAAGGGGAAATCGACAGTAACACAATCATAGTAGGGGACTTTAACACCCCACTTTCACCAATGGACAGATCATCCAAAATGAAAATAAATAAAGAAACACAAGCTTTAAACGACACATTAAACAAGATGGACTTAATTGATATTTATAGGACATTCCATCCAGAAACAACAGAATACACATTCTTCTCAAGTGCTCATGCAACATTCTCCACGATAGATCATATCTTGGATCACAAATCAAGCCTTGGTAAATTTAAGAAAATCTTTTCTGACCACAACGCTATGAGACTAGGTGTCAATTAAGGAAAAAATCTGTAAGAAACACAAACACATGGAGGCTAAACAACACACTACTTAATAACCAAGGGATCACTGAAGAAATCAAAGAGGAAATCAAAAAATATCTAGAAACAAATGACAATGAAAACATAATGAACCAAAACCTATGGGATGCAGCAAAAGCAGTTCTAAGAGGGAAGTTTATAGCTATACAAGCCTACCTTAAGAAACAAGAAACATCTCAAATAAACAACCTAACCTTACACCTAAAGCAATTAGAGAAAGAAGAACAAAAAAACCCCAAAGTTAGCAGAAGGAAAGAAATCATAAAGATCAGATCAGAAATAAATGAAAAAGAAATGAAGGAAACGATAGCAAAAATCAATAAAACTAAAAGCTGGTTCTTTGAGAAAATAAACAAAATTGATAAACCATTAGCAGACTTATCAAGAAAAAAAGGGAGAAGACTCAAATCAATAGAATTAGAAATGAAAAAGGAGAAGTAACAAATGACACTGTAGATATACAAAGGATCATGAGAGATTATTACAAGCAACTATATGCCAATAAAATAGACAAATTCTTAGAAATGCACAACCTTCCAACACTGAACCAGGAAGAAACAGAAAATATGAACAGACCATTCACAAGCACTGAAATTGAAACTGTGATTAAAAATCTTCCAACAAACAAAAGCCCAGGACCAGATGGCTTCACAGGCGAATTCTATCAAACATTTAGAGAAGAGCTAACACCTATCCTTCTCAAACTCTTCCAAAATATAGCAGAGGGAGGAACACGCCCAAACTCATTCTACGAGGCCACCATCTGATAACAAAACCAGACAAAGATGTCACAAAGAAAGAAAACTACAGACCAATATCACTGATGAACATAGATGCAAAAATCCTCAACAAAATACTAGCAAATGGAATCCAACAGCACATTAAAAGGATCATACATTATGATCAAATGGGGTTTAACCCAGGAATGCAAGGATTCTTCAATATATGCAAGTCAATCAACGTGATACACCATATTAACAAATTGAAGGAGAAAAAACATATAATCATCTCAATAGATGCAGAGAAAGCTTTTGACAAAATTCAACACCCATTTATGATAAAA
The DNA here is from genome assembly GCF_964374135.1 of Grampus griseus. Classification (NCBI taxonomy): domain Eukaryota; kingdom Metazoa; phylum Chordata; class Mammalia; order Artiodactyla; family Delphinidae; genus Grampus; species Grampus griseus. The sequence goes on from NC_139019.1 coordinate 43,745,120, forward strand.
AAAAAAAACCTCCAGAAAGTAGGCATAGAGGGAACTTTCCTCAACATAATAAAGGCCATATACAACAAACCCACAGCCAACATCATTCTCAATGGTGAAACACTGAAAGCATTTCCACTAAGATCAGGAACAAGACAACATTGCCCACTCTCACCACCATTATTCAACATAGTTTGGAAGTTTTAGCCGTACCAATCAGAGAAGAAAAAGAAATAAAAGGAATCCAAATTGGATAAGAAGAAGTAAAGCTGTCACTGTTTGCAGATGACACGATACTGTACATAGAGAATCCTAAAGATGCTACCAGAAAACTACTAGAGCTAATCAATGAATTTGATAAAGTAGCAGGATACAAAATTAATGCACAGAAATCTCTTGCATTCCTATACACTAATGATGAAAAATCTGAAAGTGAAATTAAGAAAACACTGCCATTTACCATTGCAACAAAAAGAATAAAATATCTAGGAATAAACCTACCTAAGAAGACAAAAGACCTGTATGCAGAAAATTATAAATCACTGATGAAAGAAATTAAAGATGATACCAACAGTTGGAGAGATATACCATGTTCTTGGATTGGAAGAATCAACATTGTGAAAATGACTCTACTACCCAAAGCAATCTATAGATTCAATGCAATCCCTATCAAACTACCACTGGCATTTTTCACAGGACTAGAACAAAAAAATCTCACAATTTGTATGGAAACACAAAAGACCCTGAACAGCCAAAGCAATCTTGAGAAAGAAAATCAGAGCTGGAGGAATCAGGCTCCCTGACTTCAGACTATACTACAAAGCTACAGTAATCAAGACAGTGTGGTACTGGCACAAAAACAGAAATATAGATCAATGGAACAGGATAGAAAGCCCAGAGATAAACCCACACACATATGGTCACCTTATCTTTGATAAAGGAGGCAAGAATATACAGTGGAGAAAAGACAGCCTCTTCAATAAGTGGTGCTGGGAAAACTGGACAGCTACATATAAAAGAATGCAATTAGAACACTCCCTAACACCATACACAAAAATAAACTCAAAATGGATTAAAGACCTAAATGTAAGGCCAGACACCATCAAACTCTTAGAGAAAAACATAGGCAGAACACTCTATGACATAAATCACAGCAAGATCCTTTTTGACCCACCTACTAGAGAAATGGAAATGAAAACAAAAATAAACAAATGGGCCCTAATGAAACTTAAAAGTTTTTGCATAGCAAAGGACACCATAAACAAGACCAAAAGACAACCCTCAGAATGGGAGAAAATATTTGCAAATGAAGCAACTGACAAAGGATTAATCTCCAAAATTTACAAGCAGCTCATGCAGCTCAATTACAAAAAACCAAACAACCCAATCCAAAAATGGGCAGAAGACCTAAATAGACATTTCTCCAAAGAAGATATACAGACTGCCAACAAACACATGAAAGAATGCTCAACATCATTAATCATTAGAGAAATGCAAATCAAAACTACAATGAGATATCAACTCACACCGGTCAGAATGGCCATCATCAAAAAATCTACAAACAATAAATGCTGGAGAGGGTGTGGAGAAAAGGGAACTCTCTTGCACTGTTGGTGGGAATGTCAATTGATACAGCCACTATGGAGAACAATATGGAGGTTCCTTAAAAAACTAAAAATAAAACTACCATACAACTCAGCAATCCCACTCCTGGGCATATACGGTGAGAAAACCATAATTCAAAAAGAGTCATGTACCAAAATGTTCATTGCAGCTCTATTTACAATAGCCAGGACATGGAAGGAACCTAAGTGTCCATCAACAGATGAATAGATCAAGAAGATGTGGCACATATATACAATGCAATATTACTTAGCCATAAAAAAGGAACGAAACTGAGTTATCTGTAGTGAGGTGGATGGACCTAGAGACTGTCATGCAGAGTGAAGTAAGCCAGAAAGAGAAAAACAAATACCGCATGCTAACACATATATATGGAATCTAAAAAAAAAAAGAGAAAATGGTCAGAAGAACCTAGGGGCAAGACGGGAATAAAGATGCAGACCTACTGGAGAATGGATTTGAGGATACGGGGAGGGGGAGGGGTAAGCTGGGAAAACGTGAGAGAGTGGCACGGACCTATATACACTACTAAGCGTAAAATAGATAGCTAGTGGGAAGCAGCCACATAGCTCAGGGAGATCAGCTCGGTGCTTTGTGATCACCTAGAGGGGTGGGATAGGGAGGGTGGGAGGGAGGGAGATGCAAGAGGGAAGAGATATGGGAACATATGTATATGTATAACTGATTCACTGTTATAAAGCAGAAACTGACACATCATTGTAAAGCAATTATAGTCTAATAAAGATGTTAAAAAATTAGCAATTCCACTTCAATTAATTTATCTTAAGAAAATAAAGATGTGAGCAAAGATTAATGTACAAGGATATTCATAACAGTATTTGTTTTATAGGAAAAATTGAGAACAATTTTAATGCTCAGTAACATAACACTAAATACAGTAAGTGCCAATGTGCACTCCCATGTCCAATCACATAAGTTATTTCACGTGTCTGGTGTACATTTTCACGTGCGTGCATTCTCTACAAGTGGTTATGCTTTTGCGTACTTTACTGTACAGTATTGTATAAAGTACAGTATCTTTATCTCAAGCCCAGGATGTCTGGAGTCAAGCAAAAAAGCAGAGGTGATGTAGCTGGTACTACTGCACTTTTCAAGGTATACTGTACTGTAAGATTAAAAATATTTTCTTTATTTTTTGTGTTTGTTTTTTATGTATTATTTGTGTGAAAAGTATTATAAACCTATTACAGTACAGACTGTATAGCCGAACGTGTTAGTTGGGTACCTAGGCTAATTTTGTTGGGCTTAATGAGCAAATTGGACTTACGAACGTGCTCTCGGAACGGAACTCGTTCGTACGTCGGGGACTTACTGTAGATGATGGTATAGCCATTAAAAAGGATGATCAAAATGTAATAGTATTACCTTAAATATTAAATAATGGGGAAAGTTATAAAATACTAAAGACAGACAAGGTAATTTTTATGGGAAAATGTACCTATATACATAAATAGTCCAGAAGAATATACGGTATAATTATGGCTTATTTTAACATTCTTCCTTCTTTCTAAATTTTCTGGAATAAATATATAAAGACTTGTATAACTTTATTATTAAAAACACATTTTATTTAAAAAAAGAATAAAAGTATCAGAGACCAAAAATGCTACTGGCCAAATGTTTGTCATTGATACCTGCAGCCCCTCCTTTCTACTTGAAAAGTCAGGATAGGCTAACTGATGAAACAGATAAACCCTAAAGCTTGGCAGCTCTTCTCTGAGCAGTGACTTAGGAACCAAGGCTCTTTCAATCTACAGCCTTCACTAAATCCTTTGCATTAGAAGAGAGAATATTTAGGGTTACACAGGTTTTCTTAGACAAGCCCAGATGGAATTCACAATATCACCCAATTCCACTGGCCATACCTCGGTCATAATGCCATGTCTAACTACAAGGAAGACTGAGAAACAACTAGTTACATGACTAGGAGGAAAAAGAGAATAATTTGGTCATCAACTAGCCAGTTGCAGCTATACTAGCATAACCAATACCAGGACAACTTCCACATGGAAACTCTACTTGTTACATAGAGTTGGGAGTGAGGCATCCTTCCAAGAACTAGAAAATGAGAAAATGAAAATTAACCTAGCTAAAGCCAACCCCAGTACATAAAAGTGTATCCAGTTCCTACCTTTTTGAGCAATGAACAGGAGAGAATCAAATGGATATTGCAGAAGAGGGCAGGCATTCTCACCTATACTCTGTGCTCCAGGGCTTATTTTTTCAACCACCAACTCATGACCACGTTGCCAGAACATAAGGGTTTCACACTATCCATGACTGTAACCCAACAGACGATAGATAGGCTAAAGATAGACCAGCATTATGCTTATTTTGATAGACTCAGAATGAATCGGGCTCATAGGGTCCAGTCTTCAGAAACATGACTGGACCAATAGATCTGAAATTGTAGCACAATCAAACATTAATGTAGTCAAATATTTTAACCCAAAATCTAACAATATGAAACACTCTGTCTAAAGAAAGAATGTATTGATAGATATTATCTTCAGAGAATTTAGTAAAAGAAAGAGCTAAGAGTAAGAATTTGGCAGTTTATCCATCAACGTTCAGTAACAGACATTAAATCATAATTTTAGCGAATATTCATTGAACTCTGTGGCTCTCAGGCTTCTAAATATTTCACACACATTGTATCACCTAATTCTGTAACAATTCTGTGAAATAACTTCTGTCATCATACCCTTTCAATAGAGGAAGAAACAAATGGTTAGGGAGTGTAAGTGACCTGCTTAAGTTTTCAGTTTGTGTCAGAGTCAGGAGCGAACCAAAGGTTTCTGATACCAGGAGCTGAGAGTCAGTTCACTCACAGCATCACATGGGACATGAAAATCATGGTCACCCAAGAGGTGTACCCTGTGGCAGAGCAGAAATAATTCATCATGTTCTACCTTGGCCTGGATGAAATATTTCCCCAACCGATTGTTTCTAAACTTGGCTGGTGTCACCGGGGAGCTTATAAAAAATACAGTTCCCAAGCCCTATCCCAGCCATTACTAAATGAAAATCTCTACAAGCAGGGCTCGAGGATCCATACTCTTACAAAGCTCCTATGGTGATTCTGATGTGCAATTACCTTCGGGAATTAATACTCCAGAATTTCCCTCCCTTGGCTCTGATTCACACAATTGAAAGATTCTATTTAAAAATTCAGCCATGTTGGGCTTCCCTGGTGGCACAGTGGTTGAGAGTCCGCCTGCCAATGCAGGGCACACGGGTTCGTGCCCCAGTCCGGGAAGATCCCACATGCCGTGGAGCAGCTGGGCCCGTGAGCCATGGCCGCTGGGGCTGCGCGTCCGGAGCCTGTGCTCCGCAACGGGAGAGGCCACAACAGTGAGAGGCCCGTGTACCACACACACACAAAAAATTCAGCCATGTTGACAATGGGACACGTATCCTAGATGGTGTGCATAAAATTCCACTCACAGGAAAATTTATACTCTTTTATAAATTAATAAGTTAGCTTTCAGTTTTATAGATGAGTCTTTTAGAAACTTGATCGACATAAGGAGAGCCCCCCGCCCCAAATCTGTTCATTTCACTTTGTGGTTTGGTTGGGTGAACAAGAGTTCTGGTTTGCCCAGATATTTTCTAGTTTTCACAATGAAAGTCTCACTTCCCAGGAGATTCCTCTGGTCAAACTGGTATGATTGGTAGGGTGACCACCGCATCCCAGTTTGCCCGAGCCTGCCCCATGCTTTAAAATTGAAGGTCCCATGTTCTGGGAACTCCCTGAGTCCCAGGCAAAATGCACTGGCTGGTCACCCCTACTTGTTCACAAATCATTGCTTCCCTATAAGACTCCCTCTGCATAGTCTGATAACCTCAGACAAATTCTCTATTTTACCTTTTACTAAAATATCCCATCCCAAGACTCAATGATATCCAGAGTTTCAGGAAATAAGGATTTCACCCCTATGGAGGCCTCATGTATAGCAAAACATACAGCTTATAGGCCACAGTGGGGACTTATTCAGAGAAAAGAAAATCATCATGTAGGATTTCTCAAAATTGGAATGCTCTGTAATTTCCTCTCATCCTTTTATAAATAGGATTGAAAAAGCAAACAAAGGTGTGTTGCTATTTAGTTCCAAACACTGATGGGAAGGAATCCAAGGGTCACACCAGATATGTGATCATGGAAACTCCAAGGTCTCTGGAGTCTGCAGAAAAAACTTTGATGTCACCAAGTGTTCCCGATCAAAGAAGAGCCCCAGTGCCTCCCTCCTTGACCGAATGTCTCTCTGATGTGGGGTTCGGACTTCATTACTCATCTCTCACACTGGTTGTGTTTCAAGTGAGTGACCCAAGTGAATGAGTTTGCCTAATTAGATTTCCACTTTGTTTCTGAGACCTTTTCTTCACGCAACAATTGGTGAGCACTGGGTCAGTCATTTATAAATTAACACATCTGAATATTCATAAACAGCATCTGCTTTAGTGTTCCCAAACTCTGCTTCATGAATAATTCACGTCTGACAGCAACCTGTGTTATTCAATTTATTTAAAGACTACAATCAATACAGCATGCTGCTCTAAAACACAGCAACCAGTCCTTTAACTGGAGTGTGCTTTACAATTTCTTTCCAGTTATTTCTCCATCACACTGAACCACAAATATAGGGTAATTACTAATAATTCTATCTCCATTTGCATGTCACCACAATCAACATATTGATTGCTTTTTGATTATAATAAATGGTTGGTTAAATTGAAGGTTTGCGATTAAGAATGTTAAGTTCTGATATTTATTTAATTCAGCTGCACCAATTTAGGTTCTACACGGTAATTTCATAAAAAGCTTTTGAGAATCAAAGTAGTTATTTGAATCAAGTTATAAAGAAAACCCAGTTTCCCCAGGAGAATCTGGCATTTGAATAAATTACACCAACTAGGGGTTTGGTTTTCCCTCTTGGAGCATACAAATCATTCCAGCATTATGCTTATTTTGATATGTAAATAGAATGGAGGAAAACTTAGGGAATTTCTTTGGTTAATTTCTTATTTTAGGATTTAAAGAAATAAGCTCCAGAGAAAGACTAAATAAAGATTAAATGAAACTTTGCTCTAGGCATAAATAAGGTCTTAAACTGGCTGCGTAAAGACAAAACAAGAATTATAGGAGAAATATGATAGGATAGTCACTTTGGTAGAGAATTTGAGAGATTATCAAGATTTTGGCTTATAGCCAGGAACCTCATTTCAAAGGAATGAAAATCCACTATATTTTAGAGTCCCTTAGGAGGAGACACCAAATTTTTATATAAACTCAGTTTTGTGATTAACAAAAATCAGCCCAAACTAGAATGATCAGTGTTAGGAAATTCTTACTGACATCATTCAGAGTGCACTGTCATCTCATTTCCTCTTATTCTCTTTGAATGGCCATATTTCAATGCCTTCCTCATTTAAGAAACGTAAGTTCTGATGAGGACTGTGGCTCTCCCTCCACTAATGAGGGACATGATGAAGTTATACAGAATCAGCTTTCATACTTTCTTAATTTAAAGACATACATGTTTCATATTGTCATGTTTCTGAAACCAAGATGTATGATTAATATATTCTTTCCTCCTCCTCCCTAAAAAAAGCTGTTATTAATTGCATAATCTCACAATTAATACTGTCTTAGACTGAAACCATGATACTATCATTGCTCATGGGCTCATGTAGACTAGAGTTTTCTTGGAAGTATTAATCAACCTGGACCACGCCTGACTTTTTACAGAAACCCAACTCTTTCCTATTTGTAAAGCCACTATGGGAACTAAGGCTTCCAGATACCCTACTTTTAGTTCATTATGGTTTACTTCCACGTCAGCATTGGACACCACTCAAGATGAAACTTCTTTGTCATCTCTCAACTCTTAAACTGTCTTCCCCAGACTACTTTTTTCCCCTTTCTCCTGCCCCAATCACTGCTTTTCCTCTCCCTCCTAAATCTGCCCATTGTGCTCTTGGGAAACCCTATTTCCTATATACGAACTCCACTGGGTTTTCAACATCACAAAGTGTTCCCTAGCTCTCCTTGCCTAAACTGAAACCCAGACCTTCCCAAAGGAAACTGCTTGCCCTGTCACCCTCCGAATAGTTGCTTCTCACTCTTCCACGCATGATGTACCCTGAGGTCAAGAGATTAGCTTGACAGCATCTTCCCTAAATAACGATGCATTCAGGCCATTATTTTTCCAGCCTCTTTTAAGGACCATAACCTGGGTTTACTGTCCCTGCTTCCTCATCTCTCTTGTTAACCTCCTCATTATGTTCCATCATTCACTATGAACCTTGACTTCTCATTCCCTCTTTCCCCCAATGTATCATCACTGATGGTTGCTTCAACATCCATGTGAAAGACCCATTCAACACTTCAGTGTCTTGTTTCTTTATCTATTCAACTCCAAATACCATCACCTTCACCTACTTCAGTTTATACATTTTAGACCTCACCACCTCCTAAAATGATTCCACCTGTAAAATTTTCAAACATTCCATTAACTGCATAATCTCCTATCCTCACGTTTCTCCCACTCTGTCCCCCTGTCCTTGTCATTCTTGTTTCTTCATCCTCTCTGCACTTTCTTTTCTATCTAATCTAGAGCCATCACTTCTACCACTCTCTATCCAGTTTCCTCCACTACCTCCCTCTTTGGTCCTTCCATCACACATGCCTGGCAAAACGCCAACCCTGGAGAAGCCAACCTCATGCCTTCTGGGCTCCACACCTAGTCTGTGGGTGCTGATGGGAAAAAAAAATACCCAACTCTACAAACACACATAGTCAAATCACTCTGAACTCCTGGACTCCAGCCAGGTCCTCAGTGGCTGCCTGATAATCCTATTGTCTGGGTAGCTTTACTCTCACTCTCTACAGAAATCATTTCAAACTCCTCCACCCTTTTCTTTACCTATAGCCCATCACTCCTCACTCTCTATTGGAGACATCACCTCAAAGAAAATAGAAGCCATCATTTGGGAGCTCCCTCAACTTTCTGCTACCTAACGCACAAATTTCCTAGTGTCTCTACCTTTTCTTCCTTCTTTTCCCCATCGTCAAAATGGGAAAGATGTACTGCCTCTTATTTAAATCTGTTCTCTCTACCTGTAATCTGATCTCATTTGGTTCTACTGTCTCTCAATATTGTATCTTTACTCTTGCTCTCACACTAGCTCCTTCCTGGAAGAATTTAAACAGGTCCTCATCTTTAAAAAAATGAACCCGCTCTGAACTCCGTATCTACCCAGACTTATTTTCTCCCTTTCATAGACAAGACTCTACACAGAGGTGCCTGCACTCAATATGTCCTCATCCTCACCTGTCATTCATCACTTGGCTACTGCAGTCTTGGCTTCTCATGCCACTGAAGTGACTCTCACTAAGATCTCCAATCCCTGTTGTTAAACATTTGACCTCTGTAGTGTTTGCCCATATTAACCATGTCACTGTTTTGAAGCTCTCTTTCCTAGAATTCTATGAAGCCATGTTCTCTTGGTTCCCATCCTGCTTCTCTGACCACTTCTCTTTTTCTCTAGACACCTCTTCCTCTGCTCATCCTTGAATGTAAGTGACCCTCAGGGTTCTGTTTTGGCTCTATTCTATTCTCTCCTGGATGACCTTCATCACTTCTGTGCCTTCAATTATCATCCATATTGTGTCAGTTCAGGTTTTCCAAAAAGCATTCACCAAGATGTGATAAGATGTGCAAGAGATTTATTGGGGGAACATCTGTAAAGGATACAGGGAAGGGAGAAGAAATAGTCTGGGAAAACATTTAGATCATGACGTCATTCTGACACCTTTGGAAGAAGAGGGAGAAGGAAGGAAGATTGGTAGGAAGAGTCTCAGACTGCCAGCCAGTTCTCAGAAAGTTCTAGTCAGTTCTATGGAGAATCCTGGAACCAAAGCCACCTGTTAAGTAGTCCTGTGGCTGGCTGGGAAGTGTGGCCTTGGTGTGAACACAGTACAGGATCCAGAGCGGGCAGAGCTGGGTCTGTCAGTCAACTATGCTTCCCGTAGCGGTTTCTCTTGAAGGAGGTCTGAGCAGTGCACTTTCTGGTTACCACACATACCAATACATTTCAACCTTGGCAGGGCATGAGAACCCTGATGGAGCTCTTTAAAAACGTATGCATCTACATCCTGCCTCCTGAAAATTTTGATTTAGTTAGTCTTCATTGAGGTCAGACATCTTATTGCAAGAAGCCTCCCAGCAATTCTGATTCCTAGCCAAGTTTGGGAACAATGATCTTTATGTTGATTACTCGAACTGTTCTATTCAGTCTAGATCTCCATCCTTAGGTCTAGACACATATAATCAACTGCCTACTGGGTCTTTCCATTTGGATGTCCCATATTAAGATCAATAAAATCTGCCCAAATCCTGTTGCTTCTGCCCTATTTCAGGGACTGCCAATACCTTTCACCTCTCAGTGGTCCAAATCAGAAACTATGGCATCCTCATTGACTCCCCTCTCCCTCATTCCTTACAGGCACTTAGTAACCAAGTCCTGTTGATTCTGCCTTCTTGATATTTTCTGAATCTCTCTCTCTTCCTCAGTGCCACTATGTTAGTTCAAGCTCTCACTCTTACCTCCATTCTTAACCCCTCTAACTCATTCTTCACACAACAGCTAGGTTACCCTTCCGTCACACACATCTGATAATGTCATCCTGTTGTCTCCTCATGGCTCTCAAGACAAAGTCAAGAATCCTTTATATATTACACAAGGCTCTACACATTTGGACCCCTGTGTATCTGCCCTGTTTTGTCTCTTGCTGTCATCCTCCCTCCTGCTGAGCTACCTGCAGTTCTGGGAGATCTCCAGGCCTCTGTATCAGCTGCAACCTCTTCCTGGAATACCTGTCCACTTTTTTCCTTGCTAATCTCTAGTCTCTCAAGGCTCCATTTGAATTCACTTACTTTGTAAGCCTTCCTTAAGATCAATGTCTCTTTCTAACTCCTCCAAGACTGGGTTAGATGTCCTTGCACTCCCCCCACAAAGCATCCTATCATTGCATGTTTCACAATGATGAATGTGATTCTTGAAGCTACGGATGTGCCTTCTTCACTATAATATTCCCAGCAATTAGCACAGTGCTTAGCATAATGTAGGCACTCAATAAATATTCATGTATGAATGAATGAATAAATGAATGAATAAGTGAGTGATGCTGTGGTCTCTGTACTAGACACTGCAGTTCTAAGCTATGCACCGTGAGGTCTATAAGCAGAAGAAAGAGCATGGGCTTTGAAGTCCAGCATGGCCTCCTTCTGCATAAACCTGGGCAAATACTTAACCTCTTTGACCTTCTGTCTTCTCATCTGTAAACTGAAGACTTTCCCTCTGGATTGCTGTAATGACTAAATGAATTGTTATTTAACACATGGTGCCTGTCATATGGAAGGTGCACCCCAAAATTCTAGTTTCTTGATTCTCCTCACGTTCACCATATTTCAGTTTAACTCTATCCAGTCGAATCCAATATGCCTTCTTCATTCTTTTCCCATTAGAGCTGTTTCCTTCCTGTATATTAGACCATCTTCCCACAACTCATCTACATAGCCAACTTCCTCTTTTCTTTGATTTCTTCCAAGAGCTGATTCCTGCACCTCATTGCTGAAGCAGACACCGCTAATGGTTTTTACAGAAACTGTGGCGTCAGACACAGCAGCAGATCCATAAGTTACTGCACATTCATGTGAGCAAAAGATAGGGCTTGAATTCCCAGGTGGGAAATGATAAATATAATTGCTGAAGTGGATACCATTAATGGTTTCTGCAGAAATTGTACTGTCAGATCCTTCATCATATGGACACTTGAACTCCCAAGAGCAACCAGGAAAATAAATTCTGGTGTATCAGAAGTTCTTAGCCAAATCTTGGGCATTAAAACATAATCTCATGTAAGTATTTGATGGGGACAAAGCAAAAGCTATATAACAAATCCTTCTCACCCAGATGTTCTTAAAAAAACTGACTTAGGACTCCTGTCCTACATAGATTAATTAACTAACTAATTAAATTTTCCAGTAGTTACTGAATGTCTTGTGTGCACCAGGCACTGTGACTGATCTAAGAACAAGTACAGTTTGGAACTGGAAGCAGTTTAGCACAGTAGTTAACAGCTTGGCTCCAGTTCCTGTCTGCTCCTACTCAAACATAGGCTCCATCACTCACTACTTGTGTGACCTTGATCAGTTACCTGCTCTGTGCCTCAGTTTTCTTGTCTGTAAATTGGGCATAATGGTAGTACCATCCTGATAAGATTACAAGGAACAAATGAGTTAATACATGTTAGGTGTTACTTAGAACTGTGCTTACCACAGTATACACTTAAATATATTAACCATAATTATTGTGGGAACATAGAGGAGGGCATCCACCCCAGGCCTGGAGACCAAGACAGGCTTCCTGGAGGAAATGATGTCTAAACTGAGACTAGAAGGATGAGTATAGGTGAAGGAAAGAGTGTTTTAGACAGCAGGAACAGCATGTATAAAGCCCCACATCCCAGTGACTCTGATCCAAGGTAGAAAACTGTTAGTTGAGAGTTGCTCGTTGTAGTGTGTGTGTGTGTGTGTGTGTGTGTGTGTGTGTGTGTGTGTGTGTAAGTAGTGATAAAATAATGATAAAAGTAAGCAGGGGTGCCACATGTCTTCCATTTGTCCCTTCACATTACAATCTTCTCCACCCTGCTCGAGGCTGACTTCTATGGACCATCTCCGTGGCTCCTTTGCTTACTGGCTTCCAGTTGTATTTGGTCAGTGAGAAGGCTGAAAGGCCATCTGATGGAGGAAGGAAAGTAAGGGTGGGATATCACTCCCCTGGCTCCCTTCCTGTAGGGTCTCAGTGAGCCACAGCTCCTTTCAATCAGCCTCATCACCCAACAACCGTCCCCAGGCATGGGGAAAGAATCCCCCAGGAAAACATCAAGGAGAAGGAGATCACCAAGTCTGATATCCTTTGGATTCCTAAATATTTCTAACACCACTGGATGTTTCCCACCCTGTCCCAAGTGTCAGCCGTGAGGAGGAAGGTCTCTATCTTTCTCTTTGTACACCTCTTCTATTTCTTAAAATCTCCTAGGGTCAAAAAGTGTGAATTTCAATAAACAGAATGAAAAGACAACCTACAAACTGGGAGAAAATATTTGCAAACTGTGTGACCCACAAGGGGTTAATTTCCAAAATATACAAACAGTTCATAAAACTCAATATCAAAAAAACAAACAACCCAGGAGTTCTCTGGTTGCCTAGTGGTTAGGATTCAGTGCTTTCACTACCATGGCCCAGGTTCAATCCCTGGTCGGGGAACTGAAATCCCACAAGCCTCAAAGCGAGGCCAAAAGAAAAAAACAACCCATTCAAAAAATGGGCAAAAAAAAAAAAAAAAAAAAGGGCAGAAGATCTAAATAGACATTTCTCCAAAGAAGATCTACAGATGGCCAAAAGTCACATGAAAAGGCATTCAACGTCGCTAATTACTAGAAAAATGCAAACCAAAACTACAATGAGGTATAACCTCACACTGGTCAGAATGACTATCAAAAAGTTTACAAGTTATAAATGTTGGTGGGACTTCCCTGGTGGCGCAGTGGTTAAGAGTCCGCCTTCCAATGCAGGGGACGGGTTTGAGCCCTGGTCCGGGAAGATCCCACATGCCGCAGAGCAGCTAAGCCCGTGCGCCACAACTACTGAGCCTGTACTCCAGAGCCCGCGAGCCACAACTATTGAAACCTGTGTGCCTAGAGCCCGTGCTCTACAACAAGAGAAGCCACCGCAATGAGAAGCCCACACAGCACAATGAAGACCCAGCACAGCCATAAATAAATAAATAAATAGATAGATAGATAGATTTTAATAAATAAATAAATAAATGCTGGAGAGAGTGTGGGGAAAAGGGAACCCTCCCACACTGTTGGTGGGAATGTAAATTGGTGCAGCCATTATGGAAAACAGTAGGGCAGTTCCTTACAAAACTAAAAACAGAGCTACCATATGATTCAGCGACCCTGCTCCTGGGCATATATCTGGAAAAGATGAAAACTCTAATTGAAAAAGATACATGCACCCCAATGTTCATAGCAGCACTATTTACAACAGCCAAGACATGGAAGCAACCTAAATGTCCATCAACAAACAGATGGATAAAGAAGGTGTGGTATATATATTACAATGGAATATGAGTCATAAAAAAGAATGAAATATTGGTATATGCAGCAACATGGATAGACCTAGAGAATATCATATTAAGTGAAGTAAGTCAGCCAGAGAAAGACAAATATTATATGATATCACTTATATGTAGAATCTAAAAAATACGAATGAATTTATTTACAAAACAGAAACAGACTCAGAGATATAGAAAACAAACTTATGGTTACCAAAGGGGAAAGGAAGGGGAGGGATAAATTAAGAGTATGGGATTAACAGATACATATTACTATATATAAAATAGATAAACAACAGGATTTACTGTATAGAACAGGGAACTATATTCAATATCTTACAATTACTTATAATGGAAAAGAATATATATATATGTATACACATGAATCACTTTGCTATACACCTGAAGCTAACACAATATTGTAAATCAGCTATACTTCAATTAAAAAAAAGATGTGGATTTCAACTTTTTCTTTTTTTTTTTTAAAAATTGAGGTAAAATTGGTAAACACATTAATTTGAAGTGTACAACTTAATAATTCAATATTTGTGTACACTACAAAGTGATCACCACAATAAGTCTAGTTACCATCTGTCACCATACAATTGACCTCCTTAGCTCTTTTTACCCACCACCCCCCAACCTCCTTCTTCTCTGATAACCTCCAATCTGTTCTCTGTATCTAAGAGTCTTGTTTTTGTTGTTTTGTTTGTTCATTTGTTTTGTTTTTTAGATTCCACATATAAGTGAAATCATAAGGTATTAGTCTTACTCTGACTGACTTATTTCATTTAGCATAATACCCTCAAGGTCCATCCATGTTGTCACAAATGGCAAGATTTCTTTCTTTTTTATGGTTGAGTAGTATTCTATTATGTATGTATACCACATCTTGTTTATCTATTCATCTATCAATGGACACTTGAGTTGTTTCCATGTCTTGGCTACTGTAAATAATGCTGCAATGAACACAGGGGTGCGTATATCTTTTCAAATTAGTGTTTTTATTTTCTTCAGATAAATACCCAGAAATGGAATAGCTGGATCATATGGTAGTTCTATTTTTAATTATTTGAGGAACCTCCATACTGTTCTCCACAGTGGCTGCACCCATTTACATTCCCACCAACAGTACATGAGGGTTCCCTTTTCTCCACACCCTCACCAACACTAGTTATTTCTTGTCTTTTTGATAACAGCCATTCTGACAGGTGTGAGATAATATCTCCTTGTGGTTCAATTCTTTACTTTCTCTATGTTATGTCCTCCCTGTTTGTTGGGGCAGATGGCTACATAGTCCGACCATTTGATGGAAGTGGTGTCTACTTTATGCCGTGATATCAACCTCTATATACTGAATGCCTCAAGAGTGGCTCTGGAAATGAGATTCATAAGATAACTTGGCCCCAGGGATTACCTAGGGCAAAAATACATTTGTTTAACATGCTCAAGATATTTCACCTATTATATGAAGATTTACAATAATGTATATATAGTACATTACACAATTCTTGGACATAGTAAGCATTTATTATATAGTAGCAATTATTATTTTGTAAGTTAGAGATGATGCAGTGATGTGGTTATTATTATTAGGCAGTGACTCTGAAGGGCTCTCTCTATTGCACCCAAGTGACTACAGACCCACTTGCACAGTCTTTCTTCTTTTTTTTATATAAATTTATTTATTTTATTTATTTATTTTGGTTGTGTTGGGTCTTTGTTGTTGCGTGCGGGCTTTCTCTAGTTGCGGCGAGCGGGGGCTACTCTTCGTTGCGGTGCATGGGCTTCTCATTGTGGTAGCTTCTCTTTGTTGTGGAGCATGGGCTCTAGGTGCTCAGCCTTCAGTATTTGCAGCAAGGGGGCTCAGTAGTTGTGGCTCGCGGGCTGTAGAACGCAGGCTCAGTAGTTGTGGCACACAGGCTTAGTTGCTCCGAGGCATGTGGGATTTTCCCGGACCAGGGCTCGAACCTGTGTCCCCTGCATTGGCAGGCAGATTCTTAACCATAGCACCACCAGAGAAGTCCCAGCCTTTCTTCTTTTGGCCGATTTTTTTTTTTTCATTTTATGGTTTTTAACCCTGCATCTGTGTTCTTCTGTGTGGAACTGTGATAGAAAGAGTTGTCTCAATCCTGTTATCACTTGCCATGCAAATTTGCTGGCTTTTCTGCTTCCCAACACCACTCTGTTCTGCCTTGGGAAGCACATCTCCAAGTAGGAACGGGCAGCCACCACAGCGGTCCCTGATTCTAGCCCTGCAAATCTCTCGTCTGTACTACTTTCTCAAAGCCACTGGGAACAGAAAGGATTGCCAGGTGTGAAAGCTGCTGACACTAGTCCTGGCCGCTAGGGGCACTCTGGTCTCTCTAGTCACCAGAGGTGGAAGTGGTCAGGTAGAGATCATAGGAATGGGCTCTTCTGCATGAAAACAAGTTCTTGACCTAATGTAAATAGATAAGCCCCAGACTGGTTTTGTTTGCACAGTTCCGAGGTTTTATAGGAACCTGATCTTTCTTTTTGGTGTTATCTCACTTGGCTGGTGGACCAAGATGCATGAACTTTCACCTTAGGACAGTTTGGGGATGGCGCTGAGGTAAGACAGGGTGGTTTTATAAATCTTTTCTAGAATCCTCCAATCTTCTTTCTCTGTTTGGGCCCCCAGCCCATCCTGTCTAGCCTTGAGGTGCACTGCACACCTCCTATGTAGCAGCCCTGTTCTCTGAAGGAGGAGTGTATTCTACTTGGTCTCTGGCTCTTCAGTTTCATCTTCTGGACATTATGTGGGCTTCTAGACACTGGAAATCCTGCCTTAACTCATGATCTATTTCTCTTAATCCTGTTAGTTTTGTCTGACCTAAATCATTAGCTGGTTGTTAGACCTGGTTCTGTCTCTAATTCAATTCAGTGTCTCTCAAATCATGGTATGGAGACCACAGACATCAAAGCCACTTGGTATGTTTGTTAAGAATGACAATGTCCCTCACCTAACACACACACACACACACACACACACACACACACACACATCCTTAGATATTAGGTACAAAAATCTAGCAAACCAAATCCAAGTAATACACCAAGACCAAGTGGGATGTATTCGAGGTATGCAAGGTAGGTTCAAGATTCAAAAATCAATCAGTGTAATCCACCATATCAACATGCTAAAGAAAAAAATATTATCATATCAATTGAAACAGAAGAAAAAGTTTGATGAAATTCAACACTCATTCATGATAAAAAAAAAACTCTCAGTATATTAGGAATAAAGGGCAATTTCTCAGCCTCATGTATTTACAAAAACACCTAGGGACTTCCCTGGTGGCACAGTGGTTAAGAATCCTCCTGCCAATGCAGGGGACACAGGTTCAATCCCTGGTCCAGGAAGATCCCACATGCCGTGGAGCAACTAAGCCCATGAGCCACAACTACTGAGCCTGTGCTCTAGTGCCCAGGAGCCACAACTATTGAGCCCATGTGCCACAACTACTGAAGCCTGTGCGCCTAGAGCCCGAGCTCCACAACAAGAGAAGCCCCACAATGAGAAGCCCGCGCACCATAACAAAGAGTAGCCCCCGCTCACCGCAACTAGAGAAAGCCCACGCGCAGCAACGAAGACCCAAAGCAGCCAAAAATAATTAATTAATTAATTTTTTAAAGACCTATAGCTAAAATTACATTTAATAGTGAAAGGCTGCGTGCATTCACAAGAAGATTGAGAACAAGGCAAAGATGTCTGCTCCTACTTCTCTTATTCAACATAGTATTGGAAGTTTTAGCCAGTGCAGCAAGGCAAAGCAAGAAAATAAAAAGCATCCAAATTGGAAAGGAATAAATAAAACTGTCTCCATTTACATGATTGTCTACACAGAAAATCCCAAGAAATTTTTTTTAAATCTCCTAGAATTAATAAGTGAGGTCATCAAGATCTCAGGATAGAAGAAAATCATACAAAGATCAATAGTATTTCTATACACTAGCAATAAACACATGGACACAAATTAAAAATATAACACCATTTACAATTTTTCAAAAACCAATGAAATACTTAGATATAAAACTAACAAAACATGTACAGAACTCGCATGCTAAAAACTACAAAATGCTGATTAAAGAATTCAAAGAAGATCTAAATTAACGAAGAGACATACAATCAATATATTCAGGGATTGGAAGACTCAACATATTATGTCAATTGTCCCCAAATTGATATACACATTTAATGCAATTCCATTCAAAAATCTCAGCAACATTTTTGTAAATATAAAAAAGATTATTCTAAAATTTATATGAAAAGGCAAAGGAACTAGTATAGCTAAAACGTTTTTTAAAAAGAATAGTGGGAGGAATCAGTCCACCCAATTTCCAGACTTATTATATGGCAACAGTAATCAAAACTGTGTGGTATTAGTGGAAGAACAGACGCATAGATCAATGTGTGACCAGAACTGAGAATCCAGAAAGAGAGCCACACAAGTATGCTCAACAAATTTTTGACAAAGGTGCAAGAGCAATTCAATGAACACAGCCTTTTCAACAAATAGTGCTGGAGCAACTGACATCCACAGACAAAGAAAATCAACTCAACTTCAACCTCACACTTAATATAAAAAATTAACTCAAATTGGATCATAGACTTAAATGTGAAATATAAAACCTTGAGGACAAAAAGGAGACAATCTTCACAATCTAGGGCTAGGCTAAGAATTCTTAGACTTGACACCAAAAGCATGATCCATCAAAGGAAAAACTGATAAACCTCATCAAAATTAAAAACTTTTGCTCTCTGAAAGATCTTGTTAAGGTGATGAAAAGACGAGCAACAGCTCAGGAGAAAACATTGGCAGACCTGATCAATGACGAGTACCTAGAATATATAAAGAACTCTAAAAACTCAACAGTAAAAAAACCCCAAACAATCCAATTAGAAATCGGGCAAAAGACATGAAGAGACATTTCACTGAGGCAGATACACAGATGGCAAACACACACATGAAACGGTGTTCGAAATCATTAGCCATTAGAAAAAAGCAAATTTAAAACACAATGAGAATACCAGTATGCACATACCAGTATGGCCAAAATCCAAAACAGTGACAACACCAAATGTTGTCAGGGATATGGAGAAATCCAATCACTCATACATTGCTGGTGGGAAATGTAAAATGATACAACCACTCTGGGAAATCGTTGGGCAGTTTCTTTAAAAATTAAACATGCAACTACCACACCACCCAGCAGTTGCACACCTAGGTATTTATCCCAGAGAAATGAAAAACTATGCTCACACAAAACCTATAAACAATTGTTTATAGTAGTTTTATTCATAATAACCCCAAACTGGAAAGAATTCAGATGTCCTATAAAGGCTGAATGATTGAACAAACTGTGGTATATCCATATCATATGATACCACTCAGCAACAAAAGGAAACAAAATTATTGATACATACAACTTGGGTAAATCACCAGCTAATTATGCTGAGTGAAAAAAGGCAATCTGAAAAAGAATTTATGATTCCATCTACATAACATTTATGGAATGTTAGAGAACTTGAAAACAGTGGTAGCCAGGAGTTAAGGACCCGGACAGGGGTGTAGAGAGTAAGTGTGGCTACAAAAGGGCAATAGGAGAGATCTTTGTAGTCATGGAAATGTTCTGTTCTGTATCTTGTCTGTATCAATGTCTATACCCTGGTTGTGATTGTGATATTATACTATAATTTTGCAAGATGTTACCATTACGGGTAACTCAGTAAAAGTTACTCGGTGTGACCTCCCTGCATTATTTCTTATACTTTCATGAGAATCTATAGTTATCTCAAAATTAAAAGTTTAATTTAATAAAGAAAAATGTTAATATTGACATCATTTGCCAATATTAATCATTAGTTGTTTTGGATTTACCTGTTATGCTTTTATTAAAGTCATTTTTCTAATTTAAAAAAATGACCAAGCCCCTTACCCCCAACACACACACATACACGCATGCACACATATGTACACAAGTTTACCTAGAATTAGGTACTAGTAGTCTACTGGTCTGGTGCAATGCCTAGAAATCTACATTACTAGCAGTCAGATAATTTTGATACAAACTAAACCACTGCTTTAGGTGAAATTTGGTATTATTCCCCATCATTGTACATTAATGTTCCAACGTCACAACCATGTGGTGTCAGGGGTAAGAGAGAAAAGTTCTTGAGCTTTGCTACACAAATGTCTTCCAAGGAAATCTGGCTCCTGCAGTTTCATAGAAAACGCTTCCTATTGGAACAGACCAGAGCCTCTCACTTCCTGTAACACCATCTTTGCTACCTCTCCAGGCTGTGCCTGGTGATCCATTTAGTTTTACCTGGAGGAAAAACCGTAACATTCAGTCTTAGGATCAAAATGAAGATCTTTTGAAAAGTACAAATGAGCTGATTTAAAAATACAATGTATATTCTTACAGTTCCTGATCCTGCAAATGGCAAAGAATGAGAAGAAAGTCCACTTTCAAAACAAAAGCTCTATACCCCATGCACTCACAAGACACATTCTTGTCTTAGTGTGAAGGTCCACAGCTAAGCTAAGGGATACCATTTCCTCCTAAAATCTATTTAAGGAAAACAGGGATTTTAAAAAGACACAATTACCTTTGATACCAGATAGAGAGAACCCAAACCTGTAGTAGACAGCTGCTTGTTTCCCAAAATGTCTTGGCAGCCTCACAGCTGCAACTTTCCTGAAACCTGAGGAATTAAATTTAAGACAAGAAGTTGGAGACTGAAGAATTGAGACTTTAGAATACCAAAGCATTAGAAAGTTGAGAGGAATTTTGATTGACTAGGCAAGTAATCCACACCAAATAAATCTATGTCAAGGTAGGGGAGCAATGCAGTGGGGTTCAGGAAGGGGGATGGGTATGCTTGGTGTAAATCTCACTTTCACATCCTAGCATTTGAAGACGTTTTCCAGTATATTTCATGGCCAGGAATAGACTTTACTACCAAGCAGTTAGGCTTTCTCCCAGAGGACAAAGGGATCATCTGTATTTTTTCGTCTCTGTTAGAGGGGGATGGGGGGGAATGAGCAGGGACTGAACATTCCTGAAAATTCCACTTGGTTTTTGTACTGGCCAGAGGAATTGGCTGCAAACAACAGACAAAGATTTGGGGGTAACTAAGCAGAATAGGAATTTATCATCAGGGAACCTGAAGAACCTAGCTCAAAAAAGGAGTATGAACCAAGGTGGGGCAAACAGGTGGGCTCACCGCTATGATCACGCCCTCCTGGCTGGGAGCCATTGCTGCAGCTGCCACCACTGCTATAAACTGAACATTGCCAATGACTCTGCTAACCACTGGACCGTGGGGGTCACCACTGTTGTCACCATCACTAGGGGAGCCTCCTACTCTGGGAATAGGATCAATCAGAATGAAAAATCAGGATTTCCAGGAGATTCTAATGAATCAGGACTTCCAAAGTGTGGCCTATAAATTTGTATTTTAAAATAAACTCTCCAAGGAACCTCTCTGGCAGCCCAGTGGTTAAGACTCGGCGCTTCCACTGCAGGGGGCTCAGGTTCAATCCCTGGTTGGGAAACTAGGATCCCACATGCCAGGTGGTGAAGGAAGGAAGGAAGGAAGAAAGGGAGGAAGGGAGGGAGGGAGGGAGGGAAGAAGGAAGGAAGGAAGGAAGGAAGGAAGGAAGGAAGGAAGGAAGGAAGGAAGGAAGGAAAGAAGGAAGGAAAGAAACTCCCCAAGAAAAGAACTTAAAAAAGAATAGACAGATGTATATGTACAACTGAATCACTTTGCTGTATACCTGAAACTAACACAACATTGTTAATCAACTATACTCCAATATAAAATAAAAATAAAAACAAAAACAAAAATAAACTCCCCAAGCTGAATTTGGAAAGCAATGACTTAAATGTAGAATATTAATCATGCTATTGCCCTAATCAAAGCCTTCCTGTTTGTTTTCTGTTCAGAATTATTCAACGGCTTATTATTGTCAATGGGAAATTAAGTTCAGATTCATTAGACTAGCATTCAATACCTTACGTTTTCTGGCCCTATCCCATTTTTCCAGATGTACATCCTCCTTTCCCCTCTGTGTACCTATCATACCAGCCCCGGTGAACTGCCCTAATCTTTCTGAGGCTGTGCCGATGCTCCTCCTGCCTCCACTCCCATCTTTATCTGCTGAAATACTCTTCATTTTTCAGGTAACCTTAACCACAAGCTCTCCTTATTTACTTCTCAGCTTTCTCTGAACTCTCTTTAGCACTTTACCTCTCTTTTGACGCATCATACTATGACTTATGCTACAGATTTTGTGCCTATATATTATTTATAGTAATAGATAAGAATCTGTGAATCACATATTGTATATAGAATAGTACCTGACACACAGTAGATATTCAATAAATGTATGAACAAAAGCCATCTTGAGAATTTCTCCAGTCAGATTTGTAAAGTACATTAACCAATAAATGTTCCCAATTAGGGGCAGAGCTGGCCACAAATTCTGGTATTCTAAATTAGAGCCTGTTCTTCAAATTTATAGACTGTGATTCTTTAAAAGGAATGGATGTTCACACTAAATCCCCTTAAATACAAATGTTATTTATCCTATCACTGAATTGAATACCAAAAAAAACTGTGTCTTACAGAGTTAGATCATACCCTTTCCCTCAAACATTAAAATTAAGAATATCTATCAACTTAGAGCAAATATTACTTACTCAAAGATAATTTCTGTCAGTGTTAGCCCAGAGAGAAGCACTTCATTGCAAATATGTAGCAGTGAATTTTAGAAAGAAAATTCCAAAACCCATATACCTCAGTACTTATTTTTTTAAGAGGTTAACCACAAAGAAAAGGTTGCCCATCTGCCACCTGGGTCAAAATTTAAAGGCCTGAAGTGATTGATTGGCACAATGGTGCGTGGTTAAAAAGGAAGAAAGAAAGAAAGTTTTGGATTTCTTTTCTGTGGTTACCTTGTGTCAGAGATAACTACTATAAAACTATAAATACAATGGTGTTTGCTTTTATTTTTCTCTGTATCTTGGATGTTTTCACTACCTTGGTTTGGAAGTTACAAAATCAAGCCAAACCAAAATGAAAATAGAAAAACAAAATGAAATGGAACAAAACAAAGAGCTTAACTCCTTTGCTTTGACCAGTACAGAGGTGAAATTGGGGGTGGGAGGTGGGGCTGAGCTTATTAATGGAACTGTCGGTGGTCAGTGAGTTTGGAGGTTCCATACAAAATTCAATCTGGATTCAGGAAAGGACTGGGGAGAAAGACCCAACATAGGTTGATTTCATGACTCCCTTCATTTATTCAACAAATATCTACTCAGTGTCTGGCATTGTAGATCTTGGGTTGAGTAAGACAGACACAGTCTGCCTCCTCATGGAATTTATTGTTATGTGAAGAAGATTATTAACAAATGACTATACAAATGATTATTCTGCTGTGGTGACAACAATTACTATGACGGAGATGTACATGGTGTAGTCTGAGATGGTATTAACAGGAGTCCCAGCCACAACTCACCGCCTGGGTTCCAGACTTTTATTATTTACCTCTACTATTTATCCCCAATTTGTTTAGCTCTTCTCTTTAGCCATTATCTCAGTCTTGTCTATTCTAGCCCACCCTCTTCTCTAGAGTCCCAGCAAGTCATTAGACGAGCGTCACTTTCATGCATCCACAATTTGGAAAAACTAATAGCCCTTTTCTGCATAGTATCCAGGGTAGCCTGGACAGAGCTAATTAGAAGAATTATGATTGTGGATGATCCCAGACAAGATTCTTTTGACTCTTGTCATTCCATAAGTGAATCTGCATCGTACACACAATGTGGTATGAGAAGCCTCTGTTAAATGACAGCAATCCATGACCCATCCCTCCAAGAGCCCTCTCTGTTCCCTTAAGTGCAATGGGAGAGTCATCATAGCCCCTCTGAGATGATACCTCAGTGGAATGGCAATCGCCAGAGTTTATTTCTGCTATACCTTCAAGGATTGGGAGCATTTACTACTACTTAGGCATACATACTCAGGTCAGTGTCTATAATCTTGACTGGGAAGGGCAATGCCCACAAACTGGGAAAGTTCTTGATTTTCACATTCGTTTTTCTCATTTTGTTTTAGGTCATGAACAAGGAGACCTGCTATGACCAAAGATTTTACGATTGTGGATATAAATCTATGGAGAAACAAAACTAGGGGTGAGAGGGATCAACAAAGTTGTGTATGACCCATTTATTCACACATTCAACATTTGTTAATCCCTTCTACATATCTTGTCTGGGTTCCACGCTAAAGAGGACTCAAGATGAGAAAGATATAGTTCCAATTTCGAGGCAATAGGTTGTATAGAGCTGATATAATAGAATCACCCTTAAGCATTAATATTGCTGGCAAAAAGAGAAAAGTCTAACCAAAAAGGTATAATACATGCTAAGCTTGAAAGTAAGTAAAGGAAATCCGCAGGTGCCAGAGAAACAAAACAGGAGCTGGAGCCAAACCTCTCAAGAGTTGATTAATAAATCAATATAGGCCTCAGAGGCCAACAACTGGGGCACTGGTGGTTTCATGGGGATGAGAGGTGAGCATGTGGGCTTCCCACAAAAGCCATGGCTCACAAAGCTGCTCTGCCCATGACAAGGAAATGGAAAGACACCGACCACTGTCCAGGGAAGTGTCAATGAAGCTCGTTTTCTACCAAAGGAAAGTGACATCCATCAGAAATCAGAACCCCGAATCTGTGCCACAAGTGTGGGAGGCTACAAATTCATACTACCCTGTGGAAGAGGGAATACCAAACCAAAAGATTAACCTAGAAACTTTCCAGAACCAATGAAACCTTTAGGGCTCTAGAAAAGGCATTATAAAACTATCTTGAAGAGATGTCTCCCATATCAAGGGTTCCCAAGACCATGTCGAGTTTCAGTGATTTGCTAGGAGGACTCACAGAGCTTCGCACATAGTTGTCCTCATGGCTAGGATTTATTAACACTGAAAGGATACAAAGCATAATCAGCAAAGAGAAAAAGCACATGGGTGAAGTTAGGAGGAAACGAGGTAAAATTTTCCAAAAGTTCTTTCCCAGCGGAGTCACACAGGACACAATTCCCCCAGCAAGGATCTGTTACAACACATGTGATATGCTGTGTACCAGGGAAGCTCATTGGAGACTCAGTGCCCAGGATGTTAACTGGGGGCTTGGTCATGTAGGTATCCTCTGCCTAGCTCATACCCAAATCCCAGACTCCCACTAGGAAAGTATATGTTCATCATAAGCCAAGTTGTACAACTTAAGCAGAGTGAGCCACTTGGATCAGTTCTGAGAATAGTGGGACCACTCTTAAAATCTAAGTGTGTGGAATGGAACCACAAAAAGACCTTAAGCATTCTCACCACACACACTAAAAAGGTAACTATGCAATGTGATGGATGTGTTAAATAACTTGATTGTGGGACTCATTTCACAATGTATACATACTATCAAAACATCACGTTGTATACCTTAAACATATTACAACTTTGTTTGTCAATTATACCTCAATAAAGCTAGCAGGGAAGCAAAAACAAACAAACAAACAAGCAAAACTGAAGTCTATTTCTGTTGCTTACAACCAAGGATCTTGACTTATATAAGAACAATCTGAAAGAGACTTTAAAAAAATATATACTGGGCTCCAAAATCTTGGGGCTACAGAGCCCACATATATTTTTGGGGTGGGGGAAACAAACATGTGGGGACCTTACTACATATAATGTGAAAAGTGCTGCAACAGACACACCTACAAAGCATTCTGAGAACCCAGTGAAGGGAACCTTTTTCTTCGTGGGTGGAGTGGGGTAGGAGGCCAAGTCAGGCGTTATAAGGAAGTAACATGAACCTGAGTCTTTAAGGGTCCGTAAGATTTCATCATACAAAGAGCTGAGAAAAAAGACTTGTATTTAAAGGGGAAAGCATGATCAAATGTAAGGCAGGAGGGAAGAAACGCTGAGGATAAAGAAATTTAGGATATGAACACAATTAGATATAAGGCTGAGGAGAAAATATGGAGAGTGTCTGAAGAAGGATATGGGAAATTCAGGTGGATAAGCGGGTTGAACCAAATTCTATAAAACCTTAAAATGACATTCCAAAATGTTTCAATATTATCCTTGTCTGATTTCTGTCAGTTTTAGAGGTAAAACATATTGGACCATCAGCTACATGACCTGGCAGGAGATGAGCAGGTCATTGAGATGAAGAATGGATTGGGGCTAGAGGGCAATAATCCAGCCCCAAGCCTAGTGGCTGAAAGCAGGACAAAAACCATGAGTTCTTTTAAAGAACAAACTTATGGTTACCGGGGGGAATGGGGGAGGGCAGGGATAAATTGGGAGACTGGGATTGATACATACACACTACTATATATAAAATAGATAACAATAAGAACCTACTGTAGAGCACAGGGAATTCTACTCAATACTCTAATGACCTATATGGGAAAAGCGTCTACAAAAGAGTGGATATATGTATATGTGTAACTGATTCACTTTGTTGTACAGCAGAAACAAAACATTGTAAACCAACTATACTCCAATAAAAATTTAAAAATAAATAAAAGGAGTTGGCTGGAACTCAGAAAAAATAAAATAAAATAAAACAAAGAAGGCTTATTCAGATAAAGGAGTCTTATTCAGATAAAAGAAACCTTATTCAGATAAAACAAAGAACACATGGGAAAAATAAAAAACAAATAGCAAGATGATAAATTTAAATCTAACTATATCAATAATCACAACTGTAAATGGTTTAAACACCCTGATTAAAAGACAGAGATGGCAGAGTATCAATATTGGCTCATCAGTTTTGTAATGAACTGAATTTTGTCACCCCAAAATTCATATGCTGTGGCCCTAACCCCCAGTGTGACTATATCTGGAGATCTAGGTCTTTAGGAGGTAATTAAGGTTAAATGAGGTCATTAAGGGTGGGGCTCCAACTCAACAGAACTCTAGCCTGAAGAGAAAGAGGATATCTCATCCTCTCTCTCACTCCTGCTTTCACTCTCTCTTGCTGCCTCTTGCTCCCTCTCTAATTGCACCCAGGAAACGCCCTGTAACCACACAGCAGAAAGGCAACATTTGCAAGCCAGGAAGGGTGCCGTCACCAGAGACTGAACAGACCAGCACCTTGATCTTGGATTTCTCAGCTTCCAGACTGTGAGAAATAAATTTTGGTTGTTTAAACCACCCAGTCCATGGCATTTTGTTACAGCAAGTGGAACAGAGTACAACAAATTGTAACAAATGTACTACATTAATAGTAGATGTTAATAATAGGGAAAGCGAGGGGAGGAGAGTAAAGGGGTATATAGGAACCCTCTGTACTTTTGGCTCAATTTTTCTGTAAATTCAAAACTGCTCAAAAAAGAAATTCTATTACTTTTTCTTTTTTAAGGCAGAAATTATCCAACTGATTATAAAAGCAAGATTCACTATATAGTGCCTATGAGAAATGCATATTAACTATAAAGACACAAAAGGTTAGAGGTAAAAGGACAGAATAAGATACACCAGACTAACACTAATCAACATAAAGCTGGAAAGCCTATATTAATATCAGACAAAGAAGGTTTCAGAGCAAAGAATCCTGCCAGGGACATATAAATTCAATTCATAAATGATAAAGGGTCAATCTACCCACAAGGACATAACAATCTTAAACATTTATGCAACTAAGAGCAGAGTTTCAAATAAACATGAAGCAAAAACTGATAAAACAATACAAGGAATATAGCCAATAATATTATTGTATAATAACTTTGTATGGTGTATAATCTATAAAAATATCAAATCACTATGTTGTACACTTGAAATTAATATATTGTAAGTCAACTATACTTCAATAAAAATAAATAAGATGGGGAAAAAGACTGATAGAACTACAAGGAACAGTAGATATCCCATAATCACAGTCAGAGATTTCAACAGCCCTCTCTCAATAATTAATAGGACAAATACAGAAAATGTCAGTAAAGCTATAGAAGACCTGAACAAGGCTGTCAACCAACATGACCTAATAGATGTTTATAGAAGCCCCCCATCTGAAAACAGTAGAAAACATAGTCTTCTCAAATGCATACACAATATTTACCAAGATACATCATATTCTGGAGCATAAAGCAAGTCTTGATAAGTTTTAAATGACTCAAGCCATAAAAAGTATATTCTGTGACCACTGGAATTAAAATAAAAATCAGTAACAGAAACCTCCATGTAATTGGAAACTGAATAACACACGTTTAAATAACTAATGGGACAAAAAATAAAAATGGAAATTAGAAAATATTTTTGAACTGAGTGCAAAAACACATCATATCAAGATGCATGGGATGCCTCAGTGGTAGGGTGAAAAATGGCCCCCAAATATATATACATCCTAATCTCCAGAACCTGTCAGTGTTACCTTATATCACAGAAGGGACTTTGCAGATGTGATTAAGCTAAGAATCTTGAGATGCGCAGATTATCCTGAATTATTCCAGTAGGCCAGTGTGATCACAGTAATTCTTATAAGAGGAACCAAGGAGGAGTCAGAGAAGAGGGTAATATAATGACAGAAGCAGAGGTGGGGGTTGTGTACTTTGAAGACGAAGGAAGGGGTCACAAGCCAAGAAATACAGGCCACTAGAAGATGAAAAAGGCAAGGAAACAGATTCTCTCCTCAGAGATTCCAGAAGGAACCAGCTCTGCCAGCACCTTGACATTAGCTCAATAAATCTGAATTTGGACTTTATTTATTTATTTATATGTATCTATCTATGGCTGCGCCGGGTCTTAGTTGCAGCATGCGGACTCTCAGTTGCAGCATGCGGACTTAGATGCGGCATGCACACTCTTAGTTGTGGCATGCAGACTTCTCAGTTGCAGCATGCAGACTTCTCAGTTGCAGCATGTGGACTCTCAGTTGCGGCATGCATATGGGATCTAGTTCCCTGACCAGGGATCCAACCTGGGCCCCCTGCATTGGGAGCGCAGAGTCTTAACCACTGGACCACGAGGGAAGTCCCTGAATTTGGACTTTTAACCTCCAAAATTTTAAAAGAACAATTTTGTATTGTTTTAAGCCACTAAGTTTGTGGAAATTTGTTACAAAAGCAACAGAAATCTAACAGAGCCCTTAAAATAGTATTTAGGAGGAAATTTATGCTACCAAATGCCTCACCTTTTGCCTTATGAAACTAGTGGGGAAAAAATGAATAAAATCCAAAGTAGCAAAAGAGAGGAAATGATAAAAATCAAGAAGAAATCAATGAAATAGAAAACAGGAAAACAATAGCAATCAGTAAAACTAAAAGTTGGTTCTTTAAAATCAATAAGATTAATAAACATCTAGCCAGATGGATCAGAAAAAGAAAAAGAAAGAAAACACAAAAAAGAAAAAAAAAGACCAGTATCAAGAATGAGAGAAGTGGTAACACTAGAGAGTCTAAGGTATTGAAAGAATAATAAGAAAATATAATGAATAATTTTGTGCCAATAAATTCAACAACTTAGAAAATAAAATGGAGAAGTTCAGGGCTTCCCTGGTGGCGCAGTGGTTAAGAATCTGCTTGCCAATGCAGGGGACACGGGTTCGATCCCTAGTCCGGGAAGATTCCCACATGCCGCAGAGCAACTGAGCCCATGTGCCACAACTACTGAGCCTGCACTCTAGAGCCCTTGAGCCACAACTACTGAGCTCGTGTGCCACAACTACTGAAGCCTGCGTGCCCAGAGCTCGTGCACCGCAACAAGAGAAGCCACCACAATGAGAAGCCCGCGCACCACAACAAAGAGTAGCCTCCGCTCGTCCCAACTAGAGAAAGCCCATGTGCAGCAATGAAGACCCAATGCAGCCAAAAATAAATAAAGAAAATACAGAAAAAATAAAATAAAATGGAGAAATTCTACAAACTACCAAAGCTTACTCAAGAAAAAGTAAATAACTTGTATAGCCCTATATCTATTAAAGAAATTGAGTTTATAGTTAAATATTCTCCCCAAAGAAAAGTCCAGGGCCAGATGTCTTTACCAAATTCTACCAAATATTTAAGGAATAACACTAATTCTACACAAACTTCTCCAGAAAATTGAAGAGGATAGAATACTTCTTATCTCATCTATGCGGCCAGTATAAACCTGATACCAAAACCAGAGAGATATTACAAGAAAAGAAAACTACAGACCCATATCACTAAAGAACATAGATGCAAAAATTTCAAATAAATTTTAAGTGTAATTTGTATCCAACTATATATAAAAATGATAATACATCATAATTACATAGAGTTTATCCCAATGTATCCCCATTACATGGCGCTTATCCCAAGAATGCAAAATTGGTCTAACATTCAAATATCAATCAACTTAACTCACCATACAGGATTTTTTTTAAGCTAAAAACTAAAATAACAACAACCCTGTATGGTCATTTCAATAGATGCAGAAAAAGTATTTGACAAAATCCATCATCAATTCTTTAAAAAACAAAAGAAAAAACTCTCAGCAAACTGGAAAGAGAAGAGAACTTCTTCAATCTGATAAAGTGCCTTTACAAAAAACCTACGGCTAACACCATATTTAATAGTGAATATTGAATATGTACCCCCATATGTTCAGGAATAAGACAAAGATATGCACTTTTGACATGTCTATTCAATGTTATATTGGAGGGTCTAACCAGTGCAACATGGTCAAAATAAAGAAATAGCTGCCAGATTAGAAAAAAGTAAAACTGTCTTTATTTATAGAAGACATGATTGTCTATGTAGAAAATCAGATGGAGTTTATTTAAAAGGTACTGGAATTAATAAATGAGTTTAGCACCAGCAATTCCACTCTTGGGTATATATCTGAAAAAAACAAAAACACTAACTCGAAGAGATACATGCACCCCAATGTTCATAGCAGCATTATTTACAATTGCCAAGATATGGAAGCAACCTAAGCAATATATATATATATATATACATACACACACACACACACACACACACACACACACACACACATACACACACAATGGAATACTACTCAGCCATAAAAAAGAACAAAATTTTGCCATTTGCAGCAACATGGATGGGCTTGGAGGGCATTATGCTAAGTGAAGTAAGTCAGACAGAGAAAGACAAATACTGTATAATATCACATATATGTGGAATCTAAAAAATACAACTAACTAGTGAATATAACAAGAAAGAAGCAGACTCACAGATATAGAGAACAAACTAGTGGTTACCAGTGGGGCAGGGGGGCAATATAGGGGTGGGGGAGTGGGAGGTACAAACCACTGGGTGTAAGATAGGCTCAAGGATGTATTGCACAACACAGGGAATATAGCCAATATTTTGTAATAACTGTAAATGGAAAGTAACCTTTAAAAATTGTATTAATTAATTAATTAACTAAATGAGTTTTAGCAAGTTGCAGGACTCAAGATCAATATATAAAAAAAATTGTATTTCTATACACTAGCAATTAACAATTAGAAATTGAATTAAAATTTACATTTAAAATAGCATAAAAATATGAAATACTTAGGGATAAATCTGACCAAAAATATGCAAGCTATGTACAATGAAAACTATAAAACATTGCTGAGAAAAATTAAGGAAGACTTTAATAAATGGAAGAGGTACGGTGTTCATGGAAAACTCAGTATTGTTAAGATGTCAATTCTCCTCAAATTGATCTATAGTTTCAACACCATCCCAATCAAAACCCAGCAAGTTTTTTTGTAGAAACAGACAAGCTGATTCTAAAATTCATATGGTAATTCACAGTAAGCCAAAGTGTCTTTGAAAAAGGAAAACAAAATTGGAGGACTAATGCTACCTCATTTCAAGACATCATAAAGCTACAGTAATCGAGATAGTGTGGCATCAAGAAAGACAAACAGATCAGTAAAATAGACTGAGTCCACAAAGAGACCTACACATATATGAATAACTGCTTTTTACAAAGATACAAAAGCAATGCAGTGAAGAAAAGATAGCCTTTCCAACAAATGATGCTGGAGCTACTGGATATTCCCATACGCAAAAATGAATTCTGATCCACACCTTGTATCATTTAAAAGATTAACTCAAAATGGATCATAGTACCAATTGTAACCTAAAACCTGAAACTATAAAATGTGTCTTAAAACACGTCTATCAGAAGTTCCGCAGTTCACAAGGCCAGAGGGTCCTGTGGATCCGTCTCTTGCTTCAGTATCGTTTGGACAGAACAGGCCCAGGGACGCCCTTTCCTCCAGCCTCGTAGCACCCTCCAACCTTTTCTCCAGTCCCAACCATCAGAATCAACCCCTTAGCTACCCTCCGCCTCTAGGACCAGCCAACACCACGAGCTCCCAGATTCGTCAGAATTATTCTACCCAGGTGGCGACCACCGTCTACCCCGTGGTCAACATGCATCTGCGGGCACTTAGCTCTCTTTGGGCTTCTATTTCCACCGGAAGGATGTGGCTCTGGAGGGCACGGACCCCTTCTTCCGCGAATTGGCGGAGCAGAAGCGCGAGAGCGCCTAGCGGCTCTTGAAAATGCAAAACGAGCAGAGCAGCCACGCCCTCTTCCGGGACCTGCAGACGCCGTCTCAAGCAGTGTAAACCCCAGGACGTTACGGAAGCCGCTGTTCTCAGGTAGATGAACTTGAATCTGCATGTCCGTGCCCCGGCAGACCCCACCTCTGTGACTTCCTGGAGAGCCACGTCCTAGAAAAGCAGGTGAAACTCATCAAGAAGATGGGCTACCACCTGACTAACCTCCCAGGCGGCCTGGCCCCCAGGTTGGGCTGGGCGAGTTTCTTTTCAAGGCTCACCCTCAAGCGCGACTCAGAGCCTCTGGAGCCCAGCGGCCTTTGAGGAGCCCCTCTGTTGTCAGGGCTTCTGCCTGAAGCCTTTCTCTGCAGCCACTAGGCATCATTTTAACCACCCTGGAGACTTTTCCCGAGCTTTGGACCAAGTGGGAACAATAAAGCTTTCTGCAGGGAAAAAATAAAAAACAAAACCAGAAGTTCCCAAGTCGTTGTGATCTCAAGTTAGTCAAAAATTTCTTAGATCTAAAGACAACAATTATAAACTGGACTAAATCAAAACTTAAAACTTGTCTTTGAAATACATTAAGAAAATTAAAAAGCACAGACTAGGAAAAAATGTTTGTGAATCGTATTTCTGATAAAGGTCTTGTATTCATAATATATAAAGAATTCTCAGAACTCAGTAATTAAAAGCAGGGACTGAAAAAGATATTTCTACATTTGTGTTCATATATAGCCCGTTATTCACAGTAAGCCAAAAAGTGAAAGCAGGGACTTCCCTGGTGGCGGCGCAGTGGTTAAGAATCTGCCTGCCAGTGCAGGGCACACGGGTTTGAGCCCTGGTTGGGGAAGATCCCACATGCCGCGGAGCAACTAAGTCCTTGCGTGTCACAACTACTGAAGCCCGCATGCCTAGAGCCTGTGCTCCGAAACAGAGAAGCCACCACGATGAGAAGCCCACGCACCGCAACAAAAGAGGAGCCCCCGCTTGCAGCAACTAGAGAAAGCCTGGGTGCAGCAACAAAGACCCAACGCAGCCAAAAATTAATTAATTTTTAAAAAATGAAAGCAACTCAAGTGTCCATCAACAAAGGAATGGAAAAATGTGGTATATACATACAATGAAATATTACTCAGCCTTAAAAAGAAAGGAAATCCTGGCACATGCTACAGTGTAGATGAATCTTGAAGGAATTATGCTGAGTGAAAGAAGCCAGTCACAAGAAGACAAACACCAGATGATTCCACTCATACGAGATACTGAAGAGTAGTCAGACTCGTAGAGATAAGAAGAAAAATGGTGGCTTCCAGAGCTGGGGTTGGGGAGAACTGGGCAGTTATTATTTAATAGGTAGAGTTACAGTTTTTCAAGATGAAAGAGTTCTGGAGAGGGATGATGGTGATAGTAGCACAACGATGTGAAAGTACTTAATGCCATTGATCTGTACACGTAAAAATGGTTACGATGGTAAATTTTATGTTACGTGTATTTTACTGCAATTTACAGAAAACTCAGTAAACAGAAAACAACTCAATTTTTTAAATTGGGCAAAGTATTTGAACAGACGTTCCCCAAAGAAGATAAACAGATGGAAAATAAGCACATGAAAAGATGCTCAACATTGTCAGTCATTGGGAAAATACAAATTAAAGGATCATTACATACCTATTAGAATGGCAAAAATTAAAACCACTGACCATACTAAGTTTTGGCAAGGATATGGAAGAACTGGAATTTTCATGTAGCGTGGATAGAAATGTAAAATGGTATAGCCACTTTGGAAAATAGTTGGGTGGTTTCTAAAAAGTGAAACATACACTTTCCATATGTGATCCAGCCTTTCGACTCCTAAGTGTTTACCCAAGAGAAGTCAAAACATATGTCCATACAAAGACTTTTAAAAAATATATTTATAGCAGTCATATATAATGGCTGAAAACCTGGAAACAACCCAAATGTCCATCAACAGGTGAATGGATAAACAAATTGTGGTATAGCCATATGATAGACTACTACCTGGCTCCTTTTTTTTTTCTCCTGTTTCTTAACAAAAGGAATATGGATGGATCTCAAAATAATTAGGTTGAGTGAAAGGAGTCAGACAAAACAACAGTACAGACTGATGATTCCATTTACATAACATTCTAGAAAATATGCACTAGTCTCTAATGAAGGACAGCAGATCGGTTGCCTGGGTATATGGGGAGGAAGCAGGAGGATGAGATTACAAGGGGCACGAGCAAACCTTTGTGGGTGTTGGATATGTTCATTACCTTGATGGTGGTGATGGTTTCATGGCTGTATGCGCATGTCACAACTTATCAAATTGTATTCTTTAAATATGTACAGCTTATTGTACGTCAATTTTACTTCAATAAAGCTGTTAACAAAATAAACAAAGGAGCTTTGCGAGCTCAGACTTGATCTGCCTCAGTAAATTCCATCTGTTGGTGGAAACAGAGATTGAGAATAATAACAATTTGGA
Source organism: Grampus griseus (assembly GCF_964374135.1). NCBI lineage: Eukaryota > Metazoa > Chordata > Mammalia > Artiodactyla > Delphinidae > Grampus > Grampus griseus. The sequence continues at coordinate 43,779,995 of NC_139019.1, forward strand.
ATTTTCACTTTGGGAAATAATCAAGGAAGACAACCTGGGATGAGAAAAAAAAAAAACTGCTGAGCCACATGGAGAGTTTGAAAGAGGTCGAAAACTGTTCATTTTCTCTGCATTTAATCAACATAGAAAGCCTCAGAGTCACATGATATTGGAGCCAGGAGGAATCTTCAAGAGATGAAATAGTCCAATTTCTTTATTTTACAGATGAGGAAATGAATCCAAGCGAAATAAAGGGACTTGCCTTAGGTCACACAGCTTGCAGAGCTAAGAATAAAATGTGAGTCCTCTGAAGCTTACTCTAATGCTATTTATTTTTCTTCATCTAGCTAACCTAAACCCTTGGGTAATTGTTAATCTAGGCTAGTCTATGAAAATATGGAATAACACAATACCTATGAGATGCTGAGTTCCTTCATGGCCATGTGGATGGCCATGAAGATAGAAGGGAACACCACTACATTTACCTTCATATTTTCCAGTCCCCAAACCCTCTTAGACAATACTCCTTGTAGGGCAGTAATGCTCTCCTGGCTACCCTCAGAATCTAGGCAACTTAAAAACATTACTTCTGAAGTGAACTCCTCACAGGTACAGTCAGGTCTGCTATAATGCTTGTCTTGAAAACACAAATTTGTTCCAATGTGATTGATATATTAGGAAACAACATATGAGTATAATGGAAATTTGCCTTGGCCTATGTGAGATCTTATGAGCAAGAAACACGAGGTGAAAGCAGAAAATCATCCAGCCAGCTGAACTGAGGCGCCTGGGAATACACAAAATGCACACACACGCTCTCCTCAGATATCTACCAGCTACCTCAGTTTACTGTGTATGTTGAGTTGTGCCCATCCACATCTGGTGTTAAAATTCTTCCTCTGATTTTAGATAACTTACCTTCCTAACACTGTACAATGAATTACAAGCTGCAACCCTTCCAATGCCTACTCCCTCAAACAAATTTCAAATCTTTTTTTAAGGTAAAGTGACATATTTATTGTATTATTTATGAATTTCCTTTTCTTTTTCAACTTGAAAGCAGTCATTTTTTGTTAACTGACCAGATTATAAAAATAATCATGGGAGGCACCATAGTTCATCCTTCTAAGAAGCCTGTTGATCCGGTCTCCCCTGTTGCCAGCAGCTCTGCCTTCTACACAATGCAATGCCTTTCTCTCCATTCCACCTTATGAAGAAGATAATTTGAAAGACCACAGGAAGATGTTTGCATTTTCCAACAGTATGGGTCTCATGAATCAGATCCTCCATGCAGATGATTTCCTATTTACCAAGAGATCGAGCAGTCGAAGTGTTATCTGTTGGGACAATCGCCTTCTTGTTGATCTTGCTATAACCGCGCTTGTAGATCAATTCTTTTACTCATTTGTTTCAGGTATCCCATACAGTATATGGCTCCACAGTCAGCATGTTAACTGAGCTTTACTGAGCTTAACAAAGGTGCCACTGAGGAGCTGAAAAAGGTAAAGAAGATGGAACACCTTTCAGATCTTTGGGCTCACACCGTTGATACCCTGATCCTAAAGACAAATGCTCATTTGGGTTCTAGAGTTACACAGAAGTTACCCACTTTTCTTGCCATCTTTGCCAGTCAAATCTCACTTCTGTACATCTGCCTATTTTCCTTATTATGGTGCTTAGCTTTTTCATAGATAAGCTTCCTCCTTGCCTTTTGAAGCATCTTTTGGGCAAACTTCTTTCTCAGGTGCATGATCTTCAGCTCTGCAAAAGTCCTTTGCTTTTTCTTGATGGTATCGGGCATAGCAGAAACCTTTTTTCCCTTCTCTTCTATACCCTCCATGATTCCAGCCAGAAAAGAGGTTACTTATAAATTTCTTAACCATTTAACATGTGTAAAACTGTGCTACCGTTTTTATTAGGTTCTTATATCTTTTTTTTTTAATGTGTCACTGGTGAGGTTTTGGAGTGTTGTCTCCCTGAGCGCATCTTTTCCCATAAGCCCTGTGGGTTTTATTGCACTATTATTGTGCATAGCATGGTGATTTTTATGAAGGCATGTGTCATATTATAGCAGAACTGTATTAAGAGTGTGGGTTAAACCCTTAAAAGACTAATCTTGGGTCTAACAGCTGTTGGTGCGCACACACACACACACACACACAGAGACACACACAGCCTTGTTTAAATACAGTTGACCCTTGAACAGTGTAAGGGTTAGGGGTGCTGACCTTCTGCACAGTAAAAAAAACCTGAGTATCATTTATAGTTGGCCCTCCTTATTGGCAGTTCCTCTATATCCACTGTTCCATATCCATGGATTCAACCAATCAATATTAGTACTGTAGTCTTTACTACTGAAAAACAATCTGTGTATAAGTGGACCCGTGCAGTTCAAAACTGTGTTGTTCAAGGGTCACCTGTTCTACTAGGCAGGTATCCTGTCATATGAGTTTGTTTCTGGGCTGACGGGAGAATAAAGTATCCATTTCAGAGTCAGCCCACACAGTGGTTCTTAGTTGCAGGATGTGGATCCCTTGTTCCCTCTGACTAATGTTGGATGGGATGGAGACCATTATCACTGGCCACCAGCAAAGACAAGCATTAAATCAGTTCACACATAAATGGATCAGGCTTACCAATGACCCACCCTCTTGGCATCTTAAGTGCTAGAAACAGTATAGGTCAAAGCATGTTCCATCGTGGCCTGCATCAGAATCACCCGGAAGACTGAACAGAAAGAAGATTCCTCGACCTCACTCCAGATCTTCCAAATCAGAGCCTCTAGGACTTACTAAGGAATCAGGAATCAGCATTCTGACACTCAGTGATCCTCATACACCCTGAACTTTGGGAACTACTGGACTAGGATGTCTGGCTAAACAAGGCATACAAATGTAGAGCCAGGTTCCCAGGCACTTGATATACAGCCAAACAACATTTTACCTAAAACAGCTGGCTTTTACTCTATTTTAAATCATTATTGTCCAACTACAATGGCTTTTGTCCAGTTTTAGACCATTATTGTTGAGGATTTGTCATGGGTGCCACCTGTTAACCTGTTATGAGGAATTGGGGGTTGATAGAAAGAAAGGAAAGTACCAGAGAGGCGTTTGACATATTACAGAGTGTTGTTCTGTAGCTTGTTCATTAAGTTCATATCCCATCTGCCTATCAAATTTTTTTTAGAACTTTGAATTAAATTTCTCTGGTATGTTCTGAAGCAAAGACAGGACATCTGTAGCTTCCTAATGAATCATTTCTCTCTTCTATAATCTAGCCACTGATAAACTGGCACTAAGTTCTGTATTTGTGTACAAGATGGGTTGGGAACAAAACAGCAGTTAAAAATTGCAGAGCTATTATGAGTGCATTAAAGGAATATAATTATTTTTCTGGAGTACACAGCCATTATTATAATGTTCCATACAGTAATGCCTTGTAATCTGCCTCAAGTGTTAATGTGATGTTTAACATGTTTTACCTTGGAAAGTATTTTATTATGATTCAAGTCACAGGTAAAGTAATGAAAGATCTTAACTCTCTCCTTTACAGCCCCAAATAAATATTGTAAAATAACTCTAGTACTTAGTATGCTGAAAGGAAAAAAGCAAGTTCTAGCTTCTAGTGTGTGCAAGAGGACACTGTAATAAAGAGGTGTTTCTGAAGAAATGATGCAAATGGACATGAAAGTACAGAACTAAGATGGATTTGCTTTGTCTCTTTTGAAATTGTTGAAACAAGGACCAAGATGAAATTTATTATGCATGCTTTGTAAAATGGCACGAGGTATCACAGAATTAGCATGAGAATTACCTAAGTGCTAGAAACCTCCATTCCCAGAAGTTCTGTTGATGATTCATCTTGCCCACCCTTTTCTAAATAAGACTTGACTTGTTCAAGAATTGTCACTTTCTCATGGCATGACAAGTGTCAAGCTTGTATTTAAGAGTAAAATGCCATGATATCTACACTTACTTTCAATTAATGTCCAGAGAAAGAAAAGAAAATATGGCAAAATATTAACCATTGTTGAATCTAAGAGGGTGGTATATGGTTGTTCACTAAACTATTCCAACAACTTTTCTGAATGGGGGAAATTTCTCAGAGTACAAATTTGGAGGGAAAAAAAAAAGGAATGCACAATGTAGCCACTTAAGGTCAATGAAAATATTTATAGTCACTCCAGAAACCCTTGAAATCATACCCAAGCCTGTGAGTACGATTCAGTGTGTAATTCTGGTTTTATGACTTGGCATGGCACTCCTGTAAAATTATGACTGAAGAAGAAGGAAGTGAAACTTGATAACTGCCCTACCCACTGTAATTCTTTTTTTTTTTTTTTTTTTGTGGTACGCGGGCCTCTCACTAATGTGGCCTCTCCCGTTGCGGAGCACAGGCTCCGGACGTGCAGGCTCAGCGGCCATGGCTCACAGGCCCAGCCGCTCCGCGGCACGTGGGTTCCTCCCGGACCGGGGCACGAACCCGTGTCCCTTACATCGGCAGGCGGACTCTCATCCACTGCGCCACCAGGGAAGCCCTGTAATTCTTTTGATACTGAGTATATTCCCCTCCGGAATGTGACTTGTGTAGTAAATGTTACAGTGGTTTTCCACTTCAGGCCCACGCTTATAAGATTATTTCTCTTTCTGTGGTTGACTAAAAACTGAGTTGTCATAGTGTGGAGATCAAAATTAGTTTCTGTAAAGAACAGGTTTTACGTAAGTCTTCAAACCAGTTAGATTCTAAACTAGGAAATGTTTATAAATAGACGGATCCATGAGTAAAAGTTCATTTATCAAAATAAATGACAAGGTGGATTTATTTATGGAGTAAAATCATGGAATCAAGATTTTCTCCTAGAAGAGTCATAGATGTTTTTATGTTGTGTATGTTTATATTTGTTTCTATATGTTATGTATGTTTCCATTTCAGGAACTTGAAGCAACTAGTTAATCTCAAATTCTCTTTTCCTCTCTCTCTGGCACCATCTGTCTTCTCCAAGCCCTATTACTTCTATCTCAGACTCTCATACTTGAAATGTGGCTCTGGGCAAAAGACCATATCTCATCTGCAGAATGAGGCGGAGGGCTAATGTACCTCACAATCCTCCTGGATCCCATAACAGTTCAGCTTCATTTTCATTTGCCAGTTAATTGTGTTGTTTACTCTCCTCACTCCCTGGGAACCCACCAGGCTCATGATCTCTCCAATCAATAATTTAAATCCTCCCTTCTCTGAAACAGGAACAAGGAGATTCTCTCTCTCTCTCTCTCACTCTCTCTCTCCCCTCTCTTCTCCTCTCTCCCCTACCAGTTTCCATTTCCATAGGTCCAACAAATGACCACTTCCTGAGTTTCTAAACTTAGCTCTTAGGCTACCTGACCTATTAACCCTTTCACAGCTGGCTCCCCTCTGCACCTGCTGGACCCATTATAGTTCTACATTCCATGTAAACCAAAAGATTCTTAAAACATGCTTGGTAAATGCTGGTTTCCCGTCTCCTAGGAATGCAAGTTCACGACAGGTGATGTGCCTAATGGGGTCAGCTGGACCTAGTTATATTCTCTACTGAATTCCTAAGGTATAGCCCCGAGACTTCCCGGTTACCAAATGTTTCCATCTACCTCACCATGAGCAGCTGGTTCCAGATGCACGGTTAAAGTTATGACCAGACATAGAAACACCTGTGCATAGTTTCCTAAAGCACCTTCAGGATGACAGGTATTGTGTATGCTTGTCTGCTGCTGCTATCATTAGAAGTACTTCATACTGACTAAGCTGTTGTTGAGGATGAAGTGGATTAAGATTTATGGAGTCTGAGTGGTAAACACGTGACATACGGCTCTGCGGGCAGGCTGGGTGGTGTGCAGTTTTATTCAGCACCACACCTCAAGTGCTCATCAGGGCAGCCTGCGTTAAGGGCATTTTCTAAGCAGCAGAAAGGCAATTCAGATGTTTGAATGACTCATCCGATTGACCTTCCACCACAGCCCAACTATCCTCAGGGGATGGGCAGGCTGACAGCAAAATGCCACAGGGAAACACACTGGAGGGGAAGCAAGGGAACCGCAGATGCCCACAACTGGGTAGATGAATCACTGGGTCCCTCTGTGCCTTCGTTAACCTGTGAAGTTCACGGACAACAGCACCTGCCTCCTACTTGCCTTGGGAGGTTGTTTTGAGGACTGCAGGCAATGCTGGCCACGTGCTTAGAACTCTGGAAGATACTAGAATTCAGACGAATGGAATGCCAAGTCACAGTAGACACATTGAACCCTAGGTCCTTCCCTACATCGACAGAGGCATGTCATTTATGTCATTTGTTAATGCAAATGTCTTTACATTTTGATCAAATTAATAACTAAAGAGCCACTAGATAACCAAGCACTCAACTACGTTGTGATGTGACTGACCCTCTGGTGGAGTCCTAGAGGTGGGGGAAGAGAGAAAAAGCAAGGGCCCTTGAGATGTGCGTGCTGGAGAGTGTAATCTTACGAACTACCTCTGTTCAGAATGGGAGAGCACCAATGAATAGATACAGCAGGTTCCGTCCTATTTCGGCAGAGACATTTGATGAAAGCCTGTTGAACTGGGCCAGGAGCAGCGTGCATCCACCAGCCGTTCTCTGTAGATTTGACTTGTGGATCTTACCAGCACTCAAGTGGGGGGACAGCAGCACTGAGGGCAAAAAGCACACTCAAGTGTGATCTCTGATAGATCTCACTTCTCCAGAGGATATGTAGAATAAACCACAAATCATAAAACCTGGCCTATGGAAAGATACCAAGAACAAGAGAAGGGGCATCATCCTTAGACTCAGACAACTCACAGGCCCCTGAAAAGATTTCCTGCAGGAATCAGGAAAAAAAAAAAAAAAATTGGGAAGTTTACCTCCTCAGAAGAATGCAAAGTAACTGACCTCTTTAAAACAGATTCAGGGCTTCCCTGGTGGTGCAGTGGTTAAGAATCCGCCTGCCAATGCAGGGGACACGGGTTCGAGCCCTGGTCCGGGAAGATCCCACATGCTGCAGAGCAGCTAAGCCCGCGAGCCACAACTACTGAGCCCGTGTGCCACAGCTACTGAAGCCTGCATGCCTAGAGCCCGTGCTCTGCAACAAGAGAAGCCACCACAATGAGAAGCCCGTGCACCCCAAGAAGAGTAGCCCCCGCTTGCCACAACTAGAGAAAGCCTGCGTGCAGCAACAAAGACCCAACACAGCCAAAAATAAAACAAATAAATTAATTTTAAAAAATAAAATAAAACAGATTCAGAAAAGCACAGGATGGATGAGATGAAAAGACAATAGAATGAAAGAAAATTGGAGGTGGGTGAATGAAGTCTGAGATAGTGGAACTGAAATCCATAATGGAGACAATAAAGAACAGAATTGGCAATGCAGCCTCACCTTTCTCAAGGGTAGTTCAGCAACATGTATTAATATTCTTAAATATGTACATGGTCTTTTACTTAACAAGTGTATTTCTAAAAAATTTAATCCAAGGAAATAATAGTACAAATTTACAAAGATGGAAGTATAAGATGTTAATGAGGGCTTTTTTTTGTGTGTGTGTGTGTGTTACGCGGGCCTCTCACTGTTGTGGCCTCTCCTGTTGCGCGGAGCACAGGCTCCGGACGCGCAGGCACAGCGGCCATGACTCTCGGGCCCAGCCGCTCTGCGGCATGTGGGATCTTCCCGGACCGGGGCACGAACCCGTGTCCCCTGCATCAGCAGGCGGACTCTCAACCACTGCGCCACTAGGGAAGCCCTAATGAGGGCTTTTATCATAGAAAAATGTGTCCACCAATGGAGAATTACTTAACTACATTATGGTATTGATATATCACAATATTAAAGTGAACACAGCATTAATAGTTTTAAAATTCTTTTTCATATTCTTTTCCATTATGGTTTATTACAGGATATTGAATATAGTTCCCTGTGCTATACAGTAAGACCTTGCTTTTTATCTATTTTATATATAGTAGTTTGTCTCTGCTAATCCCAAACGCCTAATTTATCCCTGCCCCACTCCCTCTTCCCTTTGGTAACTATAAATTTGTTTCCTATGTCTGTCAGTCTGTTTCTGCTTTGTAAATAAGTTCATCTGTATCATATTTTAGATTCCACACATAAGTGATATCATATATTTGTCTTCTCTGACTTACTTCACTTAGTATGGTGATCTCTAGGTCCAGGGTACACTTGAACAATACTACTCTTAGATCCAGACAAGAAGTACCTCTGCCCTGGGCTTCATGCTTTAGCTTTGCTCTGCACACCACAAACCCTGCAGATCATAAGCACAGACACACACACACAAATATCAGAGAGCATGCCTTGCCTGCCACTTAGAATCTGACCATTAGCACTGGCCCAGCACAACCTCTAACCCTAAACATCGGCTCCTGTTCAGCCCCCGGGGAATACTTCCCCTGGCTTACCCTATAACCCCAAAACAAAAGGCAACTGTATCAAAATGCCATGAAGATTTGCAGGTTGCTCTACTGCCAACATTGAAGGCCAGTGTCTTCTTAGAATTCAGGGCAGATCTGAGCAGCAAAAGTTCTTAGGTTAGAAAAAAGACAAATTTGTTAGCTTGTCAAATCCGTCTCAGAGAGCTTGAAGGCAATAACTTCTTCTATAGTGAAGTATGTCCCCACAGTGCCAAGCCTTCTTTGTTTCCTTTGTTTCCCAATTCACAGTTCTGGAGGAACTGACAACTTAATATTGTATTCACAGCAGTCACATGTAGTAGCAGAGCAACACTTTGTAACACTAAACAAGTAGTTTTACCCTTTAATTTATATTGTCTCTCAGACCCCAAACCACCTCCTATATTTTGTTGTGTGAAGCCATTACTGGGACTCTGCAAACTACCTTCCTACTTTCTGCCAAAAGGGAAGACGGCAGGAAGGCTGCAAGGCCAGAGAAGGCAGGGACTTGCTCCTCTCTCTGTGTGTTGGGTGTTCCTGGCTGCATCACCTCCACGACAGCCCTTCAATGTGGCAGCGACAGCTGGTTCATGTCCTGCTTTTTGTGGCAGTCCCAGAAACAGCACCACAGCATCCACTAGCCAAGACAACTCTCCCCGTTCAAAGTCTCCACCCCAGTTGTGCAGTGCCCTCCTCCCAGCTTCTAGTTTCTTCTTTGTTCTCCCAGCCCTGGGCTAGCGGCTTCTGCAGCTACGAACTTCATGTTACTTTCATGACTCCTTTTCAGTATTTTAGTCTGAGGATACCTGTTTACCAATTCCTTAAGTTTTTGCTTCCTAACTGGACCTTACTGATACAATAGGTCTGAATGGAGCAAGCATGAAGCATAACAATAATTCTTCACAGTGCAATTAGATGAGCGTTGAGTGCTGGAATTGTGAATGGCTTTATTTTTATAAACTTATTTAATAAGATTTAATTAAATTTTGAACAAATTAAAGTACTATTTTATTTAAATACTTTGAGATTAAATTTTTTTGTATTTATGAATTATGATTTGTACTGGGCTTTTTACTTTTAATAATAATCTTGAATATTTTAGAAGAAAAAACACCTTACTTTAAAAACATGATATATGAGTCAGGATTCGAGTGAGAGATTTATTTCAAGGAACGGATTCGTGTGATCGTAGCGACTGGCAAGTATGAAATCTATAGGGCAGGCCACCGAGTCTGGAACTCTTGGGCAGAATTGATGCTGCAGTCTTGAGGCAGAATTTCTTCTTATCTGTGAAACCTCAGGTTTTGCTCTTAAGGCCTTTCAATTAGTTGAATGAGACCCACTCACATTACTGAGGATAATCTTTACTTAAAGCCAACTGATTGTAGGTGTTAGCCACATCTACAAAATACCTCCACAGCAACACCTAGATTAGTGTGGTTGAATAACTGTCTAGTACAGCTGAGCCAAGCTGATACAGAAAAATAACCATCATTTTTATACATTAAATATATATAATAATTTTTTATAAAATAATATCTATAAAATACATAAATATATGTTTTATTTTATAATTTCACATTAATTTACATTTTTGTAAATATATTTAATGTTTAGATACCTTGAATACTGTTTGATTTAGAAATGAAAAAGACAAAAGTAGAGCCCAGAAAAAAAATTTGAAGTTGCAGAAACTTCATCTCTCTGTTCAAGTTCTGTACTTGAAGAGAATAATTTTCTTGACCCTTTATTGTTTTTGATAAGTAACTAAATCTTTGTTAAACACAGAATTTGTAATATAATGTTCTGTTTGCTAACTTAGGATGATCATAGCCAGCTGAAGGCTGCTCATTCGCATTGTTTTCAAGTTGGGGACATTTAAGCAAACCACCTCTTTCCAAAATGGAAAATCTCGAATACCTTTGCTAAACATGCTCGGATTTGGCAATGTCCTTGAAATATGTTGCAACCAGAGTAGAAAAATGTTTATGGTCATTGACATTTTATGACAAATTGCTGCATAAGAAACTTCATGATAACTTACTAATGTAAATATTTTCATTGATTATTATTATTCTTTGGCTAATTTGGTAGGCCAAATTGATGGTAGGCCAAAAATGATATATTGTTTTTATTTTAATTATTGGTGAAGCGATATCATTTCTCAAGTTTGTACTTAAATTAACACTATATATTATAAAGCATGAAATTATTTATAGTTTCTGACCAAACAATTCTACTTGTTAATTTATTCTGAAGAAACAGACCATACTAGGTATGAAAATATTTTTTTCTGGAGTTATTATAGCATTGGAAAACTAGAACCATCTGGAGTTATTATAGCATTGGAAAACTAGAACCAATGTTCAATGAGTGGAGACTTATTGTTTAATTATAACAAATTTATTTATCGACTTTATGCAGCCCCCCAAAATGGCTGCTATATTAAGTTTACATGCCATCATGGGTAACAGGGCAGGAGGAAGGGGTGAGGAGACTCAAAAGTGTAAAAAATTCAAAAAAAATTCAAGATACTAATTACTCATACACTTTGAGTATATTAAGATTTTTTTTAATGCATTAAAAAGACCAGAAGAAAATTCATCAAAATGTTGATGTTGGTTATACTAAGGTCACAAGATCACAAGTATGAGTTTTCTTCATGGATGTGTGGATATGTATAACTGACTGACTTTGCTGTACAGCAGAAACTAACACAACATTTTAAATCAACTATACTCCAATTAAAAAAAAAGAATGAACTGACTCACTTTGTTATACAGCAGAAACTAACACAACATTGTAAAGCAATTATACTCCAATAAAGATGTTAAAAAAAAAGAATGTATATATATGTATAACTGAATCACTTTGCTGTATGGCAATAATTAACACAACATTGTAAATCAACTACAATTTAAAAACCTGCAAAAAAAATTTTTTCTATAAAAGGGTTATATAACTATTTCCCTGCAAAGACAAGTGAAAAAAGAAAAGAATTCCACACATTCCACTAAAACTTTTGAACTCATTAAAAATCTTTATTATTCAGAGCTAAATGAAATATTCAACTTTTCACTTTCTTTAAATCACCTCACTTTATGAGTTACTGTGAAGGTGGAAACCATCTGAAGACTCCATCAAGTTTTTCAAATTTTCCTTTGTCACCTCCAAATGTCTTTTTGTAGTGGATTGTTCTTTCCTATTGTCTTAAAGAAATACCCTGCCTATTTTCCAAAAGTAAGTCTTCCAATTGTGTCCTTGGTTTGAATTCTTTCCTGCCCTCAAAGCTTTGCCCCATCCATCATGGCCTCTCTCCTGTGTATTTGCCTCTTCTTTCATTGGATCATTCCCTGGGCCTAGTGCAAAATCAAAGTGTGGAGTTCCTTATTCAATATTGCTAACAGCAGCAGCAGCAGCAGATCCTTAAGCCAATCATGGGGCCCTTCTGAGCACAGGGCCCTGTGTGACTGCACAGTTCATGTGCCCATGAAGCCAGCCCTACCTGACAGACTCTCTCCTACTTTGTTTTCTATCTCAGTGAATGGCACCATCATTTACCTAATTTCCCTGGTTATCATTCTGGCTCTTCCTCTCCCTCATCCCTCACACCTAATAAATCACCAAGTCCTGAAATCTCCCACTTACTCTCAAATTTGTCCACACCTCGTTATCCCCAATGCCAATCTCCCTAATTCAGGCTCTCATCACCCCTCACCTAGAAGACTGCTTTAGCCTCTACCACTCCCACGGCCTCCTAACTCACTCATCCACCAAGATGGCCAGGAGAATCATCTCATCGTGATGCACATCTCATCATGATTCTCCCCCTCACTTCCCTTGATGACAGCACCTCAATGACACCCCTTGTTTGGCGGATAAAGTTCAAACACCTTAACATGGCTTATGAGGCCCTTTCTGATGTGGTCACTGCTTACTTTTCAAGTCTCAACTCTCTTTCCCTCCTGGAGGCCATTCTTTCTCCTCCATCCTTATGTGTTATAAGACCCTCAGGCATCCAGCTAGGCTTCATAACAAACTCAGGACAGGTCACACAGGCAGGCCTCATGAGGAAAAACTGGGAACAGCTGTAGAGCTGGGCCTGAATCCTGCCACACGCACAGGCGGCCTCTGCAGCAGAACCCCCCATCTCCCCCATCCTGGTGGGGCCGTATGGTGGGGCAGTACAGCGCAGTGGCTAAAAGCAGGACCCCGGGAACCAGACTGCCAAGGAACGTCATGCTGTTCTGCCTCCGTTTCTCGTCTGTCAAAATGACAGTAATAAAAGTATCTACCTTAAATTAAGGATTAAGTGAGTTGATAAACATAAAACACTTAGGACGTTCTCTGGCAAGCAGTAAGTACTATATGAGCATCATTGTTGTTTTTTTTTTGAATTTTATTTTACCTATTTTTTATACAGCAGGTTCTTATTAGTTATCTATTTTATACACATTAGTGTATATATATCAATCCCAATCATCATCAACACAGCTAAATCTGCTTCTGCTGCTTCTCTCTCCTGTCAACCAATACCTACTATCCTTTCTCGTCCTCATGGCTTCTGCTCATGGATGGCTTTGGTTTACTCATGGAATCCTCGTGGAATCTACATATTGTTTCCTCTCTGTGTGAGTTTAGCTTCTACTGCAATTTGCCAACTGCTCAGCTAGCTCTTGCAACGGTCCAATCTCCCTGAGAGAGGATCTGACTGGTCCAGAAAATCACTGCAATCCCTCTGGGATAACCTGCTGCAGTGCTGAGGCAGGGGCACCCCCGCCCCCCTGGGGCTGCTCCCCTCTGTAGGGGTTCAGGGAAGAAACCTCTCACAGGGGCCTGTGGGCGAAGCTAGCATTCTGAGCCATGGTCTTGTTCAGTTTGCACGTGTTCACTTAAGCCTGAAGCTCCGCTTTCTCTGACTGGTGTCAGTGCCTTGTTTCCTACAGCCAGTTTCTTTACCTTCTTAAAAAATTTTGTCTTCATATATTTTGTATTGGGAAGCCATGTGTTACCTTCATTTTTAAAAATTTAAAATAACTGTACATTTAATTCTGCGAATATACTGCCTGTGTTTTTAAGTTAAAAAAAATTCTAGAAATAGTTTCAGCAACATAAGAAATTTCCAACTTAAATAGCAAAGAAATACATCCCACTTACTGCTGACTACAGATGTTTCTGTATTTCCCATTTTTTTAAATAACTATCATATTTGGTAATATGAACTCAAAGAATAATTATGAAAAAGTCAGACAATTCCATATACCTCTAAAAATCTCATTTGAAAATATTATGTTTGTATGGGATCGACCACAGGTGCAACGCAGTAACAGAATGTACATATGCTTCTTTTTCTTTTTGCACCACATGATAAAGTAAAATTCATGATTTATTGAAATATGTATACTCAATTAAAAAATACCCAGATATGCTATATAAAACATAAAATGTGATGTGTGTCCTTGCCAGTTCATAAATTCATTCCAGATATAAATACCCAGGAATAATTTAAAAGCATAAGCATCCTATTGTGTTTGCTTTTTCCTGTAGTTTTCTGCCCCAAATCTTATTATACAACATTTCAAAAATATAGAAAAGTTGAAAGGATTGTCCAGTGAGTAAGCACATGGTTTATTTATCCATTCTTCTGTTGATGGACATTTGGGCCATTTCCAAATTTTGGGGCTATTATGAGTCTAACTGCTATAAATATTCTAGTACAATTCTCTTTGTAGACATACAGTGTTATTTCACTGTCTTAATGGTGCTTTTGATGAACAGAAGTTTTTAATTTTGATGAAGTCTGATTTGTCAACGTTTCTTTTTTTATGGTTAGCTCATTTGTGTCCCAGTTATGAATTTTTTGCCTACCCCAATTCCATGAATATATTATCTTATGTGTTTTTCTAGAAATATTATTGTTTTGCCTTTCACATTTAGATCTATGATTTAATCTCAAGTTGATTTTTGAGCACGTTAAAATGAAGAGCCTGGAGTTCCCTGGTGGCCTAGTGGTTAGGATTCCAGGCTTTCACTACCATGGCCTGGTTTCCAGATCAGGGAACTAAGATCCCGTGAGCTATGTGGTGCAGCCAAAAAAAAAAAATGAAGAGCCTGTTACTAGGGTCTTTTTATTCCATGTAAATATTAAATTGTTCCAGTGCCATCTACTGAAAAAAAAAGTCACCCTTTCCCCACTGAATTGCATTGGTGACTTTGTTGTACATCAAGTAACCATATATGCATGGGTCTATTTCCAGAGTCTCTATTTCACTGGTCTATTTGTCTGTCCTTATGCCAATACACACAGACTCACTCTTTTTAATAGGTTTTAGATTCTTTTTTTTTTTAGGTTTCAGATTGATTCTTGTTGTCTGATAGGTTAGTCCTTCAAATCCATTCTTCTTCAAGATTGACTATTATAGATATTTTGCTTTCTTCATATAAATTTTTAAATCACTTGTGAATTTCTATAAAAAACCTGTTGAGATTTTTATGGAATTGCATTAAATCTATATATCAATTTGGGGAGAATTGCCATCTTAACAATACTGAGCCTTCCAATCCTTGAAATGGTGCATCTCTCTATTAATTAGGTCTTCTTTAATTTTTCTTGACAATGTTTTGTAGTTTTCATTGTAGAAGTCTTGCATATCTTCGATTGATTTCATTCCTGGGGTAACTATTATTTTGTACTATTGTAAATGATAGTTTTAACATTTTTATTTCCTAGTTGATTGTTGCTAATGTGTAAATATATATTTTTCCCATTGACCTTGTATCCAGATACCTTTGCTAATTCAGCTTAATATTCTAGAAATTTATCTGTAGACTCAATGGGATTTTGTAAGTATACAATCAAATCCTCTGTGAATAGAGAGAATTTTACTTCTTCCTTTCCAATTGCATGCCTTTTATTTTTTTTTATTGTTTTATAGCACTGGTGTTATCTCCAGTAAGTCTCCAGTACTGGATCTTCAGTACAATGTGAATAGAAGTGGTAAAAATAGATATTATTGTCTTGTCCCCAACTTAGGGGAGAAATGTTAACTAGTTCACCATTAAAGTAACACTGGCTGTTGTTGTTTTGGTGTGTGCCTTAGCAAATTGACAAAGTTCCCTTCCTAGTTTGCTGAGAATGACATAAGCTTTTCTTCATTTCTTTGATTTCATATTTATATCTCTTCTCTCACACTGAAAATACTGGTTCCTAATAATGTGAATATAATTTTTTTGTTTTATGTTATGATGTACATGAGCTAGTTTCAAAACTGTAATATCAATAGCAATACCAAAGTTGCTACCAAGTAAAGGGCAAGATTTCTTTGCCCCTTTTTTCACTCTTATGATATATCTCACTAAGGATATATAATCAGAGTCCTATGTGCTAAAGACAGTTGAAATAATTCTTTCCTCTTTATGGTTATAGCACCAACTTGATATACAGTTACATTGATTTGTTTCACTTTGCTTTCAGTTTTAGAGTTTTATTTATTTTTTCAGGTAAACTATCATATAATATGGAAAAAAAAGACAGTTTTGCCTCTTCCTTTTCAATTCCTTTTCAATTTTTAACCTTCTAATTATTTTCCACTTTGAGTGCTTATGTAGGCTGAAGTCTGATGGAGTTAATTTGTTGTGGAGATGGTGCTCAATCTTACCTGGTTCCTAAATCAAGCAGGAATGTGTACAGTTTTTCCCCAGTAAGTAAGATCCTGCTTTAGAGGTCATTATGTATATTTCTTAAAAGTGCTCCCTCCTCTGTATTCCTATAAGTACAACCTTAAGTCTGACCTTCATTACCTCTTTCTCGGCCTCAATCTTTCTCTTTCCACTCTATCTACCCTTTATTGTTGATTAGTTGTTCAATTCACTTCCTTGATTACACCTCTTTTGTGCATATTCTGTAAAATGCAAACATCTTCTGCATGAGGTGTAATTGTTACAAGTATTAATAACACATGAATGGATTAGGGTTGGTTTTGGAGAGAGTGCAGATAGAAGGCATCAAATCCCCAATGGCATAAGCTGGAGAATAATAATCCAGAGTTAGACTGTGATGGTCAGAGAACAGAGGCAAAGCTGGGAGATTCAACCCTTGTTTGAGGGGAAAGGACCTCTTTGAAGACCTGTGACCCCTTCCCACTGATACTAATAAGGCACAATCATGTGACTCCAATTTACCTTTCAAATCTTCTTTTACACTATTGCCCTTGACAAACAGCCCAACTTACCTATTCTCTGTACCATTTCTGCACTCGGGATTTCCAAACAGTTTCCTTTTGCTTCTGACACTTCAAGTTGGTCCTCTGAAGCCATGTGCCAAGTATCTGCTGGCCACCCCCCTATGAGATTCACACATAACACAAGAGATCTGACCATGTACTCTCCTCCAGCTATGTATGCCTTCTGCACAATGAGCGTTTCTTTATCCTTACTCCTAGAAATAATCTCCGGCTTCTCCGAATTCACCTATACCTATACCTCTCTTATGATACCTTGATTCCTGTCTTCTGCTGTGGTTATTAAAGTACAGACTTACCTCTGAATAAACTGGAAGCTTCCTGAAGTAACTCTGATCCATTTTCAGATTCCCATAACTTCTAGAATGACAACCGGCACCATAGTAATAAATAAGCATGAATGACTGTGTTCTGATCATTACAGAAAACACTGGCTTCCATTCCTCTTTTGCTATACTTTTGTTTGTTTGTTTGTTTTTGCTTTTTTTTTTTAACTATACTTTTATTAACACAACCTAAGATTTCACTTTGCTTTTTCTTAGTGGTAAACTATTAGGTAGCATAAGGTTAAAATCACCAAAACCCTTGGCTTTTTTTTTTAAAGAAGTTTCTTTTTCTGTTCTAAGTCTCCCTCAACTTCTGTTTGCGAGGCTGATCTTTAAAGTTTAAGTGTAGACATTAATCCATGCCAAATTTTATCTTGTGAGAGTCTATCTCGTAGTCTGTGGAGATCTTGATTCTATCACCCAACCTGTAATCCGTGCCTCCAGCTTTTAGGCATCTGCCCATTTGGGAAGTATCTCTCCTAGGTCTTCATTGAGATAGCTTATAAAAATATAAATATTCATGAATCCTGCATAAAACTACACACACCAGAAAAAAAAACAAAAACCTCTAAGCCAACATGGATTGATTAATTAGAGATGTTTGGCCACTATTATTAAATTAGCTAAGAATCTAATCCACATAATCCATTGTCTTATTTTCCACATTACATTTCCTGGATTCATCTATAAGGATGTCATGATTGTCTTTGTCAGCTATCTCACTAAATCAAAGAATAAATAGAAAAAGCTCTCCTTTCTTCTACCAATCTCTTGTAAGGAAGTAAATGAGGTTACTTCGGCATGCCTTGCTCCTGAGAACCCAGGCTGGCGCCTCCTGCCAGATAAAAGGATTCTGATTTGTTTAACACAGCCCAGCATTCACGCTCACCTGGCTCTCCCCACGTGGAAGGGAAGGCGCGACTTCTCCAGAAATAAAACAATCTGATGACTCACTCAGAGGAGAAAGATTACTCCCCTTGACAGCTAATCACAACCTGGAAGCACGCAGGTAAAGTAAATCAAGCTACATGACTCATCCTCCTAGACCTCCAGTTGATAAGAGGAGCGGGAAAGGGGGGTAGAGCCTCACCCCTGTTGTTTCCCAGCACTCGCACGCAGTCCACAGAGCTCCCCAGCACAAGAGCAGCCTTTAAATAACCCACCGATGGGCTTCCCTGGTGGCGCAGTGGTTGAGAGTCCGCCTGCCGATACAGGGGACACGGGTTTGTGCCCCGGTCCGGGAAGATCCCACGTGCCGCGGAGTAGCTGGGCCCGTGAGCCATGGCCGCTGAGCCTGCGCGTCTGGAGCCTGTGCTCCACAACGGGAGAGGCCACAACAGTGAGAGGCCCGCGTACCGCAAAATAAAAAACAAAAACAATAAATAACCCACTGATACCCTCCTCACTACCTTTCCTGTCCACGTTCTTATCCAGAAAATATCCACTACCAATTGTATAACATTCATTCCTAAGGATGGTCCTAAAATACAGGTCTTTCTGGCACAGAAAGATCTTCTGATAAAACTTTTTCTCTGCAAGAAATTATTTCGGTAGATGGTATACAGTACATACTCGAATTGGGGCTTTGTTTCTTGTTAAATCCATTAGCTTGGACGGGATTTTAAACTTTCAATTTGGATATAGGTTTTATCTATTGAGGTTAAAAGGTAATTTTTGAAAACATACTTTAATATATCTGAGTATTTCCTGGCCCTCAGCTCTCCTTCAAGGCAGAGTTCATAATTCTGTTAATTTGTGCATATTGAAGGAATCTTTTTAGTCAGGGCACTATGGTACATTCCAAGAAATTCCTAGAAACTCTAAGTTGAATTGGATCCTGTCCTTGCTATCTGTACTTTCTGTAAGGAAATATAATGCACAATAATTCTGTTAACAACTTCATGGGGGTGGGGCATGAAAAGGGATAGAACAGAAATAAACTTTGTAAGCAAAATTGAGTTTCTCTTAGGATGATTTCCAATATAAAAAGGTTATCCTGACATAATCTTTTTCAACTTCCAATCAAAATACTTAAGAAGAAGAAAGAAGATATATACCCAAATCAAAATAAAAACTGACAATTAACCTATGGGCAGAAGCAAAGGGAAAACTCCACTAAGGATAAGTCAGACGGAATCACCTAGAAAAGTTTAATCTGTTGCTCTCTCTTTCTATGCCACTGGGGAAAATAGGGAAAATGGAAAAGCCCATCCTTTTGCCCCTGAAGGAAGAAATAAAAGACTGCAGAAATGAGAAACCTTAGACAGCCAACTTTCCCTCATATGGGAGCTGTGTTTGAGGGAGCTAGAGGGTTCTCTCACCGTCCTCCCTTCCTTCTCTCTCAAAACATTTAAATTCCATGATAAAAACTAGGAAGGAGCTGGGATAATACTGGAGGTATTGTAGTCCCCTAAGTGAACACTGTAGAGACATCAGGAAAGAGCTGTGAAATAGAGGGATCTAGCAATGGTGAGGGTTCATGGAGCCCAGCAGTCAGAGGTTGATAGAGGCACTGGGGCAGGAGAAGATAGCAGATATCTCAAGCCAGCGGAGTCTTACTACATGAAAACCTGCGAGAGGCTGGGAACCAGGCTAGGAGCTGCGCATCAGCCTGCTGTCTAGCTACTGATCTGACAGGGAAACACCCAAGCGGAAACCCAATGGCAGTCGTGTGCTGGTAAACCAGACGCCCAAAGTCCTATTTTGAAGTATTTGCCAATTTCCATGCTGTAAGTACTCCCACTGTGGTGGATCTCAGCTATCAATATCACTGAACCACAAGTTGGGAAGAGAAGCAAACTCTGCAGTTGGTATAAGCTGAATCCATCACACTCCCTGACAAACAGGTGGATGAATTTCTCTTCATTTCTGGAATGAGGAAAGAGGAGTGCATGAGAAAAATGCTTCAGGAAAAAGGAAGGCGAAGGATGATTATACCTAGCAGGGGTTGAGCACTTACTCTTCTAAATAGTTTATAGTTTACAAGGAACATCTCATTTAATCCTCATAGCAACTCTATGAAGTAGGTGGTATTATCATAATTTTAAGACAACAATCTGAAGTTTCCGTAGGTAAAGTAATTTGCTTTGCTCACGCAGCTCTTCAGCAGTAGATCTGGTCTTTGGACTGCTGAACTCCAAAGCCCTAACACTTAAACTCTAACCTAAGCACAAAGTGAACCTGAAATAAACACTGTGATTTCTTTACTCATAACAATATGATAAACCATTCATCTTCCTCATAAACGGTTGCCATCTTCACTTTTTTCTCTCCTGATTTAATGAGAGATTTATATTTAGGACCTTTCCATTGCTCTTTGCTAAGTTAGAATGAGAGAGGCCTCCGGGCTGTGTGTGTTTGTGTGTGTGTATGAGGGGGAGGCGGCTGGAGATGTCGGGGGGAATATTCAGAGAAGAGTGGACCAGCGTCCTTGAATTCCTTTCCAGGATGCCAGAATGCAATGCATAGAGATCAGAGGCTGGGACTGACAGTCCCAAGTAAAAGCAGCCTGTCATCTATTAATCTTCTGGTATTCTCCTAAATTCATACCAGAGAGCCCTTTCTCTTTGCTCCTTGCCCTCAGTGTGAACACCCACATGGATAAGTCATCCAATACTCTAGCTTCACGGTGCCTTGATATATTTAACGACCTTTATTCCATAAAAACTACCTCCTCCCCGGGGCACACCTGAGGACCTTTGTACATCTATGTGCTCCACCTCTGATAGATTGAACTCCGGTGAATTGCTCACTGACCACAACCCTCCAGCTCTTCCACATCTTACTCCTCCCCTTGGCCTTTGATCTAGTCAAGCCCCTCACACCCCCGCCATGTATTGCCTCCTGTGTCTCCCCCTAACTTTCATACCCTCCTGTCTTCTTTCTTTTCTTTACTCAGCCCAGACCCCAGGTTGTATCAGCTCAATCACTGTCTCATCAGTGAGCTCACCATCTTTGTCCTCTTGCCTCCCATCATACCCCGGTCTTCATTCATCCATCCTCTCAGCCCCTGAACTCACGTTGCTTTAGGGCTGCTGAGAAAATCATGTAATCAGGTTCTCCAATCTCGGATTATTCTTCCTCACAGCCCAAAATTTCTTCGGCGAATACTTTATCAGTTGTTTCTCCCACTCCTCATGGCAGCTATTTCAAATTTCTACCACTTTCCTGACTCCCCTACTCTACAGACTTAGGACACTGACTGCACTTCACAAGTGTATTCAGTTGGAGGTGCTGCACATACTTGGGGGATCATGGCACTGCAGAGCCCACAGTCCATAAGCACTGTTAGCAGGAACTTTAGTATGTCCTTCTTGAAGTTTCCACAATTCTTCTGAATTGTCTTAAAGCCCTAAGGGTTTCCCTGACAAAAAAGGGTCAGTCTGCCTTCCACATCCAAGTAGAGATGGCTCTGGAGTCTGATTAGGACCCACTTCCTGACTTCTTGCTGGCCCACATATTATTGATACTTAACCATACTAGCTAGCTCTCTTGACGATCCTGCCAGAGTTGTCTGGAGTCTTCAAAAAAGGGCAATCTCTTTCACATAATATTAATCTCTTCCAAGCCTCCTGCATTCTTTTTTTTTTAATTGAGTCAAAACCACGCACAAATTTCACAAACTTCCTTGCTCAGTGTTTCAGTTTAGCTCTACACATAGATTCCAAGAAAATATACCTTTAAACTTCTATGCTCTATTTTTTTTCCTAACATTTTATTTTTAACATCTTTATTGGAGTATAATTGCTTTACAATGTTATGTTAGTTTCTGCTGTATAACAAAGTGAATCAGCTATACATACACATATCCCCATATCCCCTCCCTCTTGCGCCTCCCTCCCACCCTCCCTATCCCACCCCTCTAGGTGGTCACAAAGCACTGAGCTGATCTCCCTGTCTATGCGGCTGCTTCCCACTAGCTATCTGTTTTACATTTGGTAGTGTATATATGTTCATGCCACTCTCTCACTTCGTCCCAGCTTACCCTTGCCCCGTGTCCTCAAATCTATTCTCTACGTCTGCGTCTTTATTCCTGTCCTGCCCCTAGGTTCTTCAGAACCTTTTTTTTTTTTTAGATCCCATATATATGTGTTAGCATATGGCATTTGTTATTCTCTTTCTGACATACTTCACTCTGTATGACAGACTCTAGGTCCATCCACCTCACTACAAATAACTGAATTTCATTTCTTTTTACGGCTGAGTAATACTCCATCGTATATATATATGCCACATCTTCTTTATCCATTCATCTGTTCATGGACATTTAGGTTGCTTCCATGTCCTGGGTATTGTAAATAGTGCTGCAATGAACATTATGGTACATAACTCTTTTTTTTTTTTGAATTTTATTTTATATATATTTTTTATACAGCAGGTTCTTATTAGTCATCAATTTTATACACATCAGTGTATACATGTCAATCCCAATCGCCCAATTCAGCACACCACCACCACCACCACCACCACCCTGCCACTTTCCCTCCTTGGTGTCCATACATTTGTTCTCTGCATCTGTCTCAACTTCTGCCCTGCAAACCAGTTCACCTGTACCATTTTTCTAGGTTCCACATATATGCAGTAATATACGATATTTGTTTTTCTCTTTCTGACTTACTTCACTCTGTATGACAGTCTCTAGATCCATCCACATCTCAACAAATGACCCAATTTTGTTCCTTTATATGGCTGAGTAATAGTCCATTGTATATATGTACCACATCTTCTTTATCCATTTGTCTGTCCATTTAATGGGCATTTAGGTTGCTTCCATAACCTGGCTATTGTAAATAGTGCTAAAATGAACATTGGGGTGCATGTGTCTTTTTGAATTATGGTTTTCCCTGGGTATATGCCCACTACTGGGATTGCTGGATCATATGGTAATTTTTTTAGTTTTTTAAGGAACCTCCATACTGTTCTCCATAGTGGCTGTATCAATTTACATTCCCACCAACAGTGCAAGAGGGTTCCCTTTCCTCCACACCCTCTCCAGCATTTGTTGTTTGTAGATTTTCTGATGATGCCCATTCTAACTGATGTGAGGTGATACCTCATTGTAGTTTTGATTTGCATTTCTCTAATAATTAGTGATGTTGAGCAGCTTTTCATGTGCTGCTTGGCCATCTGTATGTCTTCTTTGGAGAAATGTCTATTTAGGTCTTCTGCCCATTTTTGGATTCGGTTGTTTGTTTTTTTAATATTGAGTTGCATGAGCTGTTTATATATTTTGGAGATTAATCCTTTGTCCGTTGATTCGTTTGCAAATATTTTCTCCCATTCTGAGGGTTGTCTTTTCGTCTTGTTTATGGTTTCCTTTGCTGGGCAAAAGCTTTCAAGTTTCATTAGGTCCCATTTGTTTATTTGTGTTTTTATATCCATTACTCTAGCAGGTGGATCAAAAAAGATCTTGTTGTGATTTATGTCAAAGAGTGTTCTTCCTGGGGGCTTCCCTGGTGGCACAGTGGTTGGGAGTCCGCCTGCCAATGCAGGGGACACGGGTTCGAGCCCTGGTCCGAGAAGATCCCACATGCCGCAGACCAACTAATAAGCCCATGTGCCACAACTACTGAACCTGCACTCTAGAGCCGGCAAGCCACAACTATTGAAGCTTGCGCACCTACTGCAAGAAAAGAAGCCCGTGCTCCACAACAAGAAGCCACTGCAAGCCCGCATACCACAGTGAAGAGTGACCCCCGCTCGCCGCAACTAGAGAAAGCCTGAGGGCAGAAATGAAGACCAAATGCAGCCAAAAATAAATAAATAAAATAAATTTATTTAAAAGAGTGTTCTTCCTATGTTATCCTCTAAGAATTTCATAGTGTCTGCTCTTACATTTAGGACTCGAATCCATTTTGAGCTTACTTTTGTGTATGGTGTTAGGGAGTGTTCTAATTTCATTCTTTTACATGTAGCTGTCCAGTTTTCCCAGCACCACTTAATGAAGGGACTGTCTTTTCTCCATTGTATATCCTTGCCTCCTTTGTCATAGATTAGTTGACCATAGGTGCGTGCGTTTATCTATGGGCTTTCTATCTTGTTCCACTGATCTATGTTTCTGTTTTTGTGCCACTACCATATTGTCTTGATTACTGTAGCTTTGTAGTATAGTCTGAAGTCAGGGAGTCTGACTCCTCCAGCTCCGTTTTTTTCCCTCAAGACTGCTTTGGCTATTCGGGATCTTTTGTGTCTCCATACAAATTTTAAGATTTTTTGTACTAGTTCCCTAAAAAATGCCATTGGTAATTTGATAGGGATTGCATTGAATCTGTAGATTGCTTTGGGTAGTATAGTCATTTTCACAATATTGATTCTTCCAATCCAAGAATATGGTATATCTCTCCATCTGTTTGTATCATCTTTAATTTCTTTCATCAGTGTCTTATAGTTTTCTGCATACAGGTCTTTTGTCTCCCTAGGTAGGTTTATTCCTAGGTACTTTATTCTTTTTGTTGCAATGGTAAATGGGAATGTTTCCTTAATTTCTCTTTCAGATATTTCATCATTAGTGTATAGGAATGCAAGAGATTTCTGCGCATTAATTTTGTATCCTGCAACTTTACCAAATTCATTGATTAGCTCTAGTAGTTTTCTGGTGGCATCTTTAGGATTCTCTACTTATAGTATCATCTCATCTGCAAACAGTGACAGTTTTACTTCTTCTTTCCAACTTGTATTCCTTTTATTTCTTTTTCTTCTCTGATTGCCGTGACTAGGACTTCCAAAACTACGTTGAATAATAGTGGTGATAGTGGACATCCTTGTCTTGTTCCTGATTTTAGAGGAAATGCTTTCAGTTTTTCACCATTGAGAATGACGTGTGCTGTGGGTTTGTCGTATATGGTCTTTATTATATTGAGGTAGGTTCCCTCTATGCCCACTTTCTGGAGAGTTTTTTTTATCATAAAAGGGTGTTGAATTTTGTCAAAAGTTTTTTCTGCATCTATTGAGATGATCATATGGTTTTTATTCTTCAATTTGTTAATATGGTGTATCACATTGATTGATTTGCATATATTGAAGAAGCCTGGCATCCCTGGGATAAATCTCACTTGATCATGGTGTATTATCCTTTAAATATGTTGTTGGATTCTGTTTGCTAGTATTTTGTTGAAGATTTTTGTATCTATTTTCATCAATGTTATTGGTCTGTAATTTTCTGTTTTTTAGTATCTTTGTCTGGTTTTGGTATCAGGGTGATGGTGGCCTCATAGAATGAGTTTGGCAGTGTTTCTTCCTCCACAATTTTCTGGAAGAGTTTGAGAAGGATGGGTGTTAGCTCTTCTCTAAATGTTTGGTAGAATTCAGCTGTGAAGCCATCTGGTCCTGGACTTCTGTTTGTTGGAAGACTTTTAATCACAGTTTCAATTTCATTACTTGTGATTGGTCTGTTCATATTTTCTATTTCTTTCTGGTTCAGTCTTGGAAGGTTATACCTTTCTAAGAATTTGTCCATTTCTTCCAGGTTGTCCATTTTATTGGCATAGAGTTGCTTGTAGTAGTCTCTTAGGATGCTTTGTGTTTCTGCAGTGTCTGTTGTAACTTCTCCTTTTTCATTTCTAATTCTGTTGATTTGAGTCTTCTCACTCTTTTTCTTGATGAGTCTGGCTAATGGTTTACCAATTTTGTTTATCTTCTCAAAGAACCAGCTTTTAGTTTTATTGATCTTTGTTATTGTTTTCTTTGTTTCTATTTCATTTATTTCTACTATGATCTTTAAGATTTCTTTCCTTCTGCTAACTTTACGTTTTGTTTGTTCTTCTTTCTCTAGTTCCTTTAGGTGTAAGGTTAGATTGTTTATTTGAGATTTTTCTTGTTTCTTGAGGTAGGCTTGTATAGCTATCAACTTCCCTCTTAGAACTGCTTTTACTGCATCCCATAGGTTTTGGATCATCGTGTTTTTATTGTCATTTGTCTCTAGGTATTTATTGATTTCCTCTTTGATTTCTTCAGTGATCTCTTGGTTATTTTGTAACTTATTGTTTAGACTCCATGTGTTTGTGTTTTTTATGGTTTTTTTTCCTGTAATTCATTTCTAATCTCATAGCGTTGTGATCAGAAAAGATGCTTGATATGATTTCAATTTTCTTAAATTTACTGAGGCTTGATTTGTGACCCAAGATGTGACCCTGGAGAATGTTCTGTGTGCACTTGAGAAGAAAATGTAATCTGCTGTTTTTGGATGGAATGTCCTATAAATATCAATTAAATCTGGTCTATTGTGTCATTTAAAGCTTCTGTTTCCTTATTTATTTTCATTTTGGATGATCTGTCCATTGGTGTAAGTGAGGTGTTAAAGTCCCCCACTCTTATTGTGTTACTGTTGATTTGCTGTTTTATAGCTGTTAGCAATTGCCTTATGTATTGAGGTGCTCCTATGTTGGGTGCATATATATTTATAATTGTTATATCTTCTTCTTGGATTGATCCCTTGATCATTATGTAGTGTCCTTCCTTGTCTCTTGTAACATTCTTTATTTTAAAGTCTATTTTATCTGATATGAGTATTGCTACTCCAGCTTTCTTTTGATTTCCATTTACATGAAATATCTTTCTCTGTCCCCTCACTTTCAGTTTGTATGTGTCCCTAGGTCTGAAGTGGGTCTCTTGTAGACAGCATATATATGGATCTTGTTTTTGTATCCATTGAGCAAGCCTGTGTCTTTTGGTTGGAGCATTTAATCCATTCACGTTTAAGGTAATTATCTATATGTATGTTCCTATGACCATTTTCTTAATTGTTTTGGGTTTGTTTTTGTAGGTCCTTCTCTTCTCTTGTGTTTCCCACTTAGAGAAGTTCCTTTAGCATTTGTTGTAGAGCTGGTTTGGTGGTGCTGAATTCTCTTAGGTTTTGCTTGTCTGTAAAGCTTTTGATTTCTCCATGGACTCTGAATGAGATATCTTGCCAGGTAGAGTAATCTTGGTTGTAGGTTCTTCCCTTTCATCACTTTAAGTATATCATGCCACTCCCTTCTGGCTTGTAGAGTTTCTTCTGAGAAATCAGCTGTTAAGCTTATGGGAGTTCCCTTGTATGTTATTTGTCGTTTTTCCCTTGCTGCTTTTAATAATTTTTCTTTGCCTTTAATTTTTGCCAATTTGATTACTGTGTATCTTGGCATGTTTCTCCTTGGGTTTATCCTGTATGGGACTCTCTGCCCTTCCTGGACTTGGGTGGCTATTTCCTTTCCCATGTTAAGGAAGTTTTCGACTATAATCTCTTCAAATATTTTCTCTGGTCCTTTCTCTCTCTCTTCTCCTTCTCGGATCCCTATAATGCGAATGTTGTTTCATTTCATATTGTCCCAGAGGTCTCTTAGGCTGTCTTCATTTCTTTTGATTATTTTTTCTTTATTCTGTTCCACAGCAGTGAATTCCACCATTCTGTCTTCCAGGTCACTTATCCGTTCTTCTGCCTCAGTTATTCTGCTATTGATTCCTTCTAGTGTAGTTTTCATTTCAGTTATTGTACTGTTCATCTCTGTTTGTTCTTTAATTCTTCTAGGTCTTTGTCAAACATTCCTTGCATCTTCTCGATCTTTGCCTCCATTCTTTTTCTAAGGTCCTGGATCATCTTCACTATCATTATTCTGAATTCTTTTTCTGGAAGGTTGCCTATAGCCACTTCTTTTAGTTGTTTTTCTGGGGTTTTATCTTGTTCCTTCATCTGGTACACAGCCCTCTGCCTTTTCATCTTGTCTTTCCGTGAATGTGGTTTTTATTCCACAGGCTGCAGGATTGTAGCTCTTCTTGCTTCTGCTGTCTGCCCTCTGGTGGATGTGGCTATCTAAGAGGGTTGTGCAAGTTTCCTGATGGGAGGGAGTGGTGGTGGGTAGAGCTGACTCTTGCTGTGGTGGGCAGAGCTCAGCAAAACTTTAAGCCACTTGACTGCTCATGGGTGGGGCTGGGTTCCCTCTCTGTTAGTTGTTTGGCCTGAGGTAACCCAACACTGGAGCCTATCTGGTCTCTTTGCTGGGGTAATGGCAGTTTCTGGGAGGGCTCACGACAAGGAGTACTTCCCAGAACTTCTGCTGCCAGTGTCCTTGTCCCCACGGTGAGCCACAGCCACCGTCCGCCTCTGCAGGAGACCCTCCAACACTAGCAGGTAGGTCTGGTTCAGTCTCCCCTGGGATCACTGCTCCTTCCCCTGGGTCCTGATGCACACACTACTTTGTGTGTGCCCTCCAAGAGTGGAGTCTCTGTTTCCCCTAGTCCAGTCAAAGTCCTGCAATCAATCAAATCCCACTAAGCTTCAAAGTCTGATTCTCTAGGAATTCCTCCTCCTGTTGCTGGACGCACAGGTTGGGAAGCCTCATGTGGGGCTCAGAACCTTCACTCCAGTGGGTGGACTTCTGTGGTATAAGTGTTCTCGAGTCTGTGAGTCACCCACCCATCAGTTACGGGATTTGATTTTACTGTGATTGCGCCCCTCCTACCATCTCATTGTGGCTTCTCCTTTGTCTTTGGATGTGGGGTATCTTTTTTGGTGAGTTCCAGTGTCCTCCTCTCGATGATTGTCCAGCAGCTAGTTGTGATTCTGGTGTTCTCGCAAGAGGGGGTGAGAGCACATCGTTCTACTCTGCCATCTTGATTCCAATCCTAGCCTCCTGCATTCTTAAGGTTCTCAAATTTACAGACCTAGAGCAGAGGAAGTAAATAGATAAAAATATCCAGATATTGTTGATTCTGCTTTGGTTAAATTTAATTCCAGATTATAGCAGAGGTGCCCTATATGTCAATAACAGGAACTTTGGGCAGATGAGATGTTGACACAGACATTTTAAGATTATAATACATTAAGCTGATCAGGCAGCTTATTAGAGAGATTAAGATCAAAGACAGACTCTATTAACCAATCAGATGTTTTGAGGACAGCCATAAATGTAAACATTAGCCAGGTTGGGGCAAAGGTCCCTTCTTGACAAATTTATGTTTCTTATCATGATGAAATTTCTGCCTAGTGTGCATTTAAGAAGTTCACCAGTTACATCATTTTTTTTTAAAGACTTTTTTTTGGTACGGACCATTTTTAAAGTCTCTATTGAATTTGTTACAATATTGCTTCCGTTTTTTTCTGTTTTTTCTTTTGTCTTGGTTTTTTGGCCACAAGGCATGTGGGATCTTAGCTCCCCGACCAGGGATCGAACCCACACCCCCTGCATTGGAAGGTGAAGTCTTAATCACTGGACTGCCAGAGAAGTCCCCAACAGTTATATCTTGATTTTTAACTACAATAGTTTATTGTTATATTATCCTTAATTTTGAGACAATGCTGCTTGTTTTACTTGTTTGTTTTAAGAAATTGTATTTCCTCATTGTTACAGGAAGTTCAGTTTGAATTAACTCATCAAAGTAACTGATCTTATTGTAATTAATTCAACAATTATACAGGACTCTCCATATTCTCTTGGAGTTAGGAAAAATACATCTATTTTCTTCCTTTCATGGGCTATGATTGTAAAATAAATCATGATTTTTATCAGAATCTTCCTTTCCTGGTATTTATCTTGAAAAAAATATCAACCTACACAAAAGTAGAATGAACAATACAATGAACCTCCATGTACCCATTATCCAGATTCAATAATCATCAAGAAGTTGCCACAGTTTAGCACACTTTAAAATCCAAGCATAAATTTAGTTTTATGTTTAACAGTGCAAATCAGTCTCTTGAAGCAGCTGCCTCTCAGGTCTCAGGTCCAAAGGCACTGACACCTCAGGCATCTACCTCTGTGCAGAGACAGAGCTATTCTCTCCCCAGGGCACACCTCAGGGTATTTCTACTTCTAATTTTAATTTTTCTTTATTTTTATGCTTCATTGGTTATGTGGGTTTTTAAAAATTATTATTACACATATAGTATGTACACACTATAATCCATCATACACTACATGGAGTTATTATTTATTCTTTGTTTTAAGTTCCCAGTCTCTTCTTACCTCTGAGGTTACTGCTGTTCATATGAACAGGTTAATTTCTATCATTCAGTGCTTTTCTGCATATCCACACCAATATGTGCAAATATATGGTATCAGTTATTAAGCCCTTGTCTCTCAGCTCCAACCTCCCTCTGTGTTTTGTGATGCTGGGATTGTAACTCTGCAAACCACATTTCTCCTTTACTCCCTAGCTTCCTGTCAGGATCCTTGTTTCCTTCCAGTTTGCTAATGGACCCCATGAGAATCACTTGACCAATACTCTTCAGTCCTGCAGCCACAGCCATGGCCCCAGACAGTAGCTGAATACAACTTATAGTTTTTCCAACAACTGCAGAACAAGAGTCATCACACCTCCTAACCTAGAGTTCTCCAAGTTCTCTTTCAGTTATCTGGTTAGCAAATTGGTGTCGAGTTCACCATTATTTTATATTTAATCATATATAAAATCATATAATCAAATATAAAACTATATTGTTTCTCTCTTCTGACAACTAGACCCTGACTGACACAGAAATATACACATGTTGGAATTTTTTCTTCTCCTTATTTCTGGATGGTTTACAATAAATGGGATAATCCTTGCCCATTACTTTGCAGCTTGCATTTTTCACTTAATGTTTCATGGACATCTTTCTAGATCAACATGTGTGTAACTCTAAGTAAGTCTTCTCAATAGCTGCATAATATTCCATTATATAGACAGAATGTAATCTATTCAACCATTCACCTGTTGATGGATGTACAAGTCCTGATTTCTGCTATTACCAAAAATTGCTACAATAAACATCCTTGTTCATATATCCCTTTACACTAATACATTTGTTTCTATTAAAAAATTACTGAACGTGGGATTGCAGTGTCAATGAATAACAGTGACATCCCATGTACGGAACCAAATTGGCCACACTCTTCAGTATATCACACACTATCATTACCAGTTCATTCAATGCCCTTCTTTTGTTTTATATTTTCCTCTGTTACTGCTATTCCCATTTCCTTTTCTTTTCTATAAGCCCCCATTCTAGCGTCCTTTCCATGGCCACCTTATACCTAACAAAAATTTCCTGATTGTTTTAAAAATATCCTTTTATAGTTGGTTTATTTGAATCAGAATCCAAACAAGGTCTACAGCATTGTATTTTGTTTGTTCTGTCTCTTGATTCTCTCAGTTTATAAAAGTGCCCTCTCACCTTTTCAACTACCCCTTCCTGCCCTGCCATGCCATTTATTTGTTGAAATAAATGATTGTTTGTCCTACAGAATATTCCAGATTCTGGACTTGGTTGATTTTTAAGTATTGCTTAACAAGTTAAGTATTGCTTAACTTGCTCTTCTTATTTTTTGTAGACTGAAAGTTAAAGGCTTGGTTATATTTAAGCTCAATTTTTTTGTGTGGAGGATTCTTTATAGGTGGTGAGGTGTACTTCATATTACATGATTGTCCTTAATGTCAAGTTGTTCCACTCACAATGACACTGAGATTGGTGCATGAATTCAAGTATTGTCAGCCTGATCCACTCATTATAAAGTTCCCCATCAGCCTTTCACCTAATAGTTTTAGCAGCCATTAATGAACATTCCTTAGAGCCACTGTCTCATTAGGGTTTACAAAAATGGTGACTTTCTTATTCTATCATTCCTCCTGCATTTAGTAACTAAAATTCCTCAACTAAGAATCTTCCCTTATCAACTATTTAGTTACCCTAAAACACAGTTCAAATAGAAAAGAGAGGCTGGTACGTTTTCTTAAACAGTAGATTTAAGTTGTCCAATACTTCCTATGATATCGGTATTTGGATTTTTTAACTTTTAGTTATTTATATATTGCTAGAAAAAATTCCTTCCCTCTAGATTTTCAGTTTATTACCATGGAGTGCACAAAATATTCTTGTATAACTCTTCTGACTTCTACCATATCTCCTTTTTCAAACTTTAAAGTGGTATGTGTATGCATATGTATGTGTATATATGGGTGTGTGTGTGTGCATCTGTGTTTGTATTTTAATTTATCTTTACAAAGAGCCAGTTTAGGTTTATATATATTTTTGGCGACCCCAGAAGTTATTTTCCCTTCTATAGGTCACTTCCTAAGTGATTCCAAGTACTCACATTTGTTTCACGTTTGGAGCTAGTCTGGAGGGTGGGTAGGGAATTTCTTAGGTAATTTATAGTTCCAAATTCCCTTTCTGGTTCGTTTCCTCTGCACAGATTCAACTTCTAGTACCTAATTTTACTATCCAGAGCCAATTTAGAAGTCATCAGGAAAACATTCCGCTGCTTTTTACCTCTCGTCAACAAATTTATCTGCAGTCTTGCCTTTCTTTTCTTTTTTTCAGGTTTTCAAAGAGGTTTATTACCAACGGGAGGAGCAGCCTGCCTGCGAGGCTGGAGGCCCGCGGTGGGCCCGTGCGAGGCCTCCCGCTCAGGTGCTGCTCCGCGTGGGGCTCTTCCCCGGCCCGCCCCGCTTGGGCAGCATGGTGGCGCTGGGTTGGCGGGGCATCCTCTGGCTGGATCCTTCCCGGACGCCGCGTTCTGTAAGCGCCGGGCCTCCGCCGCCGAGGGCACCGCTGCCTTTGTTTCTCCCTCGGGTCTCAGGCACGCCGGGCGTGAGCAGGGGCACGGCCGCGGGGTCTTGGGGCTCGCTCGCCAGCCTCTGCCCGGCGCACATGCACTGAGCATCTGGAAGACGGCGAGGGGCACCACGTTCAGCTTCAGCACGTCCACCAGGATCTTGCACACGTCGGGGTCCATGGCGCCGCCCGCCGCCTGCGCCAGCTTGAACAGCTCCATCTCCTCGGCGCCCAGCACCTTCTTCCGCCGCAGCGCCAGCTTCTGCAGGTCCGCCTCCAGCCCCGGGGGCGCCCCCGGCCCGGGCCCCGCGCCCGCGCCCGCGCCCGCGCCCGCGCCCGCGCCGCCATCTGCGGACGGCGGAGGATGCGTGTCCGCGTTCTTGCCTTTTTTTAAAAACCCTATTCCCATTCCCTCTCACCACAGTGAAAGTTGGTAATTATTCAACTAGGCATTGCATCTATCCCTCCCACATTCCTACAGACCTTGGGTCATTAATGAATGATTCTCAATTATCATTAAATTCTATCAACTGACTTCCTTCAGTCTGTCAACAGGCTTAAGTCTCTCCCATCTTAGTCGAACAGACACCTCCCTTTATCCTATGTTCCCTTCTAGTTACCTCTGTATGTCTTTTCTTCTCATTACAGCCAGCCCACTGAAAACATAATCTATTGTTTCCACTCATAATCTTTCCTCCACCCCCATTACTTCCCCAAATCTCCTCTTGCCAAAGTCAGCAGCGGTTTCTTCCTTGCTGAAAAACAGTGCACTCACCACAGCATCTGATGCTCTTGACCTCCTTGAAATGCTTTCCTTTCTCCACTTTCTTGGACCCCATTCTCACACTTTCCCTGATTATTCTTCTAGTTTTCTGGCCATTCCTTCTTAGCCTCCTCTGCAGATTCCTCTTCCTTTCTGGAATAGAGAAGTCCTTCAGATGTCAGACTTCCCACTGTCCTTAGCCTTCTTTTCCCACTTACCCTGGAAGACAATGGCACCAATTAATCTTTACCGGGAGATGGCTTCCAGAGGTGAACTCTGGTCCAAAACATTCTGAGGAGGTCTTCTGTGTCCACACTGGACTTGCCTAGATGTCCTAGAGGCACCACAAAGGCAAAATGTCCAAGTCTGAACTCATCATTTTTCCTCAAAACTTGTTTTTCCTCCCATCCTTCCCTCTTGATAAATGATACTGCCATCTATCCAGTTATCCATGCCAGAGATCTGATGTGATGGCATGAGATAGTATGATTACAAAACAGAAAAGCCACTCGATTTTGCAAGTAAAAAGAAGATTTATCATATGCTTAAGGATAAGTTCATGGAAGGCATTTATAAGAATTATAATCAGGTCTCAAAGGAATCTCCTCAAAATCTCTATCTCCCAAGTTCACTTGAATTTTTTTTTAAGTTTTTATTTTTTTGGCTTTCATCTGTTTCCTCCCTCTGTGAACTAGATTTTTCTGCTAATATATGGCTCACTAAGACTAACACCAATCCAGCATGACCTTTCAGGGAAAGCTCACAACAGCATTTCCCTGTTCATACCAGGAGAGAGTCACATTGCCCCAACCTACCCAACTCAAGTGGTGCAAACATGTCTGCCTATGTCCTCTGCCTTAGCTGGATCTGTAGATGATAACAGATGCTTTTTCGAATGCGTTGTGGGAAAGCTAGGCTATACGTCGAGAGTTAGTCCTTGACTTTTGACTCTTCACACACCCTCACATCTAAGAAATAATGATGAAGTTCTGTCAAGTCTACTTTTCTAATATTTTCCAAATCTAGCCACTTCTCTTCATTCCCCTCTCTCACTTCTCTAGTTAAGGCTGCCCCTTCCTAGGTCCTTCCAATGTGTCCCTATATTCAGTCCCTCTTTCTTCACATCCATCCTCTACACTGCAGCCAGAGTGACCTTTCTAAAGTACCAATATGATAACATCACTTCTTTACTTAAATCTTTTCATAGAACATGTCAAGGCTGACACCTGACATGTCAAGGTGTCTGTATGTCAATTCAAACTCCTTATTATGACTATATTAGTTTCCCAGGCCTGATGTAACAGATTACCACAAACTTCATGACTTAAAACCATGGAAGTTTATTCTTTCACAGTTCTGGAGGCTAGAAGTCCAAAATCAAGATGTTGCCACGGCCATGCTTCCTCTGAAATCTCTTGGGAAGAACACTTCCTCACCTTCTTCTAGATTCTGATGACTCCTGGCAATCTTTGGCGTTCCTTGGCTTGAGCTGCATCATTCCAAACTCTACCTTCATCTTCACATGGCCTTCTTTTCTGTGTGTCTGAGTCCTCTCCTCTTCTTATAAGGACACCAGTCACTGGTTCCAGGGCCCACCCTAAATCCAGAATGACTTCATCTGAGATCCTTAACTAATTACATCAGCAAAGACCCTATTTCTAAATAACCTCACATTCTGAGGTTCCAGGTAAATATGAATTTTGGGGGGAATACTCCTCAACCCACTACAATGGCCTACAGGTGTCTTTTATGATGATATGATACGGTATCTACTCATCTCTCCAGCCTCATCTCTTACCATTCTCCAGCTCTCATATAATCTCTAGTCATAGTAAGCCCCTTGCAATTCTGGAACCACAAGATGCTCTTTCTTACTTCTGGATTTTTGCATTTCCTGCCCACTTCTGTTTGGAATCCTTGCAGTCTACCTTTGCCTGGGTCTTACTATTTTTCAGATTCAGCTGCTCTAGGAAGTCTTCCCAAATCTCACCCATCATTGCCATATGCTCTCCTTACCCACAAATTCCCATTTTACCTTCCACTTACCTCAATCATAGCGTGTATCCCACTATTTAGTAATTTTAATTGTCTCACTTCTCCTGTAGGTCTCTTTTCTCAATTCTTTGCCACCGAAACAATCAGTAAGGGACGAATCATTTCTTGTTTTCTTTTCATTTGCTTTTGTATTCTCACTGCCTAACACAGTGACTAATAGGCACTCTACAAGTGATTATAGAATGAATGAATGAATGTCTTTGAAAAGTGGTTCACATATGGTAAGAATTTCTAGGTGTTAAAGCTGATATGCAATAGCATCTGTGGTGGTTTCTTTATTCAGATTTGTCCTTTAGAGAGAATAATAACTTCGTCTGAGAAAATTGAGGGAAGCGCTCCATGAATATTGAATATTATATTAGGCAGTATTAAATTACCCCATTTAGTTTTGGTGTTGCATGTGTTGAAAACCCACTTTGATCTGACCATAGCGCTATTCATTTTGATTATCCTTAGATCAAATAATGTAAGATTCTCAATTACAGTCATAAATTTGAATGATAGAATTACCATATGAATGGGTTTGAATTCCATATTAATATTAACCTTAAAAAATTATGTGAGTTTTTTCTAAAGAGAAGAAAAGCCTCTATTGAAATTGGAAAACGTGTATACCTACAAGTGAAAGAACTTGAAATAGAGCCTTAAAGAAAAGAGAAAAGTTAAAGTAGATAGTATTGATTACTTTCAGGTAACTCACCACTCTCATCATCAATAGAATTTAAATTATACAAGCACTTTGAATAAAATGAGGACAAATGTTATTAAGAAGATCACATTCCTTTTAGTTAGTCATTTTTGGAATAAAAGGCTCCCCAGATTCTTGAATGTTTTCCTTTTTGGTTGATATAGCATCAAGGATTATATAAGTGTGTAGCAGGCACATATACTTATATATGAGTTGTCTGAACTAAAAGAGCCTACAAGCTAATTGTGGTGAAGGACATCAACAAGTAGGACATCAAGAGTGGGGACAGTTTCTGGAGGCCCTTGGCCTCCTTACGAACCCTGAGACCCAGTCATGGGTAAGTTCTTGTAGCTGTGTTTAAGGGAGTTGTAATGACCTGCCAAAGGGCAGCTGGGGAGATCAATGGGATGTGGTGAGGTACTCCAGACTAACACAAACGCAAGCTCCCAAGAAGCATCAAGAACAAAATAACTCAAAGGTGGAGAAACTGAGCTGTGATGAGACCAAGAAAGGGGAATTCATAATGGTCACCTGGTTTTCAGATTGTGCTCTGGGAACCTACTCAGCAAAATGGAAGAGCATGACTTGTAGAGAAAAAGAACTACACTTTTCCTTCACTTTTCCGTCCTTCCTCTCATCTTTCTCTGTATCTCCGTCTCTATCCTCTTTCTTTCTCTTCTCTCTAACTCACACTACTCTCTTTGTTCCTCTCTGGATTACTGGAAAATTGAAATAAAAGCAAAGACAAATCCCTGCTCTTCACATAACCTTTCCCTGTTGCCTATCTCCCTGTGAACAAAGGCCATAGCTGGAAAGAACTAGATATTCTCTTATAACCTTCATTTCTGAAAATCTATTCATTCAGTGTGTTTTTTGTCATTCATTCATTTGTTCATCATTCAACATTCGACATTTATTGAGCCTCTAATGTTTTAGGTATATAATTTGTCTTCCAGATCAATTATTTTCAATCTGTTTCTTTTTAAGTTATGCAAACTTTTTTTCCAGTAAAAGATTGCTGATGTTCAATATGGAAAACATGACAACTGCACTGAATGAACTGGGGGTGGGGAGGGACACAGAACTTGGCCAACTCCTACCCTGCCCTATTCTGCAGCCCCTGAAGGATGCTATGTGGAGTATAGCACACACACCACTGTTCTATAATGAGCACACTCTCATACATTGCATTGGAAATGTGAATTAGTACAACGACTTTGAAAACAGTCTGACACATAAAGTGAAAGATACGTCCACCCAGTTCTACCCCAGGGTATACACCTAAGACTGAAACTCACACATATGAGAACCACGGGACACGTCAAGAGTAAGCACAGTTCATAAGAGCCTCAAAATGGACCCAGTTTTAATTTCCATCAACAGTAGAATGGGACCTCCCTGGTGGCGCAGTAGTTAAGAATCCGCCTGCCAATGCAGGGGACATGGGTTTGAGCCCTGGTCTAGGAAGATCCCACATGCCGCGGAGCAACAAAGCCTGTGTGCCACAGCTACTGAGCCTGCGCTCTAGAGCCCGCAAGCCACAACTACTGAGCCCGCACTCCTAGAGCCTGTGCTCCACAACGAGAGAAGCTACTGCAATGAGAAGCGTGGGCACCGCAATGAAGAGTAGCCTCCGCTCGATGCAACTAGAGAAAGCCCACACAGAGCAACGAAGACCTAATGCAGCCAAAAATAAATAATTAATTTACAAAAAACACACAAAACTGTAGAATGGATAAGTAAAATTGTGGTAAAGAACAATTACAGTGGATAAACTACATGGAGCAACGTGGATGAATGTAACAATGTTTAATGACAGAAACAAGAAAAAAATAATATGGACAATATGGTTGCATTTACATAAAGTTCAAAAGTAAGCAAAACTAAACTACATTATTGAGGAGATGCACACGGAGAAGGTTTGAAAGACTAGAAAGAAGAACAAAGAAGTAATTACTATAAAATCAGGTGAAGTTACTTCCAGGGGAGATGAAAAGGGATGTTACTGGCAAAGGTCACAGGGAGTAGTAGGTGCTTTGGGGATGCTAGCATTGTCTTATCCCTTACTCTGGGAAGTGATCACACTACTGTTTGTATTATTTCTTGACTTAGTGGGGTGATTATACCTGCATTTGTTTTCTAATTATTCATTAAACATACTTTATGTTTTACATCTTTTCCATAACATTTCTTGCTTGTTTAAATGGCTAAGCAAACAAAATACCATTGCTCGATTCCAGGGGGGTGGGGCAGTAGGGAAAGGGACCAACTTTGACGATTTTGGAGTCTCTAGCTCCTGGCACAATGTCTACACCAGGCGAAAGGTCTATAAATGCTGGCTCAACCAAACTGGCTTAGGCAATGTGACATGATTTGAAAGAATAAATATCTTGCAGAGCCCACAGGCTACACCCAAAATTCTCATCTTTACTCCATGTCAAAGACAAAATGCTGCTGTGGTTTTGTGATTCCGTTTATCTTACTATGCATTATTTAATTTATACTGAGTAAAAAATATTTATTTTCTTTGGGGACATCAGTGTTTTTAACTGAGTTTTGTTTGTTTAACTCAGTACTGACCTTTAATTTCAAACTTCGTAAAAATTTTTCTAAATCTAGACAAAACAATTGACCTCAGTCTCTAGCACAGCCAAACACATACTAAAAGTTGGCGGATATAGACACATAGTTAACGTGTGTTCTTGATTTTCCCTGTTTCTCCTTAAAAGATTGACCAAAGGAAACTCTGGTTATTTGTGGGTTAATTTTGTTCTAATTGAGAATTCACTGTATTCTATGTTATGCAACTAAATTAAAATACTTCATTTACTTTAGATAATAGCTACATCTTTCTATTGGTCAATTATTAACGACCAATCAGATTCTTTACCTGGTTTAATCTTATCTATGATAATAACCAATCCTCTGAAAATTATTAGCCTCAGATGCAATTACAAAAATGTTGAGATATTTTAATAGTTTTCAATGTTTTTAAACATAGAATTAATTGAAAAAAATAATTTATATATACATCATGTATAATGTTGTGGGTTTTTTCAATAGTTTAATTTTATTTATTTGTCATACATGATAGCTGTAACAGCCTTAACATAAATTGAAATAAAATGAAGAAAATTTCACTCATAAGCCCAATGCCACCACAAATCAAACTGTTTGCAGTATTAATTATACAATTTAGTTCCCTATTTTTTTAATTAATGAGATCATTTTAAAAGATATGTTAGTCTTTGCTCTTCTATAAACTAGAAAGAAAAATATTTCATATTTTTCGTTTCCTACTTAGTTCAAAATTATATGTAGGATTGACAACAAATGTTAAGAATTCTATGTATGCTCTTATATTCCAGTGTATAAATTGTCCTATGAACATTCACCCATAAGACAAAGATCTGAAATAAAATACATCAAAAATAAACCAAAATGAATAAGTGGTTATGTTTATCTCATATAAATTCTAGAAACAATGTAGGTGTCCTAAGTGATGTCATGTTCTCATAACTTATCCTTGCATCTTCTATCCAATTATTAAATATAAATGACATTTATTTAAAGTTATAGAAGAGAAACTTAAAAGCTTTTGCACAGCAAAGGAAACCATAAACAAGACCAAAAGACAACCCTCAGAATGGGAGAAAATATTTGCAAATGAAGCAACTGACAAAGGATTAATCTCCAAAATTTACAAGCAGCTCAAGCAGCTCAATAACAAAAAAACAAACAACCCAATCCAAAAATGGGCAGAAGACCTAAACAGACATTTGTCCAAAGAAGATATACAGACTGCCAACAAACACATGAAAGAATGCTCAACATCATTAATCATTAGAGAAATGCAAATCAAAACTACAATGAGATATCATCTCACACCAGTCAGAATGGCCATCATCAAAAAATCTAGAAACAATAAATGCTGGAGAGGGTGTGGAGAAAAGGGAACACTCTTGCACTGTTGGTGGGAATGTAAATTGATACAGCCATTATGGAGAACAGTATGGAGGTTCCTTAAAAAACTACAAATAGAACTACCATACGACCCAGCAATCCCACTACTGGGCATATACCCTGAGAAAACCACAATTCAAAAACAGTCATGTACCAAAATGTTCATTGCAGCTCTATTTACAATAGCCAGGACATGGAAGCAACCTTAGTGTCCATCAACAGATGAATGGATAAGGAAGATGTGGCACATATATACAATGGAATATTACTCAGCCATAAAAAGAAATGAAATTGAGTTATTTGTAGTGAGGTGGATGGACTTAGAGTCTGTCATACAGAGTGAAGTAAGTCAGAAAGAGAAAAACAAACACCGTATGCTAACACATATATATGGAATCTAAGGGGAAAAAAATGTCATGAAAAACCTAGGGGTAAGATGGGAATAAAGACACAGACCTACTACATGGACTTGAGGATATGGGGAGGGGGAAGGGTAAGCTGTGACAAAGTAAGAGAGTGGTCTGGACATATATACACTACCAAACGCAAAATAGATAGCTAGTGGGAAGCAGCCATATAGCACAGGATGATCAGCTCAGTGGTTTGTGACCACCTAGAGGGGTGGGATAGGGAGGGTGGGAGGGAGACGCAAGAGGGAGGAGATATGGGGATATATGTATAGCTGATTCACTTTGTTATAAAGCAGAAACTAACACACCATTGTAAAGCAATTATACTCCAATAAAGATGTTAAAAAATAAAATAAAATGAAGCCACAAAGAACTTTGCAGCCTACCTCACAGCAGCATTGAGGAACAACGCATTGAAATAGTTTTGTAAACTGTGAAGTATTTAACCATTGGGGAGATTTATCGTGCGGATGGAACGTTTTAATTCACTAACTAAAGATAAATGCAATAAACCAGAAAAATCAGATGAGATGAAGACAAAGCCCAGTAAAGGTGGTCTTTGATGTAGAACACAAAGATTGAAAGTGTGATGGTGTTCCCTGGTGGGAAACTTCAATCTAGAATTAAGTTTCAAGTGTTCCTATAAAGAGTCAACAAAGGAAGAAACAAAAACAGAAACAAAAAACCCTCAGTCTATTATCCAAAACAAAACAGGAACTTGCAAGCTAAGGAAAGGAGGGCTGAATGAGACTTATCTTGGGTTTAGAAGCAGAGCCCTCTGAGGCTCTGAGTGCCATTTTATTGTCCTCTGTGGAAGTGTGGGTGGAGGATTCATGTGAAAGCTCCTACTGCCAGTGCGCTCAATTACTGACAGAAAATCGCCCTGGTGTTGGGGGAAAAAACCTTTCATTTGGGGTATAGAAACTGAAAACAAGTTAAAATTAATGGTTACAGCATTTTAAAAAATCCTCCTTTCGTACCTCTATAAGGAATAAAAAAAAATATATTGTTCACTATTAATGTTATCTAAACATTGCTGACTTATGCATTTGGACCATAATACAGAAAATGAACTTAAATATTTTTATCATGATGTCTAAAAACACACAAAAATGTTTCATAATTAAAGCCTTAAATGACCCTATCTTTTCTTTTCTTCTCACACCAGATCCTGGGACACAGGCTGCTTTCTTCATCCTTCATCCCTGTCCCCCTGGCCATAATCATGTTTGTTTTAAGGAATTTTCCTGCTGATCATTCTGGAAAACCTGTTTTATCTCCATTCTCTCCTCGGTTCTCAGGTAAGCTCCTTTTGTGTTCCCTGCATTCACTGTCTCCATTTTCGTTTTCCTCTTCAGTTTCCAGTCTGACCTGGACCTTCACCATCCCCTGAAATAACCTTCTTATGGCCAAAGCAGTGAACTTGAAAGAGGTAAGACTGCAGGCAGATGTAGGTGAATAATGAAGGAGGCTATTACCCCAAACCTAGGTGAAAGAAAATGGCATCTGGAAACAAAGTGATGTCAGTGAGGGCCGATAAGCCTGGATTCCAGTTCTGAGTGAGAGAGAAATCACAGGTGACTGAGTGGGGCGATGCTGCCACTTCCCGATATCAGGAACAGCAAGTCTGTGTTGGTGGGGGCAGGGGGAGGAGAAGGGTTTATTAAACCGGCTCTGCACAGGCAAGATCACACTAAACACGAGTGAGGATTCTCCCATACCAGGTGTCTGATGGAGGGATCCCCCCTCTACAATGGGCAGGATGGTTTGGCCCCTTAAAGATTTCTAGAAAGTAAAACCAGAAGCCAGACCTTCTTTTCTAGAAACAAAGAAGGTTATTAATTCAAACAAAAGAATGCAATCCAATATCAAAGCAATACTGATGAGTGACAACGACTAAGACTGGAATTTTCTGTCCAGAGATGTTGAACTGTTTCTGTTTCAGAAGACTACATTGCCACGTGAAAGATAATAATAACAGATATCATTTACTGAACATTTTATATACTAGAACTTAAAACATCATGCTAAGAATTTTTCATACAGTGTTTGGCTTATTCTTCATAGCAGTTATACAAGGTAAAGAATTAATATAATCACCATTTCAGAGGATGCTAAAACACACAAAACTGAGTTAAATACTTGGCTGAGGTCACTCAGCTGGCAAGTGATGGGGCTAGAAGTTTATCCCAGGCAATCTGATGCCAGAACCCACCCTCCTAATTGCTCAGGTGCCTGAGTGTCATTCACCTATTTCTGGGACTTGTGTTCTTGGAGGTGATCTATGAGGATCACACGCTCCTCTGATGAGATAGCTCTGCAGATAAGGAGGAAGAATCTGAAAGCTGGGGAGTCTAACTGTGGGTCAAACCTAAGAAAGTGAGGTGACCGAGATTATTAAGAAGCTCCCTATTGCATCCTGGACAGTGAGATCCTTTCTGGTTATAAGCCGGCCTAAACTGGTTTTCCTGCTTAGTGTGAAGAACAAAAGAGAGATCTAATCAGAAAGTCTTGTGAAGGGGCAATATATCAGTGTATCAGAGGAAGGGTGAAGGGGCAGTTCTCGAACGCAAGGTCTTATTTTTTTTTTTTTTTCTCACAAGAAAGTTTATATTTAAAATTAAAAAAAATCAGTCATGGAGGCATTCAAGTAGTAATAATGTTATACAGATTTTGCTTTTCCTTTATATCAAGACAGATTTGCAAGGCCTTCCGTGGTGGAGCAGTGGTTAAGAATCCGCCTGCCAATGCAGGGGACACGGGTTCGAGCCCTGGTCTGGGAAGATCCC
Source organism: Grampus griseus (assembly GCF_964374135.1). Lineage (NCBI taxonomy): Eukaryota > Metazoa > Chordata > Mammalia > Artiodactyla > Delphinidae > Grampus > Grampus griseus. The sequence goes on from NC_139019.1 coordinate 43,823,147, forward strand.
ACATGCCACGGAGCAACTAAGCCTGTGCGCCACAACTACTGAGCCTGTGCTCTAGAGCCCGCGAGCCACAACTACTGAGGCCATGTGCACAACTACTGAAGCCCGTGTGCCTAGAGCCCGTGCTCTGTAACAAGTGAAGCCACCACAATGAGAAGCCCACTCACCGTAACGAAGAGCAGCCCCCGCTCGTGGCAACTAGAAAAAGCCCGTGCGCAGCAACGAAGACCCAACACAGCCAAAAATAAATAAATAAATAAATTTATTTTTAAAAAAGACAGATTTGTACAAGTGTTTGCAATAGTTTGTATACAACCCACAGTCCTTTATATATATACATATGTATATAAAATAAATTTTGTTTTTAGATTTGATTTTAAGATGGAAGTGGTCACGCTAATTGGTATGCGTACAGGCCCAAGTGATCCACCGGCAACACATTTATGAATGCAAATTTTACAGGCAAGAACATTTTCATACATCTATCTGTATCTGCCTATAGACAGATATAGTAAGAAAATAAACTTAAAAATTAACACAAGGAAGTCTACTTTGTCAAGCTAACCCCTTATGTACTGGTGGTCATTTTGCTTTTATTGCAGAGGTGCAAAACGGAGCAACAAACTTGAATAAAATTTCATAACCCTTGTGAAAATAATCCCAACCCCAGGGATTACTCTACTTTGCTTCTAGTTGTTTCTCTTATTTTCAGTGGCTCAGGTTTCTATCAGAAAAGACAGATTTTACTGTAAAGCATGCTTAGTTTATTTTTCTGTATAGGGGAGAAAGTGTTCGACTCTGTGATTAGATGGTCACTAACATGAACAAGAAGAATCAGGTACAATTTTTGTTTAAAACAAAGAAAAATCCCCCAAATCCTGGGGATCTGGCATTCGCCAAACATCCTTTGGAAGATTCCAAAGTTAAATCCCTTAAAAAGGAGAGGGAAAAAGAAATGAAATGCCAGTGTCTTTGCAAGGTCTTATTGATCAAGCAAGATAAAATCAGCCCCTCCACAATAAGAGAGAGTAAATGGTTGTAGTGACAGAAAGAGAGTTGACGTCTCCACAAAATGAGGAGTCCTTAATATTTTACAGGACTAACAATGTGATCCCATTCAAATGCATGTTTCAGTCCCTTTTTAAAGTAGCATTTTTTACCTTTTTAAACTTACAATTATAAATAAGGCCCACTTTCTTCTTCCCTGATAAGTATCACAAAATTTTATCTCTGCTTCCTAAGTGTCAGGAGACCCTCTTCTCCTTACCTGAAAGTCCTGAGGCTACAACTTCCCTACTGACCAGAGGATCTCAGATTGTCCTCTTAAGAATAAAAGGAATCATACAACCTTGGTGTGGTAGGGAACTGGGGTGTGATGGTCCTTTGGCTACTGGCTGGTGAGCATTTCCCTCCTCCCTTATTGCCATGCAATTGTTGGAAATAACAAAGATTTATTTTTAAATTTTGAGTCTGTGGTCTTTTTTTTCATACCAATTGGATATCAGCTTGGCGGAATCTGGAGCCATGTAGACCTGAGGGTGGCCTAGGTAGACTACGGAATCACTCCTTACATTGTCTCCACTACCCAGGGATGCCATAGTTAATTTCTGCCTCAAGCTGTTTTCAGATCAGAAAGACTTGATTTTTCTGGCAGGGATCATAAACCGTAGGTGTCTGTCCAGAATCTACGCCAGTTCTCTCCACTTCTTATCACTTTCCTACATAACCCTTAAAAATTGGGTAACTTTTTGTCTGTAGGGTAAAGTGACTTTCTATATGAACTCTTCAGTCCAAGAGTCACGAAGGGAGGTCTACTCTGAGCTCATTTTGTTTTAGACACATGGAGCAAGGAGAACCCTAGTGGCCAGATTGTGTTTTCTACAGATCATTTCTCATTAAAAGGAACTCGAGCTCCTTGGAGAAGTGGCTGATTCCAGAGACTACCAGGTTCATATCAAAAGAACTCAGGAGGGACTTCCCTGGTGGCTCAGTGGTTAAGAATCCGCCAGCCATGGGCTTCCCTGGTGGCACAGTGGTTGAGAGTCCGCCTGCCGATGCAGGGGACATGGGTTCATGTCCCGGTCCAGGAAGATCCCACATGCCGCGGAGCGGCTGGGCCCGTGAGCCATGGCCACTGAGCCTGCGCGTCTGGAGCCTGTGCTCCACAACGGGAGAGGCCACAACAGCGAGAAGCCCGCGTACCGCAAAAAAAAAAAAAAAAAGAATCCGCCTGCCAATGCAGGGGACACGGGTTCGAGCCCTGGTCTGGGAAGATCCCATATGCCACAGAGCAACTAAGCCTATGAGCCACGACTACTGAGCCTGTGCTCTAGAGCCTGTGCTCTAGAGCCTGCGAGCCACAACTACTGAGGCTGTGTGCCACAACTACTGAAGCCTGTATGCCTAGAGCCCGTGCTCTGCAACAAACGAAGCCACTGCAATGAGAAGCCCGTGCACCACAACCAAGAGTAGCCCCCCGTTCGCTGCAGCTAGAGAAAGCCCGCGCACAGCAGTGAATACCCAACGCAGCCAAAAATATGTAATTAATTAATTAAAAAGAAAAACCTCAGAAGTCTTCTAGAATAAACTCTCACTCGCCAAGAATGGTTAATTTGAACATCACTAAGGTTAATAACTGCAACAGATTAAAACACATCAAATGTATTTAAGCCTTGTGTTTAAAATACTACTTTAAAAAACTCCAACTAATTTGTCACTTTTGGATGGTGCTAGCGAACTGATTCATTAAACTTGAAAACTGGTAACTAGAGCAAAGAAGTAATCATTACTCCTGTATTTCCTATACATACTACTTCAGAGTAACCAATACTTGACAAGCAAACTTTCTCTTTATAGAATTACACATGGAAAGAAGGAACAATAGAATTAGAATATCAGCATCTTGCAATCTCTAATGAATTCATCTAGTCAATGATCATCAGTGGCTGCTAACATCACAAAGAACACAATTGGACTTTCTGTACCACCTGAAAGAAGTACACACAACACTACTCACAATATTGTCCTGGAGCTCAGTCATCTTGGAACCGGTGGAGGCCTGCTGGAAATAGGACTTCTAAAACAACAAATATGTCTGGAAGGCTGTGGTCCAAGGTCATTTTTGCTGGCTATAAGTGGGGTCTATGGAACCAGAGGGAACACACAGCTCTCTTGAAAACTGAAGATGTATATGCTCCAGATGAAACTGAATTCTATCTAGGCAAGAGATGTGCTAATGTATACAAAGCAAAGAACAACACAGTAACTCCTGGTGGAAAGACTAACAAAACCAGAGTAATCTGAGGAAAGATAACTCGTGTTCATGGAAACACTGGCAAGGTTTGTGCCAAATTCCGAAGCAATCTTCCTGCTAAGGCCATTGGACACAGAATCCATGTGATGCTGTACCCTTCAAGGACTTAAACTTACTGAAAGTAAATAAATAAAAGTGTGGATCTGTTCTCTTGTAAAACACTAAAAAACAATTGTTGGAAATTAAAAAGCCAGTGTCAATCAGGTTATTCATTAGATCCAATTTACAGGAAACTTAAAGGACAGAGGAACACGTTAAATGACAAGACCAGGATGCAAACTCCAGTGGACAATGGAAACTATGGGAAATACAACCCAATTTCTTCAACAACAAGAAGAAGATTCATGGGCGTATTAATCAAGGTTCTCCAGAGAAACAGAACCAATAGTATAGATAGATAGATAGATAGATAGATCAATCTAGAGAAGAGTGAATTATTATAAGAAATTGGCTCACATGATTATGGTGACTGACAAGTCCTAAGATCTGCAGTCAGCAAGCTGGAGACCCAGGAGAGTTGATGGTATACTTCTGTTCCAAAGGCCAGCAGTTTCTAGACCCAAGAGAAGCTGAACCCAGTTCGAACCCAAACGCAAAGGGAAATAACGACAATCCAGCTTAAAGGCAGTCAGTAAGTGGAATTCTCCCTTATTCAGGAGAGGGTCAGCCTTTTGTGCTACTCAGAGCATGAGCTGAGTGTGTGAAGCCCACCCCCATTAGGGAGAGCAAGCGCTTTACACTGTCTACTTATTTAAATGTTAAATTCGGGACTTCCGGGAAGATGGCGGAAAAGTCCGACGCGGAGATCACCTTCCTCCCCACAGATACACCAGAAATACATCTACACATGGAACAACTCCTACAGAACACCTACTGAACTCTGGCAGAAGACCTCAGACCTCCCAAAAGGCAACAAACCCCCAACGAACCTGGGTAGGGCAAAAGAAAAAAGAATAAACAGAGACAAAAGGATAGGGACGGGACCTGCACCAGTGGGAGGGAGCTGTGAAGGAAGAAAGTTTTCCACACAATAGGAAGCCCCTTCGCGGGCGGAGACTGCGGGTGGCGGAGGGGGAAAGCCTCGGAGCCGCGGAGGAGAGCACAGCAACAGGGGTGCGGAGGGCAACGCGGAGAAATTCCCGCACAGAGGATCAGGGCCGACCGGCACTCACCAGTCCGAGAGGCTTGTCTGCTCACCCGCCGGGGCGGGCGGGGCTGCGAGCTGAGGCTCGGGCTCCGGTTGGAGTGCCGGGAGAGGACTGGGGTTGGCGGCGTGAACACAGCCTGCAGCGGGTTAGTGCGCCACGGCTAGCCGGGAGGGAGTCCGGGGAAGTCTGGAGCTGCCGAAGAAACAAGAGACTTTTTCTTGCCTCTTTGTTTCCTGGTGCGCGAGGAGAGGGGATTAAGAGCGCTGCTTGAAGGAGCTCCAGAGACGGGCGCGAGCCGCGACTAAAAGCGCAGACCCCAGAGACGGGCATGAGACGCTAAGGCTGCTGCTGCCGCCACCAAAAAAGCCTGTGTGAGAGCACAGGTCACTATCCACACCGCCCTTCCGGGGAGACTGTCCAGCCCGCCACTGCCAGGGTCCCAGGATCCAGAGACAACTTCCGCGGGAGAACGCACGGAGCGCCTCAGGCTGGTGCAACGTAACGCCGGCCTCTGCAGCCGCAGGCCCGCCCCTCACTCCGTGCCCCTCCCTCCCCCCCCCCCCGCCCCCGGCCTGAGTGAGCCAGAGCCCCCAATCAGCGGCTCCTTTAAACCCGGCCCGTCTGAGCGAAGAACAGACACCTTCCAGCGACCTACGTGCAGAGGCGGGGCCAAATCCAAAGCTGAGCCCTTGGGAGCTGTGAGAACAAAGAAGAGAAAGGGAAATCTCTCCCAGCAGCCTCAGAAGCAGCGGATTAAAGCTCCACAATCAACTTGATGTACCCTGCATCTTTGGAATACCTGAATAGACAATAAATCATGCCAAATTGAGGAGGTGGACTTTGAGAGCAAGATTTATGAGTTTTTCCCCTTTTCCTCTTTTTCTGAGTGTGTATGTGTGAGATTTTGTGTGTATAGCTTTGCTACCACCATTTATCCTAGGGTTCTATCTGTCCGTTTTTTTTTTTTGTTATTTTTCATTTTTTTCTTAATAATTATTTTTTATTTTAATAACTTTATTATATTATATCTTTATTTTACTTTACCTTCTTACTTTCTTTTTTCCTTCCTTCCTTCCTTCCCTCCTTCCTTCCTTCCTTCCTTCCTCCTTCCCTCTCTCCCTCCCTCCTTTCTTTCTTTCTTTCTTTGTTTCTACTTATATTAATTATTTCTTTCTAGTTTTTCTCCCTTTTATTCTAAGCCATGTGGATGAAAGGCTCCTAGTGCTGCAGTCAGGAGTCAGTGCTGTGCCTCTGAGGTGGGAGAGCCAACTTCAGGACACTGGTCCACAAGAGGTCTCCCAGCTCCACATAATATCAAACGGCGAAAATCTCCCAGAGATCTCCATCTCAACACCAGCACCCAGCTTCACTCAACAACCAGCAAGCTACAGTGCTGGACATCCTATGCCAAACAACTAGCAAGAGAGGAACACAACCCCACCCATTAGCAGAGAGACTGCCGAAAATAATAATGTCCACAGACACCCCAAAACACACTACTAGACGTGAACCTGCCCACCAGAAAGACAAGATCCGGCCTCATGCACCAGAACACAGGCGCTAGTCCCCCCCACCAGGAAGCCTACATAACCCACTGAAACAATCTTAGACACTGGGGACAGACACCAAAAACAACGGGAACTATGAACCTGCAGCCTGCAAAAAGGAGACCCCAAACACAGTAAGATAAGCAAAATGAGAAGACAGAAAAACACACAACAGATGAAGGAGCAACATAAAAACCCACCAGACCTAACAAATGAAGAGGAAATAGGCAGTCTACCTGAAAAACATTTCAGAATAACGATAGTAAAGATGATCCAAAATCTTGAAAATAGAATGGATAAAATGCAAGAAACATTTAACAAGGACCTAGAAGAACTAAAGATGAAACAAACAACGAAGAACAACACAATACATGAAATTAAAAATACTCTAGATGGGATCAATAGCAGAATAACTGAGGCAGAAGAACGGATAAGTGAACTGCAAGATAAAATAGTGGAAGTAACTACTGCAGAGCAGAATAAAGAAAAAAGAATGAAAAGAACTGAGGACAGTCTCAGAGACCTCTTGGGACAACATTAAACGCACCAACATTCGAATTATTGGGGTTCCAGAAGAAGAAGAGAAATAGAAAGGGACTGAGAAAATATTTGAAGAGATTATGGTTGAAAACTTCCCTAATATAGGAAAGAAAATAGTTAATCAAGGAAGCACAGAGAGTCCCATACAGGATAAATCCAAGGAGAAATACGACAAGACACATATTAATCAAACTTTCAAAAATTAAATACAAAGAAAACATATTAAAAGCAGCAAGGGAAAAACAACAAATAACACACAAGAGAATCCCCATAAGGTTAACAGCTGATCTCTCAGCAGAAACTCTACAAGCCAGAAGGGACTGGCAGGACATATTTAAAGTGATGAAGGAGAAAAACCTGCAACCAACATTAGTCTACCAGCAAGGATCTCATTCAGATTTGATGGAGAAATTAAACCTTTACAGACAAGCAAAAGCTGAGAGAGTTCAGCACCACCAAACCAGCTTTACAACAACTGCTAAAGGAACTTCTCTAGGCAAGAAACACAAGAGAAGGAAAAGACCTACAATAACGAACCCAAAACAATTAAGAAAATGGGAATAGGAACATACATATCAATAATTACCTTAAATGTAAATGGACTAAATGCTCCCACCAAAAGACACAGATTGGCTGAATGGATACAAAAACAAGACCCATATATTTGCTGTCTACAAGAGACCCACTTCAGACCTAGAAACACATACAGACTGAAAGTAAGGGGATGGAAAAAGATATTTCATGCAAATGAAAACCAAAACAAAGCTGGAGTACCAATTCTCATATCAGACAAAATAGACTTAAAAATAAAGACTATTAGAAGAGACAAAGAAGGACACCACATAATGATCAATGGATCGATCCAAGAAGAAGATATAACAATTGTAAATATTTATGCACCCAACATAGGAGCACCTCAATACATAAGGCAAATACTAACAGCCATAAAAGGGGAAATCAACAGTAACACATTCATAGTAGCGGACTTTAACACCCCACTTTCACCAATGGACAGATCATACAAAATGAAAATAAATAAGGAAACACAAGCTTTAAATGATACATTAAACAAGATGGACGTAATTGATATTTATAGGACATTCCATCCAAAAACAACAGAATACACATTTTTCTCAAGTGTTCATGGAACATTCTCCAGGATAGATCATATCTTGGGTCACAAGTCAAGCCTTGGTAAATTTAAGAAAATTGAAATTGTTTCAGTGTCTTTTCCGACCACAACACTATGAGACTAGATACCAATTACAGGAAAAGATCTGTAAAAAATACAAACACATGGAAGCTAAACAATACACTACTTAATAACCAAGGGATCACTGAAGAAATCAAAGAGGAAATTAAAAAATACCTAGAAACAAATGACAATGGAGACACGGTGATCGAAAATCTATGGGATGCAGCAAAAGCACTTCTAAGAGGGAAGTTTGTAGCAATATAATCCTACCTTAAGAAATAGGAAATATCTCGAATAAACAACCTAACCTTGCACCTAAAGCAATTAGAGAAAGAAGAATAAAAAAAACCCCATAGTTAGCAGAAGGAAAGAAATCATAAAAATCAGATCAGAAATAAATGAAGAAGGAAACAATAGCAAAGATCAATAAAATTAAAAGCTGGTTCTTTGAGAAGATAAACAAAATTGATAAACCATTAGCCAGACTCATCAAGAAAAGAAGGGAGAAGACTCAAATCAAAAGAATTAGAAATGAAAAAGGAGAAGTAACAACTGACACTGCAGAAATACAAAAGATCATGAGAGATTACTACAAGCAACTCTATGCCAATAAAATGGACAACCTGGAAGAAATGGACAACTTCTTAGAAATGCACAACCTGCCAAGACTGAATCAGGAAGAAATAGAAAATAGAACAGACCAATCACAAGCACTGAAATTGAAACTGTGATTAAAAATCTTCCAACAAACAAAAGCCCAGGAGCAGATGGCTTCACAGGCGAATTCTATCAAACATTTAGAGAAGAGCTAACACCTATCCTTCTCAAACTCTTCCAAAATATAGCAGAGGGAGGAACACTCCCAAACTCATTCTACGAGGCCACCATCACCTTGATCCCAAAACCAGACAAGGATGTCACAAAGAAAGAAAACTACAGGCCAATATCACTGATGAACATAGATGCAAAAATCCTCAACAAAATACTAGCAAACAGAATCCAACAGCACATTAAAAGGATCATACACCATGATCAAGTGGGGTTTATTCCAGGAATGCAAGGATTCTTCAATATATGCAAATCTATCAATGTGATAAACCGTATTAACAAATTGAAGGAGAAAAACCATATGATCATCTCAATAGATGCAGAGAAAGCTTTTGAAAAAATTCAACACCCATTTCTGATAAAAACCCTCCAGAAAGTAGGCATAGAGGGAACTTTCCTCAACATATTAAAGGCCATATAGGACAAGCCCACAGCCAACATCATCCTCAATGGTGAAAACCTGAAAGCATTTCCACTAAGATCAGGAAGAAGAGAAGGTTGCCCACTCTCACCACTCTTACTCAACATAATTTTGGAAGTTTTAGGCACAGCAATCAGAGAAGAAAAGGAAATAAAAGGAATCCAAATTGGATAAGAAGAAGTAAAGCTGTCACTGTTTGCAGATGACATGATACTATACATAGTGAATCCTAAAGATGCTACCAGAAAACTACTAGGGCTAATCAATGAATCTGGTAAAGTAGCAGGATACAAAATTAATGCACAGAAATCTCTTGCATTCCTATACACTAATGATGAAAAATCTGAAAATGAAATCAAGAAAGCACTGCCATTTACCATTGCAACAAAAAGAATAAAATATCTAGGAATAAACCTACCTAAGGAGACAAAAGACCTGTATGCAGAAAATTATAAGACACTGATGAAAGAAATTAAAGATGATACAAATAGATGGAGAGATATACCATGTTCTTGGATTGGAAGAATCAATATTGTGAAAATGACTCTACTACCCAAGGCAATCTACAGATTCAGTGCAATCCCTATCAAACTACCACTGCCATTTTTCACAGAAATAGAACAAAAAATTTCACGATTTGTATGGAAACACAAAAGACCCCGAATAGCCAAAGCAATCTTGTGAACGAAAAATGGAGCTGGAGGAATCAGGCTCCCTGACTTCAGACTATACTACAAAGCTACAGTAATCAAGACAGTATGGTACTGGCACAAAAATAGAAAGATAGATCAATGGAACAGGATAGAAAGCCCAGAGATAAACCCACGCATGTATGGTCACCTTATCTTTGATAAAGGAGGCAGGAACGTACAGTGGAGAAAGGGCAGCCTCTTCAATAAGTGTTGCTGGGAAAACTGGACAGCTACATGTAAAAGTATGAGATTAGATCACTCCCTAACACCATACACAAAAATAAACTCAAAATGGATTAAAGACCTAAATGTGAGGCCAGAAACTATCAAACTCGTAGAGGAAAACATTGGCAGAACACTCTATGACATAAATCACAGCAAGATCCTTTTTGACCCACCTCCTAGAGAAATGGAAATAAAAACAAAAATAAACAAATGGGACCTAATGAAACTTCAAAGCTTTTGCACAGCAAAGGAAACCATAAACAAGACCAAAAGACAACCCTCAGAATGGGAGAAAATATTTGCAAATGAAGCAACTGACAAAGGATTAATTTCCAAAATTTACAAGCAGCTCATGCAGCTCAATTAAAAAAAAACAAACAACCCAATCCAAAAATGGGCAGAAGACCTAGACATTTCTCCAAAGAGGATATACAGACTGCCAACACACACATGAAAGACTGCTCAACATCATTAATCATTAGAGAAATGCAAATCAAAACTACAATGAGATATCATCTCACACCAGTCAGAATGGCCATCATCAAAAAATCTACAAACAATAAATGCTGGAGAGGGTGTGGAGAAAAGGGAACACTCTTGCACTGCTGGTGGGAATGTGAATTGGTTCAGCCACTATGGAGAACAGTATGGAGGTTCCTTAAAAAACTACAAATAGAACTACCATACGACCCAGCAATCCCACTACTGGGCATATACCCTGAGAAAACCATAATTCAAAAAGAGTCATGTTCCAAAATGTTCATTGCAGCTCTATTTACAATAACCCGGAGATGGAAACAATCTAAGTGCCCATCATCGGATGAATGGATAAAGAAGATGTGGCACATATACACAATGGAATGTTACTCAGCCATAAAAAGAAACGAAATTGAGCCATTTTTAATGAGGTGGATAGACCTAGAGTCTGACATACAGAGTGAAGTAAGTCAGAAAGAGAAAGACAAATACCGTATGCTAACACATATATATGGAATTTAAGAAAAAAAATGTCATGAAAAACCTAGGGGTAAGACAGGAATAAAGACACAGACCTACTGGAGAACGGACTTGAGGATATGGGGAGGGGGAAGGGTGAGCTGTGACAGGGCGAGAGAGAGGAATGGACATATATACACTACCAAACGTAAGGTAGGTAGCTAGTGGGTAGCAGCCGCATAGCACAGGGAGATCAGCTCAGTGCTTTGTGACCGCCTGGAGGGGTGGGATAGGGAGGGTGGGAGGGAGGGAGACGCAAGAGGGAAGAGATATCGGAACATATGTATATGTATAACGGATTCACTTTGTTATAAAGCAGAAACTAACACACCATTGTAAAGCAATTATACTCCAATAAAGATGTAAAAAACAAATTACAATTACATAAAACATCAAATAAATAAATAAATAAATAAATGTTAAATTCATCCCTTCCCCCAAAAAAACCACCAAAAACAAAAACAAACACACTCTCACAGAAACAACTAGAATAACATTTGTCTAGATATCTGGGTAATAATATTTGACCAAATATCTGGCCTAGTCAAGTTGACATGTAAAAGTATCTATCACAATGGGATAAGTTTGGATTAAAAGAGACTAACTAAACAGACATTCAGCAATGAATGGAACATACTTGTATTCTAATCCTGACCAAGAAAAACTGTATGATTTTTTTTAAGTAATATGATAAATAAAATGTGAACACTGGTTATTTGATGATGTAAATGAATTCTTTTAAAAACTTTTTAGGTGGGAGAATGGTATTGTTTTTTAAAAGAGTCCTACACCCTTGGTGATACATATTCAAATATTTACAGATAAAATTCTATGACATCTGGCATTTGCTTTAAAATAATAAAATAATTTGGGATGGTGGAAGTGGGAGCTATAGATATTAGCCTTGTGTTGATAAATATTGAAGCTAGGTGATAGGTATGTGGAAATTCATTATATTATTTTCTCTAATTTTGTAAATACTTGAATTTTCCACATAAAATTTTTTTTTGTAAAAGCTTTATTTTCTAAGACACATGAAATATTTAAAATAAATTGCTTCAAATCAGATTGTGTTTAGTTATTATTGATCTCTCTGCTCTATCTAAATAGTCAACTCTGGACTTCCCTGGTGGCGCAGTGGTTAAGAATCCACCTGCCAATGCAGGGGACACAGGTTCAAGCCCTGGTCGGGGAAGATCCCACATGCCGCGGAGTAACTAAGCCCGTGCACCACAACTACTGAGCTTGCACTCTAGAGGCCGTGAGCCACAACTACTGAGGCCATGTGCCACAACTACTGAAGCTCACGTGCCTAGAGCCCGTGCTCCACAACAAGAGAAGCCACCGCAATGAGAGGCCAGCAAACTGCAACGAAGAGTAGCTTCTGCTTGCCACAACTAAAGAAAAGCCCACGTGCAGCAATGAAGACCCAGTGCAGCCAAAAATAAATAAATAAATAAATTTTAAAATAAATAAATAGTCAACTCAGAGCCTGCCCTTCAGATGTTTATCAAAGTACACATTTCTCCTGAAACTCCACAGCACATAAACGTTTTTTTAAAAAGTCATTATTTTTCAATCTCTCATAAAATAATTAAGGTGAAAATCAGTGGATGTTAAAAAAAAATGGGTAAGTGCTTCCCTGGTGGCACAGTGGTTGAGAGTCCTCCTGCCAATGCAGGGGACACGGGTTCGTGCCCCGGTCCGGGAAGATCCCACATGCCGCGGAACGGAGCCTGTTCTCTGCAACGGGAGAGGCCACAACAGTGAGAGGCCCGCGTACTGACAAAAAAAAAAAAAAAAAAAAACGGTAAATGGTGGATAGGAAGCTTTATAATAAAGAGATCAATTTTTCAGTGTTAGAGCCCACTTATCAATGCTGTCCATCAAAGTGGGAACATTGAACATTATGCACATCCTGATATGATGGATTGTGAAGTACATAGTACCACCTATGAAGTATTCTTGCCAAAAAGACCTTATCAAGGGGTTAGATCTAACTTCCAACATACAGGACATTTAGAAGCTAAAGAAACAAGTTAAACCACACCATGAAGAAGCATCCATCCAAAACCTTCTGTTGAACATCCCACAGCACAACTCACCAGTTTCTTCAAGCAATCAGTGGCATAAATGAGTGGGGGAGAGAGGGGAGGGACATTATTCTGGATTAAAAATACTTGAGAGACATAACACCCAAATGCAATATGTGGCCATTGCTTGGGTACAAACTAACTTTAAAAAAATATTTTGTAGACAATCAGAGAAATTTAAATAAGAAATGAGTATTAGATTACATTAAGGAATTATTTTTTGTTAGTTATTTAAGAAAAATCATTATTTTAAAGGTGGATATTGGATTATTTAGGGGTAAAGTGATATCATGCCTGAGTTTTGCTTTAAAATATTCTAGCCGAAAAAAAAGTGCTAGTTGAAAACAGATTGTTAAAACTGAGTAAAAAGTACACTGCAATATTTTTTCTATTTTTGTGTAATCTTGGAAATTTCCATAATAAAAAACAAACTGAAACATTAAGTGCCATTCTCCATAAGTTGGAATTGGTTTATTAAGTTTGAGCCCAAATTGTAGTTTTCTCTTAATAGATCCAAGGATCATGATGGACTTCTGTTCTCTGCTTTTCTTGTAGTTGACACCTCGAGTTAACACACTCTAGCAGACTTCAGGTTTTATGATTACTCCTTCCAAAACTAGCCTAGAGATCTAGACACAACAACTGAGGTATTAAGTGGACTATTTTTCTTTGAACTTCCAGACAGAATTTTCTCTCCTCATCTTCTATGCTGATGACTCCCAAATTCATATTTCTAACCCAGACCTCTCTGGTAGTTTTAAAACATGTCTGTCAATTCTTTGATAATCCTCCCATCAAAGATGGAGTCTGATTCCCCTTGGCTTAAAAATGGCCTGGTCTTATGAATTTCTTCTAACAAATAGAATGTGTGTAATAGGATATGTTGGCAGTGATGCTGCATGACTTCTGAGGTTAAGTTAGAGGAGGTGATATACTTCCTCCTGGTTCTCTCTCTCAAGATGCATGCTTTAGAGCCCTGAACCACCACATGAATATTCTGGTACCCTGAAGCTGCCTGGAGAGACGATGAACAGAGATCACATGGAGATAGAGACAGGTGCCCAAGGTGCTTCAGCTGTTCCAGACCCGGAATGTTCCCAACCCAGCATCAGGCATGTGAATAAAGAGTGACACCAGTCCCAGCCATTCTTTGACTGCAACCTCGTGAGATGCCCAAGCCAGAACCCTTCAGTCACGTCACTTCAAATTTCTGACCCATGAAAACAATGAAAAACTATAAATTACTACTATTGTATAAAGCCACTGAGTTTTGGGGGTGATTTAGTACATTGAGTAATAGACATTCAGAACATCCGCTGACTTCCACACAGACATCGCCCGAAAGAATTAAGGACATAACACCCCAAAATATGCCACTTCGGCATATTGATTATTTTGAACTGAAGGCACTTGAAAAAAAACAGATGCGGGAAGGGCTCTCTGACCTACCTTTTTCTACTGAAAAACATACCATAAAATCTCCCATGGAAAAAGTACCCTCCCTGCAGCAGGAAGAAAAGAACACCCTTATCACCAGCGACTGGGAATTCACACTGAATTGGATCTGTACAAACTTACTAAAATAATCCTGTCTTTCACTAGTTTCCCCCATGTATCTCCTAGTCACTTCCCTACAATTTACCGCCCCTAGTCTTATCAATTCTTCACAAATTTATTGTCTCTTTCTCTAAAGGGTATATAAGCTTTTTGCTCTGGTCACTTCTTTGGGCCTTCATTTTCTTGTGAAGATTTCCATGTACATGTAAAATTCTACTAAAACTTGTATGCTTTTCTCCTGTTAACCTGTCTTATGTCAGTTTAATTCCTAGGCCCAGCTGGAGACTCTAAGAGAACAGAGGAGAAATTTTTTCTCCCATCTCTCCAGGCCTATTGTTTTATAGTTTGCTCCTCTTGCTAAGTAGCTCATTATCTTCATATATAATCCACCTCCCATTCGCAGAAACTTAGCTTCATGTTAGATTTTCATTTGATACCTAGAAGAGTCCTTCCCTTAATCTTCTAAATTTATTAATCTGCCTTGTTTTTCCTGTAATTCTAATTTGGTAGCATCCTAGGCATTTGTGCAGTATTTTTAAAAAATTCCCACGTGCAGCCAGGACAGACAACATATGAAAGAGACTGATTCTTACTCATGTATGCAAACTTGGAATGCAGATCCGAGTGTTTCATGAAAATAATTATCTCTGCTGAAAGTAGAAGAACCATTAAACTCTGACATTAGTTGTTAATGAAAGAAACAATTTCTTTTCCTTGAAAGAAAATTAAAAGAATTAGATGCACAACCATTTAGGAATCTAAGTAGTAAAGATAACAGTCAGTTCAAAAGCTAGGATGAAGGTCTGAATGGCCAATGGTCTGTAAGAAATCCAGTTTTAAAGACTGATAGAGGCCTGGATTAGAAATATCTGCACCCGGACTTCCCTGGTGGCTCAGTGGTTAAGAATCGGCCTGCCAATGCAGGGAACACAGGTTTAATCCCTGATCCGGGAAGATCCCACATGTTGTGGAGCAACTAAGTCCGTGAGCCACAATTACTGAGCCCATTTGCCGCAACTACTGAAGCCCGGGCACCTAGAGCCCGTGCTCCACAGCAAGAGAAACCACTTCAGTGAGAAGCCCGCGCACTGCAACGAAGAGTAGTCCCTGCTCACCACAACTAGAGAAAGCCCACGCGCAGCAACGAAGACACAACACAGCCAAAAAAAAATGTATATATATATATGTGTGTATATATACATATATATATATGTATATATACATATATATATAATCACCCAAAGCAATGTTTCTGTATATACTCCTCACCTGCTCATTCCTACCAAGAAATAAATGGATACATTTTCTTTGTACTTTATTTCTCTTGGCCTTGACCTGCACTTGGGATGGAAAGAGTGGGAGGAACTAAGAGAATCTTTGTCCAAATAAAGGAAAGAGGGAGGAGCAGAAGAGGGTGAAAAGGTCTAGGAGTGCCCAGGACAGGAGGAAATGGAGAGAGAATGACACACATGTTAAGGGGGGTTGAGTCCTGGCTGAGGTCACATGGAATTTCCTTTGGGGATCTTCCATCAGCATACCTCTAGCTCAGAAGGAAGAGCTGTCTGTCTTGTCTCGAGAGGAATGTTTGGTCACAAATGTAAATAAATAGAAAAATGCCATTATAGTGTAACATCTAAATATGCAGCTTTATACACCTCCAGGTTAGGATGTGTTAAACCAAAGAATAAATCTCTGAGAAATAAATACAATAATTGGTATTTGTGAAGAAAGTAGGAGAGGGAAAGAGGGGGGAAAGGAGGGAGAGAGAGAGAGAGAGAGAGAGGTAGAGAGAGAGGGAGAAAGTAATCCTTCAGAAATTCTACCAGAAAAAAAAGAAAGAAAGAAAGACCAGGTTCAATGTCATCTGTAGTGCAACATATTGGAACATAAATCAGTATCTCAGTCCCTAGATATTTTAACACAATGAATAACTCACCTAAGGCAATGCATATTTAATAGAAAAGGCCCAAACTGAAGCACCGCAGTAATTTAGAACGAACGTAAACAGCTTCTGATATTAGGATCATTGAGTGTGATGTGTTTTGGGAAAACAGCTCTCTCCATTTTTGACAAATACCACATCTGAGATGACATCTGAATAATTAATATATTTAGCCTCCATAATACATTTTCAGAAGGAATGTGTTACCCTGGATACAAATTTTCAAATAGCAAACAGCACTTCTTGTTGTCACCTATTTAGCCAGCTGTGCTGCTGTGCAGGCAAAAGCAAACATGTAACAGATGTTCCTAGAACTTAAAGCATGAGGCAATTTCAAACATTACTAGCTACATTGGTTAGGGATGAAAGGTGTCTGCACTGGAAAACGGATTAGTTTATCCATTAAGAGTAGTAGATAATGGAATAAAATCCACCACCTGCTAGTTATGTGATCTTGAGCTAACTTAACTTTCCAAGCCTCAGTCTTCTCATCTATAAAATGAGAAATTATCTGTATAAATAGTATGTACTTCCTAGGAGTACATACTATTAATAACACATATACCTGGCACAGGGTAAATGTTCAATAGATGTTACCTATTTATTATTTCATTTTTTAACATAAATTTATTTATTTTGGGCTGCGTTTGGTCTTCATTGCTGTGTGAGGGCTTTCTCTAGTTGCAGCAAGCGGGGGCTACCCTTCGTTGTGGTGCATGTGTTTCTCATTGCAGTGGCTTCTCTTGTTGCAGAGCACGGGCTCTAGACGTGCCAGCTTCAGTAGTTGCGGCATGTGGGCTCAGTAGTTGTGGCCCACGGGCTTAGTTGCTCTGCGGCATGTGGGATCTTCCTGGACCAGGGCTCGAACCCTGGTCCGAGCGGATTCTTAACCACTGCGCCACCAAAGAAGTCCTATTATTACACTTTTTGAATTGTGTATGTAAGAGCTTTAGACAGGAAGGAAATGATGTGAAGAAAGCAAGTTGGTTTGGTGCAGTGATTCTATAGAGCTGCTGCTTGGTGGAAGAAGAAGAAGGAGAAGGAGAAGAAGAAGTAGTAGGAGAAGAAGGGGGAGGGGGTAGAGGGGAGGGAGAGGGGGAGGAGTGTGAGTGAAGTTCAACTTTTATCCTCTACATATGGGATTTCTGTGCAAAATTTCAATTAAAAAATAAATACTGCTATTTTAAAATAATTTAAAATAAGTGATAGTGGGTAGAGCCTTTGATTGCAATTCTGTACAGTATATATCTATGATAAAACTCTTATAAAACTTGGGATAAAAGGACTTACATAATATGACAAATGGCATCTACAAAAAAGTCTACAGTAACTATATACTTAACAGTAAAATGTTCAAAGATTTCCCTCTGAGATAAGAATGAGAAAGGGATGTCTGCTCTCCACTCAATATTGTACTAGTCAGTGCAATAAAGCCAGGAAAAAGAAATAAAAGTTATAAAGATTGGAAATGAAACAATATAAGTGTGATTAATTTCAAATAATATCATTGTAAACATAAAAATTCAATATAGTCCATAGATAAATTAGATTTAATAAAATTTCATTAAAATTGAGGGTACAAAATCAATATACAAAACTCAATTCTATTTCTATACCCTAGCAACAAATAGAAAATAAGTTTTTAAAAAGACATAATTTTCTACACTTTCAAAAATATCAAAAAAGTGGTAGTAAATCAAGCAAATGAAATGTTATTGAGATAAATTTTTAAAAAGCAAAATAAACAAAGGGATATAACATGTTCTTAGATTAGAAGACTCAAAGTTGAAAGGTTGTCAATTCTTCCTAAACTGACTTCCAGTTCAACGCAATCTCAGCCAAACTCTCACAGGAACTTTGTGACTTGAGAAGGTAATACTAAAATTTACATGAAAATGCAAATGGCTAAGAATAGTCAAAAACCATTGAAGAAGAAGATAGGAGCACTTGCTTTACTGATATCAAGACTTGTTATAGTAACAAAGACAGTAAGTTATCAGTACAAGAATAGAGAAATACAGAGTCCAGAAAGAGACCCATACGCTTTTGGACCCTTGCTTTCTGTAAAAGGTGGCCCTGCAGAGAAGCAGAGGAAAGATAGTATTTTCAATGATGGGTACCCTGTTGGGAAAAAACAAAACTTGACTCCTACTTCACACAATAATACAAAAATTAATTCCACATAGATTTTGGTTCTAAATGTAAAAGGCAAAAAGGTAGAGTTTCTAGACAGTACCTGAGGAGATTATAACTTTGGGCAGGGAAATATTTCCTAAACAGAACATTTAAAAGCATTATCCATTAAGGAAAAGTTTGATAAATTGGACTAAATAAACGATTGTCAAAAGATACCATTAAGAGAGCGAAAATGCAAGCTACAGGGTGGGAGAGAATATTGCTACAAAGTGGTCATATCCAAGATATGTTAAAAAAAAAAAAACCTCCCATAAATCCATTATCTCCATGAAAAAAAATGGCCAGGAGACTTGAAAAGTCACTTCACAGAAAAGGATATACAAGTGGCCAGTGACATATGAAAAGTATGCTCAAACTCATTAATAACCAAAGAAATCCAAATTAAAACCTTAAAGAGATACTACTACACATTTAAATATAGCTTAAATTAAAATAATTCCCAGTACTAAGTTTTGACAAGGATGTGGAGCAAAGAAATCTCATCTGCTGCTGGTGGGAGTGTACAATGGTATAAATATGGAAACTATTTGGCATTAAAACTAAGCATGCACAGGAACTTCCCTGGTGGTGCAGTGGTTAAGAATCCACCTGCCAAGGCAGGAGACATGGGATCGATCCCTGGTCCAGGAAGATACCACATGCCATGGAGCAATGAAGCCCGTGGACTGCAACTACTAAGCCTGCGCTCTAGAGCCCGTGAGCCACAACTACTGAGCCCGCATGCCACAACTACTGAAGCCTGTGCGCCTAGAGCCCATGTTCTGCAATAAGAGAAGCCACCGCAATGAGAATCCTGTGCACAGCCACAAAGAGTAGCTCCCGCTCGCTGCAACTAGAGAAAGCCCGCGCATAGCAACAAAGACCCAACACAGCCATAAATAAATAAGTTTAAAAAAAAAAGCTAAGCATACGCAGAATCCTATGACCCAGTAATTCCACTCTTAGATGTATGTCTAACAGAAGTTAATCAAGAGTCATGTACTAGAATGCTTATAGCAACATATTTATGATATCTGAAAACTGGAAATAACATAATGCCCATCAACAATGGAATATATAAATAAAGTGTGGTAGGTACATACTGTGGAATACTACACAGAAATAGCTACATGAAGCAATATGAATTAATCTTTCTATTTTTTTATAAATTTGCTTTTTTGTTTATTTATTTTTGGCTGCATTCGGTCTTCATTGCTGCACATGGGCTTCTACTCTTTGTTGCAGTGCATGGGCTTCTGTTTTTGTGGAGCACGGGCTCTAAAGCACACAGGCTTCAGTAGCTGTGACATGCGGGCTCAGTAGTTGTGGCTCGCAGGCTCTAGAGCACGGGCTCAGCAGTTACGGCGCACGGGCTTAGTTGCTCTGCAGCATGTGGGACCTTCCCAGACCAGGGCTCAAACCCGTGTCCCCTGCATTAGCAGGTGGATTCTTAACCACTGTGCCATGAGGGAAGTCCATGAATGAATCTTACAAACATAATGATGAACAAGAAAAGTCAGACATTGATTACATACTGCATGATTCTGTTTACATAAATGTCAATGAAAATTAATCAGTTGATCTAAGAAAAAAATGGAAAATTTTATTCGAGCCAAATTTGAGGATTATTATCTGAGAAGAGCATCTCAGAAAGCTCTGAGAACTGTTTTGCCTGTTAGAAGTCAAGACACAGTTATATAACTGTCTTGAGACGGAGGGCTGTACATCAAATGATGTATTATTGACAGTTTACATCATCCATATCTAAGCACCGTTGTGGTAGATCATGTGACCCCTTACAAGAGCAAGAAGGAATGTTATCTTTTAAGGAGTTGCCTTGTTGGTGCTAGGAGAAAGTTGCTGTTTATGGTTGAGCAGGTATTCCTGCTGATGGCGGAGGTCTGGTTGATGCATAATGCAGACACACCATGCACAGTGGGGGAAGTGAGGAGGCCAAAGGGCAGAGAAGAATTTTTATGTTTAAATTTTTCTTGTCTTGCCATAACATATGAAATTTATTTCACATAAAGTTTAAATAGGCATAGGTAAACTGTGGTGTTAAAGTCAAGAGATTACTTTGGGGGATACAGGTGGGAGTACTGATTGGGAAGGAGTATGAGAGGGTCTTCTAGGCTGTTAGCAATATTCACTGTTTTTTGTGTTTTTTTTTGGCTGCACCATGCAGCTTGCGGAATCTTAGTTCCTGGACCAGGGATCAAACCCAGGCCCCTGGCAGTGAAAGCACAGAGTCCTAACCACTGGACTGCCAAGGAATTCCCTATTTTCACTTTTAAAAGTTAAAAATAAAAAAAGGTGGGGCGTCCCTGGTGGTGCAGTGGTTAAGAATCCACCTGCCAATGCAGGGGACACGGGTTCGAGCCATGGTCCAGGAAGATCCCACATGCCACAGAGCAACTAAGCCCGTGCGCCACAACTACCGAGCCTGTGTGCCTAGTGCCCGTGCTCTGCAACAACAGAAGCCGCCACAATGAGAAGCCCGCGCACCACAATGAAGAGTAGCCCGCGCTCACCACAACTAGAGAAAGCCCGTGCGCAGCAACGAAGACCCAACGCAGCCAAAAATAAATTAATTAAATAAATAAATTTAAGTAAATAAATAAATAAATAATTTAAAAGTCAAGTAGCTCAATTATGAAAAGGCATAGAGAGCTAAGAGTAGTAGGAGAGACTTGAACGTGTGTAAATGTGGAGGAGGCAGCCTTCCTTGCATGGTGAGCAGCACCTCAGTCTCATAAATGCTGCTGAAAAGGAAACTGCAGACACAGGCTGAAGATAGCACAGGAGAGAAAGAACAATGAGTGGACTAAGAAAACCACTTCTCTTTAGAGACACATTGTTCTCATAGTTTCCCTTGCAGGTCCTATATAAGAAACCACCTCCAGCAGTTGAAATAATCAACTCTTTTACATTAACATGTAACCCTATCGTTCTAGAGTTGAATGTACCATTAGAAGTCATATGTTCTAAGTCCTCAACCAGATGCATAAAAAGACTGACAGCAGTTTAACTGTTAGCACTCCACACCCTTTAACTGGACTATGGAGTAAATCTACCATGTAAATTAAGAGTCAGATTGCTAGGCTGGGGAGGAGATTACCGTCTCCTGAAATCTCACATCTCAGTTTGACTTAGGCCTGAATTGTTTCACTTTGAAGGAGATACTTTGCCTCGAGCTTTAGGCCAAGTAAGAGTGGAGAATCTTAAATCCTCAGAAGTTGTTCTGAGGAGGGCGGGTCACCTAGGGTAGGGTGACCAACTGTCTTGGTTTGCCGAGGACTGAAGGGATGTTAGGACAGTCCCTCTAGATGGAGTTGGAATCATCTAAAGGCTCACTGATTACATGTCTGGTGGTTAATGCTGACTATTGTCTGGGAGTTTAGCTGGAATTATCAACTGGAATACCTTCACATGAACTCTCCATGTGGCTGTTGGGGCATCCTCACAGCATGACAGCTGGGTTCCAAGAACAAGCATCCCAAGAGAACCAGGCAGAGTTGTGTCATCTTTTATGGTCTAGCTTCAGAAGTTGCCTCACATCACCCAGTCACTCAAATTCAAGGGGAAAAAAGGAAAATCACTCTCTCAGATCCTTCTCACAGTCTTCCACTTCTAATAAGTCCATTTCTAGCCTGTGGGTTCTACAGGGTGTTTTTTTTTCCCTTTGATTTTTAAACATAGATTGGAATTCCTAAATGATGGCAAAGAGTGAGAGCAATGTGGCTTGCAAGGTCATCTGTTCACAGTTCAGGTATACTTCATTTATTTATTTATTTAAAAGAATTTTATTTTATTTCATTTCATTTCATTTTGGCTGCGTCAGGTCTTAGTTGTGGCAGGCGGGATAGTCATTGAGGCATGCGGGCTCTGTTGCGGTGCACGGGCTTCTCTCTAGTTGTGACCTGCAGGCTCCAGAGTGAGTGGGCTCTGCAGTTTGCAGCATACAGGCTCTCTAGTTGAGGCACATGACCTCAGTAGTTGTGGCGCACGGGCTTAGTTGCCCTGCAGCATGTGGAATCTTCGTTCCCTGACAAGGGGTCGAACCCACGTCCCCTGCATTGTAAGGTCGATTCTTTACCGCTGGACCACCAGGGAAGTCCCCAGGTGTATTTTATAACTTTGGGTGACTTTATATGAATGCAGAGTGGGAGCTGACCACCTGATGTGGTAAAAAGACAATCAGCTTAGGAGTTAGAAATTCTGTCTCCTTCTGCTGGCATCTCCATTGATTCATCTTGTGACACCTTGTGACAGTATGTCTCAGGTGCCTCATTTTTGAAATGAAAGTGTTAGCAATGCTTGACCTATTCACTTGACAGCTGGAGGATCAAACAAGGTAAGTAGGACAAAATGCTGTGGAAATATAAGGTTTTACAGTACTATATGAAAGTGTCAAGTTTAGCATCTCTTGTCTTCAGGCAGGCTTAGTGCAGAAGCAAAAACAGGAACAGCCTTGGATGGGAATGCAGTATAGATGACCTTTGAGGTCCTGTCAGAGGCCCTGCAATTAAGACCCTGAACCAACAAATTACTTATGCCTGACTTATGAATTAAAACTTTTTTGACAAAGTGTGAGCCAACTAACAAATGACAAAGCTGTGTTCAATATATTAATACAGGGGTGGAGTAAAGATGGCAGTGTGGGCACACACCAAATTAGCATCTCTCCACAACTAGGGCACCTGCCAGGCACTGGTGGGGGACCCTGATGCCCAACAAGACAGGAGGGACCCACAAGTGAACCAGTAGGATGTGGGGGGACTGAGGGGAGAGGAGAAGTGGAGGCCAGACAGGATTGGCACACCTGAGGCTGGGCAGATTAGGAGAGGCAGGCGAGAGAGGCCCTCTGGGAGGAGTGGGGAGGAGCAGAGGGCATTTGCCCCGCCCACTCAAGCCCAGGAAGCCTGCCGGGCTCCCAGGTGAGGTCTCCCTGCCCTCTGAGACCAGGGGTGGGGGGCACGCCTGGACCCCTTCTGTTCTGTTGAGCCTAAGCCCCAGCCCCCACAGCCCACAGGGCCTTTTCCAGCCCTGTGGGTCCTAAGCATAGGCCCCACCCACTGCCCAAACCTCGCCCTTGCTTAGATGCCCCCCTCCACATCCAAGGCCTTGTCCCCCCCATTTTTTTTCTTTTCCCTTCTCCTCTTTTTTCACTATTGTGGTACTGTTGTACCTTCCAGTTGTTGATTCATCTATATTTTTATTTTTATATTCTCATCTAGCATATCTGCTAGTTTCCTAGTCTAATTTTATTTTTGACTTTGTTATTGTTCTTTTTTTTTTTTTGCCACCCCATGAGGCTTGTGGGATCTTGGTTCACGAGCCAGGTGTTGGGCCAAAGCTCCTGCAGTGGGAGCTCTGAGTCCAAACCACTGGACTAACAGAGAACCTCAGACCCCAGGGAATATTCACTGGACTGAGGTCTCACAGAGGTCCTCATCTCATCACCAAGACCCAGCTCAATCCAACAGCCTACAAACTCCAGTGTTTGAAGCCTCAGGGCAGACAACCAGTAAGACAGCAACACAATCCCACTCATAAAAAAAGAAAAAAAATGAGATGGCAAATATATGTCACAGATGAAGGAGCAAGGTAAAAACCTACAAGACCAAATCAATGAAGAGGAAATAGGCAATCTGCCTGAAAAAGAACGCACAGTAAGATAGTAAAGATGACCCAGAATCTTGGAAATAGAATGGAGGCACTGATTGAGAAAATGCAAGAAATGTTTAACAAAGATCTAAAAGGACTAAAGAACAAACAAACAGAGATGAACAACACAATAACTGAGATGAACAATACACTAGTAGGAATCAGTAACAGAATACCTGAGGCAGAAGAACGAATAAGTGAGCTGGAAGACAAAATGGTGGAAATAACTGCAGAGGAGCAGGATAAAGAAAAAACAATGAAAAGAATTGAAGACAATTTCAGAGACCTCTGGGACAACACTAAACGCACCAACATTCAAATTATAGGGGTCCCAGAAGAAGAAGAGAAAAAGAAAGTGTCTGAGAAAATATTTGAAGAGATTATAGTCAAAAACTTCCCTAACATGGGAAAGGAAATAGTCAATCAAGTCCAGGAAGCACAGAGAGTCCCATATAGGATAAACCCCAGGAAAAACAGCCCAATACACATATTAATCAAACTAACAGAAATTAAATTCAAAGAAAAAATATTAAAAGCAGCAAAGAAAAAACAAAAAATAATATACAAAGGAATCCCCATAAGGTTATCAGCTGATTTTTCAGCAGAAACTCTGCAGGCCAGAAGGGAGTGGCAGGATATACTTAAAGTGATGAAAGAGGGATTCCCTTGTGGTGTAGTGGTTAAGAATCTGCCTGCCAATGCAGGGGACACGAGTTCGAGCTCTGGTCCAGGAAGATCCCACATGCTGCGGAGCAACTAAGCTCATGCACCACAACTACTGAGCCTGCGCTCTAGAACTCACACACCACCACTACTGAAGCCTGCACAGCTAGAGCCCATGCTCCACAACAAGAGAAGCCACCACAATGAGAAGGCCGCACACGGCAATGAAGAGTAGCCCCCACTCGCTGCAACTAGAGAAAGCTTGTGCACAGCGACGAAGACCCAATGCAGCCAAAAATAAATAAATAAATAAATATTTTTATTTAAAAACAAAAAAAGTGATGAAAGAGAAAAACCTACAACCAAGATTACTCTACCCAGCAAGGACCTCATTCAGATTCAACAGAGAAATCAAAAGCTTTTCAGACAAGAAAAAGCTAAGAGAATTCAGCACCAGCAAACCAGCTTTAGGACAAATGCTAAAGGAACTTCTCTAAGTGGGAAACACAGAGAAGAAAAAGACCCACAAAAACAAATCCAAAACAATTAAGAAAATGGTAATAGGAACATACATAGCGATAATCACCTTGAATGTAAATGAATTAAATGCCCCAACCAAAAGACACAGAGTGGCTGAATGGATACAAAAGCAAGACCCATATATATGCTGTCTACAATAGACCCACTTCAGACCTAGGGAAACATACAGACTGAAAGTGAAGGGATGGAAAAAGATATTCCATGCAAATGGAAATCAAAAGAAAGCTGGAGTAGCAATACTCATATCAGATAAAATAGACTTTAAAATGAAGACTGTTACAAGAGATAAGGAGGGACACTACATAATGATCAAAGGATCAACCCAAGAAGAAGATATAACAATTATAAATGTTTATGCACCCAACATAGGAGCACCTCAATACATATGGCAAATGCTAACAACCATGAAAGGATAAATCGGCAGTAACGCAATAATAGTAGGGGACTTAAACATCCCACTTACACCACTTACACCAATGGATAGATCATCCAAACTGAAAATAAATAAGGAAACACAAGCTTTAAAAGACACAATAGGCCAGATAGATTTAATTGATATTTATAGAACATTCCACCAAAAAGTGGCAGAATACACTTTCTTCTCAAGTGCACATGGAACATTCTCCAGGATAGATCACATCTGGGGTCACAAATCAAGCCACGGAAAATTTAAGAAAATTGAAATTGTATAAAGCATCTTTTTTGACCACAATGCTATGAAATTGGAAATCAATTACAGGAAAAAAATCTGTAAAAAACATAAATACATGGAGGCTAAACAATGCACTACTAAATAACCAAGAGATCACTGAAGAAATCAAAGAAGAAATTAAAAAAACATAGAAACAAATGACAACGAAAACACAATGACCCAAAACCTATGGGATGCAGCAAAAGCAGTTCTAAGACAGAAGTTTATAGCAATTCAATCTCACCTCAAGAAATAAAAATCTCAAATAAACAATCTAACCCTACACTTAAAACAACTAGAGAAAGAAGAACAAAAAAAACCCAAAGTCAGTAGAAGGAAAGAAATCATAAAGATCAGAGCAGAAATAAATGAAATAGAAATGAAGAAAACAGTAGCAAAGATCAATAAAATTAAAAGCTGGTTCTTTGAGAAGATAAACAAAATTGATAAACCCTTAGCCAGACTCATCAAGAAAAGAAGGGAGAGGGCACAAATCAATAAAATTAGAAATGAAAAAGGGGAAATCACAACTGACACTGCAGAACTACAAAGGATTATAAGAGACTACTACAAACAACTATATGCCAAAAAATTGGACAACCACGAAGAAATGGACAAATTCTTGGAAAGGTACAATTTTCCAAGACTGAACCAGGAAGAATTAGAAAATATAAACAGACCTATCACAAGTAATGAAATTGAAACCATAATTTAAAATCTTCCAACAAACAAAAATCCAGGACCAGATGGCTTCACAGGTGAATTCTATCAAACAGTTAGAGAACAGGGCTTCCCTGGTGGCGCAGTGGTTGAGAGTCCGCCTGCCGATGCAGGGGACGCGGGTTCGTGCCCTGGTCCGGGAAGATCCCACATGTCACGGAGTGGCTGGGCCTGTGAGCCATGGCCGCTGAGCCTGTGCGTCCGGAGCCTGTGCTCTGCAACGGGAGAGGCCACAGCAGTGAGAGGCCCGCGTACGGCTAATAATAATAATAATAATAAAAGAGAAGTGAAATCTTCCAAATTGATATTGAGTCTAGTAAAGAAGTTACAGATTGAAGGGGTGATAACCACCTTGATGGGTAATGAATTTGATTTCATTTTTGTTCCTGACAAGTTTGTGAACAGCTTACAGTTGTCTGAAAAGTAATTTGATATACGGTTATCCCTCACTTTTGGAAAGTTTGCCTTATGCAACTTAGTACCCATTTTTGCTAACTGAGAGAAATACGAACAATTTCGTTTTACAAAAAAAAAAAGCAAAATGTGAGAATAGTATTCAACGTTTGCTTTGCAGCAAGCAGTTATAGAGGCAGCGCACCCCAAGCAGCTAGAGTGGTACCACTGAGCTCCTTCCCAGAAGCTTACACTCAGCATCTCAGCATCAAGTCGCCCTAGCTTTGAACTGTGTCTGTGAACATCCTTGCTTTCTCTCCATTTATTTTGTGCATCCGTTAGTGAGATGTGAACTAAGGTAATTGCTTCTTCACTTTATGCCATTTCTTTTTAGGAAAAGTTTCATAGGAACGCTCTGCTTTTGGATAGCGAGGGAAACGTGTACACGGTAAGTAAATTAATGTTTGTTTTATGATTGCTTGGCTAAAGAGACGCTCTGGGTCTCAGCTTCCTGTATAGGCTTTGAAGTCTTTTCACCTGGCTTCTCTCCCTGAATTGTCTCAGTCCTCCCAAGGTTTCAAATTATCACCTTTACATGGATGTGCCCCTCTCTGTCACTAATTTCATCCACTCTCTGAGCTCCAGACTCATATCACAAATGGCCTACTGATTATAGGGGGACAAACTTGTCCCATTTTGCCCAGGAAAGAGGGGATTTCCAGGACATGGATTTTCAGTGCTAAAACTGGGCAAGACCCAAGCAATCTAGGACAAGTTGGTCAACTTACTACTAAATAACTCTAGTCACCTCTGAGGCACCTTATACTCAACATATCCAATATTCATTGACCATCTTCATCTTCTACATGATTCCTCCCAGTATTCTTTCTAGCAATGGGCAGCACCACTCTCTACACTGACTGCCATGTTAGAAACCTTGGAGTCATCACAAATCCTTCTCATTTACCTCTCACACCAAATCAGTTGAGTCCTCTGTATGGCTCTTTTGAAAACTATGTCTTTTTAGTTGGTTTAACTTCATCATCTCTTGCATGGACTCTTGCAAAGGCCTCCTGTTATGAAATGAAATGATAGTTAAAATATTCCCCCGCAGCATGTGTCTCATTACTTGTGTTCTTTGTACTGTGTTTATTAATAAAAATTATTAATATATCTTAATTTCAATGAAAGGTTGAAGAAGTGTTCCAGAGTAAGGAGACATGTCAGAATCCTAGATTGGGGGGAGGGGGAGTTGCTATTAAGGCTGATATTGGGACAATCAGTGAAAAGCAAATATGAAACAATATTAGATAATAGTATTTTATCAATATTAAATTTCTTGAGTTAGATCATCACTCTGCAGTTTTACATCTGAATATTCTTGTTCTTAAGATTCACTATCTGTGGGAGGGGGGGATAAATTAGGAGTTTGGGATTAAAATATACACACTACTACATGGAGTAGATAACCAACAAGGACCTACTGTATAGCACAGGGAACTATATCAATATCTTGTAATAATCTATAATGGAAAAGAATCTAAAAAAGTATATATAGATAGATAGATCTGAATCACTTTGCTGTATACCTGAAACTAACAGAACATTGTAAATCAACAATATTTCAATAAACGTTAAAAAAAATTTACTATCTAGGTGACAGGTCATGATCTCACCAACGTTCATATTTTCAGCAAAAAATTTTTTTTAATTAGAATAAGAAAGGAATAAAATTAAAAAGTTATCTTAGGTGTGTGTAAGTACTTGGCAACGTTGGTGGAACATTAACTAATCACAAACTACTCAGTGCCCAAATGTCTCATGTCAGGCAGTGTGTTCAAAAGTCCTATTCATGGCAAATGCAATGAAGATCTGAGGTCTAGTGCCGGGTCAACATAAGTTGTAAAGTCAAAGGCATTCCAGAAGACTCTTTCTAGCCTAAATGAGGAAGTTGAGGGTCCCATGAGTCAAAGTTCTGTGGAAGAACAAAGAGGTTTGCCAACCAAGTGCTTACCAAAGTAAAGCTTAGCGGGAATCCAATAAAGACAGAAGCACCAGATGTGGTTTGTTGCAACACAGCCTTCCGCTTTCTATTGCAACCACTGTCTATTGCAAGCCAGCCCCCTTGTTTTCTGAATTTTTTCACATCTCTGACATTAAGAAGTGAAGTCTTGAGAGGGTAAATCTATAGTATAGGGTCAACTGGCTTTATGTCTTAAAGAAACCAGATGGAACCTGACCTTGCTAATAATATATCACCCCCAAGTCATTGAACCTGTGACTAGAGACCAGGTAACATTCAGGCAATGGGGCTGACCCATGAGAAAAGTGCCTGTTTTGTGAATTTGAGGCCTCCAGCAACTTCCTGCGCAGAGTCACTTCCCAACGTGTGGGACTGGAATGACAATGTATTGTCCTGACACTGCATTTGAGTTTCTCTAAAGTCCAACTTCTTAGTTTAAATGTTCTGCTGCCACATCTAGGCTCTGAACAACCTGGCCCTGAACTCTGTCCTATGTCCAACGTCTATGCCTGCTATTCCTGCAAACATAGCTTAATTTTTAGCTATATCTAAATCACCTGCTCAACAGTTACCTCCTACTGCCCTTTTATGCCTCCATACCTTTGCTCACGTGTTGCTTCTCCTCGGATCACCCTTATCCACCAGGTATGCAAGAAACCTCACCTTGCTTGAAATTTATCCCAAATGTCTTCTGCTCTTTGAAATCTTTACTAAACTCTTTTCTCATTCTTCCAAGCAGAGGTTGACTCTCTCATGCAGAACTTTACACAGACTTTTATTATAATTTTTATTTTGTATGATTGTTAGTTTTCATGTCTGTCTCCTTTGGTAACTCCTTCAACGCCAAAACTAGGTCATATCAATTGTTTGGGTCATTTCCATTCCTCTCCTGTAGGCACCTTTAACCCCTCATAGCTTTGTCCTTATACAATGCCAGCCTTCCAGTGTCTTGTTCTGCCCACTTCCCAACACCCACACCAGCCCTTTCCAGGGAATTTGTTCCCTTCCTATCCAGGTCTTGTGCTTTGCTAGTTACTGACCTCCATACACTTAGAGTGAGGGAGGAGTAAGACTAACTCCATCACCCCAGGGCAGAATGCTGGCAGGTAGCCAGGAGCCTCCTTGGCGTGGTACACTTTCCTTTAGCGTCACTCAGTCTGACAGTTCTTCCGGTTCACTGACTATTGCACCAGGTGTCTGTGGTACTTAGCATCCAGGCTGGTGTTATTAGAGCAGATCAGATACTTTCAGTGTGAGATGGACCCCCTCTGTTAGATGAAGCTATAAACAAGGGCAGGGATGCAAATAGAAGTGGAAACCGGAGATAAAAGGCCATTGTGTTAATTGGTTTGATTGCTGAGTATGTACAAAGCAATGAGTGACTGGAAGAGACAAAAGCCACACCAGGCCCCCACCTGCTGCATGTTGCTCATTGGACTAGCCTTGTCCCTCTCTCTCTCTCTCTCTCTTGCAGTCACTTGGAGGGTGGTCCATGAACCTTATGCAGCTTGAGTTTTCTCCAGTAATAGATGAAAGGGTGGAGCCTTATGGAGTGGAAAATACTGGGATATATGCCATGGTTACAGTTAAAGGAGTGTCTGGATGGGGGAGTAAACTGTACAGCCATTCTGCCATGGGTATATGGATAGCCAGTTTTCCTGGCAATAGATGGAGTAAAAGAATAATCAATTCTTACAGTATACTAAGCTTTTGCATTCATGGTCTGATTGAATCCTCCAAACAGTCCAATGAACCATGTATTATTATGATTTCACAGATGTGGAAAGTAAATCTTAGGTCAATTTATTAATTAGTCTAAAAGCAAATTAGTGACAGAGTCAACATTGAAATTCTGATTCATCTAATTCCAAAATCACCATGACCTAATACCCCCAGACACATATCCAAAACACAGTTCATTTATTTATTCAAAAGATATTTATTGTGCTCCCACTGGAGGCAGGCACACACTGGGGATTTAATAATAAGGTAAAACAACAAAAACATGTGTGTGCAGATGAAGCTTACAGCCTAGTGGAAGAATACATATTAATCAAATCGTCACACAAATAAATGTAAAATTACATTTGTGAATAGTACTATGGGGGAAAAATCCATGGCGCCATAAGAGTGTGTAATAAGAATCTAACCTAACAGAGTAGCCACCTCTCTTCACCCGGCCAACATTCCCTCTTCACCTAGAAACTGCCCTTCAGTTTTCCTCTGGAGGACTACCCCTTCCCTATCCTCTGACTGTGTAGTTCAGGCGAGGCTGACCCCACCACTGACTTCACTGAAGGTCACATAACCCAGTACTGACTAACAAAAGCACAGGCATAATCTCATTTTATTGCGTGTCACTTTGCGGCGCTTCCAGATATTGCATTTTTTACAAATTGAAGGCTTGTGGCAACCCGGCATTGTCAAACAATTGTTAGCATTTTTCAGCAATAAAGTATTTTTAAATTAAGGTATGTACAGTTTTTTAGACATAATGCTATTGTACACTTAATAGACTACAGTATGGTGTAAACATAATTTTTATATGCAGTAAGAAAACAAAAAATTCATGACTTGCTTTATTGCAATATTCACTTTATTGTGGAGGTGTGGAACTGAACCCACAATATCTTTGAGGTATGCCTGTACTGCACCGCCATGACCACAGTGATTGGTTCAAGAATGCTTCATGTGCCTCAGGCCAGATCAATGAGAGCTTTGGGACTTTTCCTGGAGCCATTGAGAATGAGATGCACTTCTTCAATTGACCAGCAGGGCTAAAACAAGACACTTGGGGATGCCAGTGGCCACAACATGAGGAGAGCAACCTGACACATGAGGCCGCAACCTGAGGATGAAGCTAACAGAGGAGAGCAGAGCCAAGAAACCGACATTCCAAAGATATTAAACACGTGGACCCAGCCTCGTATCAACTACCAATAAACCAATAAACATTCTAGTGGTGTAAGCCAGCTCATTCCCCTCTTCCTGCTTAAGCCAGTATCATTTTTTTTTTTCTTTTAGAAGCAAAGGTCATGTAAACACCCCAACTTTTTTTTTTTGGCTGCGTTGGGTCTTCGTTGCTGTGCACAGGCTTTCTCTAGTTGTGGCGAGCGGGGGCTACTCTTCCTTGTGTTGCTCCGGCTTCTCATTGCAGAGCATGGACTGTAGGCGCGCGGGCTTCAGAAGTTGTGGCTCACGGGCTGTAGAGCAGAGGCTCAGTAGTTGTGGCGCACGGGCTTAGTTGCTCCGTGGCATGTGGGATCTTCCTGGACCAGGGCTCGAATACACGTCCCCTGCATTGGCAGGCGGATTCTTAACCACTGTGCCACCAGGGAAGCCCTTAAGCCAGTTTCATTGAGTGATTGACACCTTCCTTTCCCTTTCCTCCTTTCTTTCCTCCTTCCTTTCTTTCTTTCTTTCTTTCTTTCTTTTTTCTTTCTTTCTTCTTTCTTTCTCCTTTCTTTCTTTCTTTTTTCTCCTTTCTTTCTTTCTTTTTTTCTTTCTTTTTCTTTCTTTCTTTCTTGTCACTTGGAACTGAAAGAGTAAAGAATCCTAACTGGGCAGTCAGGGATGGCTTCCCTGAGGAACTAAGGTGATCTGAGATCTGAAAGAGAAAAAGGAGTTAATTAGGCAAAGAGAGGAGGGAAGAATGTCCCCATCAAAGGAAATACCAAGCTCTGGAGCCTTGAGTAAGGAAGGAGCCTGTGACTGAGAGAGATGGAGAGAAGGCCAGCATGGGTGGAATACGGTAAATGTAATGAAATGAAAATGGATGAAATTGGAAAAGCAGTTTCTTGTACCATGTTAAGGATTTTAATCTTTGGATTTAGAGCCAGAGGACACAAGTGAGGGTTTTTAAGCATCATGGGGGTAGGGTAGTGGTGATATTATCTGATTTATATATTTTTAAAAATCACTCGGATGTAATTTGGAGACTAGATTGCAGGGTATCAAGAGCAGAATGAAGAGTGAAGGTATCATTTCACTTTTATGCCCTTCCCTCAATCCTCCCCCCACCCCTCAAAAAAGGGTAGATACAGTAAAACAAACTAGAATACTATTGTGGTCTAAAGGGGCAGCCTGGACTTGGGAAGTGGCAGTGGAGATGGAAAACATATGGGTTAATTTTAAAAGGGACTGGTGTAATAGAATTCATATTTTATGGCAAGATGAGAAAAATTTAAACATAAAATTTTTCTTTGCCTGTTTGGGCCTCCTCCCTCCCCTTTAGTGTGCATCTGCATTAACCAGAGCTCCCTAGGAGATAACATTCCTTCTTAATCTCATCAAGGGTCACAACTCCTTAAGAGATAACCTTCCTTCTTAATCTTCTAAGAGGCCACGATGACCCATGATCCACTACCTGCTTTGTACTGTAGACCTGGATTGTATAAACTGTCAATAATATGTCGTTTAAGGTACAGCCCTCTGTCTCAAAAACTTATGCAACTGTGCTTTGACCTCTAACAGGAGGAACAATTCTTGGAGGTTTCTGAGAGGCTGTTCCGGGTTATAATCCTCAGTTCGGCTTAAATACAATTTTCCATTTCTTAGACTGATTAATGTTTTCATCAACAGTACTGTTTACAAAGTTGTGGTTGTGGGGAAACCCACAAAGGATAGTTCCATGATCACTGCTGGTGGCAGACTGGATGCAGGTCCCTCAAGTGTAGAGATTTTTTTTTTTTTTTAAGTGTAGAGATTTGAGGGGAGGGAGCATTAGCTGGAACAGAGAGGGGAAGAGTCATGTGAAGTTGGTCTCCCTTAGAAAAGAAGTGGCCTTTGGTGAGGAGCACAGCCAGCTAAGTCCAGCTCACGGGGAGAGAGCCAGGGGAATCAGTGCCCTGACTTCAGCTCATCCCTGTGTCCTCTTTGGGGATAACCAGTGGCTGAAGCCCAGTGGAAGACAGGCACAGAGCCCATGGTTCAGGCCTCACATTTCTGCCTCCTGGGCCTTGAGCCGGGCAGGACTGTGTGGAGAGGGGATTGAGAGGGGCAAACACAGGGTCCGGCACAGGCCTCAAACCCTTTGTATGACCTGTGCTCTGAGGTTCACTGCGATTTGAGCACCACCTACCTCTCTTGCTTCTTCTCTAGCCTCTTGCCTGTAAAATGGGGATAATAGGGGATAACAGTGTCCAATTCATAACCGCTAATCATACGAGAAGCAAACCGGTTAACCTGTGTAAAGCATTCAACTTGCCATAGCTCTTGGGAACAGTAAGCACTCTAACATATTATCAGCAAATCCTTCTGGGCATATTCTCTCTTTCTGAATATTTCTTTTTTCTTCCCAAATACACCAGGAACCAGGTCTTTTTTCTTTTTGTTTTGTTTTGGTTGATATCACCACCATCGAGCACAGCGCCTGAAAGAATAGGTACAGAATAAATGTTTATTCAGTGAATTAATGCTCACTGAGTATCTGTGCAGGCATTTAATCTGCATCATCTCAATTATTACAGCCATCCTATAAGGTAAATGTGATCCCCATTTTACAGATGGAGCTGCTTGAGGCTCAGCAATGCTCAGCAATACCCAAAGCAGACCAGGGATTCAAAGTCAGGCCTGTCTTACTCCAACACCTGTGCTCTTTGCCCTACACTGGTGGCCTCATGCAAGGAAGGCTTTCTGCATAGAATGACTGCTGGCCAGTGGGGTGTCACCTCAACCCTCACTCTACTGTGAATCTCAAAGGATGGGTCTCCACTCACCAGAAGCCAGGTGACCATATGCTCCTTACCTGCCAGTAGGCTTTGGGGGCATAGGGTCTCTCTCTGAATTATCTTTGTGTCCCCACAGGTCACCCCATTTATTGGGTGCTAATTAATGTCTGCTGAATTAAATAATATAATAAAAGGTAGGCCGTCTTCCCCTGCTCTTGCTGATGCTGTTTCCAATGCACTTTGGTCATTCCTGGAGGCCTGGGGAGGTCGGCCTCCAACTCCCATCTAGAAGGGCCAGGCTTAACATTCGTTAAGCAATTTCCTGGCCAGGCATTGCTCCAGGTGCTTTATAGGTAATAACTCATTTATTCATCTTGACAAATCTATAGAGTAAGGATTATCCTTATCCTTATTTTAAGTTTCAGGAAACGGAAGTTCAGAAGAGTTAAGTGAGCTTGTTCAAGGTCACACAGCTAGAGGATTTTGAATCCAAGCAGTCTGATCCAGACCCTGTACCCTTAAATGTTAATAATGAAGAACTAGGGCTTCCCTGGTGGCGCAGTGGTTGAGGGTCCGCCTGCCGATGCAGGGGACACGGGTTCGTGCCCCAGTCCGGGAAGATCCCACATGCCGCAGAGCGGCTGGGCCCGTGAGCCATGGCCGCTGATCCTGCGCGTCTGGAGCCTGTGCTCCGCAACGGGAAAGGCCACAA
This sequence comes from Grampus griseus, assembly GCF_964374135.1. Lineage (NCBI taxonomy): Eukaryota > Metazoa > Chordata > Mammalia > Artiodactyla > Delphinidae > Grampus > Grampus griseus. Next base: position 43,858,894 of record NC_139019.1, read on the forward strand.
CAGTGAGAGGCCCGCGTACCGCAAAAATAATAATAATAATAATAAACAACTTACAGTTTTGTGGTCGGCACCCTGACCTTTTTGTGCCCTCCACCTCTTGCAGCTCTGTGGCCTCTCCTTCCTGGCCTTCAGCACTTCCCTGCTCACCCTTAGCCTACGGGGCCACCTTCATGTTATCTCTGCTCTTACTTACTGCTCATCGTTAAGAGCAAAACAAGGTGAAAGGATCTTGCCAGCGTCTTTGCTGCCCGCTTGCTTGACATAGATGAGTCTTCTTCCTTATCTTTGTCGAGCACATTTAGAGATGAAGCTACTGAGAGGGAATTCACTTAACTTCTTTTTCCCCACAGAAGATGTTTGGCCTGGATGCTCCTGGTAACAAACCAAAACACAAACTTTCATGGCAAAGAGCTGCTGATTGAAGAAAATTGAGGAGGCAGACATAAAGCAAGCAGCACAAAAGCTAGAATGCTCTGTAAATTTTGCTGGGCACAATGTTAATTTTATTGAAATGATCGCTAACACACCAAGTTATTTCATGGAACTGAAATAGTAATAAACTCAATTTTAAATTCATGACACTGATTTATGGGCTTTTAAGAATTCAATAATTACTACCTATTTTCCTACCCTACGCCTTCATCTTTCCTCCCTTTCTCTTTCACTGAATTTCTATTACAAAATAACCATAATTAATGTGGAGTTGACATTTCTGTTGTCTGTATGAAAAGCAGTAAATTTACAAGAAAATAGTAGCTAGTTGACATGAAATCTTTTTCAGGTTGGGTTTCCCAGAAATTGACTCTGTGACAGAAGTTAGCATGTAATTTCCTTATTAGGGAATGCTCTCAGGATCAACACCCGAGGAAAGGAAGGTGGAAAGCAGGATTAGGAAGTCTCGCTGAGATGCAGGCCCAGCAAAGACATCAGCTAGCCCCACAAAGTTATCCTGCAGACTGATGGCCCTTCAGAGTCGCCCAGAGCTGGGGAGAAAGAGCCAGCCTTTATGCTGCACGTTTATTAGTCACTGGCTGCTGGCCAGCCCTGAAAGGACAGGTGGCCTTAAGCAAGACAGTTTCGTTGAAGCCAGGCAATCACCAAAGAGGGCTGACAACTGAGGCCTGACTCCTCCCAACACTCCTAGCAGCTGGGGGAACAAATCCTTCATTTCCAAAAGGGCTCTAGGTGGTACATGACAGTGTCCACCACAGAAACAGTATAACTCACTGGTTTCCAAACTCTAAGAAAAGTCACCTGGCTGCATCTCCTAAGCCACAACACATTTCTTCATTCAAGTCCAGTCAGCCATCACTTTTCAGGCCTATTCTGAGACCATGGCGGAAGCAAAGATCATAAGACAAGGCTCACTCATAAAGCAAAGGGAAACATTTATGATTAAGTGTAACACAAGGCCACTTCCTGAAGAGTCACAGTACAGGCAAGGCAACTTGCTGAGAACAGACGGGTAAAAGGTAAAGATGGATTCTGAATAGAATTCTGGGCTTCTTCAAAAGATGATAGTGTTTGGTAGGCAGAAATGAGGGTGGGGAAGGGCATTCCAGGAGAAGGAACAGAGTAAGCAAAGCCCTGGGGCGAATGAGAGAGCACATAAAGGGAATGGCCCTTCTGGCTTTGTCATCGAAGAATATGGTGTGAGTGAGTTCAGTTAGCATGAGGATGGACTGAAGTGGAGAAAAGGTTATAAGGTAGGACATGGGCCTAATTACAGGGGTTTAGATGTCTGTAATTGTGTAACAGGCATGAATCTCAGCCCATAAACTCACGCCTGAAAGATATGTCACAATCCATTACTTTTTATGAATGAATTTAATTATTTCTTCAAGATCTATCCTGCTGGGCTGATGAGAAATGAACCTCAGTCACTCTTTGCGTTTCACCTAGATATATGCCAACCAAGAAAGCTCTAATAGAGTCAAAGCAGCAGGGGTAGAGTAGGGTCCTCTGGTCATTGGCTATCTCTGTACACAGGCCACGGTGGAGCTGGCCCTAGTTCCTGTGCAAATAGCCCATACCAGTCCGGTGGCTCTGTGTGGTCCTGTCACACTCGACACACGGGACTCTGTAGATGATTTTATTCTAGCCCACATAGTGGCTAAAAATTTAGACGTGAATTAACTGCAACATGTAACAATCACAAGATTTGTTTTACAACATCCAGATTTATTAATTTTTTTAATTGGGAGATATGGTTGCTTGAGTTCCACATTCTCACCTGACAACGCTAGGCTGGGTCTAAGTAGTGGCTTCATCCTTGAAAGCCCCTTCACTGATTAGTGGAACCTACCTGGCCCTGCAGTTATTTGAGTTTGAAGTCCCTGCCTTATGTGTCCCATGTGGTCTTTTCTCTTGGAAATCTTGCTGCATCCTCTGGAGGATGATGTCTAGGAGCACCATGGGGCTCTCAGCTGCTCAAAAAACCCCAGAGACTTCCCTCTCTGCCCTGCAGCCTGGGAATCTGTCTGCAGTCTGGATGAAGGACCTTCTCACCTCTCAACGGCTTCATCCAAGCCCTTTGTCCCACACACCCTTTCCTTTCTACTTCTGGAAAATTCTCGGTTCCCTTGTGGGATTGAGATTTTGCAGATACAGACCAGGTGTCTGACAGGCTTGTGTTTTCTGCACTGTTAAAGAAGCAAAGAACCAGCTATTTGCTTGAATGAGGGAAGAGCAAGTGGACAATGTGGGGAGAAATATGAAACTAATATCTCAAAATATTCTGAGTTGCACATATTAAAGAGTTTGCACATATTAAACAGTTTTTTCTCAGAAATAACTGTTTCTACTCATAATGTGCACCCCCAACGTTATTCTGAATAATAAAAATGTTTAGAAATGTTTAGATGATCCCAATTTTGTTGGCAGCATTAAATCACCAGAGTCAAGGCCCGTTTGAATGTATGCTCCATCAGGCCTAATCAAGGTATCAATTTCATCCACATCAATGTCATGAGGATTGTTCAAAGAGTGCTTGATCTAGGGTTTGCTGGCCTTGGAAGCCACAGGAAAAGCCAGTGTTGTTCTCCATCTTCTTTGTGACCTAGTGTGTTCCTTGGCCCTCAAGCTTCCTTTGGAGTCGCAGCGTGTTATACTCCAGAAAGACAAGTAACTATTGGGCCTTCCGGAGGCTGTGGCTGCCTTTCCACTTGCCTTCTTGGCCTTAAAAGTCTTTGCTCTTGCTTTCATATCATGAGAGTCAGAGTTCTCCGTCTTTGTCTGTAATGTCATCTTTGTATAAAAATCAGAACTCATTTAAACTTCCATTAATGATGACGGATGGTCCTTGCTTTTTTGATAAGAAATGCTCAGTGAGACAGACAGGTAGTGACTGGAGAACAGCCACATGTAATGGCAGAACTTTGCTGGGTTCACCACAATCTAGAGGTGAGTCCTCAAGTTCAAAAAGTCCACCTTTTTTTATATACCCAGAGAATCAGCTTCTAATTGTCCAGGAAATGTAGAAAAGGCTAAAACCAGCATCTCAGAGGTATACCTGCCAAATGGAGAAGGTATTAATATTGCCTGGTCAGAATATTCTCTATCTTGAAAAAATATGTACATGGGTAAAATCATAAGTTAACTGGTTGAATGTGGTATTAGAACAAGGGAAATTATATGATTTTAATATCTACTGTGGTCAAGCTGTAAAAAGACAGATATGCCTATCTATGAAAGAAAGATACACATATGTATGAAAGACAGACACACCTGTGTATGAAAGATAGGTCCACCTGTCTGCACTATGGGGATACTACCGGTGGCTAGTGTGCCCTCTTTGCTGCTCAGATATGGAGACATGGTACCAACTTTAGTCCCTGGGAAGGCAGAATAAATGCCCTCCCCAAAGATGTCTATATCCTAACCCCTGGAACCTATAAATATATTGGGTTCTATGTAAAAAGGAAATTAAAGATAACAGATGGAATTAAGTTTGCAAATAAGCTGACCTTAAAAAAAAAAGAGAGAGAGAGAAATTATTCTGGATTATCTGGGTGAGCCAATGTAGTCACAGTGCCCTTAACTGTGGAAGAGGCAGGTAGAAGTGTCACAGTCAGAGTGATTCAAGGTGAGAAAGACTGGGATCCGTCATTGCTGGTTTTGAAAATAAAGGAAGGAGGGACTTCCCTGGTGGTCCAGTGGTTAAGAATCCGCCTTCTAATGCAAGGAACCCGGGTTTGATCCCTGGTTGGGGAGCTAAGATCCCATATGCTGCGGGGCAACTAAGTCCACACGCCGCAACTACTGAGCCCAAGCACTCTAGAGAGAAGAGCCCACACTTGAGAGAAGCCTGTGTGCCGCAACGAAAGATCCTGCATACTGCAACAAAGATCCCACGTGCCGCAACTAAGATGGATGCAGCCAAATAAAATTAATAGATAAATAAATTTTTTTTAAAAGAAGGAAGGAGCCACAAGCCAAGGACTGCAGGTAGCTTATAGAAACTGGAAAAGACAAGGAAATAGTTTCTCCCATGGAGCCTCCAGAGAGAATGCAGCCCCACTAAACATCTTGACTTTAGCCCAGCGAGACCCATTTGGGATTTCTGACTTCCAAAACTTTAAGAATAAATATGTGTTGTTTTAAGCCACTATGTTTATGGTAATTTGCTACAGCAGCAATAGAAAACAAACACAGTCTCTCTAAACTCATCTTTTATACAGGCAATGAAAACCATTCTGTATAAGTTAAATCTTTCTCTAGAAAAAGATAAAGCACAATTATACAGCAATAGTGTTAAGTGCCCAGCACAATGGCTGCACAAGTACTACTAAAACATGTGTTTTCCTTCCTTCATTCATTCATTTCACAAACACTAATTGACTGTCTACTATGTTCCCAGCACCATTCTAGTCACTGAGGAGAAATCCCTGCCCTCACAGGAGTTGTATTCTTAGTGTTGAGCACTATGATTATAATTTATAGCCCGTGGTCAGCTGACATATTTTATTTGGCCAACATGAGCTTTCTTCTTTAACTTTTTAGTTGGCCATGTTGCGTGGCTTGTGGGATTGAACCTGGGTCCCTGGCAGTGAGAGCAAGGAGTCCTAACCACTGGACCACCAGGGAATTCCCAGAAAATTTTAAAAGTATATTCTAGGGGGCTTCCCTGGTGGCGCAGTGGTTGAGAGTCCGCCTGCCGATGCAGGGGACGCAGGTTCGTGCCCCGGTCCGGGAAGATCCCACATGCCGCAGAGCGGCTGGGCCCGTGAGCCATGACCGCTGAGCCTGCGTGTCCGGAGCCCGTGCTCTGCAGCGGGAGAGACCACAACAGTGAGAGCCCCGTGTACCGCAAAAATAAATAAATAAATAAATAAATATATATATTCTAGATATTAGCCTCTTATAAGATCTATGATTTGCAAATATCCCAATCCATAGGTTGCTATTTTTTTCAAAGTTCATCTTGATTTACATATTTATATTACCTGCATGGTCCCTTTGGGCATTTGAATTTCTGACCCCAAGCTGATATTTTCTTGGTCACAATATTTAACATGCCTCCCTGAAATGCAAGCCTCCTTGATTAGATTTTGGATATTTTCCAAATTCTTCAGTTAATGTTAAAGACAATTTCTTTGTTATATCATTTGTACAGGTGGCTGAACTCATCCATTACATTTTGAATCTACCTAATTTCATTTCTCATTAATTTTAATTTGGGAAGTACCTTGCTGTAATCCCCATGCATGTGATATTTTAGCTCCATTGATCTTACTCTACCAGTTCTTTTAATTTTGTTCTAGTTTTTAACCACAATATTTTCATTTTAATCTTTCTCCCCAAAAGAAAGAGAGAGAGAAAGAATTTTCAAACCTGCAATTTCAGTGATACCTGATAACTGCTTGGTTAAATTTATTATTTTTCTATATTCTTAAATTATAAGCTGCTAATTTTTCTGAAAGCAAAGGTACGTGCACAATGGGAAGCTGAGGCCATGAGCTAACAGAACTGTGATGTGCTTTTTTTTTTTTTTTTCCTCTTGCTGCTGTGGCCCCTCCCGCCGCGGAGCACAGGCTCCGGACATACAGGCCCTGCTGCCACGGCTCACTGGCCCAGCCACTCCGCGGCACGCGGGTTCCTCCCGGACCGGGGCACGAACCCGCGTCCCCCGCATCGAAAGGCGGGCCCTCAACCACTGCGCCACCAGGGACGCCCTGTGATGTGCTTTTGATGCTGTCATTTCTCCTTTGAAAAAATGTTTCTAGGCTTCCCTGGTGGCGCAGTGGTTGAGAATCTGCCTGTCAATGCAGGGAACACGGGTTCGAGCCCTGGTCTGGGAAGATCCCACATGCCGCGGAGCAACTGGGCCCGTGAGCCACAACTCCTGAGCTTGCACGTCTGGAGCCTGTGCTCCGCAACAAGAGAGGCCGCGACAGTGAGAGGCCCGCGCACCGCGGAAGAGTGGCCCCCCCCTCGCCGCAACTAGAGAAAGTCGTTGCACAGAAACGAAGACCCAACACTGCCAAAAAAATTAATTAATTAATTTTAAAAAACAAATAAAAAATATTTCTGTGGTGTCTGTCCTGTGGAAAGCACAAATACAACTCACATAGTGCCTAGCCAAAAAGATATAGATTTAGAGCACAAGAGGGCCAAAAACAATTTACTAGAATAATCAAACAAAGCAACTGGATTTAAGGAACATTGATTTTGGATCTCATGAGAGATGACAGAGTTGGATCTTTCTGTTGTTGTTGTTGCAGTATGCGGGCCTCTCACTGTTGTGGCCTCTCCCGTTGCGGGGGACAGGCTCCGGACGAGCAGGCTCAGCGGCCGTGGCTCACGGGCCCAGCCGCTCTGCGGCATGTGGGATCTTCCCGGACCGGGGCACGAACCCGCGGCCCCTGCATCTGCAGGTGGACTCTCAACCACTGCACCACCAGGGAAGCCCTGGATCTTTTAACTGTCATAACAAAGGCATACAAACTTCTTCAGTTGCCAAAATCAGTCTTTGGAACTAAATTGCATTACTAGGACCTTGAGTAGACATTTTTTTTTCCTTTGGAAAAGGTTCTAAGAAACACTCTGGATACCATCGCAATGCTTGTATTCAAGATTGGATCAGAATGAAGGTCTTGGAGTTCCCAAACATCTTACTTAGGTCTCCAGTAAATTCTCCCCCAAGGTACGGCCAATTTATACAGTCACTATTAGTGCCTGGATTGAAAGCAGAAATTGATTTCTTCACAGGTTGGGCACAGAAGGAAGAAAATGTCTGGGAGAGAATGACTTTAATTCCAACCAACAAAAGGGATAAAGACACTTTTGGGACGTTTGTATTAGGCTGCCTAGTGATACTCGCAGACAGGAAACCAAAGCCTCACCCAGCATTCCATGGGGGACATATTTCTGCACTGGAGATGCCTGAGTTGTCCTTTCCAGGTGATGACCTGCCTATGTTGAAAATGCAGAAGTGGGATAACTTATACCTAAGATTGAAATACTCCTCCCTCAATGTGTGCATTCCTCCTCTTTCAGATTCTGTTGACCATGATTAATCCACAGATTTCTCTATATTCCTGAAGATTCATTTAGGGATCTGACCCCCAAGAAGCAGCATGGAATGCGTCTCTACAGAATAATAAATTCTGTGTGGGAAACAGAATGACTCAGGGGTGTGAGTTCTCTTTTCAGAGACAGAATGACCCGAGTTTGAGGGCTGGCACTCTGCAATCAGACACACCTGGTTTCAAATCCCAGCTCAAGTTATTGACCCGTCACATGTTGGACATGTTACTTAGCCAGCCTGAACCTTGGCTCCTTCTTTGCAGACTTGGAACAATAATGATTCCTACCTCATAGAATTAAAAGGAAAATTTTTGTCATCTATGGCTGTGTGACAAATTACACCAAAACTTAGTGGCTCAAAACAACAATTTATTTGCTCACAATTCTGCATTCTGGGTTGAGCTCAGCTGAGTAGTTTTTCTGTTCATCTTGCCTAGGCTCAGCTGGGGCTGGATGATCCAGAATCATTCACAGCTGGGATGGCCAGAGCACCTGGGGGCTGGTTGGGCCTCTCCATCTAGTTTCTCCTGCAGGGTGGCTAGACTTCTTACATGGCAGCTCAGGGCTCCAAGTGAATAAAAACAGAAACTGCGGGACCTTTTGAGACTTGACGTCTGGAACTCATACAATATTACTTTTGCTACAGTCTGTTAGTCAAAGCAGGTCATAAAGCCAGTGCAAGTTCAAGGGGAGGGGAAATAGGCTCCACCTCTTGATAGGAGGAGTGGTAAGTGCCTACAGCGATGGGAGGAGTTTTGGCTGCTCTCTTGGCAAACAATCCTCCACAAGGATTACTTGAGACAATGTATATATAGCACTGAGCACAGTGCCTGGCAAACAGTAGGCTCTTCATAATGCATTGGATAAAAGCAGATTTCTGAAAAACAAAACATATTTCTGGTATTATATTGCTTGGGTTCAAATCCTGACTCTGCACATACTAATGGTTTGATGGCGAATAAGTTTTTAAAATTTTCTTTGGGGAATTCCCTGATGGTCCAGCCGTTAGGACTCGGAGCTTTCACTGCCAGGGCCAGGGTTCGATTCCTGGCTGGGGAACTAAGATCCCGCAAGCCACATGGTGTGGCCAAAAAACAAAATCTTGTTTTCTTTGCCTTAGTTTTTCATGTATAAAATTATTATAATAATTATACCCATTTACAGAGTTATCGTAAAGAGTAAATGGAATACTACATGTAAAATGCTTAGAAGAGTTGATTTAAAAAAGAAAATATTCTTCAGACTTATTTTGGTACATATATAAGTTATAGTTCTAAGTTAATTTTCTCTAGATTATCATCTAGTTGTTTTAAGAAATCATCCTTTCCTCTACCTTTGTTTCGTAGTGTATTTGTTTTTAATTAATTTATTTATTTATTTATTTTTGGTTGCTGCACGCAGGCTTTCTCTAGTTGTGGCGAGCGGGGGCTACTCTTTGTTGCAGCGCACGGGCTTCTTGTTGCAGTGGCTTCTCTTGTTGCAGAGCACAGGCTCTAGGCGCTCAGGCTTCAGTAGGTGTGGAATGCGGGTCAGTAGTTGTGGCTCGCGGGCTCTAGAGCGCAGGCTCAGTAGTTGTGGCGCGCGGGCTTAGTTGCTCCGCGGCATGTGGGATCTTCCTGGACCAGGGCTCGAACCCGTGTCCCCTGCATTGGCAGGCGGATTCCTAATCACTGCGCCACCAGGGAAGCCTCTCATAGTGTATTTTTAATTCTATATTTAATTATGGTATGTAATAATGCTCTATTTCTGACGTTTCTATTCAGTTACATGGGTCTATTTTGTGCCATTGTATTAATTACTGTTTCATCATAATATGATTTACCATCTTGAAAGTTACTGTCTCCTCTTTGCTCTTCTTTTTGAAGCTATTCTTTGATACCTTCACCTGTTTAGTACTCTTTATATTTAGTGAACTTTCCATCAGCTTTATCTAGTGCTAGGAAACATCCTATTGGTGTTTTGATTGGAATGATGTTAAGTTATAAAAGTGACTTGGAAACAATAACATATTTTTGGTATTTGTTTTGTTTTCTTTTCCCCCTTCCAAAATCCTGTAGTTCATGTCATCTTTAAATATCCAGTAATGCAGTTGTTCCTAAATGTATTTTTACCATGTTTATTGTAATTATCTGTTACTTTTATTATAATATTTTCAAGGTGGTTAATGCTCAATAAGCATATGTTTTCATCATTTATTTATCTTTTACCTTTTATATTAGACCTCAGTTATGGAAAATTTAGTTAATCCTACCTCTCAATTCATTGCTTAATATTAAGACCACCTATGTAATGCTTATTACTGGTTTATTTTAGTTTCTTTTAACCTCAGTCCAAATCCCATTTTCCTCTCCTCACTCTAATGTGCTTGATACAGGTTGTAAAATATGCATATGTTCTTGTAAAATATATAGTTTTATATTGCATACCTCTGTGGTTTTAATTTACATAAATGATATATGCTATGTATTCTGTTCTGTTTTTCTTATTTCTTTCCTCCTCAGTCCTAAGATTTACGATCTACCCATATTGCTGTATATACACCTTGCTTCTACCTGCATAGCATTTCACATTCACTACATTTTATGTACCTGTCCCCTAGCATACCTCTGGCTCACCACCACGATAAACACTGCAATGAATATCCTTGTATAACTCTCCTTCAGATTCATGCAAGAATTTCTCTGGTACATATATTCCCCGAGATAATTGAGTCTGAGGCATGCACTAACTTATTTTCACTGAACTCTGCCAGAACACTTTCCAGAATACCTGTACCAGTTTACAGTACTTCCCCATATCCTCGCCAAACTGACATGTATCATCCTTTTAAATTTTTGCCAATTTGATGGGTGTAAAATGGTGTATCATTTTTGCTTAATTTTTATTTATCTGCTCACTAGTGAGGCTGAGTATCTTTTCATTATTTGTTAGCCCTTTGGGCTTCCTTTGCTTCAAATTGCTTAATCGTATCTTTTATCTATGTTTATATTCAGTTTCCAATTTTATTCCCACTGATTTGCAAGAACTCTTTGTATATTCTAGGTTTTTTTTAATTGAAGTATAGTTGATTTACAACGTTGTATTAGTTTCAGGTGTACAGCAAAGTGATTCAGCCACATATATATATATTCTTTTTCAGATTCTTTTCCCTTATAGGTTATTACAAAATATTGAGTATATTTCCCTGTGCTATACAGTAGGTCCTTGTTGTATATTCTAGTTTTAATGCCCTGTAGAATTTAGTCATTGCTAATATCTTCTCTTAGTCATCTGTCTCCCAAGTTTGTACTTCATTGAACGGAAATCCTTAAATTTTATGCAGTCACAAGAATTGTTTCTTTATCTCATGTTTGTATTTTTGGGTGTTGCTTAAAAAGTTTTCCCCCTGGTTCACATAGATAGTCCTCACATATTTTATTACCTTAGTAGGTTGTAAAATCCATTTAGAATTTCCTTAACATGTAGTAAAAATGCAGGATCAAGCTCAATTCTTCTTTGTATAATGATCCAATTTTTTCATGCTACCTAAGAAGCCAACTGTCCTTTCCCCATTGTTTTTTGGTGCTATCTTTATCAAATAACTTTATATGTCTGAGCCCTCTATTCTGTTCCAGTGGTCTGTTTGTCTTCCTACATGAGCTCTATACTATCGTTATCATAGATTTTCAGTGAAATTATACTATCAATACATTTTCTTTACCCTTGTTGTAATAGGTACAATTTACCTTATAGGAAGGGGAATTGCATAGTGATTACTGTGACTTATTTAAGAGTGGTAGACAGCAACAAGTTTTATTTAATGATACTTGTTTCCCCCCAAAATGGAAAAAATATTAATTACATCATGGATGTCAGAGAGTCTTCAGATCCATATAAAGCAGCTAGGATGTTTGCTTAAGTCCTTTTCACATGGATTTTTCAAGTTTGGGGTTTCTTCCATTCCCTTTCTTCAGGTCCCACAACACAGGTGCTCGGAATATGGGCGAGCTTTATCGGGTCTCCTAGTAAAATCAGCCTTCTGTATCTGCGGATACCGAGGGCCAACTATTATACCGTTTTATGTAAGGGACTTGAGCATCCCGGATTTCAGTATCCACAGAGGGTCCTGGAGCCAATACCCCATAGATACCAAGGGAAGACTGTAATTGCACTGGAACTTGTTGATCACCTTACCTGTTAGCCCCATTTTGGGGGTTTTGTCTCTACTCTCCTTTGATTTGTTTTGGGTAGAATTCTTAGCATGCATTATTCCCTACAAACTGAATTCGTCTAAGTTTTGGGTTTCAGACTGAAACTGCCATGTTAGTGCAGATACTTGTTCTCCAATGTTAATCTCTTCCTTAGGATGGTCCACTTCTCTACCAGTGTGTCTTCTTCCCAGCAGCTTCCTGCTAAATCTCCTTCACTCTACTTGCTCAAGGCAGAGAAGTAGAAAAGGAAATTTACAACCACAATGTTCTTAGAAGGAGAATAGAGCATGATAAATAAAAGCCTTTTTGTTCTGCTGAATATTTGGATGGGTTTGGATATGCAAAAGTGGGTCTGGTCCTTAGCTTGGAAGTAGACACCAGCCAGAACTGTGTGCTCTGCATAAAGCATAAGAATTTGCATTGGGGGCTGCAATCCAGCAAGGAGAGAGTGCTGAGGAAATAGGACCCAAGAGAAAGGAAGAGAAACAAGCTAGCTAGTGTGTTGCTGAGCCCATATATGGGTGGGAAGCCAACAGAACAATTCCTGGGAAAAAGACTTTTAAGAATTTCCTAGTTTTCAAGTGGTAGGAGTTCATTGTTGAGCTGTAAATATTCATACCCCATTGGTCACCCTAAATTTGCACTAAATTCTGATCAAAGCAAAAATATCTCACATTAACAGATAAACACATCTGTGTGTATTGAGGGGGAATGGGAAGTGGTGGTGTTAATGAGTATGTATAAGCTGAGAAAGGGAATGGGATTCACAAATGGATTCACATGGTGCAGAATATGACATCCTGGGTAAGAAATAGACAATCTGTTAACTGACCAGTGTCCAATGGAAACAGGAACTCAGAGCCAGAGGCCATCACAGTAACAAGGGGAAGGAGGAGGAAGCAGAAAAGAAGGAGAAAGAAGAATGAAGAGGGGGAAATAACAATTACTTGTAAAGTAATCCAGGGTTTACTTTTGCTTTTCACACGTAAGGGTGACCATGAGAATGTAACACCCAACACCTGCCTCCTCCTTCCCAGAGATTCCCAGCAATCTCAGAGAGGGCTTTGGACTTCCCACAGTAAGCAATGAACATTTGGGACAATACTATCTAGGTCTCATAACATAGGAGGCCTCAGTTAACATCTGGATGGCTTTTAATTAAGCATTAGCCCTTAATCCCAAAACTACTCCAAGGGAGGCTGAAGGCCTGGTACAATGGTATATCACAATTTTCTTCTAGCTTCTAGCCCTAGAAGTGTCCCCAAACTCATCATTAGAATGAACCTTTGTTGTAATTTCCAGTGTATCATAATGATCCTGAATGTTTTTAAAGGAAAAATATTTTTTAAAAAATAGAAAAAGCTTGTAGGTCAATCTGTTCTTTTTGTGGATCTTGATCTTGTATCATCTCTGTCTTGTCCCTGACTTTGACACATGCCAGCAATTTTCTGCTTTTTCTTAATCTCACCCTGGGTTACCCGAGCTGGTTCCTAGCTTCCTCTACTTTTATTCCTAGTCTAGTCAAGCTGGAGCTCATCAGGCCCCAAACTGGTCTTATATCTCTTTGGGAATTCCTACAATGGACAAGAATCGCGTTTATAGTCACCCTTGGTCTCAGCCGAGTCTCTCCTCAGCTCTTGTCTGCCCTCTTCTGGGATCAGGTCCCTCAGCCACTGCTGTGGACCAGCAAGCCCAGCTTCTTTTTGAACTGGGACTGGTGGGGTAATCACAGATGTATATTTGGACCCTACTGCTGCCATAGAATCTTAGCAATGTTATTTTACCTATAGATATCTCTTTTTTCATCTCTCAAATGTTGCAGTTATTTTACCAACAAGGAAGATTTTGTGGAAGAAAAAAAAGAAGAAGAAATGCTGAGGCCTCTCAAATAATAAACCATTAGATGAATTCAATAAAAACAGATAACATTATCCTGGTACTATCTGTTATCTCTTCTAAAAATGTAGGTTGCACATCATCACCATTAATAAAAATCTGAAAATTTTTAATAAAGTAATTTCTTACATTATTCTTGGATGGCGAATTTTTTAAGATTAAATTGAAATATGAAGAGTAGGGGAATATGTTAAATGCTCCTAAAGTTCCCAGCTGGGTGGGAACTTCAGGAACATTGGTTCCTAAATTTGGCTGGCCCATGGATTATCTAAGAATACATGAAGAACATACACTCCCTACACGCACACACACGCACACACGCGCGTGCATGCACACACACGATGTACACACACACAAGTTTACTTTGAGATATTACTAAGAATTAAATTGCTAAGGACCCTCAGACTTTCAATTCCTTCTCTTCTTTAGCCATGAACATAGTTTGCTCCTAAATTAAGAGCTCTCCTCTCAATTATATGGAAACGAATATGAGGTTGGGGAAGCAAGGAGGCAAAACAGAAAGAAAAAGGAGGAAGTAATAGAAAAGAGAATTCGCATAGATTGCTGGTGAGAGTGTAAAATTATATAACCACTTAGGCAAACTCTGTGGCAGTTTCTACTCAAGTAAAATATATGCCACTCTATGACCCAGTGTTTTCGCTCCTAAATACTTACCCAAGACAAATGAAAACAAATGTCCACATAAAGATTTTTACACAAATGTTCAGAGCAGCTTAACTTACAGTAGCCCCAACCTAGAAACAACCCAAATGTCCATTAACACTGGAATGGATAAACAAATTCTACCTGCAACAGCACAGATGAATCTCAAAAAACATTATGCAGAACAGACACAAAAGAATATTGGGCTCCGTTGTTGTCTTTTTTTTAATTCTTCTGTTTTTTGTTTTTTTTAATTATTTTTTGTTTCTTCCGTTTTTATAAAGTTTTAGAAGAGACAAATAGGGAAAACTATTCTAGGGTACTAGAAATCAGAATAGTGGCAAACTTTAGCGAGTGATTGGTGATTACTCCCTCTCAATGGGCACAAGAGGACTTTCTGGGGTGATGGAAATATTCCACATCATGCCCAGGAAGTAGTTACATAGGTGTATACATAGGTAAAATGTCAGTGAGCTATATGTTTAAAATCTGTGCCTTGTACTAAATGTCGATTATATTTCAATTTAAACTAGAGAGATAGAATAGATAAAGGAAAGGAAATTAGAAAAATCAAACCATGACAGGGCTAGAGAAGAGAGCTGCAAGTTAGAGAATGTCTAAGTTCTCAACCCATAATGTCATTAAATTCTCCATCCCATTTTCAAATAAAATAATTTTTAAAAATCTATTTTGATTCCAAATGAGGTCACCAAATATCGCAGTAGTTTCCCAGGCTCTGCCTTTTGCTAAGGACTTGGTAAACATCCTGAGAAGGCTGAATTTGTGCCCTGAAACCATAGTGTGCTTCACTGACATACAACCTATGCAGTAGCACAGGACTCTGAGCTCAGAAAGGGTTTAATGCTCTGCTGTCGGAGTCTTAAAATTCTTAAAAATTTTAGCTTTGAACTTATGTTTTGCAAGTGAAGTTTGTTAGGACAATGAAGCCCCTGCATCAGGAGAGGAGATATGCACAATATATGTGTCTACTACTTGTTGCTGTTCTATTTGCCACATACCATTCGTGAGGCCCATGGGCACAGAATTTCTGTGGCTTAACAATGTGTGGGAGCTCTATAAGACTCAAAGCAAGTGCAAGGTAGCATACTGCATCTATGACTGAGTGAAGAGTAAGGCCCTGACGGCCCCCAGAGGCTATGTTATCTGCTCGAACCAGAACTTGTTTCCAAAACAGGGGGAGGGAAAAGGCAGTGGTGTCCTAAGAAACAACAATCACCAAGGAACTTTATCATATCCTTTCTTACCTATGTTAATCCCTTGTATCAACCAAGTGAAAATGATGACATAAAAGGAAAGGGAAATATAATATAAGGCAACTCATTTTTTCTTTTTTCTTTTCTTTTTCGTCATTCCTTATTCATCAGAAAGCTGAAGGTAGAATGTGTTAGTAGAATGTATGTATATCAAGAAGTGAAATAACTGTTCAGCCATCACCTCTATCTAGTTCCAAGATATTTCTATCACTCCAAAAGAACCCCTGTACCCAGAGTAGTAGTCATTTGAAACTCTTGTCACATTTACCTTCTAATTTCTCTTTGGAAATGAATAAAAGAATCTGGGTTTTAATTATAGCATTAAAAAAAAAAGTAAAATAAAAACAGTTGAGTTAGTTTTTTTCAGGGTTTCACTGTCTCGCTGTTCTCGCTGTCTGGTGAGAGCGAAATACAAAATGCAAATACAAATTATGAAATATGAATTGTGTAATTTCGGTGACTCTGCATGCAAGTAAATGCTCTGATATTTGCATTTAAAACTAACATCGCATTGCATACACGAATGGTAAAATTCATGCCAATAATTTTTTGTTTTAATTTTTCTTTACTTAGAACAATAAAACACCATTACAAGTCAGGAGAGACGGAAGAAGAAAAGAAAAATCTTTATATTTTGGTGTCTTTAAGGGCATTTTTGTTTTTGCTTTTTGATCAAGATGTCCCACCTTTTCATTTTGCACTGGGCCTCAAAAATTATGCAGCCTTAGCACAGGGAGATCTGCTTGGTGCTTTGTGACCAGCCAGAAGGGTGGGATAGGGAGGGTGGGAGGGAGACGCAAGAGGGAAGAGATATGGGGATATATGTATATGTATAACTGATTCACTTTGTTATAAAGCAGAAAGTAACACACCATTGTAAAGAAATTATACTCCAATAAAAACGTTAAAAAAAAAAACCAACAACAACAAAAAAAGAAAATTATGCAGCCTGTGTTGCCTGGAGCTGAAGCTCTCAAAAAAGATGTGTATTGGGTAAAGATGGGAACGGTGAGAATAATAGGGAGATGAGTGGGGCGGACACCTAGGGGCCCCTCTTAACCTCATAGACTCAGTACCTGGGCTGCAGAAGGAATTCATCCTGAAGTAGGACAATCAGAGAACACAGGCAGAGGCAGGGAAGACTGGTAATAGAAAGCAGTCTGATTTCGAGAGTAGTATCGTGTGCTGTTTCTTCCAGTCTTTTTTTTTTTTTTTACTTTTTATTTTATATTGGAGTACAGCTGATTAACAATGCTGTGATACTGTCAGGTGCACAGCAACGGGACTCAGCGGTACATATACGTGTATCCATTCTCCCCCAAACTCCCTTCGCATCCAGGCTGCCACATAACATTGAGCAGAGTTTCCTGTGCTCTACAGTAGGTCCTTGTCTTCCAGTGTCTTCTGACCCAGGCTTACAAGATGATGGCTCCAGGTGGGATATTGTGAGAAACTAACAGAGCACTTCAGAGAAGTCCTACAACAAGAGAACTGTTGTAAGTGGCAGGAGGCTTGGTTTAAGGTTTGAGGACTAATACCACTGTCAACACTGGTGGAGCATGGGGGCTGGTGGATCTTTCTCCTTCCTAGAGTGGGGTGTTACTTATTAGGTCTTTCGGGGTGTGGCTGAGAGGAGTAAATTTGGTATGGAGGCTACAACAGAGCCTGAAGTCAGTTCAGTTCATTGGAGCAAAAGGGTCAATAAAAGCTGAGGAATCCCAGCTATACAAACTTGGAGATGAACTCTAACAGGGACTGTGGAGGTTTTAAAACATGGTCCCAAATGCTTTGGCTCTCCTCCCATTGAGAGGTAGCTCTGTGTTTATTTGACCAATGGAATATGGCAGAATTGATGCTATGATAGTTTCCAGCTCCAGGCAGACTCCACTTCCCATCTCTTTGGGATACTGGCTCTAGGAACCCATTCATTATGCCATGAGGAAGTTGAAACAGCTTGTGGAGAGGTTTACACGGGAAGGAATCATATCCCCCGGTTGTCATCACTGGCGGATTCTCAGCATCGTCAGCACCAACTAACCAGCCGTGAGGGTGAGCCATCTTGGAAGTGAATCTTCCAGCTTCCAAATGACCTGCTCCAGTTGACACTGCATGGAGCAGAGACAAGCCTTCCTTGTTAAATCCTACTCAGATTGCAGACTTGTGAGCTAAATAAGATTGTTGTTGCTTAAAACTACTGAGTTTTGGCATGGCTTTTTGTGAGGCAATGGATAACTGGTATAAAACTTGGGTTCTACTGGGAGAAAGGTGGACTTGGTTTAAGTCTGAAGTTCTAACATTTCCACCTGTGAGAAGTCTGCAGAGTATAGAGGTTAATCACATAGACCCTGGAGTTAGAACTTCTTGGTTAAAGTTCCCAGTTCTGCCATTTACCAGTTGTGTGACTGTAGGCAAGTCTCATACTCTCTATACCTCAGTTTCCTCACCCATAAAATAGGACAATAATGATAACAATGATAAACCTACCCCATTGTTGTCAAGGTTAAATGAGCACTTAAACAGTATCTGGCACATAGTAAGCTTTATATCATTATTTTCAGAGCAAAGGCAGCTTCATAATCTTTTAAAATTATTCCTTACCTGTGATTTCACTCTAGAGTAGATGGACTTGAGAAAATACAATTTAACTTTTTACACATTTAGTAATGACCTCTATATTCAGATTCCACTGTCAGTCTGCTTTTATTTATTTATTTATTTTTAAGTATACACATTTCTTCTATTTCTTTTTCTTTTTGGCTGCAATGGGTCTTAGTTGCTGCACGCTGGATCTTCGTTGCGGTGTGCGGCCTTCTCTGTAGTTGTGGCACGCAGGCTCTGTAGTTGTGGTGCACAGGCTCTGTAATTGTGGCGTGCGGGTACCAGAAAGGGTGGGCTCTGTAGTTTGCAGCACGTGGGCTCTCTAGTTGAGGTGCACAGGCTCAGTAGTTGTGGCTTAGTTGCCCTGTGGCACGTGGGATCTTAGTTCCCCTACCAGGGATCGAACCTGTGTCCCCTGCATTGGAAGGTGGATTCTTTACCACTGGACCATCAGGGAAGTCCCTTTCAGTCTGCCTTTTTATGTTTTACAAGATAATGTTTTATTTATATTTAGAAAAAAAAATCAGCAGCACAAAGGTGATAGGGATGGAGTGAGTTCATGCTGAAAGCCCACCTGGTGGATTTCAGACTTTCAGGTAAGCACATCATCTCAGGCCTCCATTCTGTAACCTCTACTAATTTTGTATTACTTTCTTGATTATAAACATTATAGATGAGCTCTGGATTATGGGAACACAGGTATTAGTTATGTTTTTCTCTGCATTTTTCTGTATTTTAACATTTCTCAAAGTTAAAAAAAGAAAAAACACAATACATATTTATTATTTAAAATCTGGAAAATACAAAATAGTAAAATAATTACTCATAATTTAACCACCTGGAGGGTACTCTTAAATGTCAGTACCCATTTCTTAGTGAAGGGAAAATGGACCAACCATCTAAGAGTTTTATGAAGGTTAGGGAGGTGGCATCTGAAAGCAGAGGAAAGTACTGCACTTGAAAACAAGTGACAGCAGATCCTTAAAAATAAGTCAGGGGCCATAAAGGCGTACTTGACGCAGATGAAGAAGAGTAAAATTTTAAGACAATCAGAACATTACAACACAATGGTAATAATTTATGCAACACTTTTAATTCCATATGAACACATTTCAGAACTTTGCCATTCTAATTCACACAACCATTTACTCCAAAAAATATCCACTCTCTAATAACCATCAAGGACCTACTGTGTAGCACAGGGAACTATACTCAATATTTTGTAATAAGCTATAAGGGAAAAGAACCTGAAAAAGAATATATATATATATATATATATATATATATATGGCTGAATCACCTTGCTATATACCTGAAACTAACACAACGTTGTAAACCAACTATACTTCAATTTAAAAAAATCCTCTCTCAGGCTTCCCTGGTGGCGCAGTGGTTGAGAGTCCGCCTGCCGATGCAGGGGACACGGGTTTGTGCACCAGTCTGGGAAGATCCCACGTGCCGCGGAGTGGCTGGGCCCGTGAGCCATGGCCGCTGAGCGTACGCGTCCAGAGCCTGTGCTCCGCAACGGGAGAGGCCCCAACAGTGAGAGGCCCGTGTACCGCAAAAAAAAAAAAAAAAAAAAAAAAAAAAAATCCTCTCTCTAAAAATTATATATATTAAAAAAACACTCTCATAAAACAATTTCCTTTGGTTCTGTAAGTAGCAAAATGCTTTTTGCAAATTTATTTCTTCACCCAATTTATGAATGATAAAGTCATCTCTATAGGAATTTCTGCCAGTTGGTTTCCTCTGACCCAAGTGGACCTCTTGGGTGATTAAAATTATACTCCTGGTTCCTTCTAGATGGAGGCGATGGCATGGGGATTGCACCAAAAGGAAGGTGGTTTCGAATCGTGATTTGGCCACCTAGCTTGAAGCAGAGGCAGCTGAAAGTTCTGCTCCTGAGACAGGAACCCCACAAATGCAGAGGATGTCCTCCAGCCCCACCCAGTGCTTGCTCACAGCAACACTGTCCTAATACAGGATAGAGGCAGTTTGTGGGTTTTGGCTTTAAAATACTACACCATTTCTCTCTCCCTAAACCTCATCCCCTAGAGACCAGACTCAACTGGATTGGGACCCTCCTGTTGGCAGTAAAAACTTTCTTCAGCACTCCTCCATAACAGGGTGCCAGGATGCATGCTGCTGTAGAAAGTTGTTGTGAGAGAAGCAAGGAAATGGAAGGGTTATATAACTTTATCTCAGTGAGGCAGGAACTAAGGTTCAGCTGGAGTGATGGATTGGTTAGAAGGCTTGAAGAAAGGGGTAAGGGCTGATGATCAGTGCTGAGGGAAATGGGAGAAGCTGATCACGCAGCTCCAGAAGACCTGACATGGAGACTTGTAAATTTGTAATGGGGTCAGTCAGCATGGTTCTGGGATTTTCGGCAGGAGAGTCCCCAAATACAGACAGAGAACCCTCTGAAAACAAAATCACTGCAAAGGAAGGGTTGAGAACATGAATGATTTGGGGAGTTTTAGAGCATCCAAAATACAATCAAGATTTAGCTTTGTTAGATAATGAGATCTAGCAGATCTCAATTTTTCTAAAAGAAAAATACTACAAAGAGGTTTCTCTTTAATCCAGAAATTCTCCTTTAGCTGAGGGAGAAGTGGGAGTAGATGCCCTTCACAGACCCTCCCAGTACCACAACAGCTAAGGGCAGGATAGCCCCTGAGGGTGAGCTGGGAATTTGTGAGGGTGTTTTCTTGATTGTTAACAAAGATAGCATTTAGTAAAGCTAAATCTAATCAACTTCACTTCTCTTGCTTGGCTTTAAGGTACGCTGAATTTTCTAGGAAGGCAACTACTGAATAAACTGAAGGAAAACTGTACCTCCTTTTATGGAGAACTTTACCAAGAAGCATTCAGATCTTTCCAAATAATACCACTAGTAACGTGTCAGCTAATGTTATTTAAATCAATATAATACACTTGTTTTAGTCTGCACTTGTAGCTTTCGCAGTGAATAATTCCACATATGGGAACTGTTAGGAGATAAACAGAGGTATATTAAAAATTTTAAGAGTTTAGGCAAAAATTGATTAGAATTGGGCAGCATCCAATCTAGCAGGTAGAAAGGAGCTCTGAGGAGCTGTACAACATGAAACACTTATCTGTAGAAGGGTGTAGGAACAAGGAAGTTACAGGAGGCAAAAAAGCCTTTTGTTACTGCAAAGTTACTTTCCTTCAAGGGGTGGCAGGAATCTATCAGGAAGAGTACCTAACTAGTGCTGATCAGATAATTCCTGATTAACTGGTTTAAGATTCTATTTCTGCGAGAACAGAAACTGTAACTGTCTTGGTTTGGCAACATGGGCCTTAGCATAAGTGATTCATTTGGGGCCTGTTATCTTATTTTTTAACACTACAGACATAGGAGTATCCCATTATTCATTCCTTTTAGTAAAACTGTGACTAAGCATTTACACACTGAACTGTTTTATGATAAATGACTTCCAGTTTATTAGAGTAACGGGGGCAACACAAAACATTTATTATTAAAAAAGGGAGTGAGGAGGGAGTAGATTCGTAGAGCTAAGACCCACTGGGCCTAGTGTAAGATCTTTTTACTTTGGGATCAATAGACCCTTTCAGAACATCATGAAAACCAGGAGACTTCTTATAAGTTCTATATAGAAGCATAGACATTTGCATAAGCACCCTATGCTTTGCATATGCAAATAGAGTCATTTTTAAGGGATATTTGGAAGATGAGGTACTGGAGGAGGGTGTGTGAATAGTTTCATAAATAAGGTAGACTTGCTAGGGTGTAAACAGAAAACAACCTTTATCTTTTGCAGCCTTGTGTTTAAACTGTCTAGAATGGTTCCCGTCTGTCTCAGCACAAAATCTTGGGCATGTTGCATAGTATTTTCACTGTCACTTTCAGATAATAAATAGGCCAATTCGGTCCAATAATCTGTATTTCAAGCTCCCACCAAGTCAAGCTCCCTCCTTAGGCTCTAATCTTTTCAGATTTTAAAACTTTAGTGGGGGGGAGCGGTGTGGTCAGTTTCTTCCCTGTTTTCTACTCCCCTACCCCCAATGTCAAGGTTGCATTGCCTCTTGTTTTATTGAGAGAGGAATGGGAAGAGGAAACTGGGACAAGGGGCTGAAAGGTGTTACACAGTTGTAATCTGGTGTTGGTGCCTTGTGGATTGGACAGATTCCAAATGCTGATTCTCTCCCACAGAGTGCTTTTCTAAAAACTTAGTAAACCCTTCCTACTTTGAGAATATCTAACCTTAAAAACTATATTTGTAGGCTCCTACTGGCTCCTCTACTGGCCATGTGTGATCCTCCCTTGGCCCCTGGTTTTGACAAAGGTTCTTTCCTTGGCTGCATTCTAGCGAGGCACCTCTGAGCCCTCTCTCCAGAAGGCCTCAACCTTGGGCTATAAAGATTAGAACAAATGCAAACATAGTTTCTAACAGCTCAAGGCCGCATCCCCAGGATGAGCCTCACTCCCTTAAAGTACCTCCCTAGAAACCTCAAGGCTGCCAAAAGAATTGACTGTTCCAGCCAACACCTGCAGATAGAGCCTTGCCTCCTAGTCTCTGCGGAAACAGGAAACATAGACGTCTAGCTTTGATAAGGGCCAGTTAACAAACACAGATGGGTTTCACAGGCACCAACTTGCTCTCCCAGCTTTTTATAATTTTTCACCTCCCTGACTGTACTGAACCCCTGCTCTCCCCTCTTCCACTATTCTCCTTTTAAACTGCCCAGCCACCTCTGAACAAACTCAACTCAAAGTTGAGTTCAGTTCACACTGGACTCTTTTTCCTATTGCAGTAGTATAGTACTGATTAAAATTTGTCCTTACCACTTTAGAGTCCGGCTTTGCTTTACTTTGATCATTTTCAGGGATTTCCAGTGACCCACCTCTCTGCTGAAGTCACCACACCCTTTCAGGTGGTCATCTTGGGTCAAGTCCAGCTCCCTTCCCTGAGTCCACATCTGATTTGTGGGTCACTCATGCATGCCCTACCCCACCAAGCTTCAGGTGCAGGCCATTCCCAACACAGTTCTCTGCTTAGCTCTGTTGTCGGAAAAGCAGGTCACCACAACTTTGAGACTTTCAGGCCTCAGGTGTCCCGTCTTCCAAACTTCCCTCTTCACTGGTTTGAGGATGGTCTAAGCACCCTCCTCCCTTTGCCCAGTACCCAGAGCATTTGTGGGCAGGGAGAATATCACCTCAATAATATAGTAGATTCTTGCTATTCATTTCTCTTTTCTTCCTACAATCAAATATTTTTTACTCATCCTGTCTTTATTTAAACTTTTTTCTTCCAGTTTTATTGATATGTAATTGATACATTGTGCTGTGTAAGTTTAAGGTGTACAGCATAATGATTTGACTTACATACATCATGAAATGATTACCACAATAAGTTTAGTGGATGTTCATCATCTCATATAGATACAAAATTAAAGAAATAGAAAAAAATACAGATATGTATACATACATAGATATATTTTTTTCCTTGGGATGAGAACTCTCAGGATTTACTCTCTTAACAGCTTTCATATATCACATACTGTTACTGACCCCCAATGGATCAATGACCCGTCGATGGGTCCTTTGCCCGGAGTTGCAAATGCCAATCGAAGATTTGACATAGCAGAGCAGAAACTTTGACCCTCATTGACCAAGGAATGGGTTTTTAGAGCATGTTTTTAGAGCATGAGCTCTCCCTTCTCCCCCAGGGGAGGGGACTAAGGGAATCTTAAGGGGTAGGAGGCAGACTTGTCATCAGGGCTCTAGGAAAGGGGCAGAGAGTTCCTGGAGCAGCCAGAGGCAGCTGGGGCTTGCGCAGTCTTCCACGATTCTTTGCACGTGGCACAAATTGTGCCTAGCAGGGTACACATCCCCCCTTGGGCGGAGACCTTAGCATGGTAATGAAGCAAGGTAACTTTTGGGGCTTCCCTGGTGGCGCAGTGGTTGAGAGTCCGCCTGCCGATGCAGGGGACACGGGTTCGTGCCCTGGTCCAGGAAGATCCCACATGCCATGGAGCGGCTGGGCCTGTGAGCCATGGCCTCTGAGCCTGTGTGTCTGGAGCCTGTGCTCTGCAATGGGAGAGGCCACAACAGTGAGAGGCCCGCATACCGAAAAAAAAAAAAGGTAACTTTTGGACACCTCCAGGTCTCATCTGCTCAGGCATGTTCCTGTGGTCAGGTCAGAGCTGGCCGGTTCAGAGCAGTTGACCACGGCATTTCTCTTAAAGCACAGCTGCAAAACATCTCTGTCAAATACCAGGTGCTTTAGAAACAAACACAGGGATAAATTAAGGCAAGGATCCTTTAGCTCTCAGGGGCTGGTATGGATGACAGTGAGAGGCCCGCATACCGAAAAAAAAAAAAGGTAACTTTTGGACACCTCCAGGTCTCATCTGCTCAGGCATGTTCCTGTGGTCAGGTCAGAGCTGGCCGGTTCAGAGCAGTTGACCACGGCATTTCTCTTAAAGCACAGCTGCAAAACATCTCTGTCAAATACCAGGTGCTTTAGAAACAAACACAGGGATAAATTAAGGCAAGGATCCTTTAGCTCTCAGGGGCTGGTATGGATGACAGTACAGCAGTGTTAATTATGTTTATCATGTTGTACGTTACATCCCTAGGATTTACATACCTTATAACTAGAAGTTTGTTCCCTTTAACCACCTTCATCCAAGTACCCCTTCCCCTACCTCCCCCACCTCCGGCCTCTGGCAACCACAAATCTGATCTGTTTGTTTGGTTTGTTTTTGAAATATAATTGACCTACAACACTATGTTAGTCCCTGGTACACAGCATAGTGATTCTATATTTCTATACATTTCAAAATGATCACAATGACCCTTCTACAATGTGAGGACACAGTGAACCAGGAAGCAGGCTCTAACCAGACACTGAATCTGCTGGTGCCTTGATCTTGGACTTTTCAGCCTCTAGAATTTGAGAAATAAATTGCTGTTGTTCATAGACCACCCAGTTTATGGCATTTTGTTATAATGACCCAAACTTAAGACCGGGATTTCAGTTTTTTTGTAATTTGTTGAAAATTTCCTTGATAATTTTTACTTGATGATACTTGATGATTTTTAGTGATGTTCATTATATGCAGGAATGTGTAATACTGCTTTTTTTTGGTACAAAATTATATATAAAGATTCATACACATATAATCTATTATATATAATAGATCACATAATTATGTATCATTATACTAGATTACATTATTATACAACGCATGTTTTATGTAATATATGTTACATATATATTACATATAATATGCTAAAAAATGATCACCATGTTAAATTTAGTTAACTATCTGTTGTTACAATACACAGATATTACATACTTATCAACTGTATTTCATACCCATGATTTATTTTGTAACTGGAAATTTGTACCTCTTAATCTCCCTCAACTATTTCTCTCTTCTCCTCAATCCTGCCTACAATCAAACTTTGATTTTTATTAATATAGATGGGGTCATGGGTATCTTATTGCTTGTTGCATCCTCAGCATTTAGCCTGTGCCTAGGTCAGAGTAGGCTTTACGTGACTTTGTTTTTTTTAACGGATGAATGATTATGGCATCGATAAATAAATTTTTTGCATGTAAGTCAAAGCAAAGAACAACAAAGAAAATTCTAAATCAGGTTATTTTTCTGTTTCAGTTTTCTTTCTCTCTTATCCAATTTATTTTCTCATTCTAATTCTGCTTTTCTCTCACTCTTTGAGTCACCAACTTTTTCCCCTCAAAGTGATTGCCTTCCTTCACCTATTCATTTTACACTTCTGGAAGTCTGGTTGAATTCATCCTTTGCAGTAGAAAAGAATGCTAACTGTAGGGCGACTTCCCAGAGTCTTCCTCACATTCCCTTTTCATTCTGTTGAAGTGAAAAGAGCTTCTGCCCTGGATGATGGAGGACAATTGGATAGGATAAATTGCCTCTTTGTCAATTTATTTTCCACAAAAGAAATCCTCCTTTAAAGGGAAACTTATTTATAGATAGAATAAGTAAAGTTGATTTTTCTTTGGGCTAGCCACAGTGTTGACACAAGAAGGGAGAAAAACACTAGAATTGTTACATTTATCCCATTGGTTGTTTCAGATGGCCAGTTCCTTTACCAGAAACCAAAGGTCTTTCACAATTGACTCTGGATATCATGGATGAAAGAAAACATTGCATAGTATCAGCCAGCCTAAAGGACAAAGATCCTGAATTCATAGACACTCCTAGACTGAAAGTGACAGAAACGTAACACAAACTAGTAAAGCAGTAAAGGAAATTTATTTGCTTGCATTACTATGAAGTCCAGAGATGGTCATTACTTCAGGAAGGACTAGATCCAAGGACTAAAATGATGTTAGGGCTCTGATTATGTTTGCCGCTGAGAGCTACATGGTAGGCAGGATGGAAATTCCAGAGTTTCTCCACTGGAAATCCTAGATTTACACCCCGTCAGTTTTTAGTAACCCCAGTAGAAAGAGAATGCTTTCCTGATAGAATCTGTAGAAAAGTCTCAGAGAAGGTTCTGATGGATCTAGCTTGAGTCAGGTGCTCCAAATCAACACTGTAGCCATGGAGATAGTATTCCAATTAGGCAGGAATAGGACACAGATCCACACTTGGAGCTGAGGAATAGGGAGGGAAATGGCTAATGGGGTGCGATCAGTCCCACTCATACCACACAGAATGGGTTCTCTTAAGAAACTGGCATTTTCTCTTAAGAAACTGGTGTTTTCAAATGGAAGGAGTGCTGACTAGGTGCCCCACCACCATTTTTTAAAAATTTATTTATTTACTTATTTTTGGCTGGGTCTTAGTTGCTGCACACAGGCTTTCTCTAGTTGCAGCGAGCGGGGGCTACTCTTCGTTGTGGGGCGCGGGCTTCTCGTTGCGGTGGCTTCTCTTGGTGCAGAGCATGGGCTCTAGGCCCGCGGGCTTCAGTAGTTGTGGCATGTGGGCTCAGTAGTTGTGGCTCGTGGGCTTAGTTGCTCTGCAGCATGTGGGATCTTCCTGGACCAGGACTTGAACCTGTGTCCCCTGCATTGGCAGGCAGATTCTTAACCACTGCACCACCAGGGCAGTCCTCCCCCACCATTTTTTTTTTAAAGTCTCCACTTTAAACTTCTTTCAAGTCTGAAACTTAAAAGATGGCAATTCTTCAAACTACTCTGTTATCCATTCTAATAGTAAATTTCTACCAGAAATCATCTCTTTATTTCCAATCAAGATCACTCATGCTCTAATTTATAAGCACATGTACTTTTGTTGGAATCTTGACAGAGATGTCAAACAACTGTGACAACTTTGCTTTAATGATTTAATGGCTTGGAAAGAGAGAAAACTAGGAAGAAAAAGAAAAAAAAATGAGGAAAAGACGCAAATAAAATAGATGCAAAATAACTCCAAGAGTGAAGAAGGATAGTTATGACTGAGACAATCAGTAGCCTTAGTTATCATTGGAGTCGGCGCTGGAGGTTACTGAAATTAACACTGAGATATAGGGCTTATTATGGAAACCTATTTCTTGCCCACTTGAGTTTGTGATCTGAGATTCATACTCACTACATGTCCCAATCTGAATTGTGATTTCCGTCTTCTACCTAATTTGTTTCTCTGCTTTGATTTCATAGCTCAGAAAATGCCACCAGCATCAACACAGGTGACCAAATTAGAAACTAGTTTTTTCTTGCCTTACCTTCACAAACATTTAAACATAACATTTTCTGTATCCACTCTTGAATCTGTTCATATCTTTCTCTGTCCATTCACCTATTCACTCACTCAATTCCTCATGAAATCCAGAGTCCAGTGGGTGAGGCATATATCAAACAAATAACCATAAAAGTAACTGTTGAACTTATAGTTACGATCAGTGCTATAAGGGAGAGTACAAGGGGAACTAGGGGGTCAGGGACGACGAGTACCTAAGGAAGTGACATTTAGGCTGAAACTTGAAAGCTCGTAAGAACTGGTGGCAGAAAGTGGGAGATCACGTGTGTTCCAGCCAAAAGGAACAGTTTGTGTGATGACCCTTTACACAATCGTGGTGTGTTAGAAGAATCATGGAGGAGAATTATGGTGTGTAGGAGAAACTGAAAGATGGCCACAGCAGTCTTGAGGCATCATCATCTTTCACCTGGATTACTGCCATAGCATTTTAGCTTTTCCCTTTGTGGAGTTTCATTTTCCTAATCTCTTCCTCAGAGGATTACAAGGAGGCTCTTTGTAAAACATGAATCCAACATGTCTCTTTCTTACTTAAAATAAAGATTCTCCAAAGCCTTCAAGATAAATATCTAATCTCCCTAGCACAGGGTCAAGGCTCTTGGGATGTGTTCTCTGTGTTGTTCTCTGGTCCTCCCTCATGGCTCCTAGCGGTCTGTGGTGGCAGTCACTTCTTTCACATCTTTGGAAATGCCTTGCTCTGGTTTATTTTCATCTTTGCACCTCTGGCTCTGCAACAGATTTTAACTGGAAGGCCCTTGCCTCCCGGAATTCTGTTCAACTCATCAGACTCAAGTTTTTAAAGGCTTCTTTGGAAGCCACCTCACAGCACTCTGCATACCTCTAACATAGCACTTGGGATAAAGTCTTGAGATCCATACACTTGACAAATGTTGAGTGGTTACTATTGCTAGCACTGTTCTAGGCACTGGAGGATACAGCAGTGAACAAAACAGATATTATGTCAGCTTCATCCCTCAGATTGTAAGAATCTGGAGGACAGATTGTGTTTTAATTATTTCTGTATCCTCAACAGCACAACAACAGTGCCTCACATAATTAAATCTGAATTGAATTGAGCTAATATTCAAGCCAAGGTCTGCCTAACTCCAAAGCCCCATGATCTTTCCATTACTATGTGGAATCCAGGTGAATCTGAGTCTATTAAAGTAAAAGTAGTAACACTATTAATGAAAAATGGCAGCATGGATCGCATCTATCTAGGACCTGGTTCATCATAAATGCTCAATAAATAATGTTATTTTGCCAAATCTTCCTTTTAAACTACCATCCTTGGCTCAATGGGTCACCCTCTGGCATATTACCATAATTTTTCCACCACTTCCCTCTCCTTCCTCTCCTAACACACTCTCTAAATTCGGAAACATTTATTACTCTACAGTTTACAGAAGAAAAAATTAGATACAATCTGAATGTTCTTCCATAAGACACTGGTTAAATAAGGTGAATTCTTCCAATGGATTATTACACAGTTCTTAAAAATAAGTTAGCACTAAGTGTACTGACATAGAAAGATGTCCATACATTACTAAGTTGAAAAAACAAATTGCAGAATAGTATGTATAGACCAATTTGTTAAAATATATATACGTACATGTATGCATAGGAAAAAATCTACAAGGATCACAACAAACCGTTCACAAAAGCTTAACTCTGGAGGTATAGTAGGATTTTACTTCTAATTTATTATGTTTTTAATTTATTTTTTTAAACCAGATGTCCACTCATAAAGGAGTGCTTTTTTTATTAATTTATTTTTATTTATTTATTATTTTTGGCTGTGTTGGGTCTTTGTTGCTGTGCGCAGCCTTTCTCTAGTTGCGGTGAGCGGGGTCTACTCTTCATTGCGGTGCGCAGGTTTCTCTTGTTGCGGAGCACGGGCTCTAGAGCGCACGGGCTTCAGTAGTTGTGGTGCATGGGCTTAGTTGCTCCGCGGCATGTGGGATCTTCCCGGAGCAGGGCTCGAACCCATGTCCCTTGCATTGGCAGGCAGATTCTTAACCACTGTGCCACCAGGGAAGCCCACTTCTAATTTATATAGTCTTTTTTTTCAAAACAAACAACTTTTTAGTAAAGTATAGCTGATTTACAATGTTGTGTTAGTTTCAGGGGTACAGCAAAGTGATTCCGTTATGCATACTTATATATCTGTTCTCTTTCAGATTCTTTTCCATTATAGGTTATTACAAGATATTGAATATAGTTCCCTGTGCCATACAGTAGGCCCTTATTGCTTATCTTTTTTTTTTTTTTTTTTTTTTGCTTATCTTCTATTTTATATATAGTAGTGTGTATATGTTAATTCCAAACTCCTAATTCATCCCTCCCCCCTCCTTTCCCTTTTGGTAACAAGTTTGTTTTCTATGTCTGTGAGTCGGACAGTGGTTCTTAATTTAGAGACAACCCTGACTCTCCTAGATCATTGTCAGATGGGCTACAGGGGGCTGTGCACCCTCTGACAGAGCATGTACCTTTTGTATATATGTAGAAATGTACTTTTTTTCCCCCTGGGGATGGTGTACATTATTACCATTAGATTCTCACAATGATCCTTGACCTAAAATAAATTGAGCCATCTATGCAGAGTACTGATGCTTAGGACGTCCTCAATGAATGTTATTTATCTCCAATAGGTTTTTTTTTTAATGTTTAAATGTTTTATGGAAGTATAGTTGATTTACAATGTTGTGTTAGTTTCTGGTATACAGCAAAGTTATTCAGTTGTATATTTGTATACAACTGAAAAAGATATATAGTCTTTTTCAGATTCTTTTTCATTATAGTTTATTACAAGATATCGAATATAGTTCCCTGAGCTATACAGTAGGACCCTGTTGTTTAATTTATACACTTTTGTATTATTTGATTTTATAATAAACTTGTATCACTTTCATAATTAAAAAGGAAGAAAAAGGTGAAAATTTAAAAGATGCTCTGGTAACAAAAACTATTACCATATTAATTCCTATGAATTTTTTAAAAGCCAGTTAGTGTGAACACAGCTTCTGGTCTTAGTAAAGTTGAAGTGACCTATGATTGTTTAATTCTGAAACTTAAAGGCTTAATACTAGGTATCAAAATGAGAAATCTTTAGTTTTACTTCCATATCTGATATCATTTGACTGGCTTTTGATCATGCCATTTAGCCTCCAGTCTGTATCCCTATAGGCTCTTTAGGCAATTAGACTCCGTGTTACAAGAGGCATTAATGCATTTAAGTAGTATTATTTGGAGGGGCAGGGGTTTCCACTGAATTGCACTGGGAAGCTATTGATTCAACAAAGTTTCTAAAGTACATGATGGATTTCCTTTCACAAAATGGGTATTCCGAACCAAAAGTTTTGGAGGGTGCTACCCCAAAATGAATTTGGAAAGCTAAGAGGATAAATACCAGGGAAATGCCATCACAGAGAATATTCCTAAGCAGTGTCCCCCATATTTATTGTACCTAGAATCAAGAGGTAGCAGAGTAGCCCAGCTCTTGACTGAATTTCTCTCATGTCACTCGGTCAGTAACAAGGTGCAGGGGGTGGTGGCAATTACACCTCCAGGGTTCCTCGTATTCCATTTCTAGAGATGACAGAGGAAACAACATATTGAAATAGATCACAAATCTTTTAAAAACTCTACAAAACGTTTTCTTCACTTTATGTACAACGATTTACATGCATTTATTCCTGCTGTAGCTTTAAAATTATAGATGCCACGCAAGAAGAGTCTGTGTTTTGGAAGTCACATATTGGAGAGAACATTTAAAAATTTTGTTGATAATTGTGTTCATGCTAATAGTGTTCCTCCATACCTTCTAGGACAGAGGGAGGAATACAGACGTGGAAGTGCCAATTAGGAAAACTGGGCCACCCATAACTGGACCCGGGAGGAATAATTGTCAACCCACTTATCGGCTTTGATTAAGGAGTAAGTGGTCAATTCTCCAGTAATTAATTCTATGTACAATTGAAAAACTCATCAAAAGGAGAAAATGCTTGGTAAATTTAAATTTATAATCATGAATTAAATTGAGTGAAACAATAGGATCAGGAACCTTTTCTAGTGGAAGGCAGGTTAGAAAAGTGGCTCAAAAATAGTAACCATCCTTACTGTGTTAAAATAAAGAGATTATAAAGACTAGTACAAAATTTTTAAATTTAGAAATCAAATGTTATGTTAATCCTTAAAATGGAACATAGACAAAAGGAATAATTTGTTAAATATGGGAAATTTTGAACACATGGATCAAAAAAATGGATATAAAGGTTTATTAAAAATTTTTTAAAATAAATGTGTTTTCTTTTTTTTAAGATTTATTTATTTATTTTATTTTATTTTTAGTTGCACTGGGTCTTAGTTGCGGCACGGGGGATCTTTGTTGTGGTGCGCGGACTTCTCTCTAGTTGTGGCCTGCAGGCTCCGGGGCACGGGGCTCTATCATTTGCGGCACACAGGCTCTCTAGTTGAGGTGCGCGAGCTCAGTAGCTGTGGTGCACAGGGCTCAGTTCCCTGACCAGGGATCTAACCCGCGTCCCCTGCATTGGGAGGCGGATTCTTTACCACTGGATCACCAGGGAAGTCCTGGATATAAAGCTTTGTATACACTATGATACAAAGATATACAAAGAACAAATACTTAAAAGGAATACATTAATATTTAAGAGCCGTTATTTCTGGGTGGTGGATTATAGGTAATTTTCATTTGTTTATACTCTTCTGTGTCTGTCAAACTTTCTACGTGTACAACTTCTGTACTTAAAATTTTTTATTAATGAACCCCAAATTTATCAATCAAATTTATCTTTAAATGTCATCAAGATTAAGGACAAAACAGATCTTTTCAAAGTTAGAATTATACTCTATCATTTTTTCATTTGTTACATAACTTGAAAAAAACCCTTTTTATTTCTTGTAGAGCAGGGTTGTTCCTGAAACATTTCTCTTCAAAATGTTTTTATTTTCATTAACCAATCCTTCATTCATCCAGGAAATATTTATGGCGTGCCTACTCTGTGCCCAGCATCGTGCCAGGTGCTGGGGACACAGCAATGAACAAAACGGGAATGGGCTCTCCACTCATCAAACCCACTGAGGAGAGGGACCCATTAATCAGATCAGCACAAAGTTTTGAAACTTGCCAAGAAAAAAAAGAAGCATGCAAATATTTTTGATGATAGCAAGGAGAAAACCTGTGTGAGTCTCTGATTTTCTTCAAGCGAGATATTTGAGCCTTAACTCAGATTGTCAATAGTAGGACCACAATCGGCAGAGTGCAACAGTAGGACCACAATCGGCAGTAAACAGAGGATATGAGAGGACCTCTGTACCTCGGCAGTGACCTCAGAGACTGGTCAGTGTTGTGCTGGTGCATAGGAACGGAGCTGAGTGGGTTCTGGACCCTTCATTCAACCACCCAGCCAGTCATATTCACTGAGGATGTTCTATGGGCTGAGCATTGATTTAGGGGCAGAGGATGAATAGAACATTGTCCCTGACCACAGTCTCACCGTCTAGAAAGGGGGGGGACACAAAGTGATAAAAGTGAGTGTAAATCCATGTGAGAGTCCAGAGTCCAGAGAAGGACGTTCCAACCTTTATCTGATTGTTATTTACCTCAGTGCCATTTGAACAGGGTCTCTAGGGATAAGAAATAAGAATTTGCAAAGTAGAGAGAGGAGAGGAGAATGGTAATCTAGTAAAAGGGAATAATATCTGCACAGAATGTTCAAGAACAAGGGAAATTCTGAGAACTGCGAGTAGTATGTGGCTAAAACAAAGACTAAAGGTAGGGAAGGCATGCATTTAACAAATATTTATGCTGTGGCTGAAACTATACTAGTTGCTATGAATAAGTATGAATAAGACATAGTTGTTGCTTTCAGGGATTTTTGAGTTCCATGGTAGAGACAAGTAAGAAAATCAGCAACTATAATCTAGTATAATAAATGTGGGGGATGATAAGGAAGCTCCTGGACACTTTCCAGGATAAAGGTAGAGGTAAAAATGGGTAGATAATCATAGAGGTAAGGACAGGGTTGTACAATGGGAACACAGAAAAGGAACACTGGATATAATTACATGGTTTCCTACAGAAATATTTTATTTTGCTCCCCAGTTGCTGAAGATTTTGGGGCAATAAAGTTTTAAATATTAAATTATTATAAAATAGTATATTCAAATAGTACAGCAGTGAAGAAAACAAAAAAGAATCCTGATTTAATGATATTAAAGTTATTCTTTAGTTACTTCTATATAAACATACCTACTTTGAAAAAATAATAGATTCTGATGCTATATATACTGTTTTTCCACATACTTTTATCTCTTAACATATTGAACATCTTTGCATATGTTGGCCTACCTTATTCTTAACAGCTGTACAGCATTCTACTATATGGATGTACCTTAGTTTTTTAACCAGTACTCGGTTGGTAGACATTTAGGTTCTCCAGTTTTCACTATTACAAATAAGTTGGAAATGAATACCTTCATTTACACATCATATATACTTGGGCTAACATTATTTTGGAGCAAGCTACTTAATCTCTTTGTGACTAATATTTATAAAATCATTGAAAAAATTACCAAACTTATTCAATATTTCTTATATAGGGCTTGGTTAAAAAAGTGTTCTTTCAAACTACTATAATGTATGTTCTTTAATAAATTAAAATCCTCTACTATGTGATAAATCCTTTGTTTAGATTTCACTAAATGAATAAAATAATGGAGAACATGTTACTGGTTGGAGACAAGTTCTTGTATTTAATTTTTTAGTTAGCTTTTTCCTAATGATTAGAAAAGTAACATAGGTCCTTAACAGGTATGAAGAATAAAGATCCTCTATTATTCTGCTACCTGGAAATAAGCATTGGTAACATTTTGGTATCTATTCAGTCAGACTTTATCCTTTGATATATACTTTTTTTAGATGACAAAAAGTGGACAGTCCTGTAATCTACCTCTTATTTTTCTTTTTTTTTTTTTTGCGGTACGTGGGCCTCTCACTGTTGTGGCCTCTCCTGTTGCGGAGCACAGGCTCTGGACGTGCAGGCTCAGCGCCCATGGCTCACGGGCCCAGCCACTCCGCGGCATGTGGGGTCTTCCCGGACCGGGGCATGAACCCGTGTCCCCTGTATCGGCAGGTGGACTCTCAACCACTGCGCCACCAGGGAAGCCCTATATCCTCATTTTTAACGGCTTCATATTCCATCTATGGATGTACCATTATTTACTCACTGTATTTATATGCATTTGGGTTGTTTCAATTTTTTTTGTACTTTTAAGCAACTTATCAATGAGTATCTTTATAAATTATTGGACACCTTTCCTATTTTTTACAAATAAAAATTCTAAGATGTAGAAGAGCAGCTGATACGGGTTAATGCAAATGCCTATTCCTTATACCTTCATCTAGGTTTTACTCTTAAATCTTTGCCGATCTGCTAGGAGAAAGTAGTACGTCACTATTAGTTTTATTTTCGTTTTTTCTGATTTTAGTGAGGTAGAGCATCTTTCCATATAATTACTGACACATACATGATTAGCTTGTTCATGTCCTTTGACTTTTTAAGAGTCAGTATGGTTATCTGTTCCTTAATTTCTAAGAGCTCTTGATATATTTACTATGTAAATTAAACATTGTTAGATATTAAGGATAGCAGCCAAGTGTCTATAATTAAATATTAACCTTTTTGTCATCCATGTTACAACTGTTTCTCTACTTCATTATTTGGTTTTCAACTTTACAATGTCTTTCGCCACAGGAAAGGCACAATTAGTGTTTTTAAATTATCAATACTTTTCCTTTGTTTATTGAATTGACATCATGCTTAGAAACAGAAGGAGAAGCAGGTCTTGTCCCAATACATAAGTTACTTCTACAGAAGCAATGTGGTGTGGTGGAAAGAAGGTGAATTAAGACCCAAACGGACTTGCGATAAAGTCTGGTACAGGCAAGTTGTGGCACCCAACTTCCATGTCGTGTAACCTGAACCAGTTTCCTCATCTGCAAAATGGGGAAAGTAACACCCACTTGAGAGACTGGAATAAGGATTAAGTGCTTGGCACAGACAAGGAATCTAGCAAGTGTTAATTTCTTTGCACTCAGCGAGGCATTATTAATTGCCAAGTGTCCGCCTCCCCTACGAAGACTAAGAGATTGGGAGGTGTAATTTTTGGTGAGTTTACATTCAAATATTCTTTCAGGGAGCTTTTAGGAGCAGTCCATTAAACTACAAACCCCATAATGCATATAAAAGAACCATAAAGTTTCCGTGTATGAAGTCTTTGTGGCTCGGAAGAGGGCGAAGAGCCAAGTACTTTATATTCTCTGGATTTTCCCTCGTTAAGACACCTTCCCCCCACATAATCCGTAAACAAACATTGTTACTTTTCTTCCTCTTGGAAGGCTAATTTCACAGGTTTCAAAGTGAGCCTTCAGTTACAACGCGAAAAGGTATCGCAACTAGAAAATGGTGACGCCCACAGAATTCTACACAAAATCGTCTGAACTGTGTGGAACCGAGACACTTGAAATAATTCTCCCCTGCTGTAGATTTAATAAAGACAGAAACGATAATTAGCACGATTATATCCAGTAGCCATTTTTATCCCTTGAGAATCTGGGCTTCGTTTCCAAAGAGCGAGTCTCGCCTCTTCAGTCACCAGCCTCCCATACGTATATTACTTATGTCCGACACCCTCTAATATTTGCACACGGTAGTGGATCCACTGCTTCAGGGCGCCCAATTAGCCCTGCGCCAACCCTGCCGGCGCTCCGCCCGCGGAGGGGCAGTGTACAGGCGAGCATGTGATCTCGCAGCCGCCCAGGCCCCAGCGCGGTACTCCGCGCATCGCGCGCGCCGCGGCACCTCCGAACATCTAGCAGTGGAAGACGCCGCGGCGCGCGCCACTCGAGCGCGCTCGGCCGCCTCCCGAAGCAGCGTTCCCCTCTGGCCCCCACCCCCGGCGGCCCCACCATCCCGGGCTCCGGGTTGGCCCCGGATTGGGGGAAGGGAAGGGGGGCTCCTCAGGGAGCAGCGGGGAATTCCCCCTTCCACCGAACCTTCCCGATTGTTCACCGTCCTCACGTCAGCAGCAGGGGGTAATCCCCAACTCCAGCTGCTCCTGACGTCACCGCACGGAGCCACCGCCCCCTGCGCGCCCCTGCCTCCGGGACCTCCTAGAAGCCCCGCCCCTAGGCATAACCACGCCCTCCACCCCTCCCCCCAGCCGCCCGACGTAGAGGGCGGAGCTTCTTTGGCCGGGGCGTGAGCGGTTGCTTGGGCCAGAAGGTTCTTTGGTGGAGGCGCTCCTCCTGCTGCCCCGCCCAGTAGGTTCGTTCGCACCGATTCTTCCACACCCTATCTCCCTCCTCCTTCTCCTCGCCCCGCCTTTCCTCTCCCGTCTCCTCAGCTCCTCTAGTTCCTTCCCCGCCTCGCCACCTTCCACGATCTCGCGAGACTTGGCCCAGAACATTGCGGATCGGGTCGGCGCCATTTTGGGACTGAGACTGGTTGTGGGGGAGGGAAAAGCGGCAAAAGGGGATTATTCAAAGTACCGAAAACCTTCTCCCGGGATCGAGCGCAGCGGCACCCCCAGGCCAGGGGCACCTCT
The DNA here is from genome assembly GCF_964374135.1 of Grampus griseus. Classification (NCBI taxonomy): domain Eukaryota; kingdom Metazoa; phylum Chordata; class Mammalia; order Artiodactyla; family Delphinidae; genus Grampus; species Grampus griseus. The sequence continues at coordinate 43,896,401 of NC_139019.1, forward strand.
GGTGTCGCAGAAGGTAACAGCGTCCTCTGGGCTCGGCGCCGGCGTCTGGGGAGGGGAGGGGGGGTGCCCGTGTCGGCGTTAAGGTTTGAGGGGTCGGGAGCGGCGTTGGCTGCGCGAGGTGTGAGGCTGTCCGCGGGCGGCGGCGGGGGGGAGGTGGCGGGAGAGCAAGGAGAGAGAGGGAAGGACAGCGCGGGGAGGCCCCTCTAGGTGTTGGTCCTGGTGGAGCGGAGGTGGCAGTTGTGGGGAGGGGGTGGGCGGCTTAGCCTGGGCGGCTGGTGGGGGGGGTTGTTTGGCGGAGGCTGGGAACGAGTCCGGCGCCGTCCGTGCTTGGTCTTCCCCGCTCCGGCCTCTCGCACGCGCCCGCCTCCTTCCGCACCGCTGCCGCTCTCGGAGGGCTGAGGGAGTCGAGGCCGAGTTGTGGCCTTCGGTGGTTTCTCAGCGCGCCCGGTCAGCCCGCCTCTCGAGGTCCGTGGCCCGAGCTATGGACTGAGGCGAGCGCTGTCTAGTCCCTCTGAGTCCCGTGGGGTCTGAGGGGACTGGTCTGTTTGGGAGAGAGAACCACTCTGAACGCGGTTTACGAGAAGGGCTAGGTTCTTCCACCCCCTCAGTGCTGTGAGAAAGAAACCTGTTTCCTTAATTCAAGGAAATTGGGAAGCCTCACATTTCCTTGCTGCCCTTAGAAGCCGGGTAAGTCTCACGTTCGGGCGAATTTAAGGAATGTTCTCGCCCCACTTCTCAGGCACTAACCTTCCTACTCTGAGCGGGGAAAACATGCCTCTTCTTTTGGACATTCTGATTTGGAGGGAGCGTCTTTCTCTTTATATCCCTCATTCTCTAAGTTGCATTTAGTAATAATGCTCGGTGGCAGCACACCTGTCTATTCGTTTTCCTTTGGTAGATTGAATAGAAAATACAGAAGGTCTTTTGTAAGATTGTTTGCTTGTTTCATAGTTTGTAATATTTACTCAACGTATAAGGAGGTTTGCTTATATAATCCTGTTAGCTTATATCCGCACCCCCTTCCCACTTGAAATCAGCGCTTGCCCTCCATAATACCATCTCCCATCGTTTTTCCCTTGTCTCTACATATCCTGAAGTCCTTTTCATACTCTTGACTTTTTTGGGGTGCTTGCTTGGTATAGAAGTGCATTTCTGTCCAGAGGTTGACTGTTTAGGTTGGGGATTAATTTTTAGCTCAAAATTAAAGCTCACTGTGTAATTTAAATTGTTTTTTATAACTTTTACAGGTGATTGAATTACTCAGATATGAAGATCATCTTCTAGGTTTTGTGTAAAAGGCCCCGGATATTTCAAGTGGCCATTTTGGAATTACAATGTTTCTGGATAATTTTGCCCCAGAAGTTTATTAAAATTGGCAAGAATCATCTCTGAAGTGAATTGGTAGTAGTGAACAATTCTACAAGCTTTAAAGAGACCCAGGCATTTCTTCAGTATTTTGGTTCAAACGGATTATATAACTGGTTAAAGTATTTCAGCTGGTAGTATTTTTGCCCTCCCCCGCCCCCCAATCCCTCCCCTCTTGTTGGTGTTCTTCAGCCAGAACTGTAAGATATGTTTGATTTGTGTACTGAGTAATTTCTCTGCAGTTTCAAATTACTGTTTAAATATTGCTGAAGTTTCATGGCAGTTTATTTTTACCTTTATTTAAAGTTTTAGGAATTTTTGACCTCAGCCCTTTTCATGTCACAATGGGACAGCTTTTCTAAATGAAGACATTGAACGAATACAGTTTTTTTGCTTTTATCTTTTATTTACATGGAAATTTAAGATGTTGCAGTTTCCCAGCAGCACGGTAGTATTGAGATAGCTGTGTGTCTCTGTTTATGCTGATGTTTAGGAATGCTCTTCAGATGTGAAATTTTCTTTTTGTTTTTGCTTTTTGGCTCGTAAATTGGATATTTCATCTGGAGTGGATAAGTACAACAGTGACAAGTACATGGAATAATAAAGAAGACTTTAAAATCTTAAATCCAAGGAACTTGGCTAATTCTGGAGATAACCATATGAAAACTTTAAAACAGAAGTATGGGTAGCTGACTGAAGTAACTCTATGTCAAGTAGCCATAGGTTAAGTATCTTCAAAGAACTTGGATTTTATTTCAGAGGATACAAAATAAAAAAACAAACTGGAAAACATAAAGATTACAGAGAAAAACCCAACACCTTCCTGTGCAGTCCTGTTGGAATTTGTAAGTACCATATGGTGAGCAAATCAAATGTCTGTTTGTAAACTGTAATGAGAGTCAACTTTATCCCTGTGTTATTCTTGGAAGCCTTTCAGTTTCTTGCAATAAGATTGCTTGGCTTCAGTTTCCTGAGCAGTCTGAAAACAACTATTAAGTAAATTGAAATGCAGAAAGAATTAAAAGTTAAGAATATTTCAGATGGAACAGTCCAAATTTGAAGTTTTTGTGCTTCTAAAGTAAAAGACAAAATCCATATGGTCAGTATGGCTTTATGGATTGGTAGAAAGGTAGGAAAAAAACACAACAAATAGCCAGTTTACTTTTCTAAATATGAGTGTAAATTGTGTTCTAAATACAGTTTAGTGTTCCAATTTAGAGTTAGGTAGTTGTTTAAAACAAATTATAGGGCTTGACTTTTAATCTGGTATTTCATGAAGTAAATTGTTTTAAGGGGTAACAGTTCCTAACTTTTTAATCCATTATAGAAATTTCTTGAAACAATTTTTGAAGTGGTTTTGTATTTCAAATTATTCCTTAAGATCTGACTTCCAAAAAGTCAGTTCATTACTAGGAACAGAAACTGAGAGGAAGTGAGCAAGGTGCACTAAGAACCTTTCAAATAACTTAAAAAAAAACAACCAAAAAAACCCACAAAAAACGAGTATGTTTTCTCCCTTGGAAGGTTATGCTGCCGTAAGTTTATAAACAAAACTTGTTAAAAAAGTTGTGAATGTTAATTGCTGTAATAGAAATCTTTTGACAAATAAGAGTATCATCTTTTAATAATATTTGTATATTTGAGGATTGAGTGGTGTTACGATTTGTTACTGCATTTAGTTTTTCACTGAATCATAGGCATTGAGTAGAAGTGTTTGTTTTTAAAAAGTTAAGTTTATTTTTAAACAATTTATATTAACAGATCAATGTAGCTAAAATTAGAGTTTATTTCATTTAATTATTTTTCTGAGATTAAAAAATTGTAATTTTTGAACACTTTGCCAAGATGGCCTAATAACTGGTCAGTTGCTCATTTATTTTGAACACAGAACTTTTTTTTGTTGTTATACTGTTGTATCTTGTTAGCTCACTTAGAGCAGAAGAGGTAGGCGAGTCCGAAAGATTGTAGGTATTTAGATATACATATATGGTATTTACTTTCTGATGTAAAATTGAGATTAGAGTTCAATAAATCTCTCTGTTAGAATAGAATAAGATATTTGTGTTTTCTGGGTCAGAGCTGTGTGTAGTACTGCTAATTGAGTTTCCACCTTGATTTATGTAAAATTATGATGAGAACAACCCCTCTTTCCCCCCCCTTATTTTTTTATGCTTCAGAGGGCTTGTATTTTATGTTCCTTAACTTAGTGGATTTTCAAGTTACTTGTCTAAGAACATTCATTTTAAACGTGATTGAGAAGTTGAACTGGAAGTGAATAGCCTTTATTTATAGAAAAGAACCACATAACATTTACTATTTGTGATTATTTTTCTTTAAATTTCTCCTATTGATGATGTTACTCCAAGCAGTAGTATCAGGATAACGATTATTCAGTGACCAGGGTTTTTTTTTTAATATAAATTTATCTATCTATCTGTTTATTTATTTATGGCTATGTTGGGTCTTCATTGCTGTGTGCGGGCGTTCTCTAGTTGCGGTGAGCAGGGGCTACTCCTCGTTGCGGTGTGTGGGCTTCTCATTGTGGCTTCTCTTGTTGCAGAGCATGGGCTCTAGGCGTGCAGGCTTCAGTAGTTGTGGCACGTAGGCTTCAGTAGTTGTGGCACGTGGGCTCAGTAGTTGTGGCTTGCAGGCTCCAGAGCTCAGGCTCAGTAGTTGCGGCGCAGGGGCTTAGCTACTCCGCGGCATGTGGGATCTTCCTGGACCAGGAATGGAATCTGTGTCCCCTGCATTGGCAGGCAGATTCTTAACCACTGTGCGACCAGGGAAGCCCGACCAGGTTCAGTTAGCTCTAATCCTTGGATAGTCTGACATTCGTGAAATTTGCTTACAGTAGTTGTTCAAGGACAGATTCACTCAACTTGAGTTTTTGATAAATATTTAATTATTTTCTTTGCATTGAAATATACAGTACCAGTAGTAACTGGAACAATTGCTGGGTTGCTTCTTTTCCCCCCCTTAAGTACCTGTCTCCCCTACTCCCATTTTTTCCCCCTTTTTTTCCCCTCCTGTGCCTGAAAAATATATAGGTCTAAAATGACAATTATAATGACTAACGTTTATAGATGATGATAGTGTCATGTATTTTGCTGTGTACATAGTATATCTTAGAGGAAAGTACTATTGTTACAGCGGTATGGGTGAGAAATTTAAGATTTTAGGGAGACTGAGACTGGGAGAGAGTTACTTGGTTATGACCAAGGTTAGGTTGGAGTCTTGACCAAATTTCCAAGTCGGACTCCAGAGTCCCAAATGCTTAATCACTAGTCATATTTAATACTGCCTTCATGTGGATTTTACTTTATTAACTCATTCTTTTTGAGCATAATCACTGATGTTTTTGTTTTTCTTATTTACTGCTTCTCTTTGGTTAATATTGATTACTAGTGGAGCTTGGAGACCAGCTGAAAGAAGAGAAACTACTGTTAGTTTTGCTATTTGTTAGTAGCTATTTGAGGGATAACTCTGGTTAGCTAAAAATAAAAATGTTGTTTCAGGTTATGGAGTGAACATAAGAGAGAAGAAAATAAAATTTAAAGTTAGCAAGAGAAGGGAATAAGGATGGGAACCTCTAATCTGAAAGTAAAATTACAAGTGAGGATAGAACCTAAACCCAGGCCAGATTATCTTTGAGTCAACCACTTTTTCTGCTTAATTTTTGATGAAAATGTTTTGATAACAATTTAGTTCCAGGTAAGGGTAGTGATGTAGAAAAAGGGTAATTTCTGGGAGTTAGGAGATTTTTGGTCTTGGATTTGGAATATCTAGAAAAGGGCCTGTATGACCTTGTATATTTACTTAACCTCTCTTGGCCTTAGTTTCTTCATAAAACTGATGACTTTGTTAATTGTGAGGTGTGATATAGAGGTAAAGTTTTATTCTAATTGTAACATTTTAAAATTTTGCTTAATGTATTTTACATGTCAAACCAGTATTTTAGTTTCTGAAGTTATTCTCTTGTTTCTGTTAATGGCATTACCTGCATGCCAGTCAGCCCTGCCTACTCATTTCCAGTTCCATTTATTGTGCTAGTTTGGTCCTTGACTAAGGAAATAACCTCCTAACTCATGTGTTAGCCTTTAGTTACATTCAGTCTCCACAAAGTCTCCTGTGGCCAGAGAAATCTAGCTAAATTATAGTTCTTGTTATTGTTGCTTTAGCAGCCTTTAGGGTCATGTATTTGGAATATTTAGGGAAGAGTAGGTTGGAAAGAAATGTATTCCCTGCCCTCCCTGCTTTTAATAATGTATGTGTGAGGGGCTCCTAACATGAATTCTTTTTGGCTGTGTGGTTCGAGAAGTCTCCGAAATTGATAATTTTGGTGGTGCTTCCATGTATTTTCTTGGATAGCAGGTTCATTTCTTTCAACAGTAGCATTGTGAAAAACAAAATGTTAAAATTGTTGAAGACCCTTTGTGGTTGGGTCTGTCTTTTTCAGTTTTACCTGCTTGCTTTTTCCCTTTTTGTTAGCTGCCTCACCTAGCAGAGTAGTTATAGGCTTTTGCTCTGTATCTTTTCAAGTAGTTGCTGGTTTCTGCATCATTTTATACAAGATATCCTACTCAGTTTCTTGTTCTTTAGTCATCTTTCTGTTCACAGCTTGAGGAGTGCAGTGTTTCTGATCTTCATTTTCTACCCTTTAATCCAGTTTTCAGGTTATATATTTTTAAAACTACATTTAAAAGTTTTTTCCATACTTAAAACAATTTTTTTAAGCAAGAATAAGAAAAAAATTCTAGTTACATAGGTTTTTTTCTTTTGAAACTCAACTTGCAGATATGTTAAAAAACATTCTTCAACTGAAAAAGTGTCATTTTTGTCTTTACATACGTATGCTAGTAAAAACAAGTTAGCTTTGCAGTGAACATAAATTATGCAGTTGACTTTCGAATGACGCGGGGATTATGGGCACCTACCCTTGAAGTGGAAAATTCACACATAACTTATAGTCGACCTTCCATTTCTGAGGTTTCTCGGTATCTGCAGTTCTGCATCCACGAATTCAACCAGTTGTGGATAGTGTAGTATTTACTGTTGATAAAAATCCACATATAAGTTGGCCTGCACAGTTCTAACCTGTGTTGTTTAAGCGTCAACTGTATATTCTTTTAAATGAATGAGTTTAAAGAAAAATAGTATCACACATGGATTTTCTGTGGGTCAGAAGTTTGGTAGCAGTTTAGCTGAGTGGTTCTGGCTCCCTCCATGTCTTTTCATGAAAATCTCAAGGGTTGCACTCATTTGAAGGCTTGATTGGGGCTGGAGGATCTCCTTCCAAGAAGGTATACTCATTGGGCTGGCAGGTTGATGCTGGTTGTTGTCTGGAGAACTCAGTTTCCTTACCATATGCCTTACCATATACAGACCTGTAGCTGTTTGAGTTTCTTTACATGGCAGCTGCATCTCCCAGAGGAAGTGATCTGAGAAGAGAGGTAGATAGAAGCGTGATGCCTTTTATGACATATTCTCAGAAGTCAATTCAGCCACACTCACTTCATGAGAAGCAAGTCGTTAAGTCTAACCCACAATCAAGGGGTGAGGAGTTAGGCTCTACCTTTTGTCAAAAGAATTTGTGGACATAGTTAAAAAGCACAATAGGGGTAATTCTTTACAACCAGTAGTTGTGTCAGTATAACTAGCTAAAAGTCTTTGCCCCACAAATAGGAGGTTTGAGTTGTTATAAGTTTAGAGGAGAAAGTGTATTCTAAATTTGTATCACTTTAGAAGATTTAAGTCTTTCTACCTTTTGAACCAGTGTGAGATATGTAAGTAAGGTTTTCCACTCCTTGCACTCACTAATCTCCCAATATTTGTAATGAGGGAACTTTTTTATTATGGTAAAATAAAGTTTACCATTTTAGCCATTTTTGAGTGTGCAGTTCAGTGACCTTGAGTACATTTCCATTATTGTGCAATTATCATCACCATCCATCTCCAGAACCATTTTTATCTTCTCAAATTGAAACTTTGTGTACGTATTAAACATTAACTCCCCATTTCCCTTTCTCTCCAGCCCCTGGCAATCACCATTTGACTTTCTATGAGTTTGACTATTCTAGGTACCTCATACCTATTGATATTGTACTCTTCAAAACATTCTTAAATGTTTTGAGTGAAATCTTTGAGGAAATTAGTTATGTTTACTTCATAATAAAATAGACTTCATTGTCCTAATTAAAAATTTGTGGCAGAATATGCATGACATATTATGCATAAATACAATAATAAAATTTACCAATTCAGCCGTTTTTAAATGTACAGTTCTGTGGCATTAGGTACATTGGCATTGTTATGCAGCCATTACCACCACTCAGCTCCAGAGCTCTTTTCATTTCGTAAAAGTGAAACTCTGTACCCATTAAACCATAACTCTTCATTCTCTGCTCCCCTCAACCCTTGGAAACCACCACTCTACTTTTTGTCTTTATGAATTTGACTAGGTACCTCATATAAGTGGAATCATGAAGTATTTGTCTTTTTGTGACTGGCTTATTTCACTCAGCAGAATGTCTTCGAGGTTCATCCATGTTGTAGCATGGGTCAATCAGAATATCCTTTTTTTAAGACACAATAATCCATTATATGTGTGTGTACCACATTTTGCTTATCCATTCATCCATTGATGGACACATGGGTTGCCTTTACCTTTTGGTTATTTAAATAATGTTGCTGTGAACATGGGTGTACAAATATATGTTTGAAGATTTGCTTTTAATTCTTTTGGATAGATACCTAGAAGTGGAATTGTTGGATCATATGGTAATTCTATTTTTAATTGTTTGAGGAACCACCATATTGTATTCCATAGTGGCTGCACCACTTCTTATTCCTATCAGCAGTTCACAGGGGTCCCAATTTCTCCCTATTTTTTCCCAACATTTGTTGTTTTCCATGTTTTGTGTTCTAATGGGTGTGAAGTGGTATCATTATGGTTTTGATTTGAATTTCACTAATGATTAGTGATGTCTGATGTGCTTATTGGCCATTTGTATGTCTTTGGAGAAATATTTATTCAAGTCTTCTGCCCATTTTTAAACCAGATTTTTTTTTTTTTTCCTTGCAGTACGCGGGCCTCTCACTGCCGTGGCCTCTCGCGCTGCGGAGCACAGGCTCCGGACGCGCAGGCCCAGCGGCCATGGCTCACGGGCCCAGCCGCTCCGTGGCATGCGGGATCCTCCCGGACCGGGGCACGAACCCGTGTCCCCTGCACCGGCAGGCAGATTCCCAGCCACTGCGCCACCAGGGAAGCCCCAAACCAGATTGTTTTTGTTGTTGAGTTATAGTTCTTTATTCTTGATACCAACATTTACCATAATGAGTGGATTTTAATAACTAATATTAATGCTTACCATGTTGCAGGCAGTGTTCTAAGCTTTTTAACTGTATTGACTAATTTAATCTTCATAGACACAGTGTGTGGGAAGGTTCTATTGTCCTAATTTTATAGATGAGAAAATGAAGTCACAGATTTTAAATTGCTTGCTAAGGATACACAGCCAGTAAGCGAGTGGTATTTCTGAATCCGTACATTCTGTATCCAGAACTTAGACTCCCACCCATTATGGCTCATAGTTAGAGTTGTAGGGTGACAATATAAAGAAAGTCAAATACTATTTTGTTTCAGGAACTTAGAAGATATTTTATTCTTAGCCAGCAACTAAATTTTATTTTCCTTAATGTGATACAGTTGTGAGTTGTTTATAATAAAATGTTCAAATGAGTTCTTTTTCAGGAATATTCTCCTTTAGGATCACTTCATAAATAATGTTATATAATATTTTAATTTAAAATGTGCTTTTCCCAGTTATCATATAGAAGAAATGCTATTTCCATTCAGTGGTTTAAGAAACTCAGTTTGAAATTAGTTTACCCAGGCTTCACAGTAGGTGACAGAACCATAATTTGAATTCTGTTTATCTTCATTTTTGTTACAGTTAACTTCCTTAGTGTTCTAAGTAATAGGTTGTATTGTTAAGAGCAGTGCTGTCCAGTAGAACTTTGTGAAAAGATGGAAGCATTTCTTTGTCTGTACTGTTCAGTATAATAGTCACTAGCTGTATGTCATTATGGAGTTTTGAAATGTGTCTAGTGCAGATGTGGATCTGAATTTTAAGATTTATTTAATGTTAGTTTAAATATAAATTGCAATATATGGCTACTAGCTGCCGTATTGGAAAGCACAGCTCTAGAGCAGTGGTACAGAATCCAGTCAGATCCCTAACTTTTTTTTTTTTTTTTTTTTTTTTTGCGGTACGCGAGCCTCTCACTGCTGTGGCCTCTCCCGTCGTGGAGCACAGGCTCCGGACGCACAGGCCCAGCGACCATGGCTCACGAGCCCAGCCGCTCCGCGGCATGTGGGATCCTCCCGGACCGGGGCACGAACCCGTGTTCTCTGCATCGGCAGGCGGACTCCCAACCACTACGCCACCGGGGAAGCCCCCTAACGTTTTTAAAGTGCACTTTTTAAAGTGTGTATACTATCCTGAAATAAAATATCCTATGCATATAATAAGATCACAATGATATATAGCTATAAAAAAGACATTTATAATAATGTATTGCAATATGTAATAGCACAGGTGTGATCAGACACCCACCTCCCTGCCTTCCAATTTCCAAAACACCGTGTACAGGTTATTTGCCCTTCTTAAAAGAAGCAGATGATCTATTGTTCTTAAGTATTCTTGTCCTTTAAGGAAGAAAAGTACCTCAAGTTGATTAATAATACAGTGATTAATTGGAGTACATTCCTTTATTTTTACAGTATTTACTGCCAGGGTAGTTGAGTGGGTAGTTAGCAAACATTAAAGCTATCATATGGTGTAGTGACGTGATGAGCATCTTTTTATGTGCTTTGGTGAAGTGTCTATTAAAGTCTTTGGTCCATTAAAAAAAATTGGCTTGTTTTATTAAATAGTAAGAATTCTTTATATATTTTGGCTACAAGTGTATTAGATACACGTTTTGCCAATTTCTCCCATCTATGGTTTGTCTTCATTTTCTTAACTGTGTTTCGAAGATCAGGCAGTTCAAAATTTATAGTAAAATTGGTTACTTTTTTCTTCGTGATATGTGCTTTTTTAAAAAAAATATTCATGCATGTATGCATGCTGTGCCATGTCTTAGTTGCAGCATGTGGGATCTTTATTTGCGGCACGTGGCTTCTTAGTTGCGGCATGCATGTGGGATCTAGTTCCCCGACCAGGGATCGAATCTGGGCCCCCTGCATTGTGAGCGCAGAGTTTTACCCACTGGACCACCAGGGTAGTCCCTGATTTGTGCTTTTTTGTGTCATAAGAAATCTCTGCCTAACCCCAAGTCACAGGATTTTCTTCTGCTTTTTAGCTTTCTTCTAAAAGGTTTGTAGTTTAGCTTATATTTTTATGTCTGTGATCCATTTTGAATGATTTTTTGGCCTGTGAAAGGGTTTCGGTTCATTTCTCTATTATTATTATTTTTAATTTAGATGTTCTACTCTCCCAGTTCAATTTGTTGAAAAGACTTTGTTTCCCATTGAATCATGTTGGAATACCTCTGTTGAATATCAATTGACCTTAAGTATGTGGAACTATTTGGCGTCTTCCTTGATATGTATGTAGTATGTCAGTTCCACAAAATAGTAGTCGATAAATACAAATGGTAGTTTTTGATCTTTTTTTCTGCTCTATTGTAAAGCCTGTTTGACATCTTTTCTTTCCTAAAATCTTTTATAGGAAATTCGAAATAAAAGGGGAAATTTTTTTTATGGATATGTGAAATAAGACTGGTTGCAAAATAATGCCATCCTGAATTCATAGAGCAATCTTCTTTTGAGTAGCTTGAAATGTTAGATATTATCTAATTTATACTTGAGCATACTTGGAAAATAAATGACAACATTTCTGTATTGGAAATGAGAAAGTAGGATACAAACATACCACCTTATTTACTGTAAAACATTGGCTCAACAGTGGATCTGGGATTTTTATTTCTTGAGTACTAGTCTATGCTAGAGATGTTCATTGCCTGTAGATATTTGAGTGTCTACTGTGTGCCTGTACTTTCACTGGTTCTTGTTTAGTAACAAACAAGGCAAAAATGTAGTTCTTGAACTCATGTAGTTTGTCTGCTCTGAAATTCTGTGAATACAGAGTAAACAGAGTCCTTAAATATGAACACTGATTTCATCCCATCTAGTAAATAATAGCTATTTGTTGTTGGCCCGGCCAGCCTTTGTAAGACTTTTATTTCCTGCTGTAGTAAAACTGGTTCTTTTCCTGTTTCACAAAGTTATCGTTAGAATCAAGTGAAATAATGAATGCTAAATGCTTTGAAATTGTAAGATGATAACCAACAGTAGTAGTAGTATTGTTATGGCTGGGTCAGATAGATAGTAGTGTGTGAGGATCATATGACCAGGAGGAAGATTGTGGATAAGGGAAAATAGATAAATGTAAGTTGAAGGGACAGAACTGAGCAGAAACCAGGTATCTTTAGGTTGCATTTATGACCAGTTTAAAAGTGTTGAAGCATAATGCATAATACTCTTCTGAGGTAATTGTTTAACCTGCAGTATGGTACCATAGTTTTAAATGGGATCTTTATGCAAAAGATCTTCCCCGTATTCTACTATCGTAATTTAACTAACCTTGACTTCTCCATTTAGTTTACAAATTTAACATATCCAAAACTGAACTTTTTTGAGTGTTTCACAGCCCCATACTTTCTCCATTCTTCCCTAGCTCAATAAATGGATACAGTATCCACCTACTCAAGCTAAATAAACAGGGCTCACTTTTGATTCCTTCTTTTCCTCCCATCTAATCAATTAGCAAATCTATTTGCTCTCCCAAATATGTCCATTTCTGTTCCACTGTCACTGGGCTTATACAAGCTGCCATCTGTCTCTTATTTGAACTACTTGCTGTGTAGCCTTGTAACTTTGTTATTGTGCTATTCTTACAAACTCCTGTAGTTTATGATTCATAGAGCAGAGTGTCTTTCCATTGGACCCTAAGAATAACATGCAGACTCTATAGCCTACCAGCGTCTTTATTGTTTGTCCCCTTCCTTTCTCTGCAGCCTTGTTTACTGTCTTCCTAGACCATTGACCTTTGGCCTTCTTTCTCTTCCTTGACTACACTAAGCATTTTCCTTCCTGTCTTTGGGCCTTTATGTTCTGCCTCTTTTTTTTTCCTTGTTAGCTCAGTTTTGACTCATGTTACATTCTGAGTGACTTTCTCTAACCATTCTATCTATGTAAAGTGGTCATCCCCCTTCCTGTATCCTTTGATTTGTCTTGTTACTCTATGTTATCCTGTTTATTTCATTCAGATCAGTCTCTTAGTTATCTTATTTACTCTCACCCATGTTTATTGCATAAACTTCTGAGGGCAGGTACCTTGTCTTATTTGTTTATTGTTATATGCTCAGTGCAGTTATTTGCAGAGCAGTTACTTGCAGAGCAAAAGAATTGTTAACAGCAAAATAATTGTTAACATCTTAGATAATGTAACTTCACTTTTTCCCCCCAAATTGAGTATATATAATTGTTATTTTTATTATAGAACTGCTGTTTAACTGCGTGGGGACTAGGTAAAATTTGTTAGGAGATTATTTACAGCCGAGTTTCTTTGCTGTCTGATCATTTAGAAGCGGTTTTATCTGCCTAGACTTAAATTGTTACATGAGCTTCTAGTCTGTTTGCTAGATTCAAGGCTGGCTTTGGATTTGCTGTTGCCTTTCTGAGGGGACTGCCTGATAAAGAGTTCTTTATTATGACCCTGGCCTTTCAAAAAATGTCCCCAGTTTTGAATTGTTGAGTCAGAGGGATTGAAATCTAGTGAAATTGCCCTCTCAGGTTTAAAAAGATAAAGCACATTTTAGAGTTCAAGGAGTGACTTTAAAATATGTGGGTGGCTAATTCAGGCTCCTCATTTTTGGAAATCAGGAAGGCCATAATTGTTCATTTATATTAACTAATGTCTTTATTTGAGAAAACATAATCCTTTTACATTGTCTCCTCAAAGATGGAAATGCAGATTTATGTCCGTAGAGCTTTAATTATTTTTGGTATTATTACAAATTTTCTCAGTTTGGTCTAGCTTTGGATCTTATAGATCCCTTGCAGGGGGCCTTATTTACTAAAGCTCTAGCAGGATGCTAAACTTGAGGCTACTGCAGCAAGTATCATTAGGTGAATAATGAAATCATTGCTTCATGCACGCTAGCTAGGTTGAAAACTACCTGATAATCAAGATGTCTTAAGGACTTTTCCTGTGCAAGCTTAGTTGCCTCATGTTTTTTTAACTCAACTGATAGTTTTAGATTTGTAGTCTCTGGTCTTTCTTCATTTAAAATGAGTACCTTTTATATGCACATTGTGGAAATGGGGAAAAGTGAGTAAAAATGTTGTCACCTTAGTCCTTAAAATTAGGGCCTTCCAAGGACTGAATTCGATGAGAGGACAAGAGTCTTATTTGGAGACAAAGTTGGCTAGGTTAGTGGAAAGCAAGTTGTGACTGCTGCGGTAGTTCAAATTACTCCTCGTCTTTTTTTTTTTTGTTTTTTTTTTTGCCACGTAAGAGACTTTTTGTCTAGCAGATTGAGATCTGTATTTTGTATGGTTTGATATAAAGCTATGGCTGAAGACAGTGCCTGACAGGTAAGATTAAAACTTAAACTCAGAGCTTAGAGACTGACCTAGGTGCTTGTTAAACTTAAAGCTAATATTTTATATAACGCATGGTCTCTACCTAATGTATCCTGGGTTATTTACAGCATGTGTAGGGTGTAAGAATTTGAGCTGCCACTGACTGTACTGTGACCCTGGGAACTTTAAAATGTGCTTCACATCTATATAAAAACCAGTTTTTCTTGTTTTGTAGAAAAGACAATATCAACTTCCTGGAGATGTAGTGAGGACTAAATGAGATAGTACTTGTAAAGCCCTAAGGCAGATCGCTTAGCAGATTGTGTGTGCGTCTGTGTGTGCGTGTGTGTGAGAGAATATATATATTCAGTGTATATTTTTGTCTTCATAACCATTTATGTCCTTAAGTTAAGGTACCTGAATTTCCAAGTCTTTTTCATTTTCTAAAAATTTGTTTTTAGCCACACCACGAGGCATGTGGGATCTTAGTTCCCTGAGACCAGGGATTGAACCCATGCCCCCTGCAGTGGACGTGCAGAGTCCTAACCACTGGACCGCCAGGGAATTCCCCAAATCTTTTCATTTCATATCAAGGGTCCTGTATCTCTTAGCCCTTGGTGAACTTATTCATAGGGTTAGGCTTTATAAATTCATTTGTTGAAACTTGTTTGCTGCTCTTGGGATCCTGCTCTTCAGCCTAACTTGGCTTCAGAAAAAGGTGGATTATGTTAAAGAGTTTGAGGATTCAAGAAGTGGTAAAGCTGAATCAGACTAAAGAGGATTTAAAATTATTTTGGATACATGCACCTCGTGCAAATTACAAATAGTACAAGGGTTTTTAATGGAAAAGTCACCCTCTCTGTCCTTTTGTCCAGCAATAGTTCTTGTCTGAAGAAACTTTTTTATGAATTTTTCTAGGGAGACGTTATGTATATATAAGCACATTATATTTTTCTTTCTTATACAAGTAGTAGCATGATGTCCGCTTTGCTCTGTAACCTTTTTTACTAAGGAACTATCTTAGAAGTTTATTCCATATTAACACCATTAGACCACCAGGGAACTCCCGAGAATGAAAATTTTATATATAAGATCTTTTTCTGTGAACTCTTTATATTCTTTCCTCATTTTTCTATTGAGTTCTTTTTCTGTTGATTTATAGCAACGTTTTATGTAGGAAGGGAAAAGCCCCTTTATATGTGCTTTATGTGACAAGTATGCCCCCCCCCCCGCAGTGTGATGTTTTCTTTGATCTTGGTTGTGAATTTTATCATATAGAATGCTTTTTGAGTTTATATGTAAATATATTTTTATTACTTCTGTTTTTGTGTGTCATACTTAGAAAGGCCTTCCTTCCCCTTTCTGAGATAATAAAAGTTTCCTCTACTTTTTATATAATGACTGCTTTTTTCTCCTTTAAGTCTTTGATCCATTTGATGATTATTTTGAGTAAGCTTTGAGGCAGGGTTGTCCCAACTTTACTCACATACTAAATTCTGTATGTGTCAGGTGTATTTTGTCTACCAATGATGTTTCTTTCAATTTGCATATTAATGTTATGGTGAAATTGTGGCTTTTAAAGTGGACTCGTTAGATAAAAAGGAGTTAAAGAACTGTTTAATCTGGAATTAAGAAAACTGTATTCTTAAATTCATGGTTTCCTAATTCTAGAAAATTGATTTGAAATGCAAATTATGAAGCCCATTATTTTGTAAATAGGACAGTTGTGTTTTAAAAAATGAATTCTGTGCCATAATTTAGATGAAAAGACTGAGTAAGATTTTTGTGTTTTTAACTCCAAACAGCTAGTTTGGAACTAGCTGTGACACCATGGGTACAAGTTGTTTTTTTTTTTTTAATTTGTAAAATGGGGATTAAAATACTTTTTCTTATTAAGAAGATTGAGATGTAAAGTGTTAACATGGTATCTGCATGTAGATGCTCAGTAAGTATTCTCTTTCCCTTTTCTGTAATGTTTACTTTTGTCAGTAATTTTCTATCTCTACCTGCTTCTCGTCTTAAAGATTTTTACTGTTCTTTGTTAATAAATCTACTTATGTGGAGTTTCAGCACAAAGTAACCAATTATGGAATTAAATTGATACCACATTCATTGTAATTTAGTGTGGTGGATTTCACATTTCGGTAGTTTGTGGATAATCATTACCAGTATCGTGCCTCTGTTTTTTTACGTGTAATTGCCATTCCTGATACCTGGGAAGAATGAGCTGATCTCCCTCCTTCCCTCCCTCCCTGCCTCCCTCCCTCCCTGCCTCCCTCCTGTTCTTCATTCAGTTCTTCATTCATTCCATACTAGTATGTGTTCTTGTGGAGAAAGTTGTTTAATGTGGTGTTTTGGAGTATCTGCTCCATAAATGTCATTTTTGTTGATGAATTGTGTTATTCAGAAAACAAATATGTCAAATATTTTTTTATGGGGAGCTTAATTGTGTTTAATGGAATAGCATATATGTATATATGCTGAATGTTTTGATAAGTAACTTGTAGTGAAATGGTTAAGGGTTTTCTTTAAAAATTTTTTTATGCCTTGGATCTTTTTTCAGTTTTATTGAGATATAATTGACATATATGATTGTGTAAGTTTGTGTACAACATAATATTTTGACTTCACGTATATCCTAAAATGATTACCACAGTAAGTTTAGTTACCATCCATTATCTCATGCTGTACATTCCACCCTTAGTGGGATTCCACCCTGGGAATCTTGTAACTGGAAGTTTGTACCTTTTGGCCACGCTTATCCATTGGCCTCCTCAGTCCACTTCTGTAACCACAAATCTGATCTCTTTCTGTGAGATTGGTTTTTTTTTTTTGGATTCCACATATAAGTAAGATCATACAGTATTTGTCTTTCTTTGACTTATTTTACTTAGCATAATGCCTTCAAAGTCTACTCATGTTTTCGCAAATGGCAGGGTTTCCTTGTTTTTTTTTATTTTATTTTTAGCGTGTACCACAACTTCTTTATCCATTCATCCATGGATGGAAGAGTTTTAAAAGTGATAGTTGTTTTATCGCATTGAATTAAATTTTGAATGCTTGATATTTAAAGTAGAATTTAAATTCGAAGCCAGTCTTAATGTATATTTACCCTACAGTACTGCACAAGTTCATACTGATACTTCCAATTCAATTTTAGGACCACAGGGTTTTTATTTATTGCCTTCTGTCTTACCATGTGTATTTCCTTCCTTCAGTGCTTAGAATCTTGGTTCTCAAGGACACTTTTGGACTGTTTTTTTTTTTTTTTTTTGTAATGGAACGCTTTCATGGTAATTTGTTTAGGTTTTCTCTTTACTGGGGATATTTTTAGTAAATTGTATTTTTCTAAAAATTGTCCATTTCTATATTTTCAACCTTACATAGAGTCGTTCAGATGATTTCTTATGGTTTTTTGTCATTTCTGATTTTATGTTCTAGTAGCTTCTCTATTGATCTCCCCCCCCCCCACCCAAAACAGTTTTGGGATTTATTTGTAGTTCTTCAGCTTTTCCAGTTTGTTAACTATTGGTTTTGTGAATTTGCTTCTTTTCACTTACTTTATTTTAAAATTACGTGTAGAAGAGTCTTTTTGTTGTTTTGTTATTTTTAGTTTCATTGAATTGTGGTCAAATAATGCTGTTTGTAGGTATGTTTGAAATTTATTAAAGATTTTTTGGTGGCCTAAGATGGGTGCTTGAAGAAGATATACTTTCTGTATTTGGGGGTTTAGTATTTGATATACAAAATCTGTGAACACCTAAATGAGTATGGCTTAAATATTCTATATTCTTACTAATTTTTTATCCATTAGATTTTTATTGGACTGAGCAAGGTGTGTTCAAGTCTTCTATGTTTTTCTTGTATCACCTGTATTTTCTGGTTTATAAAAGTGTTTCATTGTTACTGGGTGCATAAATATTAGAATTATCTTGCTAAACGTACATTTCAGTTATAAAGTGTCTGTCTTTGTCTCCTTTAATGCTTTTTAGTTTGAACGCTACCGTAGCAGTACACTTACTGATCATTTTCTTCTGCATTGTCTAATCTGCTGTTAATCCTATTCAATGTTTTTCATTTCAGATATTACTTTTTTTTAATCTTTAGAAGTATCTTCTATATCTTCTGTTTTTCCTTTGTGTTCCTATTTTCCCTTTCCTTAAACATATAGTTGGTTTAATGTCCTTGTCTGCTAATTCCATCATATCCATCATTTCTGGATATCTTTCTATAAAGATAGATTTTTTTTCTTGTTATTGGTAGCATTTTCCTGCAGGCCCCCCCCTTTTTTGCATGACTGATAATTTTGATTGAATGCTGAAAATTATGAATTTCATTTTGTTGAGTGCTAGATTTTGTTGTTGGACTTTGCTTTGGGAAACAGTTAAATTGGAATTAGTTGAATCCTTTCAAGAAAAACTCCATGAGAAAATTTATACAAGTAAAACATTCAATTTAGTGAAAATCCTGTAGTGTTAAAATTGAGTTGGCAGGGACTTCCCTGGTGGTCCAGTGGTTAAGACTCCGTGCTCCTAATGCAGGGGGCCTGGGTTTTGATCCCTGATCAGGGAACTAGATCCCGCATGCCACAACGAAGACCCGGCGCAGCCAAATAAATAAATAAATATTAAAAATAAAATAAAATAGACACGTTTCTGGTAAAAAAATTAAAAAAACATTGAATTGGCATGCAGACTTTTACTTCTGGCTGTGATGGACTAACAGGCAACCAGATAACCAGATTTACCCACTCATCTGAGAAATCTAAAATGTATGAAACAGGCTTTTAGATATTGGTTGACAGGAGGTGGTCAGTGTTATAAATGCCCCAGCTCATTGCTTGAAGAAAATTAATAGGCTACAGCACAGGGAGGGTGAATTCAAACATAGTCTGGTGGTCTTAACTAAAAGTTAAGGAGACAACTGAAAATTTGAAAAGGTCAAAGTAGGTAGAATTTGCGGGGCAAAGTATTGTAATAGGAAACTTGGCAGGAGAGATAACTCAAAAGGGTCCACTCAAGGCTTTGACTTAGGACTGACCTGCACACGCGCGTTTGGAAGTGACTGAAGCCAGGGAATAGAACCACCAGAAAGGAGTAGGTGAAACAATTCCAAAGATTTACATAGGACCAGGAAAAGTCTTTGTTTCCATCAGCCTCAGTGGAAAGACCACCTAATAGATGGAGCACAGGCAGTAAATGGAGTATAGGCAAAGTCTTCAAAAGGATGAGCTCCAATTAGTGGGACAAAAATTAACTCTAGACTACAAGCTTTTCTGGACCCACCCTAACAAAGATTTTTGCAAGTTTGGTAGGTGAGTAGTTCCAGTATTTTAATTTGTACTTCTCTTGTTATGAGAATAGCAGGGCATCTTTTCCTGTTTAATAGTTAATTTTTTTATGGACTCACAGAAAATGTTGGTCACTGGTCTTTTTCTTTCTTTCTTTTTTCTTTTGGCCACACCATGCAGCATGTGGGATCTTAGTTCCCTGACCAGGGGTTGAACCTACAATCCCTGCAGTGGAAGCGTGGAGTCTTAACAGCTGGGCTGCCAGGGAAGTCCCACTGGTCTTTCTCTTTCCTCCTGGCTGTTAGGAACTGTTTGAGAACGTATTTATCTGCCTCACACTTCATGTTTTGGGTATAGCTTTCACGATTCAAAATACTTTTTCCCTCAGCACTTTGATTGCTATTTTGTTGTGTTATAGCAGGAGATCTTTAAGAATTTTGATGCATTCTGATTTTTTTCCTTCCTTTACAGGAGTGTTCTCTTTTTATCTGTCCCGAAGTTGCTCTTTATCTTTGGGGTTCTGAAGATTCCATTTTGCTAGTTATTTCTTGAATTATTTTTTTCCTTTGTGTTCGTGGTTTTTAGTGGTCCCTTTCCTATTGCCACTTTCCTTAAAATGTTTGATTATTATTTCATATTCAAGAATGAGGTGATAAAAAGCTGTTTGGGACTTTTGTGTATGTGAGCATTGTTTATTGAATGACCGTTATGTTGAAAGACTCTGAAAAGCCAAATATCTTCGTGGCGTCAGCACTCATGTTAGCTCTTTATTTGGAGAATCTACCCCGACTCCTTATTTTTTTTTTTTTTTTGAACGATAGTTAGATACTCTTGTGTGCATTCATATACCAGGCAGCAAGCAGTTCTCCAATTTTTTGTGGACACACTTAACTGGGTGTTCTACAGTTGAATTCAGTTAGGATTTTCTGACACCAATTACCTGGAGTTACTATAGACCCTTTAGTATAGACCCTGCAGATTAAGGGCTCAGTCCCATAGGACTGCCCTTCTGCCCCCAATTCAGATACCAACCTCAAGTAGTAGATTCCCAGGTTACCCACACTTCTGTCTGATCTGGCTGCAAATGGGAGATTCCCATGCCCGCAAAACCCTCCTCCATCCTTAGGTTCCATATTTTGCTGTAATGGTTTACAGAATGCAAGGAAACACCACTGTTACTGGTTTATTCTAAAGGATATGCTAGAGGGCACGACTGAACAGCCAAATGAAGAGGTACATAGGGTGAGGTCTGGAAGGGTCCCTGTGGAGTTTGGGGTGTACCACAACCTGGAAGCTCTCTGTACCCCTTCCTTTTGGGTTTTTTACAGAGGTTCTAGTACCTAGGCATGAATGGTTAAATCACTGACCTTCAGTGATTCACTCCAAGTTACCAAATAGTTCTTGGGAACTTTGTTCCTGTTTTTCTGTTCAAAAAAAGTTTGTATTTGAATGTTTCATTAATTGTAACACACATGCACTAATGTGCACAAATTTTAAGTATACAGCTTGATAAATTCTCACAAAATGAATACACAATGTTAACACCATTTACTAGCATCCCCAAATCTTCTTTGTGTCCCCCTCATTTCCTAACTTTGAAATGTTTTTCATCTTTGGTTTCTCAGCCTCCTTAGCTCTCCACATCCAGTCATCTACTATCACCCACCTGTAGATTGTTTCTGCAGTCTTCCTCTCTCTGCCATTTTTTCCCCACTCCATATCCATTGTTACTACCCCCTTATTTATATTTTTATTTTTTTGAATTTTTTCTTTAATTGAAGTGTAGTTGTTTACATCCTTGTTGTTTATCTATTTTATATATGGTGTTGTGCATCTGTTAATCCCATACTCCCAATTTATCCCTCCCCACCTGCCTTTGGTAACCGTAAGTTTGTTTTCTATGTGAGTCTGTTATGTAATAAGTTCATTTGTACTGTTTTTTTAGATTCTACATATAAGTGATAAAAGATCATATTTGTCATTCTCTGACTTATGTCACTTAGTATGATAATCTCCAGGTCCAACCATGTTGCTGCAAATGGCATTATTTCATTCTTTCTTACGGCTGAATAATATTCCATTGTGTGTGTGTGCGCGCGTGTGTGTGCGCGTGTGCGCACACGCATCTCCTTTATCCTTTCATCTGTTGATGGACATTTATGTTGCTTCCATGTCCTGACTATTGTGAATAGTGCTCCTATGAACATTGGGGTGCATGTACCTTTTTGAATTAGAGTGTTCGTGTTTTCTGGATATATGCCCAGGAGAGGGATTGCTGGATCATATGGTAACTCTTTTTAGTTTTTAAAGGAACCTCCATACCGTTTCCACAGTGGCTGCACCAGTTTACATTCCCAGCATCAGTGTTGGAGGGTTCACTTTTCTCCATACCCTCTCCAACATTTATTATTTGTAGACACTCTCTCTGATGATGGCCATTCTGATCAGGTGAGGTGATACCTCATTGTAGTTTTCATTTGCATTTCTCCTGACACTTAATGATGTTGAACATCTTTTCATGTGCCTGTTGGCTGTCCGTATGTCTTCTTTGGAGAAAAACCTATTTAGGTCTTCTGCCCATTTTTTGTTTGGGTTTTTTTTTTTTTGTTATTGAGTTGTGTGAGCTGTTTGTATATTTTGGAAATTAAGCTCTTGTTGGTCACATTGTTTGCAAATATTTTCTCCCAGTCCGTAGGTTGTCTTTATGGTTTCCTTTGCTGTGCAGAAGCTTATAAGTTTGATTAGGTCCCATTTGTTTATTTTTGCTTTTATTTCTATTGCCTTGGGAGACTGATCTAAGAAAATATTGGTACAATTTATGTCAGAATGTTTTGCCGATGTTCTCTTCTAGGAGTTTTATGGTGTTATGTCTTACATTTAAGTCTGTAAGCCATTTTGAGTTTATTTTTGTGTATGGTGTGAGGGAGTGTTACAACTTTATTGAATTGCCTGTACTACTCCCTTACTCTTGCTCTCTTTACTTCCATTTTTTATAAGAGAGCTTTGAGTTTGGCTTTTATATTGTAGTTTTTAGGAAGTTGAGGGAAGCTTTTTTCCATTGGAATTGAACTCATGAATAGTCCTTTAAAAAAATTAATGAAACTTTTGAAAACATTTGTTATGAATGGGTGGTAATGGGAACTAAAGTTCTAGATTTTAATATTTTCCTCTCCAAGTGATTTACTGAATCCTCCCCACCCCCTTTATTTTACAGCAAGCTACCAGATTTATTTTCTGAAAGCACATTTCCAGACATGTAATTGCAACTTTAAAACTTCTGAGTACTCCCCTTGCCTGCTAAATGTAGTTCAGATTTCTTATTCCTGTGTGCTGTTCAAAGCACGCTGCTTACTGTCCCCAGAGTATTTTCTCTACTTGGTTTTAGATATACCTGGCGTATTAAGTGGTGTTTGGTTGACCTGTTCATTACTGGCTTGATGTGTTGAGAGTATAGTGACTAGATTCATTAGTTCAGATATATTTGTAGCAGAATGGTTTAGTACCATTTAGAAAGGAAGCCCCCAGTAGTTTTAAGAGACCTGTTTAGAGATATTCCATGCTTACTCTAAATTCTTCACCAGAGTGACTGATTGCTTCAGATTTTTTATTTTCTAGAATTATGTTACTGGCCAAGGTGCCGGGGGCAGGTGGGGAGAAACAGTGATAAATTCCATTTCCTTCCTGCATCAGTGCCGGAGAGGGTAGTTTTGTTTTCTGCTTAATTGAAATAAAACATTAAGCATTATGGTTTTGTGTCTTGGGCTAAATAAAATAAGTTTGAACATATTAAATAAGAAGGACTATCTTTGACTCTTAAGGGATGGTAATTTAGAAGTTTCTTGATTGTAGTATATAATATCCTGGTTTTTAAAAAAATCCAATTCTGCATTATATGAGACATTGTCAGTTGTATCCAAGATATTTTTTTTTTAACCATAGTCATATGTACTTACATTCTTTTTTGTTCATGTTGATATTCCAGCTGAACTAAGTCATCGCTGGGATTTTACATTGTTATAGCAGTGTTTTCTCAAACACATAGTTTAAGAAACACATAGGGTAAACCAGTCATCTCTTGCTGCAAGGTTATTTTACTTGATAGTAAGTAACTTAAAATTTTTTATATTAGAACATACATGGATATATTATAGTATAATGCAGAAATTTCATGAGTTTGTAAAAAAATAGGACTTGAGGATGAGTTATTTTGATTACTTTCTGAAAATACATTTTGGTGGGGCAGGAGAATGGATTTATTATTAGCTTTAAGTAATTTCTGTGGGAAAGTTTGAGAAATATACTGGTAGTGAACAAAGAACATGGCTTTTGAGGCAGAAGAATCTGAATTCATATTACTGGCTGTGTAGCTTAGCGGTCAATTATTTATCTCTTCTGATTCTGCCCACTTTTCAGAGAACATATCTAAGCTGATCCCAGCATATATATATTTTTAAGTGTATATGTTTACTCTGTTTGAACCCTGATAATGTTGGCACTTTTCTGATGGTTAAATACTTCAGATAAATAATTTGCTTATACCTTTTCTGATAAAGGAGTTGAGGCAGCAACCTTGTTTTCCAGTTGTTAACTTGTTAGCTGTTAGAAGGAAAACTGCCCTTGATATTCAGTGTTTAGTACTTGTTTTTGCTTACATTGGCTGTTTAGTAAATGAGTTGATTTGAATTAAATTTTATGCCATTTAGTCCATATTGTTTGCAGTATAATTCTGAATTAAAGTTTACCTTTACCAACCTTTAAAAAAAATCTTATTCAGGGATGACTTAAACTGTTTAGTTTTGTGAGGGAAAGAGAAGCTCAGTGAGTAAAAATTTGTTTATAGAGTAAGGCTTATTTTTTTGTAGTGGTGCATTTTATATGAAAATTAGGTCAGCTCATTATAAGTTTTGGAGTACTTCAGTTACATTTTGTGTATTATACCTAAAAACTTGAGAATTGAAAGCATGCTGTTTCCAGTAATGTGTTTTTCTCCTTAAATAAAATTCTTTTTTGTAGGGGTGAAAGTAGCAATTTTCATATGTAGCAATTTAACAAGTAATAACAATTCTTATAACATTCCTCTTCTTTTTTTTATGATTTTTTTTTTCATGTAAGTAAAGCATAGAAAGTTTCTGAACAACTTAATGAGGTAAGCTGAGGGGGATGGGGGTCTAACAAAATTCCAGGTTAAAGCAAGCATTAATAATATGAAACTTCTTAAAGGATGGAAATTTCTAGTAGTCTAGATTTCTTGTGAAATTTGCTAATGCTGTTTTATATTTGAGTGTGTAATCTGTAATTTTGAGTTTGATAACAGAAGATATTGGACACTGTGTCATGGCCAAAACTGGAAAAAAATAGTAAAGTAATAGATTATTTTGCTTCCTTTAGAGGTCATGTTCCATAGGCAAGGATTTTGTTTATTCTTGGTAAATATTTATTACAGTATTTACCATCTTTTCCTGATTATCATTACTTTAAGTGCTTGTTTAAGAACAATTCTAGGCCTTGCTTAAGACCTGTTGAATCAGACTCCATAGGGGAGGGGCCTCTTGCTTTTTATTAGGGAAGTCTGGAAATTACCTAGTGCTTACTAAATATTAATAAAATTTTATTAATGGTATTGCAGTAGTGAAGCAAACAAAACTGAATGGAATAAAATGTCTAAGTATACTTTTCAAAAGTTAAAAACATGACTCATAAAATTATAGAATAAACATGTTACAGCGTCATCATTTTTAAAAAATGATTTTTCTTGACTTGTATAACGTGATTCTTGAAGATTATGGGCCAGGTGTTTTAGTACATGTAATGTCTCTAAGGTTAGCTTTTCTCCTGTTGAGACAGGCTGTGCTTCTTTATCTTTGGTTAGGATATTATAAAAGTGAAGTGGTGCTCTGTTTTGCTCATTGGCACGCAATTTCAGTTTGTTCTGTTACTGATGATTCACTTTGATCTGTTGATTAAGGATTTCCCAGGCTATTTGCCAGGCCATTTCACTGCAAAACTGTAGTAACTTTTCTTTTTTGAGGTTCTTAGAAATTGTATAAATAACCTCTTCCTCCTAAAATTTTTCAGTGTATGTATTCATCTCTCTGGATTCATGTTTTATTCAAGGAGTTGTAATACAGCACTTTTATTTATTTTTATTGAGGCAAAAGTCACATTACATGAAATTGACCATTTTAAAACGTATAATTCACTGACATTTAGTACATTCACAATGATGTGAAACCACCAGCTTCACCAAGTTCCAGAACATTTTCATCACCCCAAAAGAAAAATCTGTATCCATCTAGCAACCAGTACCCATTCGTTCCTCCCTCCCAACAGTCCCTGGTTGTCTCTGCTTCTTGTCTCTATGGATTTGTCTATCCTCGATATTTCATAAAAACAGGGATTTTGCAACATGTGATCTGGCTTCTGGATGTGTCTGGCTTCTTTTTCTTAGCATGTTTTCATGGTTAATCCTAACAGAATGTGTCTTTTTCCATTGAATACATACACAAGTTGTGTTGAGTATGATGTTAGCTCTGGTTTTTTCATAGATGTTCTTTATCAGGTTGAGTGTTTTTATCATGAAAGGTTGTTAGATTGTGTCCAGTGCCTGTCTGCAGCAGCTGAGATGATCATATGGTATTTTTCATTCATTTTGTTAATGTGGCATATTATTATTATTTAAAAATTTAAAAAAATTGAAGTACAGTTGATATACAGTGTCATGTTAGTTTCAGGTGTACAGCATAGTTATTCAGTATACATACATATAAATATCCCTTTTCACATTCTTTCCCTTATAGGTTATTACAAAATATTGAGTATAGTTCCCTGTGCTATATATAGTAGGTCTTTGTTCATTACAATGTGGCCTATTATTGATTGAGGATCCCTTTTTTTTTTTTTTTTTGCGGTACACGGGCCTCTCACTGTTGTGGCCTCTCCCATTGCGGAGCACAGGCTCAGCGGCCGTGGCTCAGGGGCCCAGCCGCTCCGTGGCATGTGGGATCTTCCCGGACCGGGGCACGAACCCGTGTCCCCTGTATCGGCAGGCGGACTCTCAACCACTGCGCCACCAGGGAAGCCCGAGGATCCCTTTTATGCCACCAGTTGGCTTTGGCCTTTGGCTCCCTGCTTTGCAGATTCTCTGCTTTTGACAGTTTGGTTATGTGTCTTGGTGTGAATCTTTTTGTGTTTATCTTTCTTGGAGTTTGGTTAGCTTCTTGGATATGTATATTCTGTGTCTTTAGTTAATTTGATAAGTGTTTAGGCATTATTTCTTCAGAGACTCTTTCTACCCCCTCCTTTTCTCTGCTTCTGAAACTTTCATTATGTGTATGTTGGTATGCTTGATGGTGTCCCACAGGTCTTTTCGGCTTTGTTCAGTTTTCTTTTTTTTCTTCCAGCTCCTTAGACTGATAATTTTAATTGACCTCTTCAAGTTTTCTGATTCTTCTTTCTGCCGGCTCAGATCTGCTGTTGAAACTGTCTAGTGAAATTTTCATTTCAGTTATTGTACTTTTTGGCTCCAGAATTTGTTTGGTTCTTTGCTGTAATTCCTGTCTCTTTATTGATATTCTATTTGTTGAGACATTGTTCTGGTTTCCTTTAGCTCTTTGTATTTAAGACAATTGATGTCTGTTCATCATCAGGGACAGTGTCTGGTAATATCACAACCTCCCCTCCACGTCCCCCCCCCCCAACAGTGGGCCGTACTTTATTCTTTGCACGCTTTGTAATTTTTGTTAGAAAATCGAACATTTTGAATATTGTAATTTGGAGACTTTAGGAATCAAATGTTTTTTCTCCCTATCCTTGGGGGTTGCTTGCTGTGGGTTTGGTTTTGTGTTCATTTAGTGACTTTTCTAAACTATTTCTGAAAGTCTGTATTCTTTGTGTTGGTTAGTTTCTGAAGTCTCTGTCCCTTAGATTGCGATCACCTAGTGTTTTGTTGTTGTTTGAGATAAATAACATTTTAATGAAATTTAAATTAATGCAAAAAATCCATGATGAACAAAATATAAAAGTTATCAGGGTCAATATAGTATCTTGTCTCAAGGTTGCAAATCCTTCACACATTGGCCAAGCCAGAAACCATCTTGGCGCTCACAACACATCTGAGACAGGTTGCAGCCTTTAGTAAGGCTTTACTAAAGGTTCAGTGGTTACAAAAAGTAGTTTCAGTGCAATACAATAGCAGTTTTATTTCAGCTGTCCACGGATACTGCTGTTCTCCGAGCTCTTCAAACAAGAGCCATCTTTACCTTGTCAGCTAGTGTTTTGTTGCAGATGCATGCCTGGAGCCAAAAGGGAATAAAAATAAAGGGAAAGGAAAAAAATAAGAACTCTCCCACTTTTTTCTTATTGGATCTGTGTTAGGGCATTTCTTTACACACTGTTTATAACTGTCTTAGCCTTCATGTACTGGTTTTGCTGAACCTAATGATCAGCCAGGGGTGAAAGCTTAGGACCTTCTCAGGTGTTTTTTTTCTGAGCATGCATCTTGCTCTGAGCGTTGGTGTGGTTTTCTCATTTCCCTTATAGGGCATGAGGGAGTTTGTTGCAATGCCATAACTCTCCCCCACCCTCCACCCAATTCCCTCTCTGCCTTTTCTCCCAGGCTTTGGGTGTGCTATTGTTCACTGAATTGTAAACCTCTGTCCTTGGCAGGGGGCTCTTCATTTGCCTTACAGTGTTTTGGAGGATTGCTCTCTGCTTGACACATTTTCCTTCCCTGTTAGGCAAAACAAAGGCAAGTGCCTCTCGGTCCTCACGTAGACCCCAGACAGGTTTACACAGACAAACGTAATTCTGTGAGAATAAGGTGTACTCTGCTCACTCTGGAACCAGAGACCAGAGCCCTACACTGGGTCTTCAAAACCTCCATTGTGCCACAGAGAAGATGTGGGTCAAGGGCAAGTGAAAATGCCATAAAGCTTTACTATCATTTTAAAGTTTCCATTTTCTTGATTCAGTGCTGCCCTAATTGTTGTAAACCTTTGACTTTTTCAGAGTTCTGATAAAGTTGGTTCTGACAGATTTTGCTTGATTTTTTGGTGTTTGTGTGGAGGGGTAGGCTCTTGGAGTTCTGTATTTCACCATTTGTGTTGATGTCCTTCCCATATATTTTCTCATTTTTAATGCTCAAATTGTCCCTGATTTGACCAGTGGGGAGCTCACTCAAGCTGGTTTCTGTGTCCTTTTGATATTTCCCAGTCATTATTTGGACACTTCCTTGGTTTTTGCTACAACAAAATATTCCAAACTTACTTTGTCATCTTTTCCTAGCCCTGGAATCAGCTGTTCATTTCTCAAAAAAGCCCTGGTTTCTTTTATTGGAAAATGGTTTTTAGAAGACAAGACCAGGATGTTAAGTATGCTTACTGCTATTGGAGTGTCACTATGCTCAGGCCTGGCCCGTTCAGTGGGCAGAGCTGGGGGAGAGGAGGGATACACACACATACACACACACACACACACACACACACACAAAACCAGAAATATTTATCTTTATGATACATATGACTATTAGTATTTTATTAATATGTGACTTGTGTTAATCATACAACAACACATCATTCACTCTAGTTTTCATCCTTTCCATTATTAGTTACTGTCTTTAACAGTATGAAACTTATTAGCTTTCATCATTCTAAATATATTTATTTGATCGTTTTCCTTGTATATAACCAATTTTTTATTGTAGCCCCAGCTGCCACTTCCATGTAGATACCCTTCTCTCCTGCTTAGTCTTATAACTCCTTATTCTAGCTGCTTCCTTTCTACTGCATGGATGCCTTCCTCACTCTTTTTGGGCTCACTGCCCCATCCCTGGTTGTCCCTTCATGGATGTCCTTTGTTGCTCTGCTTTGATGCTGACGTCCTGTGCTGGGCCAGTTCCATGTGTTGATACCTTCTCATCCCTACTCTGGCTCTAACACTTAGTTTTAGACCCTTGGCTCCTTTGCTCTGCCCTGTATAATGGCTTTAGGCCTGAATTGGGAAGAAGACTACTTTTTAAAGGAAATCTGTTCATGTATTAAACTAAGCTTACTAAAGGAGTATTCCACAGGTTTACCAATAAGAGAACTAAAGATGACTATGAATAGTGGTCTTCTGGTTCTTGCCTTCCTAATGAAGGAATGTTAGCTGTTTAATGATGGAAAAACTTAACCTTACTCAAGGATTGTTATAAAACCATTATGGTGGTGAAGGGTACTAGTTTTTTTTCTTTTTTAAATAACTTTAACAGGTTTCAGGATGAATTTTATAAGGTAAGTAAGCAGTAGTTATCTTAATTTTAATGAAGAGAGGAAACTGAGACTCAGCCTAGTAACTGGTTGAGCTGATTTGAATCCAGGCCTGTTGGACTCTGAAGCCCATGTTCTATTTTTCTTTTTTTAAAAAATATTTATTTATTTTTGGCTGCGTCAGGTCTTAGTTGTGGCATGTGGGATCTTTTGTTGTGGCATGTGGGCTCTCTAGTTCTGGTGCAGGCTCAGTAGTTGCGGTGTGTGGGCTTAGTTGCCCCGCAGCATGTGGGATCTTAGTTCCACGACCAGGGATCAAACCCGAGTCCCCTGCATTGGAAGGCAGATTCTTAACCACTGGACCACCAGGGAAGTCCCCCCATGTTCTTTTTTTAACAGTAATCTGTATTCTGCCTCTAGTTAGAATGCTTTAGCCATTGGTTGATTTGGGGTGTTTTTGATAGGCTTCGTGACTTTTAAAGCTTATTTATCTGAAATATAAACCGTTATAAAGATGTAAGTTTGATGCTCATTCTTTGGCACAAATTTTTGTGGATTCAGAAGTAAAACATTACCAGAAATAGGAAAGTCCCATCTATTTGTGTATTTCTTGCCAAAGTATATTAGTTTTCAATTCAAAGAACTGTATTTGGGACTTCTAAGTAGTTAGTGGTCTTTTTTTTTTTTTTAAAGTCAGGCATGTACACTTAGAACGTATAGAGTTTCGATTTGGGTTATTTCAGAACCAGTGTTCCCCTGGTGGATTTTTATTGTCAGTGGTGAACAAGTTGTAAATTGGGTGAGATGAGAAATTAGGATTTTCATACTGGCAGCATTTTTCCCTCCCTCCCTCTTTCCTTCTTTCTTTCTACATTCTGAGGTATGTTAGGTTTCAACATGATGAAATTTTGGGCAGGGGGGCTGGGGAATGGACACAGTTCAGCCTATAACATACAGGGAGAGGAAGATGGAATGAAATCAGATGGCATAAAGCACAGTTAAAAGAAAATGGAGGGGGAAAGAGGCGGGGATGGTGGTGGTGGGATGAATTGGGAGATTGGGATTGACATATATACACTAATGTGTATAAAATAGATAACTGATAAGAACCTGCTGTATAAAAAATAAAATTCAAAGGAAAAAAAAAGAAAATGGATAGGGTGGAGCTTTTAAACGTTAATTTGCTTTTATATGTGTAGGGGGTAAAATTTCTTTTCTACCTTCCTAGGTTCTCTGGCTGGGGCCCTGTAAATTAGACTGAGGAAAGACAGATTAACAAGAGAAAACAAACAGAGGTTTATTAGCGTGTCCTCACACCTGGCAGTACTTAGAGATGAGTAACTCAAAGAGATGAGTAGAATTTGGGATCTCTATACCTAACTTCACAGGGAAAAAGGATACTTAATAGAAAAAGCAAATGACTTTTGAGAAGAGATAGATAACTGGGTCCTTAGGGGTTTGTGGCAATGTCTGGGTGTGGTGGTGCTGGATTTTGTTTGTTTGTTTCCCAAAAGGAGAAGATTAGAGTTACTCCAGGGGACGGGATTAATAAATTCTTTTGGGAGGCTCTGCTTTGAGGTAGGTAAGGGATTTCAGGAACTCACATGCCTTCAGCTCAAAATTTTTCTTATGTCAAAGTGGCATATTTTGGGGATAGCATATCCTGATCCTTTCACACACTTGTATAAATGTCCTAGTATTAGCTAGTATTGCTCTTTACCTTTTTTCAGAACAGGAGAACCTATGCCATTAGCTATCCATGCTTTATTCTGTAAGAACTAGATTTAAATTAGAATTCATAAAGACATTGCAGAAATAGAGACAGTAGTAGTAGTTTGCCTCCTAGGGATAAGTTTTAGAATATAACTTCTTATTTAACCATCATTTGAGATGAGACTCTGTATAAAATGAAAAAGCTTTAAATTATTGTTTATTTTATTTAGGTCCTTTGGAGTTTTTGGGAATTTTTATTTGGAACAAGCTATAAAAATAATTTTTCATTCTCATTGAGTTATTGGACCTATAATTTTAAGAGTTTCCAACAAAAATTTTCTAAAAAGTTGTTGGACAAGTAACATCCTATCACAGACACCTCAAAACAGTATTTAGCTTCATGTCAAAATAGATAATAAAAATTTTTTATATCCTAAAACACTTGAGTTTTCATTTTTATTTCAGAAGACTTTAAAATATAATGTATGGTGGTGGTAGAATTAGAGCTCAAAATGTCCAAATTTTTGTGTAGTTCATTTTGATTTAGGTACAGTCTTAAAATATTGCATTTGTTTCATAAGTGTTTTATTGATATTGGTAAATTGTATCAGTTTTTTTTGGTTTTTTTTTCCTTAACCTTTCTTGTAATGAACCAGTACAGTTTGGGGTAGAAGTAGAATGTTCCTGTAGTATCTTGACAATTTTTAAAGTATTTTAGGAAATTGGTATGACAAATTCTGCCATGGCACTTACTTATATTTGAAAGAATTTTGAAAAAGGAAGACTAACAATGGTATTGATCATTTTGCTTTTTAAAGTTCCACTTTTGAGATTATGTAGTTGTAAATATGAAACATCTATTAGTAAACTTAGACATTAATGTTCAGAAAATTTGATTTCTTCATTGACTAATATGTAAGCTCTATATTGAAATGAGTACAGTTGCCCAGTTGGCTTCTCCCTCATTTTAAAAAACTGAGTTTACTGTGTTTAGATTGTGCTGGCAACTTGAAATTTTTATTGATGCAATTGAGAGAGGCTTCCAAAAAGTTAAGTTTAGAATGCAAGAGCAGTGGATACCCATTGTGATGATTGTAATTTTAAAAAACCTTTTAATTATGGAAATTTTCAAGCATATGTGTAAGTAGAGAGACTATACACCTACTTCTAACATTTATAAACATATGGACAACCTTGTTTCAGTGACACCCGTTTTCACGGTCCCTTTTTTTTTAAAGAAGCAAATTCCAGATGTGTTGATTTAATTGCAAAGACTTCTGTATATGTCCTTTTATTACAGATGACCCTTGAGCAGGGTGGGGGTTGGGGTGCTGTCCATCCACGCAGTTGAAAAGTCTGACTTGAAAAGTCAGAAAATCTTTACAGTTGGCCCTCCACACCCGATGCTCCACATCCTTGGATCCAGCCAACCTCAGGTCGTGAAGTGCTACAGTATGTATTTAGTGGGAAAAAAAAAAAAAAGAAAAATCCATGTATAAGTGGACCCTCACAGTTCTAAACCTTGTTCTTTAAGGGTCCACTGTACCAGCATTGCACTAACAGTCATCACATCTAAAGTGATTAGTAATTTCTTAAAGTCATTTAATATTCAGCTCATGTTCAAATTTTTGACTCATAATTTTCACTTTTTAAACTTGGTTGAGTAAGGATTTATATAAGGGCCACATGTTGTATTTGATTGCTCTGCCTGTGAAAGCTGTTTATTTGTTGAAGAAACCAGATCATTTGACTCATCGTGTGATCTGCATTTGGTGGATTACTTCCTTCATTTGTCCTTTAATTTGTTTCTCTATGTTGAATTTCCTGCAAATTGTTAGTTAAATCAGATTTCAGATTCTGTAAGGGTTGGCGGCAAGAATAACTTGTGCTGTGTACATAGATAGTGCTGCATACATCCTGTTGTGTCACATCAGGAGACACTTGATAACTCATCTATTTGTGATAAGACTATTGTAATTTAAAAAAATAAGCATCATTGAGATAGTTTATAATAAAATTATCCAGTTTTAAGTACACAATTTGATGAGTTTTAACCAGTGTATAGTTTGTACAATCATCACCACAATTAGGATAAGTACTCAATTACCCTTGAAAACTTCTTCCTTCCCTTTGTAGTCATTTCCGTTCTCCCCAGGCCCTTCACCTGCACTCTGCTGATCTAGTTTCTGTCACTATATTTTTGCCTTTTCTAGAATTGCATTATAATTGAAATCTTGTAGTAGTCAGATCATTGTAATTTAAAGGACGTATAAGAAGATAATTTTGGCCAGGAGCTGTATAGATCTAATACCTTCTATTTTTATACGACAGGGACTTGCCATGAGGTGTTGAAGCCTTGTTTCGCTGAGTTGGAGAGACTGGACCTAAATGGCGCAGCATGACTTTGCTCCAGCCTGGCTTAATTTTCCTACCCCACCATCATCAACAAAGGTATTTTTTCTTGCATCTCTCTTTTCTTTTTGTCTTTCTGTCTGCCTCTGTTTAGTTCATGTTCTACACAGATGTAGTTAAACTAAAGCTTAATGTTTTTGTCGTAAAATACTTTTTATATTACTTTCTAAGTTATTTTATATTTAATCTGTTGGTTTTTATTATTTAAGAAGTCAATTTTCAATATACCATCAACATACTAAACCATTTACTTCAAAAGTTGTCTTTTGAAAGCTCTGCATTTTAAAATTCAAACCAGGTAAGTACATTGCACATTACTTTTGCATCTTACCTTTTCCTATACTATTCTTCTGATAACTTGCTTTACTTACTTTCCTATAGATAATGTTTTTTTAAAAAATCAGAAGTTTTTGAAGTCATTTCTTATAACCAGAAGACTTCTTTTTCAAATAAATGAGACTGTGAATGGCATATTACTCAAATTTTAGAAGTTTTGAGAACTTTGCAGTGTTGTTACGTATAAGGTGACTCACTAATTTAAAAATGTTCATTTTACATAACCAAAACAGAACATAGTTTGTATAAGACTTGCTTGACATTGAAATTGTCATCCACTTACAAGGCATGCTAAGAGGGACCTTGAAATTGATTAGAATCAATCTGTCTGGCTCAAAAGCTGTCTTCCACTTTGTTTTTTCCATAGTGCAAAGGAATCAAGAGGGGGTCTTGATCATCTGCTTGCCTGTTAATCAAGCTCTGCCATGCTAAGGCATTCATCTAGGACCTTTTGGGGGTACAGGCAGTTCTTATAGAAGAGTTTACTGAAACAGCTCTTACAGGAACAGTTTTACAATTTGGAAAGTTGTTCCCCAGTAAGGACCTGTCAGATCATAATATATTGAAAAAGCTGCATTGGAGAGAGAAAATTCTCCTAGACAGGGGAATTTTAAAGTTTGAAGATGGCTTTTAATGATCATGTGAACTGACTTTATTTTATACAGATGGTTCTCTGGAAGGTTAATTGGCCTGTTTTCATGTAATTAGTGTGAGCCTAGACTAGAATCTAGGATGCATTTTCTATTCTGTAATATTTCCATAGGACTCATTTTGGAATTTCATAAAATGATTGAACATTTCATTTCATAGACATAAAATGGATCATAGTTGTTAGGAAATGTAGACTATTACTGAGAAGTAACTGAGATCACTTCTTAGTTACAGACTCTGTCCCCTTTCCTCTTCTGTTTAGGTCTCTGGAATTTGCTTCGCTGTTGCTGCTGTTGTTTGTGTCCACCCCCCACCCCCCAGGCTGCTCTCAGTTATGCTTTTCCTGGGTTCATTTTTTTCCAGGCCTACTTCAGAGCCTGGATACATATGAGTTTCTTGCTCCTCCCTTTGTTTCCTTTTTCTCTTTAGTTCATTTTCTCTGAAATGAGTATAAAACTTGTTTTCATTTTTTTTATGTCTATTTATGTACTTTGCCTGTTTTATTTATTTATTTATGGCTGCGTTGGGTCTTAGTTGCTGCACGCGGGCTTTCTCTAGTTGTGGCGAGCGGGAGCTACTCTTCATTGTGGTGCATGGGCTTCTCATTGTGGTGGCTTCTCTTGTTTCAGAGCAGGGGCTCCAGGCGCGTGGGCTCAGTGGTTGTGGCACATGGGCTCAGTAGTTGTGGCTCAGGGGCTCTAGAGTGCATGCTCAGTAGTTGTGGTGCATGGGCTTAGTTGCTCCGCGGCATGTGGGATCTTCCCAGACCAGGGCTTGAACCCGTGTCCCCTGCGTTGGCAGGCGGATTCTTAACCACTGTGCCACCAGAGAAGCCCTAGAACTAGACTCTTGAATCCTTATTGCTTTCTAGACCCAGACTCTTGATCTGGCTATATAGATCATGAATGAAGATGATGATTTTGAGACCTGGGATTGCCTGTTCTAAATGATCAATTATTCTAATTTATTTTAAATTGCCTACAGAAAGTAGTATCAGTTTGAACTCTTAACTAGCAGTATTTGAAACTATCTCCTTAGACCTTACCCAAAGTGGTTTTGACGAACACAAGCAAGTATACACTTTTAGTAATGACTTCTTATACTGTGTGTATCGCTCAAAATCACTATTCATGGATTCTCAGTTATAATTAACCTCTTGTTTTCTGCCAGAGCCCTTTTAATCTTATCTTGAATAAATAGAATAGACTTAAATTACTGTTGGGTTCTCTATTTCAACTTAGCGGGGTTTTTTTCTGAATTTTATTTTATTTTTTTATACAGCAGGTTCTTATTACTTATCTATTTTATACATATTAGTGTATATATGTCAATCCCAATCTCCCAATTCATCCCACCACCACCCCGCCTCAATTCAGTGTTAAGTCTTTTCTTTGTTATTTGAAGGAATGATAGGAGCACTTGAGTTAAGGGTAAGCAGTGTTTTCAGCACTGCACCTGAGCAGTTTTCTGAGGTATGCAGAAGTTTAGCCCCATCATGTGGTGAAATTTTAAACTGCATGTGGTTGTTTATGTCTATGAAGTGGGGCATTGGCTTTTGAACAGTTGATTGGGACCCAGTAAGAAATTTTACATAATGTTTTTAAATGCACATTGATATAACTAAAACAAAAGTCATTTACCTGTGTTCTTCTTTCTCTTTTGGTCTTTTTTATTCCAATAAAAATGCAAATTGCTACTAATTTCATGTCCTTTATAATGGGCCCTGACCTGCAGTTTGAAAAGTAACATTGTAATTACTTTCTTTCAATAATGTAAGCAGTGTTGGTTTGCCTTGAAAATGTGTGCTTTAGGATGAGGGTGAGAGGATGAGAAAATGTAGTCAGACTTGTAGTTGAGTTCATTGAAACTTCTTGTTTACTATGTAGTTTCTGTTAACTTTTGATTTAGGTATTCTGAGAATCAGAAAATTGTGCTATATTTTGAAAAAGAATTCAGAAAAAGATTTAAAATGTAATAACTAGTGTTTCTTGAGTCATTACTGCATACCAATCACTGTGTAAAACACTTTATAAGAAGGCTAAAAAAATCATAAGAGGTAAAGTACTGTTTTCTTCCCCCAACTTACATATGAGGAAACTGAGGTTGAGCGAGATAAGTAACCTGACCCAAAATGCTAGAATTAGGATAGGAGCCCATGTGTGCCTGACTTTAAAGATTAATCAGCTTAATAACTTTCTTTTCTTGATTATTAAGTAGACCAATTTTTAAAAGTGAAATACCAGGATGTTTTTATGCATACACCAGAATATATTTTTATCCTGGTTTGGATAAACAAATGAAATTGCTTTTTTTTTTTTCCTTCAAGGATAGCATCTCCAGTATATTTCTATACTTAGTACATGGGTATCTAACTCTTCAGTGGCTATGTACAGTTGACCCTTGAACAATATGGTTTGACTTGTTTGTGTTCATGTATGTGGATTTTTTTCCAATAAATATGTACTGTAGTACTGTGTGATCTGTGGATACAGAGGGCCGACTGTAAAGTTATACATGGATTTTTGACTGCACAGAGGGTCGGTACCCCAACCCCCTGTATTGTTCAACTGTCAACTGTAATCTTCTATTGGGTGAATTTACAGAGATTAATTGGTTACTTATTAATGGATTAAGCCGCAGGAATACCTGGGCATCTCTTGATTATATATTTGTAGGGGAAATTCCTAGCAGCAGAATCAGCAAATTGGAAGATTTATACATTTTGGTAGATCGTGCCTAATTGCTCTCCAAAAAGGTTGTACCAACGTATAATCCTATAAAAATTTTATAAGGGGGGACCAGTTTTTTCAGTTTTGGCAACACTGGATGTTTTTCCATTTTTCTCATCTTTGTGAAATTGGATGAAAAATGGCACTTCATTGTTTTGATTTGCATTATTATGGTTGAGCATATTTTTGTGTTAGGAACTGTTTCTAAGAACTTGCTTATTCATGTAATTTATTTCTTAGTGATTTATTTGTGATAGCTCTTTTCATATTGAGGGGTTTGTTTGCTATATATTCTGCAGATATTTCCCTCCAGTGTGTTTGTCTTGATAATTCTAAAAGAACCATGTGGATGGTTCTAATAAAATATTTAAACATGCAAAGAAGCATAAAGAATAATTAAACGAACACTTAACCATCCAAGAGTCACATCTTAACATTTTGTCATGTTAGTTCTGTATCTCTTCTAGAAATAAACAATTGAAGTCTGCTGTATGCTTCATCACAGTCCTTTTTCTGTCTTCATTTTTTCCCCAGAGGTATTCTCGATGCATGTTCTTATATTATTACTAAGTATGTGAATATCAATAAATAGTATTATTCTGTATG
Source organism: Grampus griseus (assembly GCF_964374135.1). Classification (NCBI taxonomy): domain Eukaryota; kingdom Metazoa; phylum Chordata; class Mammalia; order Artiodactyla; family Delphinidae; genus Grampus; species Grampus griseus. The sequence goes on from NC_139019.1 coordinate 43,934,396, forward strand.
TTTAAAAACATTTATATAAATGATTATCATTTATGTCTACACCTTGTTTTTATATTCATTATATCTTTGAGATTTTTTTCCCCTGTTGATACCTGCAGATATGCTGTAATTATCTTAAAACTCTGTACAGTATTCTGTTTTGTGCCTCTGTATCACATTTCATTTGTCTCATTAATTTGAGATTGTTTATATTTTTAGGCTACTTTAGAGAGAACTGTATTGACTATTCATGTACTGTCTCCTTGTATACATGGATGAGAATTCTTTTGTTTGTTTGTTGCATTGGCTCTTCATTGCTGTGCACGGGCTTTCCCTAGTTGTCGAGCGAGGGCTACTCTGTTTCAGTGCACGGGCTTCTCCGGTGGCTTCTCTTGTTGCGGAGCATGGGCTCTAGGCACGCGGGCTTCAGTAGTTGTGACTCGCAGGCTCAGTAGTTGCGGTGCACGGGCTTAGTTGCTCCACAGCATGTGGGATCTTCCTGGACCAGGGCTTGAACCCGTGTCCCCTGCATTGGCAGGTGGATTCTTAACCACTGTGCCGCCAGGGAAGTCCTGGATAAGAATTCTTTTGGCCTCTGCTTCTCAAACATTAATGCCTATGAAAATAACCTGGGAATTTTGTTAAAATGCAGATTCTAATTTCAGTAGGTCTCTAATGGGGTCCTAGTCCTAACAGTCTTAAATGGCTGTTGATTCTGCTTGTCTGTGGACCACACTTTGAATAGCAAGGCTCTAACCTATAGTTAAAAGAAAAATTGCCGGAATTTAGTTCTATATTGCTAAATTCCTCTTCCATGTGGTATGCAGATATATACCCCTGTATGCTGTGCATAACTATTGTCTTTACTTTGTACTCTTGCCAAAACTTTGTCAGATTATCAGTTAACATTTTTGCCAATCTTTGTTGTGAAATGTATTTTCACTGTTTCTTGGATATTGGCTTATATTTCTTTGAATTGCTTGTTCACATCCTTTGTTTTCTTTTGGGTTGCCTTTTGGGGGGGGATTGGTTTTGGAAGTGTGTGTGTGTGTGTGTGTGTGTGTGTGTGTGCGCGCGCGCGTGTGTGTGTGTGATCTTTAATGTTTTAAGTAAAGTCACATAGTTCTTGTCTCCCATGTATTTCACTAGGTATATGTTCAAGTACTTTATAGTACTTGTTGCTATTTTAAATGCTGTTTTAAAAAGCTTTCATATTGTCTTTGTTGCAGATATATTGTCTCTTGTGTTAGTATTGTTTCTAGCAAACTTCAGTAGTTTTTACTCTAATGTCTTTTGGATTTTTTAATGTGGAAAAAGGTTCATTCACAAATAATATCAGTTTTCTCTCTGCATTTTCAGTCCTCTTACTTGTGTTTCTTATTCATATTTTATTGTGCTGGCTATATGTCAGAGTCTGTGAAGGGTCTGAAATTTTATCCTACTTTCAAGGTAACTATAACAAGGTAGCCTGTTACTGTTTCATGGATGCTGGCAAAAGACATGAGACTTCCGGGTCAGAGACAAAGAGCTTTATTTTTAATTTATTTATATTAATTTATTTATTTTTGGTTGCATTGGGTCTTTGTTGCCACGCTTGGGCTTTCTGTAGTTGTGGCGAGTGGGGCCTACTCTTCGTTGTGGTGTGCGGGCTTCTTGTTGCGGTGGCTTCTCTTGTTGCGGAGTATGGGCTCTAGGTGCGTATAGTGCCACAACTTCAGTAGTTGTGGCTCGTGGGCTCTAGAGTGCAGGCTCAGTAGTTATGGCTCGCAGACTCTAGAGTGCAGGCTCAGTAGTTGTGGCACACAGGCTTAGTTACTCCGTGGCATGTGGAGTCTTCCTGGACCAGGGCTCGAACCCACGTCCCCTGCATTGGTAGGCGTATTCTTTTTTTTTTTTTTTTTTTTTTGCGGTACGTGGACTTCTCACTGTTGTGGCCTCTCCCATTGCAGAGCACAGGCTCCGGATGCGCAGGCTCAGCAGCCATGGGTCACGGGCCCAGCCGCTCCGCGGCATGTGGGATCTTCCCGGACTGGGGCACGAACCCGCGTCCCCTGCATTGGCAGGCGGACTCTCAACCACTGCGCCACCAGGGAAGCTTGGTAGGCGTATTCTTAACCACTGCGCTACCAGGGAAGTCCCAGAGAGCTTTATTACTCTTAGCACAACAAGCAGTACAGCATGATTGTGGCACTGGTTCTTCATGTCCCTTAAAAACTCTGGGAGTTGACATGGAGGGGGCCCAGTTGGATGCTGTTCTTGCACTGAGAGGGAAATCTACTGCATTTATAATAAGCCTGCTCTTTGTCTCAGAGTAGGACGTTACCTGTTCCTCAATGTTCTCTGAGAACATAACCCTGAGAAATGAGCCATACAAAGAGCTGTCAAGGCGTTGCATTCTTGGCATACAATAAGAACATGCAGGGATGCTCAGGGCCTATGATGGGTTGCCTGTCCCAATAGCCCACTCATCAGCCATACATGTTTTTGGCCAAACTTGAATTTTCACATGGTTGTACTCAATCAGCTACTCTGATTAATCTGACAAACAGAGGCTAGAACCAAATCCATTTAATTTGTTTTACACAGCATTTAATGAAGGCTACTACCAGTGTCCCAAACAGCACAGTGAGTGAGACCAGGATTTAGCCAATTGTGAATAACTTGGCGGGGGGGGACCAGTAAATGATTTATTTCAGCCAACCAGTATATGGTCTAAGACCACTCTGTTATATCCATTAAAATCCATTCAAGGGAGGGACTTCCCTGGCAGTCCAGTGGTTAAGGTAAGACTCCACGCTTCCACTGTGGGGGGTGCAGGTTCCATCCCCAGTCAGGGAACTAAGATTCTGCATGCTGCGTAGCATGCGCCCCCCACCCCCCAAATCCACTCAAGGGAAACTGACCTTAGGTTTGGTGTTATTACCTACAGTTATAGGGGCAATAAGATGGGCCAAAAAGCAACACTTATCCTCAATAGAAGACATTCTGTGGCTTATCCTCCCCACCCCCCCTGCCCCTTTTACAAACATACCACCCAAAGGGACACAGATCACTCCATTTTGTCCAAAGGGACACAGATCATTCCAATTTGTTGTTAAACTTGATTTGGATTACTATTTCACTGGTTTGGTTAAGAAACATGGACAGTGTCATCATTAGTTGCAACCTCAGTTGCCATACATGACATAACCTAAGACCACTTAAGTGTTAAGAGAATCATATGAATTTTTATTAGTCAGAATGAAACAGGTTGTACAGGTAGGGAATATGGAATGTCCATTGAGTACTTTGAATATTTGGCCCATGGCAAGGTTGTCATTTTTTTTTTTTTTTTTTTTTTTTTGCGGTACGCGGGCCCCTCACTGTTGTGACCTCTCCTGCTGCGGAGCACAGGCTCCGGACGCCCAGGCTCAGTGGCCATGGCTCACGGGCCCAGCCGCTCCACGGCATGTGGGATCTTCCCGGACCGGGGCACAAACCCGCGTCGCCTGCATCGGCAGGCGGACTCTCAACCACTGCGCCACCAGGAAAGCCTGCACCCATATTTTTTTATCTAGAGGAACTGGACGTGACTGGGAGAGGGGCATTTTAAAATGATTTTCAGAGACCCATTATAAAGGTGTCTCGCCCTCACCTTGGTCTACATTGGACACTGTAGTGGGGACTTGGTGAGAAGTGTACACAAGCAAATGGTCATTGTATGTGTAGGACCATGCCAGTTCAACAAGAGAATCCAGGTGGCCGAACCAGATTGTTTGAATTCCTTTTTGGTTGGCCATCAGCCTGAGGGGTGGCCTGGCCTGCAGTTGTTCTTAGGGGAAAGAAAGAAACATCATGTCAAGATAATCCGGGCAGAATCTTGAATTTTTAATATAGGTCTGTATAATCTCATAACTCACCACTTATTTCATCCTGATTATTACCCAGGAAGTGGCTAAGAGGAGATGATCCTTTTTTGGCTATGCTGCATTCATTGACCAGACTGTCTTACTAATATGTGAGAAGAGATGAGGGATGTGTTAAAATGCTTGTTAGTACTTGTGGATAGGGAATATAGAATGTTCATTGAGTACTTTGAATATTGACTCATTGCAGGGATGACCTTTTTGACAGAAGATGTACTGTTAGTGGACTGTTAGTGGTCTGGAATATGCCAAAAACATTACATGAATTAATTTCAAGAGCCACAGTAGTGTGACCAGAGTTAGCCCATCAGACTGCAGCAGTAACAGTGTAGCCTGAAAAAGTTTCAGTGGTAGTGAGACTCCATTGAGAGCTCCATGAAGTATTCAAAGGTTTGATGTAGTTCTCATGTGATACGGTCTTCTTCACAGTGAGACAAACGGACCAACTTTTGGCAGGAGTCACAAGTTGGCATGCAGTGGTGGCTTCTGCATCAGAAAGATAAAGTCCTTTATTTTGTAGCCAGTCTATGATAGTGGGTGTGTTTCATGTCCGATGTGATGATGGATCTAGGTGGTATGCCAAAGACTTGATCAGCATTGTAATTTCAGTCGTTCTCAGTGCCATTCACTCTCATCAGACAGCAAGCTTTACTGTATCAACATGAGTGACTCAGATTGCTTCAGCAACAGCTGCAATTTCCCACAGTGGGTGACCCCGAAGAGATGTTTTTAATCTGCTAGTCTATAGTTTTTCAGGTGACAGACAAGATGACTAGGCCATTGGCAACAGACCAAGAGTTAGAAAAATATAAAATGTCTTGTCCTTAAGAATATTATCTAAGGCGAGGGTCGTAGCTTTTATTTTATTCTGTGTAGCTGATTAGCACTTAACCCATTTGGTTTTCCAGAGTTGTTGGGGCTGGATGGCTGCTGTGTGCACCATCATCTTTTAACTTGGTTGAAGCATCAGTGAGCCAGGCTCAGGCGTTTAAGGGAACTTTTCTGATTTGAGAGCCTTATTGAAATAGTGGCTTGTTACAGGTGACAGGCGGAGGAATAAAGTTTACTCCAAAGTGTAGTTGCCACTTCTAGGGCTAGGCCAGCTGTGCTGTTGAACTCACGATTTCCATTTTGTCAGGAGCCCTCTTGGGCTCTTTATTGGTGTACCACTTTATTGGTGAGTCTTTAGTTTGAGTTGTTTGCTTTCAATAAGAGCTCAGCATTCGGGCAAGAGCCACTTTTTCTTTTTTTTCTTTTGGCTGTGCAGCTTCTGGGATCTTAGTTCTCCGACCAGGGGTTGAACATTGAACCTGGGCCACAGCAGTGAAAGCCTGGAATCCTAACCACTAGGCCACCAGGAAAGTCCCTGCATTCCATTTTAAAAAGGAGTGTACTTCGTGCGTGTGTCAGGCAGATGGCACTGTGGTACTGGGAAATAGCCTCTCTGAATACTCCAGAGCCGTCAGGTCTTCAGCCACATAATCTGATTTTCTTTTCTTTCCTTCTGGGAGCTGTGCTTTTTATTAGACCACTTGGAAGGGGATGGGAATCACCTGTCAACCTGTGACGTTTCCTGAATGGGAGAATCTTGAGCATTTTCAGTACAAGCATGTAACATTAGCACTAACTGTAAAACACAACAGTACATTGAGTTGGCCTAATAGCCCCACCTGCAAGATTGCCTTTTTTTTTTTTTTTCCCCGGTACGCAGGCCTCTCACTGTTGTGGCCTCTCCCGTTGCAGAGCCCAGGCTCTGGACGCACAGGCTCAGCAGCCATGGCTCACGGGCCCAGCCGCTCCGTGGCATGTGGGATCTTCCCGGACCAGGGCATGAACCCGTGTCCCCTGCATCGGCAGGTGGACCCTCAACAACTGCGCCACCAGGGAAGCCCTGCAAGATTGCTTTTAATTTCTCTCTCCTGCTGAGTTTTTTTCCAAACTATTGGCCACATTGGGGCACTGGGGTGCCTTTTCCCACTATGGGGACACAGACTAAGGAGTTTAGTACATGCATATCAGAGTTACAGTCTAAGCTTTCAGGAGATTACATGATTTCTTTAGCTTGGAATGTGGGAAAGTACAGGGTGGAGAGAAAGACTACCCCTTTGGGAATTGCATGGGTGGCTTGGAGGCTTTTGCTATTCTGGCTTCTGAAGCCAGGATTGGTGTTGCCTTCTCTCTTGTGTACCTCCTGGCCCCAGCAACACTCATGCTGGGACCTTTCATGCCCCCATGTGCCATACTGCCATGGCTTGCCCCATACTGAAAACTTTCAGCCACTCTTATGCTTAGTACTGTCTCCCCTCCATGGGAGTGGTTAGGATGGTGTCTTGGGTACCTGTGTGCAACAGAACTAAAAGAGTTTGTCTCTTTCTTTCCTTAAGTTCTTGCACAGTTGACTTTCTTGTTAAAGCAGCCGAGTTTGATGTGGGGAAGGAAGGGATCAGGGAGTACGAAGAGCACAGAATACTTCCACTCTGCCTTTTCTTTGTTTCCAGTAGTAGCAGCAGTTCAGCCTTAAAAAACTTACTTCTAATGTTTTCAGTCTTTCCAAAACTCTCTATATTCATTGCTGTTCCGCTTTGGAGACCTCTTGACTTCAGCTGCCACAGCCATATTGCCTTTCAGGTGGGACTCCATCTCATGACAATACATCCCTTCCTTTTACTCAGAGGAGATTTGCAACAATCAGAGCACTGTACGGACATCTTGTTTCGGTCCTGCCCCTTGCCACTTGGTTGCTAAACAGTGAGGGACCCTTACTTCCACCCATCACTTGGGTGAGAGCAATTGCTGCCAGATCCTGGAGAGTCTTCTCCTATGCCCCAGTCTGGCCCAAGAGACCATACCCTTGTTTTTCTTTTTCCAGAAGGTTTTAACTCTGAGAGCGTGACATCCTCATCACCAAAACTGTTAGGGTCTGTGAAGGGCTTGGGTTTTTACCCTACTTAAAAACTTAGCAAGCTAGCCTGTTACTGTTGTTTCATGGATGCTGGCAGAAGACAGATAATCAAAGGCTTTACCTTCCATGCACAGAAGCAGCATGAGGATGAAGCCAGGGGCAGTAGGGGAACTTGCACCAGTTAAGTCCCACAGCAGCCATGTTGGATGAAATGGGTATGTGCAGTGGGTTTGTATTGTAACTGAGGAACCCTACTCTTTGTTCTGGAGAGAATTGTAATATTAGTACAATCCAGAGGAATGGTCAGGGCATTAAAACAAAAAAGTTCTGGAGTTCTGATTGTGATTTTATCAGATTAGTGGATTAATATTGGGGAAAAACAGCAACCTTTATGAATTGTTGTGAGTTTTTATGTTTTTATACATTTCTAATTCTTTAAAATCATTTTTACGCATTCTTCCTTTGATAACTTTTTCTTAAAACATTTGCTTTGGAGAAGAGGAGTTTGGAAATAAATCTACAGAACTTAAAATAGAACTAGCTTCATTTGCCATAATTTTCTGATGTTGAAGAAAACCTTGAGCTATTTAAATCAAATAGTGTGTGATACACAATATTACATTTTGTTACAAAAGAAGGGTACTTTATTTGCTTTGATTTCCTTACAGTGGTCTTTTACCTTTAAAGTTTTTGGATAAATATAGTTGTTGAGCTCAGAATGGTGCTCTTGTTTCTGTTAGGTAGAAAAAAATAGATCAACAATGGAACTCATAAGTTACCAGTTACCAAACACATTGAAAATAACTATAAAATGTTCTTCTTAACCATTTAAAATTCTTGGAAATAAATTAAACCAGAGTATTACTAGTTTTTCAAGTTATAGTTAAGTTGTATATGTATGTTTACTTGTATGCTTATAATCTGTTTCAGTCGTCACTGAATTTTGAAAAGCATTCTGAAAACTTTTCATGGACAGAAAATCGTTATGATGTGAATCGTCGACGACACAACTCTTCAGATGGCTTTGATTCTGGAATTGGACGTCCTAATGGAGGTAAAATTTGCTAAGGAACAGTAGACTTTAAGAATAATTTTCTTCACATTCTTATAAGAATGTTTTGATTGTGATTAAATCTTTAAGCATAACCATCTTCTTTGAATTTATAATACTTTACCATTATTAAATAAAGGTAACTTTGGAAGGAAAGAAAAAAATGGATGGCGTACACATGGAAGAAATGGTACTGAAAACATAAATCATCGAGGGGGATACCATGGTGGAAGTTCCCGTTCTCGTAGCAGTATTTTTCATTCTGGAAAAAGCCAGGGCCTACATGAAAACAGCATACCTGACAGTGAAACGGGGAGGAAAGAAGACAAGAGAGAACGCAAACAGTTTGAGGCTGAGGATTTTGTAAGTTTCTTATAATTTTAATACAAATGAGGTTTCTGTAAATGCTATGTAAGCATCAAGTATCTCTCAGATTTTATCAGCACAGCTCATTTTCTACAGAGATCACACTTGACAGGTTCAATTATTTACTTATTTATTTATAAAATATTTATTTATTTATTTGGCTGCACCAGGTCTAAGTTGCAGCACGTGAGATCTTTAGTTGCGGCATGCAGGCTCTAGTTCCCTGACCAGGGATCAAACCCAGGCCCCCTGCATTGGGAGCTCGGAGTCCTAATCACTGGACTGCTAGGGAAGTTCCTCAATTATTTTTAATCCTTACATTTTGTGAGGCTTTTTGTACATAACTCTCCCCTTCCCCAGTCTTCTTCCTTCTTCCCTCCTACTTATATTCCTGTGTCTCACCGTGTGGTTTTTTAAAACTTTGGATAAATTTATGTCATTTTATTCTTCATAGCAGTTTAAACAATTTCCCTTTTCTAGAGAGTAAACATCTAATAAGATTAGCTTTAGAGTACACATTCAGTGCTCACCTCAGTTTTCTCTTTTTTTTTATCATCTTTATTGGGGTATAATTGCTTTACAATGGTGTGTTAATTTCTGCTTTATAACAAAGTGAATCAGTTATACATATGTTCCCATATCTCTTCCCTCTTGCGTCTCCCTCCCTCCCTCCCACCCTCCCTATCCCACCCCTCTAGGCGGTCACAAAGCACCCAGCTGATCTCCCTGTGCTATGCGGCTGCTTCCCACTAGCTATCTACCTTACATTTGGTAGTGTATATATGTCCATGCCTCTCTCTCGCTTTGTCACAGCTTACCCTTCCCACTCCCCATATCCTCAAGTCCGTTCTCCAGTAGCTCTGTGTCTTTATTCCTGTCTTACCCCTAGGTTCTTCATGACATTTTTTTTCTCTTAAATTCCATATATATGGTTAGCGTATGGTATTTGTCTTTCTCTTTCTGACTTAATTTCACTCTGTATGACAGACTCTAGGTCTATCCACCACATTACAAATAGCTCAATTGTGTTTCACCCCAGTTTTCTTTTTAATACCCTGAGCATCACTTTTTGAAATATAAATTTGTACTTTGCTTTGAAAATTGCATGTTTAACTAAACATTCAGTGATGCAAACCTAACAGAAGAGTTGAGGAATTAATTGTCTGATTTTCCTCTTCCCTGCTCTTGACCTTATGCTAAGAAAGGATGATTTCTCATATTGATGCAAAGGCTACATTCTCTTAGCATTTGCTTTTTTTTAAAAAAATTCATACTTTTTCCTCACGTAGTTGAGGATGAGGAGAATATTTAAAGACCCTTCCTTTGTTTTCTTCGACTTGGAGTGAGTGTAGATAGTAACCATTTTAATTGTTAGCAGAATAAGCAGAAAGTAAGATTTATGAATAATTAGTGTTTAGTAGTTAAGAGTTCATTATATTATGTCAGATTTTTCCGTATAGTTTTGAGATTACTTTTATTTATTTTTTTAGTTTAAAAATCCTTATTTATTTCTCTGCACCGTGTCTTAGTGGCGGCACACGGGATCTTTAGTTGCAGCATGTGGGATCTAGTTCCCTGACCAGGGATCGAACCCTGGGCCCCTGCATTGGGACCATGGAGTCTTAGCCACTGGACCACCAGGGAAGTCCCTGAGATTACTTTTAAAAGGATTTTTTTCTTAAACGTGAGCGTTTAAACATTTATTGTATTCTTTTTATTCCAACTTTTTTTCAGCCATCTTTAAATCCTGAGTATGAGAGAGAACCAAATCAGAATAAATCTTTAGCTGCAGGTGTATGGGGTAAGTAATTCTTGATCTATCTTTGAGGGATGTAAAATGTTATTTTTAGGTTTCACTTTTGTGTTGTTTAAAATAAATAGGCTAGAATTAAACTTTCTCTTTTAAATACCTGTTTTTGATGTGCTAAGCTACAAAAAAGGTAGCACTTACCTTTTAAAAACCAAAATATTGCAGATAGGAGAAGATCTTGATTTGGATAGTTGATTTACACGTTAGTACCATTAAGTACACTCAAATATGCATTTTGAAAAAAATGGTCGTAAGTTAATGTAATGAATTAAAGTCATTTGAGAGCAGCCTGATAATCTAACGAAACAAAAAAATTTAGTTTAACTTAATTTGTAGTTTTTCAAAGTTGAAAACTTAACTGGAAAGATAAGTACTTTTAATCAATCATAGTATGATATAAAAAATTAATTTTTTTACTTATGAAAATGGTTATACATAGACAGTATTAAAAAATAATTGTATAAATTTTGCCTACCGAACTAGTCTGTTTGAAATTATTTGCCTTTTTGATTGTCAGATCTTAATGAGTTTTTCTGGTAATAACTCCCTTTTCTTTAAAACTGCTGAGAGTTTAATTTGATAGCATCTTACAGAAGATTAAACTGCACATATAGTACAACTTAGTTAGTTTTTAGAGATTCAAGTGAAGTTTAAAATAATGGAAAAAACTTAAAATATGAAGATTTGATATCTGAAAAATAAATTTAATTATTTGATACCAAATTCAGAGGTGATGTGTCCACTTTGGAACTTGTACACATGTTCATTTGTGTTTTCTATTGAAAATCAACAACTTAACAAAACAAAAGGATTGTGGCTTATGACAGCATACTAGTCCTAACAGTAAAGGCATTATTTTAAACTTTGCCACTTCCTGTGCTGTTCTTTATTGTATTTATGGGGTGATACGCTGGGGGAATTATTTTGTTTCTTTTGATCTCCCAATTTAAGGGCTTCTTGCGGGTGGGGGTGGGGGTGGTCAGACACTTTTGTTAGAACCATGTGAATGGCATTGTTTTTTCTGTATTGCAAATTAGTATTTCTGCCACTCTCCCCAGGCCTACACGCCCAGACACACACATACCCAACCAAAAAAATCTCCCAAGCTCCTCTCTTAGGTATGTTTCCTTATTATTCAGTTTTTCTGGGAACAGCTGATTGCATAAGAATATAGAACCACCTGGAAGGTGTTAAATAAAATCTCTAAGAAATTAGGAATAATTTGGATTTGATTAAAATGAAAGTAAATAAAAAATCAAGAATGTTAGTGAGCATTTGTCATATAAAACTACCTATCGATACTATTGGTACTGATCCTTGGTTAATATAATAATTTTAGAAATGATTTAAAGGCAAATACATCTTTGAAAATATTGAGAATAAAATGTATTAATATAAAGATTTTGGTTCTCCTGTTTCAGGGTTGGTCAAAGGATTTTGGGCACTAGTTGAAAAGATGTTTAAAAGGAGGATGTACTCTTTACTGTGTCTTAGGTAAACTAAAAAGTGTGTCTGCATTAGAAAAAAGAAAATGGTTAATTGTGGCTTGATTAATTGTTAAATTCCCAGTACTTCCCATAGGAATACAATGAAACTTTCATTGTATCACACTTCACTATTCCTTTCTTACTTTACCCCCTGGGTTCCCAAATATTGTTTTCCCCATTGCAACATTTAAAATAGCTATGTTCCTGAGGAAGACATGAGAGAATTTTAGGAAGGACTTCAGTAGAACTTTTCTAGTGCTACTTCCTTCCAGGTAAGTCAAAATTTAATAACGGAAATGTAATATGTATTAAAAAGCAACCACCACCAGTTTGTCCCTGAAACTGTCCTTTTGTAGATCAAAAATTGCAAGAGTCTAAACATAATATCCCAAATAAAAAATACTTTGAGTGAAAGTAGTCAGGCTATTTAAACTATAGTTAAATATAAGTTTAATTCTATTTAGATCTTAATTAGCTTTATTGGAAACACCCTACAGTTTATATCTGTAACTTCTGTAGTGTTTTGATCTTAACCAGGATCACTATTGCTTGATGCATAAGATTAATATTTACTAATTAATTTATCTCATATACCTAATAATTTAAAACTAAACAAAAATTTAAGGCACTTCAGTGTGCCTGTGAGAATTTTAAAATAATTTACCTGGGTGACTGATTTGGGTAGTGAGAAAGAGAGAAAATGATGTGTTTGTGTGTCTGTATGCAATTTGAGACATTAGTGACTATCAAATTGATTTGTGTGTTTTTAGAAGTCCTGCTGGCTATTTGTGTTGGTGTAATATGTCAGGAACATATCACTAGCAGAGCCTAGCATTTTGTGCTTAAGATACTAAATAATGAAAAACTTCAGTCACTAGTAATTAACTTAAGCATAGTCTTGTTTCAGCTCAGCGTATATATTTGTGTTTATTCCTTGAGAATTTGATGAATTTATTCCTGAGTTTTTCTCATATTTGATACAGTACTTAAGAGCATCAAGGCTCATCTTTAAGAACTGTATTCAGTTTTTTAGCCTTCTAAATCAAAGCAAATTAGTGACCAGCTCTTTTTTTTTTTGGCTGTGTTGGGTCTTTGTTGCTGCATACTAGTTTTCTCTAGTTGCGTCAAGCGGGAGCTATTCTTCATTGTGGTGAGCGGGCTTCTCATTGCGGTGGCTTCTCTTGTACGGGCTCTAGGCGCACTGGCTCCAGTAGTTGTGGTGCACAGGCTCAGTAGTTGTGGCTCGTGGGGTCTAAAGCGCAGGCTCAGTAGTTGTGGTGCACGGGCTTAGTTGCTCCGTGGCATGTGGGATCTTCCCTGACCAGGGATCGAACTCGTGTCCCCTGCATTGGCAGGCGGATTCTTAACCACTGTGCTACCAGGGAAGTCCCTGGTGACCAGTTCTTAAAGGTGGGCTGTTTTTTAGAGAATTCTAATGGTATTAACCACTAGCATACAGGTTGAGAGTGACATGATTGCACTAAATGCGTTTAGGTCATGAAAACAAGTGACGTTTTTAAAGTGACCTTGTAAAAGGATTAAGAGAAGGGAGTAATCTTTATCAAATTTCTTTGTATGAAAGCATTCTGTTGGTAGATTGTTTATATATTGATATGACTACACTTTCCTTCAGTGTCTTATATGAAAACAATTGTTAACATTATAACAAGAAGAAAAAGGTAATGCAACACATGTTCAAGGTTGAGAAGGAAAAATTAATAGTTTGATTAGACAACTTGACACAAGTAAATTTTATTTGGTCAGAGTTACACATAGCGTTCATCATTTAAGTTTTTGTTTTAGAAATATATTTACTTAAGCCCACTCTTTTTTCATACGAGTAACATGGGGACCTTGTTAAAGGAAAGAATAGCATACTCCTGCTTTGACATAAATTATGTTAGTGAAACTCACTTGATTAAAACTCTCATATTACTATAAAACAAAAGATTTGTACATTAAATTAAAAATTCAAAACCAGCAAAATTCAAACAACATCAATCTGTATAAAAATCTTAAAATATTTTTGTTTTAAAATTAGTGTTCAACTGGATTTAATTGCTGTGGTACTGATTGTTTGCTTTTGATATTTGTATGTTATTGTATCTTATGTGGTTAAGTTTCTTCTTCAAATTAGTGTGAAAACTTAATTAAAATACTGTTTATCCTTCCCTTGGCTGTATGCTTTTATTCACACATTAAAGTTGCCTCTTATGTCAAGATGAGCAAATTAAATTATTAACTGGCATCACTGTGATGGTGAGGGAAAGGGCGGACCCCTGACTTAGTAGTGAACACTTACAAGCCTCTTAATTTTGACCATTCAGTACAGACTTGTTATTAGTATTTTAGTTGGAGATAGTATACATTTTGAAGTATCTGACCTAGCAATACTTTAATTTCCATTTTCTCCAGTAGTATAATATAGTGGTTAAGTGCATTGGTTTTGGCATCAGATAGGTCTGGACCCTAATGTTAGGTCTTTTACTTATTAGTTATTTAGACTTTGGGAAGACTACTTAATCTCTGAGTGATTTTCTTGTCTGTGAAATGAGAAGGATCACTGAACTGACACTAATGGAAAAAGCACTGTTAATATTAAATTGTCTACTGTGTCATATCCTTGGTCATGTCACAGGTGTTTAATACATGTTAGTTAATTATGTTGAAATCCAATAAGTGAGGGAGATTCTGGTACATTTAATAAAAGGCAAAAAGTGTCCTAAGTGATAGATTGAAAAATAAAAGTAAAAACTGATTGAATCAGAATGTATATGTGTATGTATAAGGCAACTATATGGAGAGTATAGTTAAAGACAGAAAAGAAGATGAGGAATTGAGATGTCAGCTCTGACTTATGTCTGCCCAGCTTACTTTGTATCAATATTATACATGGCAGTATTTTAATTCTAATCTTTCTTCAAAGGCTTGAGCCTTTCCCCTCCACCATTGGCTTTGGATTTAAAGGAACAAAACTAATTATAACATTCAAAGATACTGGGAGAGCATGAAATAACAAGATAATAAAAGGATATTTAAAGTCAGTTATTATCAGATCACAGTTGTCTGTGAGGATAGAGGGAAATAATGATATGAAAATCCAAAACATTTGCCTTTAGATATTTTGAAGGCAATTTGAATAAGAGTAACTGTTTATATGAGCTTGATAATAAGCACATATGACTTATAGTAGGAAGTCACCAAAGTCACTTACTTTCTAATTCTTGTTTATAAGTGTTAAAGTCTTTCATCAATACATAAATTTTCTCTTTAAAAAAATGAACAATTTGGGTCTTTTTCATGTAGTTTACCAGTTGATAAAGTAAATGGAGAAAGTGTAGGAGTCGTCGTTGGATACTGTTTGAATCCAACAGATTCAACACTTTAACTCAGAAGGTTTATGTGAGGAGAATTTGTAGAGATAATCTATGAATAGATGAGCCAGTTTATAAGTAATATAAATGAGGCAAATTTAAGTTACTAGTGCTGCCATCACCTTTTCCATTACTTATATGTGATAATTACTATCAAGAACTAACTTTCCCTCCCTCCCCTCCTTCCTCCCCTCCTCCCTCTGCCCCCATTCGTTCTTCTTGGCTTGTTTGTTCTTGTATTGATATTTAACACATTCTTATTAATTCAGGCTCTCAGGGTGTCTCCCGATCAAAAGCAGAGTCTCTGGAGTCCAAGTCCTCGATTTTGGTCAGTCAGTCTCATGATACCAGCACTTCAATAACCAGCAGCTGCTGGTCTTGGAGAGTCTCTCTGGAGAGGCTGCAGCTTACCCTGGGGACATAGACACACTGGTGGCACACACACTTGGGAACACTCTACCGCGTGAACACCACTGCTGGTGGCTGCCATCTGGCCCATTAGATTAAGAACACTGCTTGTTCTTAAACATGCAGGTTTATGTAGTATGTTCAGCATAGTTATATAGGATATAGGTTAGTCTTTATTAAAGGTGTTTATTTCTTTTATAATTTTTCTCATCTTGCATACTCTCGTGGATTTTAGGTTTCAATTTTAGGTTTAAAATTCTTGAAAAAGGACACCTTTAATTTGAAATACAATTGGAAACCTATTACAGTAGAGATTGTATATGACTTCTGGACATTTTTTCTAGTATTTGGTTTAAAGAAAACATTTTACTGCAACTCTGAGACAGGAACTCTTTTTCATTTTACAGATGAGACATTAACTAGTGAGGTTAGAGCAAGTATTAAAATTCTGTAAATCTGGCACAAAAACACATGGTCTTAACCTCTGTACTATTTGACTGTGAATACTTTGTAAGTACATCAGCACTATGTCTGCTTCTCTTTCCTCCCAATCCCTATCATCATCTTTTAGGTACATTTATCATCTTTTACTTTACTACCTCTCTTCTATGACTGATTTCTTCAGCTTCACCCTTCTTCTTTATAGGATTTTCTCTCATTCTTTGCACTGAAGACCTCTTTGAGGAAACTGTAAGAATATTTCTTGCTCTTAGGTGTCTAGAAAACCTGTTTTAGCAAAGGTGAACTTTGTAGTCAGGAATTATATTGAGGCTTAAACAATGCCTGCTTGCTTATCTGTTCTCCTCTTCTGGTTTTGATCAATGATGATTTACATATAAAAATATTCTTTTTCTTCTTGTACCTTCTGCCTTCAGTGTGGGATCATTTTACTTCTGCCTAAAGTATCAATACGTTGTTTAGGATTTACTTTAGTAAAGATCTTTTCTTGGTGATTGAGATTGATTTTTGTCTGAAAAGATTTCATTTCTGTCTTCTGCCTTATATGGCACTTCCAAGTCCCAGTTCTACAATCTAGGATTCTACAGGGCAGATTAGTCCCCTCCTCAGCTGTTGGGTTCCTTTGTGCACACACTCTAAGCTGAAGTTTTTTCCTTTACTTCACTCTCTGGAAATATGTGTTGAGGTCATCCATTGCTGATGAACCTTCTCCTGTTCTTTCTTCTTTTTTAAATAAATTTATTTATTTATTTTTGGTTGCGTTGGGTCTTCGCTGCTGTGCACGGGCTTTCTCTAGTTGCGGCGGGCGGGGGCTGCTCTTCGTTGCGGTGCACGGGCTTCTCATTGTGGTGGCTTCTCTTGTTGCAGAGCATGGGCTCTAGGCGTGTGGGCTTCAGTGGTTGCAGCACATGGGCTTAGTTGCTCCGAGGCATGTGGGATCTTCCCGGAACAGGGATCGAACCTGTGTCCCCTGCATTGGCAGGTGGCTTCTTAACCACTGCGCCACCAGGGAAGTCCCCTTCTCCTCTTTACTGTTGTATTTGTTTTCCTCCCTTATAGTAATTCTAACATAAGGATCTAGAAGAGAAAGAAGATAAACTTGTGTGCTTAGTTTGTAATACTGGAATAGAAGTCTTCATCAGTCATGTTTGAACTTACTTAATTGTGCTGTACTGAAAGAAACATCCCCTGCTTTAATACTTGAATTCCTCTGAGATCAGACCTTGCAGGCTCTTACTACCTTTTGCATTTCCCAGCATCAGTCAGTCATTCTTCAGATTCCTGAGCTTCATTTAATTTAGATTTTGAGTACCAGACTGTTCAGATTTTATCTTATATTTTAATTTAAAGAATTGCTAATTTCAAGAACTTTAGTTATGCTGTAACCATCTGTTTACCAGAAGTAATTGTAACTTAAACTGTTTAGCACTATTTCTAGCGTTCTTCATTGGCCTCTGTTTGAGATCATTATTCTTCATTTTCATTTTGACTTCATTTTGTTTTTCAGAAAAACTATATATTGGTGATGTAATTTGTGTCCTTATGTGCCTGAAAATATCTTTCTTAGCCTTAATATCTTGGGCCTTTGTAGGCAGCTGAGCAGTTGGAATGTTTGCCCTAGTAGATGAACATTCAGTGTTTAACTTTCAGAAAGATGAATCTTTTCTCACTTTGCTTTAGGTTCTTGTTGTGTTGGTTTGTTTGGTTTTTTTGGCCGTACCACACGGCTTGCGGTATCTTAGTTCCCTGACCAGGGATTGAACTTGGGCCCTGG
Source organism: Grampus griseus (assembly GCF_964374135.1). Taxonomy (NCBI): domain Eukaryota; kingdom Metazoa; phylum Chordata; class Mammalia; order Artiodactyla; family Delphinidae; genus Grampus; species Grampus griseus. Next base: position 43,951,911 of record NC_139019.1, read on the forward strand.
CAGTGAAAGCGCTGAGTCCTAACCACTGGACTGCCAAGGAATTGCCAGGTCCTTGTTCTTTAATCCTTTAGCATTACAGTAAATGACATACCATATAAGGTCGATAGTTTGAAGAGTTCGAAGTTCCAGATGGACTTCGAGAGTCCCTCCATGTCCCTAGGAGTCCTTGTTTAGTTTAGTTTTTGAGATAATGCAGTAGGAAGTTTGGTTTGTTTGACACAGGGCATCATCATATATATCTGTGCTACTCACCATCTCACAGAGTTGTATCTTAAGCTAATTTTAATTTAGTTTTTCTGCGATTTCTTTCTTTGAGTTAATTCTTTTCTTCTAAACTCTCCAACTGTGAAACTGATGCTTTCAGAGTTTTTCTAAGGGAAGAAAGACATACGTCTCTGCCATAATTGTGAATATGCTCACTGTAACATCTGTTTGATTACACATTGACTGATTAAACTCTAGGAGTAATTTTTCATATTTTAGCAACTGTGGGTGTACTGAGAAAAGCTTTCAGTTAGCGAATATTATTTCTAGTACTATCTTCAGAAGCCAGGACTGAGTTGGATCCCCTGTGACTTACACAATGCCTTCTGTGTAGTTTGGATGGCCAGTAAATATTTGAATGAATTGGTATTATGAAAACAATTCCCCTTTTCATTAGTCATAACTTAAGTAGGAATTTAGAAATAGAGGGACTGTAGTTTCTTTCTAATTAGTAATAACTTTATGAGTGAGATAAAAAGAATGAAGGAATTAGGAAAATTCTCTTTTCAAAATGGAGAAGAGGAAAATATATTTTATATTTCAAGTCTTAAGAGCCATTAGGATGAAATTTGTAATTTAAAAAAAATAATGAAAAGTATGCTAGAATGTAGTTAATTTTGACTGGGTCATAGTTAACCATTCTAGGAAACTAGCTGAATTCATCTTTGTTACTTGACATTGCTCAATTCTTGCTATGATTTGTTTGATTGTTTTAGCTTTATTTCTCAAGCAGGAATATAGTTCATAATTATTTTAGTCAGGAAGCAGCTGTAACTTTTAAATATAATCAAGTTTGGAATATACGATTCTTTTGGTAGTTTAATTTTATGCTAAAATTTAAACTGTGTAACTATTGCTCGTGCTTTATTTATGCAGAATATCCCCCGAATCCTAAATCTAGAACTCAAAGGATGCTGGTCATTAAGAAAGGTAATACAAAAGACTTACAGCTATCTGGATTCCCAGTAGTAGGAAATCTTCAGTCACAGCCAGTTAAGAATGGGACTGGTCCAAGTGTTTATAAAGGCTTAGTCCCTAAACCTGCTGCTCCACCTACAAAAGTAAGTTCTAAGTTGTTAAACGTGCAAGTTTTAAGTTGATTATCAATTGAATTACTTTGACAAAAAAAATTTCACGTTGAAGTGTGGGGGTATTGGTGGGCTGCTGATTTCTAAGTGGAAAGCGTCGTTGGCCCACTGTGTGTCATTGATTTTAATTGTCTTGTAAGTGGCTTGTGTGTTTGTCCATGTATGTTTTATTATTTTAGTAGTCAGTAGTAAATGAAATCTATAAATACTTGTTTTGCAAGATGTATCTGTGATATATTTACTTAATAATAATGTATAAAATGCTCTGTCCTTCGTGTTCAGTTTTAGGTTTTTGAAACTCGGTCACTTGTGTTTTCTTGGTATTACGCAAAAGAAACCTAACTTAAGGTTTATAAAACTTTGCAAAAACAGCAATGTAGTTAGATGTTTTATCTGAATACCAGGTTTTGATTTTATTTGTAAAAAAAGATGGAAGAGAACCATGTAGAAATGATTAAGGTATAATACAAAAATAATTGTTTTTATGAGCCACATTTAGTCATCTTTATGTGTTCAGTTTGTTTTCTCTCTCTTCTATATACTCTGTTTTAGATACACATTAACGTTTGTGTGTTTTTCTTTAGCCTACACAGTGGAAAAGCCAAACTAAAGAAAATAAAGTTGGGACTTCTTTCCCTCATGAGTCTACATATGGTGTCGGAAACTTTAATACTTTTAAATCAACTGCCAAGAATTTTAGTCCATCAACAACTTCAGTGAAAGAGGTATGGCATTTAAAATAACTCCTGAGTCGGGCTTCCCGGGTGGCGCAGTGGTTGAGAGTCCACCTGCCGATGCAGGGGACACGGGTTCGTGCCCCGGTCCGGAAAGATCCCACATGCTGCGGAGCGCCTGGGCCCGTGAGCCATGGCCGCTGGGCCTGCGCATCCAGAGCCTGTGCTCTGCAACGGGAGAGGCCACAACAGTGAGAGGCCCGAGTACCGCAAAAAAAAAAAAAAAAAAAAATTACTCCCGAGGAGCGAAATGTGTCTTAATCATGGTAATTTAATCAACAGTGAACAAAAGGCATAGATGCATTAAATGAATGCATTAAAATGAGATATTGTAGTTCTTTCAGAAAACTTGATTCAGATACTTCCCTCCGTTTGCTAACTTTTTTTGCAGTTTAAGTAGGGATAATTTTTAAAATTTCTAACAAAATTTCCAAATGTCCTAAAATGTAGAGAAAATCATACAGTGAAACACCCATATACTTATCAACCAGAAAGAGTAATTTTTAAGAGAAGAATTATGAAAACGGGTATTTTGACTTTTGACACAGAGTTATGCTATGCTGTCTGATTGAACCTTGACTAAAAATAAGGATTTTTATTATATAATCTTCTTTTGGGGATGATGGACACTAAGAGAGGGCAGAGAGGAGGAAGAAGAGGGAAAGGTGCATATTATTATTTTACTGACCTTGAAGTAGCTTACGTGTTTCTTTCTCATTTGGCCAGCTTTCTGAAACTTGTAGATCAGGGACTTCCCTGCCCAGTTCAGGGTCAAAAGACACTTGTGACTGTATTGTTATAACTGAGATTGGTCTGGGTACTATAGTGGAACATTATAACCCCTCATACACTAGTTCTCAATCATAGAATTTTAGAACTCTGATGGAAGGACAAGCATTCTCAGCTGGTCGGTTGTGGCTTAAATTCTGTAGACGTTATTGCCAACAGTTAAGCATTTTGGTTTATTCCCATGGCTTAAAATACCTGTGACACAGAATTCTAACATTCTCTTTTCTTTTGTACTCCACTGTCAAAATGGACTCCAGTACATGTTCTGTTACTGTCCCCTCCTGCTCTTCCACAAAAGTTTTCCCTCGTAAAACACTATCTGATAAACTCAATGTGTACCTGTGTGTAAAGAATTATAATACGTATGGGAAGCTGTTACGAACCTTAGAACTCTGTGGAACACAATTTTAAAAACTGCTTTTTTTTTTGAATTATAGAAATGTTTAAGCAGTTTCAGGATTCATTTTATAAAATAGTATTTAAAGTCCTAATTTAGAATCATAGTTCTTGGTATTATCAGACCTTAATTGTTTTGGGGATAAAATTTTTATGTTTACTCATTCAGTAGGATAGATAAAAATGGCAGTCATAGTGGAAAACAGAGTTTAAAATAGAATTTAAAATCAATTTTGTATTGGGAAGAAGGTGAAATAGAAAGTTATGGTAGTTGTAAACTTTATATTGATATTAGTTCTCTGTCTACATTTATCAACATTTTTGATTTTTTTTCTTAGTGTAATCGCTCAAATTCCTCTTCACCTGTTGACAAACTTAATCAGCAGCCTCGTCTAACCAAACTGACACGTATGCGCACTGATAAGAAGAGTGAATTTTTGAAAGCATTGAAAAGGGACAGAGTAGAAGAGGAACATGAAGATGAAAGCCATGCGGGCTCAGAAAAGGTAATTGAACTTGCAGTGTAATTCTTGGTTTGACATTAGCATGTCATTGGAATAGGTGGGCCAATATTATTTATTTAGGACCTTTGAATATTTTCATATTTCTGAAAGCAAGGCTAGCTAGCTATTTGCATAAATAATGAATTCATTTCTAAAATAGATTTTTCTTACTCTGTAGTTCCTGAGCAAAAATGAAATTAAAAAAAATTCCCGTTCATGTTCGTGTTTTCCCCATCTTGCCTACCTTTATTTATCCTGTTAGTTTTCTCTTTATTGAATAGATGTGAATACATAGAGTCAGAAAGCTGTTAGTACCCTTCACAACTTAGTTTTACATCTTATGAAATTGTCTCCTAAATGATTATATAATCATTACAGTTGTTTTATCAATGAAAATCTAACCAGGATCTATTAAAGTTTTTTTTTTAAACAATTCTATTCTCTAACTCATTTTTTTTAACCCTTCAAAAATCAGGATGACGACTCATTTAATTTGCATAACAGCAATAGTACTCACCAAGAAAGGGATATAAACCGAAACTTTGATGAAAATGAAATTCCACAAGAGAACGGCAATGCCTCGGTAATTTCCCAACAGATCATTCGGTCTTCAACCTTCCCACAAACTGATGTTCTTTCTAGTTCACTTGAAGCAGAACACAGGTTAGTGTTTTTGCGTTTGTCTCTACCCAGAATTTTGATTTTATTATAGAAAGTTGATTTATTTTTTAACAGCTTCATTGAGATATAATTTATATACTATAAATTTTTTACTCAATTCACTAATTTTTGGTGTATTTGTGTAACTGTCACCACAGTCTAATTTTAGAACATTTCTTTCACTCCAAAAAGAAACACTGTGCTCATTTACAGTTACTCCTCATTGTTACTCTCTGTCCTTAGGTAACCACCAGTCTGCTTTCAGTAATACTTTATCAAGGTTCATCCATGGTGTATAGCATGTGTTTCTCTGAAAATTGAGTGATATTTCTTTTCCATGGCTTCAAATTTTCTGTAATTTTTTTTTTTTGATTGCGGAATCTCAGTTCCCAAACCAGGGATCGAACCTGGGCCACAGTAGTGAAAGCCTGAATCCTAACCATTAGGCCACCAGTGAACTCCCTGTAAACTTTGATTCTTAAGTTACATACACATTTAAGTACTCATATTGCTTGATTTAACAACTTAGGCATCAGTGATACAGTTCTCAAGGATGACAGTTTTTTTGTTAAAAAATATATGAAATAGGCACATATATTACTATTATTATCAAGTTTCAGTATGTCGTCAAGGTATTGAGGATAGCTTCAACATCAGAGGGGTAGTTGTTACCTTGTCTAAGCACCAAATGAATTAATAGAAATGAGTGCCAGAGAAATTCAAGGGAGTTTTGGGGTAGATAGCATTATGGTTTGAGTACCAGTCAGAGTTTTAATTGGGACCTAAATTAAATCTTAAAGGGTGAGACAGTATGGGCAAGGGTACTGGGTAGTCATTTTGGAATAAAAAGGGGCATGAAAGGATATTTAGAGTTGAACACATACCTAGTTTGTTTTAGGGTTAGTGAATAGAATATCTTGACAGGAGTGTGGAGTCCTTAATGGAATTAGAGATAAATTGAAAAGGCAGGGCCTTAGAGATCTATTCAAGCTCTTTCAATGCTTCAGATGAAGAAATAGCTCAGGGAAGTGAACAGATTAGCCTGTGTCTTATACCTGGTTTGTGGAGAGTAGGATTTGTGACCCAGTCTTCCACTTCTAGTCCTATCCTTTTTCTAATGTAAGGAATTTGAATTTGTGGTCATGGTGTTAAGGTTAAGGAGTTTGTTCTTTAGGAAGTGGGAAGCCATTGAAAATATTTAGTGGAGGGTGGTAATTGTGAAAATGGTATCAGGGTGATTTGGTAATAATTTGAAAGAGAATGGGAAGAAATGCTAATGAAAAGGCAAAGTGCAGATCACTGTTGTGGTGTATTCTTAATTGTGGGGAATAGGGAAATACAGAGTTTTTGTTTTGAAAGCTATTCTAGAAACAGTTAACAGTTACAGCCCTTGGAGGGAAGTGGAAAGAGGAGAGAATAGACAGTTAGGAATACTTGTTTTTCATAAAATTTGAAATAATTTGTTCCCTCTGCATTATTATTTAGTTATGATTCAGTTTTTAAAAGTGAAACAAGTAAAAGTAAGGATCTAGTGAAAGGTGTGAGATTGTTTTTACCAGTCTAGATCTGTAGACTCTGGACTGGGTGGCATTGAGAATGGAAGTGCCATTCCACAGGGAGGCCATAGGTTACAGTGAAGACAAAGCATTAAATGATTAAAAGAAATGTGAGAAATAGTAATTAACAGTGATGATGACTACGACATTTTAGTTCAGAGGCAGCAGAGTTTGGTGCAATGTATATTAACTTAGGAGGCAAAAAACCAGAATTCTGCTTCTTTGTTTGCTGTCAAGTAGGCAAATTGTTTTTACTTAAGAGATCCTGGTTCTTCATCTGTAAAATATGGGTATAGTGTTACATTTTCTTTCCAGTCTCTGAGCACTTTTATGAGATTGTTTGAAAATGTGTAAAGGCTACAAAGTAGCCAATATGTGACAGGTTCAATTTGAAAGATGAGTTAGATGTAAAAAGGAGTATGTTTAAGGGATGTAATTATGGAATCTTAAAAAAATATGGTTCTGAAGAACATAGGGGCAGGACAGGAATAAAGACAAAGACGTAGAGGATTGATTTGAGGACACAGGGAGGGAGAAGGATAAGCTGGGACGAAGTGAGAGAGTGGCACTGACATATATACACTACCAAATGTGAAATAGATAGCTAGTGGGAAGCAACCGCATAGCACAGGGAGACCAGCTCCGTGCTTTGTGACCACCTAGAGGGGTGGGATAGGAAGGGTGGGAGGGAGACGCAAGAGGGAGGGGATTTGGAGATATATATATACGTACAGCTGATTCACTTTGTTATACAGCAGAAGCTAACACAACAATGTAAAGCAATTATACTCCAATAAAGATGTTTTAAAAAAAACAACAGTATAATCAGACTAGTACAAGATATGTGGCCATATAAGAAACAGAAGCTTTAAAGGCTCTAAGTCAAATGCAGCATGGCTACAGTATTCTTGTTTGCCCAACTAGAGAAAGTGGTTGATTCCCTGTTAATCTTTTTTTTTTTTAACTGAAGTATAGTTGATTTACAATGTGTTAGTTTTTGGTGTACAGCAAACTGATGCAGATTCTTTTTCATTACAGTTTATTACAGGATACTGAATATAGTTCCCTGTGCTATACAGTAGGACCTTGTTGTTTATCTATTCTTTTTTAAAATTAATTAATTTTTGCCTGCATTGGGTCTTTGTTGCTGCATGCGGGCTTTTCTCTAGTTGCGGCGAGTGGGGGCTACTCTTCATTGCGGTGCGTGGGCTTCTCATTGCGGTGGCTTCTCTTGTTGCGGAGCACGGGCTCTAGGTGCACGGGCTTCAGTAGTTGCGGCACGTGGGCTCAGTAGTTGTGGTGCACCGGCTTAGTTGCTCCGCAGCATGTGGGATCTCCCCGGACCAGGGCTCGAACCCGTGTCCCCTGCATTTGCAGGCGGATTCTTAACCACTGCACCACCAGGGGAGTCCGTCTTCGCAAAACTTTTAATCTTTTGAGCGAAGAACTGTTACAGGTACTTTTTATAGTCTTCCAGGGAGTTGAAGTTTTTTCCGTTAAGAGAATTTTGTAAAGACCAAAATAAATGGAAATCTGAAGCTGCAATGTCTGGTGAATATGGCTGATGAATCAGAACTTCCCAGCCAAGCTGTAACAGTTTTTGCCTGGTCAGCAAAGAAACACGTGGTCTTATGTTATCCTGATGGAAGATTATGCATTTTCTGTTGACTAATTCTGGATGCTTTTTGTCGAGTGCCGTTTTCAGTTGGTCTAATTGGGAGCAGTACTTGTTGGAATTAATCGTTTGGTTTTTCGGAAGGAGCTCATAATAGAGGACGCCCTTCCGATCCCACCAACTACACAACATCACCTTCTTTGGATGAAGACTGGCGTTTGGTGTGGTTGGTGGTGGTTCATTTTGCTTGTCCGATCTCTTCCATTACACATTGCTGTACGGTATCTACTTTTCATCGCCCGTCACAATTTGTTTTAAAGACGGAATGTTTTCGTTGTTAATTATTAAGTAGAGAATCGCATGTGGAAATATGGTCAAGAGGGTTTTTTTTCTTCCGCTTAACTTACGTGGAACCCAAACATCAAAGCGAGTAACATAACCACGCTGGTGCAAATGATTTCCAGCGCTTGATTTAGATATTTTGAGTATGTTGGCTATCTCCCACATGGTATAACGTTGATTGTTCTCAGTGTCTCGATTTGATCGCTATTGACTTCAACTGGTCTACTTCACCATGGAGCATCGTCCAGCGAGAAATCTCCAGCACGACACTTCTCAAACCTCTTTTGACACGTTTGATCAGTCACAGCACCTTCTCCATACACTGCACAAATCTTTTTGTGCTTTTCAGTTGCGTTTTTATCTTTCGTGAAATAATACAGCATAATATGCCAAACATATTCTTTGTTCCATCTTCACTGTTAAAATGGCTACACAAAAATTCACCAATTTTGATAAGCTTTTTTTAAAATGCATGTTGAATATGACAGCTGTTACAATACAGTCTAACAAAATTGTTTCAAAAGAAGTTAAAGACAACTAAGCGCTACTAGAGCCATCTTACAGAAAAAAAACCGAACGAACCTTTTGGCTAACCCAATAAAATGGATCATGTTTTCTTGCTCACAGTGTCAAAGGAATTATCTTACTTGGGTTAAGTTCTAAATTAAATTTATTCTTTCCCCCCTTTCCAGATTGTTAAAGGAGATGGGCTGGCAAGAAGACAGTGAAAATGATGAAACATGTGCTCCCTTAACTGAGGATGAAATGAGAGAATTCCAGGTTATTAGTGAACAGGTAAGAAGAGCTGAATCATATAAGTTTACTTTAAAAATTGCCCTTCCTTAATCAGAACAACATATAACTAAGCATTTTGGGGGGGGTGGGGAGAAAGAAAGTTTTACAGTTTTATTTAGGAATTTGTTAAACATCACACTGTAGGTCAGATTTGCCTTTCTTTTAAATAGGTCTGCAATGCTGACTTCTTTAAATCCATGGATCTGCAGTGCTTAGGAATTAGTGTAAAGAATATGTCTGATTTGTCACTTTTCAGGTATTTAAAAAATGACTTGGGGATAAGAAGTAGCAGCAGTAGCTTTGCCAAATGTAGCTTCATTTTTTTATCCTTTGCACAGGAATATTTTATATTCTAGAACATCTTTTTTTTTAATGTCTTAATAGTTGCCGTTTTGAAAGAATATTCCTTAGAAAATGTACAGTAGAGTGTCAGGGAGTTGAGATTTTTCTTTTTCAAATCCATTATAGTTTTTTAAAATAGTTCTGGTCATGCAGAAGTGATTTTCTATACGGAGATATTATAATTTATATTATAATCTTCAAAACACTTCTTAAATGTTTTGAATGAAATCTTTGAGGAAATTAGTTACATTTACTTCATAATAAAATAGACTTCATCGTCCTAATTAAAAATTTGTGGCAAAATACGCATAACGTAAAATTTACGATTTCAGCTATTTTTAAGTGTACAGTTTTGTGGCATTAAGGTACATTGACATTTTTATGCAGCCATTACCACCACTCACCTCCAGAGCTCTTTTCATTTTGTAAAAGTGAAACTCTGTACCCATTAAACGATAACTTCATTCTCTGCTCCCCCAACCCTGGGAAACCACCACTCTACTTTCTGTCTCTGTGAATTTGTCTGGGTTCCTCATATAAGTGGAATCATGCCGTATTTGTCCTTTTGTGACTGGCTTATTTCACTTAGCAGAATGTCTTTGAGATCATCCATGTTGTAGCATGGGTCAATCAGAATATCCTTTTTTTAAGACACAATAATCCATTATATGTGTATGTACCACATTTTGTTTATTCATTCATTGATGGACACTTGGATTGCTTCCACCTTTGGCTATTATAAATAATGCTGCTGTGAACATGGGTGTATAGGTATCTGTATCTATCTATATCTATCTACCTATAGATAGATACCTATACACCCATGTTCACAGCAGCTTTTATATCTATAGATAGATAGGTAGTCTATAGATAGCTGTAGACTCTATCGATATCTGTAGAGTCCCTGTTTTTAATTCTTTCAGGTATTTACCCAGAAGTAGAATTGCTGCATCATATGGTTATCTATTATTAACTTTTTGAAAAGCTGTCCTACTGTTTTTCTGTAGTAGCCACACCATTTTACATTCCCACCAGTGGTGCTCTCTTCCCTCTCATTTCTCATATTTTTTTCCCAACACCATTTGTTGAAAAAGACTGTGCTTTCTGTATTGAATGGTCTTGGCACCCTTGTTAAAAATCATTTGTATATGCAGGGGTTTGTTTCTGGGCTTGCTATTCATTGGTCTTCAGTTCTGTTTTTGTGGTGGGTTTTTTTTCCCTATAAATTTATTTATTTATTTTTAATTTTGGCTGTGTTGGGTCTTCGTTGCTTCACATAGGCTTTCTCTAGTTTCAGTGAGCGGGGTTACTCTTCGTTGTGGTGCACGGGCTTCTCATTGCGGTGGCTTCTCTTGTGGAGCACGGGTTCTAGGTGTGCGGACTTCAGTAGTTGCAGCACATGGGCTCAGTAGTTGTGGCTCACTGGCTCTAGAGTGCAGGCTCAGTAGTTGCGGTGCACAAGTTTAGTTGCTCCATGGCATGTGGGATCTTTCCTGACCAGGGCTCGAACCCGTGTCCCCTGCATTGGCAGGCAGATTCTCAACCACTGTGCTACCAGGGAAGTCCCTTCAGTTCTGTTTTTATGCCAGTGCCACATTGTTTGGATTGCTGCAGCTCTGTAATATGGTTTTTTTGGGTTTGTTTTTTGTTTTAAAGGATGGAGGAGGCTATGTTTAGTGTTGAGGTCAGCTAAATTCAGGACCCTGGGAAAGCCAGGACCTTTGTCTTTTTTTTTTTTTAAATAAATTTATTTATTTTTGCCTGCATTGGGTCTTGTTGCTGCGCGTGGGCTTTCTCTAGTTGTGGCTAGAGGGGGCTACTCTTTGGTGGGGTGCGCTGGCTTCTCACTGCGGTGGCTTCTTTTGTTGTGGAGCATGGGCTCTAGGTGTGCTGGCTTCAGTAGTTGTGGTGCGTGGGTTCAGCAGTTGTGGCTTGCAGGCTCTAAAGCGCAGGCTCAGTTGTGGCGCACGGGCTTAGTTGCTCTGCGGCATGTGGGATCTTCCCAGACCATGGCTCAAACCTGTGTCCCCTGCATTGGCAGGCGGATTCTTAACCACTGTGCCACCAGGGAAGTTCTGTAATATGTTTTGAAATCAGCAAGTATGAAACTTCCAACTTTGCTCTTCTTTTCAAAAGAGTGTTTTGGCTATTCTGGAATCCCTTGAGCTTTTAGAAGAGTTTTAGGATGGGTTTTTCTGTTTCCGCAAAAAAATACCTGTGAGATTTGATAGGGATTACATTGAATCTGTAGATTGTTTGTGGTAATATTTGCATCTTAACAATGCTAAGTCTTCTAATCCGTGAGTATGGGATGTTTGTTAATGTATTTTAAATGTCTTTCAGCAGTGTTTTGTAGTTGTCAGTGTAGAAGTCTTTTACCTCCTTGGTTAAGTTTATTCCTTATAATTAAGAATAAGTATTTTTTCTTTTTAATGCTATTATAAATAAAATTGTTTTCTTTTTTTAAGAATTGTTTTCTTAATTTACTTTTTGGATTGTTCATTGTTACAGAAATGCAGCTGATTTTTATGTATTGGTTTTATGTCCTGCAACTTTGCTACGTGTGTTAGTTCTCACAGGTTTTTAAATAGAATTTTTAGGTTTTTTACATATAAGATCAGGTTGTCTGTAAACAGATAATTTTACTTCTTTTCCACTTTCATATTTCTTCCTTCCCAGTTAATGTAAATTTTTTATTCAGAAGTTAGTGAACCATGTTATTTTTCACAAGCTGATGATGGGTAATACTTCTGAAGGATTTTTTTTGTTATGTTTATTATATTGTCCAATTTACAAACAAGAAGTTCACATTAGGTGTGCAGTTGGGTGAGTTTTGACAAATGTATATAGCTGTATGACTGTGATCCCCAAAAGTTCCACATTGTCCCTCTTTGCATTTAGTTCTTCCACTCCCAGCTCCAGCCCCTGGCAGACACTGATTATTTGCTTTCTGTCCCTATAGTTTTGCCTTTTGCCTTTTTTTTCCTGGATACCTTTTTTTTTACATTAATTTTTATTTGAGTATAGTTGATTTACAGTGTTGTGTTAGTTTCTGCTGTACAGCAAAGTGAATCAACTATACATACACATATATCCACTCTTTTTTAGATTCTTTTCCCATATAGGTCATTACAGAATATTGAGAAGAGTTCCCTGTGCTATACAGTAGGTCATTATTAGTTATCTATTTTATATATAGTAGTGTGTATATGTCAATCCCAATCTCCCAAGTTACACAGTTTTACTAATTGAACCATATTATTGTTATAGTCCTGGATCTGGTTGCTTTCATGCTTTTGAAACTCACCCATGTTTCGTGAGTAGTAGCCCATTGTGTGGGTTTGCCATTTTGTGTATCTCTTTGAAGGATTTGTTTTGAATCTGAAGAAAGGCATCAAGAAAAACCACTTAATACCATTACCATAAGGTAGTAGTCAAGGAAAACATAATATTGCCTGACCAAGATAATTGGCTTTAAAACCCTGTTATGACTGGGGCAGGTAGATAAAACCCTATTGATAATAAAATAATTAACTGATATAAAAAATTTGTGCATACTGTGGGTTGGAGAGCAATGGCATGTAAGTATAATGTCCATTTTTTAAAAAACTAAAGATAAAGACATGGGTATATTTATGTTAATGATGACATGTCATTTGACATTTAGATGCCTAAAAAACCATTGGGGCCTGATGCTGTTTATAAAAGTATTCATATTGTATCTGGTAACAGTTGAGAATCTGAGTTTAATCTGAGTTTTATTCTCCTCAAATTCTGCAAACATTTAAGTGTTCACTATGCCCAAGATTTTAGAGTTTATAGAGATGAGCTCCTTCATAGTGCTGCAGTTTAATGAAGACAGGTAGATTCCCACATAAAGCAGAATGTGGTATAGCAGTTTTCAAAATATTTAAGGTGAGGACAGGAGAGAGAGAGAGTGTCATGCAAATTCATCAAATGTTTCTTGAGGTCCTATTCTAGAGTGCTGGGAAAACAAAAATTTTTGCCCACGTAGAATTTACATTAATTAATTAATCTAGAGGTCAGCGCCAGTTGCAGTGATCTGAAAAAGCATAACTGAGTTGGGTTTGAATTGGCCTTTGTCAGGTAAGATGAGGGAATGACATTCCTGGTGTAGGGAGTGAACAAAGGCAAAAGTAAGAGTTCAGGGTATGCTGGGGTTCAGAGTGGCTGGAGCATGGGGTAGAAAGATTTTAATGAAAGATCTTGATAACAGTAATAAGTAGGGTGAGTCTAAGTCCTAGTTTGCCTTGGAGAGTCCCAGTTTATGCATGTTAATCCCACTGTATTTGTTAATGGCACATGTTTACTCATTCTCAAAAGTGCCCTAGTTTGAATGATAAATTAACGTGGCCTCCCTAATTGTGAGTAACGTCATGTGAGCTCTTAATGCCCTCTAGGTAATTGTGCTAAGTGCATTTTTGTAGTATTTGTATGAAGTCGGTAATATCATTAGTCCTGCTGTGTAGACGACACAACTTAATTGCCTCATAGTGGTTGGGTAACTTTCTCTAGGTCTGTACAGTGTATATCATTAGTGGAGTTGGAAGTTGAGCCCAAGTCTGGCTGACTTCATAGCCTGTGCCTATAACTGTGATATAAGGTTGAAAAAACACATTGTGGTCATATTAAGGTTTTTGTATGCCATGTCAGGAGTATAGATTGTGTTTTATTATAGGAAACCTTTTGAGGTATTTTTAGGTATGTGAAACCATTTGTACATGTGGAAGTACAGGTATAGTGTAAGGTATATTGGAAGTGTAATTGTGAAGACTAGGATCAGGATGGTTAGTTGGGAATATATTGTAATAATTAGGGAAGGGGTAAATGAGAGCCTGAAGTAGAGAAATGACAGTAAAATGTGGTCTTGATGAGACTGAGATCTGAAATAGAATCAGCAGGATTTTGAAATTTCAACTTATGAACTGATAATTATATCATTATTATAGACAGGAATGGAGGAGGAGGAGCTGGTTTTAGGAGACTGTATATATATATATATACACACACATATGTATGTATATGTATAATTCTATGTATTTTATATAAATACATGTATATGTAAAATAGACGTGTGTGTGTGCGTGTGTATTTCCCCCCCACGCACCCCCACCCCCTGGGTGGGGGGAGGGTTCAGGCATTTAGAGAAATCAGAGATAAAGATCAGATTTGGTTTTTATCATAATTGTCCACAGTTGATTTTAAGCTGTGGAAAGATTAGGTGGCACTGGGTGATAAATCATGTGAAGCAAGGATAGAACTTTGAGGGATTAGAAAGGTGTACCTTTAAGAGAGAGATGAGGCGTATTTGTAACCATCACAGTGTCTGAGAACGGCAGAGACTGAGAACACTGAGAACATGGCTTTTGTTTTTCTTAGTAAAGTTGGTGGTGAGGTCATTTGTTCAAAGTAAAGGGAGGTAGCTAAATAGGGAGGGAAAAAGGAAAATTGAGAGCTAATAAGACTCTAGACTTGTTATTTCTAGTTATCAAGGTCTGTAGCAAAATTAGCTGTGATGTAAGTTGCCCTTTGGGTTTGGATCTTACCCTATCCTTATGACTTAAAAAAGCCCTCTAGACTATGATACCTATAGATAGTTCCAAATATTAACTTATTATATAACTGGATTTGGTCTTAACAGAAATTTGTATTTCTCATTTTGATAAAACTTACCAGAGTCTCAGACATTTTTCTTACTTATACCATACTTACCATACTAACCCTTCAGTTCTGATTTTCAGAAATAACTTATTATTTTTTTCAATATCTTAATCTCTGTGGTTAAGCAAAGGCCTCTGTTTGATTTTGTTACCTTGTACTTACCTTATTTGAATACTCATTACTTACTGGAGTATTTTGTATTCTGGTTATTCTGCAGAGTATGAGTAAAGCGGATTGTGGGGTATGTTAATAGCCTAGTTAGGTCAGAATAATAAAAATAACAGCTGTAGCTTAATGGTTGCTGATTATATTGTAGGCAGTGCCTGAAGATACTTATTACAGTTCTCATTAAGGAAATGAAAATTTGGGAAGGTTAATTCCTTAACAAGTGACAGACTTAGAATTCACACATACCCTGTCTGGATCCAAAATCTTTTCACTAGACTAGTACTATACACCATATACATATATACATATACATATACATATACATATATATATATATATATTTTTTTTTTTTTTAATAGTGGTTTGGTAAGTTATAAATGCAGTTCTCCCAAAGGTAGTGATTTATTCATAGGAAATACTTTGTTATATTGGTTGGATCAATTACCTATATCTAACTAGTTTTTCAAAAATGATATCATAATCTATGGAGTTTTATTACCTTTATTGCATTCATGGGTACATTTGATTATTAGAGCATTCTTAATTTGTAGTAACTCTTGGAGGATAGTTTATTTATTCCATTTATTTTTGTTGACATTTTAGTTACAGAAGAACGGTCTGAGGAAAAATGGTATTTTGAAAAATGGCCTGATCTGTGACTTCAAGTTTGGACCCTGGAAAAACAGCACTTTCAAACCCACTATTGAGAATGATGACACAGAGACAAGTAGCAGTGACACATCAGATGACGACGATGTGTGAAGGATTTCCTAACAGCTTTAGAAATTTTAGTGTGATACATCTCTCATACAGTTTGGGGTGAATTGTAAAAATGAAGAACTATAATTTATGTAGTAAAATACCCCATTAGAAGATGATTTTTTTGGGGAACTTCAATATGAAGAAAACCAAGAATGTTGTGTTGGGCTGTGTTGAACATTATTTCTTTGTTAAATGAATGTTGTAGAAATGAGGACTTTGGTTGATCCAACATTGACTTTCTTCATCACTGCAGCATTTCTCTGACTAGCAATGTGACGATGTAACAAATGAGATTTTCTCATTTAATAATAAAAAAATTGTGTAATGTTTTGCAAAGCTTCTGTCTTAAAATGTCCAGGTCTTAAGAAAAAAGGCAGCTTACACTGTTTTGCTTGCAGAGTCATATCTTTTTCGTACAGTGGAAATCCTCAAGTCCACTTTGTGCGGCTCCCCCCCCTCTCACCCCTCCCCCCTGCAAAAAAAGGACAATGTAGCATGTTGGCTAAAACTGGAGCAAAGTGCACTAAAACATTAATTTCCTGAACTCAACTATTGTACTAGTCACCTTTTAAAACATAAATTGCTCTTTAGCCATTTGTAGTTCAGTAAATGTTACAGCAAAGACTTGCCACATTTTCTTCCAAATTTTAAGAGGTGATTTTCAAGAGCTTTATTTGGGTATGTTGTCAGACCAGGATTTTCAGAGTTGATGGAAAAGAGTCTTGTGGGAAAACTTATTTTGATAAATTATTACACATGCAGAAAAACTGATCACACTGACTGGATCTGTCCACAACATGAAAAATAAACTGGATTTTCAGAATATTGTCGTTCTCTGTAGTGTTAAAGGTATTGGTCTGTAAACATAATGTGGTTTATTCACTTATTAAAACAAAGTTAAACTTTATTAAAGATGGTGATTACCTTTTGAGTTTAGAGAAAGCAAGCTATGGAAAATAGCTTTTTTATTATCAATTGCTTAACAAGTTTATTAAATGAATGTTAACCACTTTATTTTTCATTTGCACATTAATTTTAGAATCATTTCTGTTTACTGCTCACTGGAAGAGTAATTTTGCTCTTTTTTTTTTGTATTTTAGATTTTTCTGATTTTGTTTATCCACATTTACTTTAGCTTCCTCCATCCCACTCCCATGTTTAAATATATTCTGATTGTAAAGAGCATAATCTTAGAGCAAAAATGTTTTCGGTTTTATGTCTGATTGAGGTAATCCTCAAGATTTTTAAATTGTGTTTTCTCAGAAGGCTTCAGTGTTTTTGCTGTTTCCCTTTCAGTAATCCTACCCAAGTTTCCCAGCTTCCACCAGAAGCCAGATTTTTTTGGTTTACACTGAGACTGGTGGTGTTGGGGAAATTTAAATAAAACACAATTTCAACCCCACAAAACTTATGGAGGGTGGCTTAGAGTGGTAACAAAGTATTAAATATATCTTAAAGTTATCATTTAAAATCAGCTTTTATTATACAATATGCCACAGTCAGTCCAGTCACTTAAAGTAAAATGTAGCATTAGCCACAAGAGAACCTGAAAGTATGCTTTCACAAAGCGCTGTCAGTATCATATTGAATGTTTTGGGGACTCTTAGATTTCACTATTTCGTTTATGGGTTAATAAAATCTATCAGATGCAAATTGTATTTGCTAACACAAGCTAGAAGGGATCTGAGAAAAGTGGTTTACATTTGAAATCTAATTTAATGTGTTTTCTAAATAGCTTTCAGAAAATATTCTGGAATTTTTAATTTTTTGGCATTTTCTGCTTTCTATTCAGATAATTTTTTTTCTTTTTTGCCTTAACTCTTTATCAGCAGTTATTGTTTACTGTGCATTCACACATTGTCATTGAATGTGTTTAGTGTGGCAAGACACAACAGTGTGATTATGTGTTACATTATAGCCTTAACTAGTTTGGCTACTGAGTGGGTGGAGGCATACAAATGTATTTTGATAGAATGGTTAAAGCTTAGCATAATTTTAAGTTGCTGTTGAAATACGGGCAGCTGGTAGAGTTTGAACTGTATTGTTTGAAAGGGAGCCCACAAGTAGTATAGAAACTAGTTACATTGTACATTTAGTGTGAAATTGCCAAACCCAGGACATAGAGGCCTGAAAAAAAAATTTACTACTTTTAATTGCTTCAAACTCAGTTTCTCTGCAGCAAATTCTTTTTTACAACCACTTTATTGTGGTATAAATTGGCATAAACTACATATTTAAAGCATATAATTTGATAACCTTTGACTTGTGAAACTATTGCTGCAGCTAAGGGTAGTGAATATATGTCAGGCTGAAAAGCTTTTTAGTGTTTCCTCCTTTGTGATCCTTCCTTTTTACTACTCTCCTGTCTTCCCAGCCTTTTTTTTTTTCTTTTTTTTAATGAGCAAAATTCTTATGGTAATGGGTTTAAAATAGCATTTCCAAAATTGTATCTTGTTTTATATTAAGGGTTAGAATAACTTATTTCCATAAATAATTTTTATTAAAGTTAAAATGTAGAAGTGTTAATCTAAAAATACTCAGATCGACTTGATAATATTAGGTTTACCTTAATTACAGTTCAGTATGTTGAAGGGCTTGGTATCTAAACATTTTTAGTTCCTTTTGCTAGTGTTTATATGTAATGATGTTAGAACATGATTATATAAACATTTTAAACTTATTTAGGAAGAAGTTTAAATAATAATGTCTTAAATAACTTATTGACCCTCCCCAAAATATAATTGACCTTAACCTGACATCAGATTCTACTGGGATGATCCATAATCTTTTACTCCAAAAGTTTGTGAAAGATGTTTTATTAAAATGTGCTTTTATTAGAATTCAGATACTTGGATTAGAAAAGGCACTTGTGAAATTTTTCTTCGAAGTGAGATTTTTATTTTGGCTTATAAACTTAGGGATATATTGCTAGGCTTTTAAATAATAGAGTATCACCAATTGTGAGAGGTGGATATTGTGACTTTTCTTTTGCACAGTCGTGTTTCTGGAGGTTATAATCCTTACTTCGCTGTTGAGGAATGAGTGAGCAGAGCATTTCAAGCAATAGTAAAATCCCTAAAACCTCCAAGTGCTGCAGAGAAGTTTTGATCCTACTTTGTTATTTAATGTTAATTTCCTGCCTTAGGGCTGAATGCTAGAATTTAGAAAAATGATGGCGCTCCCAAGAGAGCTTTGATTATTTTAATATATAATTCTGGGTGCTATCTAACACATGGACCTGAAAAGTTAGTAGTTAAGGGCTTGAGAATATGTGTAATTGAGTCATCACCTACTTTAAAAGGTTTTGTAATTGTCTTGTATACTTGTGAGGCATAATTTGTGCAGTTAATCATTTGCTGACATTTAACTTATCCTGTACGTTTCACTGTACCTTATCCATTTGTAGTATTTGTTTTGTAGAAACCTAATCTGAAACAGTGATTGAAATTTGTGTCAGATCATTAGGTGTGTTAGGACATTACTGTAGCATGTTTAATGCAGCAATGTCGTAACTCTTGGTATACATAAGACCCCATGTTGTAGTAGTTTCCAAATTTGCACATTGATGTCATTAGCTTAAAAAAATGGTGATTCTAATGTATTTTTTTTTATAAATTTATTTTTGGCTGTGTTGGGTCTTCGTTGCTGCGCGTGGGCTTTCGCTAGTTGTGGAGAGAGACGGCTACTCTTCATTGTGGTGCATGGACTTCTCATTGCTGTGATTTATTGTTGCGGAGCACGGGCTCTTGGCACGTGGGCTTCAGTAGTTGCAGCACGCAGGCTCAGTAGTTGTGGCTCATGGGCTGTAGAGTACAGGCTCAGTAGTTGTGGCGCACGGGCTTAGTTGCTCTGCGGCATGTGGGATCTTCCCGGACCAGGGCTCGAACCTGTGTCCCCTGCATTGGCAGGCGGATTCTCAGCCACTGTGCCAGCAGGGAAGCCCGATTCTAATGTATTGACATGCAGTGTGGTGGAAGTAGTTACACCTGGATTTGAATTCTGGTTTTGCCTTTTATGTGAGCTGTGATCTTAATCCAGAGAGTCAGCTTCTTGGGATGTTTATTCTGTACAGTTACTGTAAGGATGAAGAGAATCACTAACACTTGGTGTATATCCTGAGTACACAGTAGGTGTTCCATAAATTTTAGCTGTTTAATCACTACTGTTAACACCATGTTATTCAACAGGAACTCCCAGTAGCATGTAGTACATATTTTAAAAAATTATGTTAGATTAAACAGGCAGAAACTGTTCTAAATGGTTGTGTATGGTGTGAAACATCTGGTTGAGTTCTCACAGTGAACTATAACTGAACTGTTTCATCTCCGCTTCATTTATTTGACATTATGCTCAGTTATGAACTAAGCTTGATAATTTGGTAAACCTCACCTTAAAGATAAAGTAAAATCAGTTTTCTGAAATGTAATCATCAAACTTTAGTGGTAAATCATATTCTTGTGAACTAATTACAAAGATGGGCTTCAGTGCTTTCAAACTTTTAAAAATAGATTTGCCTCCAACAATGACATCATTTCATGTGATTTGTGGAAATAATTCAAAGCTGGGGTTTGACTTGCTAACTCCATTTCTCTTAAGGTTTCTTCCTTTTTCTGGGATGCTAAAGATGAACAGATAATGGGCTGGAGATCGTGATGAGAGGAATATGACTTTTTAAAAGCTGTTTACCCTTCTTAAATGGACACTAGATCATGGAATAAGCTCATTAGGTCTGGGTGACATTGATGACTTGAGAAAATTAGATTTAGGTATCAACTTTTGTGTTAAGAGGTTTGTGATTCTGTAATGACATTTTGTTTTTTAAATTAATTTTTATTGGAGTATTGTTGATTAACAATGTTGTGTTTCTGCTGTATAGCAAAGTGAATCAGTTATACGTATATCTACTGTTCTTTAGATTCTATTCCAATATAGGTTATTACAGAGTATTGAGTAGAGTTCCCTGTGCTATACATATACAGTAGGTTTTTATTATCTATTTTATATATAGTATGTATATGTCAATCCCAATCTCCCAGTTTATTCCTCCCAACAGCCCCCCCCCCCTTGGTAACCATAAGTTTGTTTTCTACATCTGTGACTCTATTTCTGTTTTGCAGATAGGTTCATTTGCACCATTTTTTTAGATTCCACATATAAGCAGTATCATATTTTTTACTTAACTCAGTATGACAATCTCTAGGTCCATCCATGTCGCTGCAGACGGCATTATTTCATCCTTTTTTATGGCTGAGTAATAATTCCATTGTATATATATACACAACATCTATTTTTCTTTAAGATTTAATTTTTTATTTATTTTTGGCTGTGTTGGGTCTTAGTTGCTGCACGCGGGCTTTCTCTAGTTGCGGCAAGCAGGGGCTACTTTTAATTGCGGTGCGCGGACTTCTCCATGCAGTGGCTTCTCGTTGTGGAGTACAGGCTCTAGGCTTGCGGGCTTCAGTAGTTGTGGCGCTCGGGCTTAGTTGCTCTGCGGCATGTGGGATCTTCCCGCACCAGGTATCGAACCCATGTTCCCTGCATTGGCAGGCGGATTCTTATCCGCTGCACCACGAGGGAAGTCCCTACCACATCTTTATCCATTCCTTTGCCGATATTTAGGTTGCTTCTGTGTCCTGGCTATTGTAAATAGTGCTGCAGTGAACATTGGGGTACATGTATCTTTTTTGTTTTAATTTTTTTTTTTTATTTTTTTCAGTACATGGGCCCCTCACTGTTGTAGCCTCTCCCGTTGCGGAGCACAGGCTCCGGATGCGCAGACTCAGCAGCCATGGCTCACGGGCCCAGCCGCTCCGTGGCATGTGGGGTCTTCCCAGACCGGGGCACGAACCTGTGTCCCCTGCATCGGCAGGCGGACTCTCAACCACTGCGCCACCAGGGAAGCCCCATGTATCTTTTTGAATTACAGTTTTCTTTGGATATATGCCCAGGAGTGGGATTCCTGGATCATGTGGTAACTCTAGTTTTTTAAGGAACCTCCATACTGTCCTCCATAGTGGTTGTACCGATTGACATTCCCACCAGCAGTGTAGGACGGTTCCCTTGTAATGACATTTTAGATATGAGAGTGCCTTTTCAGTAAGGAATTTGTTGTCAAATTCAGCCTTAATGCATCTTTAATGTGGTTTTCTTTAAAGACTGGAGAAATGGGCAAACTAGCAATTAACTGATACTTTTCTTCGGTTAGTCTGGATACTGTAATAGTAGTAGTTGCTTTATAAGAAGTTAATTTGGTGAGGTGAAAAAGTACTTTATTTGGAGTTAGTATTTCCCCTCAAATTTGAACTTAATGTCCTGACAATGTTTAGCATTTATTATTTTGGTGAAGTGAGTTGTAGAGTGAGTCATTTGGCAGAATGGATAAAACTTGGGTACTGAGAAGTAAGGCATATAGGGACCAATCTTTATGCCCAAAGAGAGGCATAGAGGCTTCATGCCATCTATTAAGATGTCTGTAATTTCCTTCTGGGAGATTTTTTTAAAATTGGGTGTTGGCAGACTTTCTATAAAGGGCATATGGTAAATATTTAGGCTATATAATCTGTTGCAGCTAGTCAAATCTGCCATTATAGCATGAAAGCAACCGTAGACAATATGTAAATGATTGGATGTGTTCTGTTTCAATAAAACTAGCTATCTAGGGACAGTAGTTTGCTGATCCCTCTTCTAAGTCTTAAGGACCAGACCTTTGGAAACAAGTAAAAGTTGGGTTGTGGTATTTGATCTTTGCACCATTACCTGGATGATTTTTCAGTCTTGCAAAATACTTTTAAGAAAATATTTTTCCTGTTTTTGTAAAGATGATTGTAGTATTTATCCAGGATAAAATACATTGAATCCTGAATCACACTGAAAGAAATGCAGATTTATCAATGCAATACAAATAGAGACTTCTATTGAGAAAATGGGAAAACTTTAGTAAAACATGGAGAGTTTTAGAAGGACAAACATTTTTATCCCCTAAAAGTGCAGTAATTTCTTTCTTGACTTCGTTACTCTGCCAGCATTCTGTACTTCATGTGTTTATAAACATAAAAAAATGTCTTTTCCATTCTTGATTTTGTCAACAGTAATATGATTCAGTTATTTTAAAGGAAGAGCCTTTAGGCAAAGCCTTTGGTAGAAATTAGAACTTTTCTCTGAAGCGATGGGGGAGTTTGTGGTGAAGAGTATGTTATCCTTTTTGTTAAACACGAGTCAAGAATCAGAAGCAACTCTGTACCAGCAACAGGAAATAAATTGGGACAAGAGCTTTGAAACAAGTCAGGGTCCAAGGTTTGGTATTGGAAGTTACTATTACAAGACATCAGGTTCCCATCAGATTTTTGGTGCCTGCCTTTGAAGTCTGGTGGATGGATGCTTGTAAGACTGCCCAGATAATAGCTCAGATAATCTCTCAGTAGTGCATATTCAGGCCAACAATTTGGCACAGAGGACAGAACCAAAATTATTCCTGAGGTTGGAGTGAGGGAAAGGTCTCATGATGGGGGAAAAAAGTAAAATCAGTGTATTGAATCTGAACCCAGAAACTAGAGATAGGAAACTTCCTCAACTAGTGAAGCTGCAAAACGATGTAGTTAAGCCATTCCACAGGTACCACACGGGCTCTAAATCCATAGAAAAGAATAAGGAATAAGTTGCTGCAGCAAGGACTGAGAACCCATACTTCACTAGAGGCAGGGCTAAACAGTCTAACTGGCTCCAGGTTCAGTTAATCTGATCTGTCATCCAGCCTAGATGAGAAGGGATCTGATCCAGAATGGAGAGTGAAAAAGTGTGGAGGTACAAACTCTGTTAGTTTGCATTTATATTTGATCAGTGACTTCTTTAGTAGTAAATATTTATTACATCTGCAACCTCCCAAGTTAAAACAAATAGTAAAGTCAGTAAAATGAGGGCCTGCTAGGCCAGGCCCTGTGCTGAAAGTAAAAAGAATAAAGATAACCCCTGTGCTGAAATTGATCACAGCTCTGTAGGATAAACATATTGCAAATGAGTTTTCAAGTATGTGCAGTGTGTAGGGTTACTTAAGGGCAGGGTAAGAGGGTTCAGGGGAGGTTTTCCAGAGGATGTCGTAGCTCAGTTTTAACGAATAATAACTTAAGGCACACAGAAGGCAGAAGGGAATTATAGGCAAATTTTAGGCCTGTGTAGGCTAAGAGTTCAGGAAACCTTATGGGGTTCAGTATAAGCTGGAGCTTTAAAAATCCTTTAACATCAAGGTTCGTAAGTATGATTTCTTACAGGTAGGAGGGAAGACTTGCAAATGCCTCATGCAGGTGTGAGTAGGTAAAGAGTCATCTAGGTTGAGGGGTACATGTTAGCAATAGAAGAGGAAACTATAACTGGCATGTTGGGGGTTAGGTTGAACAAGGATCTGGCCTGCACAAGAGAAGTTCCCCAAGGCAGTCCATCAATAATACCTTGTTAGGTAATGACCCCGCAAAAATGAGGTTCTAATAAGTAATTTTTCTCTTAATAAATAAACCTTTTTTCTCTTGTCCAAAGTAACTCGTACTAAAAAGCAAGTAATTGAATAATTATTTGGCAATTGCCATAAACAAAATGTAGTGTTAATGAATGAGAGGCTCAGCATATAAAGACGTGACCCTTCCTCAAGAGACATGACCTTTTTACCTAAATATCTGTATATATAACTAAGTCCAGGGTACGTAAGTCTTAGATTCTTTGTATAGATACCTAGGTCCATTCTTAGTACCTGAAAATTTGTTTAAAAAAAACTCTTTGAATAGGTGCTTTAGGTATTTCCAAAAATACATCGAATTTACATTTAAAGCATGTTCAAATTGGTCATATGTTGTATGTACTTTTCCGTGGTTTGTTTCACATTTGAGAGGAAGGAAGCATTTCACAACTTGCTATGCAGCGTCCTCTAAGGCCAAGAAGTGCTACTATCAAAGATTATTTAAAATAAACACGTCTTATAAATTTTTAATTTATTTATTTTTGGCTGCGTTGGGTCTTTGTTGCTGCCTGTGGGTTTTCTCTAGTTGCAGCAAGCGGGGGCTACTCTTCATTGCAGTGTGCGGGCTTCTCATTGCAGCGCGCGGGCTTCTCATTGTGGTGGCTTCTCTTGTTGCGGAGCACGGGGTCTAGGCTAGCGGGCTTCAGTAGGTGCGGCACATGGGCTCTAGAGCACAGGCTCAGTAGTTGTGGTGCACGGGTTTAGTTGCTCCGCGGCATGTGGGATCTCCCCGGACCAGGGCTTGAACCTGTGTCCCCTGCATTGGCAGGCAGATTCTTAACCACTGCACCACCAGGGAAGCCCCAAAATAAATACATGTCTTGACTTTGGAGGACATAACCAAAAGAATTCCAAAAATGCCCCCTAAGTAATGGCAGCATCACCAAAATTATTCACACACTTAACAGCTTCTATGTGCCCAACGCTCTGATGAGTCTTATGAAGTACAGAGCCTACGAATGTGACTACTCTAGGACAATAGTCATTTGGATGCTCCAGTTCCAGTGTGTTAAAAAATAAAAATAACATTTCTTTGTTTTATAAGATGTAATGAAAAATTTCTAGAGTAATACTGGTTGTTTGCCTTGAGTTTTAGCTATTGATTTGGTAGACAGGAATTTTGCTGAAATTGCAGTTGCTCACTTTGGCAAAGTTTCAAGCTGTTCTTTTTGACTTGGAGATAATTATGAAGAGAGGTTAGATTTTCCTAGCATATCTCTCAATGCAGGCTGGGTGGCTCTTCATGGGTATTCGTCTTGTTGAATCTAATTAGCACAAGCATTCTTGGGTCTCAGAAGGTCCATCTATCAATTGCTTTGACTCCAAGCTATTCTGAGCAAAAGATAAATGTATGTGTGAGGGTCCCCCAAAGATAAGGCAACTAGAGAGCAGGTAGGAAAGCTGAAGCTGGCTTTAAGTATTTGCAGGACTATTCCAAAAAGGGATTAATTAGGTGGTTTTTGTGTGATGTTGGCTAAGTTACCTAACTTGTGTGTGCCTCAATTTCCTTAGGTATAAAATGGGATACTATTTGGAGCTGTCTCATAAAATTTTGGGGAAGACCAATAAAAACCCCAAAACATGTAAAGCCCATTTTGAGAGCTTGGCATGTAGTCAACAATCAGAAATATTAGCTTTTGTTACTATTTTTCTTCTGTGCAGCATAGTGGAGAGAAATCTAACAAGGAATTTTTCTAAATAAATGTGTCACATGAATAAACATTTTTATGTTTACCAAGTAGTTTTAAATATATTCTTCACTCCTTGCACCAGTGTGACTGGCGTGTAGTTGAAAGGATTAGTACTTTTTATTTTTACAAGCTGAAATCCTAGGAGGTTAGTAATTTGCCCAAAGTCACCCTGCTAGCATGTGGGTACAGTGGAAATTATGAATGGGGTCTTCTAATTTCCTAATTTAGTGTGCTTTCCACTATGTCAGGCTACCTTAAGGGCCAAGCAAAGAATGTTGGAGGAACGATGGAGATTTCAGCTCACTGAATGAAAAATCGTGCGATTAGAGTTCTTACAAAGTGGTTTGCTTGAGAGGGTGTGAGCAGTGGCAGTAGTCAAGCAGGAGCTGGGTGACCAATTTTGATAGATATTATGAAGGACTTTTTGTATTTGGGAAAATCTTGACCTAGATAACTGAAATGGCTCTTTTGACTTAGATTGTATGCTCTTACATGGATGAAATTTGTTAACTCATGCTTTTTAGTGTTATCTTTTATTGTGACTTATTACAAGGTCATAAATAACTTAAACTGCTTCTCCCTTAGATGTTCTGTATAATTTATTTGCCTCATACTTTCTTATTTATTTATTTTTGGTTGTGTTGGGTCTTCGTTGCTGCACGTGGGCTTTCTCTAGTTGCAGCGAACGGGGGCTACTTTTCGTTGTGGTGCATGGGCTTCTCATTGCGGTGGCTTCTCGTTGCAGAGCACAGGCTCTAGGGTGCACGGGCTCAGTAGTTGTGGCTCGCGAGCTCTAGAGAGCAGACTCAGTAGTTCTGGCACATGGGCTTAGTTGCTCTGCAGCATGTGGGATCTTCCCTGCCTAGGGCTTGAACCCGTGTCCCCTGCATTGGGAGGCGGATTCTTAACCACTGTGCCACCAGGGAAGTCCTTGCCCAGTTTCTTTGGAGTAGATTCCTCCCTTCAATGAGATAGAAAACACTTGGGTGTCGGTTTCAGCTCTTTCAACATCTTTTCTTTTTTTTTTTTTTGAATAGATCTTTATTGGAGTATAATTGCTTCACAATACTGTGTTAGTTTCTGTTGTACAACAAAGTGAATCAGCCTTATGCATTCATGTATCCGCATATCCCCTCCCTCTTGAGCCTCCCTGGCACAACTGTGCACTGAAAAAAACCAGTCTTTCAATCTCCCTATTTTAAGCCATCTATTCTTAAACATAAGAAACATAACATATAGTTAGTTAATTTTCATATAAAATATTGTTATGAAATATTTTAGGTAAAAAAATCTAAAAGTTTCAAGAACTTAAAAATATTGAATTTTATATTCAATATAAAAGAATATAAAAATATCAAGGTATACTTAGTAGTGTTGTTTCCATAGAGGTACAAGAAAAACTTGTGGGCTTCAAAAGCATGATTTATTGGATAATGAGTTTGCAGAGATCATAGCAAGTATAACTGAAGATAGTTAGCAAGAGCCCAGTAGGAGAATAGAGAACAAACTTAGTTAATCTCAGAAAATGCATGAATTCATACCCTAAACCAACTACACCTTAGAGATTTCTAAAAAAAAAAAAAAATTACAATATACGAACACACATTCCATTAGTTAGCAGAGCAATAACATTATCACATGTCACTTAGCTTCTGGAAAACTCCACCGTACATGCACCAGAAAATGAAAACTACAAAAGAAAAAACATCTTAGTATTATAATGAAAGTATTTCTGACCTCCCTAAACCCCGAAAGGGACTCAGATGAGTCTCAGGAGTCTGGACCCTACTTAGAGAACCACTGTCAAGGATAGATTAGATATGCTTATACCTAATGCCAATAATTAATTCAAAAAATTACATTCTCCATTGTAGTGCTAAGGCCACTCCCACCAGACCTTGAGCTCGCTCACCAAAGCCAGTGATCATGTTTTGTTTATCTTTGTATCGTTATTACGGCTCCTTGTCCATAAAATATATTAACAGTAAATTCAATAAATGTTCATTGAAAACATTTGAGAACTTTTTATTTCATCAGAAAACGGGAAAATATTTAAAAATCTTTGGTGCCCTCAAGTGGCATAATACTACAAAGCAGCTTAGGAAAAATACTGCATGCATTATTCTTTAATCTTGAGACCAATTTGTGTTTGGGTTGCTGCTTCTCTGTATTAATAAGACTTTTCTTCCACTCCAAATTATCTTGCTAATGTCAAACAAATTCTTTGCATGTATTCCATTCCTACGTGCCATTTGATGTCGATACAGGTTGAAATGATAATATTCATTACTGAATAGTTTCTCACTAGCATACTTCTAACCAAAAGAGCGAGGGTGACTACATTCACAGGGAACTCTTACGTAAATGGAAAATGTGGGTGCTCTTCCCAGTTATTATTAAGAAATTTGGCAATTTTGATGACATGCTTTAGGTGCATTGAGTTCCTTTTGCTACCCAAATTATTAAAAAAACTTTTAGATCACTCAATCACACTGATGGTCAGTGTAGTGGAAAGAACCAAGAGTAATACACTTGCTTTAGGGATGTTCACTTCAGGTTGAATGCAGTATGATGAAGCTGGAGTTTTTTTTTTTTGGTGGAGGTTCACCAAAGTGTTAAAAGGAAAGGTTGGAAGAACTAAAATTCTTTATCTAGATAGGGAAAAGTCTAGGGTAGAAGCATCCACAAAGTATATTTACAATATGACTACCTTCTATTATTTAAACATTTTCATTTTTTGTTCAACAAATATTTATGGAAAATCGAATACATATCAGCCATTGTCCTAGGCTCTGGGAACACAGATATTGAAAAGGGAGTCTCATCCTTCATGAAGCTTCATAAAGGCGTGTCAGAAAATTCTCTGCAGAGGTAAAATTCTGATCCTTTTTTGAGGAATAATTAGGTGTTAGCTGGATGGTGGAGGAAAGGGTGTTTCAACAGAGGGGTTAGTGTGTGGACAGTATTGGAGGACTGTGTGTGGAGGAGTATCTAAAGGCTAAAGTGGCAGGCAGAGATCTTGACAATCCAACTAAATGTCTGGCATGTTTTCCTGGAGGCAATGAACTGCTAAAGGGTTTTAAGCAGAGGAGTCATATGAGCAGATACATATATTTCAGAAAGATCACTTTGGCCACAGTGTAAAGAAAGGACAGGAAGGGGGTAAACTGAAGAATAGGGAGTGAGTTTGGGATGTTACAGTAATACTGGCAAAGAATGGAAAAGAAGTGAGCCCAGGCAATTCAAATCAATGGGAATGAAATTGAAGTGTTAAGGAGTGAGGGTCAATAGGATTTGTTAGGTAAGGGAGTGAAGAAGTCAAAGATACCTGCCTTGTGTTTGGCTTAGAAGGTTGTGTCAGCCATTAAGATAAGAAATACAGAAGGAACATTGTACCTTGGGAATAAGAGTTCAGCCTTGGATGCTGGATTTGAGATGTTCAAATGGCAATGTCTAGTCATACAGATTTGGAAGGCAGAAGAGGGGCACTGGAGAGAGACCAGCCAGCAAAATCTGGAGGGAGTTTGACTCTGGAGAAATGAATGGCACTGTCTGAGTTTCCTGTTTTCATGGCTTCTGTCTTGAGTCAGGCCCTAGTTAGGAACAGCTAAAACCCCAATAGAAAACCTGTAGTTTTTCTGGCTGAATAACCACAGGACAGTTAGGGGGGAATTCCAGAAGGAAAAGACCCACAGAAGAGGAACTCCAAATTCTATCTATAAAGTCTGTTTAAATCTTTGGATAGACTGAGGTTTGAGCCTTGGTGTGTGACCTGGGGCAAGGAACTTCAGCTCATAGAGCCTTAGCTTCTTCATATTTAAAATGCAAAAAAACTAATATTTTGCAGGGTGGTTGTGAGGAATAAAAAAGCCCAAGTACATGTGAAGTGTTTTGCAGTGCTTGCCATATAGTATACTCTCAATAAATGACCGACAGAATCAGGATTCTGCTGGTGGCAAGTGACAGAAACTGAACTCTAGCTTGCTCAAGCAGAAGGGCAAGGAAGAACAGGGGATGGAGTCAGGAACTCGGTGTTACCAGGGCTTGTGAGTGTTCCCTCTCGCTCTTTCCCTATCTCCTCTCCTTCCTCTCTTCAGTACACACCTTGCCTATCTCCTGAGGTTTACCCTTATTCTCCCTTCTGTTGATAGCTTCAGCCTTTGGGTGTGGGTATGGGTGTGGAGAAGCCCGGTTCACAGTGGTCCAGGCTTACACCCTCTGTGGAAGGCAGAAGAATAACTCCCAAAGATGCCCATGTCCTGAGACCAGTAACCTGTGAATTTGTTACCTTACATACCAACAGGGAATTAAGACTGGATGAAGTTACAATTGTTAATCAACTGACCTTAAAATAGCAAGACTGTCTTGGATTATCCAGGTTGGCCCAGTAGAGTCACAGAGGTCCTTAAAAGTGGAAGAGGGAGGCAGGAGAGTAAGTCAGGGCGCTGTGAATACTGAAGGTCAGAGTGATGGGATGTGAGAAGGACTTGACCGTCATTACTGGCTTTGAAGATGGAGGAAGGGCTCACAAGCCAAGCACGGCAGACAGCCTTCAGAAGCTGGAAAAGGCAAGGAAACCGATTCTCCCCTAGAGCCTCCAGAAAGAATACAGCCCTGCTACTGATTTTAGCCCAGTGAGACCCATGTTGGACTTCTGATCTACACAATTGTAAGGTAATAAATTTGTGTTGTTTAAGCCTCTAAGTGTGTGGTAATTTGCCTGTATAAAACTAATATACCATCGCAGCTTAGTTGGGGTGATTCAGGTTTTGTGGAATCTAAAACTTATGCAGTTTGGGGGACTTCCTTTAAGAAAAATTAAAAACTACAGAAGAGACTGGAATGAGAACAAATCACAACAAATTATAAATTTTAAAAAGATGACAAGTGCTACAAACTCACAAAATCCAGAAAAATAACATTTTAAAATTAGTTCACAAAATGACTATACTACCCAAAGCAATCTACAGATTCAATGCAATCCCTATCAAACTACCACTGGCATTTTTCATAGAACTAGAACAAAAAATTTCACAATTTGTATGGAAACACAAAAGACCCCAAGTAGCCAAAGCAATCTTGAGAAAGAAAAACGGAGCTGGAGGAATCAGGCTCCCGGACTTCAGACTATACTACAAAGCTACAGTAATCAAGGCAGTATGGTACTGGCACAGAAACAGAAATATAGATCAATGGAACAGGATAGAAAGCCCAGAGATAAACCCAGGCACATATGGTCACCTCATCTTTGACAAAGGAGGCAAGAATATACAATGGAGAAGAGACAACCTCGTCAATAAGCAGTGCTGGGAAAACTGGACAGCTACATGTAAACGAATGAAATTAGAACACTCCCTAACACCATACACAAAAATAAACTCAAAATGGATTAAAGACCTAAATGTAAGGCCAGACACTATAAAACCCTTAGAGGAAAACATAGGCAGAGCACTCTATGACATAGATCACAGCAAGATCCTTTTTGACCCACCTCCTTGAGAAATGGAAATAAAAACAAAAATAAACAAATGGGACCTAATGAAACTTAAAAGCTTTTGCACAGCAAAGGAAACCATAAACAAGACGAAAAGACAACCCTCAGAATGGGAGAAAATATTTGCAAATGAAGCAACTGACAAAGGATTAATCTCCAAAATTTATAAGCAGTTCATGCAGCTCAATATGAAAAAAACAAATAACCCAATCCAAAAATGGGCAGAAGACCTAAAAAGACATTTCTCCAAAGAAGATATAAAGATTACCAACAAAAAAAAGGATGCTCAACATCACTAATCATTAGAGAAATGCAAACCAAAATTACAATGAGGTATCACCTGATACCAGTCAGAATGGCCATCATCAAAAAATCTACAAACAGTAAATGCTAGAGAGGGTGTGGGAAAAAGGGAACCCTCTTGCACTGTTGGTGGGAATGTAAATTGATACAGCCACTATGGAGAACAGTATGGAGGTTCCTTAAAAAAGTAAAAAGAGAACTACCATACAACCCAGCAATCCCACTACTGGGCATATACCCTGAGAAAACCATAATTCAAAAAGAGTCACGAACCACAATGTTCATTGCAGCTCTATTTACAATAGCCAGGACATGGAAGCAATCTTAGTGTCCATTGACAGATGAATGGATAAAAAAGATGTGGCACATATATACAATGGAATATTACTCAGCCATAAAAAGAAACGAAATTGAGTTATTTGTAGTGAGGTGGATGGACCTAGGGTCTGTCATACAGAGTGAAGTAAGTTAGAAAGAGAAAAACAAATACTGTATGCTAACACATATATATGGAATCTAAAAAAAAAAAGAAAAAGAAAAAAATGGTCATGAAGAACCTAGGGGCAAGACGGGAATAAAGACGCAGACCTAGTAGAAAATGGACTTGAGGACACGGGGAGGGGGAAGGCTAAGCTGGAACAAAGTGAGAGAGTGGTAGTGAATATATATGGACATATATACACTACCAAATGTAAAATAGATAGCTAGTGGGAAGCAGTTGCATAGCACAGGGACATCAGCTTGGTGCTTTGTGACCAGCTAGAGGGGTGAGATAGGGAGGGTGGGAGGGAGGGAGACGCAAGAGGGAAGAGATATGGGGACATATGTATATGTATAACTGATTCATTTCGTTATAAAGCAGAAACCAACACACCATTGTAAAGCAATTATACTCCAATAAAAACGTTAAAAAATAAAATAAAATTAGTTCACAGACGTACTTCTATAATATTTTTTTCCAGTACAGTTTTTGGATGCATTTTCTCTGATCTCTTTTTCATATGACACAATTTTCTTATTTTTTTTTTTTTTTTTTTTTGTGGTACGCAGGCCTCTCACTGCTGTGGTCTCTCCCGCTGCGGAGCACAGGCTCCGGACGCACAGGTCCAGCGGCCATGGCTCACGGGCCCAGCTGCTCCGCGGCATGTGGGATCCTCCTGGACTGGGGCACGACCTGTGTCCCCTGCATCGGTAGGCGGACCCCCAACCGCTGCGCCACCAGGGAAGCCCCAATTTTCTTATTTTTTAAAGTGGAATAGAAAGAGAATCCACTCTTCTCCCTAATGTCATTAACTGAAATTTATCTTTTATTATTGATAGTTTAGAAAAGTTTCTTTTAGTTTCATAACTTACACATTTTTAGAATTGTTAATGGGAGAAAACCTCTATCAAATGTGTTTCACACATTTCACATAGAGAACTGTTAGGTTTTAGGCATTTCGATATTTCTTGTTCAGTGGCTAATCTTTTTTTTTTTGGTGCACTGCTTGGCATGCAGAATCTTAGTTCTCTGACCAGGGATCGAACCTGTGCCCTCTGCAGTGGAAGTGTGGAGTCTTAACCACTGGACAGCCAGGGAAGTCCCAGTGGCTAATCTTAATCTTTAAAATGGTGACACTTAAAAACCAGGTTGTTGTCATTTTTCTTGTCCTAATGACATGTAAATTATATATTTTCTTTAAGTCAGTATTTCATTTAAAATCAGCAAGAAATTAACAAGGATCTGTGTCGACAGGACTGAGCTGGGAGAGGAGCATGTGCAGAGGTGCAGCCCAGCAGAGGAAGGCCAGGTGCAGGGGACATGAAGCGAGTGAACAGGCAGGGCAGGAAGGCAAGAAGACTAGAAGGGTATACTGGAGCTGGGGAGGGAGGTGGATGACGACGTCAAATGCTGCCAAGTGGCCGAAGAGAGAAGACCACGTTTTGGGTTAAAGTGTCAAAGGCCGGAGATGATTGCTAACCACTTGAAGAACATTATGGGAAATGGTAAGGTAATTAACACTAGAGTTGGGAAAGCTTTGCTTTGAACCCTAACCCAGCCCGCCCCCAGCATATCTCACGTCAGACACTGCCTCTTCCTTCGGCCAGCACGTATGATCCACACAACCAGATCAGATCCCTAACGCCACCAGCCTCCCTCTCCTTAAGGCCAGGTGGTCTGTTTTCAACTGGTTCCATCATTTGGCTGCTCCATTGGCCTGGAGGACGTGAAAGCACACACAGAAGCTCTTACTAAACTCTCACAGCAAGTCTTAAATTATAGCTATCAAAGCCTGTTTTTACTGAACGTTGAAATATCTCTAATGAGAAAAGCTGTCCTTCAAAATAGAATGGCCTCGGACACTATGACAGCCTCACAAGGAGACACCCGTGCCATTATCCACATGAAGTGTTATGTGTTCATACCTGATGAGTCTGCTAATGTATCATCTTTATTCAATCACATGAGGACACAAGTGAGTGCCCTGGTTGATCTGACCCCCAGCCCTGTGGACTAAGTGATCAGTAGTTCAGATCATGGAGCTCTTGGTGGAAAAAATTACTTATTTGAAAATCGTTATCTTGATCTGTGTTTTCTCTTGCATGTGCCTCTATTGCTGCTGTGGGATCTGCCTCCAGTGTAGCCTGAGAGCTGCCTCCATGTTGATGGACCCCCTGCTGAAGGATCGATTGTTATGGAAGAGGGCGGGTGTAAGGTTGTAAGAGCCTGTCTGAGGGGTGGAGTTTGGGAGGAGGTCATGGAGAGGATGCGACTGCAGGTTGACCCTTGCGCTGGACCAGGGCAGCTGGAGGCCCCTCCGTTCTTCCTGTCCTTGGAATATGCATCCGCTTGCCTTCCCCACACTAGGAGCTGCCCCAAGGGCACAGCCTTGAGAGTACGACGGGTGGCTGAGACCATCTGGATGGTCCGTATACGTGACTGAACCCCATTAAAGTCTTTATATACATTTTAAGGTTCTGGTGGCCTGTGTGGAGGTCTGCTCCATCTTGTGGCACCCAAGACAAGCCTAGTATGTAAGTTCCCTGATTATTAAACCTGCCACCTGCCCATCTGGAATGAGGGGCCCACCTCTTCCTTCCCTCTCTCCTTACCCTCAGTGTACGGGGCTAGTTTTCCAAGCAACACCCTTCTTCTTTGCTTTCTCCAAGGAACACACCTACTTCCCAAGGCCTGGGATTTTGGTTTCCTTTTCCCTCCCTTCTTTTCCCTCCGCTGTGCCTACAAGCCTTTTAGTGCTTCTTTATCCTAAAACAAACTCTTCCTTGAACCTGTCTTTCTCTTCTTCTTTTTGCTCTTTATATGTTAGTAACATGAGGAATCTTTCATGATTGAGTCTCAGATGCTTTAAGAGATTCTTCCCTTCTGCAATTGCTAAGCCCAAGACTTCGAAATTACTCACTGCACTCTGACAAAATAAATATTTTTCACACTCACAGCCTAATCCCGCATGCCTGGAGTCATGCTGTTCCTTCTTGCTCCATTGCTTCAGTGCCTAATCTGGTGAAATACCTCTGACCTCCGCTAGGGTTAGGTGGCTCTCAAAGCACTTGGGGAATTATAATAAAAATTGTTAAGAGTTAAGAGCTACATCTATTAATTGCTTACTATGTATTAGGCACTGTGCCAAGCATTCTCTGCTTATTGTTTTGTTTAAATGCACCTTTGTTTAAATGCACAAATCCCATATGTGCTGTGCTCTGTTTATGTATCTGTTTCCCCAGAGACAGAAAGCTCCTAGAGGTCAGGGCCTGGACACTCTTCATCTTTATACTCCCAGCACCTAGCCCAGTGCCTGCACATAACAGGCACTACTGCATTAGGGAGTGTTTGGTTTGATGTGAAATCTAACCCTCCTGGTAGACTGGTTTAATCCTTCTTCTTTTTTTATTTTGTTATATTCATTAATTTGTTTTATAATTTAGGTTCCATATATAAGTGATAACATACAGTATTTGTCTTTCTCTGACTTATTTTACTTAGCATAATACCCTCCATGTCCATCCGTGCTGTTGCAAAGAGCAAAATTCCATTCTTTTTTCTGGCTGAGTAGTATTCCATTGTATATACATACCACAGCTTCTTTATTCATTCATCTTTTGATGGACACTTAGGTTGCTTTCATACCTTTAACCATGCTTCTCCTGGAGCCATTATTCCCCAGCCTGACCCAGAATAAGGCAACTCTCTGGTTCAAAGGTTGGCAAATGTTTTCTCTGCAGGTCCAGAGAAATGTAAATGTTTTTGGCTTTGTGGGCAGCTACTCAACTCTACTTTTGTAGTGGGAAAGCAGCCATAGACAATATGTAAACAAGTGAGTGTGGATATTTTCCAGTAAAACTTTATTTACAAAACCAAGTGGCTTCCCCTGCTCTAGACAACTAGACTTATATCTGCAACCAACAGAACATGCACTTTCTTTC
This sequence comes from Grampus griseus, assembly GCF_964374135.1. Taxonomy (NCBI): domain Eukaryota; kingdom Metazoa; phylum Chordata; class Mammalia; order Artiodactyla; family Delphinidae; genus Grampus; species Grampus griseus. The sequence goes on from NC_139019.1 coordinate 43,988,020, forward strand.
CAAGGGTCAGAGCAAAGGGCTAGAGGTACTTACTATTCGTCCTGGTATTTGTCCCCAAGTGGCTTGCATATTCCCAAAGATTTCTGGAAAACACTGTAATTTTAGAATATATATATTTTAATATTAGTAATATACTCTTTTTTAAAAAATTTATTTTATCTATTTTTTATTTTTGGCTGCATTAGGTCTTCATTGCTGTGCACGGGCTTTCTCTAGTTGCGGTGAGTGGGGGCTGCTCTTCATTGTGGCGCGCGGGCTTCTCATTGCAGTGGCTTCTCTTGTTGTGGAGCATGGGCTCTAGGCGTGTGGGCTTCAGTAGTTGTGGCTTGCGGGCTGTAGAGCACAGGCTCAGTAGTTGTGGCGCATGGGCTTAGTTGCTCCGTGGCATGTGGGATCTTCCCGGACCAGGGATCAAACCTGTGTCCCCTGCATTGGCAGGTGGGACTCTCAACCACTGCACCACCAGGGAAGTCCCTTAGAATATGTTTATATCTTACAACCTATGAAGGCCATAAGGTCTTTTATTTCCATGTCAAACTTAAATTCATTCTGCTTTTAACTGAAACGTGTTGCTCCTTATTGTACTTAAGGAAAGGAACCCACTAACCTGGGATCTTGGCTAATGCTTTATCAGGTAATTATTAATCTTGTGCTTTTAGTTAGCTCTATGGTTTTGTATAGTTTTCTAGTATATCAGTTGCGTTAAAAAATAACTTAAAATTACCTTCAGAAAGAACCATAATGACAAAAGCATGACTGGGAATTTGGTGAATTAGGCAGAATTTGTTTTAGGCTACGAATGATGAAAAACAGACTGAAATTGCCTTCAGACACTTCAGATCAAGTGTGTAAACAGCATTGAGGAGGGAGCTGTTTATATCCATCTCTTAGCTCTGTCCATCTCTGTGTTACTCTGTTCTCAGCCTAGCTTTCCCCTCATGGTAGCCCTGGGAAATGCCAAACTTCTATGCTTTCAGGTAAAGTCCAGTGAAAAATAGAAATTCTGTTTAGCAAACAGTTCCAATACAAATTTTGGGTCTGACTTTCATAGGCCAATATTGTTGACCTGCCGATCCATGGGTCACATAGGCCTGGGGCATGGCATATGCTGACTACCCAAGCCTGGGTCATATGCCCTTGGCTGATTTTTCTGTATTCTCCATCCAAACTACAGAGTAGGAAGCCGGTGCTTTCCCCATACTAGTTTCTTTTGCTGCTGTAACAAATGAGCGTAAATGAAGTGGCTTAAAACAACACCAATTTATTATCTTACAGTTCTGGAGGTCAGAATTATGAAATGGGTTTCACTGAGCTAAAATCAGGGTATCAGCAGGGCTGCATTCCTTCCAGAGGTTCTAGGGGAGAATCCATTTCTTGCCTTTTCCAGCTTCTAGAGGCCACATACATTCCTTGGCTCATGGCCCTTTTCTATCTTTAAAGGCAGCATTCATATCACTCCAGCCCAGATAAATCCAGGATCATCTCCCCATCTCAAAATCCTTAACTTAATCACACCAGAAAAGTCCCTTTGCCATGTGAGGTAACACATTCATGGTTTTGGGTATTAGAACATGAATATCTTTGGTGGCGGCGGGGTGGGTAATATTCTGCCCACCACCCTCTGCCAGATCAGGGAGCTGTTACTAGGTGAAGGGGGAGTGGATGCCCGGCAAGTGACTTGGGATCTAGTTTCCAGTTCATTTATTTAGGTGCTGTGTGATTTGGGTAAATAATTTAATAGCTTTAGATCGTAGCTTCTGCACTTGTAAAGCAAGGAGGTTGTAGTAGATGATCTTGCTTAGATGCTCTTCCAAATCTTGTATTTGGTAGTAGATTGATAACATCTAAACTGGTGAGCATATGTGGGGGAAATGGGAACCCTCGTGTATTGCTGGTGGGTGTGTGAGTGCCAGGGTGCAGAGATAAATAGTTCTGGTTCTTTGTTTTTCTATTTCATATGAGTTTATATTTCTATATATACATCTGTATTTTTGCTGCCATATTATATTTCTTTCTTATTATTTTTTAACATCTTTATTGGAGTATAATTGCTTTACAATGGTGTGTTAGTTTCTGCTTTAAAACAAAATGAATCAGTTATATATATTTACATATGTTCCCATATCTCTTCCCTCTTCCGTCTCCCTCCCTCCCACCCTCCCTATCCCACCCCTCCAGGCGGTCACAAAGCACCGAGCTGATCTCCCTGTGCTATGCGGCTGCTTCCCACTAGCTATCTACCTTACGTTTGGTAGTGTATATATGTCCATGCCTCTCTCTCGCTTTGTCACAGCTTACTCTTCCCCCTCCCCATATCCTCAAGTCCATTCTCTAGTAGGTCTGTGTCTTTATTCCTGTCTTACCCCTAGGTTCTTCATGACATTTTTTTTTCTTAAATTCCATATATATGTGTTAGCATACGGTATTTGTCTCTATCTTTCTGACTTACTTCACTCTGTATGACAGACTCTAGGTCTATCCACCTCATTACAAATAGCTCAATTTCGTTTCTTTTTATGGCTGAGTAATATTCCATTGTATATATGTGCCACATCTTCTTTATCCATTCATCCGATGATGGACACTTAGGTTGTTTCCATCTCTGGGCTACTGTAAATAGAGCTGCAATGAACATTTTGGTACATGACTCTTTTTGAATTATGGTTTTCTCAGGGTATATGCCCAGTAGTGGGATTGCTGGGTCATATGGTAGTTCTATTTGTAGTTTTTTAAGGAACCTCCATACTGTTCTCCACAGTGGCTGTATCAATTTACATTCCCACCGGCAGTGCAAGAGGGTTCCCTTTTTCCCACACCCTCTCTAGCATTTACTGTTTGTAGATTTTTTGATGATGGCCATTCTGACTGGCGTGAGATGGTATCTCATTGTAGTTTTGATTTGCATTTCTCTAATGATTAGTGATGTTGAGCATTCTTTCATGTGTTTGTTGGCAATCTGTATATCTTCTTTGGAGAAATGTCTATTTAGGTCTTCTGCCCATTTTTGGATTGGGTTGTTTTTCTGTTATTAAGCTGCATGAGCTGCTTATAAATTATGGAGATTAATCCTCTGTCAGTTGCTTCATTTGCAAATATTTTCTCCCATTCTGAGGGTTGTCTTTTCGTCTTGCTTATGGTTTCCTTTGCTGTGCAAAAGCTTTGAAGTTTCATTAGGTCCCATTTGTTTATTTTTGTTTTTATTTCCATTTCTCTAGGAGGTGGGTCAAAAAGGATCTTGCTGTGATTTACGTCATAGAGTGTTCTGCCTCTGTTCTTTTCCTCTAAGAGTTTGATAGTTTCTGGCCTTACATTTAGGTCTTTAATCCATTTTGAACTTATTTTTGTGTATGGTGTTAGGGAGTGATCTAATCTCATACTTTTATATGTACCTGTCCAGTTTTCCCAGCACCACTTATTGAAGAGGCTGTCCTTTCTCCACTGTACATTCTGCTTCCTTTATCAAAGATAAGGTGACCATATGTGTGTGGGTTTATCGCTGGGCTTTCTATCCTGTTCCACTGATCTATCTTTCTGTTTTTGTGCCAGTACCATACTGTCTTGATTACTGTAGCTTTGTAGTATAGTCTGAAGTCAGGAAGCCTGATTCCTCCAGCTCCGTTTTTCGTTCTCAAGATACCTTTGGCTATTCGGGGTCTTTTGTGTTTCCATACAAATTGTGAATTTTTTTGTTCTAGTTCTGTGAAAAATGCCAGTGGTAGTTTGATAGGGATTGCATTGAATCTGTAGATTGCTTTGGGTAGTAGAGTCATTTTCACAATGTTGATTCTTCCAATCCAAGAACATGGTATATCTCTCCATCTATTTGTATCTTCTTTAATTTCTTTCATCAGTGTCTTATAATTTTCTGCATACAGGTCTTTTGTCTCCTTAGGTAGGTTTATTCCTAGATATTTTATTCTTTTTGTTGCAATGGTAAATGGGAGTGTTTTATTGATTTCACTTGCAGATTTTTCATCATTAGTGTATAGGAATGCCAGAGATTTCTGTGCATTAATTTTGTATCCTGCTACTTTACCAGATTCATTGATTAGCTCTAGTAGTTTTCTGGTAGCATCATTAGGATTCTCTATGTATAGTGTCATGTCATCTGCAAACAGTGACAGCTTTACTTCTTCTTTTCCGATTTGGATTCCTTTTATTTCCTTTTCTTCTGTGATTGCTGTGGCTAAAACTTTGAAAACTATGTTGAGTAAGAGTGGTGAGAGTGGGCAACCTTCTCTTCTTCCTGATCTTAGTGGAAATGCTTTCAGGTTTTCACCATTGAGGACGATGTTGGCTGTGGGCTTGTCCTATATGGCCTTTATTATGTTGAGGAAAGTTCCCTCTATGCCTACTTTCTGCAGGGTTTTTATCATAAATGGGTGTTGAATTTTGTCAAAAGCTTTTTCTGCATCTATTGAGATGATCATATGGTTTTTCTCCTTCAATTTGTTAATATGGTGTATCACATTGATAGATTTGCATATATTGAAGAATCCTTGCATTCCTGGAATAAACCCCACTTGATCATGGTGTATGATCCGTTTAATGTGCTGTTGGATTCTATTTCCTAGTATTTTGTTGAGGATTTTTGCATCTATGTTCATCAGTGATATTGGCCTGTAGTTTTCTTTCTTTGTGACATCCTTGTCTGGTTTTGGTATCAGGGTGATGGTGGCCTCATAGAATGCGTTTGGGAGTGTTCCTCCCTCTGCTATATTTTGGAAGAGTTTGAGAAGGACAGGTGTTGGCTCTTCTCTAAATGTTTGATAGAATTTGCCTGTGAAGCCATCTGGTCCTGGGCTTTTGTTTGTTGGAAGATTTTTAATCACAGTTTCAATTTCAGTGCTTGTGATTGGTCTGTTCATATTTTCTATTTCTTCCTGATTCAGTCTTGGCAGGTTGTGCCTTTCTAAGAATTTGTCCATTTCTTCCAGGTTGTCCATTTTATTGGCATAGAGTTGCTTGTAGTAATCTCTCATGATCTTTTGTATTTCTGCAGTGTCAGTTGTTACTTCTCCTTTTTCATTTCTAATTCTATTGATTTCAGTCTTCTTCCTCTTTATCTTGATGAGTCTGGCTAATGGTTTATCAATTTTGTTTATCTTCTCAAAGAACAAGCTTTTAGTTTTATTGATCTTTGCTATCGTTTCCTTCAGTTCTTTTTCATTTATTTCTGATCTGATTTTTATGAATTCTTTCCTTCTGCTAACTTTGGGTTTTTTTGTTCTTCTTTCTCTAATTGCTTTAGGTGCAAGGTGAGGTTGTTTATTTGAGATGATTCCTGTTTCTTAAGGTAGGGTTTTATTGCTATAAACTTCCCTCTTAGAACTGCTTTTGCTGTATCCCATAGATTTTGGGTCGTCATGTCTCCATTGTCATTTGTTTCTAGGTATTTTTTTATTTCCTCTTTGATTTCTTCAGTGATCACTTCGTTATTAAGTAGTGTATTGTTTAGCCTCCATGTGTTTGTATTTTTTAAAGATCTTTTCCTGTAATTGATATCTAGCGTCATAGTGTGGTGGTCAGAAAAGATATGTGATACAATTTCAATTTTCTTAAATTTACCAAGGCTTGATTTGTGACCCAAGGTATGATCTATCCTGGATAATGTTCCATGAGCACTTAAGAAAAATGTGTATTCTGTTGTTTTTGGATGGAATGTCCTATAAATATCAATTAAGTCCATCTTGTTTAATGTATCATTTAAAGCTTGTGTTTCCTTATTTGTTTTCATTTTGTATGATCTGTCCATTGGTGAAAGTGGGGTGTTAAAGTCCCCTACTATGAATGTGTTACTGTCGATTTCCCCTTTTATGGCTGTTAGTATTTGCCTTATGTATTGAGGTGCTCCTATGTTGGGTGCATAAATATCTACAATTGTTATATCTTCTTCTTGGATCGATCCCTTGATCATTATGTAGTGTCCTTCTTTGTCTCTTCTATTAGTCTTTATTTTAAAGTCTATTTTGTCTGATATGAGAATTGCTACTCCAGCTTTGTTTTGGTTTCCATTTACATGAAATATCTTTTTCCATCCCCTTACTTTCAGTCTGTATGTGTCTCTAGGTCTGAAGTGGGTCTCTTGTAGACAGCAAATATATAGGTTTTGTTTTTGTATCCATTCAGCCAATCTGTGTCTTTTGGTGGGAGCATTTAGTCCAGTTACATTTTAGGTAATTATTGATATGTATGTTCCTATTCCCATTATCTTAATTGTTTTGGGTTCGTTATTGTAGGTCTTTTCCTTCTCCTGTGTTTCTTGCCTAGAGAAGTTCCTTTAGCATTTGTTGTAAAGCTGGTTTGGTGGTGCTGAACTCTCTCAGCTTTTGCTTGTCTGTAAAGGTTTTAATTTCTCCATCAAATCTGAATGAGATCCTTGCAGGGTAGAGTAATGTTGGTTGCAGGTTTTTCTCCTTCATCACTTTAAATATGTCCTGCTAGTCCCTTCTGGCTTGCAGAGTTTCTGCTGAAAGATCAGCTGTTAACCTTATGGGGATTCCCTTGTGTGTTATTTGTTGTTTTTCCCTTGCTGCTTTTAATAGTTTTCTTTGTATTTAATTTTTCACAGTTTGATTAATATGTGTCTTGGCATATTTCTCCTTGGATTTATCCTGTATGGGACTTTCTGTGCTTCCTGGACTTGATTAACTATTTCCTTTCCCATATTAGGGACGTTTTCAACTATAATCTCTTCAAATATTTTCTCAGTCCCTTTCTTTTCCTCTTCTTCTTCTGGAACCCCTATAATTCGAATGTTGGTGCATTTAATGTTGTCCCAGAGGTCTCTGAGATTGTCCTCAGTTCTTTTCATTCTTTTTTGTTTATTCTGCTCTTCAGTAGTTATTTCCACTATTTTATCTTCCAGGTCACTTATCTGTTCTTCTGCCTCAGTCATTCTGCTATTGATCCCATCTAGAGTATTTTTAATTTCATTTATTGTGTTGTTCATCGTTGTTTGTTTCATCTTTAGTTCTTCTAGGTCCTTGTTAAGTGTTTCTTGCATTGTGTCTATTCTATTTCCAAGATTTTGGATCATCTTTTTTATCATTATTCTGAATTCTTCTTCAGGTAGACTGCCTATTTCCTCTTCATTTGTTAGGTCTGGTGGGTTTTTATCTTGCTCCTTCATCTGCTGTGTGTTTTTTCTGTCTTCTCATTTTGCTTATCTTACTGTGTTTGGGGTCTCCTTTTTGCAGGCTGCAGGTTCGTAGTTCTCGTTGTTTTTGGTGTCTGTCCCCAGTGGCTAAGGTTGGTTCAGTGGGTTGTGTAGGCTTCCTGGTGGAGGGTACTAGTGCCTGTGTTCTGGTGGATGAGGCTGGATCTTGTGTTTCTGGTGGGCAGGTCCACGTCTGGTGGTGTGTTTTGGGGTTTCTGTGGACTTATTATGATTTTAGGTAGCGTCTCTGCTAATGGGTGGGGTTGTGTTCCTCTCTTGCTAGTTGTTTGGCATAGGATGTCCAGCACTGTAGCTTGCTGGTCGTTGAGTGAACCTGGGTGCTGGTGTTGAGATGGAGATCTCTGGGAGATTTTTGCCGTTTGATATTATGTGGAGCTGGGAGGTCTCTTGTGGACCAGTGTCCTGAAGTTGGCTCTCCTACCTCAGAGGCAGAGCCCTGACTCCTGGCTGCAGCACCAAGAGCCTTTCATCCACACGGCTCAGAATAAAAGGGAGACAAAGTAGAAAGAAAGAATTAGTAGAGGTAGAAAGAAAGAAAGAAAGAAAGAAACGAAGAAAGGAGGGAGAGAGGGAGGGAGGGAGGAAGGAAGGAAGGAAGGAGGGAAGGGAGGAGAAAAAGAAAGAAAGAAGATAAAGTAAAATAAAATAAAGTAAGGTAAAATATAATAAAGTTATTTAAATAAAAAAATAATTATTAAGAGGATAAAAAAAAGAAAACGGATGGATAGAACCCTAGGACAAATGGTGGAAGCAAAGCTATACAGACAGAATCTCACACAGAATCATACACACTCACAAAAAGAGGAAAAGGGGAAAAAATCGTAAATCTTGCTCTCAAAGTCCAGCTCCTCAATTTGGGATGATTTGTTGTCTAAAGGAGGGAAGGAAGGAAAGAAAGAACGAAGATAAAGTAAAATAAAATCATTCAAATAAAAAGTAATTATTAAGAAAAAAATAAAAAAAAAAACAAAAAACGGACAGATAGAACCCTCGGACAAATGGTGAAAGCAAAGCTATACAGACAAAATCTCACACAGAAGCATACACATACACACTCACAAGAAGAGGAAAAGGGGAAAAAATCATAAATCTTGCTCTCAAAGTCCACCTCCTCAATTTGGGATGATTCGTTGTCTATTCAGGTATTCCACAGATGCAGGTACATCAAGTTGATTGTGGAGCTTTAATCCGCTGCTTCTGAGGCTGCTGGGAGAGATTTCCCTTTCTCTTCTTTGTTCTCACAGCTCCCAGGGGCTCAGCTTTGGATTTGGCCCCGCCTCTGCGTGTAGGTCGCCGGCGGGCGTCTGTTCTTCCCTCAGACAGGACGGGATTAAAGGAGCCGCTGATTCGGGGGCTCTGGCTCACTCAGGCCGGGGGGGTGGGGGAGGGGGAGGGCGGGGCACGGAATGCGGGGCGCGCCTGCGGCGGCAGAGGTCAGCGTGACGCAGCAGCCTGAGGCGCGCCGTGAGTTCTCCCTGGGAAGTTGTCCCTGGATCCTGGGACCTTGGCAGTGGCGGGCTGCACAGGGTCCCCGGAAGGGGGTGTGGAGAGTGACCTGTGCTCACACACAGGCTTCTTGGTGGCGGCAGCAGCAGCCTTAGCGTCTCATGCCTGTCTCCGGGGTCCGCGCTGTTAGCCGCGGCTCGCGCCCGTCTCTGGAGCTCCTTTAAGCAGCGCTCTTAATCCCCTCCCCTCGCGCACCAGGAAACAAAGAGGGAAGAAAAAGTCTCTTGCCTCTTCGGCAGGTCCAGAGTTTTCCCCGGACTCCCTCCCGGCCAGCCGTGGCGCACTAACCCGCTGCAGGCTGTGTTCACGCCACCAACCCCAGTCCTCTCCCGGCGCTCCGACGGAAGCCCAAGCCTCAGCTCGCAGCCTCGCCCGCCCCGGCGGGTGAGCAGACAAGCCTCTCGGCTGGTGAGTGCCGGTCGGCGCCGATCCTCTGTGCGGGAATCTCTCCGCTTTGCCCTCCGCACCCCTGTTGCTGTGCTCTCCTCCGCGGCTCCGAAGCTTCCGCCCTCCGCCACCCGCAGTCTTCGCCTGCGAAGGGGCTTCCTAGTGTGTGAAAACCTTTCCTCCTTCACGGCTCCCTCCCACTGGTGCAGGTCCCGTCCCTATCCTTTTGTCTCTGTTTATTCTTTTTCCTTTTGCCCTACCCACGTATGTGGGGAGTTTCTTGCCTTTTGGGAGGTCTGAGGTCTTCTGCCAGCCTTCAGTAGGTGTTCTGTAGGAGTTGTTCCACGTGTAGATGTATTTCTGGTGTAGATGTATTTCTGGTGTATCTGTGGGGAGGAAGGTGATCTCTGCGTCGTACTCTTCCGTCATCTTCCCGGAAGCCCTGCCATATTATATTTAAATGATACGTGTGTATGTCATATACTCAGGCGATACGGTAGCAAGAAATCACTAGAAAAAACTGAAATGTTCATAAATAAGGGAATTTTGAATAAATTATGATGCATTCATACTATGGATTATAGTGAAACTATTAAGAAAGAATGAAATGTATCTATATATTACCTGAAAAGGTGTCTTTGAAATATTACTAAGTGAAAAAGGAAAATTGTAGAATATTATGTATAGCCTGATCCTATTTTAGATAATTAAAAAAAGAAAACATTGTATGTGCATGTATATTTGTATATCTTTGCATGAAAATAGAGAAAGTTATGGAAGGACTCTTAAGGTTGATTACTTCTGGGGAGGTGGGATTGGATGAGGATGGAGAGATGATTATCTTTACATTAGTTTTTAATTACTCAAGTAATTAATGAATCAATATTTTGTAAGTTGCCCCTTTTGAATCCTGGCCCTCCTCCCTTCCCATTCCCTTGTTATGTGTTTCGTATGTGGCCTTCCTGATATTTTCTGTGTATTTACATATGTACATAGAGAGAATTTATAGTATTAAAAATACATGATACCGGGCTACCCTGGTGGCGCAGTGGTTGAGGGTCCGCCTGCCAATGCAGGGGACGCGGGTTTGTGCCCCGGTCCGGGAAGATCCCACATGCCGCGGAGCGGCTGGGCCCGTGAGCCATGGCCGCTGGGCCTGCGCGTCCGGAGCCTGTGCTCCGCGGCGGGAGAGGCCACAGTGGTGAGAGGCCTGCGTACCGCAAAAAAAAAAAAAAAAAAAAAAAAGCAACATGATACCATGCTGTGTGGATCTTTCTACAATACACTTTTTAATTCCACAGTGTTTAAAAAATATATATCCATGTTACTTCATGTAAATTATCTTATTCTTCTGAATTGCTGAATAAGACACCATAGCATAAGTAATCAACCATCTGTTTAGCTATTTCCCTGTTGATGGGCAGTTAGATTGTTCCCATTTTTTAGCTATTACAGTGTCACAGTGGCCACTCTTGTGGCCTTGTACATGTGTTCCTGTTTCTATAGGAGAGTCACCAAATAGTGAAATTGATGGATCCATAGGGTATAAAACTAAAAAAGTTTTAAAATAGATCTGGAATTTCCTTTAAAAGAATCTTGCCAATTGAAAAAAATATTGTCTAACTTTTAAAGCAAGCATGTATTACTTAGGTACTCAGAAATAAAGAGGTAAAGGTATTCTTTAACTCTCTGTGTCCTACAGATATGTGGGTGAGACTAGGTAGATTTTCACCTGTCTGAGCTCTCTCCAGGGAGCCATACCACCTGAGGCAGGAGATGGAGAAAGTTGCCTCAAAAAGCAAAGAGTAACAAGTCTTCAGACAGCTTGTTTCTGTCCACTTGGCATCTGGAACTTACCTGACAAGGTTGAAAAATTCATAAGTTTACAATTTGCTGTTCTCTTTACTGTTCTAGCACAAGAGGAAAGCATCTCTGAGTATCAGAAAACAAGATTTTATTCGAGTATGTGAAAATATTGGCTGAGGGGAAATAAGATTTTTGGAATTCACAGAAAAGTATGAAACTTTTCCTTTTATGACATCACCAGTGAATGTGGAACATACTCAGAAAGCTTAATGGGATTTTTTAATGGAAATTAAAACCACTCAGTTAATGAATTTGTTAGCTTACCTGAGGTTCTTAGCTAAGACTTTAATACTCTTTTACAAGTGTATCTCTTACCAGCAGAGGGGCCCAAAGAGCTTTCCATGATTTAGAAACACCCTGGCTACAGGAAGAGAGGCTCAGAATCACCTTTGCCTGCCTAAAGGTGCAGAATATACAGTGTTTAAACTTGGTGTTCAAGAAACAATGCCATAGTTTTCATTTTAAAAAATTAATTTTAATTTACATGTAGAACAACATGTACACTGTTTAAAATATAATACCAAAAATTAACATAAAAACCTTTTTGTATATAAAAACACAAAATGATATAAAATATGCCCTACCCTTTCCTCCCCTTCATTCTCTCCAGTCCTACTCCCCAGAGGCCATCATTTTCAACTCTTACTTCTTTTGCCTTGGGGAAAAATATGTATCTTTTTAATAATACAGTAACAAAGTACAGATTTAAAAAGTACAGATCCCCTCCAAAAAAAAAAAAAAAGGACAAATCCCTTCACTAGTGGCAACCACTGTAATTAGTTCATTGAATATCCTGCCAGAGAGATTCCATGTGATGAGTCTTTTAGCAAATATAACAGTTCCAGAAAGGCAATACATTCACATAGTTCAAAATTCAAAAGCTTCCAATAGGAGTTCAAAGAAAAGTGTCCTTCCTATCTGTGTCTCTCAGAGTCCACATACTAAGTCCTATGTCTCCACTTATCAGCCTGAGAATTTAGCTACTGGCTTGATAACATGGCAGATGAAAGTTTGCTCTTGTACTCCCCATCCTACTGCCTTCCCCCACCTCCTGATATAAACATAATAATCACATTGTTTTGATAGACAGTATTCTTACTGCTGAGCTAAATACTGGAGTAATTTTTTTCCTTTTTTATAAAATACTTGGTTTTCCTGGAGTTCATCGCTTCACTTTTTCATTGGCTTAGCTTTTTTTTAATGCCCTTGTCACTGATTTTTCCATGCATATCATCAGATTTGTCAAATGCCAATGTACCAAATGTACTGCATGTCTTTTTCCACTCTGTCTTCTTGCTCTAAGCGGAACTGCCTGTGCTCTGAGCCTGTACAGAGCTCTCACCCTCCAACTTGCCTTCTCCCTCTACTCGGTGGAATCTCCTCGTTTCTGGGTCCCATGTGTTAACTTAAGTATCAAGGAGTCCACCAGACGGAGGGGCTCTAATGCCTTGGAGCCTACGTGAACAAACCAAAACCTAAGCCTGTAAATGCCTCAAGGTTAAGAAATTGAAACCTAAGGACAACTCATCACAAACAGCTGACTAGACTTTCAACTATAGCCAATCAATAATCTTGCTTTGCTTCTGCACCTTCTCTGTGTAAGTCTTCTCCTGGCTCCTGTTGGCAGTGTGCTCCTAACCACTTCTGGTTTGGCGCTGCCCAATGTGAATAGGTTTTTGCTCAAATCAACACTTGAAATTATTAATAGGCCTCAGTTTCTCTTCTACCACACGTTTTCCTTTTCTTGGTTTATTCCCTCATTCGCTTTAGCACATCTTCCAGGAACTTCTCAAGAGAGCGTACGTGGTTACTATTTTGAGTTCCTTACAAGTCTGAACATGTTTTAATTCTTGATATATACTTTGGTGGGATATGTATTTCCAGGTTGGTAATCTTTTTCCTGCAGAATTTCTCCGTTGCCTTCCAGTCTCTCTCGTTGTAACTGAGCAGTTTGATGGCATTCTGGTTTGTGATCCTCAGTATGCGACCTGCTTTAATTCTTTCCAGAAGCTTTATTTATCTTTAGGCCCGTGGAATTTTCTGAGATATTACTTTGTGTGGATCTCTTTCACTTAATTCTGCTGGTCAGTGAGGTGATCTTTTCAGTTCTTGGAAATTTTCTTGTGTTTCTTTACTTTCTTCCCTCCAGGAGGACATCTGCTGTCATGTTCTCCCCTGTAACTCTGTCCCTGATGGTTTATACCTCTCATATGCCTTTCCTATTACTTTAGCAAAGTTGCAGAAGGGTTGAGGAGGTAATATGGGTGCTCGGTTGGCCATAGTAAACCAGGTGTCTTTATGTCATCACTTTGTGAAGGTTTATTGAAAGAGGAGTCCAGTGTAAGTCTGTGGAAAGTATCTTTTGAAATACTCAGAACCAGCAGAATATCTTTAAGTAAATGGCTTTGTAAGGAAAAAGCTTTAGAATAAGCTCCTCTTTTGACCTTAGCTCCTGCCTTGATACCAGAATTAAAGTGGCAACTGTAGACACAGAAGAGTCACATTTCAGAGAGATCGATGAGGAAGAACTAACAGGACTGGGTGATGCCAAGCTGTGGAGAAGACAGAACAGCAAACTGTGAGGGGTGTGCGCCTTGGGGCCTGGACCAACTTGGGGCAGACAAGCAGCATGAGTCATCTTTCTTCAGAGCCCTCCACCCCTCCCATAAGGGCATTCCTTTCACCTGGGTGCCATCTCCCAAATCCAAGTGTTACCCTGTGTGGCCCCTTCTTGGCCCCAGACAAAGTCCCAAACTGCAGTAGGCTTCCTTACCCTTCTCTGCCATCAAAACTTGACTTAGATTTTTATATCCTCTCTCTTAGGCCTGTTCTGTACACATCAGTTCTTGCTCATGTAGTGGTTCAGTGTTTCTCAAACCAGAAAGTGTAGTGGAGTTATTGATAGTTGGGGAGTTTAAAAAAATACAGCTGTCCCAGCCCTACTTACTCAGAAGATCTGTGGCCAAGCCCCAGGACTCAGTATTTTATTTTATTTTCCTTTTTAAAAATTTTATTGCAGTATATTCATATACAATGTTGTGTTAGTTTAAAGTATACGGCAAAGTGATTCAGTTATACATATACATATATTCATTCTTTTTCAGAGTCTTTTCTCATATAGGTTATTACAGAATATTGAGTAGAGTTCCCTGTGCTATACAGTAGGTTCTTGTTGGTTTTCTATCTTATATACAGTAGTGTGTGTATGTTAATCCCAAGCTCCTGATTTATCCTTCCCCCCCAACATTTCCCCTTTGGTAACCATAAGTTTGTTTTCGTTATCTGTAAAGTCTGTTTCTGTTTTGTAAATAAGTTCATTTTTATCATTTTAAAAAATTAGATTCCACATATGAGTGATATCATATGATAACTTGTCTTTCTCTGTCTGACTTACTTCACTTAGTATGATAATCTCTAGGTCCATCCATGATGCTGCAAATGGCATTATTTCATTCTTTTTTATGGCTGAGCAATATTCCATTGTATGTGTGTACCACATCTTCTTTATCCATTCATCTGTCGATGGACATTTAGACTTCTTCCATGTCTTGGCTATTGTCAGTAGTGCTTCAGTGAACATTGGGGTGCATGTATCTTTTCGAATTGTGTTTTTCTCTGGACATATGCCCAGGAGTGGTATTGCTGGATCGTATGGTAACTCTATTTTTAATTTTTTAAGGAACCTCCATACTGTTCTCCGTAGTGGCTATACCAATTTACATTTTCACCAACAGTGTAGGAGAGTTCCCTTTTCTCCACACTCTCTTTAACATTCATTGTTTATTGACTTTTTGATGATGGCCATTCTGACCCGTGTGAGGTGACACCTCATTGCAGTTTTGATTTGCATTTCTCTGATAATTAGTGGTGTTGAGCATCTTTTCATGTGCTTTTTGGCCATCTGTATGTCTTCTTTGGAGAAATGTCTATTTAGATCTGTCCACTGTTAGATTGGGTTGATTTTTTTTGACATAGAGCTGCATGAGCTGTTTGTATATTTTGGAGATTAATTCCTTGCAGGACTCGGTATTTTAAACACTGTTCCTGAGATGCCCAGCTTGGTTTGGGAACCATTGGGGTGGCTGATACCTTCCCTCAGGGAGAGAATTACACTCTCCTTAAAGAGACCCAGTCAGAGTGACATGCTGGTGACTTTGTAGCTCTGGCTTTGTCGTGTGGGTCCTTGGATTCCTTCCCATCTGTGATGGCTCAGGTTGGTGAGTGGCGACAGGAGGAGAGGCAGACAGAACGTGTTTCTGTGCTGAGCAACTGTCATGTGTGTGATAAGAAGACTGTTGTCTTTAATTTAACTGTGTCATCATTTAATTTGGCTATTGCACTGACAGTCAAGGGATGATTTTCTTTGGAGAGACTGGGAGGGAAAGGAAAAAAGACGAATGATTTGTGAAACTTTTAATAAAAGAAAATGAACACTAGGGGGCAGCAAATCACCGTTCAGAGGACGGGCTGCACAAATTCAGGAGGGCAAAAAATACCCCACAAAAATTGTTTTCTTGAAAAATGTGATGTGTTTGTTAACTGTCTTCTATAAAGGGCAGCCCTGATGTCAGAGCTGCTCTCATCTGACAGTTTCAATCTTTTCAACATTTCCCACCACATCATCCCAATATCTGCATATCTTCCCATGAAGCACGTTCACACACTACACTCAATTGTTTCCTTTCAGGAAACTCCTGGTTCCTTTCCCAAAAACTCCTAGAGTTGATCCTCAAGGGCACATCACCTCTTCTGGAAAGAATCAGCTTGACTAGTACATTTCCTGCATCTTGAGGGCTGAGGAGCTGGTCTCCACCTGTGGGTGTCTCAGTTAATGCAGTGTCTGCTAAGACCTCCTCACAGGTGACAGGACTCCAGGAGACCAAGTCCACTGTGTGTTCACAGGCGCGAGCAGGAGGTGCCGCACTGTCCTGTGGGACATTCTGTTTAGTCAAAGGCTAAATTGCGTTTGGTTAGATATTTTGTTCTGAATCACCTAAGTCTGTTTCCTCTGCTAAGTCTGGGAATTATTACCCAAGATATCTTCTTAACTAGAACTTTCCATATTTCATCCAAACTGGAGGAGAAAAAGGGGTGTGCTGCATTCTGATTGTTCAAGTGGCCAGATGCAGTTGTTTTTGGCAAGAGAGTGGAGGTCTTCATCTGGGCCTCGTAGAGGCCTTGCTACCATGTGATGTTTTCTCGTAAGTGCTTCTAATGGTGGTTCCAGCATAAACTGGAGGGGTGGGCCATGGTGTTGCACCCCCATGAGCTGCGTGATGTTGACAGGTCATGTAACCTCTATTTCCTCGTTTGTAAAATGATGGCGTTGGCCTAGATAGTGGCTCTTAATCAGAAGCATACCTCTGAACCTGACCTGAAGCATGTAGATCCCCAGGCCCTTGTCCTCTCCCACAGAATGATAGTCTCTGGGGCTGAGTCCCTGGCACGTGTATTTGGGTGGTGGGGGTGAGGGAGAAGGGGAACTCAACCCACTACAGGTGATTCTGGTCAGCTCCTCGGGGTGTGGACATCCAGGCTAGAACATAGCAAGTATTCCTTCTAACTGACATTCATTCACTCATTCGTTTATTCATCAAAAACTTAGTAAAAATGTGTTGATGTAAAGGTCTTTATGAGTCCACTTGCAATTCAGATCCAGTTAAAAAATGGCTAGGAAGATTGTACTGACTATGCCAAACACACACACACACACACCACTGTTCCAATTAGTATAGTAATAGACACTTGGTTAGGTACATTAATATCATTATTTTACTTTCTAAGTCTCACTGACCTGGTAGGTAAGTAGCTGACAAAATGAACCCCCCTAGGACACATGAACCGAGAAATGAGTGACACTGAATCAAGTAGCTGATGCATGAAGAGCTCTGGAGAGAGAATCTGAAGTTCTGGTGCCAGAAGCTACTCTGCCACTGACGCTTCAGTGTGATCTTGGAAAGGTGTCTTGAGTTTCTTCATCTTTGCTCATTATTACTTTCCAAAGGGGATTATAAAAACTCTACTGGTTATTGCTCGGGATGAAGATTAGGATCAAATGAGATAATGTGACTTTGTAAATTATGAAAACCCATAAAACCTTGATGTTAACATTGCCATTATTGCTATCACAAATTCTGTTGAGCAGAAGGGTTGGGATTTTTCCTTTCAGGCTGCATCTCTTAAAGGTAGCAACAGACTAGTTTGGATTTTAGTTTATCCATGGCGAATGACCTCTCTGGGTTTTCTCTTTCACTTTCCATGAACAATAACAACCCATGTCTTTATACGGTTGGCCTCAGCTGCTTCCTCTCCAAAGCTCCCTTCACACGCATGTGTCTCATCTTCCAAAATATGTACCCTGTGGTCCAAAGTACCTCAGCTGAAGCCTTCCCCATTTCAGTTGTTTACTTTTTCTGTAAATGTTAGGTCTCATGGCTTTGGAGATACAAAAGCTCCATCTTGGTTTATTTGGGATAGGCTTTGCAAGAAAACAAACCCGTGAATCGGAGGAACTCTGACCCCAGTGTGTCCTGCACTGCCCTCTTCATCTCTCCCCCGTGGGGCAGGGGGGCTTTCATCTACCCATCTCGGGCTTCCAGTTAATCCTTTCTTGCTTTAGATGTTGAGGGTCCTTTTTCACTCTCCTTTCTTTCTTTCTAGACTGAGGAGAGGGGTTGGTGCATTTGTGTCCTGTTTTACAAGGAGGAGGGAACACAAACATATTTATTGGGAGAGGCATTTTGGGATCAGAGGAACCAAGGAAATGGGCTTGCAGGTGCCACAGCGACTGCTGTTGTTCCTGAGGAACGTGGTGCCTTGTCCCCTCATAGTTTCATTCCCCAAGCGAGAGGAGAGGCGTTAGATGACCTTATTTAGGGTCACTTATAGCACTAACATTTTTATGGATCTCTGCAGGACACTGAAACACTATTTCTTCCTAAAATTACATACCTACTGTAGCAGGAGAGTTCTGGGATCACCAAAGAGAACTTAGGAGATGGCTAGCCTTGAACCCATGCACCCCCAACATCCCTGGCTCCCATGTCTTCTCTGTGGTCATTCTCAGTGGGCAGGTGGCCCCTTCACAGGACACGAGCTCTGCCACTAACAGCGATCCCTGCTGGAGACAGATGGGAAGCCAGGGTCCTGCTCATCAGCACTGAACTTGAAGAGTCTCTGAGCTTTGGGACCAGTCTTCCTCACACTCTATGTGGTGAAGAACCTGCTTTTTTTTTTTTTTTTTTTTTAAAGCAAATAGATCTTTATCTTTATTTTTTAAAAGTTTTTATCAGGGTATAATTGATTTACAATGTTGTTTTAGTTTTGGGTGTACAGCAAAGTGAATCTGTTATACATATACATACATCCACTCTTTTTTAGATCCTTTTCCCACATAGGCCATTACAGAATACTGAGTGGAGTTCCCTGTGCTATATAGTAGGTTCTTATTAGTTATGTATTTTATATATAGTGTGTATGTGTCAATCCCAATCTTCCAATTTATCCCTGCCCCCCTTACCCCCCAGTAACCATAAGTTCATTTTCTACATCTGTAACTCCATTTCTGTTTTGTAGATAAGTTCATCTGTAGCCTTTTTTCAGGTTCCACATATAAATGATATCATATGATATTTATCTTTCCCAATCCATCACAGACTGATACTTGTGTAACAAGGAATTTTTACCTTTGCGAAAAGTGATATTAAAAACCCTGTACTGGGCTTCCCTTGTGGCGCAGTGGTTAAGAATCCGCCTGCCAATGCAGGAGACACGGGTTCGAGCCCTGGTTCGGGAAGATCCCACATGCCGCGGAGCAACTAAGCCCGTGCGCCACAACTACTGAGCCCACGCGCCTAGAGCCTGTGCTCTGCAACAAGAGAAGTCACCGCAATGAGAAGCCAGCGTACCGCAACGAAGAGTAGCCCCTACTCGCTGCAACTAGAGAAGGCCTGCATGCAGCAACAAAGACCCAACGCAGCCATAAACAAACAAACAAACAAATAAATAAATTTATTTAAAAAAAAACCCAGTACAAGCCCCATTTAAAAAATGATTCGATTTTAACAATAATAATATTACTCTGTGGCACATTTCTATAAAATTTTCAGAAGACTTACATTCAGTTGCTATCTGAAATGGAACCATAAAAAACAGTCCTCTACCTGGGACAGGTGTGTGGACCACGCTTTGGGAAGCACTGTTGGACGACTTGGCTGGCAGCCTGCCGTCCTGGGCTGACCACCGAGTGACCGTAACAGGGAACCCACTCTGTGCCTTGGTGTCCTCACCTGTAGATAGAATTCGGGTAAGGCGGTGGTGCCTCATGGAGTTGCTGTGAAGATGAAGTGGGTTCTCAGACTGGAACATAGCTCTTTCTATTAAAGTATGAGCCCAGTGTGATCAGTCCCAACTGGCAACCATCTCCTTATGTTGGAGGCTGTTAGTGTCCCTGGGAAAGGAGCCGAGCTGGGAATAAGGGCAGAGCCACATGCCTCGTGTTGTCCTCACTAGACAGCAAGACGTTCCTTTTCTCACACATACTCATTTAGGTGCACTGGAACTGCAACATTTCAGGCCTTTGCTTTTTCTGCCTTGTTTTACAGTTTGCCTGGAGTTTTGCTTGGAAACTGAGAATCTGTTGAGCCAATGTGTTTATCTTCTTTATTTCTGGTTAGTTTCTCTTTCCAGTTAAAATATACATCAATTTTTAGGCTCACAGTACAGCAGGGGGATGTTTAGATCTAAAATAAACTGTTTTGTCAAAACTAAAAAACAGCAAGCACTCATTTAATCCATGTACCTTTTCCCTAGCGATCCCAAATTTTCCCTTAGACTAAGAACACTATTTCTTTTAATTAGCATAGATCATCTTATTTCTGGTGACATTTGAGGTTTTGACATGTTCTGAAGGTGGAACATATTAGTGAGATGTTTTAAACGACTGAGTCATTCTTATCGAGTCATCAGCCTGAAGCTGAAATCTATAACAGAAACACTCTAACATGGCCATCTACTGTATTCCATCAGAACTTGGCCTCATGTTTGCATTAGATTTTCCCTAAAATACAACCAAAAATCTGGGTGAGAAATTTCTGTTTACATTGTGAATCCTCTTTCTCCACTGGCTTCTGTTTTGTTTACCAGTTGCCTTTTCACAGGACGTGTTTTGACGTGAGCACAAAATAAAGGCTGTACAGTATTTCTGTATTGAAATGTTCCATTCAGTCCTAGGAAGGAAAGTTGGTCAGATGAACAATGGATCTTTGGGTCTCTGTACACCTAACAGAGTAAATATACCAGAGCAGATAGACCACAGCAAGCTAATTCTCGGGGATCTCCTTTTTCCGTGGTGATTCCTAAGGACCTCACCTGTGCATTGCTCGCCTCACCTGCTCTCGACTTATAAAGGAGCCACATGAATGGTACTAATTCACAATTCCCAGGGTTGTGTGTCCCCTGCAAATGCAGGAGGGCACTTGCTTCGCCATGGCCTCTGCCCCTGCTGCAGAGGGCTGTACCCTGAGCTCTTTGTTTGCTGTTTCCGACTTGCTGACTGACTGCTCCATTCTCTGAAGTCCTGCCTGAGGAAATGCCAAGTTGTGTTCCTTGATGAGAAGCTGGGGCCTGCTGCATCGCCACCTCTGAGCTATCCGCCATCCACGTGTACAGAGCAGTCTCCTGTGACTTCCTGAAAGCAGTTCCTTCAGCTTCTGCCCAGAGACCCTGCCTGGGGTCCAGCCCTGAGTCCTGGGTGTCAGACTGCGCTGATGGCCCCTCTTCTGTCTTTTCCCTCAGGCACAGCCTTAGATGTACTCATTCAGCTGCTAACCCACGTTCACATCAACCCCTTCAGAACCTTTCTTCCAAACTAGAGTGTTTCCTTTTTGTATAATGTGATAACCAACCACTGGTGTTCAATTTGTTATTTAAAGTAAGCATGAGGGAATTATTTAAATAATTGAAATATTTAAATTGTATTGGTTGAAAAAGTATTTTTTTGAAATGGATAAATGCGATTGGTTCCTCTCTATCCCACCCCATCCCCTTCCTGGGCACAGTGTCTGTCACTTAGTGGTTGATCATAGGGTCAGTTCCAAGAGCCCATGAGAGAGGTTCACTCCACCTGACAGAATAGGACATCCTATTGCTTCTGGCCCTTTCTCTCTCCCCTTTTTCTGGGTCTCCAACTAGACATAGGCTTGATCTTCTCATTGTGATTTTTTGTCTCTTCTCCACTCCTTTCTGTATCCCATTCCTTTTACTATTTTTGTTTAATTCTGTTTTCTTCTGACATATCTTCCAGTCCACTCGTTCTTTATTCAGCTTCCTCTAATCTGCTGGTAAACCAGTATATTGTTTTTAATTTTGGTTATTGTATTTTTAAGTTCCTGAATTTCAACTTGTTTCCTTTTTAAATCTGCAATGTCACTTTTCCTCTTTTCCAGTTCCTTGCTGAAACTGTTTAGTTATGTGTTTCTCTGAGCACGTTAATCATAGTAGTTTTAGAGTCTGTGTCTGGCGATTTCATCATCTGCACTACCCGTGTGTTCATTTCTGTTGTCAGTTTGTGCTGGTTGTTCATATTGTCCTGCATTTTAAAAAATGAATTGTTATTGGAGTATAGTTGCTTTACAGTGCTGCGTTAGTTTCTAGTGTACAGCAAAATGAATCAGCTATACATATACATATATCCCCACTGTTCTTGGATTTCCTTCCCATTGAGGTCACTGCAGAGCATTGAGTAGAGTTCCCTGAGCTGTACAGTATGTTCTCATTAGTTGTCTCTTTGTCCTGCATTCTTGAGGCCTGGTTATATTTGATTGTATGCTGGACACTGTATTTGAAAACATTATTCGTAAAAACAGTTTGAGGCCTAGAATGATATCTTTCTCCAGTTTTCTTATGCTTCTGCTAGGTGCCTGGAGGTGCAACCCAGGATCCTGTTGATTTAATCGCTGGACTTGAGACTCTGTGGGCACCCAAATGACTTGTAGTTCCACTGCAAATGCGAGCAGGTTTATTTGCAGTTTGCACTTATTTCTAGATTGCAGCTTGCAAGATAGATACCAACACCAAGCACTGAACAGTTCAGTGGAGCCACCTTTTGGCAGAGTCTAGAGTCTACCTTTTGCCCAGCTATCCTCTGAGCCATCAGAGGTACTAACAAGGAGAGCTTGTTATGACACACCCCAGCCCTCCTCCCCCAAAGTTTTTTATTTAGTGGGTCTGGGCTGGAGCCTGAGAATTTGCATATCTCAGAGGTTCCATAAGATGCTGCTGGTTTGAGGACCACCCGTTGAGAATCCCTAGTTTACTTCTTTCTTTAACTAGATTATATCAATACATCTCTTGAAGGTGGAGACTATAACTTATCCTCCTTAGTCTCTCTCCCCAACTAGCTCAGTGCCATGACCCATATGGAGCCTGTGTATATAATACTCACAGACTGGATAAATTCAGAGTTGTTGTTGTTGTTGTTGTTTTTGTGTTTTGGCATTTCTTAAAGTGCCACGCATCTCTAGCCACTGGCAGTAAAGAGAGAAATGCAACACACTCTGTCTTTTCATTCTAATAGGAGATGCCAGGGCACTGCGGCAGGGCAGGCAGGGAACAAGAATGAGTAAGTTGACTGTGTATTTCTTCATCCAAATTGTGACAGTGAAAGGGGACAGTAAAAAGTCACCGTGGAAAAAAAAAGTCACAGTGGAAAAGTGTAAAGAGGATGTGTGTCACCCTCTCTTACCAGGGGCTATGGGAACAAGAAGGGGCTGTTTAGCCCAACTTAGCCAATGGGTTGAGGGGTGGGGGCTTGGAGTAGAATTCCAAATAGTTACTTCAGGGAGATTGTGCTTGAGTTGTGTCTTGAAGCCTGAACTTTTGCATTTTTTTTAATACATTTATTTATTTATTTAATTTTGGCTGCATTGGGTCTTCATTGCTGCACGTGGGCTTTCTCTAGTTGTGGCGAGCAGGGGCTACTCTTCGTTGCGGTACGTGGGCTTCTCATTGCGGTGGCTTCTCTTTGTTGTGGAGCACGGGCTCTAGGCGCACGGGCTTCACTAGTTGTTGCACGAGGGCTCAGTAGTTGTGGCTCGTGGGCTCTAGAGCGCAGGCTCAGTAGTTGTGGTGCATGGGCTTAGTTGCTCCACGGCATGTGAGATCTTCCCAGACCAGGGCTTGAACCCGTGTCCCCTGCATTGGCAGGCATATTCTTAACCACTGCACCACCAGGGAAGTCCTGAACTTTTGCATTTTAAAGGAGGACCCCAGGAAAAGGTGCAGCTCTTTCCCCCAAATGTTAACTGGTGGAATTTAGGGTGCTATGACCCCTGTGAGTGCACAGGGTAAGAGCTTCCAAATTATACTACTTTGGGTGACTAGACCTTCTTTGCTTAATAAGCATTTATCATTTGTCAGAGCAGCAAAAGTCACTTGATAGTTCAGTGTTCCTCATTTCAGAAAAATAAAAGGTCAGTTGATTCACTCAGAGCTCTTACAAACAAGGAGAAGCACCTTGCCCTCCTCCGCTTTCCTCACCCTTCCCATGCTTCTTTCTCTCTCTTAGTAAGAAGTAAGTAAAGCTGACCTTTCAGCCAAGGTTGTAACAAGGGCAGTCCCAGGCTAGGAGACAGCTGATCTCATCATGTAGCTCAGTATTCAGACAAAACTAAATTCTTTGCATTAGAGCTAAGTGATGTCTACTCAGAGGCTGCAGTCCCTCATCTGGTCTCTCCCAAGTGCTAACTTCACTTCTAGGCTTCTTTCCTAATCCTTGCCTGGGTTCACTTTCTCACCTGCTGAGAGCACATTCTCACAGTAGCATAATTGCAGAGCTGTGGCTTATATTTTGCTACCACTTTGGGTGCAGTTCACTGCAAATAAGGACATTTACAGTACCTGGGAGAGGTTGAAACAGTCCCAAAATAGCAGACATGCAAACACGATGGCTGATTAGCTGCTACTTATTAAAACATATGGTTTAAGGACTGAGTTTCCAATTTTATATTTCGATAAATTACTGTATGGTCTTGTATAATGAGGAAAATTGCAGAATACTGATTTTATGGGGCAGTCAAATCTATGGACTTTGCAGGCACAGACCATGAATTATAACTTGGAGTTTCATGTTAATATAAGCTTTTTGCATTATGTATTTTTAACATTTTTCACTCTTGTAAGGACTGAACTCTGTTTCCCTGGTTAGATTATACCTCAGTCTACTGTCTTTGACCTTATGGCAAGAGATGTTTTTGGGTGCACCCAAAATAGGAAAGGCTTAAGGTTTTCCTTTCAGAGTTTTTGCCCTAAAGTCCAGTGTCTGGTTAGGTAGATGGTGGTTATGGTTTAAATTGTGTCCCCCCGCAAAAGATATGTTGAAGTCTTGACCCCCAGTAACTCAGAATGTGACCTTATCTGATTATAGGGTCCTTGCAGGTGGAATTAGTTCAGATGAGGCCATACTGGAGTAGGCTGGGCTCCTAATCCAATATGACTGGTGTCCTTACAAGAAGACGGCCACGTGAAGACACAGACATACAGGGAGGATGCCCTGTGAAGACGGAGGGTTGGAGTGATGCATCTGCAAGCCGAGGAGTGCCAAAGGTTGCTGGCAAACCGCCAGAAGCTAGGATTCCCCCAGAGGTTTCAGAGGGAGCGTGGCCCTTCTAACACCTTGGACTTCCAGCCTCCAGAACTGTGAGACCACAAATTTCTGTTGTTTAAAGCCACCCAGGGTTTCCCTGGTGGCGCAGTGATTAAGAATCCACCTGCCAATGCAGGGGACATGGGTTCAAGCCCTGGTCTGGGAAGATCCCACATGCCATGGAGCGACTAAGCCCGTGTGCCACAACTACTGAGCCTGTGCTCTAGAGCCCGCGAGCCACAACTACTGAGCCCACGTGCCTAGAGCCCGTGCTCCACAGCAAGAGAAGCCACTGCAATGAGAAGCCCATGCACCGCAACAAAGAGTAGCCCCTTCTCACCACGACTAGAGAAAGCCCGTGCACAGCAACAAAGGCCCAACCCAGCCAAAAAATAAATAAATAAAATTTAAAAAATAAATAA
The DNA here is from genome assembly GCF_964374135.1 of Grampus griseus. Taxonomy (NCBI): domain Eukaryota; kingdom Metazoa; phylum Chordata; class Mammalia; order Artiodactyla; family Delphinidae; genus Grampus; species Grampus griseus. The sequence goes on from NC_139019.1 coordinate 44,013,023, forward strand.
CTAAAAAATAAAAACTTAAAAAAAATAATAAAGCCACCCAGTTTGTGGTACTTTGTTATGGTAGCCTTAGAAAACTAATGGCTAATGATGTCTGGGCCTGCGGTTCCCTCCTTTGGAAGCGTCACTCACAGAAATGGCTCTAGGTGACCTGGATGGTATAATAGGTGTGACAGCAAGAGGGCTGGTAGGAGGGTGGGACAGCCATCCTTCACACAGGTGGATTCCTTTGCCTGGATTGTTTTAAGCCTCCTGCAGTGCTGACTGTTCTGCTCAGAGGCTTTCCCATCTCCCTTTGTCTTGGTTTTAACCTCTTTGATGATGGGTGGGGGGATGGGCAAGGTGCTCATGACCCTGACATGGCCAGTCATTGTACTGCATCCCCCGGCACAGCGGCACATAACTTAGAGGCAAGAAGGATCCTTCCTTGTAATTGATAGAGAAGCACTAAGCAGAGGAGGGTGGTGCTTTCTCCCCTCTGGCCGCTAAGCTGGGACTGCAGGCACCCATATACAGTAGACCCTCTGTATCTGAGGTTCTGCATTCGCAGAGACAGAGGGAGGGCTGACTGTCAGGGACTTGAGCATCTGAGCATTTTGATACCCGCGGGAGTCCTGGAACCAGTCCCCCGCGGGTAACAGAGGGATGACTGTATATTTTTTCTGTAGTACAGAGGGCCTGCTTTTCAGTGAGTGAACCCTGGAAGCCATGTTTCTGAGTCCCTGGGTCTCATCCCCAGGCCCCGCTTCCTGCAGTTCTGATCTCCATCTGGTGAGCTACTCTCGAACTCTTCCTAGCTCCAAGATGCACTACATCCCATTTCTGCTTGGGCTAGCTAGAATTCCTTCTTGTTGTTTATAACAACCTAGCCCCACCTGAAGACCTTTCCTGAATCTCCTCCTCGCAGGGAAAGACTTCCTTCCTTTTGCTTCCTTCAACTTATAAGTCCTTTTACTAGAGTACTGGACAGAAGTTTTTTTTGGTTTATATGTTGTTGGATCCCATTGGACCATAAATTTCTTGAGAACAGAGGCTGTGTCTTATTGGTTTTTATTTCTTAGTGCTGTGCCTGGATTATATCTGGGACCCCAGTTTAGGGGGGATTAGCCAGCTAAATCGTCAAATGAATAATGAACCAGCTCTAATGGGATCTCAGGATGTTTAAGCGGGAAAGGAACCTAGAGTTAGTCTAGTGGTTTTCAAATTCTAGAAGCTGAAACCTTTCCTCAAAGTGAAATTTTAGGTGGAGGCCTGTATGTAAAGCATGGGGCGGCTTCCTCCTAGGAATGCTGCCCCCTCATCCTTTCCTCTGATCCCCCTCACCCCATCCAGGTGGCCTCTGGGGACCTTCTGGGATTTGGTGATCACCGTTCGGTAACCATCTTTCTTAGACTCATGGAGTTTCAGTTTCCCCATCTGGCTCCTCTTCCTTATAAAGTGGATGTCAGAAATCATAAGTTGATGCTACTGTACTACAACTACTTCCCTCATATGTGAGCATGATGTACACACATGCCCATGTATACCCCTCTCTAAAAATACTGAAGAGGGTGATTTGTACAGCTCAAAATCTCATAGGATGATCTATGGGGTTCACAAGAGCTACTGGCCTTCTGGGAATAGGACCAGCTCAAAGGATTCAAATTTGACTAAAGTTTATACGGGAGAATCTCCTTTCCAAATTATAACAGTTTTCCAAGTAACACTTCTCAAGTGTACTCTCCAACCTACCACCTGACATCATCAGAACCCTTCATATCCTATTGTAAACCACTGACCTGTCATGAAATATTGAAAAGCAACATGGTAATATGATCTTCCTCCTCCATTAAAAAAAGTTTTTGTTAGGGTTTCAACTTACCTTCCATTTTTTAGGATTCTTGGTATCTGGTGTGACGTAGCTACTAGTTGCTTTCAGCAGAAAAGTCCTCAGATAGACGTGGGTACTCCCAACATCTTGCCACCAGGATGACCCTTTACAATGCCTGATGTTAACAAATAACTGTAAATACTGAGACTGCCTGTTCTATCAACAAGAGACTGTACAGTTCATATTGAGGTGGGGTTTCTGAACTCATTTGACTAAAGGATACTTTTCAAATTATAGTGAACTGTAAAAGCACTGAAAGAACTTATTAAATAAAATTTGCATGTGAATTATAGTAGACAGGAAATATGGAATCAATATGAATAAATTCCTGCAAGAAATAATCAAATTTTAGTTAACATTTTTTATAATGGGACAAAATTAGATAAATGAAAATTTTAAGAATAAAAAATAAACTATATTAAGATTAAGCAAAATTTTATTTTGCGTTTTTTACTGAGAGAAGTATTTTTTTGAAGTATAGTTGACATTGTATATATTTTAATTTAAATATTTTATTTATTTATTTAATTTATTTGCTTAGCTGCGTTGGGTCTTAGTTGCGGCACGCGGGCTCTTTCGTTGCAGTGCTCAGGCTTCTCTCTAGTTGAGGCACACGAGCTCAGTAGTTGTGGCGTGTGGGCTTAGTTGCCCTGCAGTACGTGGGATCTTAGTTCCCCAACCAGGGATAAAACCCTGCATTGGAAGGCAGATTCTTTACCACTGGACCATCAGGGAAGTCCCAACATAACATTATATTAATTTCAGGTGTACAATGTAATGATTCAATATTTGTATATTTGCAAAATGATCACCACAGAAGTCCAGTTAACATCCATTGCCATGCATAGTTACAGTTTTTTTTCTTGTGATGTGAATTTTCAAGATCCACTCTCCTAGCTACTTTCAAATGTGTAATACAGTATTATTAACTATAGTCACCATGCTGTATATTACATCCTCATGACTTATTCATTTTATAACTGGCAACTTGTACCTTTTGACGTCCTTCACCCATTTTGTTCACCCCCAACCTCTCACCTCAGGCAACCACCAATCTGTTCTCTATTTCCATAAGCTCCATTTTTTTTAAGGTTCCACATATTAGAGATCATATGATATTTGTCTTTTTCTACCTGACTTATTTAACTTAGCATAATGCCTTCATGTTCTGTCCATGTTGTCATAAATGTCAGGATTTCATTCTTTTTTATAATGGAATAATTTATATATATACACACACACATATATATAAAATATCTTCTTTATCTGTTTATCCATCAATGGACATCTAGGTTATTTCCATGTCTTGATTATTGTGAATCATGCTGCTATAAACATGGGGATGCATAGATCTTTTTGAATTAGTGTTTTCAGATAAATACCCAGAGGTGGAATTGCTGGATGATATGGTAGTTATATTTTTAATTTTTTGAGAAACCTCCATACTGTTTTCCATAGTACCTGCACCAATTTACATTCCCACCAACAGTGCACAAGGGTTCCATTTTCTTGCCAACACTTGTTATTTCTTGTCTTTTTAATGATAGCCATTCTAATAGGTATGAGGTGATATCTCATTGTGGTTTTGATTTGCATTTCCCTGATAATTAGAGATACTGAGCATGTTTTCATGTACTTGTTGTCTATCTGTATGTTGTCTTTGGAAAAGTATCTATTCATATCTTTTGTCCATTTTTTTATTGGATTGCTTGAATTTTTGCTATTGAGTTTATAGGTTCTTTGTATATTTATCAAATATATTATTTGCAAGTATTTTCTCCCATTCAGTAGGTTGCCTGTTCATTTTTTAGATGGTTTCCTTTGCTGTGCAGAAGCTTTTTAGTTTTATATAGTACCACTTGTTTATTTTTGCTTTTGTCAAATCCAAAGACCATTGCCAACATTCATGTCAAGGAGCTTATGTCTATGTTCTTTTCTAGGAGTGTTTGGTTTTAGGTCTTACATGCAAGTCTTTAATCCATTTTGAGTTAATTTTTGTATATGGTGTAAGGCAGTGGTCCAGTTTTATCCATCTGTATGTGGCTATCCAGTTTTCTCAACACCATTTGTTGAAGAGACTCTCCTTTCCTCATTGTGTATTTTTGGATTCTTTATTGTAAATTTATTGACCATATGTGCATGGGTTTATTTCTGTTCTCTTTATCCTATTCCATTGATCTGTGTCTCTGTTTTTATGCCAATACCATACTCTTTTGATTACTGTAGCTTTGTAATATAGTTTGAAATCAGAAATCATGATGCCTCTTGCTTTGTTTTTCTTTCCCAAGATTGCTTTGGGTATTTGGACTTTTGTAGTTCCACACAAATTTTAGGATTGTTTGTTCTATCTTTGTAAACAAATGCATTGGAATTTTAAGTCTGTATGAGAGCAGTGTTTATGACCATTTTTCCATGTCTGCTAAATTTTATAATGATATTGCTGAGTCAGATTCTCGTATCAAAAGCAGTATAGAGTCCATTCTTACATATTTTAAAATTACAGTCTAATTTGGAAATTCCATTTGCATTAGGAATGTTGTAGCAAAAGGAAGATGAACTTCATTTGAATGTTTTATAATATTCAGGTCAATATGAACTAGACTACTTTAAAATTCATGAATTATTTTGTCTTGGACAACCTATCTCTCAGTTTCTTATAAATCAAAGACAGAAAATTTTCTTTTTGTTTTTGTTTTTTGCCATACGTGGGCCTCTCACTGTTGTGGCCTCTCCTGTTGCGGAGCACAGGCTCTGGACGCGCAGGTTCAGCAGCCATGGCTCACGGGCCCAGCCGCTCCATGGCATGTGGGATCTTCCTGGACCGGGGCACGAACCGGTGTCCCCTGCATCGGCAGGCGAACTCTCAACCACTGCGCCCCCAGGGAAGCCCGAAAATTTTCATTTTTACTTTGGAGAATTCCGATCTTTTACATGTTTGATTTATACACAGTTTGAGAGCCACAAACCTCTACATTTTATGCAAAATACTTTCTTTCAGAAAAAGCACCATGGGAAATGAGTGTGTAAGGTATGCATGTTCAGTATCCAATAAAATGAAAAATATCTGTTGGTATTTTAAGATCAAACCAATATTCCAGACCAGCCATAATTTAAGAGACGAGTGTAGGTGGGACAACCTGCCTTGGAGATATGATTTGCCCTGCCCAGGATCACCAAGAAGTGCCCTGTGGGCTCACAGTTTTCATGAATGCCTGGTGCCTAGAGTCCTAGCTGCCTGGAGATCAGGTCATGAGACCTCTCATATGGTTACATGATACAGTCTTTCATTGCTTTGAGACTCCTGTGGCCCCACCATTGATTTAATAATAGCTTTTCAGGAAAAAAATTAAGTGCCACGTGTCAATTACTAAGTACAGGCTGATTTCAGAAGCATTAAAATGCAAAAAAAATTCTTCATCTTAGACAACTAAGATAAAGCTATATATACACATGTATTTAGCATTTTCTAATTTTTATATATCTAAAAGAAAAATATTGCCTTTCTCTATGTATCTCTATGTCTATCTATCTACCTATTTATCTATACACATTTTATTTATTATTTATTTGGACCCCAGTTCGGAAACACCACTGTAAGTTAAAAGGGAACAAACAAAATAACCCCCATAAAAGTGGTGCTGGTCAAAGAACCCAAGCTGGCGAGGAAGGCAGGTTTGAAATATTCAAGGCCCTGTAAGCAGTATGAAAGCATAGCACACTCTGCTCCCATGGAATGTTCCTACAAAAGGAAATTAGTGTAAAATTTGGGCAATTGTTTTGAACACCACAAAAAAGTATCTGAATCTTGTATTGTTTACCATGTTTGTTTCTGCTTATCTGAGAACAGGAAGCTGCAGGTGGCCATTGGTCACACAAATTTTGAGATATGGGAGCCCTTTCCTGGCCATTGGGGCAACTTTTGGGAAGGGCCAGATTCTCGTGGCACCCAGTCCAGTCAGTGGCCTCTCTCCCTCTTTCCCTGGCCCCATCCCTCTCAACCCAAGGTGCCCTTGCTGCTCTGTTCCTGTGTGGAATCTGTATTGCCAGGGGCAGGGGGGGTTTCTCAATATAGCTCCACGCTTTCTTCAATCACAGCTTCTTTGCGGCCTGATTAGCAATTTGGAAAAGTATCAATTCCCATTCCCTCAACCCTCAGGCTTTCAGGTGTTACAAGCTTCATTAGAACTTCCTGCAGAAATTTGGCCCAAAGAGGGAAAGGACGTGGTTTTAAATGTATGTATTTTAAATGTACATATCTATTTTCTGTCTCTGAATTTGACTACTCTTAAAAAGATTTATTGGAGAAGCAAGTTACAATTGATGAAGAGAAGTTTTCATCAACTGTATGTTAGGATGTTGGCTGACTTCGTGTGATTATCAGGATTCAGGTTGGGGCTTAGAAGTGTGTGAAGGAGGGCTTCCCTGGTGGCGCAGTGGTTGAGAGTCCGCCTGCCGATGCAGGGGACACGGGTTTGTGCCCCGGTCCGGGAAGATCCCACATGCCGCGGAGCGGCTGGGCCCGTGAGCCATGGCCGCTGAGCCTGCGCGTCTGGAGCCTGTGCTCCGCAACAGGAGAGGCCGCAATGGTGAGAGGCCCGCGTACAGCAAAAAAAAAAAAAAAGATTCTAGAGAGCAGACCACATTAACTGGGCATATAGAGGGCATTCAGTACTCATTGGATGATTCCTATTTTTCTGGTAACGTTTCTTAAAGTCTTTTAAGTATTTGTGTTTCCAAGTTCCAATAAGCAGGACCAGTTAGAATTCCTCATGGACATGGATGATGGTGAAGGAGGGGACCAGGCTGAGTATGCTTTGAGAATTCCTGAATGGTCTCCAAATGGTCTCTTCCCTTGCTGGCCTTTATAAGGAAAAACTTTCTTTTTAACTTTGAGTGGTGGTCTGAACTCAGGCAGGGCGTGATTCTGCCCTCCTCCAGGGCACATTTGGCATTATCTGTAGGCATTTTTGGATGTCATGACTCAGGGGAGGGGTGCTGCTGGCATATGGCAGGTAGAGGCCAGGGTTGCTGCCAAACGTTCTATGATGCACAGACAGCTGCTACAACAGAGAATGATCCGGTCCTAATGTTAATAGTGCCCACGTTGGGAAAGCCTGACACAGAGGCGGAAACTCAAGAAGGTCAAACTGTGTATGTAGGTTTAGTCAACAGAGAGCTTTCAATCATTACACACACTGATGCTTCTCCTCTTGGAGAAGGTCTGGCATGTACTGAAATAGAACAGCGTCCATCTACGTCAGATGCTCGAAGTGGATAGAAAAGATCACATCAACAGCGGCTTTCTTACCTAAACACCATTTGTCTAAACACAAAGCCTTCAAACAGCTGACATTCAGGGAGCTCAGCCTCTGTCCTGCTCTGGGAACCCTAACCCAGACTATTTCACGCTAACATAAACAGGATAAGCCTTTTCAGCTGCGGTGCTGTTTACCAGGAACCTGCTGGAATAAACTAGGTTGTTAAGTTTTAGTCAGCAGCCGTAATCACCGGGGTTCTTCCATTGTTGAGAAGCAACAAATGTGTGGGCACATCTGACAGAGGCTATAATCTGGATTTGCCAAATGCTGAGGAGCACTTTGCAGGGCCTTTTTCCAAGCGAATGATGAGAATGATGAACTTATCAATGACAGACTCCCTGCCTGACAGGGAAGAGCCAACTTACTAGCGAAAGAAGCAAGTCTAAAGGCTCTCCCTCTCTGAGGGCGGGAATGGCAATGTCCCCGCCCTGCTACAGCGGGGAATCCACGAGTTGCTGACTGAGTTGAAAATGAAATGTGGACGATTTGGATATTATTTTTCTCCTTCTAGGTGGAGAAAACACCGTTTAATAGAAATTGTACCAGACTTTTTCTGTTTGCCACATAGGAATTCCCCTCTAGAGAAGAGCAGGGGACAAGCTGTCAGTGGTGAGAGGATATACAACGCAGCCCAGCACCCCTCAGGGGTCCAGTACTATCGTACTTAGGAGCAAAGGCACTGCTTTTGATAGTTGTAGCTGTACTGCAGTGCTAAAATGGGCCGCATCTTGTGCAATCTCTGGCCAGCCTGGTTGAGCTAGAGAAAGGCTGTGTTGAAGTGCAGTAAACGCTTCCCAGGGAAACACAAGTGAGTTCGTGTCCACAGGGCCCCATTTCAGCTATACCTTTTCAATTATTTCCTCCTGTCTTTTGCTCCGTTTGACATATTAAAGTTACAGTTGGTCCTCCATGCAGTGGTTAAGACCGTGGTCTCTGTATATTAGATGGAGCAGGTTCGAATCCTGGCTCTGTTACTTGTTAGCTAAATAAAGTTATTTACCATATTTGCTAAATAAATAAAATGACGTTTTGTTACCAACCCAAACTTGGGTCCACTGGCCCGTGTGCAGTAAAGCCAATCTACTTACACTGGGTTATGGTAAAGGAAGGTGCAGTGTTTACTGCAAGGCTAAGCAAGGCATAAAGGTGGTAATGCTCAAAAGACCCGAACTCCCTGATGGCTTTCAGGGAAAGGTTTTTAAAGACAGGGTGAGGGAGAGGGTTTTAGGGTGCCTGATCATTCTTCTAATTGATTAGTGGTGAGGTAATTGGAAGTCCACGTCATCAGCCTTCTGGTTTCAGCTGGTCTGGGGTCTATGTGCTTGTGGTCAGCAATGCAGTTAACTTCTTCCACCTGGCGAGTGTTTTAGTACCTGCGAAACAACTCAAGGATATGGCTCAGGATACTATCTATAGCCCTTGAAGAGGAACTATAGGTCCTTGACTTTGTTTTATGGCTATACTATTATCATTTTGTATTGCTGGATGGTTTTCCTTTGTTTCTGCATTTTCTCACTTCTCTGATCGTATTTGCTCTTTGGAACTCCGGGAAGACCTAGGAGGCTAAAGCTTTTCTACAAACAAGAGGCAAGGGACATGGGGGTTTGTTCTAGGAAGCTCCCTGCCGGGTCCTGCTCAGTTTCAGTTTGACAAACCGGAAGTTCTAAATTCATGGATTAGACTGTAACTTAACAGATTTTGGAATCTGGAGCTAACGTATTACAGGGAGCATATATACTCCCTTTTAATACATGTTAAAAGTTAATATGTATTGACGAAATAGCCCCCAGCTTCCCCAGGGCTGATTTTAATTGACCGCAAAGGGTTCTACCCTCTCAGGCCTGCTCGTGCTGAGGCTACCAGATGTCCTGGGAAAAAGTATCAGATGGTCTTCATCAGGTGAGACCGATTGTCTGCCTTTCCATCCACTGGGTGTGTATGATGTTGGACTAACTGCAAATTGGGTGAAATGGAAGCTTTGCTGGAGCAGGGAGCTGGGATGTCACAGGACAAAACCTGCAGTACCTTTGATATGGAGGCATTTACAGCAATTCAGGCAGGAGGTGACAGGGCCAAGGTGTGGTTAAGATCTATAGGAGGGGCAGAATCAGGAGGTGGCCTAAGTTGAAGGACACGGCTGTCTTCATGGTCAGCTGTGATGGGAGACACCAGACAACTGACCTATCCAGTGGAGAAAGGGGAGTCATGAGAAGGGGCATTTGCTGCCTCTGTGGAGTGTTTTAATGCCCACTTCTCCTATCACAATCTCCTAGACAGCGAGGGCTTTACCCTCTTCCTCCTCTGGACCCTTGGAATCCTCCATCCTAGGCTTACATCCCCCAGGAGAAGGGGAGGTATCCTCTCTGGGGAAACTGGCATTTGGGGTTCCCTCAATAAAACAGTGAGGTTTGGCCTGATTACCCTACAGCTAAGCCCACCAGTTGACCAGCTGTGTTGGTGCCCCAGAGCTCCTGTCCCCGTTTTAGTGCTTTCTCCTTCGGTGTGAAGGCAGGTCAAAGACCGCTTGGGCTCAACCGGCCCGGGCATGGCCATGGGAGAGGAGGCCGGCCTCTCCATCCTGTCCCTGGCTCTCCTGCATCTTCTTTCTCTAGAGTCCTCCTCTTGCACTGTGTAACAGAGGGAGGCACAGATGCTTCGAAGGGAACAAACAAATGACTTGGAAAAGGATTCTCCACAATAGCTTGCCTACTCCTTTGAGTCCTGAGGAAGTTCAATCAAAACAGAGAAGGAGGGCTTCCCTGGTGGCGCAGTGGTTGAGAGTCCGCCTGCTGATGCAGGGGACACGGGTTCGTGCCCCGGTCTGGGAAGATCCCACATGCTGTGGAGCGGCTGGGCCCGTGAGCCCTGGCCGCTGAGCCTGCGCGTCCGGAGCCCGTGCTCCGCAATGGGAGAGGCCACAACAGTAAGAGGCCCGCGTACCGCAAAAAAACCCCAAAAAACAAACAGAGAAGGAAAAATATCCTCAGGTCCCCAGTGCCTGTGAACCGGCCAGCACCGCCGGGCCTCCATGTCTGTGGAATCCAAAGGAGCCAGGACTCAGAGACGTCAAACATGTTGCTGTCTGCAACATTGTTCTTTCTCACTTCACTGCTTTCCTTTGCATTTCCTACGGTCAGCATTCTCCGTATTCAGGGTTGAAGAGAGTGGAGGAGAAGGAAGCAGGAAGGAGTGACTGGGAGGGAGAAATCAGAGTGGAATGCAGACAGGCAACAAAGGCTGGTGATTAGTCCCCATCTCTACCTTCCCTCCTGCCTTGCATCTCTGAGAAGCAATGGGAAAGGCTGGTTCTGAACAGGGGAAGCCTGGCACCCAGCAGACCTGCAGCTCTCTCAGATGTAGCCTAGTTTTTGCCCACCTGCTTGTGGAGAGATGGGACCGGCACTCTGAGAACCAGAGGGCGCGGGGAGAGCTGCTCATCTTGAGTTGTCGGCTTTCTTATTCTTTAAGAGAACCTTTCAGCGCTTAGCTTTTCCCGGAGGATCCCTGCGGCTCAGAAACCTGCTCTTCACAGCCCAGGGAGGCCACAGTGTTTTTTGAAAGGCTGACACCTAATCATCCCACTGGCTGTTCCCTGGGCAGCATTTTCAGCCTTGTGGTCAGGTGCTTTACACTGGGCAACATTAAGGATTGAATTGTGGTCCCCCCCTCCAATTCTTATGTTGGAGTCCTAACCCCCAGTACCTGTGAATGTGCTCTTACTTGGAAAGAAGGTCTTTGCAGATGTAATTCATTAAGATTAGGTCATTAGGGTGGGTCCTAATTCAATATGACTTGATGTCCTTATCTAAAGGGGAAATTCGGTGATAGACATGCACATAGGGAGTATTCATCATGTGAACATGAAAGCAGAGATCAGGATGATGCTTCTACCAGCCCAGAAATACCAAAGATTACAGTAAACCATCAGGAACCAGGCAAGAGGTGTAAAGCAGATCTTCCCTCCCAGCCTTAGGAGGAAGCAGCCCTGCCAACACCTTGATCTCGGACTTCCAGCCTCCAGAACTGTGAAGCAAAAATTTCGGTTGTTTAAGCCATGCATTCTGTGGTACTTCGTTACAGTAGCCCTAGAAAATGAATCTAGGCACCTACTTGAAGGTTTGGGCTTTCTGGAAGAAAACAAATTCATCACTGCAGGGTTAATCAGCTGCACATTGTATATACAACCTTAGATTTGGATTTTGCCCAGAATGTTTTGTGCAGTGACCCTTGGTTTTGCTCCGGCTCCCCCTATATCTCTCTGGTGGAAAATTTCCTCACAGCTCGAGGGTATGTAGGGGGGACCAAGAATGGAACTCTTTGTTTAGAATTTGCGTGGTATACATAAATAACGAGCATATGGGGGATTTAAAAGCCAGAGGCATTTCAGAATTAGGCAAGGGAAGAGAGACTTCATTTGTTAAAGACATTTCCTGTTCAAATTCATCAAGAGCTTTCCTACATCCTCCCTTCCCCGTGTCCTGCTCCCCCCCAAACCCCAAATATGTAAGAGGCTTTCTTAGCAGCATAAGCCCAACAGGATGTTGAGAGAAAGGAATAAGAAAAAATAGTACATGAAACCAGATGAATGGAAAAAGCCCTGTTTCTTTTTATGTGTATAACTTCGGAATTGTAAAAAAGAAACGAGTAAGAAAATTTCCTTCTAAGTGAACATGCTCTTAAGTGTGGCTAAATTGTTTATACAAAGGGCAGCCTTTAGAAATTAACCCCGGTTGCTTCCTTTTAGATACAGGGACCTGCACTGAAAATTCTACCTTCAGGCTTTAAATGGAGACATCTTATACTACTGGCTTATGTGCCTGTCTGCCCCAGGCTGGAAAGTAGGGTGAGTGGGTCAAGTTTAAGGTACAGAAGTTGGTCTACCCCAGCTCAGCCACTCCAAGAAAAGAGAGTTGGGCTTGGCCCTGGGCTAGGCGTAGGGATGATTTTGGACTCCTCCTTCCCTGAATGCAGGCTGCCCCACGTAGTTAATGCTCTTGCCTATCATCGTGTGAATGCTCTATAGCAGCTTCATCTTTTGCTCTGGAAAAGCCCTTTCGAAGTAAAATATTTCGTTAGCTGCCAGGGACTTAGGGAGGGAAACTCTGAAGAAGGCAGTTCCGTTGGCTTGTGTCTGGGAAGGAGGTTGCCTCCTGGTTGGCAGGAGCATCCCAGTTTCACACCTCATTAACACGGTGTTTGTCTGATTTCTTCTTTTCAACCCAAACCACAGCCCTGGGGAAGCCAGCCAGCCTTCCAGTTGCTGCTGGTGCAGATCTTCATGGCTTCACGGTTCGACTTAGTCGAAGAGATTTCTTACAACGGTTTCAGAGGAGACATTTTCACATTCAAACGTAACCACAGAAACACATTTCAATGACATATAGACATTATATGTGATTTCTTTGTACTTTGAATTATGGTGCCTTCTGGACGAATCTCCTGAAGACCAGTGTGTGTAATTGATAATTTCCAGTAATACTAGAAACACAGAAGTAAAGAAATAGTCATGATTTATACAAATATAAATATTTATTACATGGTATGATGCAAGAGATAGAATATACAATGTAAAGCATAAAACTGAAGTCACATTTGGGGAAAATTTATTGAACACTTACAACGTGCCAGGAAATGCACTCAGTTCTTCATGTATCCTTAGGATGTGTATATGTGAGTGTGTGTGTGTGTGTGTGTGTGTGAGAGAGAGAGAGAGAGAGAGAGAGAGAGAAAGATTAGATCCCTTTGGAGAACTTATCCTGTATCATTGAAAGAAGGGCAATTTAGGGCTTCCCTGGTGGCACAGTGGTTGAGAGTCCGCTGCCGATGCAGGGGACATGGTTTCGTGCCCCGGTCTGGGAAGATCCCACATGCTGCGGAGCGGCTAGGCCCGTGAGCCATGGCCGCTGAGCCTGCGCGTCCGGAGCCTGTGGGAGAGGCCACAACAGTGAGAGGCCCGCGTACCGCAAAAAAAAAAAAAAAAAAAAAAAGGGCAATTTATATGAGTGTCATGAAAAGTCATTTAAGAGTTTGAGAGGAAGCATAAAGAAGGTAATTATGTTTCAAAAAAAGGCATTTTTTCCCCTGATTTTCAGAAGGGTCTAATCCTTGAATAATGTTTTTAAGGTCAAGGCCCAAACTTGGCTTTGAGATAATTAATTGGCCTATTGCCTGGAGTGAGCAGTTTGGCTTTTAGAGACATACACTATCCAAAAACAGCTTTCAGGAAGATTTTATTCTGTCCCAAGCCTACCACAGTGACTTGCACATAGTATGCCCTCAAATAAGTGTTTGTCTAATGAATGAAGAGAGGATTTTATACTGAAATGTTGTTTGTAGCAGGCAGTCCCTGTACTTCTTTTTCCACTAAAGGTGAAGAGGGACTTGTCTGAATTGCAGTAAGAGAAATATAGGTTAGAATTACCAGCTGCAAGCAGAAAGAAGTATTGGTAAGAGCTTCAAGAGGGTTAATGTTCTTTCTGGAGATATCTATGGCAACAGAAAGGTTAAGCATAGCCCTTGTAGAAGAAAGGGATAGGACCCTGATGCTCTGCTCCCTACTCCCCCTTCCCCCCTCCATTTGCTACCTGCTAAGAGACACAGAGAAGCCCAGAATGGTACTAGATCCTCCTGAATAATGGGATTTTTTTTCTTATAGTCAAGATACTCTGCCTTTCTGAGGACACAGGGGTCACTCAGCTCATGTTGCCTGAACCATATTATAGTATAAAGGGGGTACAAATCAGTTAGGAATTGGTTCAGCTGAGAGTGAAAGAAAACCCCAATTAAAATGGCACAAACAAAATAGAAATTTAAGAAGTCCAGAAGTAGATATCCAGTTCATGATGTTAGGAACCATGATTCTCATCATGTAGCTTCTACCTCATGCTCCAGGATGGCTGCTTGAGCTCCAGCCATCATGTCTACATTCTAGCCAGAAGCAAAGAAAGGATGAAGAATGGCATGCCTCATTCCTATAAGGACACTTCCCAGAAGTTGCAAAAGATGCTTTTGCTTACATCTCATTGACCAGAACTTCCATGCACACGCCGCCAGCTTTAGGGTGGCTGAGTAATGTGGTTTCTATCTCGGGCAGTTAAATACCAGCTAAACACCAGGGGTGCTATTAAAAGAAAGCAGAGGAGATTGGTTAGTAGGGGACAACTTGTAGTCTCTGCCATAGGGGTAAAATGGATAGGTGGGATCTTTAATGGCAAGGCTTGTCACCCAGCTCATGAAAACATTATTTTCCTCTCTGTCTACTCTACACTCTGCTAGGTTCTTCTCTGTGTTTTTCTGAGTACCTTAATTTGATTTTGAAATCTTGACAGTAGGAATTCCTAGGCAGATCCTGAAGGCATTCACAAGGTTTGGGGTCAGCCTGGGTTCACTGGAGCAGAGCATGGTTTCCAAACTCTAATGGACAAATGGACTCTGTGGCTATAAGTCTGGCTGGGGCCTGAGATTCTGCATTTCTAACAAGCTCCTAAGTGGTGTGATTCTGCTGGAGCATGGACCACGTTTTCAGTGCAAGGGTTTAGAGAAGATTTTCGATGGCCTTCCGCGTCCCAGTCTGTAGTAGGGTATTCAGGTAGAGATGGGCTGGTGGTGGTCAGAGTGTGTGTCAGGGGTTTGCGTTTACTACTGTTCATAAGACTGCCCTGGGGAGTTGTTAAAATACAGACTTCTGGGATCCCAACTACTGCTTTCTATGTGACAGGTGGCAGACATCTGATTTTTAAAAGAATTTTTATGGAGTATAGTTGATTTATGATGTTACGTTAGTTTCTGCTGTACAGCAAAGTGAATCAGTTATATTCATATATCCACTCTTTTTTAGATTCTTTTCCCACATAGGCCATTACAGAGTATTGAGTAGAGTTTCCTGTGCTATACAGTAGGTCCTTATTAGTTATCTGTTTTAATATATAGTAGTGTGTATATGTCAATCTCAGTCTCCCAATTTATCCCTCCTCCCCTTACCCCCGGTAACCATGTTTGTTTTCTACATCTGTAACTCTATTTCTGTTTGTAGATAAGTTCACTTTTACCCTGTTTTTAGATTCCATATACAAGCAATATCATATGATATTTGTCTTTCTCTGTCTGACTTAGTTTACTCAGTATGACAATCTCTAGGTCCATCCATGTTGCTGCAAATGGCATTATTTCGTTTTTTTATGGCTAATACTCCATTGTATATATGTACCACATCTTTTTTTTTTTTTTTTTGCGGTACGCGGGCCTCTCACTGTTGTGGCCTCTCCCGTTGCGGAGCACAGGCTCCGGATGCGAAGGCTCAGCAGCCCTGGCTCACGGGCCCAGCCGCTCTGTGGCATGTGGGATCTTCCCGGACCGGGGCACGAACCCGTGTCCCCTGCATCGGCAGGCGGACTGTCAGCCACTGCGCCACCAGGGAAGCCCTGTACCACATCTTTATCCATTCCTTTGTCGGTGGACATTTAGGTTGCTTCCATGTCCTGGCTGCTGTAAATAGTGCTGCAATGAACATTGGGGTGCATGTATCTTTTCGAAGTATGGTTTTCTCCAGATATATGCCCAGGAGTGGGATTGCAGGATCATATGGTAGCTCTATTTTTAGTTTTTTTTTTTTTTGCGGTACGCGGGCCTCTCTCTGTTGTGGCTTCTCCCATTGCGGAGCACAGGCTCCGGACGCGCAGGCTCAGTGGCCATGGCTCACGGGCCCAGCCACTCCGCGGCATGTAGGATCTTCCCGGACCGGGGCACGAACCCATGTGCCCTGCATCGGCAGGCGGACTCTCAACCACTGCGCCACCAGGGAAGCCCCTATTTTTAGTTTTTTAAGGAACCTCCATACTGTTCTCCTTAGCAGCTGTATCAATTTACATTCCCACCAACAGTGCAGGAGGGTCTCTTTTCTCCACACCCTCTCCAGCATTTGCTGTTTGTAGATTTTTTGATCCTAGCCATTCTGACCAGTGTGAGGTGATACCTCATTGTATTGATATAGTTTTGATTTGCATTTCTCTCATAATTATGCTGAGCATCTTTTCATGTGCTTTTTAGCCATCTGAAGATATCTGATTTTTTAAAAATTGAAGTATAGTTGATTCATATATTGTGTTAGTTTCAGGTGTACAGTAAAGTGCCTCAAAGGTGTGTGTGTATATATATATATATATATATATATATATATTCTTTTTCAGATTCTTTTCCATTATAGCTTATTATAAGATATTGAATATAGTTCCCTGTGCTCTACAGTAAATCTTTGTTATCTGTTTAATATATAGTAGTGTGTGTCTGTTAATCCCATACTCCCAATTTATCCTTCCACCACCCCCCTTTCCCCTTTGCTAACTGTAAATTGGTTTCCTGTCTGTGAGTCAGTTTCTGTTTTGTAAATAAGTCGATTTGTATTATTTTTTTTTAGATTCCACATATAAGTGATATCATATAATATATTATACAAGCTTTGTTCTTTTTCCTGAGGATTGCTTTGGCAATTCTGGGCCTTTTGTGGTTCCATATAAATTTTAGGATCATTTGTTCTAGCTCTGTGAAAAATGTCGTGGGTGATTTGATAGGGATCACTTTGAATCTGTAGATTGCTTTGAGTAGTCTGGTCATTTTCACAATATTAATTCTTCCAGTCCAAGAGCATGGGATAGCTTTCCCTTTCTCTGAATCGTCTTCAATTTCCTTTATCAATATTCTATAGTTCTCAGTATATAAGCCTTTTACCCCCTTGGTTAGGTTTATTGCTAGGTATTTTATTTTATTTTTTTTAACACAAGACATCTGCTTTTTATAACAGACTCTCTGGGTAATTTCTGATAAAGGTGGTCTAGGAGCTACGTTTTGAGAAATATTGGCAGCAGGTTCCCCAGCAGTCTGTGCCAGTGAGGGTCTTAACCTCTCAGATCATAGGCCTATGAGATCCAGGCATTCTGGGATTTTTGGTTTTAAATTGTCTAATTTAATTCATTAAAGGAGAGACATTTCAGTAATCTTTATGGCCCAGGAGTATTTCGTCAAAGGCACATTCATCTTCCTTTCCTGTTTTGGAACTAAGAGTTTTATTCTTCCAGGAGGTTTAGGGTATCTTTATCAGCTAGGGATGCCACAACAAAATACCATACGCTGGTGGCTTGAACAACAGACTTTTATTCCTCACGGCTGTGAAGGCCAGGTGCCTGAGATAGGGTGCCAGCATGGTCAGGTTCTGACGAGAGCTCTCTTCCAGTCTTGCAGACCGCCGTCTTCTACCTCTGCTTTATGGCTGTGTCCTCACAGTGGTTGAGAGAGAGGGAGATCTTGTGTTGTCCTCATCTTACAAGAGGACATGCCACTCTCATGACCTCATCTAAACCTAAATACTTCCCAGAAGCCCCACCCCAAATGCCATCACACCGGGAGTTAGGCTTCAACATACGAGTTTTGGGGGAAACATGACAGAGGGGAATTCTGCATCACTGAGAATGGTGCCGACAGACTACCCAGAGGATTGGCTGGGTAAAGGCAGATGTGGAGGCAGGGCTTAGGGAGAATGAGAGAAGAGAGGAAGGAGGGGGTATGGGAAGAAGCTGACCTCTCCTGGCACATTCCATATGCAGGCACTGTGCTAGCCATTGTCTAAGTATTGCTTCATGTAATACTCACTACTGCCCTGTGAGGTAACGGGGCTATTCCCATTGACCCCAGACGTATGTTTTAATATTCTTTTGCATATATTCAATATTAATTTAAACAAGAGTCAGAGAAAAGGAATGGCTTTTTTTTTAATGTAAAGAAGACAGAATTTATTAGAGGGAAGGGTGGCTGCCAGAACAGCGGGCCGACTTCCTAGCAGTCTGGGAGAGTCGAGCCCGAACATGTGCTATTGATCAGTTTTTATAGCCAGAAAACAAAGGAATGGTCCGAGGTGAAAATTTCATTTACTGATTGGTCAAGGTACATATACCTTCCTTCTATAGCGTGGGAGTGGGACAGGGCAGATGCCTTTCCTTATTTGGGACCAGTCCTGTTGCCCAGGTGGGCGTCGTCCAGGTGGGCTCAGGTATACATAAGCATCGCAACATGGTGGGGAGGGCGATTAAGAGTCCGGTAGGGGGTGTAACGCTGAAACTGTTTCAGGCAGGGTCATCCTTTGTCCTTGAAGCACCATTGTCCTTGGAGCACCACATTCCCCCCTCTATTTATAGGGCCAATTCCTGGGCCCTACTGAACGTCCCCTGCTCATATCTACCTAACTGCTTAATTCCCTCTCAGGCATTCGGGAACCCCTTTTGCGAGGAGATGGGGTGGCGAACTCTCTCTGGCTGCTTCCTGCTGAACGGGGGCGTCATGGGGCCCTGGGTTCCCATTGCCTGCTCTCTGTCAGAGTGTATCTAGGGAGGAGTGCGGGCCCCATGGAAAGTGATGGCGGCTTGTTCAAGGGTTGTACGCGTGTTGTCTGGCTGGTATTCTTGTTGCATCATCATTTGGAGCTTTGTTTGTTGTATTCTGGAAGAGACAAACTTAACCAGGAGGTTAAAAATACATGGCCTGAAGGTTGGTCTGGACCTTGCCCAACTGGTTGACAATAAAAGAGCAATCCTCCTTTAACATTACACAAGTCCCTCCTTGATTAGCTGTTAGGAGGTCCAGAGCTCTTTTAGTTTGTAAAACCACTCCTGCTAGAGAATTTATTTGTTCTTGTAGCGTGTTAATTTGAGCTGCTAGGTAGGCAATCTGTTCTGAGTTCAAGAGAGAGCTGTCGGCAGTGAAAATAGAGATTGAGAGTCCTGCGGAACCTGTTCCCATCCCAGTTAGGAGGATCGAGGAACGGCGAGTGGGACCAGAGAAGGAGGTCAGGGCTGAATAAGTAGCCCCAGTGTCAATCAGAAAGGCGATAGTAGCCCCTGCCACGTCCAGGGTTACCCGGGGCTCCTCCCGTCTTATGGGGAACATAGGGGCCTGTAGGTTGAGCCCTGGGCACCTTCAGCCGTCCACATCCAGGAGCCCCAGATCTAGAGTGCAATCCGGTTCTTGATCCTGATGGTCAAAACCACCGACAGGGGCAATCGGTCTTGACTTCGGCCCAGGGGCCGGGACCTGAAATACGTCGAGTGTTGGGTGGCTGTGGCGTTGGCCTCCCTGCTTGAGGGCAGAGGGACAATTCCTCTTCCAGTGGCCCTTTTGGTGACAGTAAGGGCACGGGGTATCGGGTGGTGGGGTGCGGCCATTCCTGAGAGTGTGCCCCTGCTGACCGCACTGGTAGCAGCTCAGTGGTGGTTTCTGAGACGGGAGGGGGCTCCCGTGGGTCCCTGCTGTGGAGGGACTGAGTAACGGCAAGAGCCATGTACTGAGCGTGCGTTTTAATTTTCCCTCCTCTCAGTTCTCGTCTGTTCCTAGAAGCCTCCTCCCTGTTGTTGAGAACCCTGAAGGCCGTGTCAAGTAGGACAGAAGATGGGGTCTGTGGCCCTTGCTCTAGCTTCTGTCATTTCTGTCTTATGTCTGGGGATGCCTGGCTTATAAAGTGAACTGCAAGTATAGCCTGACCTTCAGGGGTCTCAGGGTCTAGGTATTTCCTCATAGCCTCTGCTAATCAGGTCTGAAAAAGGGCCAGATTCTCAGAGGGTTCCTGTGTGACTTCTCTGAGTTTATTATAATTGACAAGTTTGAAGATTGCCTTTTTCATACCTTCTAGTAGACAGGTCATCATGTAATTTCTCCCAGTGAGCACACCTGCTGGCCCATTTTCACCTGCCTGTATCTCCATCCTGGGTCTGCCCGTGGCACTGCCTCTGCCCCTGCTCGGTTCTCATTAGGATTTCGGGCATGTGCCTCATCTCTCCAGGCCTGAGCCAAGGCCCAGATCCCGGCCTTTTCCTTATGAGTGCAGTGGGTAGTTAGGACCACATGAATATCTTGCCAAGTTAAGTCAAAGGCTATAGTTAGGGCCTGGAATTCCCTGATGAACGTGGAGGGGTCCTGGCGGAAGGAGCCCAGTTTCCCTTGAATATGAGAGAGGTCAGACATGGGGAAGGGGCCATGAACCCTAATAGTACCTAGGTCTCCTTTAGTGACCTGTTGTAGGGGAAGCACATTGGGACTCGATTCAGAGCGTTGGGCCTGTCATGACTGAGTGTGGGGAGGGGAGGGAAGGTCTGCTTCTGGGTACGCAGGTGGGGATTAGGGGGCAGAAGGCTGGGGAGACCGGGGACAAGAAGCCTCATCCAAGATACCTGGTGGAGGGGCAGATGGGGAAGGATGAGGCAGTGAAGCTGAAGCGGGGGGGGGGGGGGGGCGGGGAGGAAGAGGCATTAAAGCGGCAATGGAGAGACACCTGCGGCAGGAGCCCCCAAGGCTCGGATTCTGACTGAGAGCCACGAAGGCCTGGACGTACAGAACCACAGAATCCTTTCCTAGTTTCCGACAATAGAGATCAGGTTGGAGGATTGTGTTGTAATTTAGCATCCCATTAAGAGGCCATTGTTCTTGGTCCCCCAGTTTGTATCGGGGCCAAGCCGTGTTACAAAAGAAAATGAGCCTCTTCTTTTTTGAGATTGCCCGGGTCAAATTCCTTCCAATTCCTGAGAACACAACCAAGAGGTGAGTCTAAGGGGATAGACGTACCTGAACCCTTTCTTAGCCTCAGTGCCATAGAATGGGGGTACTGAGAATCACTGACGGGCAAAAAGGCGTCCCTCTTTGCCTCAGTGACGTCTCCATGCGACTGAGGCACAAAAATGCCGACCGTCTCAGCAGTTGCGTCCAGAGAGGTGGCCAGAGCAGCGAGAAACCGCGCGGCCAGGGCACCAGTGACCAGAGAGGGGAATCCCCGCAAGCCAGCCGGTAATTGACTCGCGGTTAGAAGATTCTCAGGGACGGGGGGCCATCCAGAGGCGGCGAGGTCCTTTGGAGTCAGTCCGAGACGAGGGGAAAGAAGCAGAAGCGACAGGAAAGAGGACTGAGGAGTCCCCTTCTAACCCTACCGAGGCGGCGGTGGCCGAGCGTTTGTGCTGCTTCGTCTGCGATGTGCTTTGCGTTGCACGGAAGTTGTCTTGATGGGGCAGATGCTCTAATAACCTGGTCCGTTCCGTGACCCCCTTATCTTTTCACGCGAGTCTTCAAGCGGCAGGCGCCCTAATCATTTTTTTTTTAACATCTTTATTGGAGTATAATTGCTTTACAATGGTGTGTTAGTTTCTGCTTTATAACAAAGTGAATCAGTTATACATATACGTATGTTCCCATATCTCTTCCCTCTTGCGTCTCCCTCCCGCCTACCCTCCCCTAATCATTTTTAAATACCTGACCCGTGCCCACACGATGCCAATCGGCCCAGTCCTCAGTCAGAAGGAAGACAGAAGGATCCTCACCCGTTCTGCGTGGCAGTTGCTGGGGCGAAGTGAGTCGTGGAGACTTCAGAACACACCAGGGTGTGGCCCTGGCCAGAGTTCCTCTGTTGCTCTCACGGCAGCTTGCCTGTTCACAGAGGGTCCCAAAGCATGAGGAGACGAGGTGGGGAAAGAGATCCCCGTACGGGCCACCAAATGTCGTGGTCCTACTGCGGGTAGGAAAAGAATTTCCAGACATAAGGCAGAATGTAAAGAAGATAGAATTGATTAGAGGGGAGGGTCACTGCCAGAACAGGGGGCCGACAGAAAAATAGTCTGGGAGAGTCGAGCCAGGAATGACTTTTGAGATCACAGGCTACTAGCGGGTCTGTTTGCTTCTTCACTTTCATACCATTTTCACTGCCTGGGAGGTGTTCTTCCCTCCCTCCCTTCATTGCCTCCTTCCTATCCCAGCATCTCTTTACCACTTTTATCTCCTAATCATTTCTACTTATAAAGGCCTAGTTCACGTTCTAGGTAGATTTCCCTGTCACCTTTTCCAAGAGTCCCAGAGTGCAGCCCCGTCCTTGGACTCAGTCATCCATTCACGTGGAATAGGTTGCTGCAATCAGCCTGGGGACTCATTATATCTTTTAATTTTCTGTATTTTTTTCTTATTATCTGACTTTATTTATTTGTTTTTTTTACCTTTATTTTATATTGGAGTATAGTTGAAACATGTGTATGTATAACCGAATCACTTTGCTGTACACCTGAAACTAATTTTCTGTATTTGTGATGCTTTGATATCTGGGGCTTTGCTGACACTGGAGGGACTGCCTCTGTCAGGGTTGGCCAATTCCCAGAGATAGTAAATGACAAGCCTGCTAGGATGCCTTTCATATGCGAACCAGCCAATCCACAGCCCACACCCCCAGCCACCTCCTTTATGGAGCTTTTATATCCTATGCCACTGTCTGCCTGCCGTAATTGCCTCAGGGCCAGGTACCTGAGTAAGGGCAACCCCTATACCGCACAACCTACTGAACTCATTCAAACTAGCCAGCCTGAAGCCTGCTTACCCTGCCTCTCATTCCTTCCGGTAGAAACCACAATAAAAGCTCTTGCCTACATTTCCCCACCTCCATCTACCTCCTGACTGACCCTGGTGCTTCCCGTGTGGCCCCCCAGGGCCAGACATGCCCGTCCTTTTGGTGTCTGAGTACACCAAGCTATCTTTTCAATGGCAGTGATCTCCTGATCTGTTGGTCTACCGTACCTGAAAAGGAATAAAACCTACATTTTATTTATTTTTTATTCAGATATAACTGACACAATATTATATTAGTTTCAGGTGTACAACATAGTGATTTGATATTTGTATATATTGTGACATGATCACATCAGTCTAGTTAATATCTGTCACCATATATAGTTACAGAATCGTTTTTCTTGTGATGAGAACTTTTAAGATCCACTCTCTTTGCAACTTTCAAGTATGCACTACTCCATTGTTAACTGTAGTCACCATGCTGTACATTACACCCCCATTACATATTTATTTTATTACCAGAAGTTTGTACCTCCTTTTGACCCCCTCCACCCAAGTGGCCCTCCCCCACGCCCTGCCTCTGGCAACTACCAGTCTGCTCACTGTATCTGTGTGCTTGATGAAGCTTACATTTTAGAACACCCCTGTCAAATCCCATAGACCATGAATCCCAAACTGTTTGGCTGCTGTGCTCTCCTGAGATTGAAGAGCTCATGAATTAAGCAACCCTCACTGGCTTCTTCTCCAGTGGACTCAATATCTCCAGGCTCTGTTTACTGAGAAATGAACCCATTTAGCTTCTAGGGAGAGAAAAGTCCCATGGGCCTAGAGGCTCATTTTTTTTTTTTTTCACCTGGCTCAGCCGGTCTGTGTTAGCTAGATTGATGAACAGGCTGATTCTGGCCCCTGAGTTCCACAGCTTCCATTTCTAAAAGGGCCACTTCCTGGACACGAGAGCATCCTGGTTATGCCTGCAGAGATATTCCCTGCCCTGTGTCCTTGCAGATCTTTGGAGCTTGATGGTACTGGGCTCTACTCTATTGGAAGGCTGATGTAGTGAATATATTTAAAAATTTTATGTATATTATGATTTTTGACATCTTAGAAAACCTTCCTGGTGGGGGAGAGACTGCCAATTCTTAGAGATAGCAAGGGATCAGCTGCGAGTATGCCTTTGATATCCAGAGCCATACCTCTTCTCTCTGGCCCGAACACCCCAGGAGGCAATATTCCTCTGTCTTAATCATCCCAGGGCCAGGTACCGGGCAACTGGGGACCACCCCTAGAGCCCAAAGCCTGCAGAAAATTTTCAAACAGCTGATCCTAAGCTGTTTCCCCCTGCCTTGCCTTTCCCAAGGACACCCCAATAACAGCCACGGCCTAAATGCTCCCTCCCTCCTGTCTTCTGCCTCCTGACCATGTTGGTGTTTTTCCGTGTGGTCCTGCGTGGTGTGGCATGCCTTCTCTCTCTAGGGCCTGTGAGTGTAACACATTTTTTTTTCCTGAGCCTCTCCTGTGTCTTTTCTCCTGGCTGAACCTCTGAGTATCTCATAAAAGAATATAAAACAGTTGACCCTGGGGCTCGGGGTTAATATATGCCTGGTTGAAGTTCTTGGGATAAGGAGAGCAGAGGACTGTATACCCTCTGCTACTTCTCTGCTTGGCATCTCCCCCGGCCCCCAATCCTATTTTCTGTTTGTACCATGCAGCATAAGTGATGCGTGTCATGGCCCCTTTGTATAACACTTTCCAATCTTTGGTCATTAGCCACTCCTGCATTTGAGGATACGGTGACTTCTGTGGTGACAGGAAGTTAATTTACTCCTCTGATAGACTGTGGATTAATAACAAATGGTGGAACTATTGCTTCCTTCCCACCTAATAAATATTCCACGAATAATTGAAGCTTATTGAATTAGTTGGGCCACAAAGCCTGCTTCCTCCTTTGCTGGGAATGCAGCCAGCATTGTGCTTTGAAAGGCACGTGCACACGTGCTCACGCTGAATAAATTCTCTGGTAGAAAGAAAGCAGAGAGTTAGGCCAGGAGAAGCAGTAAGCAGCAGCAGAGGAAGGAAATAAAAGCTTCAGGAGATTATAAAGAAGGAGTGGTGACATATTCCCCGGGAGAAAGAGATGATGCTGTTTGTGGCTTTGTACACCCTGTTTCGTTTTGTGATTCAACTGAAAGATGAATACTGTGGGGAGGGAGGGAAAGCTGGTACAAGTCCAGAGCCTGATATCTCGGGGTAGTGATGCTGTCTTTGTCCCTGTCTTCTGAAGGCCAACAGGAGTGGCTTCTCCTGCCTCGTGGAGAAACAGAACTAGTTTCTACATGGCCTAGAATGGCTGGGACTGGAGATAAGGTGCAGAGTTTCCCTTTTGTGGCCCAGCGGCATGCGCCTTTTCCGTCAGTTCAGCCAACCTGGGTGGGGACACCAGAGATACAAGTGTGAATGTCTGCTCTGTTCTCCATCCACAGAGGCAGACTGCACACAGCATTTGTGATCTGCTCCTCACAGGGAGGGGAGGACCATCTTAGAGGCAGTCCTGGTTGTGGGGAGGGAAGGGGGGAGAAGAGGGAGGACTCTGCGCAAAGACTATCTGGGTGCAAGTCCTGCCCGTTCAGGACCCCAAGTCCTTAAACAAATTCCACTGTCTATTTCTTGCCAAGTAGAGTTTTGGGTGCTGAGGATACAGTGCTGAACAGAGGAACTTTGATTCTAGTGGGGAAGACAGTCTAGGGACAGGTAAAGAGAAAACAAAAGAAGAGCAATTATAATAAAGATTAAAAAGGAGACACAGGGGCTGAGAGAGTCAGATATGGTTCCTGCAGTCAGGGGACTCATGCCCTGGTGGGAGGTGTGTGCGCACACACGCACATACACACATACACACGTCATGAAAAGCTATGAGGCAAAAATAAACAACGGCCCAGGAGAGGGAAAGAAAGGGGTACATTGGTGGTTGAATCTACTTTAGGTGGGTGTAGGTGAGGGTGGGATGGTCTGTAAGGAGGTGACAGCTGAGCTGATAAAAGGTGAAAAGGCTCTTGCCCTACAACAGTGGGAGGACTTTATGATTCTGGGCAGCAAGAACAGCATCACAAAGGCCTGGAGGAGAGAGAGCTTGGAGCACAAGAGGAGGTGAATGAAGGAAGCCCAGCGTGGCTGGAGTGTGTGAAACAGGATGTCTGAGTCTGGCCTGGAGCTGGGTGCCAGGTGGAGGTCTCATCACACCCAGCCATGTAGGGGATTTTGGAGTCTAAGTGCAGAAGAAAGCATTTTAGGAAGGGAAGTGATATAATACAGTTTATTTTATTTTATTTTACTTTTATTTTTTATTTTCTGTGGTACGCGGGCCTCTCACTGTTGTGGCCTCTCCCGTTGTGGAGCACAGGCTCCGGACACGCAGGCTCTGGGGCTCTGGCTCACGGGCCCAGCCGCTCCGCGGCATGTGGGATCTTCCCGGACCGGGGCACGAACCCGTGTCCCCTGCATCGGCAGGCGGACTCTCAACCACTGCACCACCAGGGAAGCCCCAGTTTATTTGTAAAAGAAGGTTCTATCAGTTATTTTTTAACCTCTGCCAAATGGCTGTGATACTGACTTCAGAGGGCTGTGAGAGGAGTAAATGAGATCTGATTATAAAGCACTTAGTTCAGTGTCCAGCACACAGCAAGGTGAAGCATATTGTCATCATTATTACTCTACATGCAAAGCTGGCTTTTGGATACATGCACCCCAATGTTCATAGCAGCACTATTTGCAATAGCCAAGACATGGAAGCAACCTAAGTGTCCATGGACAAATGAATGGATAAAGAAGATGTGGCATACATGATTAATGGAATATTACTCAGCCATAAAAGAGAATGAAATAATGCCATTTGCAGCAACATGGATGGACCTAGAGATGATCATACTAAGTGAAGTCAGTCAGACAGAGAAAGACAAATACCATATGATATCACTTATATCTGGAATCTAAAAAAATGATAAAAATGAACTTATTTAAAAGCAGAAATAGGGCTTCCCTGATGGCACAGTTGTTGAGAGTCCGCCTGCCGATACAGGGGACATGGGTTCGTGCCCCGGTCCGGGAAGATCCCACATGTCACGGAGCGGCTGGGTCCGTGAGCCATGGCCGCTGAGCCTGCGCGTCTGGAGCCTGTGCTCTGCAGCGGGAGAGGCCACAGCAGTGAGAGGCCTGTGTACCGCAAAAAAAAAAAAAAAAAAGCAGAAATAGACTCGCAGACGTAGAAAGAAAAAAACTTACGGTTACTAAAGGGGAAAGTGGGGGAGTAGGGATAAACTATGAGTTTGGGATTAACAGATACACACTACTATATATAAAATAGACAGCCAGCAAGGACCTACTGTATAGCATAGGGAATTAGATTCAGTATCTTGTAATAACTTATACTGGAAAAGAATCTGAAAAAAAATATATGTAACTGAATCACTTTGCTGTACTCCAGAGGCTAGCACAACATTGTAAATCAGCTATACTGTACTCTAATTTTTAAAAAAGCTGGCTTTTGGAGCCACTAAACTCATCCCATTCTGACCATGGTTGTTTTCATCCAAGCCACTTGGAGCTGCCTGGGGGGACAAGATGATGTTAGCCTCTGTTTGTCTATATCTGTCTGTCTACCTGCCCATCTACCTATCTCAATCATATGTAGATGGAATAGCTGGAGGTAGAGTTAAGATTATTTTTCAGAACACAAATTTGGATCTGATCTGACACTCAGACAACTGGGCAATCAAGTTCAAAATTCTGGTCTTTCCTGTTTGTAATAATTTTCTTCTAGGAGCTATGAAATGTCTACCTTGGTCATAAAAGTGTCGTAAGGCAACCACAAAATCACTAACTTTAAGCTAAAGCTTTTTGGCTTTCTGGCGAACCCTCAGTGTTGGGTATTCTCTTTCATGCCCCACTCCATTGTCCACTCTGCTCTGTCCTGGGGAGCTGGCTCTATGGGCCACATTCCCACCACCAGCGTGGCATGGGCAAAGGCAGGAGGTTGGAGGGCAGACAGGCAGAGGGGTTCAGATGTTTATTCCCTCTTCTCCTTGCCTGTCCCACTGCCTAGAAGAAACTGCCTTCCTCTACCAAAGGCCTTAGCTCCTGTTGGAAAGGCCCCCTTCTACACTGTGGGTTTTTCTGTGCTCTGGGTTCCCTCTTTCCTCTTACATCTGTAGGCCCAATCTTTGTAGTAGTCTCCTGGTTCTGCTAGCCAGAGATGCTTGCTGGTTTTCCTTAACCTACTCACACCTTGATAAATAGTATCTTTATGAAATTCTCTTTAATCACCCCTTTTTGCCTACGCCATCTATTTTCTGCTGGAACCCTACCCATGTACCCTTTAAGATCAAATGTTTTCAAAATGTACCCTTATCATAGAGTACTAGCCAATAAAATGTAGTTATATTTAAATATATATCATATTTCAGTGATTCTAAGATGTGCCCCACCTCTCCCACATACGTTTCAGCATCTCCAAAATTAGGATGATTTGCAAGTGGTGGTTTTTACTCTTGCTACCAGAGAGGTGGTGGTTGTTGTTTCCTGTGGATGTGTGAACGTGGTCATTGCTGGTCCCAGAGTCCTATTTTAAGTGAGTTATGTTCATTGTTGGTACTACTTAGTGCTGTTTAAAATGTTTTCAGAACATTTACCTTATGATTCAGCTCTGGAATGAAGTAATTGTGTACACAAAGGCACGAAATAGAGCAGCGAGGTATAATTTTTATGTTGTTGAAGCAACTATTCATCTTGGCAGAATAGATACAATTCCATATTTTTAAAGGGTTTTATGGGGAGTAAGAAAGAAAGATCCCATAGCAGCTGGAGCTGTGTTATGCGTGTTACCGAGATGGGTGCAAAGGATTGCCTAAACAGGACAAGTGATGCAGCTAAGGGCAGGAGGCGTCTCCAAATCCCTTAGAATAAATCAAAGAAATTTTAACAAAGCAAGGAGTTGGTGTCACTGGTTGGTGGTGCTTTTTCTTTCTTAGTGGTTCATAAGATAATGGTGTGTCCTACAAATTGCTGATGTCCTAAATTCAGTGAAGTACAGTATTTCCTAGAGTACCATTTCCGGATCTCCAGTTCGTTTATTGACCCCAGTCCTACCTCTCTGGCAAATTTACAGAGAAAAAATAAAGGCATAGCATTCATCCCCAGTCTGGCAGAGGATGTGTTCCTCAATGTTCTCCCTCCCAGCCCCTGGTCCAACATACTATAAAGGTTTTGACTTTGAGGCCTGTTGAGGTATGGAACCTCTAGAGGGATCCAAATCTCCCTAAGTAGCCTGGAGTAGAATGGAGAGGCGATTGCTGCCTGGGTGGACAGTTCTCCTTAGCTGAAGTAACTGTACACTTTATTTCCATGTCTTGGGGGAATAACTGAGAATAGGACTTAAAATGTGATTCCAGGAAGAAGTCAGGGTGCAGTCAAATACAAGTTTAATAAAGTAGGAACATGTGACCCATGGCATTGTCACTATTTTTCATCAAGCTCCCAATGGCCAAGACCACAGTGTCTCATGGCCCTGCTGGGCAGGCTGGAGGGAATTCCCAACAAGGCAGCTCCTCAGATGTAGGCTATGAATTCATAGCACTTTATTCAAGAAGAGTTGAAGGCACTTAAACATACCTTTTCCCCCAAAATAAAAATAAACATGATCTTTGTATGTATGTGTTTAAAAGGTAATACCCTTTTCAAATATGATCTTTCCAGCAGCTACATGTTAATGGATAAATGGCTTGAGTGTGGATTGTATTTGTGAAGATGACTTTAGATCTCTGTCCTCAAAATTGAAAAAAAAAAAACCAATGAGTAAAATCTAGAGGTCTGTTAATGAGTCATATACATGAGGATGAAAAACAGAGTCAGAAATGGATGGAGATGCTATTAAGGTACATCTATTCTAAAGATAGTTCAGGTGCTGTGCCAGACCTCCTCTTTTTGTCACCTGGTTCCTACCACCTCCTCTCTCCCCTTCCCCCATTCTCTCCTTTTCTTCCCCCCACCTGGCTCTGCTCTGAAAAGTTGATCTGTGTGGATCACGCAAAGGGTTTCCCTGTCTTCTGGCTTCCAGTTGTGCCTGTTCAATGAGGAGTCCCAGCAGATCAGAGGAGAGGGATGAATGAGGTCCAGCATTCATCCCCCTGGTTCCCTGCTGCTAGGTTGACTGGATCGCTGTATCCATCCATG
Source organism: Grampus griseus (assembly GCF_964374135.1). Taxonomy (NCBI): domain Eukaryota; kingdom Metazoa; phylum Chordata; class Mammalia; order Artiodactyla; family Delphinidae; genus Grampus; species Grampus griseus. Next base: position 44,042,783 of record NC_139019.1, read on the forward strand.
AGTCACAGCTCTTCCCAAGACATGGCTTCTACACATTCTCTTCGGTAACTTCTTTTTTCTCCTCTCTTTAGGCCTGGTTCGTAACACTTTGGCTACTAATAAGCCTCAGGTTACTGCATTGTCCCTGTGGTTCCTCATATACCCACAGCTTTGTAAGTAAATCTTCCCTAGAGTATCTTATTTCAAGTGTGCCATCTGTTTCCCCACAGAGCCCTGATGGTTACAGGTCTAGATACTTCTAATCTCCATGGGAGATGTCATCCTTTACAACACTTGAAAGTGAGAAATTGGGATTACTGTGGTTCAGTTCCTCAGCCCTGAATTTCAGGAGATAAATGCAAAGACCTGACAATAATGATGTAATTCCCTGACCTCTTCTGGGTGTCCAGCAGTTTGGATGAGTTCAGAGCATTGATTGTGGGGAGGTTGGAGCGCTAGGACTGGGACAGGGAGGATGATTTATTTGGAAAGTGATGTGTTGGCTTTAGTGTTCATCTGAATAATGTTGGCTTTAGTGTTTATCTGAATAAAATAGTTTAGTGATGATCATTTCCACATCTCTTATTCTTTAGCTCCTCCAACCCTTCTCAGAGTAGCAAAATTATAGATAATTTCCAGGCTGAAAATTAGGGTGAAAAGCTATTTTTTTTGTTTGTTTTTCTACAATGGACCTTTGAATAATAATACAAACTTGCTGGATATGGAATTTGGGGAGTTTATCTTTCTAAAGAGGATTACACTTTAACATTTTGCAGTCACAATTGCAAGTGATGTCCAAGAGGGAGTAGGACTGCTGTGGAGAGTTGTTGAGGATATGTACTGACACCTGTAGGGGGCAACATCCGTACATACTATTATGCAGTGCACAACCTGCACAACTGAGTGCAGTGGCCCAAGGAGGGGCCACAATCACCTCCAGCACTGATGTGGCAGAATTCAGGTGAAGTTTAACCATTGCCCTCATTGGCTCTGGCCTCTCTGTATAGCTTATGCCTTAACTTCAATTATCTGAATTTTGCTTTAACTTTAGCTCTTTATATAGTATAGCTAAACATTTCACTTACAATGTTTCAGTGTCGGGGAGTACTCTGTGGTCAGTTTAATTTGGAGAGCACCAGGATGAGGAGAAGGATCACTGGACCTGGTATTCGGGGACCTGGATTCAAACCTTGGCTGGATATTTATGAACAGGTTTCTTGGGCTTCCCTGGTGGCGCAGTGGTTGAGAGTCTGCCTGCCGATGCAGGGGACACGGGTTCGTGCCCCGGTCTGGGAAAATCCCACATGCCGCGGAGCGGCTGGGCCCGTGAGCCATGGCCGCTGAGCCTCCGCATCCGTAGCCTGTGCTCCGCAATGGGAGAGGCCGCAGCAGTGAGAGGCCCGCGTACCGCAAAAAAACCAAACCAAAACAAAAAACATGTTTCTTTAGGACTCTCGGAACCTCAGTTTTTTTAACTGTAAAACAAGGTTAACTGAGGATTTTTTTGTAGGTTTCAATGGATAAACAAGATTATCCATTGAAAGAGCCTGACACACAATAAATGCTTAGTAAATATTGGTTTACTCTTACAAGGCAAAGCTCGTAAAAGTGAAATAGCTTCTTATAATGCTGTTATATGTGAATTTTTAGAAAGGTGAGCCTCTCAGACGCCAGTTTAGAGATGTCTTCATGCAACAAGAACTGTTTGAGAGGCTTAAGAGGGCTGTTTAGTTGGAGTCGAAGCTGCCTGCACATGGCATTCATCTCCAGGGACAGAAGTGTAAAGTCCTTAGATTGTTGAAAAACTGTTCCCTGGTTGGTGCTTTTCTCTTTGACACCTTGAGTTGTTATATCTATTGACAGGGCCGTCTGGTGAAGAGGCATTCCTCTTGTTTGCACAGCCTCCTTTGGTGATTAGAGAGGTCACATAGTTAGAGCTAGATCTTTCTTTCTCCTGATGGGCACACAGCGCATGTCTACCTCTGGAATTCATCTCATCTATTGATGCTGGACATTGGGGAGGTGATATTTAGGCCAAATTGTTGTCTTTAAGGCCAACATGTTGGGGCATCCCCACTGGATAAACGCTCTGAAACCCAAGAGGTGTGAGGTCCAAAAACATAAGATAAAACTGTTGGATGAGACCCCTATGTATGGTCATCTCCACAACGGACTCTTGTTTGCTGGCTTCCTGCTCTGAGCTCTTCTGGTCACGTCTCTAGGATATTGTTGTCCTTGGTGAGGGAATTGAGGAGTGGGAAGTGAAGGATGTTATAAAGTAGAGAAGGGTTTGACCTGAAGAGGGCCACCATTTACTCTGATAATAGATAACTCCTGATTCTCAAAGCCAAACTCTTCTATCTTTTGCGATTCTAGGAGCCAAAACAACCGAGGAGGACGGATTCCAATAACAATAAGGATATCTTACATTTGTATAATGTTTTGTACTCTGGAAAGCAGCTTTGCCTCTATAATCTTATTTGACCCTCATGTAAACCCAATGAGGTGGGTTGGGAGGCATTATTTTCTTTATTTTACAGCTGTGAAATCCAAGAAGATGTTAAGTGTCTTGCCATGACCTCATAGCACGTAAGCGATAAAATCCAGGTCTCCTGGGTCCTTGTGTAATATTTTTCACATTACACCAAATCATCTTGAGCATTCATATTCTTTTTAAAAAATTAAATGAATTTAAAATTATTATATAATGTGTGTCTATGGTTTTAAATTCAAAAAGTTTCAAAGGACATAGAGTGGAAAATAATTCTTCCTCCCTCTTTCCCACTTCTTTAGCAATGTATTGACCCTTACCGGATGCAATCACCATTCCCTGTTTCCCGTGTGTTCCTTTGGTAATATTCTATGCGTTTATAAGTATAAACATATATCTTCCCTCTTCCTCCATGGACTTAAACAATAGGCAGTAAGAAACACCCTAGAGAAGTGAGCTTGGAGAAGTTAGTAAATAATCTCACTTGGGGTTTCATGAGAAATATAGGTGATCTGTGTAGGTTACCTTTTGGGGGTCTAAATGGTACATTTTAGCTTTTCATATATAAAAAACAATCACTTTGCACTAGGTCTTGAAAGAAATTGAGACAGGCATTTTAAACAAGTTCACACTGTGAAACTTTTTTCTCAAATGATGTTAATAATGGTAAGTAATATTAAAAGATTCACTAAATGCAAGTTACTCTTCTAATAACTTTTTGTGTAATATTTGCTTTATTCCTCACAAAACTATGATAAAGTTATTATTATTCATTTTTACAGCTGAGAAAACTGAGTCTCAGCAGGGTTAAGTAACTTGCCCAAGGGCACACATATAGTAAATGTTGGAGCTGGGATTCAAAGCCTGACCCCAAGCCTCACATTCTGAATGCTTTTATCAATTCTCACAGGTTGAATAGCTCCTGGGAATGACTCCATCAAGGAAGCAGACATGTTTGGATAGCTTGCCCTTTTCACTCTGGCTTACTGCTGGTGTGAAAGTTGTCACCTAATCTTGGTCTGCTTTTGCCTTCGAGCCAGAGTCAGTCCCTTTCCTGCCTAAGATTGTGCTTGAGGATCAGGAATTCACTCTCTGGTTCATAAGGTTGTTTCCTATCTTCCCCCATGGTCCCCAAACCAGGGTTGTAAGAGCTTTCTTCTAAGTATTTGACACCGTTTTCTAAAACATAAAATCATCTAGGTGGAACTTGAGAAATAGCAGCTGGAGAAAGCACATACTATAACAGAAATTGGGGTCCTTACATCCCAAGTGTTAGAGTTAGGTCCCTTGACGAAGCCTCATTATTCCACAGTGTCACAAGGCAACAGCTCTTCTGATACAGCGTATTGGTTTTTCTTGTGGTATGCGGGCCTCTCACTGCTGTGACCTCTCCCGTTGCGGAGCACAGGCTCCGGATGCGTAGGCTCAGCGGCCATGGCCCACGGGTCCAGCCGCTCCGCGGCACGTGGGATCCTCCTGGACTGGGGCACGAACCCGCGTCCCTTTCATTGGCAGGCGGACTCTCAGCCACTGCGCCACCAGGGAAGCCCACGTATTGTTTATAGTCGTGCTCTCAAACCCTTTGAGGCATAGGACCAGGCTGGTTTTTCCCAATCCATTGCATACCTGTGCTAATACTCAGGTCACTCCATCTGAAATTCACTAGGTGAGCTCCATACCCGCACTGGTCCACAGCTTGTTCAAAGAGATGAGATGAGTCCGCTAACTGTGCACCTGGATGGCATGACTGTCAAGTTGCTTTAGAAGTTTCTAGGTGCTGACTCTCTTTGTAATTCAATGGTATGAGGATCATTCTTTGAGCAGCCCTGTGTATAAGATGCTGTGTTCCGATTAGCCAAGTAAATGAGTGCTAGCACTGGCTGCTTCATTGGGGGAATTAAAGCCAGTGCTTTTATCTTCTTATTTCTTTACAGCTTTTAATGCTCGTACATGCGTAGTCTCTGTTTTTACGTTTCCTTTTTTGGGGGTGGTGTAGTGGGTGGACATAACTTGTATCTGAACCTACTAGGACAGGTATTCATGCTACAAAGATGAAATAGTTACCTGTGTATTTGAGCCCACAGTTTTCACCCTTATGTGATGATATGCCAAAAAAACAAACAAACAAAAAAAACAAAAAAAAATTCAATATGTGCCAGCTGGGGAAAAACAGACAGACAAATAGCCAAAGAGAAGCCTGGGAGTCAACACACCGCAGAGAGATACTCAGTCATCTGTTCACCTGAGAGCTATGGAAGGCTCAGCCTGCCGTGTACTTGTTAACCATTCCAAATTGCCTCGTTGCTACCCACCAGGAAGAGAGCCTGTCATTTAACTGACATTTGGAAATCTGGGCACTTAGTCTCTAGGGTCAGAGAACTGGATATTCCATTGAAAAACTGAAATCCTCAATTGAGATTTCTCTCTCTTGAGTCAATGAAAATATTTCCCCTAATACTGTTGATCATTTCTGAGTATTTTTAACCTGTCAGTGGATGCCAGAGACCTTTTGCTCTATAGAGAAGAAAGTCCTTGTGATACTTTATTGGAGGCTGGGACCACTCAGGCAAATGTGGAAGATTCTGAGACGCAGCTACGTCCTCCTGCAAGTTTTGCTGCGTAACATTGCAAACGTCCTTCCTCGTCGTAGACAGGTAAGACTAAGTCGAAACTTCATGAGAATTAGTAGGGAAGCTGGAACTGCTTTTGATGAAAGGCCAAGAAAGACAAAGCTCTTCCGGGAGGGTTCTCAAGGTATGATCAGACCGTCCAGACCAGATCACCTGGTGCTTGTAAAAATGCTGACCTCAGAGTTACTGAATCAGAATATCTAGAGGTGGGATTGTAGCATCTAAATTTTAACAACCTCCCAATGGAGTCTTAAGCATCTAAAAGTTTAATAACCGCTGATTTAGGGACAACATTCATTTTAGATTAATCATTAGGCTCTGCCTATGTATCTCCAGGTATTTCTCCAGACTCTATTATCCCACGTGTGCTAAAATGAAGGAATTTGTGTCAAAATAATACTAGCAGCAATGAAAGGCCTCATCTTCCCAAATGTCCCAAATGTCCTCCCACCCCCAAGGCTGTCACTGTTGCTAGGTTCCTAGTTATGGCTTCCCCTCACTGTTTTCCTCATTCAGATGGTGCAACCCCCCCTGTGCTGGGCTGTACTCTGCCCCTAGCCCAGACTACCAGTCCCCGCTGTGAGTTTATCACTAGCAGGTTTCTGTCAGTACGTAAAAGCTCAGCTCTGGAGGTCTGGCAGACTTGGGTTGGGTCCTGGCTTTGTTGCTTAGCACCTGTGACCTTGTGCTGGTTAAAATTCTCCGACTCAGTTTCCTCGTTTCTAAAATGGAGAGAATAATAGTTCATACCTTAGGGACTTCCCTGGTGGTGCAGTGGTTAAGAATCTGCCTGCCAATGCAGGGGACACGGGTTCGAGCCCTGGTCCAGGAAGATCCCACATGCCACGGAGCAACTAAGCCCATGCGCCACAACTACTGAGCCTGCGCTCTAGAGCCCGCGAGCCACAACTACCAAGCCTGTGCTCTAGACCCCGTGCTCTGCAACAAGAGAAGCCACTGCAATGAGAAGCCCACACACCGCAACGAAGAGTAGCCCCCGCTCACTGCAACTACAGAAAGCCCGCACACAGCAATGAAGACCCAATGTAGCCAAAAATAAATGAATAAATAAAAATTTAAAAAAAAATTGTTCATACCTTAGAGGATTGTGTCAGGACTAAATGAGATAATCCATGTGCCTGTCACATAATAGGTACTCGGTAAATTTTAGCTGTCACGGTATTAACACGAAATGTGGAAGCACAGCATTTATCACTATCATTACAACATCCTTGGATACAGAGCCGTATCCTTGGACTTGAGCCTCAGTGCAGGTGGGGACCACTCAGCCCACTCCCTGGCAGGGCAGTTCTTGCCTCTTGGACATTGCATCCCTTGGCCAGAGCATTGTTCACAGACACACGGATCGGCCTATTATCCAACTGCCTACTCAGCGTCTTTGGATCTCCCAAAGGGTACCCAGGCTCACGTGTCCAAAGGCAAGCTTGCCACTTCCCCTCCCAGGCTGCCCTCTTCCAGGTTCCCTTTCTCAGTAAAGGGCACAGTGATCTCGCCAGCTGCATAAAACCAGAAACCTGAAAGTCGTCCTTCATCCTGATACTGCGTTATCCTTTAAGCCCATACTCAGTCATCACCAAGGCTGGTAAATTTTACTTAATACATTTCTCTCCGACCCATCTATTTCTCTCTTGTCCACTGCCACCACCCTAATTCAAGCTATATTAATTTTTAAAAAATAATGTGGGCCACCTCAATAGCCCCCTAACTGTTTTTCTGATCCCACACTTGCCTTCTCCAATATATTCTCTCCATGTCAAACAGAATAATTGACACAAATCTGATTCTAGCACCATCCATCACTCTCTAGTCATTTACTCTAGTATATTCTTCTTGACATTTATTTAACTTGACATTATTGACAAGTATATTACTTGAAATTATATTGCATATTTTTTGTTTGCAGTTTGACTCCCCCATGGGGAGGTAGGGATGGACCTATACACAGTTCTAGCTCACCCCTTTTATTCTCGCCTTGAATATGGATGTGATGTCTGCAACTACAGCAGGCATTTATCAGCCATGAGGTGGCAAACAAGTGGGAAACCAAGAGAATCTCAGAGAGACTCTATAACATTCTTAAGGCTGATGTACATTAAATTTGAAAAATCCTGTCCTCAGGTGTTGACTTACTGAATTCACTTTTGTTAGACAATCATTGAGCATCTACTAAGTGCTCGGCTTTATATTAATCACTGTGGATGCAAATTTGCCCTCAAGGGGCTTACATTCTGTTTGTAATTTCAGTACAAGGTGGTAATGGCCAAAAAAATGTACGCAAAGTATCATGCCAGTGCGGGAGATGAAGAAACTACCTGAATCGAAAGGATATTTCAGTCCTGCAGTTCCAACCAAATAGATTTTTTACCCTGCTAACTTGATTCTGTGGATGTTCATTCTTTGTATTTGTGAATGTAACATATTTAATATTATCCCCACTTTGGTAAAATTTCATGACAGCATATTTTATGGAGCTAATTCTATACAGTCAATTCAATGCCTTAATTTTATTGTCAGAACAGTTAAAATAATCCATTATTTTCCATTTTCATTCTTACTTTATCAAAATTATTTTCCTTTGGAGCAATTCTTTTTCATGGGAAATTGACAAAGACAGTTTACCAGTTTACAGTTGTTGCATTGTTTTATTTTGTGGTCATTATGTCAACCAAGCCCAGTTTGCCCAATTAAAATATTACAGACCCAAATTTAGTCAAGAATTGTTGATTTGTCTGTCAAATTTAATCCTTCAATTTTAAAAAATTATTTATTTATTTATTTATTTTTGGCTGCACTGGGTCTTTGTTGCTGCTCCCGAGCTTTCTCTAGTTGTGGCGAGCGGGGGCTACTCTTCGTTCCGGTGCATGGGCTTCTCAGTGCGGTGGCTTCTCTTGTTGTGGAGCATGGGCTCTAGGCGCGCGGGCTTCGGTAGTTGTGGCGTGCGGGCTCAGTAATTGTGGCTCACGGGCTGTAGATTGCAGGCTCAGTAGCTGTGGTGCACGGGCTTAGTTGCTCTGCGGCATGTGGGATCTTCCCGGACCAGGGCTCGAACCCGTGTCCCCTTCATTGGCAGGCGTATTCTTAACCGCTGCGCCACCAGGGAAGTCCTTCCTTAAATTTTTTTACCATGTGAAATTTTAGTTGTGGCTAGTTTCATATGCTTTTGATTATTTTTCACAGGACAGCTTTTAGTTTTCAACAGAACAGTAATTCTTCAATCAGGTTTTTTTTTACAAAAAAATTCTGTTAAAATTTTTCCATGATCATTTTTTACTTTGTCAGTTATTTTTAGTTGATTATTTCTACCAGTGATATTTATCATAAAATTAATCAAAATTAAGGGTTTTTATATATATTTTTCTAAGCTAATATATGAGAAAATTAGAACCATATTTCTCAGCTATTCCACCCCAGGCTGAACTTTTAGGCAGGACTGGCCTATTTTTTTGAGAATTCAGTTATTCTATTTGTTTCAGATCACTTTACATGCTGTGTACCGAGGGTCCAGCCTTGGCGGAGAAGAGCACAAGGTGATGCCAAAATGGTGCGGGTCAGAGAAGGTGAGTCAGCAGGGGAAGGGCAGTGGGGACAGGAACAAGGTTGCTATGACATTGAGGGGATAATGGGAAGCAAGTATGGAGACTGAAGTATACCTTTAAGAAGATTGACTGAGAAGAGGAGAAGAAATACAGGCAGGAGCTAGAACTTTTTAGGATGGTGCAGACTTGACATGTTTATAGGCTAATGGAAAGATCTCAGTTGGGAGGAGGAGAATGAAATGCAGGGAAAGGACAATAAAGCAACAACAAGGAGGAAGAATGAAGGAACAAGACCAAGGGAACAAGTGGAGAGCTGGCTTTGAACTGGAGGAAAGGAGACAAAGATTAGTACAGGTGTAGGGAAAATTAAAAGGTTAATTTTCTCAGCGTGGCTGGAGGCAAAGTCCTCTGCTGGGTGACAAGGATGGTTGAGGGCTGGGTTACGTAGGGGCCCTGGGAACAATTGCTTTGGCTTATCCGGCAGGCTTTCCCACCTCCCTACTGGAAATAACATTCTCTTCATTCGGCAAACTCTTCCCCTATGGGTCATGGGATTTTGCATGTGACCCATATCCAAATGAGATGTTAAGTTGAGAGCTTGATACATAAGTAGGCAGTGGATATATAAATTCAGACTTCAGGGGAGAGGTTAGTTGCCATCTGAGTAGACGACATGTAGTGACCTAGAACTGGATGAGCTCACCTATGGAGTGAGTCTCCATTAGCTGCAGAGAGGGCCAAACGAGGAGTCCTGGGGCATCGTCTAGCACTACAAGATGACGGAGAGGAGAAAAAGGTTCTGAACATAGAGAAACCTTGAGAGGATCAATTTTATCGAAGGAAGGTGAAGCAAGTGAAGAAGGAGGGAGGCATGAACTGCATACATGATGCTGAGCTGATGTAAATTGAGGACTGCACTGATGTTGGATTTGGCAAGGTGAAGGTCATCAGCTTCGACAAGAGTAGTTCTGGTGGAGAGGTGGGGATTAAAAGCCATATTAGAGGGGGATGAAAGAGAGAGTGGGTTGGAAGAGAGAGTGGGTTGAAGAAGAGGAGAGAGTGAGCTTAACTAATCCTTTGGGGGAACAGAGAAATGGAGTAGTAGTTGGAGGAGGGATGTGGGTTAAGGGAAGAATTTTGATTTGTTTTGCCTTTTAAAGAAGAAATATTACAGCATACATATATGTTGGTGGGAATGATCCTATAGAAAAGGGAAAATTGAAGATGTAGGAAAGGGAGCGAATAACTATAATAGTAAAGACCTTGAGAAAGTAAGAGGGGATACGATGACTGTCAAGTGGAGGGTTTGGATTTAGATAGGATTAGGGACAGTTCATCTTCTGTCCTTGACATAAGGCAGAGTATATGGTACAGATGAAGCCAGGTTGGTAGAGTTACTGACTGGAAAATGAGGCAGTTTTCTATTGATTGCTTTTAGTTTCTTAGTGAAGTAAGAAGCAAGATCATTAGCTGTGGGATTAGATGCAGTAGTTTCCTAGGTTAAGGTGAACCATCAAGTTGGATAATGTGAGGAGTGTAAATAAATAGACCACTGGATTTGGAAAATTGAGGTCATTGGTGACCTTGACCAGAGCCTTCTCCGAGGCAGTTTGTAGGGGAGAGGCGAGTGGTGTTGAGGCTAGAGAAGGAACAGGCTCACCAGTGGCTGGAGCTCTGTGTGTCTCTGTTATCTTGCCGAGGCCAGGATTCAGACTGGAGGAGGGGCAGCTGGCTGCAGTGACAGTGGTGGTTGATGATATTCTCAAGGTGAGGGAGGAAAGTTCTTTTTCTGCTCGGGTTCCTAAGCTGTACCGTGTAAGCCTGGTCCTTTGCCCACATGTATGGAAGAAGCCTGACTCCAGAAGGGGAGAAAAGTGCTGATACCCAGAGGAAGGCTAAGGCAGGCAACATGGGGAGAAGGAGTTAGGGGCACATCACTTGAACTGCTGGATCCAGCCATGCCCTCCACTCATCCTCCCATGGTTTTCAAGGTATGAGATGAACAAAGACCACCAAAATGAGAACAGGCAAAGGCTATTTATTTGGAGCACAGAAGTCAGCCACCACCACTTGTATTTGGCAAAGAGTCAAAGGCAGGCAGAGGAGTGGGAAGGCTTTATAGTGGAAAATGGAAAGGCTTAGGTGTGCCCTAATATAGAGATTGTTGGCCTAGGGAAACTGGGGGCAGGCTAACTAGAAGTAGATCATCCTATATGATTGGTTAGGGGAACATATTTGATTTTCTCCGGTTGGTCCTAAGTTGGAGGCTCAGCCAAGAAACCTGGGAAGTTGGGAGTTTTTGACCAAGGTTTGCATGTTTGGGGCTGATTGCTGCAGAGGTTGTGGTTTGACTTCCTGGGTTGGTTGAGAGGCTGTGGATCAGAGTTCTGTTTTTACATACGGTCTGACCATTGTCCATTTGTATATTCCGTTTCTCAATCCCTGTATATACATGTTCTCTTTTTGCCTAAGCTGGTTTGCGTTGAGTATTTGTGGTTTGCGATTGCAAGAGTCCTGACTACTACAGAGGAGTTTGGGAGCAATTTGAAAATGAACCTGGAGGTTGGAGGGCAGGGAGGGTAAGCAAACCCCAGAGGTGATAATCACCACTTTTAAACATCTACTTTTAACCAAGACCCTATATATATCATCTCACTTAATCTCCAACAACCCTGTGATATAGGGTTATTTTCTCCATTTTTCACATGGGGAAATAGACTCACAGCAGGCAAGTAAGTTGCCTCAAGTCACACTGTAGCGGAGTCAAGGATCCAAACTTGAGTCCTCTGTTCTGAGTTCCAATGTTTCCGCTCTCAGGTTAGGATATTTTGGATGGAATAGGAAATGGAATTTCCTCCTTCCACATACCATGAGACTCAGAAAGACAGCTACGGATTTTCTTCAAGTTTGCTGCATCATATTTACCGGATTCCTATGAACGTGTGTTAACACATCCTTTGTGATTCATTGGGTAGACATCTATTCTGTGATCATGACTTTATTAAGAGCAGTTGTGATATGGATGAAAAGTTAATTTTGAATCTTTGACAGAATTTTTTTTCTCATCCCCATCATACCATTCTGAAATGCAGTGTTCAAAAATGAGTTATTGGGCTTCCCTGGTGGCGCAGAGGTTGAGAGTCCATCTGCCAATGCAGGGGACACGGGTTCATGCCCTGGTCTGGGAAGATCCCACATGCCGTGGAGCGGCTGGGCCCGTGAGCCATGGCCGCTGAGCCTGCGTCCGGAGCTTGTGCTCCGCAACGGGAGAGGCCACAACAGTGCTCTCACTGTTGAGAGAGAGTCTCCCGTGTACTGCAAAAAAAAATAAATAAAAAATAAATAAATAAAAATAAAAAAATGAGTTATTGATCTTATCGATGATTATGACAGATAATTCTTCCGTGAAGATTGATCTGTAAAGCTCACATCTTAGAATCCCCAAAACATCATGTCTTGATGTTAGTAGGTATGTGTTAAAATAAATACGAACAATAAGAAAAACTATTAGGATAATAATTTTATTATTTTGTTGTATTATTGAGGGAACACTTGGTGGGACAGTTATTTCCAAATGTGAAGAAGAATAAGAAAGTCTGTCCCTTGGGAGGGCTATGGGGCAAGGAGAGAAACCGTCTTTACGGGGGTAGAAGAGTTTGTTAGAACCTATTAGAAATTGGCCTGATTTGAGGGCTCCTCTCTCCACTAGGACCAGATTGTGGGGCTTTAGCCAAGAAAGAATCTGTTTTTTTTTTTCTTTTTTTCTTTTTTTGTCTGCACGGATGATTAGGAAAGTTCACTGCTTTCTGGATCTGGACAGAATAATTAAAACAAACCCATCTTTCCTCTTATGTAAGATCCTTGTTCAGAACTCTTGATTTTGTCTTATTTCCCTCCCCAATTTTGTTTATATCATTCTCCCTTAGAAACTTGTGCTAAAGCTAATATGTTCATTACGTACAGGTGATAAAATTACTGATGTCCCTAAAGAAGCACTCTTAGTCTCCAACACGTAGACAGTTTTTTTTTTAGTATTTGTATGTGTGATAGATTTAATGTAGCTTGGCATATCAGTACATTCCAGGAGGGGGTGGAAAGATGCGCCTGGAGGGATGACAATGATTGGTAGGGCTGATACAGATCCTCAGACCTTGCGAATTTGTTGTAGTCTATGATGTGTGAGTTTGGTTAATACTTCATTAATTTATTAAAGCCAGAGAACAAAAAACTGAATAAAATAATGGCTGTGTTCCCAGTACAATCTCCCACAGATGGCTGAGTGAGTCTAGTAAACAAATTAGAAATCAAGGGTATCATTTGGCCTGTCTGTTGATGGTAGCTTCTAAAATTTCATATTCCCTTTTTAATGCTTTGGAATTGGGGCGAATAACCAGCCAGTCTTCCTGCAGTAATTAGTATTGGTCTCAGCAGTTGTCAAAGCAGCTACTTTGTGATAATGTATAACCAAGGTTAGATCTCTGAGCTTTCACTGGATCCTGTCCTCTTAAACTCACAATGGCTTTCTTTTGGGGATATTTTTATCTGGTGTCCATATGGGTACAAGTGACTTCAAGATAATGACATGTAAGCTTTAATGTATAAACATCCTTTGATGGAAAGGTTGAATACTGATTTTTTTCTTGACATGAATATCTTATTGGCTTGCTTTAAAAATTATGATTTTTTTCACATATATAAGTTAATGTTGATAATGTAAAGAATAGCAAAATAACACTCATGTACTCACCATTCAGCTTAAAAACTAGAACATAACTGATGGGTATTAACCCTTCCCATGTAAGTCTCTCTCCCCAGTCTCATTACCTTCCCATGCTATGCACCCCCCTTCTTCCGTGAAACCACTATCTTGAATTGTGTGTTGACCATTCCATTGATTTTTTTTTTTACATCTTTGTTGGAGTATAATTGCTTTACAATGGTATGTTAGTTTCTGCTTTATAACAAAGTGAATCAGTTATATATATACATATGTTCCCATTATCTCTTCCCTCTTGCGTCTCCCTCCCTCCCACCCTCCCTATCCCACCCCTCCAGGTGGTCACAAAGCACGGAGCTGATCTCCCTGTGCTATGCGGCTGCTTCCCACTAGCTATCTACCTTACGTTTGGTAGTGTATATATGTCCATGCTTCTCTCTCGCTTTGTCACAGCTTACCCTTCCCCCTCCCCATATCCTCAAGTCCGTTCTCTAGTAGGTCTGTGTCTTTATTCCTGTCTTACCCCTAGGTTCTTCATGACATTTTTTTTTCTTAAATTCCATACATATGTGTCAGCATACGGTATTTGTCTTTCTCTTTCTGACTTACTTCACTCTGTATGACAGACTCTAGGTCTATCCACCTCATTACAAATAGCTCAATTTCGTTTCTTTTTATGGCTGAGTAATATTCCATTGTATATATGTGCCACATCTTCTTTATCCATTCATCTGATGATGGACACTTAGGTTGTTTCCATCTCTGGGCTATTGTAAATAGAGCTGCAATGAACATTTTGGTACATGACTCTTTTTGAATTATGGTTTTCTCAGGGTATATGCCCAGTAGTGGGATTGCTGGGTCATATGGTAGTTCTATTTGTAGTTTTTTAAGGAACCTCCATACTGTTCTCCACAGTGGCTGTATCAATTTACATTCCCACCAGCAGTGCAAGAGTGTTCCCTTTTCTGCACACCCTCTCCAGCGTTTATTGTTTCTAGATTTTTTGATGATGGCCATTCTGACTGGTGTGAGATGGTATCTCATTGTAGTTTTGATTTGCATTTCTCTAATGATTAATGATGTTGAGCATTCTTTCATGTGTTTGTTGGCAATCTGTATATCTTCTTTGGAGAAATGTCTGTTTAGGTCTTCTGCCCGTTTTTGGATTGGGTTGTTTGTTTTTTTTTAATTGAGCTGCATGAGCTGCTTATAAATTTTGGAGATTAATCTTTTGTCAGTTGCTTCATTTGCAAATATTTTCTCCCATTCTGAGGGTTGTCTTTTGGTCTTGCTTATGGTTTCCTTTGCTGTGCAAAAGCTTTGAAGTTTCATTAGGTTCCATTTGTTTATTTTTGTTTTTATTTCCATTTCTCTAGGAGGTGGGTCAAAAAGGATCTTGCTGTGATTCATGTCATAGAGTGTTCCGCCTATGTTTTCCTCTAAGAGTTAGATAGTTTCTGGCCTTACATTTAGGTCTTTAATCCATTTTGAGCTTATTTTTGTGTATGGTGTTAGGGAGTGTTCTAACTTCATGTTTTTACATGTAGCTGTCCAGTTTTCCCAGCACCACTTATTGAAGAGGCTGTCCATTCTCCACTGTACATTCCTGTCTCCTTTATCAAAGATAAGGTGACCATATGTGCGTGGGTTTATCTCTGGGCTTTCTATCCTGTTCCATTGATCTATATTTCTGGTTTTGTGCCAGTACCACATTGTCTTGATTACTGTAGCTTTGTAGTATAGTCTGAAGTCAGGGAGCCTGATTCCTCCAGCTCTGTTTTTTGTTCTCAAGATTGCTTTGGCTATTCGGGGTCTTTTGTGTTTCCATACAAATTGTGAAATTTTTTGTTCTAGTTCTGTGAAAAATGCCAGTGGTAGTTTGATAGGGATTACCTTGAATCTGTAGATTGCTTTGGGTAGTAGAATCATTTTCACAATGTTGATTCTTCCAATCCAAGAATGTGGTATATCTCTCCATTTGTATCTTCTTTAATTTCTTTCATCAGTGTCCTATAATTTTCTGCATACAGGTCTTTTGTCTCCTTAGGTAGGTTTATTCCTAGATATTTTATTCTTTTTGTTGCAATGGTAAATGGGAATGTTTTATTGATTTCACTTGCAGATTTTTCATCATTAGTGTATAGGAATGCCAGAGATTTCTGTGCATTAATTTTGTATCCTGCTACTTAACCAGATTCATTGATTAGCTCTAGTAGTTTTCTGGTAACATCTTTAGGATTCTCTATGTATAGTGTCATGTCATCTGCAAACAGTGACAGCTTTACTTCTTCTTTTCCAATTTGGATTCCTTTTATTTCCTTTTCTTATCTGACTGCTGTGGCTAAAACTTCCAAAACTATGTTGAATAAGAGTGGTGAGAGTGGGCAGCCTTGTCTTATTCCTACTCTTAGTGGAAATGCTTTCAGTTTTTCACCATTGAGGACGATGTTGGCTGTGGGTTTGTCATATATGGCCTTTATTATGTTGAGGAAAGTTCCCTCTATGCCTACTTTCTGCAGGGTTTTTATCATAAATGGGTGTTGAATTTTGTCAAAAGCTTTCTCTGCATCTATTGAGATGATCATATGGTTTTTCTCCTTCAATTTGTTAATACGGTGTATCACGTTGATTGATTTGCGTATATTGAAGAATCCTTGCATTCCTGGAATAAACCCCACTTGATCATGGTGTATGATCCATTTAATGTGCTGTTGGATTCTGTTTGCTAGTATTTTGTTGAGGATTTTTGCATCTATGTTCATCAGTGATATTGGCCTGTAGTTTTCTTTCTTTGTGACATCCTTGTCTGGTTTTGGTATCAGGGTGATGGTGGCCTCGAATGAGTTTGGGAGTGTTCCTCCCTCTGCTATATTTTGGAAGAGTTTGAGAAGGATAGGTGATAGCTCTTCTCTAAATGTTTGATAGAATTTGCCTGTGAAGCCATCTGGTCCTGGGCTTTTGCTTGTTGGAAGATTTTTAATCACAATTTCAATTTCAGTGCTTGTGATTGGTCTGCTCATATTTTCTATTTCTTCCTGATTCAGTCTTGGCAGGTTGTGCCTTTCTAAGAATTTGTCCATTTCTTCCAGGTTGTCCATTTTATTGGCATAGAGTTGCTTGTAG
This sequence comes from Grampus griseus, assembly GCF_964374135.1. Classification (NCBI taxonomy): domain Eukaryota; kingdom Metazoa; phylum Chordata; class Mammalia; order Artiodactyla; family Delphinidae; genus Grampus; species Grampus griseus. The sequence continues at coordinate 44,059,283 of NC_139019.1, forward strand.
TAATCTCTCATGATCTTTTGTATTTCTGCAGTGTCAGTTGTTACTTCTCCTTTTTCATTTCTAATTCTATTGATTTGAGTCTTCTCCCTTTTTTTCTTGATGAGTCTGGCTAATGGTTTATCAATTTTGTTTATCTTCTCAAAGAACCAGCTTTTAGTTTTACTGATCGTTGCTATCGTTTCCTTCATTTCTTTTTCATTAATTTCTGATCTGATTTTTATGATTTCTTTCCTTCTGCTACCTTTGGGGTTTTTTTGTTCTTCTTTCTGTAATTGCTTTAGGTGCAAGGTTAGGTTGTTTATTCGAGAGGTTTCCTGTTTCTTAAGATAGGATTGTATTGCTATAAACTTCCCTCTTCGAACTGCTTTTGCTGCATCCCATAGATTTTCGGTCGTCGTGTCTCCATTGTCATTTGTTTCTAGGTATTTTTTTATTTCCTCTTTGATTTCTTCAGTGATCACTTCGTTATTAAGTAGTGTATTGTTTAGCCTCCATGTGTTTGTATTTTTTACAGATCTTTTCCTGTAATTGATATCTAGTCTCATAGCATTGTGGTCAGAAAAGATACTTGATACAATTTCAATTTTCTTAAATTTACCAAGGCTTGATTTGTGACCCAAGATATGATCTATCCTGGAGAATGTTCCATGAGTATTCTGTTGTTTTTGGATGGAATGTCCTATAAATATCAATTAAGTCCATCTTGTTTAATGTATCATTTAAAGCTTTTGTTTCCTTATTTATTTTCATTTTGTATGATCTGTCCATTGGTGAAAGTGGGGTGTTAAAGTCCCGTACTATGATTGAGTTACTGTTGATTTCCCCTTTTGTGGCTGTTAGTATTTGCCTTATGTATTGAGGTGCTCCTATGTTGGGTGCATAAATATTTACAATTGTTATATCTTGTTGGATCGATCCCTTGATCATTATGTAGTGTCCTTCTTTTTCTCTTCTAATAGTCTTTATTTTAGAGTCTATTTTATCTGATATGAGAATTGCTACTCCAGCATTCTTTTGGTTTCCATTTGCATGGAATATCTTTTTCCATCCCCTTACTTTCAGTCTGTATGTGTCTCTAGGTCTGAAGTGGGTCTCTTGTAGACAGCAAATATATGCGTCTTGTTTTTGTATCCATTCAGCCAATCTGTATCTTTTGGTGGGAGCATTTAGTCCATTTACATTTAAGGTAATTATCATTATATATGTTCCTATTCCCATTATCTTAATTGTTTTGGGTTCGTTATTGTAGGTCTTTTCCTTCTCTTGTGTTTCTTGCCTAGAGAAGCTCCTTTAGCAGTTGTTGTAAAGCTGGTTTGGTGGTGCTGAACTCTCAGCTTTTGCTTGTCTGTAAAAGTTTTAATTTCTCCATCAAATCTGAATGAGATCCTTGCTGGGTAGAGTAATCTTGGTTGCAGGTTTTCCTCCTTCATCACTTTAAATATGTCCTGCCAGTCCCTTCTGGCTTGTAGAGTTTCTGCTGAAAGATCAGCTGTTAACCTTATGGGGATTCCCTTGTGTGTTATTTGTTGTTTTTCCCTTGCTGTTTTAATATGTTTTCTTTGTATTTAATTTTTCACAGTTTGATTAATATGTTTCTTGGTGTATTTCTCCTTGGATTTATCCTGTATGGATATCCTGTATTGGATTTATCCTGTATCAAGTGCTTCCTGGACTTGATTAACTATTTCTTTCCCCATATTAGGGAAGTTTTCAACTATAATCTTTTCAAATATTTTCTCAGTCCCTTTCTTTTTCTCTTCTTCTTCTGGAACCCCTATAATTCGAATGTTGGTGCGTTTAATGTTGTCCCAGAGGTCTCTGAGACTGTCCTCAGTTCTTTTCATTCTTTTTTCTTTATTCTGCTCTGCAGTAGTTATTTCCACTATTTTATATTCCAGGTCACTTATCCGTTCTTCTGCCTCAGTTATTCTGCTATTGATATCATGTAGAGTATTTTTAATTTCATTTATTGTGTTGTTCATCGTTGCTTGTTTCATCTTTAGTTCTTCTAGGTCCTTGTTAAATGTTTCTTGCATTTTGTCTATTCTATTTCCAAGATTTTGGATCATCTTAATTATCAGTATTCTGAAATCTTTTTCAGGTAAACTGCCTATTTCCTCTTCATTTGTTAGGTCTGGTGGGTTTTTATCTTGCTCTTTCATCTGCTGTGTGTTTTTCTGTCTTCTCATTTTGCTTATCTTACTGTGTTTGGGGTCTCCTTTTTGCAGGCTGCAGGTTCGTAGTTCTCGTTGTTTTTGGTGTCTGTCCCCAGTGGCTAAGGTTGGTTCAGTAGGTTGTGTAGGCTTCCTGGTGGAAGGGACTAGTGCCTGTGTTCTGGTGGATGAGGCTGGATCTTGTCTTTCTGGTGGGCAGGACTGCATCCAGTGGTGTGCTTTGGGGTGTCTGTGGACTTATTATGATTTTAGGCAGCCTCTCTGCTAATGGGTGGGGTTGTGTTCCTCTCTTGCTAGTTGTTTGGCACAGGATGTCCAGCACTGTAGCTTGCTGGTCGTTGAGTGAACCTGGGTGCTGGCGTTGAGATGGAGATCTCCGGGAGATTTTTGCCGTTTGATATTATGTGGAGCTGGGAGGTGTCTTGTGGACCAGTGTCCTGCAGTTGGCTCTCCCACCTCAGAGGCACAGCACTGACTCCTGGTTGCAGCGCCAAGAGCCTTTCATCCCCACGGCTCCTCAATTTGGGATGATTCATTGTCTATTCATGCATTCCACAGATGCAGGTACATCAAGTTGATTGTGGAGCTTTAATCCGCTGCTTCTGAGGCTGCTGGGAGAGATTTCCCTTTCTCTTCTTTGTTCTCAGAGCTCCCAGGGGCTCAGCTTTGGATTTGGCCCCGCCTCTGCGTGTAGGTCGCCGGCGGGCGTCTGTTCTTCGGTCAGACAGGACGGGGTTAAAGGAGCCGCTGATTCGGGGGCTCTGGCTCACTCAGGCCGGGGGGTGGGGGTGGGGGAGGGCGGGGCACGGAGTGCGGGGCGGGCCTGCGGCGGCAGAGGTCAGCGTGACACAGCAGCCTGAGGCCCGCCGTGCGTTCTCCCTGGGAAGTTGTTCCTGGATCCTGGGATCCTGGCAGTGGCGGGCTGGACAGGCTCCCCGGAAGAGGGGTGTGGAGAGTGACCTGTGCTCGCACACAGGCTTCTTGGTGGCGGCAGCAGCAGCCTTAGCGTCTCATGCCCGTCTGTGGGGTCCGCGCTTTTAGCCGCGGCTCGCGCCCGTCTCTGGAGCTCCTTTAAGCAGCGCTCTTAATCCCCTCTCCTCGCGCACCAGGAAACAAAGAGGGAAGAAAAAGTCTCTTGCCTCTTCGGCAGGTCCAGACTTTTCCCCGGACTCCCTCCCGGCTAGCCGTGGTGCAGTAGCGCCTCGCAGGCTGTGTTCACGCTGCCAACTCCCGTCCTCCCCCTGCGCTCCGACCGAAGCCCGAGCCTCAGCTCCCAGCCCCGCCGCGCCCGGCGGGTGAGCAGACAAGCCTCTTGGCCTGGTGAGTGCTGGTCAGCCCTGTTCCTCTGTGCGGGAATCTCACCGTTTTACCCTCCGCACCCCTGTTGCTGTGCTCTCCTCCGCGGCTTCGAAGCTTTCCCCCTCTGCCACCCACAGTTTCCGCCCGCGAAGGGGCTTCCTAGTGTTTGGAAACCTTTCCTCTTTCACAGCTCCCTCCTACTGGTGCAGGTCCCGTCCCTATCCTTTTGTCTCTGTTTATTCTCTTTTCTTTTGCCCTACCCAGGTACGTGGGGGAGTTTTTTGCCTTTTGGGAGGTCTGAGGTCTTCTGCCAGCGTTCAGTAGGTGTTCTGTAGGAGTTGTTCCACGTGTAGATGTATTTCTGGTGTATCTGTGGGGAGGAAGGTGATCTCCGCGTCTTACTCTTACACCATCTTCCTGGAAGCCTTGGCATTGATTTTTTAAAATATATATTTCTATATCTGTATTATCAATAAACAAAATATAATTTAATTTTGCATTGAAAAAGTTTTACATAACAATATGTATTCTTACATAATTTGCTTTCCCACCCCTGAATATAATGTTGGGTAGTTTGTTTGTTTATTAATGATTCTGGGATGTGCACATCAAGGACTATGAGGCCGGTGAAGGAGCAGAAGCAGATACACAAATCGATTGATGTTTTGGGAAATAGAGTCTGTGAGAAAAGAATTAAAGTATTGGGCTAATGTATATACAAACTAAAAGGTGGCTGTGATTTTATAACAACAATGCTTTTATAATGGATTTTTGTGAAAGACTCTAGATTCAAACAGCTGGATTCAAATCCTACTTTCACCACTGTAGGGGGATTCCTAAAGAAGATTGTTATTATTATTTTGCCTTTGGAAAAAGTAGAGCGAGCATGAGTCTGAAAAAGTTTAGGTTAAGATATTGAATATATTTTGGATTTGAATGTTCCATTCTGAATAAATAAAACATGACCAAACTCCTAGACATCTGTCCTGGAAAAGGCGTTCAGACTGAAAATATTCTGTTCTGGGGTCCTAGTGTGGTGTGGGGCATGAGACAACATGGGAAAGGGTGGTGGTGATGAGGCATTTAATACGTTTCCTTCCTTTCTCCTTTCTAGAAGTGTGTAGTAATGAGAGCTCAATTCACTTGGTCTTGGTGGATGAGTTAGAGAAAATTTGAATATACCTCAACTCTTGTCTCTCTGGCTAGCTCGTTGAAATTGTTTGAACCGCCATATACTTGGCTGTGTAATCTTGCCCTTTTTAAGACTTAGTTTCTTCGTGTGTAATGTAGAGATCCTATCTGGACAAATGAGATGATGCATGCAAAAATTCTAGGTGCAGTGCTGTGCTCATAGTTGCGTTATCGCTGTTACTATTATATCACAATTACTTATTTTAAAAGCTCAACTCAGGAGTCACTGAACTATGGAGGTTTTCCCTGACCTTTCTCTGTCCTCCATTTCTCTTCTCAAATCTTCTTCAGAGTTTAAGATTGTTTTAGGGGACTTAGTGTTTTTTTAGCACTTACAGTTTATGTCAATTATAGCTTTTATCGTTATAGTACAAAGCTTACTTACTTGTCTGTCTTTCTCACTAGCCTGTGGGGTCCTGTATCCAACCTCAGGCCCAGAATGTAGAGCTATTCAATAAATTTTGGTGTGTGATTGGACTAAAATAAATATCCCTTAAGATGTTAATATTATATTTACTAAATATGAATTCAGCCAAGTGACTCTCATTTTCAGATAATTTATTAGCAGCATTTATTAACGTTCATTTGTGTCTGCGACTGTTAATTCTCCTAAACTCTCGAACCAGAGAGCATCATGGAAAATAGTGGCCTTGCATCACCGTGAATGGCGAGCCAAAATAAGACTTAGGACACAACACTTGGAAAATATATATTGCCCCTAAGGAATGACTAAAAACAGAACAATGAAAACAAATTAGAGCTCAAAACCCAGCCCTCAAGTGAAAACATCTGTCTGAATTTTTCAAAAGTCTGAAAGTTTTACAATTTATATTAGTTTAATTGAAAACCCATTAAGTAAATCTGGGAAAAATCATTCTTATCCCTGGTAGAACTGCTTTCATTATCACCAACCCAAAAGCTATAACTGTAAATGGGAAGAAAATTTCTTAAAATTCTTAACAAAAGAAGGCATTTATTTTTAATTATTTTAAAATTAATTTTTATTGGAGTATAGTTGATTACAATGTTGTGTTAGTTTCTGCTGTACAGCAAAGTGAATCAGTTATACATATATCCACTCTTTTTAGATTCCATTCCCCTATAGGTCATTACAGAGTATTGAGTAGAGTTCCCTCTGCTATACAGTAGGTTTTTATTAGTTATCTGTTTTACATATAGTAATGTGTATATGTCAGTCCCAATCTCCCAATTTATCTCTCCCACCCCCCTTTCCATCACTTTCATGAGAGCTTGGACTTTTGACCATCACTTTCATGAGAGCTTGGACTCTTTTTTTTGAAGGACAAAGGGGTGAAGCTCAGGGTAGTTAACAAATATATGGAAGAAAATTTTCAGAGGGGCAGTTACAATTTAAGGTTGTACATTACCTTTCTTAATTTAACTGAGAAGTTTCAGTCTGTTCTAATGTGCACAGGCCTTCAGACACTGCAACACTTGGAATGTTTTTAGGGTCCATATCTGGCACCTTCAGTGGGTATAATGCTCTAGGCCATGAATTAAACTTAAAATGGTCTTTACAACTAGTAATTGCCGTTGTGTGAATTTTTTAGTGTGTAACATCACGGTCCTTTAATATAGGCCCCCCCTCCTTTTTTATTTTTTTTGAAAATAAATTTGTTTATTTTATTTTTGGCTGCGTTTGGTCCTCATTGCTGTGCTTGGGCTTTTCTCTGGTTGTGGCGAGCAGGGGCCACTCTTCATTGCAGTGCGTGGCCTTCTCATTGAGGTGGCTTCTCTTGTTGCAGAGCACGGGCTCTAGGCACGCGGGCTTCAGTAGTTGTGGCACGTGGGCTCTAGAGTGCAGGCTCAGTAGTTGTGGCGCATGGGCTTAGTTGCTCTGTGGCATATGGGATCTTCCCGGACCAGGGCTCGAACCCACGTCCCCTGCATTGGCAGGTGTTTTCTTTACCACTGTGCCACCAGGGAAGCCCCCACCCTCCTTTTTGTAGCTAGTTTTCTCTGCTCTAGAGACTGGCCTCTAGCAGGAAGAAGAGGAGGGTGAACCAGTTGCATCTAGGAATGAGTTTAGGTCGTACTTGCATTGCTGGTTGAGGACATGGAGTCTACTGTGAACTCCAGAAGGGTGAGTGAGTTACATGGAGAATCAAAGCAGTCTATCTATTTTCCCACAAAACATGCCAGGAGCGAGACAACATCCGCTGAAGAATAACTCTAACAAGTGGTATCTGTCATCCAGGAGCTCAAAGCATTCATGGCCACTCACTCACCAAGCCGTGTGCCACACCTGTGCTGTATCTATAGCTCATTTACAGATCAAGAAGCCAAATTTTAGCAGGTTTGACCCTGTGACTTAAAGGGAAGCAGGAGAATATATGAGAACATATCCTAGGGGCCAAGTCTTCTCACTCAGAGTAATCGTGGTGTGGAATGGGCTGTCAGGAGGGACAGTGGGCACCACCGTTATCTTTATGATTTTGATTGGCCACTGTTTTGAACGATGGGGATTCTAGAGAGTGAGGAGGTAGTTTCTGCCCTAGAGGAGCTTCTAATTCCATTTGAGAACTTTGCCTCATGTGCGAAAACAAGTAGACAAAGCTAGCCTAGCCTAAGCGCCAAATAAATTCAGACAGGAGGTTCAGAGGAGAGGACTGTTGCTCAGGCTGAGGCTGTCGGAGATAACTTTACGGGGAAGGACGTTGAGTTGGGGCTTTGAGGAAAGACGGGACTTGGGCATGGAGAGAGGTGTGAGCAGGTGAATTCCAGGCTGAAAGATGCGAGGGCAGTTGGGGGGAGTGACCCCTGTGGGGTGTAATGACAGAGAGGGAGGTACCACTTTTACCCAACCAGGTTAGATTACCCGACAACAGATCTCACATCTGCCTCCCGGAAGGCAAGGAGCCCGGGATATCGATGAGATAAAGCTGGGTTGCCAGGAGCTGGGGAAAGCTAATTGGAGATAGGAAAAAGGGAAGAGAATTGTCATTCTGCGCAGGTGCAACTAAGCTACGTGCTTCTTTAAGGGACACACGTACAGAAAATGGCAGTATCGGCACCTGAGGGTGGAGGTTTTGGCCCTCTGACGTCAGAAGTTCACCAAGAGGACACTCGCGCAGGCCCAGTTGGAGGGACCGTAATCCAGTCCTAACCGGCTCGAGCTTGTACTGGACACAGCTGACTCCAAGTTCCTGAAGAAAATTCGGGCAAACATCTTATTGTTTACGCTACATGAGGCTTGGAAGACAAGCAGGTTTTTGTAAAAAACAATTAGCTTGATCAGTGAAGGCAGGTGACAGGTGTAATGGATCTAACTGATGATTACCCTCCGGTCCACCACCTTAAAGCGAGTTTAAAAAAATCCCTAGAATTTCTGATCAGGGAACAAGCTCTTTTCTCTGAGTTTCTGGAAGTGTAATTTCTTTTGTGAGGTAAGCGTCTGCCCGACCATCCTTTCTCTGAAGGTCATGATGACCAGATTGAGGTTCTGTTTCACCTGCTGGATTTTTACTGGGCAGGATCCAGATTGGAGCAGCTCTCCTCTCTGCTTCCTCATCCTGAATGGTGGCCTTGTCCTTGCCTACAAGAAGTGGCCTGGGGCTTCCCTGGTGGCGCAGTGGTTGGGAGTCCACCTGCCGATGCAGGGAACACGGGTTCGTGCCCCGGTCCGGGAAGATCCCACATGCCGCGGAGAGGCTGGGCCCGTGAGCCATGGCCGCTGAGCCTGCGCGTCCGGAGTCTGTGCTCCGCAACGGGAGAGGCCACAACAGTGAGAGGTCCGCTTACCGCAAAAAAAAAAAAAAAAAAAAAAAAGAAGTGGCCTGAAGCAAACGGAGACAGAGCTGTTTTGTGAAAACCAAAGGAAAGATTTTAAGAAGGAAGAATGGTCAACAGTTTTGACGGATGCGAAGAAGTCAAGAATGAGGTTAGAGAATCTAACTTTTTATGGTCGATAAGTAGAATAATTACTCGTTTCTTTGTGGATTAAGGGGGTGCAGATAATCTGAGTCAGGCATTGCCAGGTGTCCTGCACGAGCTTGAACAAACTTTCCAGTGACTCGTATATATGTTATTTAAAAATTTTCACCATTATCCACGTATTAAAAATTAAACTCAGCTCTTCTGCAAGATGCATATGTCTAGTGCATGTGTTCTGGAGGCTTTTATGATGTTAAAGAGTTGCTGTAGCCTGTTATTAAAATTAAGTGGTTTATTTCGACATTAGGCAGAGGGGTTTGACTAATGTTAACATTCTAAGAGAAATTTGTGGAAAACAGTTTTTAAGTTGAAACACTGATGCAGCTGATGCTAATTGCTAGTCTCCTAGTTAAAGCTCGTACATTTTTTGTAGGGACGTTAGGACCCATTTGATTTGGAAGTTTAGGAAAGTCCAGTAATAAACCAATGGGAAGGAGGGATGCTTTGAATAGGGAAGCAGAAGAAGAGTAAAATGAACAGGTTTTTTTTTTTCTTGGCAAAATATTTAATTATAACAGAAAATTATTAAAGAAAAATGGTAAATGCTGCTACACTATCATAGCAATTATTTTTGCTTTATGAAAATATTTTACTCCTGGCTTGCCAAGTTTCTGTCCATAATCGTGCAATTTTAAAAACATTGTTGTAGTATAGGGTACGTAAAATGGAGTATTCTGCCTTTTAACTTAGGATGTGCCTGACATATGTTGATATTTCTATTTAGTCTCCATAATTAACTTTTAACATTGTCTTGTAATATTCTGGTAGGGGTTTCCTCTCAGTTCCTGCCTCTGGCCAGTGACGTACGTTTTTCTCTCTGGTTGTCAGCTCACAGCCCAGGGGTAGAGTCAGTGCGGAGTTTGGGTTTAGGATCTTCATAATATTTGCTGGTAGCTGATTTTGCCAAGGATATGCTCTCACTGGGCATTTCATGCCACCCTCAGGCTGGGGAAGACCGTGAAGGAGGAGAAACGGGACTGGAGAGTGGGAGAGAGAGAAGCTTGTGGAAGGAGGGAGAGATGCCAGGGCCGTGAGGATGGCTTCCTTTCTCATCCTCGCCCTGCAGCTTTCTTCTTTGACTTTCTGCCCACGTTCAAGCTCTGTCTGCACCCATTGTTACTTATCCTCCCCTTTGTTCCGGCTCCTTCTTTACCTCTCTCTTCATGGCTCTCCCCTCAAGGTTAGTGTAGTTCAGAGATTCTGAACCCCAGCAGTGCCTACCTTTTAAATACGTATTTTGTAATGTACCTTTTACTATCTTGAAATGCAATTTATAGGTCATAGAAGCTCAACACGCATAATTTAAAAAAATCAATATGATGCTCTAACCGTAAGATAAAGAAAAAATAAAAGGCCATCAGTTTAAAATAAAATTAGGCACACTCACAAATGCTCAGGCACAGCTGTACTAGAAGTCTCTATGAAGGAGACAGATGCTCACGCCTACTGATAATGAATATGCTTGGTATTAGGAGAAATAGCATTCAACTGGGTATTTTGGCCTCAAAAATTTTCAACATATTTGAAAGTGTGCATAAGGGCTAGAGAAACATCTGCCTATCAGGTGTCTCCAGCTCCTGCTTGTTAAATGCCAGTATACCCCCTAATCACTATGATGATCAAAATTACCCCAATAAAATTAAAAACCCCCTTTAAGGTGTGGTACCATTCCCATTGAAAATCACTCCTGTAGTTAATGGAAGGCTGAATTCTGAGCTTCAGTACCTGGACCCACGTCACGTCTTTCTCAAGCTATCCCTGGGTGAACAGGACCAGTGGGATTTTCGTAGCTGCGGGCACTTCCTGATGGGTCTCTGGAAAGGACCCCCCGAGTGGGAGCCAGTCCGTAGGGAGGTCCTCCTCCCTGATTTCTATGACATAGAGCCACAGTGTGCTTGGCCTGACATCATGCATTGCCACTTCTTTTGGAAAGTGAGCCTCCTCTCCCCTCCAGCCGGAAGGTTCTGGAATCTACACCAGACTCTCAAGGGGCATAGTACAGTAGCACCAAACACAGTACCCTGCCCTCCGAGCCACATGGAGGAACGTGGTACCCAGTCTGGCCCAATCAGAGTGTTTCTCCGGGATTTTTCACATCAAAATTGATGGAGAGGAACTTTCTTTGCTCTGGGCATGTTGATGAATGAAGTCCAGAAGCTTCTAGAAGTTGTAGTTGAAGCTTGTGGAGAAAGCTGCCATGTGGAAGCAGAAATAGAGACATTGATATCTGACAGCGATCTTTGAGGCTGAGCGCTCTCTCTGCCCTTTCCCTTCCTTGCCCACGGTAGTTTGAATTGTATCTCTGTGATGGGCAAGCTGGCCAGCCCAAATGCCTTTCCAAGAAGTCCTACCCTTATCCAGGGCTACCGTGTGATGCAGTTCTAGAACTGCGCTGTTCCATGTGGTAGCCCTTAGGCTTATGTAACTGTTTTTTTTAAATACACTTTAATTTTTAGAGCCGTTTTAGGTTCACAGCAAAATTGAGCAGGCGGTACGGAGCTTTCCCATGTACTCCCCGCTCCCGCCCATGCACAGCCTCCCGCATCATCAGCATCCCCTTACAGCTGATGCACCTACACCGACGTGTCATCACCCAGAGCCCGTGGGTTACTCGAAGGTGTTACTCTTGGAGTTGTGGGTTCTGTGAGTTTAGACAAACGTATAACGACACGTATCCACCATTAGGGTATTATACAGAGTAGTTTCACTGTCCTAAAAGTCTTCTGTGCTCCACCTATTCTTCCCTCCTTCTCAACTCCTGGTAACCACTGATCTTTATACTGTCTCCATACACGTGCAGCTTTTAAACTTTTGAAATGCGACTAGTCCAAACTGATGAAAGTGTAAAATACAAACTGGATTTCAAAAATTTAGTACTAAAAAAAGGTAAAACATCTCAATAATTTTCGTATTGATTATATGTTACTCTTTGGATCAGTGACACTTAGTGACACTCTTGGATCTATTGGGTTAAATAAAATATAATGTTAAAATTAATTTTACTTGTTTCTTTTACCATTTTAAATGTGAGTAGAAGAAAATTAAAAATTAAATTAAAAATTAATTAAGAACTAAATTAAATTAAAAATTACGTATGTGGCTTACATCTGTGGCTTTCATATAGTTCTTTTGTACAGTTCTGGTCTATTGCCCTCCCCTTTTTTCAAAACAAACAGTTTTTTATTGAAGTATAGTTTATTTACAGTATTGTATTAGTTTCAGGTGTACAGCAAAGTGATTCAGCTATATATATACATTTTCCTTTTTCAGCTTCTTTTTTATTATAGGTTATTACAAAATATTGAATATATTTCCCTGTGCTATACAATAGGTCCTTGTTGTTTATTTTATATACAGTGGTATGTATCTGTTAATCCCAAACTCCTAACTTGTTCTGTCCCCCCTGTTCCCCTTTGGTAACCATAAGCTTGTTTTCTGTGTCTGTGAGTCTATTTCTGTTTTGTAAATAAGTGCATTTGTGTCATATTAGATTCCACATATGAGTGATATCATATGGTATTTGTCTTTCTCTGACTTCACTTAGTATGATAATCTCTAGGTCTGTCCATGTTGCTGCAAATGGCATTATTTCATTTTTTTAAAAAAATGGCTGTACAGCTCTGGTCTAGAATACCTACCCTCACAATCCTTTCTATCCCCGTCAACTTCCCTCGGAATTCAGTCAACAGGTCAATTTTGTAGATTAAGATGCAGAAGGGTTTCTAGGTGCAGATCCCAATTTATGAGTTTTGCTCTGCTATTGTTGTATGAATTTTGTCCATGAGACTGGATGGATTTTGAAGAACACACACAGGCTCAGCTTCTAGTCCCTCACCAACACCTCTGTTCACAGAGATCAGCAGGGCCATGGTTTAACAATCCCAGCTAATGACACGCTGCTAGTTTCTAGCCAGTAGATAGTGGTATTTTTCTACCAGAAGAAAGAAGCCTATAATCTCTGCCCTTCATGCCATTGACATTTATTAGTGCTTTTCGAAAAGACAGTGACACAGGTTAAGGAATTCAAGTTGCAGGTGCAGTTTCCACCATATTTTAGTGAGATGTGGATGAAACAAGAGATTTTATGGCTGTCAGCACCTCCAGTTTAGTCATTGAAAGTAATTGTGGCGTTCATGAACCTCAGAGATCCCTAGATTGTAGTTTGATAGCTCACACAAATTAGGTCCTGATTAGCCCCTGAGAGGTTTGGTGGTAATTGACTGAGAGAGGTAAACAGGCACACATACACACACACAGATACACAAATGTGTGTGATGTGTGTATATATATTCCAAATTGTTCCTCATTCCTAGAAAGTGATCGAGGTCCTATGAATGAGCGTGTATGGTCTAGATTCTGAGGAACACACTTGTTTAGAGAATGCTTATTGCAGTTAGAAGCCTTTATGAGGGCCTCAGAGTTAGGCCGAGTGAACTGATCAGCGTATTTTTGGCTCTCTGGGGCCCCCTGAGGGTAATAGTCACTACCAGAGAACTTATCTGTAGGACTCCACAGGGCCACCAGCCTAGTAGAAAGTGGGAAAATGCTGGAAGATTTTGCTGAAGAATCATAGTGCAGTGAAAAACGCATGGACAATTGAGTTACAAGACCTGAATTTGAGTCCTAGAATCCATCATTTACTAGCTACCATGACTTCAGGGAAGTTGGCTAGCATAGCTTCCAAACCTATAAAATAATAATGATGTTAATAATAATAAAAACAATAACCCCCAACTTGCATGGTGGTTTTGAGGATTTGAGGTACCATATGTAAAAGCAATTTTATTAATAGAAAAATAACTTTATAAATATTACTTGATGTCCTGGTTAATAAATACTTTGGCTATAGGGAATTTTTAGTTATAGCATAATGTATACATATAGAGTGGCAATTTTCCAAAAAATGAACACAGTAAAGTACATTAATAGTAAAATTCCACTAAACACTTAATGTTTTTGGATTATTCTAAAGGCATGTTGGGGCTTTGGCATGCCCTGTAATTTAAATTGCCATACCAATTACAGCAGAAGATAAGAGAGTAGTATAATCAGTTAACCTTCGGACAAATAAAGACTTTTCTGTATAGTGTTTTAACGTGGACCCTGTCCTTCCTGTGATCTTCATAGATGCTCTAATGATAATCCATAAGTAAAACCTAATATCTATTAAAATTTGCTTAGCAGATCCCAATAACTGCTGCACTGGGCTAGGCCAGAGAGACTGGCCTTTGTTGAAGGATGGGGGAGAAGGAGGCCTGGGATTTGGTTCAAGGTTGCTTTTACTTGGCTTTTCTCCTATGGTGGCTTATCAGCAGTAGGAAGGATGCACACGATATAGGACGTGAGTGGGTACGGGTCTCGTTGCTTCCTTCGTATTTCAGGGAGGTGCCTCCACAGTTTGCTGGCCTTGGCCAACCTTGAGAAGTAGGAAGTCTGCCAACTTGGAAGAGAACAGAATCAACTGCCTTTTATGCCCTGGCATCCAGAAATACATTATTTGAGCATATAATGCAAAAATTTGCCCCCCTCAGCACGCAGAGTCTCCAAGGTCCAGGTTCTTGCTGGGCCAGCACCGTGATAATATATTCTAGGCCAGGCCATGGCCTGCCTCATCCTTATAGGAACAGTCCTTTCAATGGCTGCCTCTGTGGACTTACTGTATCTAAAATACATGTCTGGGTTCATGGTCTGCTTTATTTTTATTTATTAAAAATTTTTTTAAAAAACAATTTATTATTTTGGGTTGCGTTGGGTCTTCGTTGCTGGGCGCGGGCTTTCTCTAGTTGCGGCGAGCGGGGCCTACTCTTTGTTGCGGTGTGCGGGCTTCTCATTGTGGTGGCTTCTCTTGTTGCGGAGCGTGGGCTTGAGGTGCGCGGGCTTCAGGAGTTGTAGCTCATGGGCTCTAGAGAGCAGGCTCAGTAGTTGTGGCGCACGGGCTTAGTTGCTCCGCGGCATGTGGGATCTTACCAGACCAGGGCTTGAACCTGTGTCCCCTTCCTGGGACTTGGAATGCCAATGCCACTGCATTGGCAGGTGGATTCTTAACCACTGCATCACCAAGGAAGTCCCTAGTGATTCTGTTTTAAAGTATAATTCCCCTTGAGAGGGCACCAGCGTGTTACTGTGAATTAGTTTTTATCTGCTTTATTAGAGTTCTTGCATAACGGGAACAAGGCAGTATAAACACCCTGGATCCCTGTGGGGTGAAATGAGGTTCAGAAAGGAGGATGTTTCCTCCCAAACAGCTTGTCCGTCTTTCAGGAAGGAGGGTTGGGTTTATATGTGTGCCCAGGTTGTCAAAAGTGGATCAGGAATTCCCTCTATGCCCTGTTTTTCATCAATGGCTACCACTGAGTATTGTGTCTTTCAAAATGAGTTGGCAACTGGGCCAATGACTAGAAGAAATATTAAGCAAAGAACTTTAGAGAAATGTATAAATCCCCCCATCCATCCATCCCCCCATCCATTTATCTTTTCATCCATCTATCTGTTCCTTCACCCATTCATCCAGTCTACCACCTCGCTCATTTCACAAATGTTTCTCGAGTACTCGTTGCTATGCAGGACACTGGTTAAATGCTATGGAGGATATAGCAGTAAGTTAGATATGGTCCACACCATCACCAGATTTAATAAGGGAGATAAAACATATGCATATTAAACTTAAATAATCAGTGAACATTTATTTATAATCTACTTCACATGAAACACATTATGTATATATTAAAAAGTTGAGGAAGACTCTCTGCTTTCAACAAGTTTACATTGTGTCACCACATTAGTCAAATGCCAAAATAATTATGATAAAAGGCATATTATGATACATGACATAAAAGAGGCACAAAGCAAGTGCCTTGGGGATGAGAGAGGGAAGGTCATACACTTAGTGGGCTGAGAGGATGGGGAAAGTAAAACTCATGAAGAAAGTGTATTTGAGCTGGGGCATGAAAGATGAACTGGCTTAGAAGAGATGGTGACAATGAGGGAACAAAGACACAGAAGGAGGAAATCACGAGGCATGTTTAAGGAAGAGTGAGATGTCCAGTTTCAACAAAGTGTAAGATAATATGTAGAGGGGAGAGTTTGGAGTCAATGGGGAGCCAGTGAAGGTTGTTGAGTGGGTGAGTGGCATGAGAGAGGAGCTGTGAACTGGGAAGATTAACTGGAAGCAGGTCTCAAAAATGGGTTAGAAGAGACAGACAGTAGGTGGGGAGATCCATTTAGGAAGCAATTAAAGTAGTCCCCAGGGGGAGTTGATGAATGTTTAAAGTGCAGTAGAAGGCAGTTTTAGATTGAGAGACCTTGCAGAGGCAGCTAATTAGACAATACATTTCAATAACAATATTTAAAAAGAATAGAAAATATTTATTGAGCCCTTTTTATATGCCAGACATGGTGCTAAGTGTGTTTTCTTGTTTAATTTTCACAACAGCTCTTTATGATAGAGACTTTTATTGTCTGTACGTTACTGAAGAGGAAATGGTATTTTCTAGAGGCTAAGTCACTGGCTTAGGTCACTTAGCTGTAAATAGCAGAGTCTGGATTGGAATCGCCATTAGCCAGCCTGCAGAGCTCTGAACAAGCAGGCCACACTGCCCCTCCAGGTTACAGCCCAGTAAAGCCTTTGCAAAGCCTTTATGCATCAGATCTTATACCTTAAACCAGAATAATAATGACCTGATACTAAATAAAGATAAGATCAATGGCATGTTCCATGTTCAAATGAAGATTTAAAATAATGGGTGCTGTATTATTCATTTCCCTTTCTGTCCCTTGTTTTTAAAACTTGTCAGCTTCACCCTTCTTTGCAGTTTCATCAAGACACTTGTAACTTCAGGCTGTGTTGTGGATAATAAAAATGCTAAGAGATTTTCTTCCATGTGTTTAGTCCTTGTCCAAGGGTTCAATGCTTTTATCACTCTAGAGAATCCCCATAGCACAGCGACTCTGGACCCAGGCTGCCCGGGCTTGCTCTTTGGCTCTGTCAGTGACTAGCTGTGTGCTCTTGGGCAAGTCACTCAACTCCTGTGTGCCTCAGTTTCCTCATGACCCCTTTTCAGGGTCATTGAGAGGGTTATATGAGGTATCTGCCAAGCCCTTTGAACAGTGCCTGCCACAAAGTGAGGGCTGTGTACGATAGTTATTATCATCCATTACTTCGGAGTTACTAATTTCTGTCTCCTCAGATTTTTCTTTTAGGGCCTGCCTCTGATTTCCTACCCCCTACCTCTCCAGTCTACCTCCATCAACTCTTAGGCAGGTACTAGTAACTCTTCTGTTGTTAGATGTCACGAGAGCCCAGCTCTAAGGTGTCTTCCTTCACCTTTCCCAAGGTTTTACAGGTAATGTAGGAGGCCGTCTGTTTTAAGTGGCAATAGTCTGGACACTGGAGTCAGACAGAGTAGCTTCAAATCCTCGTTTCATCGTTTGCTCACTATATAACCTTGGACAAGTTACTCACCTTCCCTTTAGTAGTTAAAGTCATGCTAGTTGCTGTAACTGATAAACCTTCAAAGCCCAGGCTGGATCCGGTAGAAGCTTATTTCTATAAAGTAAAAAAATCAGGTGCTCCTGAGTAGTGAAGTGATGCGGGCTCCCAGGTTTTCCCTCTTCAGGATGTGGTTTCCAAAGCTGCTCTGGAGAAGGAAAGAGCCTGGAGGAGTCTATGTGGAGGTTTTCAGGGCCAGGACCTAGAGTTGTCTTATCACCTTGGCTCATGTTTCATTGTCTAGGATTTAGTCAGATGGCCTCACAGGAGCCTGGGAAACCTTAGCTGTTAGCTGTAGGCATAACAGTGCTGCTTCACATGCCACCCCAAACTCTGCAGCTTGTAAAACAGTCAGCGTTTATTGTTGCACTCATGGGTTTGCAGGTTAGCTGCAGCCTGGATGACCTGGGCTGGGCTTGTCTGGGTGGCTTGGGCTCAGGTCCGCTCCCCACATGTTCATGCTGTGGTCCAGGCTCAAAGAGCAGCCACTACCTGGAGGAAGCTCTTCTTAAGGTGATGGCAGAAGCATAGGAGGTATATTCATTTCTCAGGGCTGCCATAACCAAATACCACAAATTGGGTGGTGTAAAATAACAGAAATGTACTCATTCATAGTTCTGGAGACTAGAAGTCCAAAATGAAGGTGTGTACAGGGCCGTGCTCCCTTGGAAGGCTCTAGGGAGGAATCCTTCCTTGCCTCTTCCAGCTTCTGATGGCTCCAGGCATTCCTTGGCTTATAGCAACATAACTTCACAATCTGTGCCTTCATTTTCTATGGCCTTCTTCTCTGTACAGCTGTGTCCTTTTCTGTTTCTTATAAGGATACTCTCCTTGGACTTCAAGTCTACCATATTTCACTATGCTCTCATCTCAATCCTTAATTATACCTGCAAAGACTCTGTTTCCACATAAGGTCACATTCTGAGGTTCTGGATGGACATGAATTTGTGGGGGACACTATTCAACTCACTACAGGAGGGCAAGACCAACCAGGCAAGTACATCATATCTGCTCATGATGGCCAAAGCAAGTCACATGGCTAAGCCCAGTCCCACCTCTGGGGGCGCGGGCAGTTGCAGTTACTGGACAAAGGGTGTATTCAGAGGGGGGAGGTAAAGAAATGGGCCAATAATTCAGCCTACTACAAAAACATAGTTTGCCGTGAGTCTAGAAGAAGGGATTGGTTGGTGATTCTGTAATACTTCTTCCTCATCTGTATAAATGGGTTTACTGAGAAGTACATAACTCATGGGTGTTGTGATGATTAAAGACATGTAAGCTGCTTAGCACAGTATGTAGCACACGGCAAGCACTAAATTAATGTTAGCTATTATTGTCCTTATAGAACTTCCATTCCTTTTCTCCCATCTGCTTCACTTCTCTTTATTATTCCTTATATTCCTCCCCCCCTTTTGCTAATTTCCATCAGCACAAGTAATTTCCATTTTGCATAATTCACATAAACCAGAAAAGAAATTCTCCCGGTGATGATCCTGTTATATTAGAATTTGGAATGAAAGGGGCTCAGTTATCAGGAGAGAGAACTATTTAGGACATTCAGTATTAAGATAGTGCACAATGGTGGCAATAAACAAGGCAGACAAGTGCTTTGACCTCTATGAAGGGAGGTTGCTGTGGGAAGAAGAATTCGGTGAGGCTTTCGCGAAAGCAGTGGGAGTGGAACGGGACCATTACCTTTGCAGAGCGGAAACAGTCCAGCTCAGTTTTGAAGCAAAAGCGGATCAGGTCAAGACAACACAACAAAGGATGCTGTGTTATCACCAGCCTGGCCTCTTGGCCGAGGGATAAGAACGGGTTCCCCAGTAGCAAATGCACTCTGTTTGGAATATGAGTTGTTCTATGCTAAGGAGTCATATTTCATCATTTCTGGGAGTTGATGCCAGAGAAGGAACTGTTGTCACATGAAGCCTTTTTATAAAAACTGTTTATTTGGTGGAGTCTTTATGTTTAACTTTTGTACCAAAATAATTTCTGAATGATGACTCACTTCCAACCTACATGGCATGCACAGATGCAGCTAATGTCACATGTTGTTGAAGCTCACTGTTTTCATCTTAAAGAGCCAGTGTGCAGCTTCTGCTAAGGTCTCAGGGTTTCCTGAGATTCCTGTGAATGCAGTATTGCAAGCTGCACCCTAGGCAGAGAGTGATGGGACAGGGCGTGACCTTTTAAGGACTGTATGGACAATTGGAGTACACAGGAAGCTCAAACACTGCAAATGGACTCAGGGACTCTCTTTGTGTCTGTTAGCTGTGGATGTCCTTTGTAATCTTGAAAACTTTAGGAAAGAGATCAATAGTTTCCATCAGTTGTGTGATTACAAATTCCTGATGGTGTAAATGTAAACTTTTATGTGAAAATACACATGATTAGTAAAATGGGTTCCCCTGCAAAGCCTGGAGCCAGCTCTACTTTGTTCAACACAACTGCTGTGCAAAGGAACACTCTCTCCTGGCCGAGAGAAGTGGGTGTGGGTTAGGAAACATGAGTCCTTGGCTGGAGATGGAGAGGGGACTCCTGGACTTGGAGGGGGATGTGGTCTTGCCCAGCAGAGGGCAGAGCTGTTAGGGGCCCTCCCAGGAAGCTTCGCATATGGGTCACCTGGAGAGTGAGGGATCATTGCTCTTCTCCCATTGACCTCTGGGTCCAGAGGATGACCACAGGCTTCTTGGTCCCTTCTCTACCATCCATGAGTGTACGTGAGCGTGCGTGCGTGCGTGTGTTTGTGTGTGTGTGTGTGTGTGGGAGTGGGGAGGAGGCTGGAATACCAAGACAGAGGCGTTAGTTATCCACTCGCCTCTGTGCTCTGCCACTGTGCCAACAGCATCCAAATGCACCCATTTGGGTTCTCCACCCAGACGTAGCTACACAGGCCCCTCACAGCTCCTGGGCCTCACTGGAGTATGGGGCAGACACTGTCTATTGCCTACTCACGAGCCATTTCCTTTTTCAACCCCCTTCTTTCCTACTAACAGAAACTGATTTATTCAGGGAGCAGGTGGAATAGCAGGTTGATCTTGGGGAACACAGACCCTTTGTCAGCCTATAGGATAAAGCATTGAAATCAATTAAGGGAATTTCATTCCTTTTGGTTTGTGATTGGTCTAAGTATTTCCATATAACCCAGTTTTGATGAACTAGATGTAAGTGGAAGTCTGCAGGGGATGGCCTTCTTTGGTGGGGTGGGGAAGAAAAAGCTGCATGAGATGGGGCCTTTTAGCCTTTTCTTTTCTTCCTACCTGGAACATGGATGTGATGCCTGGAGGTTTAGCAGCTATTTTGAAACCATGAGGTAAAAAAACAAACCAGCATACTAAAGAAGTCAGAGTAAAAAGACAAAAAGAACCTGCCTTGGTTTGCTTATTTCCAGACTGTTTTATTGTATAAGGAAAATGTCTCCCTACCCCAATAAATGAGATCCACTGTTACTCTGTTTTTCTGGTACTTGTAGCTAAACACTTTGGCTTAGTTTCACTATTGGCTATTTTCCTAAATTCTGCAAAATGTGAGACTGCCCCAATGCAGGGAACAGGTGACAGTATTGGGGAAGAGAAGAAGGTGGTCCAACGAAATGGTGCTCTCCTCTAACTCACCAAAATCTTGAGGTGCTACTCTCTGATTACAGTACCTCTGTGACAAATGTGACACTAAATAGGTGTAAGTGCATTGTGCTAAATGGAGTGGGGCCTTAGATTGGTGACACGTAAAGACTTCTAAGGGAGCCTGGAAGTGACTCTCTTATTGGAAAAATGGGATGGGGGAGAAGAATCAGAGGAAACAGAGGAGAAGATGGGGTTATAAAGGAGATAAAAAAGGTCCTCGTACGCTCAGCCACCTTTCACCACTCTGTGAGTTTCAGATGAAGTGTGGTCAGCTGCTGAGGGGGTAGTGAGCCTGGGAAGCCAGGGGTGACCCAGAGCAGAGAACCCTTGTTCCCTAGGGCTGGACATGAATGTCAGGGGAGATGCTTTGGCAGAGTGTGGCAGGACTCCCCACATTTAGTGACAGAATGTATAAAATCTGGAACGTGATGGCATGGGAGAAGGGCTGCCTGCTAGTCTTATACACCACCCGCAGAATTAATGTTGTTACCTATTATTTTATATACGTGTGGACCTACATAATACTAGCAACGATGCTGTTATCAAGGGATTGGACCCAGATGCATTGAATGATCAGGCAGTTTATGTAAATGAGAGAAACACATGCCTCATTTAAGGGGAGCAGGTATTACTAACCTCTAGCTCAGTGTTGCCAGAACTTCTAAGTTTCCCAGAGGACCTGAAAAAAATACTGATTTCTATATGAATTCCTCTAATTTTAAAAGTTGGTAATG
Source organism: Grampus griseus (assembly GCF_964374135.1). Taxonomy (NCBI): domain Eukaryota; kingdom Metazoa; phylum Chordata; class Mammalia; order Artiodactyla; family Delphinidae; genus Grampus; species Grampus griseus. The sequence continues at coordinate 44,080,746 of NC_139019.1, forward strand.
AAGTCCAACTTTTAAAAATGCTGCGTAGCTAAGCAGCTGATAGCGTCCCTGGCTGGTGGGTCACCAGTTTACGACCTTGCTGCCATATAGTAACTCTCCAAGGTAATATTTTTAAAAAAATTTATTTTGTTGAAGTAGATTTACAATGTTGTGTTAATTTCTGCTGTACAGCAAAGTGATTCAGTTATACATATATTCTTTTTCATATTCTTTTCCATTATGGTTTAAAACAGGATATTGAATATAGTTCCCTGTGCTATACAGTAGGATCTTGTTTATCCATTCTGTATATAATAGTTTACATCTGTTAACCCCAAACTCTCAATCCCCCCTCCCCCACTCTTCTTTACCCTTGGCAACCACAAGTCTGTTTTCTATGTCTGTGAGTCTGTTTCTGTTTCGTAGATAAATTCATTTGTGTCATATTTTAGATTCCACATATAAGTGATATCATATGGTATGTGTCTACTTCACTTAGTATGATAATCTCTAGGTTCATCTATATTGCTGCAAATGGTATTATTTCATTCTTTTTTTTATGGCCGAGTAGTATTCCATTGTATATATATACCACATCTTCTTTATCCATTCATCTGTCAACAGACATTTAGGTAGTTTCCACATCTTGGCTATTGTGAATAGTGCTGCTATGAACATAGGGGTGCATGTATCTTTTTGAATGATAGTTTTCTCTCGATATATGCCCAGGAGTTGCTGGATCATATGGCAACTCTATTTTTAGTTTTTTGGGGAACCTCCATACTGTTTTCCATAGTGGTTGCACCAATTTACATTCCCACCAACAGTGTAAGAGGGTTCCCTTTTCTCCACACCCTCTCCAGCATCTGTTATTTGTAGACTTTCTAATGATGGCCATTTTGACCAGTGTGAAGTGGTACCTCATTGTAGTTTTGATTTACATTTCTCTAATAGTTAGTGATGTTGAGCATCTTTTCATGCCTGTAGGCCATCTATATGTCTTCTTGTCTCCAAGGTACTATTGATGGAGAGAGGCCCACAGGTACTGGAAGGAATGGGATACAGACCCAGAGAGGACAGGTGAGAGAGAGGTGGGAAAGTTCTGCATAACTAAGCTATTTTCATTAAGAAATAAAAACCGGAATCTGGAAAGTTACATATTGAGAAGAAACCAGGTCTTCTTAAAACATCCATTGATGGAGGACTTGGTACTGAAAGATAGTACATGGACAAGTACATAAAAGAATCATAAAATATCTGTGATTACATGATATAACAAGGGACCTGATATAAAAAATGGACATCTCAATGGGTATGATGTGAAATGAGGAAAATATAAACAGATGGAAGAGGACTAAACAGGATGGAGAGTGTTCTGTTATCCACAATATTTAAGAGTTATCACCAGTTCTTCAGGAAGCGAGTGTTGGTATCAGAATTCCTTTAGACATCTGTATAAAGTCCATCATCTGTCCATTTAGGAGGTCCTGCTTTCCCTGTCTTAGGCTTTTCTGGAGACAAATGGAGAAAGTGGGAGAAAGGGGACTTACTGGAGGTTTGCAGAAGTTACTTAGGGTACTTGGAAGAGAGCAGATTTGGCAGGTGAGAGTAATGGGTAAGGAAATGAAAGGGGGGATTTAAAATATTGCTGTAGACTCTGGATACATCCCGTCCCCGACCCATGATGCTAGGGAATTTCAGCAACCTCTTCCAGTCGTAATGTAATCTTTTACATGTTGTCTTGATGCAGTTTTGAAGCTCTGGCTAGAGGCCAGTCAGTTCCCCTTCTTAGACAGGAGGTTAAGTCCACACTCTAACCATCTCCCTAACTGGGCTCACAGTCTGGGCCCTAATCACTCTATGGCCAGGTACCAGGCAACCAGGGACACTCCCTGTACCCCAGAGACTGCTGAAATTATTCAAACTAGCTAATCCTGTTTACCCTGCCTCTCCTGTTCCTTCCTGCAGAAATAATAATGAAGGCTCTTGCCTACCCTTCCCCCCTCTTCCTCGGCCTAGTGGCTGACCCTGGTGCTTTCCCATGTGGCCCCCTGTGGCATGATGTGTACTCCTTCTCTTGGGATCTGTGAGTATAATAAACTGTCTTTTCATTAACTGTCATCTCTTGATCTGTTGGCCTGTCATACCTAAATAATAATAAAACCTATCAAAACAGGTATATGGGCCCTCTGACTGCATCTTGCCTCTGGGGTAATAACTTAATGAGTTTTAGGCCAAAAGGTAGCATTAAAAAAAAAAAAAAAAGATCACCTTGACTGTGGGTATCATGTAGCTTTGCTCTCCTGTGTCATTCCAGATGGCACTTAGGGTACCAGGGAGGATGTGTGGACTGGGTACTTTGGGTTGGGGTGGGAGAGCATTGTCATTTAGAACCTGCTTTCGGTTCTTATGTGGGAGATCAAATAGTTGGTTTCAAGATTTTTTTTTTTAAGTATGCTTTTTTTCCCCCTTGATGGGCTTTGTTAAAGATACATTAGTACAAGAACCAATATCAACCATGGCTGTTATTTTAATGTATTTCTTCCTTGGCCTTTTCTATGCATTAAGTTTTTTCTTTACAGAGATAATATTTATTGTATATATATATGTTTATGTATATATGTATACACACATACATATACATGTATGTAGTATCATTTCATATAATATTAGAACCTAAATAGGCCATAAAGAATCCACTATTGAAATCCATTCATACTAATAATTTTAACTACTTTATGGTATTTTATTTTATGGATATACCATAATTTACGCAATGATTCTGTTTTTGTCATTTTGAGTTCTTTTCCCCCACCAAAATAATGTGTTAATTAGCAACTTTGTGCAAAAGTCCACCTCCCTTTGGGATTATTTTCTTAGAATAGATTCTTTAAATTATTGAGTTAAAGGATATTAATATTTTTCTCTTATGTACATTGTTCAAATCTGCATCTATTTTATACTTTGTCAACTGAAAACATATATTTCACATTCCATAATATTTAAAAATTAAGAAAGAATTAGAAGTAGAATTTTTAAAATTAAAAACAAAACCACATGCACATGTTATGTTGTGGAATGAAATTTGGGAACTATATGTCTAGAAAATAAGATTCCCGAACCAGACCTAACTGAATCAAAATGTCTTAGAACGAAACATGTTAACTTGTTTAAAACAAACTCCCCGGCTGCTTCCCTGGTGGCGCAATGGTTGAGAGTCCACCTGCCGATGCAGGGGACATGGGGTTCGTGTCTCGGTCCGGGAGGATCCCACATGCCGCGGAGCGGCTGGGCCCGTGAGCCATGGCTGCTGAGCCTGCGTGTCCGGAGCCTGTGCTCCGCAACGGGAGAGGCCACAACAGTGAGAGGCCCGCGTTATTCATATTATTCACTTTATTTTACAGGTGAGGATTAGAGACTCAAAGAGACTGTGTATGTCTTGCCCAGGGACACAAGCCCCTGGGTTATAATGTGGATGGTTTTAATCATACCTCGAAAAGGTTAAGCCAGCAGCGAACTGAGAGAGTCATTAATTCCTGCAGTCCCTTGCTTATTAGAGCTGTCTCCTGATCTAACCTGCTATAATTAAGGGTCAGGAGATAGTTCCATTACAGTCTCTTTTTAACTTGGGATTGTCAGTCAACTTATTTTTGACTCACTAAATAGAGGAAGCCTATTTATTAAGCCATTAGTCAACTTGCTCTTTTTAAAGACAGTTAATGTCCTTTGTCCTTTTCCAGTGCTTAAGTCTCCATTTTCCCATTTGGAAACTTATTGTCATGACCTGGCATTTGGTTCAGTAATTTGGAGGAAACTGAAAAGGGGTTGGAGGTAGGGAAGAGAGACACCAGGTCTCAGAGTGAAGGTTATGTTGAGTCCTACAGGGCTGGGTCTCATCATCTTAGTTGTCTTGTGAGAGTGGGAGAAAACCTCAGTTAGCAAGCATATTTGAGGACATGACTTTGCAACTCCATTTCTGAAGTCCCATCTCTGGGTCCTAATCAGAGAAATTTCTGGGAAATTCATGACAGAGAAGGACATAATTCCTAGGTGTTAATTTACATTAATGTCAAGTTTTTGGAGAAATTTTAGCAGAAAAAAATCTAGGAAATAACCTCCGTTATGATGACATTTTCTTTCAAAAGACACACACATCCATATCCTCCATTGCCTCTCACTTAATTTTTTGGGGGGTGCAGGGAGAAGCTACCAAACACTTATGGGATGGTAATGAAAACCTCTTATTAAGAACGCAGAGGGCTGTATGGCCAGGTGTCAGATGACCTGCTTCTCCACTTCATCTCTGCCCTTTGTTAGATCTGTGATCCAAAATCAGATGAAACAGAAGAAACTTGATTGCATCCTTTTATATTGAATTGGCCCCCAAATCTTTTTTATTCCATTTCTAGTGCTTCGGGCACTTAGCCCACTTGCTGTCCATCTCTCTTTTTACTCCTGAGATTCCACCACATGATGGAAGAAAAAGAAATAATGAAGATGAATACCAGTTCCATGAATCTCCTCTAATAACTAAAGTTCTTAATGTAATTACAAATATTTAGATCTTGCAATGGTTATTTTCAAAAGGACAATTCCTACTTTTAATACAGTTGTAATATCAATGGATAACACTGTAATCTCTCTGCCTGCAAACACACAGACAAGAAATGAGCATTTGTGTAAACATCTCTGGAAATTTTTTTTTAAAGGTACATGAAGTATATAAATAATGCATAATGAGATCTTCTAAATTCTAAAGAAAAAGTTAAGCAAAATGATTGTCAATAAATGCTTCATTACTTTTTGTAACTTCTGAGAAAATGATTAGTTTGGACCACATTAATAATCCTACAGGTTTTAATTTTTCTGTAATCTGTGCACCCATTAGTACATTGGGATTGCTTTTGCTGTTACTGAAACCATGTGTATGCCAAGTCTTATACTATAATGTTGTTCCAATGGAGGGAACATGCAAGCTGCTTTACGAAGGTGTGCTTTGCAGTGACCCACCTTATACTAATTCCCTTTATAATGATCTACTTTGCTACACTCTTTTAAGGCATTTGCTAGTGAGCAGAACAGTAAAAATTCTCATAGCTTTGAAAAATTTCATCTGTCACTCATTGCAAGCCCTACCTTTGGTATCTTCATCTTTCCACATCAGTTGCTATAATTTCTTTCAGGGTATAATTATATATCCATGTTATTTCACTCCCATTTTTGTTACTCATTTCAGGACAAGAAATTTATAACAAAATGACATTCAAAAAAACTGAAGGATATCAATTTTGGGGAAAGACATTATGAAACTACATAGTAAGGAAATATAATATTTTTGACTTAAGTCCATGTGTATTTTCAAAAGGTAAAAGAATTTCACATCATAAAGGAAAATAAATGTAACTCTAAGAATAGCTTTTTTTTTTTTTTTTTCCCTCCCAGATGGTTTGTTAACTATTCTTAGTATGTATTTGATCTTTGGTGTTTTTCCAAAGTCTGAGCCAAAGTGAATATTGTCAAAGGCCATCCTCTTAAATGAGTAGATGGCTCCTTGCAGGTCTTCAGTTTAGTGTAACAAACATTTGTTAATCCCCGCTGCATGCAGGGTGGTGATACGAGAGAGATACAATCAGTGCTTTCTTTCTGAGAGAAAAGGGCACACAAGAACATAAGCAGTAATAGTGTCACTGGAGGAACAGTTATTTCCTTGGTTCTTTCTCCAGGGAAAGAATTCAGTCAGGAGGCATAGAGCAGTTTTAAGTAGCAAGAGTTTTATTAAGCAGAGTGAAAGTACACTCCCAAGAAAGGATAAGAGCGGGCAATCTGCAAACCAGAAGCAGTCCTGCAATGGGGAGGGGTTGAGTTTTTTAGAGTGGTGGTCCCTCCCTGTGTATTGTGTCATTTGACTGACAAATTGATTGACAGCTTTAGGTCATTTAACTTTTCTCTTAGTGTGTAGGTGCTTACCCATAAGCACCCAAGCAAACCCCACAGGGTGGGAGGGGCAAAAACCGCAATGCTAATTTATTATAATTACGGCATAATGAACCCCGGGTTACCCTGAGTCACCTTTTAGGTCTTGGTGCACCTGTGCTAACCTGTGCTGGCGGTTTTATCTTGCTTGGTCCTGATACGGCTGGAAACTTAGAGGTGGTCCTTGACCACAAGAGGGAGGATCTCTGGGCCTGTTCCAACCACCAGTGTCCAGGTAGGGGAGGGAAAGACGAACCATCCAGGATGGGGACCGTTCCTGTCTGACTAGCCACCTACCAAAAGGACAATACAAAGTCGATGCTGGGTCTGTAAGAAGTACTATGTTTTTATAATGTGGGAAACACTGAGCTAGCTCCTGTGGCACAAGTGAGAATAAGAAGCTAAGGTCTTTGTCCTCAAGGGTCTTACAATTTAGTGGGGGAGTGGGGAGGAGGACGATAAGAGCAAGAAGGGGTGGAGGAGAAAGGAATTAAATACAGAAATCAATATAATTACAAACCATGGCAAGTGCTATAAATTAATAGGTTGCCGTGTTGTACATGGCGACCTAGTCTGTGGATCTGTTTCTCTGAGGCAGTGACATTTAAGCCAAGATGAAGGATGATACATCAGTCAAGGTTTCAGCACATGCAAATGATAATATTTGAGGAGAACTTAACACAAGCACTCTTTGCAAAGTCGTGGGTGAGTGTAGAAAATTCATAAGGGGTAGAGCAGCATCTCAAGGATAGTTAACACTGGACCATCCCCTCTCTAGGGCTGAAAGAGTGAGGGGGCAGATTCAGAACTCACAAGGAGAGAGCCTCATGGACAGAAGCTGGGACATTGGACTGAGGAACCATTTCCTCTGAAGTGACTCTGCAGGAAAGGAGCCCGGGAGATAAATGCTGCAGCCTCACTCATCTCCCTCCCTCCTGCCTCCTGCTGGGGCCTCCTGTTGGTTGAGCGTAATGGGAAGCCAGTGGGCCCAGACAGCTCAACTTGTTGCAGCAGAGAGCAGAGTGGAGAAGGGTGGTGAGTAGGTCTGGAGGGGAAAGAGGAACTATATAATGGAGATGAGTATGACTCTATCTATTTGCAGGGAACGAGGTAGAGTAGGGGACTGTGGGTGTGAAGTGTAGGCAGGCAGCGGGAGAGCATGCACAAAGGCCAGGTGGTGAAATCCAGGAGCAGGAAAATCAGTGGTGAGCTGGGTGTGCGCCACAGGTTGGATTTTGGTCTATATCCAGAGAGCAGTGGGAAGAGATTGGAAACTTTTTCATGAGGGGGGGCAGGGGAGGTGGCAGGGAGAGAAGATAAACCGGATGAGATGCGGGCTTTGAAGAGATCCTGGTGGCTGTGCTGTTCAGGAGGGACAGGAGGAGGTCAGAGTTCAAAGGCTGTCACGGTTGCTTTGCAATGTTCGTATATTTTATATTCCAGTATGCTGTATATATGACTCTTTAAATTGCTCTTGTTAAGTTAATATATATAAGTACCTTTCCAGCTAGTACTTTTAATAGCGCCATAATATTTTGTTACATATGTAAGTGCCTTCTTTAATCTTATTGAAGGACATTTAAGTGTGGCCAATTTTCCTCTTCCATGTGGTGCTGCAGTGAATGTTCTCATACCTGAAGAAGAGATTCCTAGAGGGGGGATTGCTGTGTGTGTGCATGTGACTTTTTTTTTTTTTTTGGCTGTACGTGGGCCTCTCACTGTTGTGGCCTCCCCCGTTGCGGAGCACAGGCTCCGGACGCGCAGGCTCAGCGGCCATGGCTCACGGGCCCAGCCGCTCCGCAGCATGTGGGATCCTCCTGGACCGGGGCACGAACCCGTGTCCCCTGCATCGGCAGGCGGACTCTCAACCACTGCGCCACCAGGGAAGCCCGCGTGTGACTTTTTTATAGGTACTGCCAAAGTGACCTTGAAAAAAGCTGTACTGATTTTCACTTGCGAGGAGTATTTCTAACTGAAGGAAAAACTATATATATTTTCATAAACTAGAAAACTATACCTCACTTACAAAAATATATTTTAACTTTTTTCCAAAAACAAATCCTGACTATTCACTTGACATTACCTGAGATGCGTGTCCCTGTACCCATAATATGGCAAGTTAATATCTAAGTGACTATTTATAGACATATCACTTTAGGGGTATGTTCTTTTCTTTCCCTCCCTCCCTACCTCCCTTCCTTCTTTCTTACTCCTCTTTTTAATAAAATAACTTGAAAAATAGTAAACAATTAAAATATTATTTGATTTATAGATCCAGTTTTAGAATTTAAATATGATTATATTACAGAATTAAAATTGTTGATGGAAAATATTAACACAAAACATTTAGAATATATCACAGATTGGAGTAAATTCTAATGGGGAGTTTTTAGTTTTTTCTTTTTAATGGACTATATTATTTTTTCAGTCAGATAAGTTAATATTTTGTTAGTAGCCAATAAAATTTTGGGCAGGTTAACACAAAACAGACAGAAAACAACCAAACAAAGAAACCTGTGAAACTTATAGAAACACCCCAGAACTGATTTATTTATGTTGGATAATTTTGAATTATAAACTAAAAACAAAATGTGCTTGTATTATTTCATTAATCCTAGTTGCATGAATACCAAAATGAAGAGGAAAAGAAAAAACAGTAGTGATTTCTTGAGCAGGGGGATATATTAGTCATTTGGTTGCAAGTGACAGAACCTAACTCCACTGGGACTAGGCACAAAAAGGAATTTGCTCATCACATCACTAGAACACACAGAAGAGAAATGGCTACAGGCACCTGATCTAAACACCAAGTGATGTTGACAGATTGGGTTCCCCCCTTCCTCACTCTGTCCCCCATCCTTTCCCCTCCCTCATATTTCAGCTCTGTTGCTCTCAACGTTTCTTTCTTTCTCATTGCATGTGTCAGGCAAGGTGGCCGCCAGCAGCCCAGGATGCCAGCGTTGGAGTTTAGTGCCCCTGAGGGAAAGGGAGCAGCTTCTTACAGAGGAGACAAGGATGTTTCTGAGCAAACAATCAGCTGACTTGGTACTAATATAAGAAGCACCGTAACCTCTCTGAAATACACTTTCTACACTCCTTCAAGATTTGTGAATTTAGGTGAACGTTGGATGTAAAGTCTGGAGCACAATGCCGTGAATAAGGCAGGTGTCCAATAAATGGTAGTTCAAAACAAAAGAGTCGGGGGGTGGTGCACTTTGGAGAGGAAAGTGGTGGATTCAGTAGTCTTCTTAATAATGTCTGAGGTGCCCATGGGAGACTTAGAAAGAAATCTCTAGCAGACAACCAGTGACAAGGATCTAGAAGCTGGATAATATTTGGGAGAGGTGGTGGTTAGAATTATAGGAGCTTGTTACAGATTTTCAGGCCCCTGTTCTAGCCAGAGAAGCCTCAGCCCCCTCATAGTTACAGATGTGTATTTTGCACTGGGAAGATCTCACTGCAGGAGTGATGCCCTGGAGGTTGGAACAGTTTCTCGCTGGGGACTCTTCTGCCAAAACAGGATTGTGCTCTTCAGTTGTTCTCTCAGGAGATTCTGCCTAGAGCTTGGGTTGATCTTTTTTCCTATCGCAGTTTTTATCCATTGGACGGTGTGGGATTTTCTAAGCTCTCACTTCATTTCTTTGTTTAAAAAAAATTCTTGCCATTCTCATTTCCAAGTGCTATGTGAGGTCACAAGGGTGAACATTACAAACAGCAATGTGACAGATCAAGACAGTTCCTTATGGGATCAGATGAAGGATCTATCTGCAGGGTCCTGGAGGAATCTGTGACTTTCAGAGGGTACAGTCAGCCCCTAACAGTCATGAGGAGAACTCAGGGCAGAGAATACAACCATGGATATATACGAGCGTGGTGTCATGTTTAGCATGGAAGCTGCTGATTCTGAGGAGTCATTTGTAGACTTTACATAAATTTCAGTTTAATGTGGTTGCTCAATTGGTGGCGAAAAGTAATACCTATCATTCAGAATGATGTGTGAGAAAAAGTCATTGCTAAACGGGACCAATGTGGGTAAATTACATTAATAACAGGATGGGTGTATTAGTTTTTATTGCCACTATAATAAATGAGCACACACTTAGTGGTTTAAGACAACACACATTTATTATCTCATAGTTCTGTAGGTCAGAATCCAGTTTCATGCACTTATAGGCATGAGGTCCCCATTTTCTTGTTGGGTCTTTACCAGAGGTGCTTCTCAGCTTCCAGAAGCCACATGCATTCCTTGGCTCATGGCCCCCCTTCCTCCATCTTCAAAGCCAGCAATGGCAGATGGAGTCCTTCTCACACTTTGAATCCCTCTGACCTCCTTTCTGCCTCATCTCTCCTACAGCATCTCTCTGAGAGACTCTTCTGCCTTTCTCTTCTGCTTTTAAAGATTGTGTGATGGTACTGGACCCACCTGGATAATCCAGGTTAGTCTCCCTGTTTTAAAGTCAGCTCATCAGCAACCTTAATTCCACAATGGTATCTGGTTTAGTGTTCGATTGACTCACCAGGGGATGAGGGTCTTGGGCGTCCATCTTTGGAACTCTGCCTACCGTAATGGGTTTCATGGGAGCTGCTTCCCCAGTGGGTCTCTATAGAGTTCTTTAAACGTTCTCATGGTTCTTTCAGAGCTTCGGAAATGCTCTTATGTTTATAGAATGGGAGACACTGATCTATAGCAGATCTACAAGAGTGGAGAAAATATTCCTGTGTGCATGTGTGTGTGTGTGTGTGTGTGTGTGAGAGAGAGAGAGAGAGAGAGAGAGAGAGAGAGAGAGAGAGAGAGAGAATGCGTGAGAGAGGGAGAAAGCAAAAGCATGCTCTTCCTGGAGTTGGATGGGAGGAATGGCTTGGCCAATGGGGCAGTTTCTTGACTTTAGAGAAAAGTCAGGCAGGCAGGGTCAGTGCCAGCACAAATCTGCATCTAATGAGGTTAGTTGAGGCAAGAGATACATCAAAGAGGACAGGTCATTGTTTTTTTGGGGTTGGTTCCGGTTATGTTCAGGAGGTGTTAGGTCTGACTTGTGTCTCCTAAAATTTGTATGTTGCAGACCTAACCCTCAGAATGTGGCTGTATATGGAGATAGGGTCTCTAAAGAAGAAATTAAGTTATAATAAGGGTGGGCTGTAATCTAATATGACTAGTGTTCCTATAAGAAAAGGAGATTAGGGGGGCTTCCCTGGTGGCGCAGTGGTTGAGAATCCGCCTGCCGATGCAGGGGACACGGGTTCATGCCCCGGTCCGGGAAGATCCCACATGCCGTGGAGCAGCTAGGCCTGTGAGCCATGGCCGCTGAGCCTGCGCTTCCGGAGCCTGTGCTCTGCAACGGGAGAGGCCGCAACAGTGAGATGTCCGCGTACCGCAAAAAAAAAAAAAAGGAGATTAGGATGCAGAGATGTTGAGAGGAAGGTCATGTGAAGGCTCAGGGAGAAGGCGGCCGCATCTATAAGCCAAGGAGAGAGAGACCAATGCTACTGACACTTCAATACTGGGTTTCTAGCTTCAGAATTTCTGTGTTTTAAGCCACGCAGTGTTTGCTACTTTGTTACGGTAGCCCGAGTAGACTAAAACAGGTTTTATTTCCATAAGGGAGGCTGAAGATCCCCAGCAGAGAAAAGCCTGTTAGCTCCAGCATACAGCAAATATTGCTCCTTCCCCTGGTGGCAGCTGAGGTTTCCTCTGCGAGCACGGCCCTGGAGAGAACTCTCTAGCTCCTGCTTATGTCTGCTCTGGTTTCCTAAGGGTGGCTCTGGCCATTCCTACCCCAGACATCCCTCACAGGTGGTTGGGGTGATGGCGCATGCTGGGAGTGGGGGCGGGAGGGATGTGGACTCTTGTCTGCTGATTTCAGGGCCTGCCCAGAGGAGGACATGGCCAGCTAGTTCTGTGTACTCAGGCTCCCTTCTTGTCTCCTTCTTCAGGGTCCTGCAACCTGTAGAATGATGATTCTGGCAGCAGGGCTCTGGCACTCCTGGTTTTGGAATAACAGGAAAACTGGGGTGAAAGGTTAGGTGATTCAGATTCTTGTCCCAGTGTTGCAGGTAATTAGAAATTTTACCTTGGACCGGTTACTACTTTTCTTCATCTGTAAAGTGAAATGTTTGGATTCCACAATTCTGTAGTTCTGTGAATCATTAGTAGATGGCAGGGTGGATGGGGGATAGACTGGGAGTTTGGGATTGACATGTACACACTGCTGTATTTAAAATAGATAACCAACAAGGACCTACTGTATAGCACAGGGAACTCTGCTCAATATTCTGTAATAACCTAAATGGGAAAAGAATTTGAAAAAGAATAGATAGATGTATATGTATAACTGAATCACGTTGCTGTACACCTGAAACCAACACAACATTGTTAATCAACTGTACTCTAATATAAAATAAAAATCAAAAAATAAAATATGGAACCTGAGAAACACCACCATAAGAAAATGCAGTGCAAACTCTATCTTCTCTTCCTGGGAAGTGTGAAGCAATTCATAACTGCTTCTGCACTTCTATTACTGTGTTTCATGTAGCTATTCATTTGTTTAGCTAAAAAGAAAGATTTCACAATAACCCTCTTTTTGGACAGGATCAAAGTTCAACTCAGGAGATTCCAGAGACTGGCTATTAATTTGCTTTCTATTTTTAACCACACTTCATTCCAGAGAATAATGTTTTCCTCTGTGTTTCAGTGGGGCTATAGAAACAGAAGTTAGCAGTGAAAACATGCTTCTCAAAAACCCCACGCTGCCCTAGTGAGCACCTACCCTGCAGGGCATGCCCAAGTTCAAAATGTAGAACTCTGAGAATGTAAAATTTTCATCTGTTGTTAATTATTGCTGTATGTATTCAAATTCCTGAAGTCAGATGGTTTGTGTTAGTACATTAAATTTTCATGTCCAGTAAATATTTGTATGCACACCACCCAAATGTGTGGAGTAAACATAATGATTTCCACTTCCTGTAAAGTAAGCTTATTTTGAATTTGAAAATGCTTGCAGAGGAAAAAAAGCATCTAGGCAAAATGACAAGTTTCAGTTTGTAGTCACCTTCCCAAAGATTTATTTGGAGCAAAGCTGAGAGCATGAAGTGCAGGGTCTGTATATAAAACTGGAGAGTCCTTGCTTGGGCAAAATGTTCGTTAGCTTCAGTCTGTTTTCTAATTGGAATGTGAAAATATCTTTTGAGCAGAGTCCAGCCCAATTTTATTAGCTTGGCAGACCATTTTACCCTAATGGAAAATGAACAAAATGTGCACTTTTTTGACATTCAAAATATTTTACCTCTAGACCATGAATTTCTTTGGAAAATTTATATTTCTTGGATGAGATACACTGAATGAATGTGGGGGCTCTCACAGACCCAAAGGTAAAATTTGTAGTTGCTCATCTTATATTTATTGCTATTATCCCAGGTCTTCTCAGATCCTTTTTTTGAGGGGTCACCATTAAATGGTTCTCACAGATTATAAGGAAAAGTTTAAGAGAAAGCTGTGATTTCCAGGATATTATAAAGTAAACATTATAAAAAATTTAAGTAGGAGTTTAGAGTAATTAGGGGCAAATTCGAAGAGCAGGGAAATGAAGGAGAACTAGCCATTTACTATAGCAACAGGAGCAAATATAGAAAATGAAAAGCTTCTCTGTGGCCTTAGGTATCAGTGGCAACAACACGGCAGTGGGGACTTAGGTCTGAAAAAACAAGGAGTTTTACTTGATCATAAGGTACTAAATTTAAACTTCTAGCTGGAGCCCCAAATGGCCCTAAATTAATAGGAGTTTGCCAACTGGTGTGTGTGTGTGCACACATGCACGTGTGTCGGGGGAGAAGGTTTGGGAAGATGTACATACAAGGAACTAATTAGAATGCAAAACAGTGAAAATGTGCTAACTTGAGAGACAAACTTATTGGCAAGGGGTAGAGGGAGGGGTTAATGATGGTTTTGGCTAAAGCAATTGAGGAAGTTTCCATGAGGAAGTGCCGTTTTGTCAGGGCCTTGAAGAATGAGTAGTTTTTGATAAATAGGTAAATTAACAACAATAGCAGTGACAGAAACTAAAATTTGAACATGTTAGGCATTGTGCTAAGCTCTTTTCAAAGTATCATCTCTTATATCTCACAAAAGGTCTAAGAGGTGCATATAATTACTGTCCCTATTTATAAGTGAAGAAATTCGGGTAGACATAACTTGACCAATATCACACTTGAGTTCAAGTGCACTTGAATTCAGATGTATTGCTTCAAGCAACTGTGCTTTTTTTTTTTTTTTTTAAAAGAGAAGGGCAATTTAGAAGGAGGAGAAGCCTTGAGCAAAGAATAAATGAGCAGTTTTGGAGAAATTGCAAGGTTTTGTGTGGCCTAAGTATAGGATGTTTGGGGAAATGAAGTTGGGCTAGATGGCAGAGCCTTGAATAGCATTTCAAGGAGTTTTTTCTTCAGGCAATGGGGAGACATTATGGGTTTTTGCGTAGAGGGGTCATGTGATGTGACTAGCAATTATAGATAAGTCTGGAGGTGGCCTGAAGCATGGGTTTGAGAAGGGAGAGATTGGAGGTCAGGGGAGGTCAGGTTACAGAGCAACTGTGACACACAGGTGTGATGACAGGTGAAGACCCAAGGTGGGGTTGGTGGGAATGAGCGAGGGAAGATGAGGGAGACACTATGGGAAGTGGAACTGGCTGGATATTATAACTGCTTTGTATCTGGGAGTGAGGAGAGAGAGTTTTAGTTTCCACTATTTGGAATATAGTGATGTGACTGACCTAAGGAGTACAGCAGCAAGAACCTGGGAGGAAGACTGTGTATTAGGTTAGAAGCATGTTGAATTTGAGGGGCTATGTAATATTCAGATAGAGATGTCCAGTGGGAATTTGGAAAATCTTTGTCTAGGGCAGGGTAAGAAAATTTGGCAGACGCAACATAGAGGTAAGAGTTGAAACCTTGGAACAGAAATGGGACAAAAGCGAGGAATACCAAGGCTAAATCTCTAAAGAATACCCAGTTTTAAAGCAGTAGTTGGATGAATAGACATCAGTAGGAGAAGACTTAAAAGACAAGGTCAGGAAAAGCCTTATCCAGATTATCCTGGATTCCAAGGGAGAGAGTTTCAGAAGGGAAAAATCATCAAGAGTGAGAGGCAGGTGTATAGCACAAATTCTGAAAAAAGATCATTGGATCAGACGAGTGTTTCTCAAATCTTTTAGTGTCAGGACCCTTTTCCTCTTAAAAATTATTAAGGACCTTGTCTTAGTTAGTTTGGGCTGCTATCACAAAATTCCATAGACTTGGTGGCTTAACTACAGACATTTATTTCTCACACTTCTGGAGGCTGTGAAATCCTAGACCAAGGTGCCAGCACATTTGGTTCCTGGTCAGGGCTTGTTTCCTGTCTTGTAGACAGCCACCTTCTCTCTGGGTCCTCACACGGCAGAGAGAGAGAGGGCTCTGCGCTCTCTTCCTTTTCTTATAGGGACACTGATCCCATCACAGGGACCCCACCTTCATGACCCCATTGAAATTTAATAACCCCCCACTGGCCCCACTTCCAATACCATCACATCAGGAGTTAGGGCTTCAACATATGAATTTTGGGGGAAATAACAGACCCCAAAGAGTTTCCTTTTTATATGGGTTTTATCTATTGATAGTTACTATATTAGAAATGAAGACTGAGAAAAAATTAATTACTTAGAAAGGAATAAAAACTCATTCCATGTTGATGTAAAATAAATTTTATGAAAAACAACTATATTTTGCAAAGCAAAATTAGTGAGAAAAATGGTATTCTTTTACATATTTCGCAAATCTCTTTCATGTCTGGCTTAATAAAAGACAGATGGCTGTTCATAACTGCTTCTGCATTCAATCTGTTGCCATGTTACACATCATGGAACCTCTGGAAAATGCAACTGTGTGTTTAAAAGAGAATGAGAGTGAAAAAGCACCCCACTGTCTTGTCTATTTAGCCTTCCCTACCTCCAACCCAATAGTTCTATTTTAGGTAATGGTTTGTTTCCCTCACTGGATTTCATGCAATTTGTAATTATTTCATTTACTTTGTTTCAGTTTGTTTGTTTTTGGTTAGTTGGCCCTCTTCGACTGTAAATTCCACAAGGAGGGATTGCATCTTACATCTGCCTTGTCCGTCACCATTTCACAGTAGCTCACACTCAGTAGATGTTCAATATAAAATTATTGAGTGAATGAAGGAAATGGATTAAGGTAAATATAGCTAAGGGAGAGTTGAGTGGACCAGCTGGTGTCATTGAGGAGGTTAGGCGTAGCAGTGTGGGTGGTGAGGGAGGGTTTTCCTGATGCTCTGGAAGTGGCAGTAAGACTCCATAGCTGAAAACAAAGTCCTAGCGCCATGCCTTTCTTGCCATGCCCAGGTGTGCATAAGGGGAACACTGCAAGGGGAGGGCAGAGTCGCGGAGAGGGTTAGGGGTGTGGCAGAGTGCTTATGGCAAGAGAGCCTTTCTCTCCCCTCCCTGTGATGGTGAATGAGCCAGGACTGCTCCAACCACCCTACTAGGTCCAAGGAACTAGACTGAGTGTGTCTGTAGGAAGGGAAGATTGACATCCTGCTCCCTGAATGGATGCTTGTGGAGGAACAACTTGCAGCTGCCATTGGCACAGAGGAGAGTAGGCTGAGGGGCCTTGGGGAGAGCATGACATATGTCCCCAAAGGAAGGGAAGAGGTGTTCTTGAACGTGAGACTAATGCTGCTTCTCATCTGGAGACTTCTGAATCTGATAGTCCTGTGGAAGGACGAAAAAGGGTGAGAAATGCTCTTCACTGCTCCACGGCCTTCAGAGGGTCCCAAAGAGACATCAGCAATGCCTGTAACTCCACAGGAAGGAGCACCGAGGTTCAAGAGTCAGGTTGTAGTCACCGGTCCAGGTGAGGTGGTGCTCCATCTGCGCTGATGTGAGGAAGGGCTGGGGTGAAGTGGAACGATACCTAAGAGAAACACACACACACTGTTTTTGTTGATACCGCCATGTCAGTAGATGGAGCCACACTAACCAGAGCAAAATGGGGCCACTTGTCTCCACTGGGCTGTCAGCTAAGATGAACTTTCTTCCCTGTATCTCCCAGCCCCAAACTCTGGAGGTACTAGCCCCAGAAGGAAAAGGTGTGGGTGGGGAAAGGATATGCCCTAAAATTAGACGACTCCCCACCCTCCCTTCCAGGCAGCTGGAGTGAGAGGCGGAGCAAAGGGACAGATCACACCCTCTTCCTGACCAAGTCCCCTGAGGCCCAACATGGAGAAGGTTTTGAATCAGATGTGGATTGGAGGTTTAAACAGAATTGGGCTTTTAATAATTTCAAGTGACCAAAAAATATGAAATGTGGGAAATAGGAAGTGTGGTTGAAAGCAGGAATTAGAGAAAAAGAAAACCATTTTGTGTTAGCACCTCACTGAATTAAGATGTCTTATGGAGGAAGTTATAATTTGTTTACTTTCAGGTTCTATGGGCTTCTGACTACCCTGTGGGCAGTGACAATCCATGTTTTAGTCATCTTGCTCCTCGGCATCAGCTAGTGGTGCCTTATGTGAAATGAGAACACTACCCTACAGGTTCTTGTTAAATTGAGTGGCACATTTCTGTTCCAGGAAACCAGGAACACAGTAGGCTTGCTAGGAAGGGTTGTATGTATTCCTTTAGCCTTGACCTCCCTTAATAGCAGACCCATGAGTGACACAGAGAAGGGCAAACAGCCTTGATGACCAATTCCCTATTAGTTTTATTCTTTATGCTTTTCAATATTTCCTTATTCTAGAGGTAAGTAAGACTAATCAGGTCAAAGAGAACAAGCAAGTGGGGTCGAGATGGGAAAGAGACACATGCCTGGTCATAGCATCAGATTTTAGGAAAAGAAGCATACCAACAGGGGATTAATCTTCAAAATATACAAACAGCTCATGCAGCTCTATGTCAAAAAAACAAACAACCCAATCAAAAAATGGGCAGACGATCTAAACACTTCTCCAAAGAAGACATACACATGGCCAAAAAGCACATGAAAAGATGCTCAACATCACTAATTATCAGAGAAATGCAAATCAAAACTACAATGAGGTATCACCTCACACCAGTCAGAAAGGCCATCATCAAAAAGTCTACAAATAATAAATGCTGGAGAGGGTGTGGAGAAAAGGGAACTCTCTTACACTGTTGGTAGGAATGTAAATTGGTACAAACACTATGGAGAACAGTATGGAAGTTCCTTAAAAAACTAAAAATAGAAATACCATATGATCCAGCGATCCCACTCCTGGGCATATATCTGGAGAAAACCATAATTCGAAAAGATACATGCACCACAATGTTCATTGCAGTGTTATTTACAATAGCCAGGACATGGAAGCAATCTAAATATCTATCGACAGAGGAATGGATAAAGAAGGTGTGGTACATATATACAATGGAATATTACTCAGCCATAAGAAAGAACGAAATAATGCTATTTGCAACAATATGGATGGATGTAGAGATTATCATACTGAGTGAACTGTCAGAGAAAGACAAATATCATATGGTATCGCTCATATGTGGAATCTAATTAAAAAATATAAATGAACTTATCTACAAAGCAGAATCAGATTTATAGATATTGAAAATAAACTTATGGTTACCAAAGGGGAAATGTAGGGGGAAAGGATAAATGAGCTTGGGATGAACACAAGCACACTACTGTATATAAGATAGATGACCATCGGGGACCCACTGTATAGCACAGGGAACTCTACCCAATATTCTGTGATAACCTGTATGAGAAAAGAATCTTAAAAAAATGAATATATGTATTATTGAATCACTTTGCTGTACACCCGAAACTAACACAACATTGTAAATCAATTATAATCCAATAAAATTAAAATATTAAAAAAAAGAAGCATATCAGAGGGATGGAAAGGCAGGTGGAGAGAAGAAGGTGATGGGTGTAGAGTGGACTATTGACTGAGAAAGTCTGTTTCTTTAGAAGTTTACTCGAGAATTGTACTACATGTTTAATAACCCAGAGGATGTATTTACAGAAAACTTGGCAGTGAAAGGTTTTTTTTTTTATTAACATCTTTATTGGAGTATAATTGCTTTACAATGGTGTGCTAGTTTCTGCAGTATAACAAAGTGAATCAGCTATACGTATACATATATCCCCATATCTCCTCCCTCTTGCGTCTCCCTCCCACCCTCCCTATCCCACCCCTCTAGGTGGTCACAAAGCACCGAGCTGATCTCCCTGTGCTATGCGGCTGCTTCCCACTAGCTATCTGTTTTACATTTGGTAGTGTATATATGTCCATGCCAGTCTCTCACTTCGTCCCAGCTTACCCTTCCCCCTCCCCGTGTCCTCAAGTCCATCCTCTACAACTGCGCCTTTATTCCTGTCCTGCCCCTAGGTTCTTCAGAACCATTTTTTTTTTTTTTTTAGATTCCATATATATGTGTTAGCATACGGTATTTGTTTTTCTCTTTCTGACTTACTTCACTCTGTATGACAGACTCTAGGTCCATCCACCTCACTACAGATAACTCAATTTCATTTCATTTTATGGCTGAGTAATATCCCATTGTATATATGTGCCACATCTTCTTTATCCATTCATCTGTCGATGGACACTTAGGTTGCTTCCATGTCCTGACTATTGTAAATAGTGCTGCATTGAACATTGTGGTATATGACTCTTTTTGAATTATGGTTTTCCCTGGGTATATGCCCAGGAGTGGGATTGCTGGGTCATATGGTAGTTCTATTTTTAGTTTTTTAAGGAACTTCCATACTGTTCTCCATAGTCATTGTATCAATTTACTTTCCGACCAACAGTGAAGAGAATTCCCTTTTCTCCACACCCTCTCCAGCATTTATTGTTTGTAGATTTTTTGATGATGGCCATTCTGACTGGTGTGAAGTGATACCTTATTGTAGTTTTGATTTGCATTTCTCTAATGATTAGTGATGTTGAGCATCCTTTCATGTGTGTGTTGGCAATCTGTATGTCGTCTTTGGAGAAATGTCGATTTAGGTCTTCTGCCCGTTTTTGGATTGGGTTGTTTGTTTTTTTGATATTGAGCTGCATGAGCTGCTTGTAAATTTTGGAGATTAATCCTTTGTCAGTTGCTTCATTTGCAAATATATTCTCCTATTCTGAGGGTCGTCTTTTCATCTTGTTTATGGTTGCAGTGAAAGTTTAAAATGGCCTTCCTGTCGCTGGAAATCATCACAGACATGTTTAGATAAGGAGAGCTAGAAATGATGCAGTAAACATCTTTCAACATGATATTTTCAAATCTAATGACCTATTAGGGAGGACTGATGCAATCCATCATTGTCCTCTAAGCTCCAGACCCCATGGAGAGCTAAGCTCAGAGTGGAATAGTATTTAACTCCCAGGCTGAGGACAAGGGCTGAGGTGTCGGATTTTTGAGATATATCGACTGTTGCATAATGGGGGAAAATGACTGTGCCCATATCTGTACTTCATTTTCTGCTCTCTGTACTAGAAGGATTGGTAACAGCTTGGTTCACGCCTGAGTGCGGCAGATCTGGACAGTGGCGGCTTTTAAACTGAGACTCTGTTTCAAGGCAAGAGAAGATTTCATTGACTAGAAGCTATGTCATTTAGAACTAGTGTTGTCAGATAAAATAAAAATGCTCAGTAAAATGTGAACTTCAGGTAGACAACAAAAAATGTTTAATATAATTAAGTACCATGCAACGTTTAGGACATACTTATACTAAAAGAAAATTGAGGTTTATCTGAAATTTAAATTTAACTGAATATCCTGTGTTTTTATTTGACAAATCTGGCAACTCTACTTGGAAGTGTGTCTCATCAGTGATAAGTTGCTTTTCTCTTTTCTTAATTCAAACCAGGATCTGGTCAAGAGTGATAGGAAAACTAACTTCAAATGTTTGGGTTGGTTCTGGAGAACTTCTATGTGTACCAAGCTGAGAACAGGCAGGTTTGCAGACACACTGGACACCCTTGACTTTGCTTTTATAGATGTAATTGTTTTATTGTTGTAAAATATACATAACTTAAAATTTACCATTTTACCCATTTTTAAGTGTACAATTCAGTGGTATGAAATGCACTCACATGGTTGGTAAACCATCGCCACTATCCATCTCCAGAAGTTTTCTCTCTCCCCAGTCTGAAGCTGTGTGCTCATTAAACTGTAACTCTTTGTTTTCTCCCCCCACCCTCCTGTCACTGGCAACCGCCATTCTACTTTCATCTCTATCACTTTGACTATTCCAAGTACCTCATATAAGTGGAATTATACAAGAGTTGTCCTTTTGTATCTGGCTTATTTTACTTAGTGTAACGTCTTCAAGGTTCGTCCATGTTGTAGCATGCATCTTTTTAAGGCTGAGTAGTATTCCATTGTGTGTATGTGTCACATTTTATTTATATAGTCATCTGTCAGTGGAGATTTGGGTTATTTCCATGTTTTAGTTATTGTGAGTAACACTGCTCTGCACTTCGGTGTACAAATTATCTGTTCAAGCCCCTGCCTTCAATTTTTTGAGTCTCTACCTAGAAGTGGAATTGCTGGATCATACAGTAATCCTATGTTTAATTTTGGGGGGAACCACCATGCTGTTTTCTATAGCAGCTGCACCATCTTACATTCCCACTAGCAATGCATGAGGGTTCTAATTTCCCCATGTTCCTGATAATACTTTTCTTCCTCTCCTCTCCCTCCCCCTCCTCCCCCTGTAACTCCTCTTTCTCCTTTTGCTAATAGCCATCTTAGTGGGTGTATGTAGATATAACTTTTTCTTTTTTTTACCCCACTGTGCAACCCACTTCAGCACCCACAGCCTAGGGGCACAGAGGCCAGGCAATAATTTGGGGTCACAGTCTGCTGTGGCTTAGGGCACGATTTAGGGACATAATTTTTAAGGATGGTTTGTTACTTCTGCTATTAGTGTAAACAAGAATAGTTCATTCTTTCTTGTTCTGGACTCACAGTGACTTTTGGCACTGACATAATATTATGTATTTACTGCACAAGATATATCTAAAATGTTTGGATACAGATTTCCCAGTGGGGCTTTTAAACTAGCCCTGAAAGTACAATCAAAAGAGGAGTTCTAGAAGAGTTGCAAACAATGATAGCAGGACATGGCATGAATTTCTTTATTTAAGGTCTAGTTTGTTTGCTGAAACACACACTCATACTCGAACATCATGATTTTGTAGTCATACCTCATAGATCCATACTAAGGGGTCTGGAGAGATTCTGGGAACCTAGACCTAGAATCTTTTCCTGGATATTAGTTCCCAAGATATCTGAATTTTCAATAATAACATGCAGGACAGCAGTATCAGAGAAAGGAGTGGGCTGAATTCAAGGTTGAAATAGAATCTGCTTTCTCCTAAATCTAATTACTAACCACCTTTCAGAAAATAGAGGGTGACTGTTCCTATGGCAACAGAATCCTTAAAGCAAGAAAGCATTCAACGGCCTGACGTTTTTAGCCAGCTCTGCAGTGATGCAGCCTGCTGCTAAGGGAACCAAGACCCAGGGCCAAATGTAACCTCTCTGGCAGCAGACTCTCACTTCACAGCTCTCCGCTCTCCATAGTCCTTCAAAAGACATAGACCTGGGGCTGGCTGTCTTGCCTGTCTTTCAGCCTCCCCCAGACCACTTTCCCAACTTCCTGGTCTGTGTGTGTGTGTGTGTGTGTGTGTGTATGTGTGTATGTGTTTCTGTATCTGTTCATATCCTATCTGTCTTACTCATCTCTCTGCAAATCCAGATTCATTTTCTTCGTAGTTGTCAATGAATCATTCAAAGTGTACTTTTAGCTCAGAATTGAATAATGCCTTAGGAATAAAAAAGATTCTATTATTAAATGTCTCTTGAGCAGGGCTTTTTGGATTGCTTGTTAAGTGCAGGTCACATTTTCTTAGCTGTTCTTTTTCTTTTCTTTTAAAAATGTTTCTCATGGGTGCACCCTTCTGAATTTGTTAGTTTTATTTTCATTGGTACTAATAGTACTTCTAATTGTTGTTTCTTTACTTCTAAGTGAACAATCTGAGTGGCCTGCTTGCCGATTCCCCAGTTACAAATGCCATGTTATTTCTAGTACTCTCAGCCCTACTAAATAAATTCAGTCTTAAATTATGTGGGGCTGGACTCATCGTTTGCTTTATGTTTTTTTTTTTTTTTTTTTTTTTAACATCTTTATTGGGGTATAATTGCTTTACAATGGTGTGTTAGTTTCTGCTTTATAACAAAGTGAATCAGTCATACATAAACATATGTTCCCATATGTCTTCCCTGTTGCGTCTCCCTCCCTCCCACCCTCCCCATCCCACCCCTCCAGGCTGTCACAAAGCACCGAGCCAATATCCCTGTGCCATGCGGCTGCTTCCCACTAGCTATCTACCTTACTGCGTTTGTTAGTGTGTATATGCCCATGACTCTCTCTCGCCCTGTCACAGCTCACCCTTCCCCCTCCCCATAACCTCAAGTCCGTTCTCTAGGAGGTCTGCGTCTTTATTCCTGCTTTACCCCTAGGTTCTTCATGACATTTTTTTCTTAAATTCCATATATATGTGTTAGCATACGGTATTTGTCTTTTTCTTTCTGACTTACTTCACTCTGTATGACAGACTCTAGGTCTATCCACCTCATTACAAATAGCTCAATTTCGTTTCTTTTTATGGCTGAGTAATATTCCATTGTATATATGTGCCACATCTTCTTTATCCATTCATCCGATGACGGGCACTTAGGTTGTTTCCATCTCCGGGCTATTGTAAATAGAGCTGCAATGAACATTTTGGTACATGACTCTTTTTGAATTTTGGTTTTCTCAGGGTATATGCCCAGTAGTGGGATTGCTGGGTCATATGGTAGTTCTATTTGTAGTTTTTTAAGGAACCTCCATACTGCTCTCCATAGTGGCTGAACCAATTCACATTCCCACCAGCAGTGCAAGAGTGTTCCCTTTTCTCCACACCCTCTCCAGCATTTATTGTTTCTAGATTTTTTGATGATGGCCATTCTGACTGGTGTGAGATGATATCTCATTGTAGTTTTGATTTGCATTTCTCTAATGATTAACGATGTTGAGCATTCTTTCATGTGTTTGTTGGCAGTCTGTATATCTTCTTTGGAGAAATGTCTATTTAGGTCTTCTGCCCATTTTTGGATTGGGTTGTTTGTTTTCTTGTTATTGAGCTGCATGAGCTGCTTGTAAATTTTGGAGATTAATCCTTTGTCGGTTGCTTCATTTGCAAATATTTTCTCCCATTCTGAGGGTTGTCTTTTGGTCTTGTTTACGGTTTCCTTTGCTGTGCAAAAGCTTTGAAGTTTCATTAGGTCCCATTTGTTTATTTTTGTTTTTATTTCCATTACTCTAGGAGGTGGGTCAGAAAGGATCTTGCTTTGATTTATGTCATAGAGTGTTCTGCCTATGTTTTCCTCTAAGAGTTTGATAGTTTCTGGCCTTACATTTAGGTCTTTAATCCATTTTGAGCTTATTTTTGTGTATGGTGTTAGGGAGTGATCTAATCTCATACTTTTACATGTACCTGTCCAGTTTTCCCAGCACCACTTATTGAAGAGGGTGTCCTTTCTCCATTGTACATTACTGCCACCTTTATCAAAGATAAGGTGTCCATATGTGCATGGGTTTATCTCTGGGCTTTCTATCCTGTTCCATTGATCTATCTTTCTGTTTTTGTGCCAGTACCATACTGTCTTGATGACTGTAGCTTTGTAGTATAGTCTGAAGTCAGGGAGCCTGATTCCTCCAGTTCCTTCTTTCGTTCTCAAGATTGCTTTGGCTATTCGGGGTCTTTTGTGTTTCCATACAAATTGTGAAAGTTTTTGTTCTAGTTCTGTGAAAAATGCCAGTGGTAGTTTGATAGGGATTGCATTGAATCTATAGATTGCTTTGGGTAGTAGAGTCATTTTCACAATGTTGATTCTTCCAATCCAAGAACATGGTATATCTCTCCATCTATTTATATCATCTTTAATTTCTTTCATCAGTGTCTTATAATTTTCTGCATACAGGTCTTTTGTCTCCTTAGGTAGGTTTATTCCTAGATATTTTATTCTTTTTGTTGCAATGGTAAATGGGAGTGTTTTCTTGATTTCACTTTCAGATTTTTCATCATTAGTATATAGGAATGCCAGAGATTTCTGTGCATTAATTTTGTATCCTGCCACTTTACCAAATTCATTGATTAGCTCTAGTAGTTTTCTGGTAGCATCTTTAGGGTTCTCTATGTATAGGATCATGTCATCTGCAAACAGTGACAGCTTTACTTCTTCTTTTCCAATTTGGATTCCTTTTATTTCCTTTTCTTCTCTGATTGCTGTGGCTAAAACTTCCAAAATTATATTGAATAAGAGTGGTGAGAGTGGGCAACCTTGTCTTGTTCCTGATCTTAGTGGAAATGCTTTCAGTTTTTCACCATTGAGGATGATGTTTGCTGTGGGCTTGTCATATATGGCCTTTATTATGCTGAGGAAAGTTCCCTCTATGCCTACTTTCTGCAGGGTTTTTATCATAAATGGGTGTTGAATTTTGTCAAAAGCTTTCTCTGCATCTATTGAGATGATCATATGGTTTTTCTCCTTCAATTTGTTAATATGGTTTATCACATTGATAGATTTGCGTATATTGAAGAATCCTTGCATTCCTGGAATAAACCCCACTTGATCATGGTGTATGATCCTTTTAATGTGCTGTTGGATTCTGTTTGCTAGTATTTTGTTGAGGATTTTTGCATCTATGTTCATCAGTGATATTGGCCTGTAGTTTTCTTTCTTTGTGACATCCTTGTCTGGTTTTGGTATCAAGGTGATGGTGGCCTCGTAGAAGGAGTTAGGGAGTGGTCCTCCCTCTGCTATATTTTGGAAGAGTTTGAGAAGGATAGGTGTTAGCTCTTCTCTAAATGTTTGATAGAATTCGCCTGTGAAGCCATCTGGTCCTGGGCTTTTCTTTGTTGGAAGATTTTTAATCACAGTTTCAATTTCAGTGCTTGTGATTGGTCTGTTCATATTTTCTATTTCTTCCTGATTCAGTCTTGGCAGGTTGTGCATTTCTAAGAATTTGTCCATTTCTTCCAGATTGTCCATTTTATTGGCATAGAGTTGCTTGTAGTAATCTCTCATGATCTCTTTTATTTCTGCAGTGTCAGTTGTTACCTCTCCTTTTTCATTTCTAATTCTATTGATTTGAGTCTTCTCCCTTTTTTTCTTGATGAGTCTGGCTAGTGGTTTATCTATTTTGTTTATCTTCTCAAAGAACCAGCTTTTAGTTTTATTGATCTTTGCTATTGTTTCCTTCATTTCTTTTTCATTTATTTCTGATCTGATTTTTATGATTTCTTTCCTTCTGCTAGCTTTGGGGTTTTTTTGTTCTTCTTTCTCTAATTGCTTGAGGTGCAAGGTTAGGTTGTTTATTCGAGATGTTTCCTGCTTCTTAAGGTGGGCTTGTATTGCTATAAACTTCCCCCTTAGAACTGCTTTTGCTGCATCCCACAGGTTTTGGGTCGTTGTGTCTCCATTGTCATTTGTTTCTAGGTATTTTTTGATTTCCTCTTTGATTTCTTCAGTGATCTCTTCATTATTAAGTAGTGTATTGTTTAGCCTCCATGTGTTTGTATTTTTTACAGATCTTTTCCTGTAATTGATATCTAGTCTCATGGCGTTGTGGTCAGAAAAGATACTTGATACAATTTCAATTTTCTTAAATTTCCCAAGGCTTGATTTGTGACCTAAGATATGATCTATCCTGGAGAATGTTCCATGAGCACTCGAGAAAAATGTGTATTCTGTTGTTTTTGGATGGAGTGTCCTATAAATATCAATTAAGTCCATCTTGTTTAATGTATCATTTAAAGCTTGTGTTTCCTTATTTATTTTCATTTTGGATGATCTGTCCATGGGTGAAAGTGGGGTGTTTAAGTCCCCTACTATGAATGTGTTACTGTCGATTTCCCCTTTTATGGCTGTTAGTATTTGCCTTATGTATTGAGGTGCTCCTATGTTGGGTGCATAAATATTTACAATTGTTATATCTTCTTCTTGGATCGATCCCTTGATCATTATGTAGTGTCCTTCTTTGTCTCTTTTAATAGTCCTTATTTTAAAGTCTATTTTGTCTGATATGAGAATTGCTACTCCAGCTTTCTTTTGGCTTCCATTTGCATGGAATATCTTTTTCCATCCCCTTACTTTCAGTCTGTATGTGTCTCTAGGTCTGAAGTGGGTCTCTTGTAGACAGCATATATAAGGGTCTTGTTTTTGTATCCATTCAGCTAATCTGTGTCTTTTGGTGGGAGCATTTAGTCCATTTACATTTAAGGTAATTATCGATATGTATGTTCCTATTCCCATTTTCTAAATTGTTTTGGGTTCGTTATTATAGGTCTTTTCCTTCTCTTGTGTTTCTTGCCTAGAGAAGATCCTTTAGCATTTGTTGTATAGCTGGTTTGGTGGTGCTGAACTCTCTCAGCTTTTGCTTGTCTGTAAAGGTTTTAATTTCTCCATCAAATCTGAATGAGATCCTTGCTGGGTAGAGTAGTCTTGGCTGCATGTTCTTCTCCTTCATCACTTTCAGTATGTCCTGCCACTCCCTTCTGGCTTGTAGGGTTTCTGCTGAGAGATCAGCTGTTAACCTTATGGGGATTCCCTTATGTGTTATTTGTTGTTTTTCCCTTGCTGCTTTTAATATGCTTTCTTTGTATTTAATTTTTGACAGTTTGATTAATATGTGTCTTGGCGTATTTCTCCTTGTATTTATCTTGTATGGGACTCTCTGTGCTTCCTGGACTTGATTAACTATTTCCTTTCCCATATTAGGGAAGTTTTCAACTATAATCTCTTCAAATATTTTCTCAGTCCCTTTCTTTTTCTCTTCTTCTTCTGGAACCCCTATAATTCGAATGTTGGTGCGTTTAATGTTGTCCCAGAGGTCTCTGAGACTGTCCTCAGTTCTTTTCATTCTTTTTTCTTTATTCTGCTCTGCAGTAGTTATTTCCACTATTTTATCTTCCAGGTCACTTATCCGTTCTTCTGCCTCAGTTATTCTGCTATTGATCCCATCTAGAGTACTTTTAATTTCATTTATTGTGTTGTTCATCGTTGCTTGTTTCATCTTTAGTTCTTCTAGGTCCTTGTTAACTGATTCTTGCATTTTGTCCAATCTATTGTCCATTCTATCTCCAAGATTTCGGATCAACCTTACTATCATTATTCTGAATTCTCTTTCAGGTAGACTGCCTATTTCCTCTTCATTTGTTAGGTCTGGTGCATTTTTATCTTGCTCCTTTATCTGCTGTGTGTTTTTCTGTCTTCTCATTTTGCTTATCTTACTGTGTTTGGGGTCTCCTTTTTGCAGGCTGCAGGTTTGTGGTTCCTCCTGTTTTTGATGTCTGTCTCTAGTGGCTAAGGTTGGTTCAGTGGGTTGTGTAGGCTTCCTGGTGGAGGGGACTAGTGCCTGTGTTGTGGTGGATGAGGCTGGATCTTGTCTCTCTAGTGGGCAGGTTCACGTCTGGTGGTGTGTTTTGGGGTGTCTGTGGACTTATTATGATTTTAGGCAGCCTCTCTGCTAATGGGTGGGGTTGTGTTCCTGTTTTGCTAGTTGTTTGGCATAGGTTTTCCAGCACTGTGGCTTGCTGGTCGTTGAGTGAAGCTGGGTGCTGGTGTTAAGATGGAGGTGTCTGGGAGATTTTCGCCGTTTAATATTATGTGGAGCTGGGAGGTCTCTTGTTGATCAGTGTCCTGAAGTTGGCTGTCCTACCTCAGAGGCAGAGCCCTGCCTCCTGGCTGGAGCACCAAAAGCTTTTCATCCACAGGCTCAGGATAAAAGGGAGAAAAAGTAGAGGGAATTAGTAGAAGTATGAGGAAAGAAAGAAGGAAAGGAGGGTAGGAAGGAAGGAAGAAAGAAAGAAAGAAGCAAAGAAGGAAAGAAGGCAAGAAGGAAAGAAAGGAGGGAGAGAGGGAGGGAGGAAGGAAGGAAGGAGGGAAAGAAGGAAAAAAGACAGAAAGAAAGAAGATACAGTAAAAATAAAATACAGTATAATAAAGTTATTGAATTAAAAACTTCTTATTTAGAAAAAAAAAAAAAGGGACGGAAAGAACCTAGGACAAATGTTAGAAGCAAAGCTATACAGACAAAATCTTACACAGAAGCATACACATACACCCTCACTAAAAGAGGTAAATGGGGAAAAATCCTAAATCTTGCTGTCAGAGACCACCTCCTCAATTTGGGATGATTCGTTGTCTAAAGGAGGGAAGGAAGGACGGAAAGAAAGAAAGAAAGAACGAAGGTAAAGTATAATAAGGTTATTAAAATTAATTATTAAGAAAAAAATTTAAAAAAAAAACATGGACGGATAGAACCCTAGGACAAATGGTGGAAGCAAGACTATACAGACAAGATCTCACACAGAAGCATACACATACACATTCACAAAAAGAGGAAAGGGGAAAAAAATCATAGATCTTGCTCCTAAAGTCCACTTCCTTAATTGGGGATGATTGGTTGTCTATTCAGGTATTCCACAGATGCAGGGTACATCAAGTTGATTGTGGGGCTTTAATCCGCTGCTTCTGAGGCTGCTGGGAGGGATTTCCCTTTCTCTTCTTTGTTCTCACAGCTCCCAGGGCTAAGCTTTGGATTTGGCCCTGCCACTGCGTGTAGATCGCTGGAGGGCGTCTGTTTTTTGCTCAGACAGGATGGGGTTAAAAGAGCCGCTGATTGGGGGCTCTGGCGCACTCAGGCCGGCGGGGACGGAGGGGCACAGAGTGCGGGGCGGGCCTGCGGTGGCAAAGGCCGGCGTGACTTTGCACCAGCCTGAGGCGCGCTGTGCGCTCTCCCGGGGAAGTTGTCCCTGGATCCCGGGAACCCGGCAGTGGCGGGCTGCACAGGCTCCGCGGACGAGGGGTGTGGAGAGTGACCTGTGCTCGCACACAGGCCCCTTGGTGGCGGCAGCAGCAGCCTTAACGTCTCCCGCCCGCCTCTGGGGTCCGCGCTTTTTGCCGCGGCTTGCGCCCGTCTCTGGAGTCCGCGCCCTCAGCCGCGGCTCGCGCCCGTCTCTGGATTCCGCGCTTTCAGCCGCGGCTCGCGCCCGTCTCTGGATTCCGCGCTTTCAGCCGCGGCTCGCGCCCGTCTCTGGATTCCGCGCTTTCAGCCGCGGCTCGCGCCCGTCTCTGGGGTCCGCGCTTTCAGCCGCGGTTCGCGCCCGTCTCTGGGGTTCGCGCTTTTAGCCGCGGCTCGCGCCCGTCTCTGGAGTTCCTTTAAGCAGCGTTCTTAAACCCCTCTCCTCACGCCCCAGGAAACAAAGAGGGAAGGAAAAGTCTCCTGCCTCTTCTGCAGGTGCAGGCTTTTCCCCGGACTCCCTCCCGGCTAGCTGTGGTGCACTAACCCCTTCAGGCTATGTTCAAGCCGCCAACCCCAGTCCTCTCCCTGCGCTCCGGCCTCAGCTCTCAGCCCCGCCCGCCCCGGCGGGTGAGCAGACAAGCCTCTCGGGCTGGTGAGTGCCGGTCGGCACCGATCCTCTGTGCGGGAATCTCCCCGCTTTGCCCTCCGCACCCGTTGCTGTGCACTCCGCAGCTTGGAAGCTCCCCCCTCCGCCTCCCGCAGTCTCCGCCCGCGAAGGGGCTTCCTAGAGTGTGGAAACTTTTCCTCCTTCACAGCTCCCTCCCACTGGTGCAGGTGCCGTCCCTATTCTTTTGTCTCTGTTTTTTCTTTTGCCCTACCCAGGTACGTGGGGAGTTTCTTGCCTTTTGGGAGGTCTGAGGTCTTCTGCCAGCCTTCAGTAGGTGTTCTGTAGGAGTTGTTCCACGTGTAGATGTATTTCTGGTATATCTGTGGGGAGGAAGGTGATCTCCGCGTCTTACTCTTCCGCCATCTTCCGCCTTCCATCTGCTTTATGTTTTGAATGTCATAAGCAGACAGTGATATGAATAAATGAGTATACATGGACGCAGTTTCAGTCTTTGTCTTAAAGACAAGACTGAAATTTTAAAGTGAACTGGATGGAGTCTTAACAGAAATAAATACATTTTCATGCTGTATTTGACTGACAAGTTATGAATCAGTCTGGGGTATCATTTCAGGAGCCTACCGCCCAGCAGGAGATGGCTTGACAGAGTGTTGTTGGTAGCAGTTACTGGAAACGAATTGTATCATGTTTACATCTAGAACGTTGAGACTCTTTACCAACCTCTTTGCATTTCTTTTTCTGGGTTCACTATCCCTCACCTGAAAAATCTCTTAGTGGGGCATTTGGTTATTTGTTGTTGGCCAACGAACCCTGAAGGACTAGCCCCAGTGCTTGAGGAATAACAAGCTATGAAAACTCTGAGATAAAACATTGTTGATAACAGCCCCTGGTTCTGAGAAACAAACCTGAATTTATTATGCTTGCCAGGCAAGGGAGCCCTGTCTTTAGGAACACAGTCTCTACAAGTGGTGCTTGAGCAGAGCTTATATATGTTGCTAGGAAAGCACAGGCGATTCTAATTAACAGAAGTGGTGACAAGAATACTGCCTGACTCCTAGACCAGAGCAGAGCTGCTGTAACACACTCAGCATTCCATCTGTCTCAGGTTAAAGCTGGTTTATTTTGGCCTTGAAGTTCCTGATTTGATTTCAAACAGCAGGGTTTCTCAGTACTGTACTATGTCCTTGATGCTGATGTGATTTAAAGCACAAGGTTCTTAAGGTTATGTCCTAGATGCTTGCTAGCAGAGCTGTTTTATAGTTTTATTCAATGGGGGTTGGTGTGCAGGGGAGGCGGAGAGAGCCAGCCGTGGTTGGTGGTAGAAAGCAGAGGGGAACATGTTGAAAATAGATCCTGGATCACGGCCACATAAAAGTGCTTGCGCAGGGCTTCCCTGGTGGCGCAGTGGTTAAGAATCCGCCTGTCAATGCAGGGGACACGAGCTCGATCCCTGGTCCGGGAAGATCCCACATGCCACGGAGCAACTAAGCCCGTGCGCCACAACTACTGAGCCCACGTGCCACAACTACTGAAGCCCATGCACCTAGAGCCCGTGCTCTGCAACAAGAGAAGCCACAGCAATGAGAGGCCTCTGCACCACAATGAAGAGTGGCCCCCACTCATCACAACTGGAGAGAGCCCGCGTGCAGCGACGAAGACCCAATGCAGCCAAAAATAAAAATAAAAATAAAAAAAGTGCTTGTGCAAAAGAACAGAGCAGGGGACACATGCTGCTTGAGCACAGGGACTGTCTGTTGGACCTCCACTGCATCCCCCAGGCTTAGCCTGGCACCCAGAACGGAGCAGGTGCTCTCTAAATATTTGTTGAATGAATTCATGGTGGAGGAAGATGAAGAAAACAGTCTGATAGGAGAACAATTTCAGACAGTCGGAGTTCAGGCCCTGGGCCTGTGGCTGGGAGAAGTAGATGAGCACTCAGGTTCCCTGGCCCCCAGTAATTACAGGGGCAGATGCTCCAGCACAGTCACACCAAGTGGTGCCTGAGAGCGGGCCCAGCTTTGCTCTCATGGTGGAGTAGCGGCGAGGAGTGGAGAGAGGCGAAATCACAAGGGGGTTGATAAAAAATGAGTGAAAACACCCCCCTCCTCTCTTTTTTTAACCTTGTCTACTTCAGACACTGTGCTAGACACTTCACAAATGTGATCGGTGGTCCTGACTTTAGTGTCCTTACAGTGAGGGTAATAATCTCCTTATTATCAATGAGGAGTCTAGGGCTGGAGTGGTCATGGCACTCATCTGGGCTCACACAGACAGGGCAGGCAGGCCAGGTCCCAGCCCCGTCTGGTCTGTCTGGCCCCAGAGCCTCTTCTCCTCCCTGTGCAGTCTCCGGTGCCCCCCACTCTCTGAGATGCTCCATCCTGGTGGAGGCCACTGCTGCCTAAAGTAGGAAGTTGACAGGCCAGGTGGGACCCAGAGGCGTTTGCCAGGTTTCCCTGAGCCCGACAAGGGGCAAGGAGGACGAGGGGACAAGGAGGACGAGGTTCAACTTGTGGATGTTGGCTTTGGGGGCCTCAGAGGCCTGCCTTTCCAGTGCCCTGGCTGCTGCTTCCACAGGGTGGGACATGGAGTTGGCAGCAACCTGAGGAACCATACTCTTCATATCTCCATTCTTTTCTTGTTTCACGAAAAAATTAATAGAACTTGAAAACCTGATTTTAAAGTTGGCCTAAATGAGAACTATGCTAAGGCAATTTTGAAACATGAGAGTAATTCGTGAGGGATGCGGAACTATCTTGGCTTACCAGATATAAAAGAATACCATAGAGCTAGAAAATTAAACAATAATGGAGTATTTTTCAGTGGTAATTCGGCAGTATTCATCAAAACTGACAATAAGCAGGAATTTTATTTCTAAGAACTGTTCTATGGAAATACTGGACATAAAAACAATATGCTAGAATGTTCACTGCAGCATTGTTTGTAATAGCTTAAAAGTAGAAGTGCCCTAAACTTCCATCAATACAGTAGTGTTTATTACTTTAGCTTATTTTCTTAATTTTTAATGTAGTATTAATTGAATAGTATCCTAGATTAATTAGGATATGTCACACTATGGAATACCATGGAGCCATTAAAAGGAATTAGGCAGACCCAAATATGCCGACATAAAAAGGTTCTGAAATATATTGGGAATGAAGGAATGAAAAAAAAATCACAGAACAATATTGTGTTCTTAGGTTATAAACACATTGGAAAATATTTGGAAGGATACACACAAATGGATTTCAGTGATTAATTTTGCAGTCAGAGAAAAAGTCAAGAATGAGTCTTTCATGTTTTACTTAATACACTTCTTTGTGATTCTACTCTTCTATAATGAACATATTCATATGTTCTTTGTGTATTTGTAAAACAATAATATGGGGGAAAACAGAACCTGGTGATTTGGGGAATAAGAGGGACAGATGAATTCAAGATTATTTCAAGGTTTCACCCATAGGTGAATTGACCTGAAACTTCATGGACTAGACAGACCCATTGCTGTCATTGGTGTAGACCACCCATTTGAAGCCAGAAGACCCCTGGGCCTAGTGTGAGTTAAGTTTTTGTGGTCAAAGCGAAGATAGTCCCCTAAAGTGGTTTTGGGAGCTATTAAGAAATATTGTTTTATTGCATTCAGATTGAATATAACCTTACTGGCTATTATCAAAGAAGTGTTAGTACATTGAAGAAAGGAAAAAAAAATAGGTTGAAAATTCAGTAAGCTCCAGCAGAAATAAACAAGGCAGTGTCTCTTAGGAAATTATCAGGAGGCTCTGTGTCAGCCTCTGAGATGGGTGAGAAGAAAGCTTCCTTTCAGAGTTGCAGTGAGACAATTCTCTTTTCAAGCAGAAAATGGGCTAGACGACTTTCTTTGACCTAATGGCTTGTTGTAAAACGCTAAAACATTATAGAAGTATGCAGTCTAGCAAGGAATCTTTCCCCTTCATCCCTGTTTCTAATTCCACTCCCCTTCCCATGAATCACTGCTGTTACAGTTTGGTGTAAATGCATCTAGACAGTCTCCTGAGCATACAGGCTCACATATTTGCACACATACACATGCAGAAGCAAACACACGCACGACACATTTGCAGAGTTAAAAATGTATGTAAAATGGGACTTCACTATCATATTGTCGTTGACAGGAAGCTGAAACACTTCCAGCCCAGCCTGGTTCCCCTCTTTGGTGGAGCCTTTCTCTGCGTTTCTTAATGGGACTCTCCATTGTTTTTCTGGAGAGAAGGACTTAAACATAAGTCTTCTATATTTTCACTGACATACTCTGGAGAGCGGTGTAGGGCATCAGAAATGTCACTGAAGGGAGAGATGATGTAAATTTAGCTGAAATGAAGTGCAGAGTTTTCTATTTGGCTAGTTCGTAGCATAGTGAGTTTAAGAATTTGGGTTCCACAAATTTGAGTTTGAATAAGGTTTCACATTAATTATATGACCTTGGGAAAATTACTCAACCATTTAAAAACTCAGTTACCTCATTTGAAAAATAAGAATATAATGGTGCCTATCTTGTAAGGTGGTTTGGAGGACTTAACTGGCTTGCAAAATGCTTATCATATTGAAGGCATGTGGTTGACTGCTCAATTGAGTTAGACTTTATCATATTCCCATTTCAGGGTCACTTTTGAACACCCATACTTCTCTTCTAGTCTATCTGAATACTGCTCTTCTAAGGATTTGACTTGCTTTTAGTTTTGATTCTGGGCTTATGCTCGTTTTCTCTTTTCAATCTATCATCTCCGTTTAACATGCCAAGTCTCCTACATGGCATTTTGGAAATGAACCAAGAACAAACCCAAGTGTTTCACACACAGCTTCTTGAGCTTTCCTTAAATTGAGTTATGGCTGATCATTTCTTGCCCTTTTTAAAAAGCCATCATCTTTTGGTTTCTTTAATGACATAACTTTCCAAGTTGGTTTTTGATGTCAAAGAATTAGGAGCTTCCTTGTGTTTGGACCTGTGCACATTTGGTTGCTTTTGTGCTTGTTGTCACTAGCTCACTCTTGACTCTATCAGCCCATGGAGGATTGCCATATGTTAGTTCGGTATTAAATCGGATTATGCCTTAGCTGTACATCTGTTTCATTGATTTATCTATTCAAAAAATGCTTATTGAGCATCAGTGTGTGCCAGGAATTTTACTATGTTTCAGGGATGTGGTACAGATACAATAGAGATGGCCCCTCCTTCCATGAAGCATGAGGTCTAGCAGGGACTATACACATTAAATGATGAATCCCTAATGTAGCAGTGCCCTGGTGGGGGCTGCACAGGGCTGTGGGTGACTCCTTAACTAGCCTGAGAGATGGACCTCGGAGGGCTTCCCTTGAAGGAAGTGATACTGATGTGAGATCTGATAAAGTGAGTCAAGTGAGGAGTAGGCGAATATTCCAGGAAAAACAACACCATATTCGAAGACCTGGACGTGGGAAAAATCTTGGAGCATTTGAGGAACTGAAATAAAACTAATGATTGGAGAGGAGAGAGTGAGGGTGTTGAGTGGTGAGGTGGGATTGAAGCCATATGAAGGATTCAGTCTTTTCAGGAGTTTCTTTGATGGGTTTCTGATGATAAGTGGTTACATAGTCTAGACGGTTGCTAAGTTCAGTGATGATAGTATATTTGGACCGACCTCATTAAGCAGCAATATTTTATTGCTCTTTGGCGATTAATGAAACCTTGTCTCTGGCCAAGTAAACAGATTCTTAGCATGATATGTTTTAATTCAAGTCAAGAAGACAAAAGTGCAAGTGCTAGTGAATACCTCCAGTTAATACACAGGTAGAAGAACTTGGAACTAGAGAATCTTTCCTTTGTTTGAACAGTCTTATCTGCTCTTTGTTAGTCTTCCTCTCTCTTCTACTTTTCAACTTTTTCAATTTTGTCTAAATGTTATCAAATAGAGTAAACAAAAACCCAACAATAGATACTGCTCCAAAGCTGTGAGACTCAGGGCAACCTCAATGCGTCGGTAGTTAAATTTTTCCTTTCAGTAGCTGTGGTTAGAATTATCTATTGTTACAGCAGGTGGGTAGTGAGGAGTCATCCAAGACCTGTGGAGGCATGTGGAGCTGGGATACTACATAAAAAGGAATTCTAGCCTTTTATTGATATGTGTGTGTGTGTGTGTGTGTGTGTGTGTGTGTGTGTGTGTGTGTATATATATTTTACAGCAACAGAAATCAGTTTATTCTATATGTGAAACAGGAAAATTACCAGTAAGAGATAATAAGCTCCATTTACAATTTAACCCTTGACAGATATTCTTATTGTTTGTGCTTATCCCTTCTATGGGATCAAGGACTCTATCTTTGGAATTTTGGAAGGGTGGGCAAACATATTAGACTTCCTGTGGAAAAGTTATAATAACTAGCACCTTTAAATTCAAAACATTTTGCTGCTGTTATATGAAGGCATATCAGGGGACATTCCACCGTTTAAGAAGTGTTTCTCAAAGAGTGGTTTCAAGTCTGCCTGCTCTGGAATCAGAGTGCTTATTTAGAAAATACGATTTCCTGACCCCACAAAAGAACTATCAAATCCGAATCTATAGCATGGGAGGAGGAGGAATTGGAGAAAGTCTAGTCTTCTATTTTATGTAGAATTTACAAACTTATTTTTATTAACTAAAACCCCTAAATCTTAAGAGTGAAATGATGTAGAAAAATCAGTAAGTATAAAATATATTTATAAAAATAGAATACTCTATAGAATATCTGATATACATTTTTAATTTTAATTGATTCTTCATCATACCTAAAGAGTTTCACCTATGGATTTTTTGGTCTTATTTAAAAAGCAGAACAATTTTTTTCTTAGCAAGAAAACTACTGGTTCCCAACTGCCCAGTCCCATTCTTCTTAGGCAATCAAAATTCTCTTTCCAGCCCAGATTTCTCAGTGAATTCTCCAGTATGTGTATAGCTCTCATTCTAGATATTTCGAGATCTTGAAATCACAGTCTGTGTCTTTAGGGGAGCCATTAAATCCCACATGAGCTCTCTTTCCCTAACCACAGTAGGAAGGACTAAATTGCGTCCCAACACCATTGTTGGCTTACTATTGAGAACCCTTGGAACTGGTTTTTCTTTTTCTGTAGTTTAGTGCGTGCTTGTGAAAAACTATTTTGGGATAATAAAAGATACTGGCAGAAGGATTTTTTTATGTTAAAAGCCAACCTATGGCAGAAATGGCCATTTGACAGCTTTGTGTTGCTAAATTGTGTATTTATAGGTTTATTTTCCTAACATTTGCACTTTTTTGGGGCCGGGGGGAGGGTCAGGTAGACGTGGCCAGAAAATTTTGCACAATGAGGAAACCTTCAGTAAAGAAGTGAATTTTGCTCAAGGAAGGATTCCCAAAGCATAGCATATTCTTGGCCATCCAGAAAAGCATTCTCCCGGGACAGCGGGAAGTGTGGAGATAAAGTAGAATGAAAATGAGTGACGGGAGATCCAAATAGGTAGGAACACGGTAGAGAGCCTAGATTTTGATGAGAGAGCAGAGGGAAAGTAAGAAATAAGGTGTGAGAAGATGATCGTAGGAAAACGGGTTAGAAGAAAGCCCACTTTGGTTGAATTTAAAATGGACCAGAGAGAAACATGGTGTGAAAAGTAGCATGATTGAATGATATCTGGTGTGTGGATGGGGGCGCTGACAGAGGGAAGGTCGATTTCAGAGAGAGGAAGAGCCTTACTACAAGGTAAAAAATGATTCTTAATTAGTAATGACTAGTGGGATTTTTAGCATAGGTGCTGTGATGAAGGGACAATTAGGAAAAAATTATATGGTTATTTTCTCATCCTTCCTAAACACTGGCCATTATAAAAAATAGCGTTTTGAGAGTTAGATGAGAGTTAGATGTTTGTGCATGGCTACTGCAGGGCTTACCAGGGCAACATCTTCTTAGGCTCAGTTACATATTTAGACTCAAGTGATGACTACAGGCCACCTTTGTCCCCCCCGTCACCGTCCCCATCTATACAGAGTGCCAGCAGGGCAGTACCAGGCCCTCCTCTGCCGGGGACGGGGAATTCTTGCAGTGGTATTTACCACTGTCCACAAAGCTGCCCAGGAACCACTCTCTCGGACCCTCACATGGCAGGAATTAAGGCCCCATCTGGTGGGTATGGAAACAGCATTAATTTAGCAGCCTCATGTCCCACAGGAGCCAGTACCTCTTATAACAACTCCCATCACATGTTCGTTCCTAGGTCTGCCCAGTCCACATGCAACTTACTAACCAGGAGTCATTTTTATCATCAGTAATGTGTCCCGGCAACAAAGTAGACCCCATTGAAATCAGGTCAGCCAGGGGACAGAGAAAGAAAGCTAACTGAAGGTCATATTCGCATGTGGAAAGAAAAATGGTTTTGTTAACCCTTTACCCACAGATACTAAACAAGGCTCCAAAGGAAACCAGTATTAGTGGACTCCTGTTAAAATGAGTTGTTGGGGAGGTTTTGGAGTACTGGCCCAGCACAGCTGTGATAAACAAATGTTGGTGTGGAGGTTTATCACTCTGAGAGGGATTACCCCTTCTCGCCTTTGCCTTCTGTCTGGGACTTTCATCTCCCCTTTGTTACTGGACTAACCTACTTAACTCAACACATCAGCTTGGATGTTACCTATTCCAGGAAGCCTTATCTGACACCCCCCACCCCGAATGTGGGCTAGGTACCCCTTTTGTACACTCCAGTACCACCCTTATAATTCTGCACTTTTATGTTCGTCTCCCCTGCACTTCAGAGCAGTTGTTCATTCTTGTATTCCCAGAACTGAGCATCATTCCTGGCACATGGTAGATGCACAGTAAATAATTATTGAATTTAATTAAGTTGAATTGATAGTTTAAAAAAAATAACTGAATTGTCCATTGGGACAAGGAAAAGAGGGAGGGAGGCCAGAGCTCACTCTTGGGCTGGGTTGGTAGAGAAAGATTATGGAATTTCAGAAGGATTTTTAAGTCTGTGTGTGTGTGTGTGTGTGTGTGTGTGTGTGTGTGTGTGTGTGAGAGAGAGAGAGAGAGAGAGAGAGAGAGAGAGAGAAATGAAGAAACAGAACATCAGTAAAATCAGTTGTGCTTTTTCATTGGATCCTTCTTTGATAGTCTTTCAGAGGCTAAGATATAAATTATATTTTCAATTGTTTTTGATTGTCATGTTATCAGTGAGGATTTTCCTGACCTATTTAAATTGAACCTCACCTGTAACCCAGCACTTCCTATTCCCTTTCCAGCTTTACCATAGCACTTACTGCCCTCTGATATGCAATATATAATATTTATTTATCTA
This sequence comes from Grampus griseus, assembly GCF_964374135.1. Lineage (NCBI taxonomy): Eukaryota > Metazoa > Chordata > Mammalia > Artiodactyla > Delphinidae > Grampus > Grampus griseus. The sequence goes on from NC_139019.1 coordinate 44,120,508, forward strand.
GTCCCCTCCCACTACAATGTAAACTTTATAAGGGAAAGAAATTTTATTTATTTTCTGCTGTACTCCTATCACCTAGAATAGGGCTTAGGACACAGTAGGCACCCAACAAATATATATTAAGTGAATGACGATGGGAGTGGTTTTATCTGAATGCAAGTCTATGATGGGACTGAACGATATGGACCTTAGAGGTTTGTAATTTACAGAAAGGATATCCTAATTTCTATTTGCTTTATATAAATGCGTCAAATGCCAAGTTCAACATCTCCTACAGATGAAATTTGCTCTAGCATGTCTAACTTGAAATGATAAAGAAAATAAATATACATAAATGTTGCATAGTGTACTTAAGCCAAACTAGTATAAACAAAATGCAGCATGTGTACCTACAGTACTGCTGTCTCTAGGTTGAGCTAGTTTGTGGTGACAGGGGAATGGCCTGTGGTCTGTGATCTAGAAAGGCCTTCATTCACGTGAAGCTATAAGGCTGCTTAGTGTGCTTCACCATGGTGCTCTCCTGGCCCGTGCATCTCAGTGATCAATCAGTACTCCTGGACTCACATGGGTCATGTGATGCAAGCAGGGAAATGTGGGTTCTCTGAAACCAGAGGGCTGAAACTGGTGGTTCCAATGGTCAGACCCTGCTTCACAGTCCCCATCAGGTCTGTGTAGCCAGGCTACATTCTCATTAGTTATTCCTCATAAAATCCTGCAATGTGGGTCCCCACTTCACTGATTTTTAGACAAGATAACAGGAATATAAAGGGAAACCTACCAAGAAAATTATTTTCTCTTTGAATAAATATTTTGATAATGGCGAGACCTAAATAATAAAGATACAGGGACTTCCCTGGTCCAGTGGGTAAAACTCTGCGCTCCCAACGCAGGGGGCCTGGGTTTGATCCCTGGTCTAGATCCTGAAGGCATGCCGCAACAAAGATCTCACGTGCCTCAACTAAGACCCGGTGCAGCCAAAATAAATAAATATTTTTAAAAAGGTACAAATTAAAGAGGGCTTATGGTTTCATGTGTATAGTTTCCACTCTCTTGAAATGAATTTCTCTCTCTTAGTGTTAGGCAACACCTTGAATTTTTTCATATCAAGATAACTGCTGTTCAGAAACATTGAAGATAGAGAAAATTTTTGAAGAAATGTAAGTTCGATGTACAGGCTGCTTCTGACCTATTTGCTTTCTGTCAAATTCTCTTTTAGGCTGGATGGTCCCACTTCCAGGTGTTCTGCATTTTTTTCACATGACAATTTCTGTTACCTTTCTCCATGTCTGCAGGGTTTTTCTTTCTTCCTTTCCTTTGTTCACATAGCATTTGTTGAGTGACTCCCATACCAGCCACTGAAGTTACATGACTGCAATCTTCTGATCACAGAACTTAGACATTGTTGGCAGATAGACTTGTCAGGTACACTTGTCCTTACTGCAAAGTTCAAGAGGGAAATCAGGCATCAGCCTCACACTGATATTTTTGAACACATGACAGATGTCTGGTAATCCTCTTGGAGGATAGCTAATTCAGATAGGAGGGTCACGTATGTATGCTCTCTACAAGAGACCCACTTCAGACCTAGGGACACATACAGACTGAAAGTGAGGAGATGGAAAAAGATATTCCATGCAAATGGAAATCAAAAGAAAGCTGGAGTAGCAATTCTCATATCAGACAAAATAGACTTTAAAATAAAGACTATTACAAGGGAAAAAGAAGGACACTACATAATGATCAAGGGATCGATCCAAGAAGAAGATATAACAATGGTAAATATTTATGCACCCAACATAGGAGCACCTCAGTACATAAGGCAAATGCTAACAGCCATAAAAGGGGAAATCGACAGTAACTCAATCATAGTACGGCACTTTAACACCCCACTTTCACCAATGGACAGATCATACAAAATGAAAATAAATAAGGAAACACAAGCTTTAAATGATACATTAAACAAGATGGACTTAATTGATATTTATAGGACATTCCATCCAAAAACAACATAATACTCTTTCTTCTCAAGTGCTCATGGAACATTCTCCAGGATAGATCGTATCTTGGGTCACAAGTCAAGCCTTTGTAAATTTAAGAAAATTGAAATCGTATCAAGTATCTTTTCCAGCCACAACGGAAGTCTGTGAGACTAGATATAAATTACAGGAAGAAATCTATAAAACATACAAATACATGGAGGCTAAACAATACACTACTAAATAACCAAGAGATCACTGAAGAAATCAAAGAGGAAATCAAAAACCACCTAGAAACAAGTGGCAATGAAAACACAACAACCCAAAACCTATGGGATGCAGCAAAAGCAGTTCTAGGAAGGAAGTTTATAGCAATACAATCGTACCTCAGGAAACAAGAAATGTCTCAAATAAGCAACCTAACCTTACACCTAAAGCAATCAGAGAAAGAAGAACAAAGAAACCCCAAAGTTAGCAGAAGGAAAGAAATCATAAAGATCAGATCAGAAATAAATGAAAAAGAAATGAATGAAACAATAGCAAAGATCAATAAAACTAAAAGCTGGTTCTTTGAGAAGATAAATTTCATAAACCATTAGCCAGACTCATCAAGAAAAAAAGGGAGGGAGAAGACTCAAATCAATAGAATTAGAAATGAAAAAGGAGAAGTAACAACTGACACTGCAGAAATACGAAGAATCATGAGAGATTGCTATAAACAGCTCTATGCCAATAAAATGGACAACCTGGAAGAAATGGACACATTCTTAGGAAAGCACAACCTTCCTAGACTGAACCAGGAAGAAATAGAAAATATAAACAGACCAATCACAAGTACTGAAATTGAGGCTGTGATTAAAAATCTTCCAACAAACAAAAGCCCAGGAGCAGATGGCTTCACAGGCGAATTCTATCAAACATTTAGAGAAGAGCTAACACCTATTCTTCTCAAACTCTTCCAAAATATAGCAGAGGGAGGAACACTCCCAAACTCATTGTACGAGACCACCATCACCCTGATACCAAAACCAAAGATGTCACAAAGAAAGAAAACTACAGGCCAATATCACTGATGAACATAGATGCAAAAAGGCTCAACAAAATACTAGCAAACAGAGTCCAACAGCACATTAAAAGTATCATACATTATGATCAAGTGGGATTTATCCCAGGAATGCAAGTATTCTTCAATATCCACAAATCAATGAATGTGATATACTGTATTAACAAATTGAAGGTTAAAAGGCATATGATCATCTCAATAGATGCAGAAAAAGCTTTCGACAAAATTCAACACCCATTTATGATAAAAGCCCTCCAGAAAGTAGGCATAGAGGGAACTTACCTCAACATAATAAAGGCCATATATGACACACCCACAACCAACATCATTCTCAATGATGAAAAAATGATCATAGTTTCCACTATGATCAGGAAGAAGACAAGGTTGCCCACTCTCACCGCTGTTATTCAACATAGTATTGGAAGTTTTAGCCACAGCAATCAGAGAAGAAAAAGAAATAAAAGGAATACAAATCGGAAAGGAGGAAGTAAAGCTGTCACTGTTTGCAGATGACATGATACTATACATAGAGAATCCGAAAGATGCTTCCAGAAAACTACTAGAGCTAATCAATGAATTTGGTAAAGTAGCAGGATACAAAAGTAATGCACAGAAGTCTCTTGCATTCCTATACACCAGTGATGAAAAATCTGAAAGAGAAATTAAGGAAACACTCCCATTTACCATTGCAACAAAAAGTATGAAATACCTAGGAATAAACCTACCTAAGAAGACAAAAGACATGTATGCAGAAAACTGTAAGACACTGATGAAAGAAATTAAAGATGATGCAAACAGATGGAGAGGAATAAACCTACCTAAGGAGAATAAACCTACCTAAGGAGACAAAAGAACTGTATGCAGAAAACTGTAAGACACTGATGAAAGAAATGAAAGATGATACAAACAGATGGAGAGATATACCATGTTCTTGGATTGGAAGAATCAACGTTGTGAAAATGACTATACCACCCAAAGCAATCTACAGATTCAAGGCAATCCCTATCAAGCTACCAATGGCATTTTTCACAGAACTAGAACAAAAATTTCACAATTTGTATGGAAACACAAAAGACGCTGAATAGCCAAATCAATCTTGAGAAAAAAAAACGGAGCTGGAGGAATCAGGCTCCCTGACTTCATTCAGACTATACTACAAAGCTACAGTAATCAAGACAGTATGATAATGGCACAAAAATGGAAATATAGATCAATGGAACAGGATAGAAAGCCCAGAGATAAACCCTCACACATATGGTCACCTTATTTTTGATAAAGGAGGCAGGAGTATACAATGGAGAAAAGACTCCCTCTTCAATAAGTCGTGCTGGGAAAACTGGACAGCTACATGTAAAAGAATGAAATTAGAGCACTTCTTAACACCATACACAAAAATAAACTATAAATGGATTAAAGACCTAAATGTAAGGCCAGACACTATAGAACTCTTAGAGGAAAACATAGGCAGAACACTCTATGACATAAATCACAGCAAGATCCTTTCTGACCCACCTCCTAGAGACATGGAAATAAAAACAAAAACAAACAAATGGGACCTAATGAAACTTAAAAACTTTTGCACAGCAAAGGAAACCATAAACAAGACCAAAAGACAACCCTCAGAATGGGAGAAAATATTTGCCAGTGAAGCAACTGACAAAGGATTAATCTCCAAAATTACAAGCAGCTCAAGCGGCTCAATATCAGAAAAACGAACAACCCAATCCAATATTGGGCAGAAGACCTAAATCAACATTTCTCCAAAGAAGATATACAGACAGCCAACAAACACATGAAGGAATGCTAAACATCACTAATCATTAGAGAAATGGAAATCAAAACTGCAATGAGGTATCGCCTGATACCAGTCAGAATGGCCATCATCAAAAAATCTACAAACAATAAATGCTGGAGAGGGTGTGGAGAAAAGGGAACTCTCTTGCACTGTTGGTGGGAATGTAAATTGATACAGCCACTGTGGAGAACAGTATGGAGTTTCCTTAGAAAACTAAAAATAGAACTACCATATGACCCAGCAATCCTACTCCTGGGCATATACCTTGAGAAAACCATAGTTCAAAAAGAGACATGTACCACAATGTTCATTGCAGCTCTATTTACAATGGCCAGGACATGGGAGCAACTTAAGTGTCCATTGACAGATGAATGGATAAAGAAGATGTGGCAGGCACACATATACAATGGAATATTACTCGGCCATAAAAAGAAACGAAATTAGGTTATTTGTAGTGAGGTGGATGGACCTAGAATCTGTCATACAGAATGAAGTAAGTCAGAAAGAGAAAAAGAAATACCATATGCTAACACATATACATGGAATCTAAAAAAAAAAAAAAGTTATTAGGTTCAGCCGATGTAGAGAATGGACTTGAGAACAGGGGGAGGGGGAAGGGTAAGCTGGGACGAGGTGAGAGAGTGGCATGGACATATATACACTACCAAATGTAAAACAGATAGCTAGTGGGAAGCAGCCGCATAGCACAGGGGGATCAGCTCAGTGCTTTGTGACCACCTAGAGGGGTGGGATAGGGAGGGTGGGCGGGAGACGCAAGAGGGAGGAGATGTGGGGATATATATATATGTATAACTGATTCACTTTGTTATACAGCAGAAACTAACATACCATTGTAAAGCAATTATACTCCAATAAAGATGTTAAAAAAAAAAAGATAGGTGGGTCAGCTTAGAGAATCCTCCCTTTGATTGGTCACCTCACACGGTCGCTTGGTGTACACACTGCATGATCCCAGTGGGTGCCGTTTACACAGAAGGCAGTGGGAATTGGGTCTTCTGGGGCTGTGCCCCACAGAAGCTGGGCTCTCCCAGAGGTAGGCTTGGAGGTTAAAGTGCAAATGTGTATTTGGGAAGTACAGAGAATACCAGTAGGGAATTAGGGGATGATACAGAGAAGGGAAGGGACTTCCCTGCGGTGCAGTTGTTGGGAGCCCGCCTGCCAATGCAGGGGACATGGGTTCAAGACCTGGTCCAGGAAGATCCCGCCTGCCATGAAGCAGCTAAGCCTGTGCACCACAACTACTGAGTCTGTGCTCTAGAGCCCATGAGCCACAACTACTGAGCCCACGTGCCACAGCTACTGAAGCCTGCACGCCTAGAGCCCATGCTCTGCAACAGGACAGGCCCCCGCAACGAGAAACCTGCGCACTGCAGCGGCCCCCACTCGCTGCAACTAGAAAAAGCCTGCGTGTAGCTACGAAGACCCAACGCGGCCAAAAATGGATAAATGTATTAATTTATAAAAAAAGAAGACTACAGAGAAGGGAAGGCAATAATACAGGGTGTGCTACCATGCCAGCTACCACAGTGGACAACTGGAGCTTCATCCTGTGGGGAAATCTGGGAAATGGTGGAAATACACGCCTCAGAATGAGCCCATCTGGGGGCCAGGGAGTTGTGGGGTTTATATAACAACTGCCTATAGTCATTGGTTGAAGGTATTAATTCCCTGGCCCTCTGGTCTGCTGCATGTGGGCAGGGAAGATTTCTGGTGAAAAGATCCCTGAGGTGAGAGATACAGGTAATAGCATCTGGATGTCACTTGAGTGCAAACATCCATGGGGATGGAAGGGGCGTATACAGCATTTCTACCAGCAGCCTTGCATTCTGGGTCTGGAAGTGACACAACAAGCAACTCTCTTTTCTATCCATTGATAAATGAGGATGAAACTCTTAATCTGATGTCGATGAAACAGTATGAGCAGAGTGATTAAGTGCTGTTGGGAGTTTAACAGTTCCTGGGTTTTAATCCCATCTTTGCCCCTTATATAGTTTACCTGTGTAATTTTGTCAATTTCTATAACTTCTCTATGCTTCAGTCTCCTCAGTTACAGAACTGGTACAATAAAGTGGTTGTGAGGATTAAATTAGGTGATATAAATAAAACACTTAAACATATCAGGTTGTTAGCGTCAGAGACGAATAAGTGAGTCTCCTCTCATATAATTTAAATTTTAATGGGGAAAATACTTGAGCAATCATATTATCTTAATATAACATGATAAAATTTAGGATAGTGGCAGGCACAAAGTATTTTGAAAGCAGTTAGCACACCCTGAGGAATCAAAATTACTTCCCGAGAGAAGTGATGACTAAACTCCTAGACAAGAGGGACTGGATGAAGAGAGAGACGTGTTACGTGAAGGGAATCGTTTGTTCCATGGAAAGGAATGTGTACCCCACTCACCTTTTTCTCATTTGAGTTGTGTGGGATGCAGAGCCTGAGGAGTGAGCTTAGGCCATTCCTTAAAAGCATTAGCACCTAACAACCTGTGTGAATGCAGGCAAGTCCCTCATCCTCTCCAAGCCCTCGGCTCTCCATCAGACCATGAGGGACCCTGCATAGTGATAAGGGCTCTGGCTCTGGCCAGGCAGGCACCTTGAGAAGCTCTGGTTTTGTGGGTGGCTGTATGGCTGCTGCATCCCACGATTTAGAGGGTTTGTGCTGGGAGTGCCTGCTCCCTCCCATGCTTCCCATATGGAGTTCTCAGCTCTTTGCCAAATTTCTCCCAGCTCCTTGGTGCAGAGGCTGCCACAGCCTGGTCCCAGATGGGCTGTGCTTTAGAATTTGGCTTTTTGGGGTACATTCTCCAGTTCGGGCCTGTGATGTGTTCTTGCTTATGTGGTTTCCATTGGTGCCTGCTGGGATTTGGCTGGCAAACCCCCAGCCCAGACTCAGGATAGAAGACAATGGGAGCCCCTCACAGGACTGCCCCAAAGTGTGGAAGGACCATGCTGTCTGTGTCTTGGGTCTCAGATGAGGTCTTTAATGCATGATTTGGTATCAGAACTAGGCTTCTGGTATTTGAGAGGTAGCACAGCTTTCAAAACATCACATCAGAGGATGTAACGTTCAACTCTGTGACCTCCCTTTCCACTGTGAAGGTTAGTACTTAAGAGGTTGGATAATTTAGTTTAGAGGGAGGATGTTAATATAGTTGCTTCTCTACCCAAGAGGACTAAGATAGCAAAATGAGTTTCAATGCAACTTAGCTGGTCAAATGATTGTGTTAAGACCCACGGAAGTCACCTGGCTTTTCCACCTCAGCTGACCATTTGTAAGGAAGCTACCTGCTCTCATCAGATCGTTTCTGTCTCTAATCACCTATGTCCATCATATTGTAGAGAAGCAAACTACTTATCAGTTAGGACTTAGTTCTCAGTTAAAGTTAGGTTCAGTTAAAGTAGTAGTAAAATCAAAACAGCAATAGCTTAAACAAGGCAGGAATTTGCTCTTTTATCTCACTCTCATATTTCTTTCTCATATTAATGTCAGGATGTAGGCTGGCCAGGGTAGCATGGCTGCTTTATGCCACAAAGTCTGTAGGCACCCAGGCTTCTTCTGTCTGGCTCTGCCATGCAGGACCTCCACAGCCAGGGTTATCTCATCGTCCAAGATAACTGCTCCTGTTCCTGCCATCATGTTCACAATCCAGTGAGTAGGACGAAGCAAAGTATAAAAGACTGTGTGATACCTCTCACAGGTCCCTTCCTGGAAGTTGCATATGCCTTTTTCCCTTAAATACCATTGGACAGAAATCAATGGTTTGGTCCTGCCTAGCTGCAAGGAAGTCTGGGAAATGTAGTCTTTTTTTCCTGGATGGCCACATGCCTAGCTGGAATTTGGGGGTTCTGTTACTCAATGAGGAAAGAGGGAGACTATATTAGGGGACAACTGGCAGTTTCTGTCATTAACCGGATTGGACTCTTTACAGTGGTTTGTCATCTTGGGCACAGAACTGCAATTTTTTGAGCCTCAGTTTTCTTATCTGGAAAATCACTATAATAATATTTACCTCATTGAGTTTTTGCAAGGGTAACACAAAATTAAATAATGTAATGTTTGTCAGAATGCTCTGTCAACCAGAAAACACCATACAAGACATTATTAGGCAATAATTTGTTTTTTAATTAAAAAAATAAATTTCTCTCATTATGAAAATGGACAAAAGGAGGAGCACAGTAAACACATTTTGAATCAAATAGAAATTACTTTGGAGACAGAGGCTGATCTAGGGGAAAATGTGGAGTTTCATCTTGTGAAATCAGGCAGAAACTCTCAAAGGCAAATATTCAAATGTGAGTTTTCAATTGCACATGGAAAGATGATGTATTCCACTCATAAGGAGTTTCCTTTGGTATTTCAGCATCATTAGCCTCAGCTCAAATCTGTAACAGGAGAGGCACTCATAACAACAAGTAGTAACAAAACCTTCAAAGAGTTTTTACAACAGAAAGGCTTTATTTGAATTAGGGGAGAGGGTCTTAAAAAAAGCGCAAATCCATTTGCCTATTTTGCCTAATAAGGTAATACTTTATAGCACATGATGCAGTGCTCTGGGAAAAGAATCAGCATTTTTTTCTCTTTATTTTAATGGGACCTGATGTAATAGGAATGGACTGCAGTTAATATTGCATATAATTATTTATGAGACTTGTAAACACCTCTTATTGCCAAGGCTCCTGGGCATATGGACAAAGTTGGAATGTTAGGTAGTAAATAGAAGCTGACTCAGCAAACACAGCTGCAAGGTCATTCTGTTAGTGGGCTCAATGGAAACACTGGCTCTTCTTGAGGACAGAAGTAGACAGACTCTCTGGGGAGAAAAATGACCAGGTTAGAGGCAATGGCCTCTTCTTTGGCCTGTGTTACTGTTGGGAACCACACTTTGCTGGAGGGAGGAGGTCTCCACAGTTCTTTGTGCCCATAGTGTATGGGCCTTTGCCATACTGGTCACTGAAATCACAGTGCAGCTCACAGAGGGGCTGATTCCATGACCCATGGACCCAGGGAATCACTTGAAGTACAGTTTTCTTGTTTTACGCGGAAGGAGCTGGAGGTGGGGAGAGTAAACTGTCCTCTGATTTTCTTGTCATATAGAAATAGCCACAGTAACACAGTGCTTAAAATAAACCTCGAATCAGGCATATTTGGACACAAATCCAGATTCTGCCAACTAATATCTAGATGTTTTGGAGTAAATTACCTGTATTTCTGAATTCTGCCAGGTTATTTTGAGGATGAAAACAAGATGTAGTAGACACTCAATAAATGCATCTGAGAGCTAGCTAAGGGATATCATAAAGAAGAAGGTCAAATACAGTTGACTTGTAGTTCCTTCTCTGCCCAGTGAAGCAAATGGGGCCTTATACTAAGCATGGTCACGTCCTCAGAGTTTGAGTTTTGAAGGCACCGTTATTTGTCCAGAGCATTCTAACTCAGAGAAAGAGGTAGGTTTATAAACCAAAGCATTATTTATGGGAAAAAAGTCTTCCTGACCTAATTTCTTTACTTTCCTTCATCGATTTCACCTTCAGGTTTGGATGTTTCAGACAGTAGCCTTCAGTGCAACTTTGATGCAACTTTCTCATGATACACAAAACTTAAAACTAATGCTTCACGTTTCTGAGACCGTTAAGAACACAGTTTTATTGGTCTCAATGATACACTGAAAGAATTACAAAATAAACATTTGTAGAGACCTCTGTAGTTTATAAAGTATTTTCATTTGCCAACACCCTGTATAATAGGTCAGGGAGATACTATTCTTTTTCTCAGATAAGAAAATGGAAGCTCAGAGGTTGAGGAACCTGTCTTGGGTCACCTAAATGGAATGGCCGTGCTGTGGTCGTTTAGGTTTAGGTTTCCTGTGCCTCAAGTTCATGCTGATAGCCTATTGTACTCAAGTCTGTGAAAGCCCCATTTCAATAGATCCAGGAGGATATTTGAGTCATTTCCCATAAAGATCAACCTTTACCTTTGGAATTGCTTGGGCCAACTTTTGTTTCATATGCATGTGTTGCTTATCACAATGTCTTGTGTTTCTGTTGCTCATTTCTCTGAGAAAATCCAGGCACATTCCAGACACTCAAGTCTAATCAGCTCCGATAGCAGGGAAGCAGGATTGGACAACCATGGGGGTTATTTGGCGCGTTCCCAGAGGCTGTGGGGTAACCTGTTCATTTCTGGCATTCCTGGAACAAGAATGAGCCCCAGTCACCTGCCATCTTAGGTGTTCTAGGTACTTGGCTCGTTGCCCCCTCTCCTTAGAATCATGCTCACATGCCCCTGCCGACCTCTTGGCTGTCCTCCCTTCTGTGCCTAACTTCTCAAAAAAGTAGTACACACCTGCAAATTCTAATTCCTCTGCTCTTATCTTCAACCTGTCGACCTGGCATTAGCTTTTTTTTTTTTTTTTCCCTGGCATTAGCTTTGATCTTTCCTCTAACTTATTTTCTCCAAAGGTCACCTCCAATATGAAGATCTTTATATGTTTTCTCAGGTTGCTTTCTCCTTCACTTAAACTTGGCTTCATTCCTCTTCTTGAAACTCTCTCTCTCTCTTAAATCTGCTCTGGTTCTCTTTCTAGCTCTCCAGATACCATTTTCTCTCCTCTCCTCTTCTCCCTTTCCTTCCCTTTCTTTTCTTCCTTCCTTTTCTTTCTTTCTTTCTTTCTTTCTTCCTTCCTTCCTTCCTTCCTTCCTTCCTTTTCTTTCTTCCTTCCTCCTTCCTTTTCTTTCTTTCTTTCTTTCTTTCTTTCTTTCTTTCTTTCTTTCTTTCTTTCTTTCTTTCTTTCTTTCTTTCTTTCTTTCTTTCTCCCTCCCTCCCTCCTTCCCTCCCTCCCTCCTTCCCTCCCTCCTTCCCTCCCTCCCTTCCTTCTTTCCTTCTTTCCTTCCTCCCTTCCTCCCTCCCTCCCTTCCTTCCTTCCTCCCTCCCTCCCTTCCCCCTCCAGCATCATTTTCTTCTTACATTCTACAACAGTGTGTTTAACCCATAGTCCTCTAAGCTTTATTCACATTTCCCTCTTACATACAGTTGCTTCTGTGATTTCATCTCTGACCCCAATTTTGAATGACTCCCAAATCCAAGGCTCAAGCTACGTGTTCTTTCCTTGGCTTCCGCCTCTAATCTCCCGATGCCTGTGGCACAGCTTTACCTACGCCTCCAGCCACCACCTTTAACTTGCATCTAAACACTGACTCTTCCTGATCGCTCCCAGGCGTCTTCATTTCTGTTGGTGGTGTCATTCCTCAATTCACCAGAAGCCGATGTTTTGTATTATTTTGGGCTATTCCTTTTTCTTCCTCCAAATGCGACATCAAAACTCTTTCTTCCTAACACCTCTCAAACCCACATCCCACTCTTCTGTTCCCAATGCCATTGTCATGGTTCAGACTGCCTCTATTGCAATGAATAATCTGTCTTTCTTTGGTTTCTACAAACGGCTGTACCATCCTACATGTTGTTGCCCCTGACTAGTTCTCTTTTATTTTCATTTGATATTATTTATCTCTATGCTTTGAGCTGCCACTTCCCTACCATATATTGTTCTATGCACTTCTTCATCCAATTTTAAAAATGAAAGAGTTATAATATAACTCAAACAGAAACCAGTTTGCTCTCTCAAGGAAGCCATAGACTCCCATAAATTTTAACGGGGTCTTCGCTTCCTGATGCCCTCCCCTATTTGGGTTGAATGCAGGTGGTAAGGAAAACGAAATCATCTGTTAGTCTTCTCTTCCTGTGTTGTGGTTTCTCTGGGCTGATTCCCTGGTTGGAAGAACTGGCTCCCACAGTGAGGTTTGATGTGCTGTCTCCGGGCTGTGGTTGTTCCGTATTAGACTTGAATGTATGCACTGCTTAGCCTCCCAGACATGGTTTGCAAAATTCTTTATTGTTTTTCCCTCTGGGGAGCGATAAGGTATAATGTTCCTTATTGATTTTGGAACTGTTTCTACAATACAAGCAAACACTTATCTGAAAAACCTTGTACTAATCACAGAAAAATGTGACCATGTGGGTCCTGGAGTGTAAGAATTTCCATAGCTATAGGTCTGTGGAGAGTTTTCTTCTTATTATTCAGGGTTCTGTTAAAAATAGTTCTCTCAATGGAAAATGAACAATGCAGAAACAGGATATTGGAACTCTTTCTGCATTAGTTCTCGTGGTAGCTTAAGATTAGAAAAACCCTTGCCTGCTATATCTCCCTGTAGGTGACTCAGACCCTAGATTTCCTTGGTTGCTGAGTGTTGAAACGTAATGGAACTTCTAGCCCCATAACCTTAAGACGACTCTGAGGGACTTCCCTGGCTGCCCAGTGGTTAGGACTCTGCGCTTCCATTGTATGGGGAACGGGTTTGATCTCTGGTCAGGAAACGAAGATCCCGCAGGCAAAAAAAACAAATAAATAAAATAAAAAACAGAAGAGTACTCTGAATACCAGAGGGGACATTATTTCTGGCTGCAGGGCACAAAGATTGTTGGTGACAGCCTGGACAGATGCCCTCCCCCACCCACCTGCCCACCTTCCCCACATTGTGTCCTGCCCTTGGTTCTAGTGTTTGCCTCCTGCTTGAGTGAAGAGATTTACGTGAAATCCAGTGGGCCTACCCTCAGACTTGCAGGGCCCAGGACGAGAGTACAAATAGAAGCCCATATATCTTACGTCTAAATAGTGAAAGTTATAAGTCAAGCTACAAAATGTTAAATAAAATATGTTCTATCTTTCTATCTTGACAAACATATCTTAATAATGAACTGCAAGGCCAGGTTTAAATTTCGACTTTTCAAAATCTTCAAAGTCTGGTTCCCAGACATCACCCATCCTTTTCCCTTCCCGGCATCAACTCCAACGAGCACCAGGAGGGGCCTGGCATGCCCACATCTGAGTTCTTTCCGCTCTCCCCTTCAGTTAGCTGCCCCTGGGGCTTATGTGGCATTTGCCAACTATGCAGCCCATTCTCGGTAAAACAGACCTGGGAGGAGACCCTCGCAGGCCCAGCAAGCAGGCTTGGGGATGTTTGGGCAAGAAGTTCCAGGATCCTCAGCGCACAGAGATTGGTCTAGAAGCGGGATGTGAGTGCCCCTTGGCCACGAAGACTCCTTATCCCGTGGAAACTGGTTATAGCCACAGTGGGTGTCCAAGGCAGGACTCCGCTTGCTTGGGTCTAGGAGAAGCACTGAAATGTGTCAAAAATCTGGGAAACAACATTTGGAGGCTCTTTCACTCTGACTTCATGTCATCTGTTAGGGGTGGCTCCCACCTGGTATAGAGAGCACATGAACCCCTCGGACAAGCCTTCAACTATATTATTGGCCTGAAATACCCCCATCCTGTATTTCCTTTGTTAAGTTTTGCCCTCCAGCATCACTGCTAGGCGTCCATGTAACCCTGGTACAATTTCAGCCTTTGAGAATCAACTGTCTGTTATGGTTCAGTGCCAGTTCCAGGGGATGCCGTGCAGTAGAAAGGTAGAGTCCTAGGCTTCCTTTCAATTCTCTCTCTTGCTTCCCAGATGTCCCCCACACGCCCACCCCTTCCTGCGCCGACTGTCAGATGCCTCTTCTCTCATCTCTTTTGTCTCCTTCACCCTGCCCCCTTCCTCATGCTTTCAGTACTTTGAAAATACCACCCCCTTCCCAGCCTTTTCTTTTTACCTCTTTCTTCAGTCATCAAAACTCTCTTTCCTTCAGAAAAGCTGTGTTAAGTGTATGAAAAATTTTCAGATTAATCCGAAAGAAAAACTGGAAAGGTGAAGAAGTTCACCTTTAAGCACCAGGCTGCCTTTGTCCACCTTTGTGTTGTCCCCATTCTCCCTTCTCAAAATCAGCTCTCAGGAAAGAATCCTAATAGATCATATGCGCATCTCTGATGTGGAAGACAAGACCTGAATTCTTCCAAAGTACGTGCCTGCCGTGCCGCTGCTGTGGGGCTGGGGAGTAGTATTTTAGGGCACTTGAAAAGGCTTTTGTCTTGAGGTGCTGGATGCCTGCAAAGCATGAGGGTCCCACCTTCAGGAGTGAGTCTACATGTCCTGAGGGACACTTTGTAGGAAGACTGTAATGGCAACCGTTTATGCCCAGTTTGTGCAAATTGGGATTGTCTTCCATTTAGGCAGGGAAGCGAAATGCATGGAAGCTTCTATTGCGACTGAGCACAAAGTGTTGAAGAGCCTGTTCCCAACGGTTTAGACAGGGCTACTCCCTGCCTTGCGTCGCACCTCCTCCCTCTTCCAGCACTCTGACTTCAGGAGTGGACGCAGCGTGCGCATGCAGTCACAGGTTCTGAGGTGGTGCGTCTGTGTTCTCTGCCGTACCTCCTTTCAGAACGGATCAAAAGGATAGAAAACATAAAGATTATCTTGTCTTTCTGATATAAACAATCTGTGGCTGCAGGAAAGGGGGCTGGAACTTGCGGCCTAGGTATTAATCACATTGATGGTTTGCTTGCCGCACAAACGCCATTTTAGGCCTGCGGAGAGAGAGGCCAGGAAGTGCTCTTCAAGTATGGATACATCAGTAACTGGGACACGTGTGTGTGTGTGTGTGTGTGTGTGTGTGTGTGTGTGTGTGTTCATGAATGTTACCAACTGAAGTGGTATGCAGCTCTATTTCTGTAGTTCTTACAGTGTAGTTGAAGTTACTCCTTCACATTCTCCAGGGAAGAAATTGAGAGATAATTTTAAGTATTGATACAACAGAAGTCTGGAAGATGTGCTCCGTGTTTGAACTTTGGCAAAATGTTTTTCCTTGGAGGAAACTTTGAAGGCTGAATGGTTGTGGATAGAGTTCAAGTTTTGAAGTTAGATCTGGTTTAAGTATTTCCCTGTGTGTGGGGCTGGCTTGCTTATTCTCTCTGATCCCATTTATTTATCTGTAAATGTAATGATAACTTTCAAATCTTTCTGGGTTACTATGAGGATTAAATGAAAAGAATTTATGTGAATTGTACGGCAGGGAGTTGATACTCAATAAAATTTAGAGCCCTTCTATGGCCAGAGACTGCTTTTGCCCAACCAATTTTCATATCCCTGTTTTGTTTAGCACCAGAACCCTGATTGCATTCAGATGGCAGTGTGCTCCGTAATGAGGCCATATTTCCCAGCTTCTTTGGCTGCTAGATATGGTCACGTGACTAAGTTCCAACTAATGAAGTGTAAGAAGTTGTTGGCTGGGAATTCTGGGAAAGTGCCTTAAAAGGGAGACAATCAACTAATGCAGGCTTTAAAAAATCTTTAACTCCCCAATTCCCCTGGAAAGTAGACATGATGGCTGGAGTTGCAGCAGCCATCATGGATCATGAGGCAACCTTGAGGGTGGTACAAAGAACTGTAGAGAAAGAGAGGTATCTGGATCCCTAATGATAGTGTTGAGCTATAGTACCAGCTGAGGACTGCCTACATCCACCTCTTTTTTTTTTTTTTTTAATTCGTGAGCTAAAGAAATTTTTATCTTGTTGAAGCATCTGTTATTTTATTTATTTATTTTTTTGCGGTACGCGGGCCTCTCACTGTTGTGGCCTCTCCCGTTGGGGAGCACAGGCACCAGACGCGCAGGCTCAGCGGCCATGGCTCACGGGCCCAGCTGCTCCGCGTCATGTGGGATCCTCCCGGACCGGGGCACGAACTCGTGTCCCCTGCATTGGCAGGTGGACTCTCAAACACTGTGCCAGCAGGGAAGCCCGCATCTGTTATTTTTGGCCTCTCTCATTAAGCAGTGGAGTGCAATTCCTAAAACACCTTTCCTTTATGCCCATATGCTCTTATTTAATCCTCACATTTATCCTGAGAGTTAGTATAGTTCTTCCTATTTTACAGACAAAGATACTTAAGTAGAGGGAGTTAAATATTTTGTCACACATCACGTGGCTATTTTGTGCCACTGCTGATTTCTGACTCTATTTATTGTACTTTCTACTATGAAGGGTAATCTTGGGTTTTCTCCAGATCCTTCTCTTCTAGGTCTTCTTGGCTGTATGGCATAATGGCTAAGAGTTCAGACTCAGGAGCTAGATTGCCTAAATTTGAATCCTGGTTCTGCCATTTATAGCTGGGAGATTTACATGCAAGTTGCTTGATCTCTCTGTGCCCCAAATTCTTTTCTGTAAAATGGGGATAACCGTAACCTCACAGGGTAGGTATCAGGATCAAAATGAGTTAACGTATGTAAAATGCTTAGAACAGTGCCTGGCATATAGAAAGAACTATGAAGTGTTAGCTATAATCATTCCTTTTTTTCTACAGCAGGCAGACGAATTCACTCACTGGACGCAAAGCCTCTGTTAGGACCATAGCTGATGTTTGAATGCTTTACCATTATTTCTCTCCCTGTTACAGGCTGTGGGTATCCTTAGCTAGTCCTGAGACCTTCCTGAGAGCACATGGGTGCAAGTGGAGGCTCCATGTAATGGCGCCACTGATGGCCTGGGGGGCCCGGGAATCCCTGGGGGTATGACGTGATGTCTGTTACGCAGGGCATGGGAAGAGGGGCTGGTAGGACTCTGGGTGGAGAGTACCAGCGCATGGGAGACTAAAAGCCAAGTAGAGAGTAGAGGCTCAAAAAATTATGTTGATATCTTGGGGAAGAAAAAGATGTTCTTGGCTAGAGGCAGCAGAGGGGAAAAAAAAGAGGATTAGAAAGAGCAGGAAAATCCTCCAGCCTGGTGATCATCCAGATGCTAAGTCCTTGGGGTTTCAGGTTATACCAGCCTGACATGTAAAGTGGGAAGGAGTAAGTGAACAATGGTTTCTTGTGGGTGCATTATCTAAATCTAAATATATATATATATATATATATATATTTGTCATCTGACAGTGAAGACCGTGATGAAGCTTCAGAGGAAGTGGCAGAGCAGAGCAGAGAAGGCGGTTAGAGGACGAGCCACTACTCAGCGCTTGCTCCCCTGTGAGCCCTCAGGGAGGACTCGGCCAGTCCCTCCCATGCAGCCCTGCCCCAGGTCCACCTCCTCCTGAGATGTTAAAACTCGGTAAGATTTCTAGATGTCTGTTACTCTCCTTTGTGATTGTTATGGAGGCCCTCTGTCAGTTTCCTCCTAGAATTTGCTATAAAACTCTTAAGTGAAAGCAGACCTCTGCACTTGTCAGCATGGTCAGTCAGGAAAAGATGGCGAAGACTCTCGCGGTCCGCAGGCCGAGGGGAGCACGGAGAGTGATGGTGACGGGGACCAGGCCTGGCCCTGGGGTTTGCCTAGAGGGGAGCGGGGCCAGGTGCAGGCGTGATCCTGGGGCCTGAGAGCAGAAAGGCTGGTGAGGGTCTCCTCCACTCCCCCTGCCTTGTTTGCCGAGCCACATGGGCAAATTTTGTATCTCTTCTACCACGGTTTTAAGTTCCACTGAAGTTCATTGTCTGCCGTAAAGGGGACACCTCTGTTTTCAGTGGGCTCTGTGCGGCCACTTGGTGGGCAGGAATAAACTTAGTATACTTGGCCACTGCGTGTTAAACCCCTTGTTTTTGTGTTTGAAAGGCTCAGTGCTTTCCTTTTCCCTGCCCCCAGCCTCCAAGTCACATGATGGTGTCGTGTGTCTTACACAGCCCCTCTTGCTCTCAGAGGGAGCACGTTAGGCATGAGTCAGCCCGGATGGGACTGGAGGTGGGGCTGCCTGGAAGCGTTTCTTACCAGCTCCTGGGCGCTGCCCCAGGTCCTACTGGTGGAGGTGGCCCAAGGCAGGTGGGGAGTCCCTGTCCACAGGAAGCAGTGAAGGAAGACTTTGGGAACCACAAGGAATGGGGCATCGGTTGCCAAGAAGATTCAGATCCCCCGGTGCTTGGCATTGCCCTTCCCTTCCCCCAACATCTTGGGGAGTTGCAGTTTGCCTCAGTTCAAAGCTGGTTTAAAGTATCGTAGGACAACCCCCCCTTGTTTATCCCATCTAAGTGGCTCCTGGATCCATTGGAAAAGAACTCTCCAAGGATGTCTTTATTAGTCATATAAATAACTTTGTGGTGTTGTGTGTGTCTGTGCGTACAGAACTTGTCTAAAAGATCTTTCAACCCCTAGGATATCGCCAGGGAATTTCTTAGATAACCACACAGGCGTTTGGGAGAGACGCTCTGGAGACTTAGTGTCCTCGGGGCCCAGAGCAGCTCAGTGGCAGCCTCTTCTGTGATACGAAGGGGGTGGGGGGGAAGGACACGAATCTGAATCCGCAGATGGACCCCCTGTTCCCCCCACCTCCCCGCATTGCTCAGATCTCCTTTCTGAGGCAGCCACGGCAAGTCACTGTGCAGGAGCCACTGTGCTTAATATCTGTTTTAACTCCTTTTGGTTGGGAAGCTATGGGTTGGTTGAAGTTGTCTACCGTTGTGTAATGAACCCCCTAAACAGAGCAGCTTAAAAGAACAATCATCACTGAGTTTGCTCATGAACTTGCGGCTCGGCCGGGGCTTGGCAGGGGCAGCTCGTCTTGCCGCACACACTGTCATTCGGGGGCATTTGAAAGCTGGAGTTGACCTGCTGGCTGGGGGCTGGAGCTATCTGAAGGCTCACTCACATGGCTGGCATTTAACCCTGCCTGTGGCTGGGACGTTAAGTTGGAGTGATCAGCCGACACCTGCGCGTGGCCTTTCCATGCGGCTGCTGCCTTTCTCACAGCGTGGCGGCTGGGTTCCAAGAGCGAGCGTTCCAAGAGCGAGGCAGAAAACGCACGGCATCTCTATGACCTGGCCTCAGATGTCAGTTACCACCATACTCTTTTGGTAGAGGTAATCCTTATTCAATTCCTGGAAACGTTCTTCTTTGACATTCTTTTAATAGTATGACTTCTAATTTACTTGTGCTGGTCTCTTGTGAAAGAGAACTAATCATCCTTGTATTGGGGTGCTTTTGTCACCCATACAAATTCTTTCCCCTTTCAGTGTTTTTCTTTTTGTCATTATGCTCTGCATCTGGGAAAAATTCTTGTTTATCTTCTACATATGATTTAATTTTCTGCATTCTCAATGCTGCTCTTTTATAAAAAAGATTGATTTAAATTCTGTTGTAGTATTTTTATACTCAGAAAGGAGTTAAAAGGTATATTTTTATACCTTTTAACTCTGCAGACTTCTTTTTAACTTTTTTTATGTCTAGTCCTTTCATCCTTTTATTTCTTAAAATTAAGAGTTTGTGTTAATTTTATTAACAAAGAAAGCAACAGCTGTCTGCATTTTTTTTTAAACAGTAAATCTTTCTATTTAAAGATTTGCTACCACATTGCTTTCTTCTACCTCTTTTGTGCTATGTCTACCTTTCTTTTATGCTGCGGAATACTTTCATGGTCCCTATGTTTTTTGTTTTGTTTTTTGTTTACTCATCCTTGAATGAGAAGAGGACTATTCCAGTGTAGTAGTTACTCTGAAAAGGATGGCTATGTTTGTTTGGGTCCTGTCACATCCTCCTGGATGCAGTTAGATTCATCCTGCCAATATGTTCAGCTCAGGCTGGTGCTTTTAGATGATGTTTGTAGTGATCTAGTGGACTGGGGAGATGCTGGAGGGACCTGACACCTGAAGCACCACAGTGAGGAAAATTCATCTCTGTGAATTTTATTTTCTGTGCTGCGGAAGTTGCTACACCCATTGCCAGGTTTCTGCAACCAGACTTCACTTATGGGCATGAGTTGGCACCCGTGGGTATCACCTCTGTTCTGGAGCAACTGGCCAGTAAGTTGAAGAAGGTGCTGATGAAAGGAGGATGGAGAGACCGAGTCCACGGATCAAGAGGATCCCCATGCAGAGAACTCTCTTGTTTCCGCTGGCAGGCTTTTGGTTTGGTGTGTCTTTGTTTGCTCTTGGGCCTCACGGCTTAGCTAACTGGAATGCTGCCCATGAGCTGGGACAGTATGGACACTGAGTGGAGGCAGGTCTTCCTGATTGCCCCTCAGCCTGCCCTACTTCCAGCTCTCAACCCTCCACATGAGGGACTATAGAGTATCCTGACAGGTTTTCCTTTGCTTACACGAAGAGTCCCATCACTTCCTAGGGAAGGAAAATTGGGATTCAGGAGTCAGTGTTTTCCCTCAGTCTGGATCCATCTACCCTTTAGCAGAAACTTCTTGACTTCTGTGTATATAAATGATGCCCTTCTCTTCTCTGAAGCACAAGGCTTTCCCCCTGCTCCACCTCCAGGTTTATACCTTCATGATAAGTTTGGCTCACTTCAGGGTAGAAGGATGTTGGGACTCCAACACTCACTTCACCATCTTTCCCCCACTCCTGGTTTGATAATTTAGGTATATCAACCTCAGGACTATTGACATTTTGGGCCCAGTGAGTCTTTGTTGAGGGGCTGTCTGTGTATTATCTCCTGTTCAGCCGTGTCCGCACCCACTAGATATCAGTAGCATGCTGTCCATCCACATGCCCCCTCCTCCCCATTATGGCAACCAAGATTCTCACCCCTCTGCTAACCCTAGCTGAGAATCATTGCTTTAGAGCTTCTGTAACATGCCATTATTCCCGCTATTCCCAAGCCAACTACAGACCCCAGAGCTGTAAGGCAACTCAAGAGATCACCTGATCCAGGCCCCTTCTATCAGGCAAGGAAGCTGTTGCCCTTTGCACTCAGTAAATGAGGTAAGATGATGAAGGTGTGGAGCAAGAAGCAACTGAGACTTGCCCGAGGTCGCCCCTCCACATTTATTCATGAGAGCTGGACCCAGGTTTCTTGCCTTCTGGAACTTTCCCTATATACTTGTTAGTCCCAGCTCATTAGTAGATAAAGTCTTCACACAAGTGAAGATTTCACACAATGAAACTTCACAAAAGTGTGTAGGATTTCTCTAATCCTGCTTATTTGAGAGAGAAGGAAACACTGAGAACAACTTAATTGACTTCTAAGGTATACATGTGGGCATTTTTGCCCTTGGATCTCATGTTGCCTGAAAGCTATCAGTTCCTCGTTCATTCAGCTCTGTGGCAGGTGGTGCAGGTGAATGATGGGGAGAGATGGACATGGACATTAGAGCTTACCAGCCTGACTCTCAACTGGTTCTCATCAATGTCAAGGAAGAGCTGGTTCTGAAAAAATGGGAGGTAGAGGGAATGTTGCTTAATTTAAATCCAGGGTGTTTGAGAGAGAGGCCGCAGCTCCCAGACAAGAAAATCGTGGCTGGCTTGTTGAGTAGGGAGTGAGCAAAAAATTGTACCGGGCAGACGTAAAAATAGTGCAGGGGAGATAGCGTAATTCTGTGTGACCGCTGAAATGCTAGCTGTTTGGGAACTGAGCAGGTATCACCCTGAGTGTTCGAGTTCTAAGGGGATCGTTAAAGCCCTCATTAAGCTGTGGAGCCAGGGCATCCCTCAAGGAGATGTACTCCCTCAAAACAAGAAGCAGCTCTGCAGTGTCAGCACCTGTATCTCCTCCTGCACCTTCCTTCTCCAGGGAAGAAGAAAGGGTTTATCATGCATGTTTGGAATGTACTAATGCGTGAGCAGAGCAATAAACAAATTCTTCCCTTATTTCTTCTGCTGATCTCATTTCTCAGCAATCTCTGGCAGAATGGTTCCCACTTCATGGGTGAGAAGGAAAAGCAGTCTCCAATAGGTTTTTGGGCCTCCGAGATAGAAGGACACTTAGCCAGAGCTGGTGCCCCTTGGAGTTTCCACCCCCACCGGCATCCCCAGCAGCAGCAGCAGCAGGCGTGGGCAGTAAGATTGATTCCCTTCTGTGGGTAAGGATCCTTGGAACCTGAGCTGCTAGAAGACATAATTCCTGGCTCAGGGGCTTTCAGTCAGATGAGAAAGGTAAGAATAGATGAGAAAGCCAAAACAAAACCCGGCACAACTGCAACCCCAGATCTCGAGATTGTCTATGCTAAATTCCTGTGGAATGGTCCAGGCAGCAGATGTGGCTGCAGACCAAGGCGCTTGGGGAAGGTATCCGGGTGTGGGCTCCTGTGTGTCAGCCTCGGAAGAAAAGGTGGTGCAAACGTCCCATGTGATCACTACAAAATCCTTCAAGGAGGATGTTATTAGTATCCTCATTTTATGGATAAGGAAGCAGAGACTCAAAAAAAGAGAATGAGGTGAACAACCTGTGTATCCTACTGAGTGGCTGGCACTGTACTCAGAATTTATAACAGGGCTTTAATTCCCACAACAATCCTGCCATGTATTATAATGATTTTCACTATTCTAATTTTACAGCGTCGGGAAACTGACGCTTAGCACAGCTGAATAACCTTCCTAAGACCATGCAGCTATTATATGACTTCAAGTCCTAACCTTTTTCCAATTTCATCACATAAATGTGACATTGATGAGTAAAGAGGAAGTGAGGGGACAGTCATGGCAGGGAGGGTAGCATAGACCGAAATGTATCCGATATGTGTAGAAATGTACAACCCAAAGTCTATGATGACCACAGCAGCCTCTCTGTGTGTGAATAGTCAGGAGATAAGTTTGAGAGGTAGGAGGGCTCAGATTTTGTTTTTTTGAACATAAATTTAGCTGGGATGTGTCAGATGGGTGGAAGGGGTGAGTCTGGAGAGCAGCCAGATCAGGTAGACAAGTACCACAAATGTCGGAATGAGTGAGAGGCAATACAAAGGAAAGGCCAGACAGCCTGGGTCGACGGCATTTGGCCTAAGAAGAAACAGTGGCATTAGTGTGAGCCTCAAGATTTTAACCACCAGGACTGGGGGAATGATGAAGGGCAGAAACAGGTAAATTCAAAGAGGCTACTTTTTTAATTGGTGGGTTGCTCTAGGAGTATCAATAATCAATACCACTTGGAACATTTTGATGGAAGCAGATTCTATCAGCTTGATGTATCAAAAATCAAATAATACCCTTAGAACAATGGAGAAACTTACTGGCCAGGAAGTTTGGTTCCATAGGTGTTGAGCTTTTGGTTCTTCTGGGTTGAGTTGGTAGCCTCAAAGCATTTCAGAGAGGTTGCATTTTATGAATCAAATCATCCTTTTAAAGTTCCTCTTAAAAAACAACCTATGTACTGGGAGAAAATATTTGCAAATGATGGGACCAACAAGGGATTAATTTCCAATATATACAAACAGCTCATTCAATTCAACATCAGAAAAACCCACAACCCAATCAAAAAATGGGCAGAAGACCTAAATAGACATTTCTCCAAAGGAGACATACAGATGGCCAACAGACATACAGATGGCCAACCTGAAAAGATGCTCAACATCACTAATTATTAGAGAAATGCAAATCAAAACTACAATGAGGTATCACCTCACACTGGTTAGAATGGCCATCATCAAAAAGTCTACAAACAATAAATGCTGGAGAGGGTGTGGAGAAAAGGGAACCCTCCTACACTGTTGGTGGGAATGTAAGTTGGTGCAACCACTGTGGAAAACAGTATGGAAATTCCTTAAAAAACTAAAAATAAAGCTACCGTATGATCCAGAAATCCCACTCCTGGGCATATATCCAGAGAAAACTGTAATTCGAAAAGATACATACACCCCAATGTTCATATCAGCGCTATTTACAATAGCCAAGACATGGAAGCAACCTAAGTGTCCATCGACAGAGAAATGGATAAAGAAGATGTGGTGCATATATACAATGGAATATTACTCAGCCATAAAAATGAATGAAGCATTGACATTTGCAGCAGCGTGGATGAACCTAGAGATTATCATACTAAGTGAAGTAAGTCAGACAGAGAAAGACAAATATCATATGATATCACTTATGTGTGGAATCAAGAAATACAATACAAATGAACTTATTTACAAAACAGAAGTAGACTCACAGACATAGAAAGCAAACTTACAGTTACCAAAGGAGAAGGGATTAGGGAAGGATAAATTAGGAGTTTGGGATTAACATATACACATTACTATATATAAAATAGGTGGACAACAAGGATTTACTGTATAGCACAGGGAACTATATTCAGTATCTTGTAATAACCTATAATGGAAAAGAATCTGAAAAAGAATTATATATCTATAAAACTGAATCACTTTGCTGTATACCTGAAACTAACACAACATTGTAAATCAACTATATTTCAATTTAAAAAAAGTTCCTCTTGACTGTTAACCTGTGTGGGATCCTAAATTGGCTCTAACTGCTACTTGGATTATTGAGAAACAGGGGAAGGGGAGCATAGGGGAATGACGTGAGTTCGCTGATATCCTTATTCATCCATACTTTCAATATTTATTTATTGAGCACCTACAATCTGCCATGAGCTCTTCTAAGTCCTGGGCACACAGCAGTGAATAAAACATTCATGGAATGTCCAATCTAGAATGCACTTCCTTTGCCAACGGGACCAAGAGGAGGGTTACAGTGGGGTGTTCTGGGGGTTCACATGTATCCTGTGATAATCCCATAGATGTGGTAAAGGCCATGCTGAGGAAAATGCCTGCTCTTCTCTTTTTTTTTTTGAATTTTTGAAACCTGTTTTTTTACAAATATTTTAATTAATTTATTTATTTGGTTGCGGCAGGCAGGCTCCTTAGTTGTGGCTCACTGGCTCCTTAGTTGTGTCACGTGAACTCTTAGTTGCAGCATGCACGTGGGATCTAGTTCCTTGACCAGGGATTGAACCCTGGTCCCCTGCATTGGGAGCGTGGAGGCCTAACCACTGTGCCACCAGGGAAGCCCCTGCCTGCTCTTCTCTTGAACTGCACATTTTGTCCTGAAATTCAAATTCAGTCACGCAGCCCCTGCTTCAGAATATGGTCTTCACATACCCCTTGGCTTTTCTAGAGGGGAGTTTACAAGAGACTGGGTTGCCCTCAACTCTTGGTCTCACTGGAGGCTGAGAAACCCTTTTGCTTCCCCTCTTCCACCTGGCACTTCTGGGACCTCAGTCTTGTCTTTGTGACTAAAAGAGCAGAGTATCAGTCAGACTTGGGACATGACTTCCTTGGAGAAGCTTAAACCACAAGAGTTTATGTAAAGGGCTCTTTATACCTCACCACACTGAGTATAATTTGGAGGAAGCCTGCAGACTCCAGATAAAGTTTTATTCTTTATATATTTATTATCTTTGCCATGGTCTATTTTAGTGAACATGGAAAACAAGCCTTTAGCCTGAATGGAGAGCCAAAAAGTGTTTTTAACTTATAAAAGTCCTAGCCCACAATCTTTATCGTGTTTTCTTTTTTTCTTAAGTTTCTTTGCTTAGTTGGGCCCGGGCCCTTTCTGGCTTGTCTAATTTACGCTTTGGGGGAGATAGATGACCCCTGAGGCTGGTCTCCTACAGAAAGGGAAAAGCTTCTCTCCTCATAGCCCTTCCACATGCACAGCAGGTTTTCCTTGGCCGAGCTGCTGTCTCTCTCCTTGAATGCCTGCTTGTCCTGGGGAGACAGGCACGCTTATTGTTCTTGGAGGAGGGGAGGGTTGAGTTACAGCTTTTCTCTCAAAGAGTCACGCTGTCTCTGAAGCCCCAAGTGGTCTGCTCAAGCCCAAGGGCAGTGTCAGTTCTCAGGGTCTCCACTAGGCTTGCCATCCCAGGGCCCCTACCTTCTCCGCGGGTGGTGGAGTGGAACTAGCACTGGGCTAAGGCGTAACAGCCTTGAATTCAGTCCTGGCTCCTCCATTTATTAGCATCATTAGACAGACCCCTTCACTTTTCAAGTCTTAGGTTTTTCTTCTATAACAAGAGGATGATATCACTTCCTCCGAGAATTGCTGTGAAGACCACGTGTGACAATGGATGTGAAATGCATGTAAATTTCACACACTGTATATACGTTCGGATTCATTCCAGTTTGCTCTGACCCAGGGTTCAGATGATCCACATGTCTCAGTGTTTCTTATGCCAGGGTGGCTGTGGCAACCCATCGGCAGGGATTGGGTCAGTTGATGGATAAGGGAAGGTAGGGGTCTATGAAGAGGAGAGCAGGAGGGAGAGTGGTGAGGAATGTGATAAGCAAACGAAAGGGAGTTTTATAGAGAGAGGGCTGCAGGCCGATGATGGGCTTGTTTTGGGAGGGACTTGGTGAGACACAGAGGTTCAAGCGGTGTTGCTTTGGGGCTCAATGCACAGAGCAGGGAGAAAGCTCTCCTCCGAGCCTCAGCACAGAGCTCAGCATGGCTTCAGCTTGGTGAGGGCTGCTGGGAAGGCAGAGGCAGCCCTGCCTCAGGCATCATGCTGTCAGACAACACTGGCACTGGCAAATACGTCAGACTTGAGTCACTGTCTTCCCAGGGCTTTCCAGGAGGAATATGATGGTGAGGGCTATTTGTGAGCCCAGGAGACATGCCCTGGGTCCTATCGGAGAAAACTGGTGAGGCTGATAGGAGGCTGGAGGGCTCGTGCCATTCAGGTGGGAATAGGAGTTAGTGAAATTGAGTTACTAGTCATCTGTTACACAAGATAGTGAAACCTGAGGAACTGGAATGATGCAGACATAGGGGATCACTATTTTAGGCACCTCCGAAACATTAGGGTAGAGGCAGAAAGGAACGGACTTTAGAGTCAGATAAACTAGGGCTCAAATCTCTGCAACTTCGGGCAACTCATATTGCCTCTTTAATGCGCAGTTTTTTCATTTTTAAAATAGGAATATAACCACTCACCCTGTAGAGTAATTGGGAAAATGAGAGATATTATATATGGCGGGCATAGCAGAATACCCACTGTGAGACAGATAGTCAATAAATTACGGCTCTCTTTATATCAACATCCTTTAGTTCAGGCCATGTGTTCCAATGGTGGCACCGCAGGGGTTGGAACAAATGCTGACTGACATGAACGGATCACAGGGGGACCTTGTCCCATTCCTCAGGACCTGGGGCAGTTGGAGAGCTCTTAGAGATTCCCTGGTATTTAGGGCCAAGGGCCAGAGTGGGTCGGTAGTTGGACAGGTTGAAAAACGTACTTGTCATTCAGCCCACCATCCTGTCCCCAGGAAAACCATGTGTATCAATTTCCTATTGCTGCTGTAATAAACTCCCATAAACTTAGTGGCTTAAAGCAACACAGATTTGTCATTTTATAGTTTTGGAGGTCAGAAGTCCAAAACGGGTCAGCAGCGCTGTGTTTCTTTGGAGGCTCTAAAGCAAGAATCTGTTTCCTTGCCTTTTTCAACTTCTAGAGGCTGTCTGCATCCCATGGCTTGTGGCCCCTTCCTGCATCTTCAAAACCAGCAATGTAGCATCTTCTCACCTCTTTCTCTCTGACTCTGCTTCCGTCATCACAGCTTCTTCTTCTGACTTTAGCTCTTCTGCTTCCCTCTTTGCATTATAAGGACCCTTGTGATTCCTTTGGGCCCATGCAGATAATCCAGGATAATTTTCCCAGCTCAATATCCTTAACTTAATCACAACTTCAAAGTCCCTTTTACCTTGTAAGGTAACACATTCACGAGTTTTGGGGATTAGGATGTAGACCTCTTTTAGGGGGGCATTATTCTGTTTACCACACGTACCTCTAGTGTGGGACTTGAAAGCAACTCTATTCTGGGGTCCAGTTTTGGATCTGGAGAAGGGCTGCTTCTGCGCTAACACTTTCTCTGCAACCCTCATAGTATTTGTGTGGGTGTCTCTCTCCCATTCATCATAAGCAACTTTACATACAGTGATTGTGTCTTGTTAATCAACCTCTTATCTTTTCCCGCTTAGTGTCTAGCATAGTGCTTTGTTCATAGTGGGCACTGAGTGCATATGTTTGCCAAACAAATAAACCACTTGGTTTATGCTTGAGTAATCCTAGGACATTGCTAGTTACAAGGGGGAATCCTGGAAAAGGCAGAGGATCGTACTTGTGGATGGTTTAGACAAAACCAGGGCTTCCTGTGAGTTGGTTCTCCCGAGGGGTCTTGGACTTACTGATTTTCCAGAAAATCCTCCTGATTAGTCGCACTAAAGATGCTGGTGCAGGTGATGGGGTGTGATGGGCTGCCCTCTTTCTCTCCCAGAAGGTGACTTAGGATGTAGAGGTCATGTACCTGCTAAGGGAGGGCCAGTGTTGTCTGAATTAGGATGTTAAGGAGGTAACTTAAATGTTTCTTTAAACACGTTGGGGAAAACTTTTGGAGTAGCTTTTAAAATATAAATATACATTGTAAAGTTATAGTAAAATTAACGTGCGGAATATAAAGCCTGGAGGTAGCCAGTTTCTGGTATGGAAAGAGTGACACTAAGCGAAATAAAGAAGAGGCAGTGAGTCGTCAGAAGTCCTAAGAAGAGAACAGAGGGCATCTGTGTATTGGTCTCCTACAGCAGCTGTGATGGAGTACCAAAAATTGGGTGGCGTAAAACAATGGAAATGGCCAGGAGTCTGAACTCAAGGTGTTGGCAGGGCCGGGCTCCCTCTGATGGCTCTAAGGCAGAATCCTTCCTTGCCTTTTCTAGCTTCTGGTGTCTTCTGGTGATCCTTGTGTTCCTTGGCTTGTACATGCATCGCTCCATTCACATGGCTGTCTTTTACTGTTTCTTCACATCATCCTCCCTCTAGCTGTTCTGTTCCTGTCCAAATTTCACCTTTTCAGAACACCAGTCATATTGGGTTAAGACCTGCCCTAATGACCTCACTTTAACTTGATTACCTCTGTAAAGATCCTATTTCCAAATAAGATTGCATTCTGAGGTACTGAGGGTTAGGACTTCAAGATATCTTTTTGGGGGGACACACAGTTTAACCCATAACAACCTATTAGATCCAAGATGGCAGCTCAAATATTAGATTGGGGAGCAGAATTGTCAAAGGTAGAGGAACAAGCAACCACATAGGAAGAATGGACTGTCAGGATGATTTTAAAGGAAAGACTGGGCCAGAGTGAAGAACCAATGGAATATAGTATTTCTTAGGTCATACCTAGCTTTTATTGATTTAGCATGATTTGAATTGGGGAACTCTGGACACATAAGTAGTCACAAAAGCATACTTACTGACACTTAATTGTGTCAGGAAGTCTATATTGGCTGGAGGTGGCTCTTAAGAGGCAGAGGGGGTTGGGGACAGAAGGGTGGATTGGGGTTAGGTCATGTGGGGCCTTAATGGCTGTTGAGGAATCCATATTTCAGTTCAGTAGGGAGGGGGGTCCAGGGACAGTTCTGTGCAGTCCAACGACACAATCAGAGCTGAGTTTAAAAAGTTTAATCAAAAAGTGGTGGAGGTTAGATTGGAGTAGGGAGAAATGAGATGTGGATTTTCCAAACAGGAAGGCTAGTGCAAGAGATTAGATGAGAGATCAAGAGGGCTTGAACTTAGGTGGTGGCCGTGGGCGGGCACAGGAGAGGAACCGTGTAAGAGTATCATTTTTTCCTAGGGCTGGGCTTGCTGCTAAGGGGAAGGGATCCGAGTCTTACTCAGTTTGTGAGGATCACTGGAGGGGATGGTTAGAGTACCCAGAACCGTTAGATATTTGAGGCAGTTCAGCGAACACAGTTCTTTTCTGAACATGTCATTGGGAGAGAGTCTGGTAAACTGCTGGATGGATTTTGAGAGAGTCAAAAGAGATCAACCCAAGGAATAAGGAGAACTGGGGAAAAGGAATGAATGATCTACATATTTGAAATAAGCCGAGGAGCTAGATAATGTTCTTTGATAGGTTTCCCTGTGTATGGTTCTGTCACACCAAATTAGAAGGTTTCATAGTCTAAGAGAGCCTTCCTGTGGAATGTAAAGACTTCAGACCAAGGGTCCAAAATAATCAAAATCTCTAGAAACACTTATTCCTATTGTGATACCATGTTATTTATTTTTCACAGAAGACTAGATTGAAAAAAAATTGTACTGAATTTTTGCTTTATTTTCTTTGGAATCCATGCAGGGTACAATGGATGAAGTGATAATTGCTAACCCCCATCTCTGGTCAAAATAAGCAAAACTTTGAATTAGACTTGGGAGTTCTCCAAGATACATTACCAAAGGACTTTTCATTCTGCGACTTGAATTCCATTGTCTGTCCTGTGACTAGCTGAATACTCTTTTTGCTGTATTTTCAGAGAAGATGAGTTTGATTCACAAGAACTTCAACATGGTGCAGAAGGCAACATTCATGTTACTAATATCTGTTCTTAGAGCCTGGGAAATCTCTCTGTGTTTATTGACTTCACTAGCTCTGAAAACCAGCATAAACTGAGGCATAAACTGAGAACACAGGGCTTGGAAGCATCTAATTTGGGCTTAGGTGTTTTTGATGTAATGGGTTACCTCTGAAGCCTCCTTGTCTTCTGTTATTGGTCACTAGTAGAGAAAGGCAGGAAGAGGTGTGCTTTAGAAACCAGGGTGTGGTGAGTTGCTGGCTTCAGGTCTCAGGCATGTGACAGCACAGTAACTTTGCATTTGGCAGTTTGCTGTCAAATTGTGGAGCCTTAGGATGTGCCAACCATGCAAATTGTTGTGCTGCTCTCGGGAGCGCGGCCCCTTTACACAGCATGAGGATCATGGGGACAGCAGATGGGCATGGGATGCACAGAGAGAAGACCAATCTTTAGTGGACTTTTCTTGTTCAGAAAGTATTGTTCTTCTAGGTTACTGCTGGTATCCACATCTATCACTGATCAAGGGTCCAGTGGAGAGAAAAGAAAATGATTCTAGGGATATATCATGAGTAGTGATCAAGGCCCAAGACAAGGAGCAATGATTCTGGTTCTAGCTCACAGCTCCAGGTTTGCTGTAAGTATTCACACCACAGCTCCTGCTTTGGTCATGGGCTCCTAGGGGCTCCCAAAGGGCACCATCTTCCAATTTTGATCCCTTTTTTCCTACATACCATGTCTTTTGGTCTCTAGAATTTCTCACAAGGTCAAGAAAGAAAGAAAAAGAGAACTAGTATTTGGAGAGAGGATACTATGTAGCAAGAATTCTTCTACAAGCTTTTGTTATTTCCTTTAATCCTAAGCGTGTTCCTCTCAAGTATCATGATATAATTTTACAGATGATAAAACTGAGGCTTGGAGAGGTTGTTCACATTCATAAAAGGTTTAAGAAGCAGAGCCCAGATTAGAATTCAGGTTTGGCTTGCTGTATGTCACTGTGCTGTCCCTGTCACTTTGCTTTCTGGGCTAGCAGGCAGAAGCTCCAGGCACCAGAGTCTTTTACCACCAGACTGTGCAGCTTTACATGAATCTTCCTACCTGTTCATGCTTGGTTTCCTGGATTGAATATGAGGACAGTAATTCTGACCCACCTCATGAAGATCTGCCGGGGCTAGAGTTTGTTGCAAAGAATAAAAGCTTTAGAAAATATTAAATTAATATTTACCGTAAGTCCACAAACATTGGACAGTATCAATGGAGTGCTTTTCTTTTCATTGCCCTGTCCCAGGCACTATGCAAACCAAGTGAAACAGGTCTGGTCTCAGCCCTCCAGGCACATGTGATAGCCACTTAAGTTAGATTTGTTTTAGGGCAGAAATAGGAAAAAGAAACACATCAGTGACTGTACAAATACAAACAGATACAGAGCATAAACAAACTGGTTAGAAACAAAATGTTCTTGGAGTGAGAGGAGTAAAATTATCTTGCAAAATCCTGAAAGAGAAAGGGAATACTTTGGTTAGAGTGTGTCTCAGTGGGGAAAGAAACCCCTTCTTTCCTGGTAGGTGGTACATTTTCTTGGCGGGCATGGGAAAGTTTGGAAGGCAGCTATGCTCGCCACTATACCGCCAACGTCGCTAATGGGCAGGTTTGAATAAAGGTTATTGGTGGATCAGGAGTAGATGAACAAGCATCCTAGATACAAGAGATGCTTTGAGAGGACAAGTTTAGAGACAAGAATGGGGCATGTTGGAAGGAAAGAAGGGAAGGACCCAGCTAGGAGAGCTGAGTGATCCCAGGGGAGTGCTGCAGTCTGGGGTGTCTTGGGTGCTTTGAGATGTGTGCTTTTTTAAACTGAAGTATTGTTGATTTACAATACTGTGTTGGTTTCAAGTGTACAGAAAAATGATTCAGATCATAAATATATATATATTTCAGGTTATTTTCCATTATAGGTTATTGCAAGATATTGAATTTAGTTCCCTGTGCTATACAGTAGGTCCTTATTGCTTATCTCTTTTATGTATAGTAGTTTGTATCTGTTAATCCCATACTCCTAATTTATCCCTCTCCCCCTTTCCCCTTTGGTAACCATAAGTTTGTTTTCTATGTCTGTGAGTCTGTTTCTGTTCTGTATATAGATTCATTTGTATTATTTTTAGATTCTACATATAAGTGTTATCATATAATATTTGTCTCTCTCTGTCTGACTTACTTCACTAAGTATAATATTCTCCAGGTCCATCCATGTTGCTGCAAATGGCAATACTTCATTCTTTTCTATGGCTGAGTAGTATTCCATTGTATATATATTCCAAATTTTCTTTATCCATTCATCTGTTGATGGACAATTATTTTGCCTCTATGTCTTGGCTATCGGAAATAGTGCTGCTATGAACATTGGGGTGCATGCAACTTTTTGAATTAGAGTTTTCATCTTTTTTGGAGTAGGACTGCTGAATCATATGGTACTCTGTTTTTTGTTTTTAAGGAACCTCCATACTGTTCTCCATAGTGGCTGTATCAATTTACATTCCCACCAACAGCATAGGAAGGTTCCCTTTTCTCCACACCCTCTCCAGCATTTATTGTTTGTAGACTTTTTTGATGCTGGCCATTGAGATGTGTGGTTTGTGTTCTGCTTCTGATCTGTAAGTGGTAAGAAAAGAGAAGCAGAGCTGAGGGCC
Source organism: Grampus griseus (assembly GCF_964374135.1). Taxonomy (NCBI): domain Eukaryota; kingdom Metazoa; phylum Chordata; class Mammalia; order Artiodactyla; family Delphinidae; genus Grampus; species Grampus griseus. The sequence goes on from NC_139019.1 coordinate 44,153,970, forward strand.
CTGCGGTGATGGGTGCAGTAGAATCCAGTAAAACATGAGAGGCCTGCCTGGGCCCTGGCTGGCAGAGGTGGTAGTGGTGGTTGTAAGGGCCAGTGTTAAAACTGCATCATGGTGTGTTAGAGTACCCTCTCTACTCCCAACCTGCCTATCAAAACTGTACCCGGCCTCAGTGTCCACCGTGGATGCCACCTCCTCCATGCAGCCTTTCTTGATTCCACCAGACTGGTGTCTTGTCTCATTTCTCTGGACTCCCAATGCTGCTTTTACCTTTTCTTCAGGGACTTCACACATTCAGCTGGACTTCCCAGTTATTTATGTACATGTCATGTCCATCCAAATACTAATCTCCTTCAGGGCAAAGGAGTACTTTATTCATTCGGGGGGTTCCCCTGGCACCCAGAGAAGATGTACTAAACAGTGTTTGTGGAACTGAATAGAAGAAATAGTGAGTTGAGTAATAACGATGTGGCAGCGATGGGAATAGCAGGGATCAAGCCAGTAGTTCTTTCTTTTATAATTTCCTGGGATTTAAAAAAAAATTTTTTTTTTTGGCTGCAGTGGGTTTTCTTTGCTGCGAGTGGGCTTTCTCTGGTTGAGGCGAGCGGGGGCTACTCTTCGTTGCGGTCCCTGGGCTTCTCATTGCGGTGGCTTCTCTTGTTGTGGAGCACGGGCTCTAGGCGCACGGGCTTCAGTAGTCGTGGCAATTAGACTCAGTAGTTGTGGCTCACGGGCTCTAGAGCACAGGCTCAGTAGTTGTGGTGCACGAGCTTAGTTGCTCCGTGGCATGTGGGACCTTCCCGGATCAGGTCTCAAACCTATGTCCCCTGCATTGGCAGGCAGATTCTTAACCACTGCGCCACCAGGGAACTCCAAGCCAGTAGTTCTTGCCCGAGAAGGGGCATGTGTGGGTTCTAGCCAAGACTTCAGATATCTGAGGCTATCTTTGGTCTTCCTTTCCATCCCTCTTGTAGCTCCGCTCATCCTAGTGGGATAATACCGCCCACTCTCCTGCTGTATCCACAGTGGAAAAATGGGGGAAAAGAAGGAAGAAAATATCACTTATTAGGTACCTACTATGAGCCAGAAGTTTCTTAATTATTTGAATTTTCTTGATTATAAAATGACATTGGTTTTGGAACAATATTTTTGGGAAAAAATTAAAAACTACTGTATGTTACATAAATTTGTCAACTATAAGACCCATTTTGATTTTGGTACAGGAATTCTGGGATGTAACGTGAAGCTCGGCAGCCCCATCCTCTGCTTCTCTGGAGCCCTAGAGGTAGGACCAAGCCCTTCTTCAACTCCCCCAAGAACCCGTGTGAGTCAGCAGTGCAGATGTTACTAGGATTTCACAGGAGAGATGCCAAACGGGGTGTGTACTGCACACTTACAACAGACAGCTTACTAGTGCTGTTACTAATGAACTTTGTCAAGCGCTTTGCCACAAGGAGGTCCTTTGATTTCTCTTTTCCCCCGTTGCATCCAACCACGCATGCTTCTCTCTCTCCCACTTCTCCTCTCTAGCACCTGCAAAGTAAACTCCTCTTCTTCTTTTATACAGAGTAGTTCAACTCCGTCTTGTCTACTCCAGCATTCTCTCCTTATCAGCATTCACCCTCTTTTTTTTTTTTTCTTTGTGGTATGCGGGCCTCTCACTGTTGTGGCCTCTCCCGTTGCGGAGCACAGGCTCCGGACACGCAGGCTCAGCGGCCATGGCTCACGGGCCCAGCCGCTCCACGGGATGTGGGATCTTCCCGGACCGGGGCACTGGGATCTTCCCGGACCGGGGCACGAAGCCGTGTCCCCTGCACAGGCAGGCGGACTCTCAACCACTGCGCCACCAGGGAAGCCCAGCGTTCACTCTCTTTTGAAGCCAGTTTAGTAAATACTTTTTATGGCTTGACCGTGCCCTTTGTGATCTCACTCCAGTTCCTGATTTTCTTAATACAGTATATTATTTCTTAAAAAAGTACTGAAATCTCTCCAGGATACCTAGTGAATGGTTTTTGCCCCATCCAGCTAAATGTATCATCTAATTCACTCCTGTTGTTATCTGTGCTACAGAGTAGGTATTATTATTCCCATTTTCCAGACAGAGAAACAAGTGCAGAAAGGTAAAGCAACTTCCTAGTTACAAGGAGTGGCAGAGTCAGGATTTGAATTCAGGTTGGCGGACTCTGAAACCTGTGCTCTTTCAGTACAGAGATGTGCACACATCTCTGTTCAATACTGTACCCCAAAACCCCCCATTTCCCAGGAGGGGGCAAGCTCTCAGCCATTTTATCAGGGGGTAAATGCCAACTCAAAATCTACCAGACCCTGAAAAGCCTCTGGACTAGGGGATATACGAGGGTGGAGGTGGGGTGGGACAGAGAGGAATGGTTTGTACTCTGAACAAGTCTTCATTCGACCCAGAGAAATGGGAATTGTTCTGAGACAGTTGCAAAACTCAGTTTATAATCCAAGGTGGTAGATTAGGGGTTGGGAGTGAGGAGAGCCTCCGAGAGGCCTCCCAGAGGAGAAAGACAAGGGCACCCCTGAAGTGGAGCAGGTGATGGCTGAGGGAGAGACTGGCTGATGGAGGAGATGGCTCCCTTCATTCTGAAAATGTGCCCTTGAAGAAACAAAGGAGCCTGTGGCCAGGAGCTTTATCGCACTCTTGAAGTTGAGAGTTGGGAGACACAGGATTTTACAGAGCACTTCAGAAACCTAATATTAGGTTTACAAAGATTACATTGTTTAGGGAAGGAAAGGACTTTATACTACCTTGTCTGTCTTCTCCTAACCTTTCCGAAGAGCCTGGGGGCTCTGCGGGGGAAGTGTGGAATGTTGTGTGCTGATTGTTTTCAAACTGTTTCCTGTACGCAGAGAGTGATTTTTTTTTTTTTTTAAAGCTAGGGACTTTGGCTTTCTCTTTATTTCTTTGTTCTGTGTTATGCCCTGTGCATTATTTAGACATTTGGCAGAGATGTCGAAGTGTTTGCATTGTAAGTGGGGGATGAAGCTGGAGAGATGGAGAGAAAACAGGAGATAAGAGTTGAGCATCAGGGCCACAGAAGAGGAGGAAGGGGAGAGAGGTGTGTCCTGGGTCCCCAGGGTGGCCGAGGAGGGGAAGTGAGACCCTGGTGCCCTGGCCACAGCTGCTGTCTGAGTCTGCATCCAGCTCTGAGGAGGGTGATTGCCCTGTTTGCTTCCCTCCCCTCTCCCCCATCACCTGTACTCGTTTATTTTCTTGGCTGAAGGGCTGAGGATTTCCTGCTAAGATGAGCTTTCTGATCGGCTTTGCTATTCTTATTTTCCGTTCTTGGAGTTTTTCCCTAGAAAGACATTTTTATTATATCTGTACAGCACTTTTTCCTAACTGAAAATCTATTCTGGAAGTGTCAGAAAGAATGTCTTGGGCCAATGGATCGTGGTTGGTCAGCCTCCCTATTGCAGGCTGGATCTCAAGGCACAGAAATTGCAGGGATTGGAGACAGTGGCAGATGAATCCTCCCAAGGCAGCCCGGCTGCTGGCCTCCCAGGACTTTATCAGACACACTTTTCCTGAAATAGCTTCTTAAAACAACCAGAACACCACATCATTTATGAAATGAAGACCATGTGACATGAAAGAGTATTGGATTTAAAGAGTTTTATGGACATTCTGTTAATGTAAATCCAGTTTTCTTTACCATAAAGGATGTGACTGGAACTCCGAATCTGTTATCTCTTGCCTTCAGATAGAATTCATTAAATTGATATGCAGAGAAACTATATTTTACATTTCTAGGACTGAAGGCACCGTAATTTATTTGAAAGATGTTTATTCTCCAGTAGAGTCCTCTCTGCTCAGTTCTCCTGTTCTTTATGCCTCCCTGGCTAGGTCTGTGTCTGTAGCTTGGAGGAGACGGCTACTGTCCACCAATCTGGTTCATTAACATACTTCTAGCGATGGGTTTAGTGATGACGAGGAGGAAAAAGTCCTAACACTTAAAGCGCTCAGGACAGGAGTACGACTGGAGATGTGCACATACCATGTCTACATATTTCAAAACTAGAAACCAAACTATACCCAAAGCCTGGCCAGCTTCCTGCTTAGGAGCCCTGCAGTCTGTTCCCTGGGACAAGAAGCAAGTGCTCCAGAAGCTACAGGAGGATACTCCACTGGGGACCAGCTCTGCTTCCCAGGAACCAGCAGTGCTGTGGTTCTGCTGGGGTTGGTGGGAGCTGGGTCCATGCCCAGCACTCCTGGCAGGTCACTGGAACTGTCTGGATTCAGGATGGAACTATGGACCAAGTCAAGCTCCTGGAGAGCTGGGAAGGGGTTTTCCTCCACTACACCTCATTTTTTTGTCATGGGCTTTTCAAGTCATTCTAAGCACCTCTGAAAATGATACCACGGGAGCAGAAGAGAAAAGAGGGAGAGGCTGCGTGGTTATTTGGGGAAGTCAGTCTACCCAGACATATCTAGTAGATAATTTATTGTTTCAGCTTTAAACAAAAGCAAAGGCAAAGGCTGTGATACTCTCCTCCTCTCCCGCCATCTGACACAACCATGCCCCAAGGCTCTCGGTCCGCAGTGCCACCTGGCCTGGGGGGCTTGTGCGGCCCATTCCTCCTTCTCCTTTAATTGTCCTTCACTCAATCAATTACCAAACTTTCCAAAAACTTTCTTGTGAGCCTAAAAAGAGAAGGACAATCTTTGTGTTTTGGTGGGGCGGGGGCGGCTTCTGAAGCACAAGGCCCTGACCCAAAAGTCCACTCACTACCTTTCCTTGAAGGGGTTGAAGGTAGGACTAATAATGTGTCCTGCCCGTCAGGCTTGTGTTTCTGTCTGTACACAGTTCTCACTGTGTCTGAAGCTTACCCATGAGATTCCAAATGAAAGCACAACATCCTGTCGTAGACAGAATACTGCCCCCTGCCACCCTCCCCTGCAAAATGTCCATGTCCTAGTCCCCCAAACACATGAATATACTACCTTACCTGGCGGAAGAATTTTTCAGATGTGATTAAGTTAAGGATGTGGAGATGCGGATTATCGTGGATCATCCACTTACTATTTTTTTAAATTGAAGTACAGTCGATGTACAAAATTATGTAAGTCACAGGTGTACAATATAGTGATTCACCATCTTTAAAGGTTATACTGCATTTATAGTTATTATGTGGATCATCCAGGTATGAAAAAAGAGGGAAGCAGGAGAGGCAGAGGAGGAGAAGCAAAGGTCAGAGGGATGTGACTGCAGGCTTTGAAGGTAGCAGAGGGCCGTGAGCCAAGGAATGCAGGTGGCCTCTAGAAGCTGGAAAAGGCCAGGAAGTGGATTCTCCCCTAGAGCCTCCAGAAGGAACCCAGCCCTGCCAACCAGTTTAGATTCCCGACCTCCAGAACTGTAAGATAATAAACTTGTGCTGATTTAAGTCACTAAATTGTGGTAATTTGTTACAGAAGCAACAGGAAATGAATATACCCCCCTCCCAATCCATCTTAATCACCTGTTGCCTCCTTCAAATCATAGCCTCAACCCACTGCCTTTGGGATGCTTTTCCTTCTTTCTGACTAACTCACACCATTTCCCAGTTCCTACTAACACACACCACGGCTTCATATACTTGGATTGGGATTTTGAGAAGTCCCAGTGTACTCTGCAGTGTTTTAGGGGAAAAGAGAACCCCTATGTAACAGATGTACCAGTGAGCCAGGCAGCCAGGCAGCTGTGCAGGGGACCCGGGGTGACAGGCCAGCCGTTGCCTTCTGAGGAAATTGCCTTGATTGGGAAACCAGATTAGTTAACTGTGTGCAGCTCTGTGTTGAGTCACTTCTTGCCGCCCCAAGTCTTGACCTAAGCCTTTACCAAGCATTTCACGTGTGCTGTAGCTGTGCTGCAGACTTGCAAGGGGAGTTAAATGACTGTGTTTGGGCCAAGGTGGTAAAGGGGAAAAGGCCCCTTTGAAGCCAGAGTGTGGGAGGCAACAGTGATAATTAATTTTCCCCGGGGGATGCTCACCTGCAGGGAAGAATCGGAAATACTTTTACTGAGAGAGGCATGCTGTGGCCACAAGGGTTTTAGAATGAAATTCCTTTATGATGTGAGTGTGCCTCTCTGTGCAAATTACTACTTTTCAACCCTAGGATCTGGGACATGCAATAACAAAGTGGAGCTTAGGAGCTTGGTGACACTGGGGACGGACAACGCTAGGAAGAAGCAGAGGCAGCCTATGTGGAGCTAGCTTCTTCACAGCTGGGTCATTGCTCCCATTATACCCAGCCAAGGGCTCAGTTACCTTTAGCACAGGTACTGTAACAGTTAAACAGTAAACAGCGTGTATATCTTTTGCTATGTCCCACCATAATCATTAGGTGTTCAACCACTGCTCAGCTCCTGTGTGCCAGAGAATATGCATAACCCTTTTGATCTGCTATAAAACAGAAGCAGTTTTACAAATTGCATTTCTTATGATGAGCTTAAAGTTCTTTTGAAATACCATGACCCCCTTCATAATGTGACAGTTGTCATACATGCTACACACCCAAATCTCGGCAGTTCTATCTGTAAGCACAACGAAGAACCAGTTTTTCAACACAATCAGAAAGCTGGCTTAAGCCTAGGAAAGATTTTGGTTATTTAAGTGATACTGGAATTCAAACTCTTATGCTAAAGCCAAATAGGTTTCTGTGGGTAGTCCAGTAGGTAGGACTTTGCAATTCAACTACCTACCAGGTAATTCCTCATCTTCAAAAGGAGGGACTGGAAAAGATAGTAAATGATGGTGGAGGTTATGGGAGTGAGTGGTTGTTTTGGAATTGGTAGCAGTTGTGAGGATGTGATGACAGACTGAAGGTGATATTTGAGGTGGGGGGGGGTGTCTGCCACGAGAGAACAGAGTTGGGAAAAGAAGGTAGGAAATGGAGAGTCCACTCAGCAGGCAATGCTCTCCATCAGATCCACGTTTTGGAAGTGCAGATATTCTGGGAACGGTGTGGCAAGAGGAAAGAAGCAACAGCTATGTTCATTTTCTCCCATTCGCCCTCCTTTCTCCCTCCATCCACAACCCTTTACCACATTAGCTGGTTGGAAAATACGAAGTGATTAAAAAAGAACTGATAAATCAAAATTTGTTTTTCATTCAAGAAGTAGGTTCTATAAACAAATAGTCAAGTCGAATTTGTGAAGAAGCTTATGGACATAAGCTCACAGATGCTCAGTGTGTCCCCCTCATGTCACAGCACACGTCAGTCCTGTCCTCTGACTTATTGTAGACCCTTTGAGGGAGTCACTACTGCTGGCTAGACAGGCAGCCACCGTGGGTTCCTTCATTTCCTCAAGGCGTGGGGAAGGATTGGTTCCAACATGACTTCTTAACCACAGTTAATCTCTGATCTAGTAACTGAGTGACACCTTTTTGAAAGTGTTCAGTCTTTTTTGAATAACCCTGTACAGCTTCTTTGGATTTACACCCGTTTGCAGGCTACCATTGCATTCACTTGGTCTCTTCTAGTAGCATTCTGGTTTTGAAACTAAGAGCTAAACCTAGGTGTTTTAGTAACATGCAGTCGTTCTAAAAGGGATAGGAGCACTTATGAAAAAGAAGTCATTAAATTCTAGAAACATACATGGCACACGTAATTAGAGGGAGCTGCTCAGTTGTTTACAACTTGCATTGTGATTTGGAGCAAACTGAAAGGCTTCAGAAACAGGTCTTTTTACTTCTCTGAAATGTGTTTTGTATTACTGTGGGTTTACTGAAATCCTAAGAAGCTCTTAGTAATTTAATGCCAGCTAGGTGAAGAAGTCCGAGCACTTTTGTAGGCACCCATGTAAGAGAGTAGAGCGGCCACTAGAAGTCAATTTCATTATTCTCTTTTCTATTTCTCATTTTATTCCAGCCCAGGACATGGAATGTCTTGGTAGACTGAACAGCTGTGTATGTTGACTCAGAACTGAGAGACAAAATGTGTCCCTGTCTGAGATTTCTGAGAAAGTATTGTGATGAGATTTATTCAGATCACTTAGCAAGTATAAGAAGTGGGAAGTTTCATCATCAGTCCAGGAGCAATCATTTTTGAAATTGTCTGCACTTAGAGAATTAAAATGATAATCTTGACCTGGCTTGGATACTTTTATTGAAAGCTCCAGCGTTTTATGTAGTGTCAACCTACTTTATATAATTTCCTTAGACTTAATTTTTCCTTTCAGTTTGAAGTGCTCAATCTGTTTTGTCATTTAAATTAGAGCCTAGTGGTGAGAGTTGAATTATTTCTTAGTTTTATTGGATTTGGATTTTTTTTATGGCAGTCTTATTAGTCTTTCTAGAATGATTCTGCATAAGAGTTGCTTCTTTTTACTGTTTTTTCTTTATTGCCTGAGATAAATCAAGTATAGCTAAATATGTTTTCTCTCATTATATTAGTTTTGGCAATGTGTAATGGGTCAGTATTAAAAGAATTAAAGAATTAGTGGAAATGCTGCAGGTTTTTTGTGGGGGGAGAGGATGAATCGTTCGGGTTATCTATTCCCTTAAGACTTGTTAGAACCATATTAAGTTACCTAAGCATATTCCCTGGAATGGCCTGATATTTCATCACATTTGAAAGCATGTGTTTCCTTTCTAAAGCTGTAAGCCTTGATATTGCTGGGGCTGGAAATAAAAATTTCAAATGTCAAAAATTTCTCACACTGTATTTTCAAAGAGAACAGACTTCACTGATGTGAGTGGTTGATGCTTTAAAAGTTCTAAGCAAATGTTCACTTTCAACTGAAATTCTGTTCCATCTGCCTAGTGAATCCATGTGAAGCACATCACCCTCAAGTTATAGTCGTTCTTTCTTTGGTGTGGGTCCTCGTATAAAAACCTGGGAAACGGGCCCCACCGAACAGCACGCCAAATAAACATCATCTAATAATGTTGTAGGTTCATTCCAATGTATTTCCCCAGGTCTTGGTGAAAGGTATATACTCCAAGCTTGCTAGGAGAACATAATTAGGGAGTGTGAGAGAGGAGTATATGATCAATCTAGTCTCTTATTCCTATCTTGCAGAATCTTTTGATTCCTCTCTCAGTATTATAGTATGGAATTTCCAGCATCTCAACTTCACCTAATAGGGCCCAGCACTTAGTCCAAGTTTCCACCAATTATGGCAGCACACAATTGGAACCACTATCAATTATTATAGCTATCACATTAAATGCAACACACTCACTGAGAAAACTCCTAAGTATAACTTCAGTCTGATGTAAAACTATGCTTTTCTTTCTTTGGTAGAGCACACTTTTTATCAGATTTTTCTCTTTACAAAGAGCAGAACACTCTTTGTATGCAGATTTCCAAGATTTTTGTCTAAAGAGGTTAGCAAAACCCTACATTTCCTTTTTTGCAGGTAAGCCCTTTCCTCCAGATTTTGACTTCAGAAGTGAGTACCCTCAGTCATGTTGGGGTCTGACTCTGGGTCTAGAAATCGTAGAGGTGACTGTGGAGAGGGGCATGAGAAGAATGGGGGTGCTGGTCATTATGTGTTTGCTCCTTCCCATTGGTTCTTTGTCTTCTCTGTCTGGCTCGGTGCATTTGCTGGCTGACCTCTGGGACTATGTCACCTGCCCTATGGCTTCTTACTGGTTTAGGTCAATGGGAAACAGAGGATCTTGGGCAGTGAAAGGGAAGATAGTTCAGAGTTTTTATTTTCCCTTCCTCTTTCTTCTTTTGCCAGGGTACTGGATGGGACTGTGTTCCTCTATAACCACAGCTCCCATTGGGTGGCCGTCTTGCTGGACAGCTCTCACTGGGTTCTGGTCACACGGCTCCCTTTACTTGCTCCTTTGGGCTTAGTGATGATAATGACTTCCAGCTGTTAGCACAGAATGCCTCCTCATTCCTTGTGTGTTCCTTAATCCTGCCTAGACCTTTGTAAATAGTTTTAAATTAAATTCTTTTCAGTTAAAACCCTTTGGTTATTCTATATGTTACCTGCAAGGACCCTATCTGATAAAATTAACTTTTCCTTTCCAGATACCTCCAACATCTAAGGCTATTTCATTCATATTTGTGCAACCAAATGGTAAAGGCCTCATCAGATGAGGAAAAGATGTTGCTTTGGCTACAAGGGGGTGTGGCTGGATGTTTGGAGTCTCCTAGTTCTCAAATCCTCCTAAATAGCTCCACTCCAATTCTTGGATCCCATCCTTTTCCACCATTGCTCTACATTGCGGTACGCGGGCCTCTCACTGTTGTGGCCTCTCCCGTTGTGGAGCACAGGCTCCGGACGCGCAGGCTCCGGACGCGCAGGCTCAGCGGCCATGGCTCACGGGCCCAGCCGCTCCGCGGCATGTGGGATCCTCCTGGACTGGGGCACGAACCCGTGTCCCCTGCATCGGCAGGCGGACTCTCACCCACTGCGCCACCAAGGAAGCCCTGCTCTACATTTAACACGAACATCCTAGTGAATCTGTGAATTCAATCAGTGGAGTTTGTTTTTTAGGTACTTTAGCCTTATGTCTCTAATAGCTAAAATTTCTTTCAGCTCAGTCTGTGCTTTAAGATATATGTAGTAACTTGCCTTTGTTATTCTGTCTTTTAAACTGGCCAGACCCAAAAGAAGAGGCCATCCACCCCTCTACACAGAATTACTCACATCCTTTATATTGTTCCATGACAGTGAAAGGTTGGTCCTCCACAGCCTTGCCCTCAAAAAGCATTTCATTTTAAGTGATCCCAGGAGATACTTTAATGAACTGTTTCTCATGTCTGCCATGAGACACAAGATGCGCTTTCCTGAATACTAGAGGGATTTTTTTATTGCCTTCAGCCTGAATTGGGCCTGATGACCAATCCTAGATTTGCCCATTTCTTTAAGGGTCTGTTACTTGCAATTTCATTCTCTGGTATCAAAATATGTTTCAGTCAGCATACTTGATTTTAAGCAACAGAAATTGCCTTTAGATAGTTTAAACCAGAAAAGAAAGTTTTAGAAGGATGATGAGTAACTTATAGATTCCACTCAAAAATGGACAGAAACTAATTGGAGAGTCTAGGAAATAAGAAAATTAGTTAAAGTCATGCCAAAGCAATAGTCTGGTTAGGATTCTACCATGGGACCATGCCATGGTAGCCGTTGATGGCCTCCCTGTGTCGCTGAGGCTGTGAATAATTTCTCAACAGTTCTTGCATATTCAGGTCACTTTCTCAGATTGCAAGCGTCAAAATTTCACATTGGAGCATCTGATAGACTAAGTCTAAGCTCTAGCTGCTAGTGAATGAGTGTGAGCCTGGGCCTTGCCTCCAGCTAATGTTCCCACAAATGGGAATTCTTGCTAACTTAAAGGAGTGCTCAGATGCTGGTTAGCTAAAAGTCAAGACAAAACCCGAATGAGGCAATCACTGTGTAACATACCCATCCTGCCTTCTTGACTTCGTGGGTGATTAGAGTCCCTTTGCGGGGCCAATGTTGGAAGAGCAGTCAAGCAGACTGGGTATAATTATTGGCCATGGTGACTCAAATATGGAAGTCATGGCTACTCAAATTGGTGATGGTTTGAATTTTTTTTTAAATAAATTTATTTATTTTTGGCTGCGTTGGGTCCTTGTCACTTCACGCGGGCTTTCTCTAGTTGCGGCAAGTCGGGGCTACTCTTCGTTGCGGTACACGGGCTTCTCATTGCGATGGCTTCTCTTGTTGTGGAGCACGGGCTCTAGGCGCGCGGGCTTCAGTAGTCATGTCACACGGGCTTAGTTGCTCCACGGCATGTGGGATCTTCCTGGACCAGGGCTCGAACCCGTGTCCCCTGCATCGGCAGGCGGATTCTTAACCACTGCGCCACCAGGGAAGCCCAGTGATGGCTTGAATATTGTGATGGACATCATTTATGCTCTAAACTGCTCCTCTCCCTTTCCTCCTTCTCCCTAATATCCCAACTGGTCACAAAGCTTTGTTGATTTGTATTTCCTGCTACCAGAGAGATTTGATAATTTTATTTTTTATTATTTGTAGTTTTGGCTGATGAGTCAAATCACTAAGTGCCATACCTAGTGTCAAACATGAATAAAGTAGTTCTGAGACTAGGTGAAGGGAGAGAATGTTCTTGTTACTTTTACCATCTCTTTTTTAAATTGATACAGTTTCTTTTTCTCTGTTTCAACCTTTGTTTCTCTGAGACCATCAAAATTTAAAAATTGTATATTTTGTGTTTATTTTGCTGCAGATAATTTCTTCCATTTTGATAAAACTGACTATGTAGCCAAGGATGTAATGTTTTGATTCTCATCATTAAATTAATACCATTTTTTTAATAAATAGGGGTATATTTATGATTTCTTCTGGCATTTTACTAACTGATTATCTATAAATTGTAGTTTTCACATATAATAAGCTCTTATTACTCGGGTAAGTGAAGATTTATAAAAAGTTTATATTTCTGTGGAAGCCTTCCTTTTTTGGAACTATAAACCCTGTGGATTGCCCTAGAAGATCCCAGCATTGTTACTGGTAAACATAGCTTTCTCTTCACCGTTGAGGCCTGGTTTTACCTCATGATCCAGGTATGGAAAAGAGTAAACAATGTTGAGTAGCTACTATTTCTCAATTAAAAGAACAGGGGGTAATATTCGGGGATGTTCTGAGTGGGCCATAGAGAATATTCAGGAGACATGAAGTTAAAATATAATGTTGGTGTCTGGCTTTCTCTGTTCTCCCCCAACCTATAAAATAGCTAGGAAAAACCTCTCTTACTGCAACACCCCCATGAAGGGGGTATGAGTGCGAAGTTAACTCCTTTTTGCTGTGTCTTTGTATCGTATCTTCTCCCTTCTTCACCAGATGCTGTGTCATATGGCATGTATATGGTTACAAAGGCCTCATTCCCCATCCCAGAAAGAGCAACTTGACTCTTGACTTACATGTTGTCAAATAGCCAATTAAATAAGATTCTCCATTTTTCAAGTAGTGTTAGGGTGGTGTCTAGATAAAATGTCTGTCATCATATCACACTGGCACATCTGTTGACTAGCTTTAACTGAGTCTAAAATTTTAATATGGTTAGAACAGCAGATTTGGAATGAGATGAAAAACAAGGCAGGCAGCTCAAGGAGCCTCTATAGATTTTTATTACTTATGGTATTAGTTTTAAAAAAATGACAGCTATAGTTCAGACAGGTCCTTCATATTTAAAAAGGAAGTCTTAAAGTATCAGTTAATTTTAATGAGCAGACTCTCTACTGATATGTGTATATATATCCCTAAAGACATTCCAACTATACTTATCAACATCTGGAAGCAGTGTTGGCCAAACCGCATGCTTAGTCTCTAACTTCAAAAAACATTTTTTGAACAGAATCTTTTGTAAATTCTGAAAGGAAGCTGTGAATAGTTACCAGAAAAGTAGACTTTTCAATATATTATAATGTCTGAGTTATTAGGGAGTCAGATGCCTGAAACTCAACTCTAGAGCAATTTGGAGTTTAGAAAAAAAGAGAAAAATACCAGCAAGAATGTGAATAAATTAGAAGAGCTGAATATGCTATTGTACTCACTGAAAAGCCTTTCTTTTCTTCCTTCCTTCCTTCCTTCCTTCCTTCCTTCCTTCCTTCCTTCCTTCCTTCCTTCCTTCCTTCCTTTCTTTCTTTCTTTCTTTCTTTCTTTCTCTCTCTCTCTCTCTTCCTTCCTTCCTTCCTCCCTCCCTCCCTCCCTTTCTTCCTTCCTTTCTTTCTCTCTCTCTCCTTCTGTCTTTTTCTCTCCCTCCCTCCCTCTTTGTTCTTCTCTCTCTTTCTTTTTTTAGGCTAAAATTTTAGTAGCTTCATAACTAGCTCACACTCCAAAAGATGAGGTTGATTGATCCTTTGATAAATCAGAATAATGGGAAACTTTTATTGATAAGCAAAAACTTTTAAAATCCAGCTCTGTAGGCTGAAAGGCATAGGAGAAGTGAATGGAAAAGAGAAAAGATAAAGAAAGGGAAAAGAAAAAATATGCTTTAGAGGAAGGACAGCACAGCAAAAGTGACAGATACTAGCAGACAGGAGCTGAGAATAGAGTGGTAAGAAATAGATAATGCAAAACTGTGACATTCATGATGTATACCAGACTCCATGAATTCACTCGTTTATTCATTCAAACCACATTTATTGAGTTAATCATCTATGTCTGGCATTAGGAAAATCTTGGTTGGTTTAAAGGTGGACGAATACTATCCCTGTCTCTGTCCTCCAGACACTGATTGATGGGTGAGGGTGGGAGAGTGTGGACACATGTTATAAGTGCAATGATGCTATATGCATGCAAATGATACAGTGGGAGCACAAAGGAGGAACTTATCACTTTTCCTTGGAAAAGTTCATCCAGGGAGGGTGGGAATCACTTACAACGGTGTGAAATTCATCTGTAAAGGCTACCTCAGTGCTGTGCCATCTGGTGAACCACTGGTGAATAACAAGCCAGTCATACAGAGTGAAGTCAGTCAGAAAGAGAAAGACAAACACCGTATGCTAACACATATATATGGAATTTAAGAAAAAAAAATGTCATGAAGAACCTAGGGGTAAGACAGGAATAAAGACACAGACCTACTAGAGAATGGACTTGAGGATATGGGGAGGGGGAAGGGTAAGCTGTGACAAAGCGAGAGAGAGGCATGGACATATATACACTACCAAACGTAAGGTAGATAGCTAGTGGGAAGCAGCTGCATAGCACAGGGAGATCAGCTGGATGCTTTGTGACCGCCTGGAGGGGTGGGATAGGGAGGGTGGGAGGGAGGGAGACGCAAGAGGGAAGAGATATGGGAACATGTGTATATGTATAACTGATTCACTTTGTTATAAAGCAGAAACTAACACACCATTATAAAGCAATTATACTCCAATAAAGATGTAAAAAAAAAAAGATGGCATTGATTCTAAAATTTAAAATTGCAAGATAGAATGTTTCCTCATTCAATTCATCCATCATTCAGTCAGCGTTGATGAATAGGAGAATATCCAAAAGACCCTAGGTTTAAATTTGTCTGCATTATGGAATTCATATTTTCAGCTAATGATCCAGGGCTCAATAGTTCTCTCTCTTGGAGGTTCACCTTACCTGTCCCAGAAATTTTCTGTGGATGGGGAGATACGTTTTTTTTCTGTAATTGACAATGTAGGTCAGAGTGTTTGTGAGAACTACTCTGCAAACGGGAATTGTTGCAGCATATAAATTCAAGCTATTATTATTATTGCTATTATCTCTGCCTACCAATGACCTGAAGACCAGTTCATCCATTAAAACCTAACTTAACTGAGATTACAAGGAATGTATAACCTTATCTACTAGCTCTCTTTCTTTTTTTAAAATTTCCTGTTAATGTTTACGTGGTCAAACGTATCAGGTATAAAATTATAACATACGGATAAATAGGTTACACATATAAAAAGTGGTTCTCTCTGGATCATTCTACATTTATTTGGAAGAACTGAGCAGAAATTATAGGAAATTCAGGTATGAATTAATTTTAGTTTATTTAAAATTAATTAAAGAAGAAAGAAAACTCTAAGTCATAAAATAAAGTGCCTTTGGAGGTTAATTTTGGTTAAATGAATTAACAATTGTGTTGTCATATAAAAGAAAATAAGAAACAATCAAATTCTTTGAAAATTTTTAAGCAAAAAATGCATAAAGACTCCAATTTAGAGATTTAAAACACAAATATAAGCTTCCTAACTAAAACGAAAAGAGAAGAAATTCCTCTTTTCCTGAGAATGTGATAATGCCTTAATAAGCAACAACCCTCCAAATATTCTAAAATTTCAGAAAAAGACCCCTGAAAAATACAAATATCTCTGATATTCAGATAATGACAAACCACAGAATAGACTGAAATAAATGTGCTAGTACTTAAAATTGGTTGAAAATCACCATTAGATTCATTACAAAATTTTAGAGAACACAGGAAGACGCACTGATGTTTTCTAAGATGTTGATATCTTAGAGACACTTCACATTAAGAGGTATTGCTAGTTACTGGACATAATAAAACAGAATTAT
The DNA here is from genome assembly GCF_964374135.1 of Grampus griseus. NCBI lineage: Eukaryota > Metazoa > Chordata > Mammalia > Artiodactyla > Delphinidae > Grampus > Grampus griseus. Next base: position 44,169,962 of record NC_139019.1, read on the forward strand.
TCTAAAATCTTTCCAGTAATAAAATTGGAAATACTATACTGATACTAGAATTTATAATTTTCAAAGATGCTGCAGCTATGTTTTCCCACAGTGAAATCCTTGATAAGAGAAATATCCAAAATCATGGCCTATAGAAATTATTCAAGACATGCATTATTATGCTAAGCAATAGAAATAAAATTATCCGTGTCAAGCTGCAGCATACTGACATTAATTAATTTGATATTACAGTATCTTTCTCTCTCTTTCTATTTTAAAAGTTAGGCCTTAGCTGTAGTAGTTTTGCTGTTTTACAAGTATAATGAAGTTCGATAAGTTAGACATTAAAATGTGTTTGACCAGCAGAACTCCATTCTGAGCTGAAAATAGTTGATTTATAAACAATATTAATGGAACGCTGCTGTTTCATTATGCTAATTTAATAAGGAAAACAAAATAAGGAGTCACTAAAATGGTGACTGTTGGGGAATTAAGAAATTCACATTAGCTGCTCAGATAGCCAGATTTATCAGTATATTTTAAGATAAAATATTTCTTTAGTGCTTATGTAAATATGGATTTGCTTCATCCATATAGTTCATTATCTCTCTACAAAGAAGTAAAACAAAACCAAAATTCTAATAAGACATGTTTGCTAAATACATATACATTTTTTACAGGGTGGTACAGCCTGCTATGGTTAAATATTTTAAGCAAGAACTAGTATTTAAAGCTTAAAAATTCTGAAAGGACATTCCTCATTTTACTCCTTGTCACTTATTTTCATTTAAGCAAGTCTACATGCCTTTGAACCCTAAAGGTAAAGAAAATAGAATAGGATCTCAGAATCCTCCTTAAATTGATAGAGGTCAAGATATGGTTAGCTGGTGGGGAGCCCACAGTACTTGGATGGAGATGAGTTTGCTGGTTTACCCACTAGCGAGAGTGGAAGATTTACCTTGACTCAATTGCAAGTGGATAAAAGCAGAACCATTGCTATGACCTAGAAGTTGGGGAGAGTGTAAACGCATTGGCATGGAAGCCCATTCAGAAACATTTCCTGTGGATGATGGGAGGACTAGCCTTATCATACTCCTGCTTACTGATCCACATCTGCTGGAATGTGGACAGGCTGGCCAGAATGGAGCCCCCAATCCAAACGGAGTACTTCCGCTCCGGGGGGGAAGGGGTGATCTTGGTTTTCACGTTGCTGGGTGCCAGGGCTACAATTTCCTTCTGCATCCAGTCAACAGTGCCAGGGTACATAGTGCTGCCTCCAGAGCGCATGGTGTTGGCATACAGATCCTTGCGAATATCCACATCGCACTTCGTGACAGAGTTGAACGTTGTCTCATGGATCCCACTGGACGCAGTGCCCAGAAAGGAGGGCTGGAAATGGCTTCAGGGCATTGAAAGCGTTCATTCGTAGTGGTGATCACCTGCCCATCGGGAAGCTCGTAGCTTCTCTCCAGTGAGGAGGATGAAGCAGCACTGACCATTTCTTACTCAAAGTCCAGGGCCACGTAGCACAGCTTCTCTGTGACATCGCGAACAATCTCCCGCTCAGCTGTGGTGGTAAAGTTGTAGCCTCGTTCTGTTAGGATCTTCAGGAGGTCTCTGCCGGCCAGATCCTGACGAAGAATGGCATGGGGCAGGGCATAGCCTTTGTAGGTGGGCACAGTGTGATTGACCCCATCTCTGGAATCCGTCATGATGCCTGGGGTCCAGCCTGGATAGCCACATACGTGGCAGGTGTGTTGGAAGCCTTGAACATGATCTGAGTCTTCTCCTGGTTGATCTTGGGGCTGAGGGATGCCTTGGTGAGGGGGATGGGATGCTCATCCAGTGCCACGCGGAGCCCGTTGTAGAAAGCGTGGTGCCAGATCTTCTCCATATGGTCCCAGTTGGTGACCACTCCGTGCTCAATGGGATACTTCAGGGTCATGATGCCTCTCTTGCTCTGGGCCTCATCCCGCATGTCGCAGTCCTTCTGGCCTACGCCTACCATGACCCCGTGGTGCCGGGGTGCCCTACCATGGAGAACACAGCTCGGGGAGTGTCGTCACCGCCAAAGCCTGCTTTGCACATCCCTGACCCATTATGCACCACCAAGGCAGACAGCTCGTCGTCAGTCATAGTGCTGGCCAGAATCTTCCAGATGAGTGAACAGAAGTTAAATATAGAGTAAGTACCAGACTCTGGTGGGCAAGAGAGAGAATGAACAGGCTGAAAACACTTCAGAGCTGCCTTCAAAGAGGGGAGCCTGTGCTGTGATGACAGGTATTTAAAGGTACACATTGGCACCACCCGTGTCCTATTCCAACAGTTCTCAGCATTTCTGGGTGGGGTTGCCTCTGAGGTATTAATAATAATGATGATGATACAAATCATTAGTAGACCTTCCTTCATAAGGAGAAAATTGCCTACCAAATGGCCAAATCTCAGGTTACTGTAGTTAGGCAACCCACACATGGCTGTCAGCCTGGTTTGGTGCAGTGTCTAGATAACTATGATGATGCAATGGGGGATATAAAAGCAAGATGAAAGGAAGCTAGTGTGAGGTATGGGTAACACTGCCAAAAGGGCCACCGCCTCCCCGATTTACCTTCCGGGTCTATTTTCTCTAACTAGCTTTGACTTTTCATTCTTAATGTATTGTTCTTATGAGTTTGACTTTGCAAACTTTACTTTTTCAAGATTTTTTTTTTCCCATTAGATTTCTAACCCCACAGGATATCATCATGATAGAAACTGTTTTAATGAATGAAAATAATGAATGGCCAAGAGAGGCCTGACAGCTGTAATTATAATGCATTTGTATCGTGTAAAATTTAGGATATTTAACAGACTTCTAAGCCATTAGAGATCAAGAAAAATCAATAAAGTAAACCACTACATGTTTTCTTTTCTGATGTAAATTTCTAATAACCAGATTTCATTAAGCGTTACTCTGGGTGGACACGGTTCATAGAACTAGGTTTATTGTGTCCATGTTGATTGCACAGAGGCCGATTGCTCAGCCATCTTGTGTGACTTACTAAAGTGCAGATTATAAAAATTGTATTTATTTATTTGCAATAACTCTTGAGTTATACAGCAATGAACAAAGTTTAGCGATAAGGTAAATTTTAAAGTGATGTATTTGCACTGATATTTAAAACGGTTTGATCTTCAAGATTCATACACTGTGTTATAACATCAAATGTATCTGTAATTGTTAACATGTACACAATTGAAATAGTAAGTACTATATTAGCTTTCTTTCAATTTTAGGTTATATTACCTACCCCTGATCATTTCATAGGAATAGTATGTCTGAGTTTTAGTTTTAATATAGAAATATAGACAACCTGGTAATATGTGTACCATGATAAAATGTAGGATATTAGTAATGTCTTACAAAGAAAGAACAATTAAGGGAGTTCATTACTTTGTTCCTATACGTATTAGGTAAATAAGATATAATCTCCCCTGTCAGCTCTTCTAAAGCAAATAAATTTTTCATGCCCATGTCTGAGTTCTCCAAAACCTTCCTTTTGGTTAATTAGTTAATCAACTAAATAATGGTCATTTTGTAAGAGGTAGTAGCAGCCCTACAGTACTGGACATATGTGTATCCTGCAGTTGCAAGCTAGAACCAGGCAGTGTCTTTGCCCATGAGCTTCCTGGAGAGTCATGGTAACACCAAGCTGTGAGTGTCTAACCCTCTTCTTTGTCTACAAGTTGATATAGAATTATTTTTCTCTGGATTTTTCCGGTGCTTTACCCTATAATGTGACTTTAAAACCTTCCTTCTGACAACCAGTCATGAAAAAATGTCTGCTTCACTACAAAATCCATAGCTTTGCTTTTTTTTTTCCCACTAGGACTATCTTTTCCCTTAATTTTTTCTGTAACTGCAAAATCATTTCCTCCGTCAACAGAATTGAAGAACTTCACCCTCAGACCTTCACACTGAGTGGTTTTGTGTACTTCCTTTTCTTGTAGCACAACAAAGCTTTTGATTAAAACAATATTTTATTGCTATAGGATGGTGCTTCTGGAAATGTCTTTTTCTTTTTTAGACCTGTTACAAACTACATGCACATCCTACAAGACTGAAGAAAAACCCAAAAACAAAAAACCAAAACCCCACAACATTGCATTTAGCATCAGTTCCTATTTATGAATCTCTAGTGTGGAATATAAAACAAAGCCATGTTGATATAGGAGCCCATATGACACCAAGAACAAGCTTTAGAGTCTACATTTATGATAGCACTCTTCTTAGAATTGCCTTTGAACTGAGAGCTGGATGGTAATGAGTCCACACAGCATAATTGTTGCCTTGAGAGTGAGGCTGAGGTGTGCTTTTGCTAGAAGACAACCCCTGTTTAATTTTGATGTCCCAAGAGAAATTTTCATCAATTCTGTATTCTTAAAATAAGACTAAGTTCTTTTAATTAACCCCCAACAATACAAGAGGAACATATCATAATTCAACAGCCATTTAAAAATATCATCTGTGGGACTGGTTAAATTTTTTAAAAGTAGCAAGAATTTGTACGAGTGAAACATAGGAAGATGGGTTTACAAAGGCTGGGCTCTGGGAGGCTGTGCCTGAAGGTAAGGATTTCATAACCAACTGGAATTTACATACGTTTAGTTAGTTACCTAAACCTAAATCCTATGGGGGCCTTTATGATTAACTTTTGGAAGCCCAGAATATTATTTTCTTTTACATTTGGCCTAGTTTGACTATCACGCAGCTATACAAAATCCCAAGGAGGGAATGGGGTGTGGGATTATACGTAAGGACAATTAGCGAAGGTGACTTGGAGCAGTGCCCTACTCCCCATCACAAGCTCCTTATCACCTTGCCTTTTCCAAGTAACCTTCTAGTGATTAAATCCACAAATACTTATTAAACATCTCCCATGTGCTGGGCTCTGGTGATGTACTGGTGAATAGAACACAGCCCTTATTTTTAAGGGGTTAAATGCCTGGTGGGTGAACATCACCCCTCAGCAGGCTGACATGTGGTCACTCTGCACTGATGCAAGAGTAGCCAGCTTGTATTCTGATGGGGTATGGCCTGGGCTGCACCAGGCTTGTGCCATATTTTGAATATAATTCCCCAGTACACAGATAATCATGGTTGATGTATAGAGAGAAGGAGCATAGCGTGATACGAAGGAGGAGGGAGAAGCCCTTGAAGCTGGGGTGAGGGGGAGGGGAAGGGCGAGGCTAGGGAAGAGGACCCCTGAGCTGAGTCTCAGGATGAACAGGAGGCTGCTGGCGGTCAGTGGAGGAAATATCGCAGGTGTGAATGCAACCAACTTGGAAAAAAATCAGAGAATCAAAAATGTATTTGGAACTAGGTATCTACACAAGCGTCAGTAAGGGTTTGGGATGGGAGTCTGGGTCCCATTAGGCATGAGAGAACTCTAGAATTGGATGTAACTTTCCCTCTGTGCACAGAAGATTTGACTAGGGGCCCCTTGGCCATGTGTTCATAGAGGCCAAGTCTCAGTGATCATCTTCTGTCCCCAGACTCTCATCTCTTAACCAAACTGCTGAGACAGAGTTTTAATGAGGCCCCTTTCTGCTACCACCCTAGGGATTCAATTTAGAACTTGAGGCCAGCTACTTTCCTCCTTGCTCTTTACTTGTTTCTTTCCTTGTGCCCCACTCTCTTTTGTCCTTTGTAGGTTTTGCACACATATATACACCTCTTCCACTGTGTAGACTGCTCTGAGACTCCCCTTCAGCTGTACTCTGCTCTTAGTGGAGATATGATACATGTTTAATAAACAAATACATGGATGGGTAGGTAGTGAGATTTTTTCATGACACACACTGATCTATTCATTGATAGATTGATATAGCTGGCCACTTTTGAAAAATTAAGAACTGCTTTATTTTATAGTTAAATACTGTCTAATATTTACATCTCATATTGATAAAGTGGCTTGAGAACTATAATTGTTCACTCAGGAGAAGACTCTAACTTATAGCTTTAATAATTTCTTATGATAAATCTACCAGAATCAATTACTACTAATAATTATAGTGATTTTCTGTTTATTTGTTTTAATATATAATATTTTATAAAAACATATGAAAAATGTATAAGTACAACAACCACTCCCTCAAATAAAACTCAACTTACCTGTTTTTTTTTAAATTAATTTTTATTGGAGTAGAGTTGATTTACAATGTTGGGTTGGTTTCTGCTGTGCAGCAAGTGAATCAGTTATACGTATATATATATATGTCCACTCTTTTTTAGATTCTTTTCCCATGTAGGTCATTACAGAGTATTGAGAAGAGTTCCCTGTGCTATACAATAGGTGTTTATTAGTTACCTATTTTATGTACAGTAGTGTGTATATCTGACTCACCTGTTTTTTAAGGCAGGCGTGGGCAAGAGGGAGGAAGAAGTGGTATTTTGAAGTGAGGTGAGGTGCCACGTGGTCAGTTCCAGGAAGCACTTGGAAGGATAATTGGGATGTAAGAATTGTTTTAGTGGTGCAGCTACCACAGCTCCCAGCCCCCAGGCTGTGCTGGCCTACTTTCTGTGAGGAAGACCAGTGTTCAGTCCACGGGGTGATAGGGCTCCCCACTGATGCTTAACAGTACTGGAAATGAATTTTATGGCAGTTCTTCCTAACTTTTAACTTTAAAGTATGCCATAGATCAGCTTTTAGCTAGTTCGATTGACTTGTAAACAAAGTTGTTAAGAGGAGGAATGGATTCCTGTGTGCAGTAGGTGAACCTTGGAATATATCTTGACTCTAAGGAAAGAGGAGGAGAAGCAGGGGAGGAAGGTTGTGCAAATGGAAGTGTCAGTATTCACAGCAGCTTGGCCACTGCTGATGTGAAGCATATATTATCCAAGACTGAGGCAAGCTCCAAGCTGTATTGTGATTCTGAAAGGTGGAGAGAGTAACAACAAAATTTGTGAATACTGATCACTTAGTGTGTGCCCATCTCTTTGCTAAATGTTTTCCTTACACACACCAGTTCTTTAATCATCATGACAGTCCTCACAAGGTACCCATCTGAGAAGGATTAAACTGAAGCTTAATGAGAAAAGTGACCAAAGATACACAGAGTGATAGCGGCAGTGTCCAGCAGATCAATTCCAGAGCTTTGCCTGGAGATGGGCTTAAAGAAAGGGTGCAGGGCATCTGACTGGCAACCAGTGAGAGAGGCAGCCAACTAGGACTATGCCTGTGAAGACTTTGTATTCCCTGTTGGGAAACATCATCTTAAAGTGTCCAAATACCATCTTAGAGTGAAGGCCAGGTTGAATATTGAAGTCAAAAGAAAACCAAATAAAATTCTTGAGAATTTTAGCAGGTTCTTCCATGTTATTGATTGGAATATCAAGACCTCTCATTCTCTAAGTGGAGAAAAAGAAATGGTGACTTAATGTCTGGACTGAGAAAGAATCTATTATCTAAAATAAGAAAACAGCATAAGAGTGATTTCAGGAGGGAACAGTAGGATGGGCTACTAAAAAGCAAAAACTGTATCATTATGGTAAATGAATGCTTTTGATTGCAGCCATGTGGGAAGTGCAGTCCTCCAGGTGTCCGTCTTCAGACCCCAAATGGCATTGTCTCCACATATCTAGATTTGACCATGACATGCCAAGGGTGAAGAGTAGAAAGTGTGGCAAGGACTTTCTACTTTCAAGGGATTTAGGAAGCGTGGTGAGCACGGGAGAGCCTGGGGTAACTGAATCCATCTGACGGTCTCTGAAGCAGGCCAAGAGTAGAAGTCAACCAAAACGGTTAGGAACTACAGATTATAGAGGTGAAGGTGGCAAAACTTGAGAATAATAAAATGTTAGGTCAAAATAAAGACCTTAATGATCAGACCATCTTAAGAATATGAGCTGGAGTCAGGGATAATTCACTTGGGAGCTGAGGTAATTCACTGAGTGTGAGGGGACCCAGGGCCTGAAAGGACTTGAAGGGAAGAACTTAACAGACAGAGAGGAAACCACTCTGAATGTCGGTATGATCTGACACAGGCTGGGGCTGGAGAGATCACGGGTCCTTAAGGCTAATTTACTGAGTCCAGTCTTTCATTAAAACTCAAACAACAAAACATGAAAAAAGCCTTTCAGCCACCAAGTTGTGTTTGCTGTTTCTTCTTCATTCTGGGGAGACTGGCTTTGTGACTGCTCAAGTATCATGCCTGATTTCTTGCACATTTTCATTAAGATCATCTATGAGTCCTTGTCTACACAACGGGATTATGATTGTCAAATGCTGGAACACAGCAGTCTCTCTTCTCTGAAAGAGTGTTTGCTGCTCTGGGAATGTGCTGCCCAGGGTCAAGTATATAGAAGGGGAAGACCCAGGATGAGAAGGCTAACTTGGGGTTTGGAGGCAACGTAACTTACTTTCCAAGGGAAAACTTTGACTGGTAGGATATGACTCAATGTAGTTTATTCTTTCTTAAGTCAAGGGAAGCAGTCTTTCTGGGGAATCTCAGGAGACACAGCTAGGGAATCATTTCTGGTAGTTGGGACTAGTAAGGCCTCCTGAGGGTTTTCTTAGTTATCTTTTTGCTGATGGCATGGCAGCACATTATCTGTTGACAGGAATGGGCAAGGAGACCCTTTGGGGTAGAGTTTAGGAGAGGAGGGGACAGAACTTACAGAGAAGGTAGGAAATCTAGAAGAAAGTGAGGGCAGTGGAATATCAGAATTACACCTGCCTGTTGATGGTTTCTCTTCCTTTAGTTATGTCACGAGGTCCAGGAAAAATAACCCTGAAGAAACTACAGAAAAGACAGTCCTGGTATTTGCTGCAGGATCTGGATTGCTCATCGGGGCCAGCCCTCGGTGTAATGCAGAGCATGCAGACAGGGCACAGCTTCTTTGGTCCACATAGTGTTCTACAAAGGTTTTTTAAATTTTTAGTTTAAATATTTGCAACATAAGTAGATTCCTGAATTCCTACTTCTCTTGGAAAAAAAAAAAAGGAAGATCAAGCAACATTGGACCTCATTCCCAAACTACAGCTGAATAGCAGCTACACCCTTTAGCAGGGGTGCGAGTTCTCCTTTCCCCCTTGACCCCCATGTTCCTGTGGCGTTGCTCCCACCCAGCTTCATCCATGCTCCGTGTAGGCATGTGAGTTTAATATGTTCTGAGAAACTGAAGAGGAGCATGTGTTTTGGAGGGGTGGGGAGGGAAAAAGACAGATGGAAGCCTGTGTTCTGGGATCCTTTGTTGTTCTGGGGATGAGCTGGTATTCACAAGAGAGAAAAAATACTATGGGGCTGAATTTCTTTAATTACATGACAACTGCCCAATGTAATACTTAGTCTTTAGGAGTTTAAAAAGGAATTCAATTTGAAATATGGTAAAGGCAAGAGGGGAAGTTCTGTTCTTCATTGTTTTATTGAGTTTGGGATATGGTAGAATGGGTTTGTTTTACAGAAGGAAGGATTTTAACTAAACAATTAGAAGAAAATTGCTGAGAATATAATGCATTACAACTCTGTTTTTTGGTGCACTGTCTCTGTTGCTGCTTTGAAGAGAAAATTAAGAGGTTTAGTGCCTCCAGTTTTCTCCTGTTCTGGTTGGACAGGTTGAAAAAGAATGGACTGAGTTTTTAAATGGTGTTATCTCATTCTGGACCTTTTTTCCTCCTCTTTAAAGCAGGAATTCTGTCCTTATGAGGGAAATGAATGTGTTTTCACTTCTTCAGATCCCTTTCCTCTGAAACTATGAGTTCTTTGAAAAAGGGCACCCAAAGATGCCACAATATAAGAATTTGCCCAAGGAAAGCATTGGTTGAAGCATTCAGAGCAAGTCCTCCTTTTGTTACATCCAGCTATAAATGGAATTTGGGTCAAACTAGTAGAGTATCTGAAATAGACTTTGGGATTGAAATAAAAGAAGAAAAATTATTTTGATGGTATCGCTGGTAAACATTGATGATATTTTCAGTTCTAACCAAAAAGGAAAGAAGAAGGGCTTCAGGTTAGATAGAAGGTTAATTAGAAGTACTGTGTGGGACATAAAAATGCAAAAGAATTCAGGAATATTAACCCAAGGGCAGCTTTGCCAAAGGAAGTGAAGTGACTGAGGAGAGATATAAAGCAGAATTTTATTTATTTTATGTAAATCAAACATTCATTTACGGAAATGAAAGGTTAGCATATGACTCACACGTGAACCTGTCACTCCTTGCTCTAAAACTTTGGATGACTCCCATTCGCTGTGGAACAAAGTCCAAACAGCTTAGTATAGACTTTAGGGCCCTGTATTATCTGGCTCCAATCTACTTCCCAAGCCTGGTATTTCCCATCCTCTCTTCCCCCATCCAGGAATCTTATGTTTCAGGCTTCTGGACTAGTTGCTACTCCCATTCCCTTGGACTCGCTAATATTGGTTACTCCACTGGGAATGTCCTTTCCATCTTCTCTGTCCTTTGGCCTTCCATCAGTCTCAGATGCTCTCCAGTTTCCCCAGAGGAATTAATCTCTTGCCTTTCTCAATCCTATAGCACTTAGCTTATATTCTTGTTGTGGTTCTTATCCCTTTCTGTTTTATGTTATTTTGTACATTGTTGTCTCCCTCACTATACTCTCTAGATCGTGCCCACATTTTATTTCTAACAGTGCCTACCACAGGGTCTTGCAAATTTAGTTGTTTAATCATTGGGTATTGACCTCTACTTACAATGTTTATTTTTAAATGGATACTTGATTGATTGGGTTATGATAACATTCCAACATGTTCTGTGTATAAGTTCTAATTGAACACATCCAATACCAAACTCATCAGCTTCTCCAACATGCTCTGTTTATACCAGTGACCTCAAAATTTTCAAAATCATTCAATTTTCTAATTTGGGGGTCATTTTTGACTTAACCATTTTATGCTTTATTTTTTTTAAATATAATGTGGTATGACATCAAATTCTATTGGGTATTCTTTGAAATAATTTCTATTTTCTTATTTCTGCCCCTATTTGCTCTTAGTTCAGGCCTGGGTCACTTCACGGTTAGCTAAGTTCCAGAGTACTTTGCTGAATAACTCTTCCAACACCAAACCCTTCTGAAGACCACTGCCAGCGAACTCTTAAATCGTGTATACTGAAATCTCCCAGGCTCCAAATTTGCTTCCACATAAACTCTAAACTTCTCTGCCCTGCTCTGGTTCTACAGTAACTATCCAAACATCGTGGTTAAGAACACAGCTCTAGAAGCTGGCAGCGCTAGGCTCATCCCCACACTTACTAGGTCTGTAAACTGGGGCATTTCAGAACTTCCCAACGTCTCAGTTTCCTCTTCTCTAAGCTGAAGATAAGTGTATCTACCGCATAAAGTTGTCTTTGGTTTGGCAAGAGATGATACCTATAAAGCGTTTAGCAGAGTGCGTAGTAAGAGCAAGAGTGCAGTAGGTGTGGGCAACTATCATTACTGCAAAGGAGGTGAAGCCAGGCAGCAGAACAGCCCTGGCAAGGACCCTAATGGGGACTGAGCAGACCCTTTGTATGGTGCTAAGCAAAGGAAGTTAGGGATAGCTAAAGGGAGGTGGACAATTGGTGAAAGACCCTAAAGCCAATACTGAGTGGTTTGAATTCCATAAGCCGGGTAGGGATTGGTCATCCTGTGTCAGGGGTGGCTACAGTGAGTAGAGGTGGAAACTAAATTGTCTCTCAGGATTCATTGATTTAGACAGTGTACAGTCGTAGAAAAAGGCAAGAGGAGTCTCTTACTGATCTAGATGCAGTGCTTTCGTACTGCTGGGGGGTTCTGTTTGCACCTTTGAGCCCGTGTTGGCCTGATGCTCACTGGAGTCCTGTGGTAGAGCTGAGCATGGTCCATGGAGAGGGCAGGGAGGGTCGTGGCAGCCCATGTAGGCTTCTCATAAGTGACCCCACCACGTGAACCATGCCCTTCCTCATAATCAGTGGTGATTATTGGCAGAAACTGGAAACCTATAACTGGTCTCTGGTCCATTAGGCATCAGCAAGGGTTGTTGACATTGTTCTGAAGCACCCAGTTCTGGCCACTTCTTACTGGCTCAAGATGATTTACCTGTCCAGTAAGGACGCTATATATACCTTGCAGTTTTGTTTAGAGCATGAGCATTTGTTTAGGTAGTTAGAATTCTAAATACCTTTTGAACATTTTCTAATTTGTGTCTGAACATCTACAGATCATTTGTAAGAAAAAAATTCACAGTTCTATGTGAATGATAGTTTAGACATCAGCAGAGATCACATATTTATACAATATACAGCATATCTTTACTGTTTGCTTCAGGATGTGTGGTGAATTGGCTAATACTACTGGTTGTCAAGGATGGCACAGATAGTGGCACTGCAGGATCTTGTGTGCTGTACAGAAGAAACCTGCAATCATATCAACTAGGATAACCTTTAGTCCTGTTACATAGGCTTCCTGGCATAGTCCTGGAGACAGCATGGAAGAGAGGAAAGAACACTGACTGCTCCCAGAGCTCCGGGGGGGTTCCAGATGTTTCACTAACCACCTAGGTGGCTTTGGGCAAGCCACTGAGCTGCTGTGACTTCAGTGTCTTCATCTATAAGATGAAGTGAGGAGATTTCTTCTTATTTGGCAGATTGAACATATGTGTTTGTCTACTTGTTCTCTGAAAGCACCACTACACTTTGCAGTAAGGAAGTAAAAGGCAATAAAATCAAGGACAAAGAGAGCAGGAGAAGACGCAGAGCAATAACATTTTGAACGCAGGAAAGGTGTGAATAAGGGTTAAGCAAGCTGACTTGAGGAAACGGAAACCTCAGCTAGGAGTAGGGGAGGCCCAGAAGCAATCATGTTCTTCCTGCAGAGACTCAGCAAGGCTCAGTGATTTGGGACCCCAGGTACTTCTGAAACTGGGGGTACATTCGGGTCAGAAGTAGAAAAATTGGCTAAAGATATGGATCAAAAGCAGATATACAAAGATACCCTCCCTGCCCCTGCCCCATATCTCTGGGGCTTCAGCTGGGAAAGCTGGGCTGACCCATTTCTGGTTCATAGGGTCTTTCATCCTCCAGCAGGCTAAGCCCAGGCTTTTCCCCTTGGCTGGGCAGATTTCCAAGAGAGCAAGTTGAAGCCTGCAAGGATGCTTGAGTCTTAGACTGGGAAATGACACAGCATCTCTTCCATGCATTTAGCTGGGCAAAGCAAGCCACAAGCCCAGCTCAGATTCAAGGGGAGGAGAGAGAGATTCTACCTCTTGATGGACAGGGCTGCAAAGTCACATGAGCTACAAAGGGGAATGGATACAAAGAGAGGAAAACTTGTGGCCAGTTTTGCAAACAATCTACCATAAGACACCATAACGATGGGTTTCCTGAAAAAACCCACAGGTTTCAAACTTGCACCCTAAACAAAAGGCCACATGGGAAAAACGAAAAAGAAAGAAAGATTGGGGCAGAGAACTCAAAACTTATGCAAAGCATTAATAAAAACAATAATTGATAACTCAGGGAAATAATGTGGTCTGTGAAGGCAGGCAGCTTATTGTGGCTGGGGCCTGTCATGGCTGGTATGTAATAAGAAGCTGGAGAAATAATTGGGTGTGAATGTTGGCAGCACTTACGTGAGGGCAGGGCTGCTAGTAACTCACACAGTGTAAACAGAAGCGGCATTTTAAGTCAGTTTGGCTGCTCTTAAGGTCCTGAGAGGCAGTCCAACCTGCCAGGAGTCAAAAGCCATGCAGGGCTGGGCTGTAGCCTCTTTGGGGTAGAAGCCCAGGTAGAGGTGCTTGTTTTTAATTTTCAAAATACAGGCAAAACGGTTCCTGTTGCCAATGCAGCAACTGATACGAAAGCTTTTCCCTTGTCTGCTGAAATCTGAAATTCCACTCCACAGTCTGTTCTCTCATGCTTAGGAAATATCGCATGTGAATTAGTGTGACTTCTCCATTATACTGACAATTTTTCTCTATGCCAATCGCAGCGGAACCAATTTGTATGGTAGAACCACACCTTGTGGAATAGACTCTACTGAGGGGTTAAGTAAAAGTCTGCATAGTGCATGGAGAGGTCCTCAGCCTCCTTTCCCGACTTGCCTTCAAGAGCAGGCCTCCAGCCAGGCTTGCACCACCTGGGCAAGAGAGTGAAGGGTGAAATGAGCCAGAGAGGAAAGATGTACAGACAGTATCAGGTAGGGGTCTATCAAACAATCCCACAGTGAAGTGTATTACTTCAAGCTCCCAGTAGAGCTCCCAGTCAGCTTCTTATTGCCTCACTTTTAAAGTATGAGTGATGGCCAAGAACATTAGTCATCTGAAAACAGCTGCTAATATAAAGACAGACCCCAACAAGACAATGGGAACAAGAGGGCCATGAAAGAAGCTGAGAAAATGCAAGAAACAGAAAAGAAAAGCCTAAAAGAAGTAAAACTATGAATAATATCCTCGGGGAGATAAAAGATGATATTATCTATAAAGCAAGAACAGAATGACGTAAAAAGAAATATTCAGAGAACCAAAAAGAGGTCTTAGAGCTTAAAAACAAGATTGCACAAATAAACATTTTAGTAGCACAATTGGAAGATAAAGTTGAGGAAATCTCCCAGAAAGTACAACAAAATGATAAAGAAGCAGAAAAATAGGGGAAAAGAAATTTAAACAAAACAATCAAAGGATTAATCCAGTAGGTGCAAAACCCAACTTTTTTTTTTTCCGTAAAGGAAAAAAAATCGTTTCTAGAACTGAGAGATGTAAAATTCTAGATTGAAATTTTAAAGTTACAAATAGATGGGAGAATTTATCTCACAGCTCATATCATTGTAAGACTTAAAAATACTGGCACAGAGAAAATGTCCTAAAAGCTTTAGGTGGGAAAAAAAAAACCCAACAGATTACAATCAAATGAATGAGAATTGGAGTGTCATCAGTCTTCTCAATAGAAAAATGAGGAATTCTGAGGGAAAATGATATCCAAGCTACAGTTTCATACCCAGCCAATCTCACAATTAATCTGAGGAAACTAAAGCTTTTTTCAGACATGTAAGGTCTCAAAATTTTATCTGCCATTTACCTCTTCTTAGTTAGTACTAGTATATGTGCTCAAGGAAAACTAGAGGATATATTCCAGGAAAGAGGAAAACAAGGGATCCAGAAAATCAGAAACTCAACTCAGGAGATAAACCAAAGAAGTCTCCAGGATGATGGTGAAGGAAGATTCAGATACAAAAGCTGTGAAACAGGCTTGGAGAGCAACAAATCCAGAGAGAACAGGGGCACAGAAGGCTCCAGAAAGGTGTTACAAGGGGAAGGATAAAGCTCATAGAATTCTAATGTGCTTGATGCATTGAGAAAAGATTTATGCCTTTGATACAGATTTTGGGGATGGATATATAGAATATTAATTAAACAAAGAAAAGAGACTGTTATTAACTCTAAAATTGTATGTACGTAGAAATGTGGATGATACTGAGATGGTCATAGTACTGTAAATATTGAATGATGATTCCATAATAATTAATGATATAATGTACTGGAGTCTGGGGAACAGGGAATTCATGAACATGCAGAGGCATCAAGAATGCTAAATCTGGGCTTCCCTGGTGGTGCAGTGGTTGAGAGTCTGCCTGCCGATGCAGGGGACACGGGTTCGCGCCCCGGTCCGGGAAGATCCCACATGCTGCGGAGCGACTGGGCCCGTGAGCCATGGCCACTGAGCCTGCGTGTCCGGAGCCTGTGCTCCGCAACGGGAGAGGCCACAACAGTGAGAGGCCCGCGTACCGAAAAAAAAAAAAAAAGCTAAATCTTCCTCTTCCTTAATAGGAAGACACAGATAATATCTAAATCTGAAACATCAAGAAATAGCTACATAAATATGTTATTTAAAAATAAGGAGACAAAAACTAAAACGAACATCTAAAAAGAATTATTAGTTGCCTCTGAGGGGAAGAAATTGGTGGTAGAAAGAGGTGGGACAGGGAAATCTATGTGTTTTTTTTTAAATTATAAGCCTTTTATAACGAAATACCTTTAAAATATGCATATGTAACTTTCATAAGAATCAAAAGGTTAAAAAGTATTGGATCCTCACTAGAAGGAACTTTCTAAACTCACCATCCAGAGATAATCACTAATATTACTTTCACACATTTTTCCTACATAGTTGAGACCTTGTAATATACAATTTTGTTTCTTGCTTTCCTTACATATCAGTGTATCACAAACATTCCCCCAGTATTATATAAAACGCAAACAATAAATATCTCGATGAAGAAGAGCTTCTGGTAGATATTCTGGAATATCTTCATAAGATAAAATAATGAGCTAGGCTAGACACAAGAACCATATTTCCTGGAATTGAATGGGGGATGTTCCAATTTCCAGTTATGCTGTCTTCTTATCAAGTCATGTTTCCTTTTTTTTGCGGGGGGGGGAAGGGGTAGTTCAATATATGCGATATTTGAATGTATAAGCATCTGTGTCCATGGAGACATGCTGTCACCTTCAGGAAAAGTGACTCTGTGACATACAAGTTGCTTCAATTCAGTTTCACTGTATTTGGCAGTAACAATGACATCTTGTATATGCATACTGTTCTTTAAAGCTGTCTTTACCTTATCTCACTTGATTTTCAGAATAACTGTGAGATAGGTAAACAGATGATTTTTTTTGTGCAACCCACATTAATACTTAATATAATATAAACACTAATGACAATATCTACCCTAAATAAAACTTTGCATTTGTCTAAGAAAGGGCTTTTTTTGTGTAAAATTGCATGAGGTTCTTTGTTTAGGAGCATTGGGCTGTAGAGAATTCATGGAAACGCTGTAACTCTGATGAAATTTTGTTCCTTTGCTCACTCTGTCCATCCGTCCATCCATCCATTCACCCACCCATCATGTGTTGTCTGTGGACTGTAAAAGACGTCATACGGATAATCAGATATTTTTTGACCAATTATTGAATCATATCTGAGTTATAGCATGAGTTTCTATTCTCTTGCTCTGATGGTAGTTTCCCTGAAGACTTTTACCCTTGAATAGAATAAGCTCAGGATTGTGGTATTTGCAGGATCACAGCAAAGTCAGAGGCAGTAGGTGAGTAGGGCTGCTCCCTTAAAAGAGTAAGGAGGGAGAGCCATCCCCTTTTATGCAAGCACCCTGAACTCTGAGCTGGTCTGGGAACTAAAGGACTGGGTGGGTCAGGATAAAATGTCCTAATCCTAAAAACCAACCAACCAACCAACCAATCACCATTTCTTTGTCTAAAAACACAGAAATAGAGTTCAGAACCCATTCAAAAGGCATGTTGTGAAGATCACAGTAAGTTTTCTCATTGTTTTAAGATGTTTAGGAATCTCCATGGTGAAGGAGTTGGAAGCTTTCTAACTTTGACACATGAAAAATAGTCAAGGTTCAGCCCATCCAGCCTTGGTAAAGCTTGAGGAAGAACACAGGAAAGAATGAAAATGGAGCCTACAATTCTGGGTAAACTGCACTCTTCCAGCTTGGAGTCTGGCTTCTCTGGAAAGTGCAGGGAAGGTGGTGTAAGTTCCCTCTTTCCACTCTTCTCAAAGCTCTTAGAGAAGTTCTTTCAGCCGTCATCTCTATGGACTGTGTGTGTGTGTGTGTGTGTGTGTGTGTGTGTGTAACAATGTGTCTGGCCGGAGAAAGACTTCCATCTACATTCTGGTTCTTCTTAATTTTCATTTCCTTAGAGTCTATTTAATTCTTTAAATTTCGTAATTATTTTTAAAGCAAAGGAATTCCTTTGATTTATAATTTTTTAAGAACTTACCATTGTCTTGCTATGATCCAAAGAATAGGGTGAGTGGAAGAGCAGGTCCTACCAGAGAGTTCTGGGGCCATTGACTGCCTCACCCCTTTCCACCCCAATTAACTATGAGAATAAAAACAGCCACCAAACCTGTTATCCTTATCAGAAACCTAAACGTTCCACTTTATATCACACACGTGAAATAGTGAAAATAAATTAATTGAAGGCACTGTAGACTCTGAGTCATATAGACTTTTAAAAAGTTGTAAACAATTGCTTGCCATACAACCCAAGATATGTTTTTTCTTTTCAGTGTTGTGAATGTGGGAAATATGTGCATTGTATGCCTGCAGACCTTGTGGCTCCTGCCCTTGGAGCTAGGAATGCGGTGCTGTTGAGGATCCCTTTTCATCCCCTAGGTGGCAGCAGCATTCTTTCTGGCTCACGGGGGATATTGTTCTGTAGCACAGAGCACCTCCATTAAAGGGAGAAGCTGCAAGCCCCACCTCTTTAAGTCCTTACACTCAAATTTATGTTGTTCCTTCATATTTACTGCTATTTCTGAGGCAGTCTGACATAGTTAGTCTACTATTTACTAATGAGAATAAATGGCTTTCTCTTTTGTATGGAAAAATAATGGCTTTTTATTTCTAGAACCGTTCATACATCTAGACCAGGGTTTCTCAACTGTGGCATTGACATTTTGGGCTGGATAATCCTTTGTTGTGGGGCCTGTTCTGTGCATTATAGGTTGTTTAGCAGCGTCTCTGGTCTTTACCCACTAGTCACCAATAGCACCCTTACCTACCCTTCCCATCTGTGACAACCAAAGATGTCCCCAGACATTGCCATATGTCCTCTGGGGGAAAACATTGCTCCTAGTTGAGAACCACTCAGCAAGGTGGTTTTAAGTCTTTCCAGAGATTGGACCCTGCATTCCTACCCATTTAATTTTATATGAGTGTGTAAATTAAATCATATATACTTATAGCTTAAACATATTCTGCTTTTTGGTTTATTTGCTTAGAGGATACTTTTTCTAGAGAAGAAAAATAAAGTAGAAAAGAAAATTAAAGGTACAAGTATAGATGTTATACATCTCACCCTGGCCCCAGGAGAAGGTTGAGGTTTTCAAATTATAGTTTCCTGTTAATAATAATAACCACAGACATGTGGTTCTATTACTTTTTAATTCCTTTTGATTTTAACCAGCCTAGCTGAAAGTGAATCATGAAAAGGAGAAATACCATAAGAGGTTATACCTGCAAACAATTTTTCAGTAGTTGAAAAATTTTCAAAGAATTATAGAATCTCAAGTTGGAAAGGACTTAGGGGTAGCTTGGTCCAACTTTGGAATCTCTTAAATCTGGGATGCAGGCATCGGGTGTGAACTGAGTGGAAGGGAGGGGAGTATCATCACAGATGCTCAGGTGTGTGGCCTCTTCTAGGTGAGCAAGGTGAAAGCCAATTTAGAAGAGAGATTTAGTTCTTTGCAAAACAAAACAAAGTAAGGCAAAGTACACAGAACAAAAGCCAGCCCTTCCCTCACTCAGTCTTAGACTGTAAGTTCCCAGAAGAAGATGGCACTAGGACGGGAGGACACTATTAGGGCAGGACCCCCGAATCAGGCCCACCTGAGACAGGGTTAGAACCCAGGTGTGATAACAAAAACTCCACTTATGTTAAGGACGCACTTTTTCTGTTTGATCCAAACACTCTTTACATTATCAGAGCTTTCCAGTGACTGAGTGGGAGGAAGAAATGGATGTGAGACCGGAACCTAAATATGAATAAATTCTAAAGGTGTGTTCCCCACCTCCTCCCTCTTTGGGATGCCTCCAGTTTTAGAGGAGGGAGATACTTCTCTGGGCAACCAACCAAATCAGACTTGGACGTGTATTCAGAGAACCCTGTCAGCTGGGAGAGGACCATGTTCCCACCTTCAGAACAGATATGATTTCCCAAATAGAAGGGATGATTTCACTGGTGAAGAAAGAAACAAAGGCCAGAAAATGAAGTCCACTTGGCATCATTTGGGTCATCTTCATCTGAGCATGTAAAATTTGTGATGGAATCATGGGACAAAACACATGGTATCAAAGGGTTTAATACTGAGTGAGGCCTGGTGGGGGGTGGGGATAGTGTGGAAGAGCAGAGAGATAAGGCCAGTTCAAAGGTACAGGAGGTAGCTGTTCTTTAAAGGCATAGTCACATTTTACTTGAATTTTTCTACATTGTTGGGTTAAGCTCTTTCAAGAATGTCTGTCCTGTTGGGGAATGAGATATTTCCTAAAACTCATTTCCCCTCCCATGAATCCCATCGGTCAAGGACTGACATCCAAACGGTAGCCCTAGAGAGAGCAAGGTCCCAGCGTGAGACACATCTGAGGAGGCCTCCCAGCAGTGACTTGATTCTGTGGCCTCCATCCAAGATGTTCAGATTCAAGTAGCATCTTAATGATCTTTGCACTGCAATATGGGCCACAAAGCACTGTGGGTACTCTGGGAGGCTGGGTATGTAGAGCAAGTGAAGGTCATCAGTGAACTGGGGCCTGGGCCAGGGGTAAAACTCGATTCCCTAATTCTTGTTCCAGAATTCCAGCAGCTTGGCTTCACTGGGGCTGTTCATAGAGCTGTCATTTAATTTTTGGTCACTTATACACTATTTGCTAACTGTTCATAATTCCTGTGCAATTTCACTCATAACGTGGGAAACAAAGACAGCAAAACAAGAGGCCCTTATGCTTTTCTCTGCTGTCATCAGTGGATAAAATTGGCTGGGCAGAGTACAAGCTTTCCCTTGCTACACTAGATGGAATTTTTTTGGAAGAAAATGTATGTGTCTGCTGTTAAGTGCAAATGCCTTGTGAGGTGTCTAAAATGTAGCATTTATCCATCTATTTTTGTGGGGAGATGGATTAGAATCAGTAGATTAATCATTCAGTCAGCGAATATTTGAAAAGATACAAGTCGATGTTGGAGCTTCTGCTAGCCTACACTGAGTTGTACAAATTAGAAAAAGGCAGTCCTCCGGGCAGAGAGAGCCCTGCCCCAGGCCACATGACTTTAGTCTCCATCCCCTCTCAGCTGGGTGCCTTTGTGCAGTGTACAAACTGTACAACTGTACATGACTGTACATTGAGGCGAGAGAGTGGGACATCAATTATGCCCTTAGATTGGAAAATTTCCTGAAGAATTAGGTCTTGAGCAGAGTTTAAAGGAAACAGGCCTCTCTTGGGCATGGCAGACAGGAGGAAGTGGGTGGTTTATTCTGAGGGAAAAACTGTAAGGACCTGCTGGATTCTTGCCCCTGAAGCCTTTACCCCTACAGCTGGGTTAATGAAGGCTCCTTGCTGCTGTAGGAACCATCCTGACTGTAGGGAGAAGGGAAAGAAGGAGCTAAGAACTTAGCGTTGAATGAATTTCCTCACTGTTCAGCTTCGTGGTGCTACTTCATGCCTGTCAAGCACAGCTCCTTGTGTTTTTGATTCCTGCCATGTCTTCAGAGCTTTCTTAGTGGTGGAATTTTGTGCCTGGTTTCTGGCCTTCTCCCCATCACCCCTCGCTGCTTCCCTGTCCCCTCCCCCTGCCCCCTGTACCCAGGACTGGGGCCTATGACCCACAGGCCTTCCTGACTTTCTGGTGGCCTGCATGCTTCCAGGCACCCACGACATGGACTTCTGACCACTGACCTCACCTGTTCAGGTGATATGCTGGATCAAGGGCTCATTTTGGACCTTCAAATACTATTTATGCTTTTACCCCATGAATCTCTCCCCTGGTTTTAGACTAATTTTTAGAACAATGGTTCTCAACAGAGACTGCTCATTAGAATTGCCTAGGGAACTTTGTAGAATTTGGATGCCAAGGATACGCTCTGGATCAGTGAAATCAGGATTTCTGGGGATGCACAGGCACCAGGAATGTTAAACCTCCACAGGTTTATCCAGTGGACCGGCATGATTGAGAACCACTGTTTTCAACTACATCCACTATCTGTCCATCCTTAGATTAGTCAGCCTTTGCTGTGCCGTCATGTTCAGACTTGTGGCTTTCCTGCAGCCTCGTGAGTTGAATTGTATCCCTGGTTCCAGTTCTCCCTGGAGTGGCCTGGCTCCCCACCAGACAACCTTAGATTATGATTATGTTTTGGAGCCAGAAGGCTGAGAGGGGTATCTGGAGACCCTAAGTAAGTCTTTTGTGGTTTCCTTAGCCTGTAATTCTAATAAATGCAGTCCATCAGCCTTGTCTTGCCTAGGAAAGAACATCCTTTGTAGGCAGTCCTCAGTTTATGAATGGGTTGTGTTCCAAAATTTGTTTGTGGTCAGTTGTTAGGGATGTAGAACCCAATTCCCATAGTAACAGAGTTACAAAGGAAAGTGGCAGGTTGCAATAGTCTTCTGAATCCTTAAAACACTGAACTTTAGAACTAACAGATTGAAAGAATCAAGTCACTATTATTAGGTTGAACCGTATGAAACTGACATTTTTGTATATGTCAAAAATGATTGAATGTTGGCAATTTTATATGGGTTCAACCTATAATATGTTTTACTTTAGGCAGGAGAAGACAGTTTTAAGCAATAGATTGGAAAATTCAGAGCACATTCACCCTTATAAGGATCCTAAGAGGATCAGCAACCCTTTTCTTCCTACCCTCCCTCCTCCTTCAGTCTCTCCCCTTCTAGCCAAGTAGGCGAGGAACACAGGGCTTTCAAGGGAGCAGGTATACAATTGAGGAGGGCTTTCCCAGGTGTGGACTTCTCTTAATCCGGCTGGTGACTAGGGGTGGGGCAGGGGAGGCAAGTGAGAAGGGGAAGGTGGGGCTCTGATGTCAGAAACCACGAGGGGAGCAGACATTCCCACAGAAGCCATTTAGGTACCTCCTTTTTTAGAGCTGTCTTCTGGGAGGGGGTGGGGCAGCAGCTGGGGTTTTGCCAGGAGCAGGGCAGTCTGGAGGCGTGGGTGAAGATTAGCATCAATTCCACACGCATGGGCCACATGTCAGCTGAGTGTGTGTAGGTGAGGCCAGTGAAAGTTACCTGCCTTGTTGAGTGATGAGCATGTTTCCTGGAGCCTTGCTTGTGTGCGTTGTCTTACAATAGAAACTGTACATTTTAGACAACGGGCTGCTTTATGAGTCACAGAGTGGCCGTGTGTCCTCTTTCCTACTAATGCAGGAAAGGCCATTCTGTTTTCAGAGCTCAAGATACATGTCTGACACATAGTAGGTACGTAGTAAGGGCTGCCTTGGGAACAAGTAGTGCCGATTATTTTTCCTCTGTTTTCTATGAAAAGCTTGAAGATCGTGAGTGTGATTCCTCTGGAGGGAAACGTAGCAATTCTCAGAAAAATTTGTATCTATTTGTATTACCTAGGAAACTGATGACTTTAGGGGAAGGCTGTATGTTAGTTTAGAAGACAGCTGTTTTCTTTATTTCAACGTTAACTGTATTTTATAAAAGAAAACACCGTTTTCACTGATGCTTGTCCCTTCTCCAATAATCCAAGTTCCTATCTTCATTCTACATGAATTAAAATCCTATTTGTGTCCTACACTCATTCGATAAAGCGGCTTGAGATTTGTGCTGCTCCAAATGAATTTTAGGTCAAGAAAGGGAAATCTCAGAGTCTTAATGGAGTTGGCTGTCCGAGGACAACTGAGGATTTACATTCAGAACAAATAATAATGGAAATGAGATATAAAAAATAAAGATTTGATTGCATGGACTACAAAGATTATGGAAGCTCTTTTTTCTCCTTAGCCAAGCATAGGTGAATAAAAAAAAAATTGGAGGCCATGTACGGGAGCCTTCACAATTGTCTGGGTCACATCTTTCAAAAAGAATGAATGTAGCAGCAAACAAATAACTGTAAATTCCATGGACTCTGAAAAATAGGCTGATCTCTTAGCTTTTGCAAGTGATTTCCATAATGCATTTTCCTTCATCACATTTGAATGCCATCTGTTGCCTGTTTTCATGCGTGAGGTCAATTCTGAATCACTTTATGCAATTATGCAAATACAGTTTCTATGAAGTACAGGAAAGTAATGTTGCTTTCAATCATTTTTGAAAGCCTTCCAGCGATCGTCTCACTCTAGACTAGTAAAACTGTACTGTTCTTTCAATTGTTTAATGTATTTTAGAAGTAAAACTTTGTCAACATCTTTTAGAAATGGTACATCCAGCAGTGGTAATTCGACAACGAAAAGTCATACCAGAGAAAAGATGGCATGTTTCTTTATTCTGAAGGTAACGCAGGGGTCACGGTAAACAATAAAGGCGAGATGAAAGGTTCTGCCATCACAGGACCAGTTACAAAGGAATGTGCAGACCTGTGGCCCAGGATTGCATCCAGTGCTGGCAGCATTGCATGATTCTTCAGTGTATTTGTAAAAGAAAAAAATAAAAACAAAAATAATTTGCTCCCCCCAAGAAAAAAAGTTTTGTTTATTTTTAAGATGGTCTGGAATGGTCTTTAAGTTCTTTAGTCTGTGAGCATTACTAATTGCTACTCCCAGACTGGGGCCAATCTGACTATAATTGTATTTCTGCATAGTAGCCCCAGCAAAACACAGACATATTGTCTTACACATGCTGTGATAACCTTCTGCCCCAGCCTCAGTCAAGAGGAAGGATCATGTGGGGTTTTCTCATTATCTTTCTTCTGTGATTATGCAGCTTACACAGCAGTAGTCATGGACTGATCATAGCACAATACAGGAAGTGACATCATACCAGTACTGCTGTCTAGTATTTGTGTGTCTAGGCAGAGGTAGGGGCTGGGATAAGACAGAGATAAGAAGAGAAAATGTTTTCTCTCTAGAGCCTAATTAGAAGATTATACTTATGTCCAGAGGAACATAATAAAAATACTCTTACCACTGAGGGTACATAGACTGTATTAGACTGCTCAGAGATCAGAGTAAAAAAGGCAAAGATGCAACATCTAAAAATAGAAAGAGGAGTGAGTCTAGCCATAATTAGTGAAGTGGGTAGCTGGTATTGAAGGGATAAAAATTCAGTATATAAGAACTCTAAACAAAATGAACTTCCAGCAACTTTATAAGCAGATACCAAAATAAAGGCTATATTTGAAAAAGTAACAGAGCATCACAGAATGGCATAGAACACCCAGAAAATTCAATTATTCAATTAACACATTTACTGAGCACCTGCTGTGTTTCAAGTACTGTGGTTAGCACTGGAGTACAGCAGTGAAAAACATAGACAGTGTCCCTTGGAGATTATTCTATTTGGGAGGCAGAGAATAAACAAGTAAATGGGCAAATGAATCCATTTATGGTATATGGACAAGTAATAATATAGTTATTACAGTAAAAATTAAAGTAATATAATTCCAGGTAATACAAAGGGCTCTGAAGAAGTTAAAGCAAGATAAAGGAATAGAGCCAGGGGTGGTTGTGTTTAACAGTACAAATTTAGGACAGTCAGGAAAGTCTTCTCTGAGGGGGTTACATTTGAACAGAGAGACCTGAGTTATGTGAAGGAGTGGGCTATGTGAACATATGGGGGAATAAGGTCCCAGGAGGAGAAAGAGCTAGTGTAAAGTCCAGAGGCAGGAGCAAACTTGAAGCATACCTGGAAGTAGCAAGAATGCGGGTCAGAGGGAGTGAAGGGAGATGGGTAGTTGATGAAGCCTAAGAGGTAGGCAGGTCTGGCTCATATAAAGCATTGAAGACCATCAGTTATTATTATACATGGAAATACAATGAAGGATTTGAGCAAAGGTGGATGGCATAATTTGATTCATCTTCA
Source organism: Grampus griseus (assembly GCF_964374135.1). Lineage (NCBI taxonomy): Eukaryota > Metazoa > Chordata > Mammalia > Artiodactyla > Delphinidae > Grampus > Grampus griseus. The sequence goes on from NC_139019.1 coordinate 44,195,456, forward strand.
AGAGTTCTGACTGGCTGCTACATCAAGACTAGACTGAAGGCAGAGTGGAGCCAAAGATGGGAGACCCAGGAAGCTTTAGCAGCTGTGCAAAAGGGAGATGATGGAGGCTTGGACCATAGTGGTATCGATGGAGGTGGTAAGAAGGTTTGGACTTGAGGCACATTTTGAAGATAGAGTCAACAGGATTCGCTAATGGCTTGGATAAGCGGTTAGAGGAAAAAGGGGACTCGGAATGACTCCTGTCCTCTGGACTGAACAGTTGTGTGAAAGGGGATTCAGTTTATTCGGAGTGTTTTTTTTAAAATTAAATATATTTAATGTCTAGTTTGGCAGGAAACTTACTGTTTTATTTTTTCAGTGTCTACTCTTAGTTATATATATATATATTTAACATCTGTATAGGAGTATAATTGCTTTACATTATTGTGTGAGTTGCTGCTGTATAACAAACTGAATCAGCTATACGTACACACATATCCCCATATCCACTCCCTCCTGCATCTCCCTACCACCCTCCCAATCCCACCCCTCTACGTGGTCACAAAGCACTGAGCTGACCTCCCTGTGCTATGTGGCTGCTTCCCACTAGCTTTCTGTTTTACACTTGGTAGTGTATATATGTTCATGCCACTCTCCCATTTCGTCCCAGCTTACCCTTCCCCCTCCCCATGTCCTCAAGTCCATTTGCTACACCTGTGTCTTTATTCCTGTCCTGCCCCTAGGTACTTCAGAGCAATTTTTTTTTAATATTCCATATATATGTGTTAGCATATGGTATTTGTTTTTCTCTTTCTGACTTACTTCACTCTGTATCACAGACTCCACGTCCATCCACCTCACTACAAATAGCTCAATTTCGTTTCTTTTTATGGCTGAGTAATATTCCATTGTATATATGTGCCACATCTTCTTTACCTATTCATCTGTCGATGGACACTTAGGTTGCTTCCATGTCCTGGCTGTTGTAAATAGAGCTGCAATGAACATTGTGCTACATGACTCTTTTTGAATTATGGTTTTCTTAGGGTATATGCACAGTAGTGGGATTGTTGGGTCGCATGGTAGTTCTATTTTTAGTTTTTTGAGGAACCTCTATACTGTTCTCCATAGTGGCTGTACCAATTTACATTCCCACCAACAGTGCAAGAGGGTTCCCTTTTCTCCACACCCTCTCCAGCATTTATTGTTTGTAGATTTTTTGATGATGGCCATTCTGACTGGTGTGAGGTGATATGTCATTGTAGTTTTGATTTGCATTTCTCGAATGATTAGTGATGTTGAGCATTCTTTCATGAGTTTGTTGGCAATCTGTATATCTTCTTTGGAGAAATGTCTGTTTAGGTCTTCTGCCCATTTTTGGATTGGGTTATTTGTTGTTTTGATATTGAGCTGCATGAGCTGCTTATAATTTTGGAGATTAATCGTTCTTCAGTTGCTTCATTTGCAAATATATTCTCCCATTCTGAGGGTTGTCTTTTCATCTTGTATACAGTTTCCTTTGCTGTGCAAAAGCTTTTAAGTTTCATTAGGGCCCATTTGTTTATTTTTATTTCCATTACTCTAGGAGGTGGGTCAAAAAGGATCTTGCTGTGATTTATGTCATAGAGTGTTCTGCCTATGTTTTCCTCTAAGAGTTTGATAGTGTCTGGCCTTATATTTAGGTCTTTAATCCATTGTGAGTTTATTGTTGTGTATGGTGTTAGGGAGTGTTCTAATTTCATTCTCTTACATGTAGCTGTCCAGTTTTCCCAGCACCACTTATTGAAGAGGCTGTCTTTTCTCCATTGTATATTCTTGCCTCCTTTATCAAAGATAAGGTGACCATATGTGCGTGGGTTTATCTCTGGGCTTTCTATCCTGTTCCATTGATCTATATTTCTGTTTTTGTGTCAGTACCATACTGTCTTGATTACTGTAGCTTTGTAGTATACTCTGAAGTCAGGGAGCCTGATTCCTCTAGCTCCATTTTTCTTTCTCAAGATTGTTTTGGCTATTCGGGGTTTTGTCTTTGCATACAAATTGTGAAATTTTTTGTTCTAGTTCTGTGAGAAATGCCAGTGGTAGTTTGATAGGGATTGCATTGAATCTGTAGATTGCTTTGGGTGGTACAGTCATTTTCACAATGTTGATTCTTCCAAACCAAGAACATGGTATATCTCTCCAGCTGTTTGTATCATCTTTAATTTCTTTCATTAGTGTCTTATAGCTTTCTGCATACAGGTCTTTTGTCTCCTTAGGTAGGTTTATTCCTAGGTATTTTATACTTTTTGTTGCAATGGTAAATGGGAGTGTTTTCTTAATTTCTCTTTCAGATTTTTCATCGTTAGTGTATAGGAATGCAAGAGATTTCTGTGTATTAATTTTGTATCCTGCTACTTTACCAAATTCATTGATTAGCTGTAGTAGTTTTCTGGTGGCATCTTTAGGATTCTCTATGTGTAGCATCATGTCATCTGCAAACAGTGACAGCTTTACTTCTTCTTTTCTGATTTGTATTCCTTTTATTTCTTTTTCTTCTCTGATTGCCATGGCTAGGACTTCGAAAAATATGTTGAATAAGAGTGGTGAGAGTGGACATCCTTGTTTTGTTCCTGATCTTAGAGGAAATGCTTTCAGTTTTTCACCATTGAGAATAATTTTTCCTGTGGGTTTGTTGTATATGGCCTTTATTATGTTGAGGTAGGTTCCCTCTATGCCCACTTTCTGCAGAGTTTTTATTATAAATCGGTGTTGAATTTTGTCAAAAGCTTTTTCTGCATCTATTGAGATGATCATATGGGTTTTCTCCTTCAATTTGTTAATTTGGTGTATCACACTGATTGATTTGCATATACTGAAGAATCCATGCATTCCTGGGATAAGCCCCACTTGATCATGGTGTATGATCCTTTTAATATGCTGTTGGATTCTGTTTGCTAGTATTTAGTAGAGGATTTTTGCATCTATGTTCATCAGTGATATTGGCCTCTAGTTTTCTTTGTGACATCTTTGTCTGGTTTTGGTATCAGGGTGATGGTGGCCTAGCAGAATGAGTTTGGGAGTGTTCCTCCCTCTTCTGTATTTTGGAAGAGTTTGAGAAGGATGCGTGTTAGCTCTTCTCTAAATGTTTGCTAGAATTTGCCTGTGAAGCCATCTGCTCCTGGGCTTTTGTTTGTCAGATGATTTTTAATCACAGCTACAATTTCAGTGCTTGTGATTGGTCTGTTTATATTTTCTATTTCTTCCTGGTTCAGTCTCGGAAAGTTCTGCTTTTCTAAGAATGTGTCCATTTCTCCAGGTTGTCCATTTTATTGGCATGTAGTTGCTTGTAGTAATCTCTCATGATCCTTTGTATTTCTGCAGTGTCAGGTGTTGCTTCTCCTTTTTCATTTCTAATTCTATTGATTTGAGTCTTTTCCCTTTTTTTCTTGATGAGTCTGTCTAATGGTTTATGAATTTTGTTTATCTTGTCAAAGAACAAGCTTTTAGTTTTATTGATCTTTGCTATTGTTTCCATAATTTCTTTTTAATTTATTTCTGATCTGATTTTTATGGTTTCTTTCCTTCTGCTAACTTTGGGCTTTTTTTTGTTCTTCTTTCTCTGATTGCTTTAAGTGTAAGGTTAGGTAGTTTATTTGAGATTTTTTTGTTTCTTGAGGTAGGATTATATTGCCATAAATTTCCCTGTTAGAACCGCTTTTGCTTCATCCCATAGGTTTTAGATCATTGTGTTTTCATTGTCATTTGTTTCTAGGTAGTTTTTTATTTCCTCTTTGATTTCTCAGTGATCTCTTGGTTATTTAGTAGTGTGTTGTTTAGCCTCCATGTGTTCGTATGTTTTACAATTTTTTTCCTGTAATTGATATCTAGTCTCATAGTATTGTGGTCGGAAAAGATACGTGATATGGTTTCAGTTTTCTTAAATTTACTAAGGCTTGATTTGTGACCCACGATATGATCTATCCTGGAGAATGTTCCATGAGCACTTGAGCAGAAAGTGTATTCTGTTGTTTTTGGATGGAGTGTCCTATAAATATCAATTAAGTCCATCTTGTTTAATGTATCATTTAAAGCTTGTATTTCCTTATTTATTTTCATTTTGTATGATCTGTCCTTTGGTGAAAGTGGGTTGTTAAACTCCCCTACAATGAGTGTGTTACAGTCGATTTCCCCTCTTATGGCTGTTAGCATTTGTCTTATGTATTGCGGTGCTCCTTTGTTGGGTGCATAAATATTTACCATTGTTATATCTTCTTCTTGGATTGATCCCTTGATCATTATGTAGTGTCCTTGTTTGTCTCTTGTAATAGTCTTTATTTTAAAGTCTATTTTGTCTGATATGAGAATTGCTACTCCAGCTTTCTTTTGATTTCCATTTGCATGGAGTATCTTTTTCCATCCCCTCACTTTCAGTCTGTATGTGTCCCTAGGTCTGAAGTGGGTTTCTTGTAGACAGCATATATACGGGTCTTGTTTTTGTATCCATTCAGCCAGTCTATGTATTTTGGCTTGAGCATTTAATCCATTTATATTTAAGGTAATTATCGATATGTATGTTCCTATTACCATTTTCTTAATTGTTCTGGGTTTGTGATTGTAGGTCTTTTCCTTCTCTTGTATTTCCTGCCTAGAAAAGTTCCTTTAGCATTTGTTGTAAAGCTGGTTTGGTGGTCTGAATTCTCTTAGCTTTTGCTTGTCTGTAAAAGTTTTATTTTTTCTGTCAAATCTGAATGAGATCCTTGCTGGGTAGAGTAATGTTGATTGTAGGTTTTTCCTTTCCATCATATTAAATATGTCCTGGCCCTCCCTTCTGGTTTGCAGATTTTCTGCTAAAAGATCAGTTGTTAACCTTTTGGAGGTTCCCTTGTATGTTATTTGTTGCTTTTCCCTTGCTGTTTTTAATACTTTTTCTTTGTATTTAATTTTGATTGTTTGATTAATATGTGTCTTGGCGTGTTTCTCCTTGGATTTATCCTGACTGGGAGTCTCTGCTCTTCCTGGACTTGATTGACCATTTCCTTTCCCATATTAGGGACGTTTTCAAGTATAATCTCTTCAAAAATTTTCTCAGTCCCTTTCTTTTTCTCTTCTTCTTCTGGGACCCCTATAATTAGAATGTTGGTGCATTTAATGTTTTCCCAGAAGTCTCTGAGACTGTCCTCAATTCTTTTCATTCATTTTTCTTTATTCTGGTCTGCAGTAGTTATTTCCACTATTTTATCTTCCAGGTCACTTATCCGTTTTTCTGCCTCAGTTATTCTGCTATTGATTTCTTCTAGAGAATTTTTTTTTTTTTTTTTTTTTTGCGGTACGCAGGCCTCTCCTGTTGCGGAGCGCAGGCTCCGGACACGGAGGCTCAGTGGCCACGGCTCACGGGCCCAGCCGCTCCACATCACGTAGGATCTTCCCAGACCGGGGCATGCACCCGCGTCCCCTTCATGGGTAGGCGGACTCTCAACCACTGCGCCACCAGGGAAGCCCTCTTCTAGAGAATTTTTAACTCCATTTATTGTGTTGTTCATTATTGTTTGTTTGGTCTTTTGTTCTTCTAGGTCCTTGTTAAATGTTTCTTGTATTTTCTCCATTCGATTTCCAAGATTTTGGATCATCTTTACTATCATTACTCTGAATTCCTTTTCTGGTAGACTGCCTATTTCCTCTTCATTTGTTTGGTCTGGTGGGTTTTTACTTTGCTCCTTCATCTGCTGCGTATTTCTCTGTCTTCTCATTTTGCTTAACTTACTTTGTTTGGGGTCTCCTTTCTGCAGGCTGTAGGTTTGTAGTTCCCGTTGTTTTTGGTGTCTGACCCCAATGGGTAAGGTTGGTTCAGTGGGTTGTGTAGGCTTCTTGGTGGAGTGGACTGGTACCTGTGTTCAGGTGGATGAGGCTGGATCTTGTCTTTCTGGTGGGCAGGACTGCATCCAGTGGTGTGCTTTGGGGTGTCTGTGACCTTATTATGATTTTAGGCAGTCTCTCTGTTAATGGGTGGGGTTGTGTACCTGTCTTGCTAGTTGTTTGGCATAGGGTGTCCAGCACTGGAGCTTGCTGGTCATTGAGTGGAGCTGGGTCTTAGTGTTGTGATGGAGATCTCTGGGAGAGCTCTCGCTGATTGATATTATGTGGGGCCAGGAGGTCTCTGGTGGTTCAGTGTCTGAACTCAGCTCTCCCATCTCAGAATCTCAGGCCTGATACCCGGCCGGAGCACCAAGACCCTGTCAGCCACATGGCTCAGAAGAAAAGGGAGAAAAAAACAAGAAAATAAAATAAAGTTATTAAAATAAAATTATTAAAATAAAAATATTAAGAAAGTAATAAAAAAAAGAGAGCAGCCAAACCAGTAAACAAATCCACCTGTGATAACAAGCGCAAAAAACTATACTAAGATAAACATAAAAATCAGAAACTAGTCAGTCGCATACAGCAAACCCCAAGTCTACAGTTGCTCCCAGAGTCCACCGTCTCAATTTTCAGATGATTTGTTGTCTATTCATGTATTCCACAGATGCACGGTACATCAAGTTGACCGTGGATATTTAATCCGCTGCTCCTGAGGCTGCTGGGAGACATTTCCCTTTCTCTTCTTTGTTCGCACAGCTCCCGGGGTTCAGCTTTGGATTTGGCCCTGCCTTTGCATGTAGGTTGCCAGAGGGCATCTGTTTTTCGCTCAGACAGGACGGGGTTAAAGGAGCAGCTGATTTGGGGGCTCTGGCTCACTCAGGCCGGGGGGAGGGAGGGGTACAGATGTGGGGCAGGCCTGTGGTGGCAGAGGCTGGCGTGACATTGCACCAGCTTGAGGCGCGCCGTGCGTTCTCCCGGGGTAGTTGTCCCTGGATCTCGGGACCCTGGCAGTGGTGGGCTGCACAGGCTCCCGGGTAGGGAGGTGTGGATAGTGACCTGTGCTCACGCACAGTCTTCTTGGTGGCGGCAGCAGCAGTCTTAGCATTTCATGCCTGTCTCTGGGGTCTGCGCTGATAGCCGCGGCTCGCACCCATTTCTGGAGCTCGTTTAAGCGGTGCTCTGAATCCCCCCTCCTCACGCACCCTGAAACAATGGTCTCTTGCCTCTTCGGCAGGTCCAGACCTTTTCCCGGACTCCCTCCCGGCTAGCCGTGGTGCAGTAACCCCCTGCAAGCTGTGTTCATGCCGCCAGTCCTCTCCCTGGGATCCGACTGAAGCCCGAGCCTCAACTCCCAGCCCCGCCCGCCCCGGCGGTTAAGCAGACAAGCCTCTCGGGCTGGTGAGTGCTGGTCGGTACTGATCCTCTGTGCGGGAATCTCTCCGCTTTGACCTCTGCACCCCTGTTGCTGCGCTCTCCTCTGCGGCACCGAAGCTTCCCCCCTCCGCCACCCGCATCCTCCGCCCGCGAAGGGGCTTCCTAGTGTGTGGAAACCTTTCCTTCTTCACGGCTCCCTCCCACTGGTGCATGTCCCATCCCTATTCTTTTGTCTCTGTTTTTCCTTTTTTCTTTTGCCCCACCCAGGTACGTGGGGAGTTTCTTGCCTTTTGGGAGGTCTGAGGTCTTCTGCCAGCGTTCAGTAGATGTTCTGTAGGAGTTGTTCCACACGTATGTGTATTTCTGATGTATTTGTGGGGAGCAAGGTGATCTCTGTGTCTTACTCCTTCGCCATCTTGAAGGTCCTCGGGAGTGATATTTTAGATATGTTAAGTTTGAAATCCCTGGTAGAGGCCAACTGGTGATGTCAAGAAGGCGACTGGATATATAAACTGGGTGCTTAGAGGAGACATTAAACTGGAGATATTCATGTTGGGCCCCTAAGTGTATAAATGTCATTTAAAGTCATGAGCCTGGATGAGATAAGTTTAGGGATAATGTGAAGAGAGGACGGGGCCCCGGGGCATTGCAACATTTAGAAGTGAGAAGGAGCAGGGGCAAAGGAGACTGAGAAGCAGTTGCCAGTGTCCAGAGAGCAGAGCCCCAGCAAATGGTTGGAGACAGTTCGAGACTGAGGGTGCTATTACCTCTGCCAAATGCTGCAGAGAGGAAAGGCAGGATGATGGTAGAGATGCCTCACTAGATTTGGCCAGGTGGGTGGAGATCTCTCTCTGTGTCTCTTTGAGTCTGTATATATACACTCCCAGAAAAACTGAGCCAGGCTATTAGAGTATCTCCTTTAAACATGCTTCTGTGCAGACAAAAAAAGAGAAAAGTTAATGAATTGTGGATTGACAATGCGTTAGTTGTTGTTCAGAAGAATTCAGGTGTTTACATATTCATAGGGCACCTAGTATCTCCTATTTCTTAAAATGTCAAAGGTCTTAGGGGGAAAGTACACATTTTCATTAAAATTTTATTGCAACGCTGATGAGTTGAATATGCTTTCATTTATTTTGATCTCCTTCAGTAACAGTTCATGGGGCATGTGGATACAGTTTTGTTTCCTATTAGGCTCGACTACTTTTGCAGTATATACCCATACCAAATCAGTATGTTGTACACCTGAAAGTAATGTAGTGTTATGTGTCAATTATATCTCAGTAAAAATTAAAATAAAATAATGAAGCACAGAAAGCAAGAACTCAACTATCATGACTATTCAGAATCAGAATAATAATAATAGTATTTTAGAGCTAATAGGGATGAAAAACATAGAGGGGTCTTAATATTTGAAACAGTAAAGCAATTTGATGTAATAAAAAGAGTATTGGTTTTGAAGTTAGAAAAATTTGGATGTGAATTAGCTCCACAATTTACTGTTTGATCTTCTGTGAATTTGCAGAGTCTTGATTTTCTAATCTATAAAATAGGGATGAATAGCACTTATATGCTTGTAGAGAGGATTAAATAAGATAATGTGTATAAAGCACGTGGTCCCAGGGACTTCCCTGGTGGTCCAGTGGTTACGACTCCATGCTCCCAATGCAGGGGGCATGGTTTTGATCCCCGGTGGGGGAACTAAGATCCCGCCTGCCGCAAGGCGCGGCAGGAAAAAAAAAAAGCACACGGTGCTGCATAGTGCATGCCTGATACGGGTCAGGAATTTACACCATGTCGGTTGTTCTCCTTTACCAGGCTTGAAGTCACGTCACAAAGGTAGCGTAGTAGGGCTGGGACCAGAGTCCCCACGTCCTGACTTGATTTCCAGACTTTTTCCAGTGAGCCATCACGGTCACGTATGGAGTTGAAGGAAGGGAGACATTTAGCTGCCTGTGTCTCAGCTCTGCAGTCAGAATCATTGGGACCCTCACAGGGGAGTGGTTTGTAACATGGGAACACTCTGAAAACAATCAGAAAGAGGCTGCCCTGTCCTTCAAGGAGTTCTCATCAAATATGGGCATCAGTGCTCACTTGCATAGGGAAATTTAAGTGAGAATCTTTGTATAACAAAGATTTGTGCAGTCTGTTCCAAAATTACTGGTCTTCCAAAGCACTGAGGGACCTGGGCTAGCTTTTTGTCATTTATTCCCAAAGGAAGAAGGATGTTTGCTGAACAGGTACAAGAACTGATCAAGTTTATGCTGTCTGTCATCATTCCCTTCTTCCACCCAGTGCAGGCTACTTATACATATTTTTAAGTCATGCACTTTGTGCATTCTTATCTCTACATCTTGGTTGTATCTTTACCATTTTCCCCCCTCCTCCTCTCTCCATCCACTGGAGATCTTCTTTCACTCTCTTTGACATTATGTAAAGTACCCATCCTCAGAAGCTAGCTGTATTCCAAAGGTTTTCTGGAAATTCCAACACGGAGGAGAGCTCTCCCTCCTCAGAACAATGGGCTACTATTTAATCTATAGAATAAAACTATGCAAATTTGACTGCCCACATTTTCCTGTGGCTGGCCATCTTTCTAAAATTTATACTGATCACACACAGGCCTCTTGACAGGTCATCTTAGGTCCAGTAATGGCAAAAATAAAACTTATAGGCCTGGATCATTTCTATCCACAAAATATATCCAGCATCATCAATGATATGAAAACGTGAACAAAGGATGGCTCTGAGCCACCCTGACCCCTGAGTAGGGTGATGGCTCAGGGCTGGTGCAGGTGGTGCTGATAGCCAGCAGCCCGTTGAGTGAGAGCTCTGTGAGGTCTAGGGCCCCCCTAGATAAAAGATTTTATCCTCTTTCCACTGGAAAGACCATGTCATTCCAGAAACAACTCCTGCTCCCATGTAAATCAACCAATCTGGTGTTCAGTAAACCTAGAGGCTAATGGTAAGATTAAAGTTTAATTATAAGAACACACTGGAGAGTGTGGAGTCCTGCTGAGTGCCTGGGCACACAGGTTGACCAAGCCTAGAAGAGCCAGCATGAATGCTGATGCAGTGGGCTGCTCCGCAAAGAGCATGTGCAATGGGAACAGGTAGATCCAAGTTCACATCCTGACTCTTGACTTAGCAACTAGTTATGTGTTCTTGGGCGAGAGGGTCAATCTCCGTGAGTCTCAGTCTCTTCATCTGTAAAATTGTGGCAAATCCAGCCTCTGCTTGGTTTCAACTGGGTGCACATTCAGCTGGCTCCTCAGCTGAAGGCTGGTTTATATTTTCTAATTTGCCTCCTTTTCTTCAGCATGTAGCTGAGATCAAAACCAGAAATGGAGAGAATAAAAGCAGAAATGGAGTCTGGATGATTTATTTGCACCCAGAGACCTGGATGCTTTTAGAGCCCATGAAGCTGGAGGAAGGTGCATTGCTAATAACTGAGTTGGAATCAAACTGACCTGGGTCTGCAAGATGCAGGTGGCTCCTGTGGCATCACCACGTTGAGCAGCAGTGAAATTATTTCTGCCAAGGCAAACTGATGGTTGCGGAACTATTAGAAACGTTTCCTCCTTAGAAATCTAGCATTCATTAAAAAAAAAAAAGAAATTTTTTTTCACACACACACACACACACTGTATTTTATTTTTACAAGAGATAAATAAACTGACACCAAGCATTGTAAATGTATGACCACAACAAAAGCAACAATGATTGCAATTACCACACACGAAACACTCTCATACTATGTCATAATATTGACATTCAGTCCAGGAATCCTCCACTATAACATCTCCTTTTTGAACCTTAATGTCATCATTTATAAAATAATGGATAATAATACCTCTCAGGATGGCTGTGAGGATTCTCAAAAATAAGGCTGAAATGCCTCACATATATTAGGTGTTTGGTAGATAATAGTTACTTTGTTTTATCTAAAAGGACAGGGTTGAGTATGAGAAGATATGCATGCCAGGAGATATCACAGTCCATAGGTTTTTTTTTTTTCTGTTCAAACAATAATTTTTCTTGTAGGAATGTTGATAGGATTAGCCCAAGACAGTTTTTCCAGCAGTGAAGAGTGGCATGATTTTGCCTGTTTTACTACTATTCATTCAGGTAACTGACATGGTTTCCTGAGTCACAACATTGCATCGGGTCACTCCTGTCCTTAGGACGCTTGTCTGGGTGGGTGAGGGATAGGAGAAGCTTGGTACTACTGCTGCCTCTCCTGTGTTCTTGCCCCCAAACCAGAGCTTTGGGTGTGGGCTCTGATGAAGTGGAGGAATGGTGGGTGTGGGGTGGCACGCCTGCCGTGGGTCAGCGGTTCCCCATGTGCTGCTGACTCTCTCTTGGGTAAGTGGAGCCACATTTCTTTCCTGGCAGCTGCAGAGCCCAAGCGTCAGCAGAGAGCTTTGAAGTTTCCTGGGGAGAAACGGCGTTCTGTAAAGAGAAGGAATTATTATTGCTTCCTGGCTTTGGTGAGTTAGCAATGGTCTGGTGAATTTGGAAAGCAGCAGTTGGCTTCGCATTCAATTGTTTTGACTTATTTTTAATCAAAAATAAAAACTCCTCTTAGTTAGATATGGTTAGCAAAAACAAACAAAATAATATAGACAAACAAAACCCTGACTTCCTTCTTTTCCCCAGAGCTGTGCAAATGTATATTCATGAATCAGAAAGTAAATAAAAGCAAATGAAAAATGGATGTGATTTTGTAACTCTCTCAGAACAAGCAGCAGGAATTTAAATAATATTAAATTTACTGACATGTTTTTTTCAGTGTGTCCTCAGAATTTGTTTTTAAGCCTTTCTTCTCTTTTTGAATAGGCCTTTGGGTGGGGAGTGTTTGTTGCTTAAGAGTGACGCAAATTCAGCCCTCCAACTTCGCCCCTTCCTGTTGCAGCATGGCTATTCTCCCCCCTCCCCCTCCTCCTAATACTGCATATTTCCTTCTCTTCCGTCTGTGTGTGAGGAATAGCTTTCTTGCCTAGTTGCACGCACAATGTAGTTATATTGCTTTTTGCCGGCAGTAGGAATGATCATGTGTAGATATAGGTTTATGAATGTGACTTTTATAGTAGACCTTTAATTGACCCAAGGGAGACACAGTGGATATAGCTGATGCAGCTGGCATGCTTGATTAGAACATCAATATTAGCCTCAGATTATCAGGCTTCTGTTGTATCTAAGGCATTGTGTTAGGTGAGACGGGATGTTTCTTTCTTTTTTTTTGGCTTAAACAACAGAAATATATTTTCTCAGAATTCTGGAGGCTAAAAGTCTGAGATCAAGGTTTCAAGAGGGTTGGTGTTTTCTGAGGCCTCTCTCCTTGTCTCATAGATGGCTATCTTCTCCCCGATTCCTCACATGGTCTCTCCTCTGTCTGTGCTTGCGTCCTGATCTCCTTTTTTTTTTTTTTTTTAACTTTTTATTTTATATTGGAGTACAGCCGATTAACAATGTTATGATAGTTTCAGGTGCACAGCAAAGTGACTCAGCCATACGTATACATGTATCCATTCTCCCCCAGACTCCCCTCCAAGATGGGATATTTCAAAATATAGGAGACACTCCGTGAGTGTCTGCAGAAGGTGTGTCACAAGCGATGCAGACCATGGAAATCCAGAGGGGTGGCATCTCTCCTCACTGGAGTGAGCAGAAGAGGCAGGCTTCATGCAGGAGTAGAATTCACTATATATATATATTTTTTGGGGGGTGTGATTTTTTATTTTTTAAATTTTTAAATTAAAGTATAGTTGATTTATAATATTGTGCTAGTTTCAGGTATACAGCAAAGTGATTCAATTATACATATGTTCTTTTTCAGATTCTTTTCCATTATAGGTTACTACAAGATATTGAATATAGTTCCCTGTGCTCTACATTGGTCCTTGTTGTTTATCTATTTTTTTTTTTTTTTTTTTTGCGGTATGTGGGCCTCTCACTGCTGTGGCCTCTCCCGTTGCGGAGCACAGGCTCCGGACGCGCAGGCTCAGTGGCCATGGCTCACAGGCCCAGCCGCTCCGCGGCATGGGGGATCTTCCCGGACCGGGGCACAAACCCGTGTCCCCTGCATCGGCAGGCGGACTCTCAACCACTGCGCCACCAGAGAAGCCCTGTTTATCTATTTTATATATAGTTGTGTGTATCTGTTAATCCCAAACTCATAGTTTATCCCTACTCCCCCACTTTCCCCTTTAGTAACCGTAAGTTTTTTTCTTTCTATGTCTGTGAGTCTATTTCTGCTTTTAAATAAGTTCATTTTTATCATTTTTTAAGATTCCACATATGAGTGATATCATATGATATTTGTCTTTGTCTGACTTATTTCGCTTAGTATGATAATCTCTAGGTTCATTCGTGTTGCTGCAGCTGGCATTATTTTATTCTTTTTTTATGGCTGAGCAATATTCCATTGCGTATATATACCACATCCTCTTTGGGATTCACTATATATTGAAGTGCATGTTGGAGGGGAGGAGGAAGGCTATTCTAGGCAGAGGGACCACAGGAAGCAAGTTATAAAGGTCAAGAATCCAGAGTTGAACTGGGGGAGAGTGAAGAGACCCATGAAACTAGAGCAGAATTGAGTGTTAGGAGCTTAGAAGGTGATGGAAAACAGTGAATTGTGAAAGGCAGGCATTGAGAGCACATGTGGAGAGAAAATCTGGGGAAAGGAGACCCCAGTTAAACATCTAAAAACAAAATCCTAATTTAAATGAAGGGATCAAGGATTTAGGGAGAATAGAGCCAACAGGTTAGAGAATTGGGCTGAGGTGGAATTAAAAGATAGATTTACATTAAAGGCAGGATTGAGAAGGGGATACAGGGGTGTTTCCTTCCTAACCTCAAACCCTGGCCTCCTCCTCTTCCTGCTTTCAGGCTTGTGGTGCTTCAGAGCAGGACAGTTTAACCTAGTAACTAAGCACGTGTATTTTGTTAATCCCAGTCTACCATATTGGCTCCATGACCTGGGGCAAATTACCTCTCTGTGCTTCAATTTCCCCATCAGCAAAATGGTATAAAAGAGTAGTAGCCATGTCAGTGTTGTTGAGAGAATTAAAAGAGTCAAAGCATAGGAGGTGCTCAACCACTACCTGGGCATTGTTATTACTTGAGGCTCTCCTTTGCTGCGACATTTCCTAGAAACTGGAGGTTGGGGATCTAGCATGCACCATGCATAGTGATCCCCTATTCTGTTAGTTTCCAGGTAACATTAGAAGAAAGTGTGTGAGTTAGAGTTTAGCTGAAATATAGAGACAACATGAAAAGCTTGTATGGCTACTTGTGAATTGAGAAGGTATCACTTGTTTTCTGTATGCAGAATGCTGTACTAAGTATCTGCACTTCTCCTAAGGGGAGAGGAAATTAAATTCAGTGACTGACAGAGCACTAAATGCTTTCCCATATATTCTCTCATTTAGTCGTTATCACTATCCCATGAGAAAGGAATCATTATTCTCTTTTCAGACAAGGAAATAAATTGAGAGCCATTAGGTTATATATCTATAGGCAAAGAGCTAGTATGGGATGCCTAAACCATGTCCCCTGTGATGAGAACAGTGGAAACAATGCTTTGCCCCTCTCCCTCCAAGAAAAACAGGGATTTTTCTCTTGAAATGTTAGAGGACCTGGATGATCACTCAGCATGTATTCCTAACCTCTCCACCTTTGTGATTACAGTTCCTGAATCTCTACTGATCACGGTGGATGGCAGATGAGAAATGTCCGTAGGCTAGTAGCAAATCACTCAGAAAAATTTAGAAGGCATGTTCATAAATTAGGGCATAGATGTCAACACTCTCATTTTCTGCCTGTGGGATGGAGAAAACGGATTTCATCAGGAGATAAACTGGTGTGTGAAGCTACGGTTCATAAAACTGTCACTGAGCTATATGTGAAAGCAAGCAAAGGTTTCTGGAACAATAGTTAGTGCCCAATTTGGATGGTGAAACAGACTACCCTGCCTGGATACTCACACTTCAGTAGTTTGGGCTCCCAATTGGGTGCTGGCCCATAGGATACTTAGTTGAGCCTGTGTCAGCTGTCAGAGAACCACATCCTTCCAGCCTGTCACTGTAAGTGTGTTGGAGGAGGATCCCCATGTCCGGGGACTCATGTCACATTTGCCTGAGGGGAGTGTGAAGGGGCTTGTGGTCCTGTGTGCAGCTTAGTTCTGTGCTTTGCCCCGCTGCCATCTACCTTCCTGTAGAGAAGGGGAGGGTGAGCCTGGTGAGGGTGTGATCCTGGGAAGGTGGTGCGGGGTGGACTTCCTTCAGCCCTAAGGCTCAGTCATTGCTGATGTCCTTTCACACATGGAGTGAGCCTCAAGCCTATTGTATGAGGCACCAAAGTATCATTTCATGCTACAAAACTCTGGCCAGCTCCTCCCTGTTCAAGCTCATAAGCTGAAGAGTCTTCCTAAAAATACCTGTTCTTAAGTTTTTGACAGGGATTGTTTTTAGTCAAAGCATTGTAATTTTTATTCCAAATGTATTTATTTGAATGGAAAACACACATTCATAGAAAAATAACTAAAGGCTACCAAAAGGCATCATGTGAAAACTGCATTTTCTATCCCCACCCTTGCTCAGACCCCTAATTTATTTCTCACTCCTGAGGTCATCACTGTATCTATTTTCTAGAGATATTCTGTATACAAAAAAAGACTGTATGGATAAAGATCTTGTTTTTATTCTTGTTTTTCATTTCTTTTCCCTCCCTCCCTCCCTCCCTCCCTCCCTTCCTCCCTCCCTCCCTCCCTCCCTTCCTCCCTCCCTCCCTCCCTTCCTCCCTCCCTCCCTCCCTCCCTCCCTCTCTTTCTGTCTTTCTTTCCTTTTTTTCTTTCTTTCTCTCTCTCTCTTCATATGAGTTTTCTTCAAATTTTTTCATTTGTCAAAGTATCTTGTATGGCAATTCTTATAGACATATGTATTAGTCAGGGTTCTCCAGAGGAACAGAATCAATAATGTATACTATAAGAAATTACAACTGTTTATTATAAGGAATTGTCTTACATGATTATAGAGGCTGGCAAGTCCCAAGATCTGTAGTCAGCAAGACCCAGGAAGAGCCAGTGTTTCAGTCTGAGTCCAGGGGCTGGAGGAGACCAATGTCCCAGTACATGCAGTCAGGTAGGAGGAGTTCCCCTTATTTGTGGGAGGGTCAGCCTCTTAGTTCCGTCCAGCCTTCAACTGATTGAATGAAGGCCTCCCACATTAGGAAGGACATTCTGCTTAACTTAGTCTACCAATTCAAATGTTAATCTCATCCAGGAACATCCTTCAGAATACCCCAAATTACTTTTGACCAAATAGCTGGGCACTGTGTGGCCCAGTCAAGTTGACACATAAAAGTAGCCATCACAAGCTGTTTTCTTCCTTTCTTTTAATTGTAAGTTTTCAAAAAACAGACAAGTTTTTAGATTCATAGCAAAATTTAGTGAAAGGTATGGAGATTTCCCATGTATTCCCTGCCCCCGCATATGCACATACCAACAGCCTACTCCACTGTCACTATCCTGTACCAGAGTGACACATTTGTTATGACCGATGAACCTATGTTGACACATTATCACTCAAGGATATATACTTTATAAGCTATTTCTCTTACCTTACCTGTAGTTTTCATTCAGTGGAAAATAACTTTCTATTGGAGGCTTTCAAAAATGGAATTGGCTGCTTCTTGAGTACCCTTCTGTCCCTGGAAATTTTCAAATTGATATTGTCTTATGGATGCTGGGAAAGGACTCTTTTTTGCACTCGTTGAGATAAAATCTAGAGCTGTGAAATATGGGCCATACATTTAATTTTACATTTTCAAGTAGCAGGAAGGTAAAAAGAAATAGGTGAAATTAATTTAAAAAATATATTCTATTTAACCCAATATATTCAAAATATTATTTCAATATACAATACAAATAAAAATATTAATAAGGTATTTTATATTCTCTTTTGCATACTAAGTCTTCAAAATCCAGTGTGCATTTTACACTTACAACACGTCTCAATTTTGACTAGCCGCATTTCAGGAGCTTAATGGCCATATGTAGCTAGTGGCTACTGGCTACCACACTGGATGTCACGGGACTAGATAGGACCCATTTCAGTGGTGAGTCTTGTTTCTGAAGTTATTTACAGAATAGCCCAGAAAATGGTGCTGGGCCATTTATGAGACGGCCAAGTGTGGACGAGTGGAGAGAGGTCAGGGCTGAAGACAGGAGACCTGAGTGCTTTCCTTGCAATCATACAAACTAGCAGAGCGAGTGTATGAACTTTGCTCAACCCCTGTATTTCAGTTTTTCACCTTTAAAATGAAATCCATGATACTTGTTTTACTCACCTTGCAGAACTGTTGAGAGGCTCAGAAGAGATAAAACATGTGAAGGTGCTTTGAAGAGTTGAAATCACATTAAATGTGATGTAATTGCTCAAGCAGAGTCAGCCATTCAGTGGTTGCTCTGTTCTCAGTCCTGCCACAGTCTTGTTGAACACCCTTAATCGCTTCATGACTCAGTTTTTCCAACTGTTAGCAGGAAATATTTGAAACAGTCCTTTGAAGTGAATGATACAATGGTAGTAGACACATTACATCGTAATGGTGTGGTTCCTGGGTGGCCCATCACAGCTCCTCAGCCCCAAAACATACCAAAATACAAGAGACATGTGAATAGAAGACATGAAAGAATAGAGGTCAGGACTGTGGGCTGCTTTGCTTCACATTCCAGCTCTGTGCTGGGCTAATTGTGTGACATGGTTTTCATACCTATAAAATGGGGATCGAAATAGTAATTCCCTCATAGATACTATGTGAGGGTCAAAAGCACAAATACACATAAGGGACTTATGACAGAGCCTGGCACGTAGTGATAAATACTCACTATTTTCAGTGTTACAGATACTGCCAAGAGATAGTGCTTATATCTGTTATCAGTTTCCTATGGCTCTTACAATAAATTACTGCAAACTTGGTGGCTTAAAACAATGCACATTTATTTTCTTACAGTTCTGGAGGTCAGAAGTCCAAAATCAGTTTCACTGGACTAAATCCAAGGGTTGGCCGGGCCACACTCCCTTGGAAATTCTGGGGGAGAGTCTGTTTCTTTGCCTTTTCCAGCTTTGAGAGCTTCATTCCTCACATTATTTGGCTCTCGGCCCCTTCTTCCCTCTTCAAAACCATCAGTGTAGCATCTTCAAATCTCTCTTTGTTTTGTCATCAGATCACCTTCCCTCTTGTCAAGTCTCCCTCTTAGGGACCCTTGTGATTATATTTAAAGCCACCTAGATAATCCAGGAGAATGTCTCCATCTCAAGATCCTCAACTTAATCACACTTGCAAAGTCCATTTTGCCACGTAAGGTAATAGTCACAGGTTCCAGGGGTTAAGACTGGAATATTTAGCCTACTACATACTCTAACTTTTTCTTTTTTTAATATTTATTTATTTATTTATTTGGCTGTGCCAGGTCTTAGTTGCGGCATGAGGGATCTTAGTTGTGGCATGTGGGATCTTTAGTTGCAGCATGCAGGCTCTTAGCTGTGGCATGCAGGATCTCGTTCCCCGACTAGAGATTGAACCCAGGCCCCCTGCATTGGGAGTGTGGAGTCTTAACCTCTGGACCACCAGGGAAGTCCCTAGTCTGACTTTATTTTAGTTTTATCCTCACTCTACCTCCTTATCTCCTCCAAATGATGTTGATATTGCTGTAGAAGAAGTAGAATGGCACATAGTTCACATCTGATTTTGCAGACTCTCATGTTTTATTTGCTGTTTCAGTTTGGAGAGTTACAATGTTTTTCTTTTCTAGGATTTTCATTCACTCTGTAAATATAAGAGAGCCTATATGGTGCTAGAAATTGAGCAGAACAGACAGAAACCCAACCTAACCTTATGGGACATGTGGGAGAAAACATAAATAAAACCACCACACAAACATGGGGCTGTGAAAGATAACTGCGGATGACTGTTGAGCATAGAGCAGATACTTTCTGTTTCAACATGATGTTTTGTATGTAACGGGGATGTTATGATTTTGGGGAGGCATTATGATGTAGTTGCTGCAGAAACTTTTCACAATTGAGTTTACACTTGCCTAGAGGTGGGAAACACCTAGGTATATAGGAAAAGGGTTGTTACTAGTGAAAGTAAAGAAATTTCATAAGAACTCTATCTCAACAGGAATCAAGCAGAGGTGAGCACCCCTCTCCAAAATGAGAAAATATTTCACCTGAGAAAATATTTCAGTGAATCAAGTTATTACATTTCTTTAGAAACTTTGAGCAGAGGATTAAGATTGGTTTCTGTTGCTTCATATGTTATAAATTTAAGTTTAAGGAATGGTCCATGCTGGGCCCAGGATTAGTGTAAGAGAGAAAAGAGCTGAAATCAGAATTTATGTTTTAGGATTAATGCTACTGGGAGAGAAATGATGCTTTAAAACCATGTTTTTAAGGTTGCCTCAAGAAACAAAAGTGCTCCCTTCGTGCACCATTGCTACAGGTGCTCAGTGAATGAGAATTTTGTTATTTACCTGTCTTCTAAGACCTGACTGCTAGGTCGGAGCAGATTTATGTTGTTGCTACGCCTTATGGAATAAACGCACTTTCAGGCCACAGTAGTTTCATGCTGGAGGAAGGGTGTAATTGGTTATATTTGATCCTTCAGTGTTTTTAAAAAATGAAGTCTCCTCATGCCATTTTTTCCTTCATACCATCCAAAAGTACTAATTGAGAGTGTCTGAGATAGCACCCGATGTGATTGTCTGGTGACATGCTTCAAATATTGAAGGTAGTTATGTCCTCATTGTTTTATCTTTTGTAGATTGACTAACTATTGTTAATTTCTTTTAAAAAGACATTAAAAAAAGATATTTATTTATGTATTTATTTGTTTATTTATGGCCACGATCTTAGTTCCCTGACCAGGGATTGAACCCTTGCTCCCTGCAGTGGAAGCTCAGAGTCCTAACCACTGGACTGCCAGAGAATTCTCACTCTTGTTTATTTCAGCTGACAGTTTTTAGCACCTGCTTATGCCAAGCAATAGGTTAAGGCTTAGTGTTGACTAAGAAAGGCATCATGATAGTGGATATAGGAAACTGTCCCACTAGAGAGATTAAGTACGTATTTGTAGGTAGATCAAAGAAATCTTCATAGAGGAGATGTATCTGGGGCTGGGTGTTGAAGAATGAGTAGGACAGTTGGGTAGAAAGAGTCTCTTACTTCATCACAGTTCCAAGAAAGTTTCAGGCAGGCTGATGGGGGGACTTCCGGCTAAGGTTGCCCTTTAGAGGATGACCTCTCCCTTTGGGATGGGTCTGCCTCGGTCTCCTCGCCCTACTCAGGCTGACAGCAGCTCTCAGGGATTGTGACATCTGCATGAATGAGGTCTTGGGTTTGGAAGAGCAGTGGCAGGAGACTCAGTCAACTCCTCTGAGCCATGGTTCAAGCCTTACCCACTTGGCCTGCACTTCACAATCCAGACTCACCCCTCTGATCGTGGAACCGATTTACAGTATGGATCATATCCATGGGAAGTGCACAGAGTTTGGTATGTTTGGAGTTTAGAGTATACAGAGAGGAACAATAAGAGGTAAGGTTGGCTGTGGAAAAAAGGTTCAGATAGCGGGTGGCCTTGGAGGCCATGCTAGGGAGTTTGGACTTCATCTTATAGACAATGGGGTTTAAAGCAGAGGAACACATTTATATTTGCATGTTTATAAAATTATACTCCTTATAGTGATGAAGGTAGATTAAAGTGACACAAGACTGAAACGAGGAGACCTGTTGAGAGGTTTTTACAATAGTCCAAGTAATGGATGTTGAAAGGCAAAGGAGTCAGGGCAAATGGAGAGACAGGAGGGAATTTATTATAGAAATTGTGAGGATTGAGGGATTCATTGTCATAGTGAGATGGGTGGAAGGATGGGCAGATCATGTCATTAGTCAATATAGTACACACTGGAAGAGAAGCCGATGGCATGGGGGGAGAATATGAAGTTAAGTTTTGGGACATGTGGAATTGCAGGTTCTATCGCCTATGTTTCCTGATGTGGTTTTTAGACCCTCTGCAATACTGGCTGGTCTCCTCTTGGATACACTCCAGTGCACCTCTCAAATGTGTTGTAAATTCCAATAAATCCGGTTCTGGATGTGATCAGAGCTCAGGGGAATGACAACTACATTTTTTAAATGCAGCCTAGGCCTGCATTAGCTTTTTCGGCAGCAGGCCCATGCTGTGGGCTTATTTTGAGCTTGTCATCCACTCAAGCCCTGACGTCTTTTTCACATGAGCTGTTTTCAAGGCAATTCTTTATTCTGGAATTGATTTTTTTTTTTTTTAACTTAGGTGCAATATGTTTCATTTGTTCCATTACATTTTATCTTGTGAGTTTGGATACATTATTCCAGCCTGTCAAATATGATTTTCAAATGTTGATTGATTCTCTTAGTCTTTCTCTTTGTGATACCTCCAAACTATGTGATCTCTTTGTATTTGAAAAGTGTGTTCCATCCTATTCGATAGAACAAAACAGAAATAATTGAGAGCTTTGTGTCACTCAAGACCTCCTTCTTATTTGAAAGATACCTACTCGTCAGTTCTCTTTGGGAACATGGCTTTTAACTAACCACATTTATCCATTATCAATTTAAAAATAGTACTACAGACATTGCTTATGTGTTGTTGAACTCAGATGCTCTTTGTCTCTAGAATTTCCCTGACCTGCCATTTTAGTGATCCTATCAAAAGGTAAGACTTGTCTTTAATGAGCCTGGGCTGCTACTCAATACTTAACCACTTTCTTTGCTAAGCTCATAAACTATCTGTTTAGATATGCATTTCCCGGGGTTTGATGTCAGACTCATGGGGATTTCATTTTCATAATCTTCTTTTGTCTGTTTTTGAAAATAAGAACTTTTGACTTTTTCAGTCCTTTTGACCTTTATCCTAGTCTCATGTATTCCCTCACCCCTGAGATTAATGTTTTAGCTGTTGCAGGTTCCTTTGGAACTTATTATAATACAGTGGTTAAGGGTACAGTTAACCTGCCTGGGCAAGAATCCTGGCTGTGAAACTTCTGGCAACTTATTTATCCCTCTGAACTCCGATTCCTTGTCTGTGAAATACAGTTAATAACAGTACCTATCAATTAAGTTGTTGTAAGATTAAACAAGTTAATCCACGTAAAGGACTTAGTGCCTGCCATGTAACAGGCACTCAGTAAATAAGCTCTAATGACTCTAGAATGTCATTTGGTCCAGATCTAATATCTGCTTTCTTAACTATTTCCTCAATATGTCTTCTTTCTATTTCCCTATTAACCATGATTATTCTCCTTTTTTTAAGAGTTTGAAGACTTTTCTTTTTGATGAAGATGGAGTTTTAACTGTGGCGTTAAAACCAATTGAAGGGAGATAGACTTGAGTCCAATAACTTGGTTTTCTTTTGGCTTCTAAAGTACAGAATAATTTATTGCTTATTTTATTTCATTAGAATGGCCTGTTACTTGAATATATTTTGGAATTAAACTCTTTCCTTTTGTTTTTGACTGTTGGGAACTGCTTGTTTGCACATGCACTGCATCACCCCTCTGGAGGACATTACTGAGTGTTGGAGAGCAGCGTATAAATGTTTGGGAGTGTCGGTTCCCACGACTGTAAAATAAGGGCCATGGAAGATTTTAGTATGTAGGGATTCTGTAGATTGGTTGGTGTTCCACTATAAGGTCTAAATATAGGGAAAGGTTTAGCCACAAGGGTGCTAAGCCTAGATTTCTAAGGGAGAAAAACATCAGGGCTTGAGGAGCAGGAAGTTCTTCCACAGAGTCTGGGAGACTCCTGGGATTAAGGGGTTCTTACCAATTTGCTCTCATCTCACAGCACCTCTATCCAGAACAGTATCAGGGATCCTGTGGTTGCTTCTTCAAACTGAACTGAAACAATTAACTGATTCTGTGGAACTCAGAATCAGGTTCTGTGAATTCTCCACATATAAAACCATTCTGTGTCAGATTGCTGTAAAATCATCTATTGGAAGCAAAATTCCTTCCATTCTGCAAATAAACAAATGGCCTTGTCCATGAATAAGACAGTCAAGGTTTCTATGCATGAGCCTCATGGAAGGGATAAGCTTTCCAAAGATAAACCAGACTGGACAGATTTAAAGTGATGAAAGCAGATTTTATTCAGGACTGTTGCAATAATGGAAAAGAGATCTCAGTGTAGATCTCCTCATATGGGCTCAATTCTGAATACAGCACGGGCAAGTGGGGATTTATAGCCAAGGAGCACGGTGGGGTGTTAGTGGATGGAAAATCACGAAGAGGAAGCACCAGGGCTAGGGGATTCTGGTTAAGCTGACTTAGCAGGATTCTTGCTGAAGGCAAACTAGGGTGATCAGATATCAAGGGTGGAGGATTTGGTCAGATATTGAGGGTGGAGATTATCTCTAAACTGACTTAGCAGGATTCTGGCTAAAACTGTGTTCTTGAGAATATGCCCAAAGACAGGACCTAGTTGAAACAGGAGGCTCAGAGGAGCTTGATGGAAATTTGGTCAAGGAGGGCATGTTGTCAAGCTCTGAATGAATACTCCTTTTTCTCAAAATAGTTTTGGTAAATTTTCCTTTTTCCTTTTCCTTCAGTTGCATTCAGTGTAGGGCTTGTGGAATCTTACTGCCATGGAGATAAGCTAGCTAGAGAGGATTCTTTAATTGATGCACTATTCATGAGATGAGATGATGAGGAATTTTTTTTTTGATCTTTCCATTCCCCCCCTACTCCTCTCCCCCATGAGCTTGTGCTGCTGTTTTGAACTAAAGCTCAAGAGGAAGCCTTGAAAAATTAGACTATTAAGTCTAAAGTGAACTACAAAGGTTCAAGGCAACACAGGAGACATTAGAGGAAAACTTAGTGAGCCTTAACATTTCATTTTTTCCTGTCTTCACTTGGACACTTTATTTAAAGGATGAAATCAGATACTTCTTTTCTCTGGAGAAATAAAGCCACAGTGTTTTCCCTTTTGTCTCTTGCTGAGACTTATTCAAGGGCCCCAGGAGAGGCAGAACACAAGTGCAGTACCACCTTGTTTAGGTAAATGTTCAGTTCCATTTTCTTGTCTCCACACTCCTCCATTGGTGGCCCCTTCCCCCCTACCCCCAGCTAGGCGTGGTCTTAGTGCTCATTCAGAACCCAGACAGAAATGCCTACTGAGGCTCGCTTTTGTAACTGGAGTCATAAAAATCTCTGAAATGTATTGTGCCAGCCAAACCCAGCTCTGCTCTGCGGAACCCTGCAGACACCTTTATTACTCTCTCCTTTCAGTTTTCCAGAGGGCATCATCACGGTGGCCTTTTATTGAAAGTAGGTTTTTGTCATTTGTGTGCTTGGATGGGAGCCAGCTATTGCCTGAAAAACCTCTGAACTACAAAGGGCTTACGCAGCCGGAGAAGCTTATTCCTAGAAAATTTGAAAATGATCTTCTGTTGCCTAGTACCTGAGACAGTTTTTAAAATGTGATCTCTGCCATTGCTGGTTTTAATTTGAATGGAAAGGGAATTTCCCTCCGAGGGACTTTCATTAGAAAGAGAAGGAGCAGCTCCTGCTGCCAAGCCTCACTCTGCTCAGTTTCTTATTCCTTGAAAATTCAGAGAACTCTGGCTCGTGTGCCTTTGTTTCTGAACCTCAGAAACTTGGTGGCAAAAGAAGACAGCCCTGTTTGCTATTGAAGAAGTGAGGGTCAGAGGGCTTGAGAGGCATTCCCCCTAGGTTGTGAGGAGCCTCCTGAAGAATTGTCTGCCTTCTTACTTTGTTCTTATTAATAAGCCTAAATGAGTGAACGCATGAAGTGGATTTTTCCATTTGTTTTAAGAATTGATTCATAAAGTACTGCTAACCCGTTCATTTTTTTCCCCCCTGCACTTGTCTATATGGAAAGTCCTGATCTAAGTTTGCTCTTCTTATTTTCCTGAACCCATAAAAAATGTCAACTAAAATGGATAAATGGCTATGATTTCATTTCCACTATATATTGCTATTGAGTTAGAGTTGAAACTTTGGGGCTTGTTTTAGAGTCAAATGTAGATCATTTATCACTCTCCACTACCCTTCTTATAGTCATCTCGATAGACCCCTGTCTACTACACATCAGTGGGCTGTGTACTTCAGTGACTCAGAGAAAGTCTCATATGTAGATGTCACTGTGGATTGCTTGATAAAGATGTCTGAGTGGCAAATATCCAGGCAGAAAAGCAAAAGCAAACCAGATAAATAGAAAAAAAAACCCCACAAACTCAATAATCTAGAGACCAATAAATGATCGATGTACAGTGTACTTAAGCAATAAATTGTATTCTAGATTTAGATTTACTTTGACCTTTCTTTTTGCCTAACTTCTGCTTCTTTCACTTTACAAAAGCTGTTCTCAGACTTTCAGGTAAACTGGTCATGGATCCAGATGGGAGCGCTCCCAGATGGGAGCGTGGGTGTTCTTTAGTTGACTCTCCTGCAGCTGGACTGTTAGGCAGCCAGTTCAAAATGACCCCACAGCCTACTGCTCCCATCAAGAGAGTGACCCTAAAGTTGGATGCTTCCATCCAGGGTCAGATAGCCCTCAATAAGATCTGGACATTAGGGAGATACCAGCTTTACTGAATGGTTAATGTAAATTCATTTTCATACATGAAATATATGAATATATAATTATATAAATATGTAATATATGTGTAATATGTAATATAGTTATATAAATATGTACATATTTATGAGTATCCCTCCATACAGCAAATTTAACTCCTAATATGTCAGTATGGTTTACAGCCGATGTTTTCAAGCCATGTTTCATTGAGTCTAGGGACTCCACAGAGGTGCCACAGGTGAGCCACTTGATGGGAGACCCTGAGAAGGTGGACTTTCAGGCTCTTCTACCACAGCTGATCTAGACCCTTTCTGTCTGTTTATACTAGGGCTGTGATGAGGTTCAACTGTGAGAAGAGTTCTCTAGCTCAAATTTTAAAAACTGCAGATTTAAAATGTCATTCTGGTGTGACCTACCAATCTCTTCTAGCTAGGATATTGATGAAAGCTTTCTTGTTGAAAGGATTAGGGTAGCAGCTCTCTTTTGGCCCTAGTCCTGCTACTGGTTCTGATTCTTCTCTGCACGATCCTCTCTATTGTATCCCCACTTGCGATTGTATAAGTCCTTTATACTGCAGAAACATCTATCACACCTGAAGCAGCCCTCTGAGGGGATGCTGTCTGAATGTTTTGTAAAGTCACAACACTTCTCAGAAATGTTTCTAATAGAAATAAATGGTCATTGGACCACCAACCTTGGGGCAGTGGCTTAGTTGGGATCCTTAGTTCTAGCTTTCTGTTTGCTTCTGGCACTGAAGTCTTTTGTTCAGATTGTATTTATGTTTACCTATATATACTTTTCTGATTATAAAAGTACTAACTACCACTTCTGGAAAAGCTGGAAAATACAGAAAAGCATAATAGATTATCTGTAGAATTTATCTTGATGTTATTTCTTTAGTCCTCTTGGTTTTACCTTTGACTTTGAAGAACTTCGCTCTTCACTCTGAATTTACCTCTTAAATTCTCTTTCCTGACTTTCACCTGAACCATGTTATTTTTCCTACATAATTAGAATAACAGAGCCTCCTTTTTCCTTGAAGTTTTAGATAAGACATGCATTTCTGCTATCCTCAGGTTGATCCTTTATTCTTTATTTTTTTAAGTATAAGTTTCAGGTATAGAGCATTTATAGTTCAACATCTGTACACACTACAGAGTGATCACCACCACAAGTCTAGTTACCATCCATTACCGTGTAGTTGAACCCCTTCAACTGGATCCTTTAGTTAGCTCTGGGTTACATTCTTTCTTTCATCCTCTATGACTAACTTCTTTAGCACTTTGGCTCCAATTAAGGGAATGATTTTTCTTTTTCTTCTTCTCTCACTCCTCATACACTGGCCCAGAGTGCACTCTCTTCTGAATGTTTTGATCTGTCTCTCATTCCTCACTTGATAAATTACTTCACTCGCATTCTCCAAATCTCTTTTGAGAGTCTTTTTTTTTTCTTTAGTAGCACTGAAAGGTTTTTTTCCTTTCTAATTTAATTTGTAGTTTTTATTTCATATATCTCACTTCTAAAACGTTCTGCGATCCATTAAAATAAATAAACAAAACAATGATTTGTATAAAGTTACAAAAAGATTTACAGGCAGAGTGGGGACTAGACCTTCACAGCCCCAAATTTCAAATTCTCTGATCTCTCTTCAAATGATGGTGTCTTGAATTACTCCCCAGTGGAAAACGAATAATATCTGAGGATGAAATTTTGATTAATCCTGAATAACATACAGTACTGACTCATGAGCATTCAGATAATTCATTATGACTTCATTTCAGAAGAGCATTAGAACAGGGTGGTCAGAATGAAGGGTGGACTGCCTTGTTCTTCCTGAAATGTACTCTCTTCACTTATCCAAGTACTTCCTATCCTTTGGGAGGATACAAACAATGACATATTTTCAACTTTTTTGGTATCTTAGTAGTGAGGACTTCCCTGATCCCTCCATTTAAAACAGGAACCCAGTATCACCCTGGCAATCCCTTTGTCCCTTCACACATTTTTTCCATAGCATTTTTAACATTTTAAGGTGTATACATTTTGCTTGTTTATGTGTTTATTGTTGGTTCTTTTGTCCCCTCCCTCCCTCCCCCACAGCTGGGTGTAAGGTCCATAGGGCAGGTATATATGTCTGTTTATTCACTGCTGAATCCCATTTGTCTCCCCTACCATACTCTCAAACAGTGGCCGGCATATAGCGGGTACTCCATAAGGATTTAATGGAAAGAAAAAAATCAACAAATGAATTGCTTAAGCCTCAAAACAAAATCAAGCTGGGTAAAGTAATACTGTTATCACCGTTTAACAGATGGAGGAATCCGTTTACCTCGGCTATTTGGCAAAAGTCTCAGGACTCAGAGTTCCCTTTATATCCTGTAAGCAACTAAGCTTTGCAGCTGATGAAAAGATGCAGTGATATACATAATTCATGGAAATGCCATGGAATTCATTTTACAACTCTAACTATAGACCCAGATGTTTGATGAGAACACTGCTTAAGACCCCAGCATATGCAAATTGGTTAGATCCTTTAGCCAAATGACAACCATGAGCAAACAGGACACATACCCTGTACATTAGACCAGTGTCTGACGGCTGCCCTCGACACTGTCAACACTTACACTGGTCTGTGTGTTTTAGAGATTCCCTGGCAGCATTTGTCATGCCGGGAACTTGGCAAACAGAGTCTCTCCATGGAAATAAGCTGGGAGGTTAATTTGGTTTCACTCCAGCTGGTTGAAGCTCCATCACCTGCTGAGTCGTTATGTGGTGGTTATTGTTCCTTTGCTCCATATCTACAGTCTGGCTGTACCATGTGTGTGGATGGTTACTATTAATAACCATAGTGAGTTTATGATTTTGAGCCAAAATTTTTTTTTATTTTATCACAATAGGGATTTGCTTTTGTTCTGAAATGTTAGGTAGATCTCTATGCCAACCATCCCAGGGCTGACTTGGCTGTTTATACTGGTGAGGATGTCTGATGGCCTCCTTTTTGTCTTCTCACTTTTTTATTGGTACTGGGCATGTTCTAGTTTAATTGTACAGCTCTAATTTAAAAGTAATACTTGGTAGATAAAAAGTATTGAAGAAGAGAAAAAAAATCAACAAGTGAACTTTTATATTACTAGTAACAAAATCTTTTCGTTTTAGAAGTACGTTGCCTATTCTATGAAAGAAAAGGCTGTGATATCATGTGTATAGTAGTATTCGTGATTACTTCCTATTGGTGGGGAAGTCTGGTAGGAGTCCCTGTGTTAAACTGAGAACAGTCTAACAGAAAGAGGATATGAGGACTCTCACTACTGTGCAAATTCCCAAAAGGCAGGGGAATGGACAAGTTTAGCTCTGGAATAATTTGCAAAAATAATAACACCCACTAAAATTGTGCTAGGTCAAATAATAATATGTGTCCTTTCTATGTTCTGGTCCTTTGCAAAAATAATAACACCCACTAAAATTGTGCTAGGTCAAATAATAATATGTGTCCTTTCTATGTTCTGTGTCCTTTCTATGTTCTGGTCCTTTGCCAACGCAGGTGTGCACACATACACATACTTGCACACTCTTACGCCCAAATATTCACAAAATTCCCCCTTATACATGGTTCCTGAATACAGTTCCATTTGTCCCTTTTAGAAGCAAGTGAACACTGAGAGACTATGGTAGTTCATGGAGGGAAATGTCCTGACCAGATATAGATCTCAGCTTTTGGTCCTGGCCCTTCTATAAATTCACTGTGTGAGCCAATAATTCTTCACAGCTTTAGTGTTGTTATTATAAACAGAGTTGATAATCTCTGTTGTACCAAATGCACAGGGTTGTATGAGATTCAGGTGAGACAGTGTGTGTGAAAATTGAGAATTATAGAGTATTGTTCACATAAAGACATCATGGTTGTTTTGAGTCTGCATTGCAGCCTGGTCAATGCAGGATGACAAGCAGGGGTAGTTCAAGCTGCCTCTCAGGTGTTCAGGGTAGCATTTGGGAATCCCAACCCTCACCCTTCCTTTTTCTGGAGAACCCTACTGAGGGAGCACACAGTAGGAAACAATAGCCAAATGGGAAACTAAATACCACTTTTGATGGGTAATTTTATGTATTAACTTGTCCGGGGTAAGGGGATGCAGTTAGTTGGTACAACATTATTTCTGGGTATGTCTGTGAGGATGTCTCTGGAAGAGATTAGCATTTAATTCAGTAGACTTAGTAAGATCTCCCTCACCAATGTAGGTGGGCATCATCCAATCCGTTGAGGTCCTGAGTGAAGCAGAAAGGCAGAGGAAGGGCAAGTTTGCTTTTTCTGCTTGAGCTCAGGCATCAGCTTCTCCTGCCCTTGGACACTGGAACTCCTGGTTCTAGGGCTTTCAGAGCTATAATCTCGGCCCCTTGATCCTCAGGCATTTGGACTTGGACTGAATTACACCACTAGCTTTTCTGGTTCTCTGGTTTGCAGATGGAAGATCATGGGACCTCTTGGCCTTCATAACCACATGAGCCAATTCCTATCATAAATTTCCTCTTGTATATGTCTATACATATCCTATTAGCTCTGTTACCCTGGCTAATACACCACTTTATTAATATTTGATAAGCACCCCAAAAATCTCATTTTATAAAAGCTGTATTGGAATAGGTTAGGCTCTAGGGCTAAGTAAGGCTTCCTATTTGATTGCTCTTGAATCTGACAGTCCCATAATCATGAGCAGAGGAGGTGGAAGGGAAGGAATGACAGGGTGGAGTGAGACGGAGAGCAAGTGAGAGTGAGCAGGCAAGCTGATAGTTGTAGCTATGAGGGAAAGAGGTGAGCCCTGCAGCCCAGCCTCAGTCATCACCTGTGTGGAGGCAGGAAAAATGTTAAGGGCTCCTGCTTTCCAGGCACAGTCACTCCCTGTGTCTTGGTCCAGTCTAAGTCCTGGACTCAGAGGGATTAGATGAATGATTTCCCTGCCTTGGAGTTGGAGGTGAGGGGTAGCTTATGAAGAGGTAGGCAGAGGGGTGTAAGTGTGTGGCCAAGGGACAGAAGTTCCCTCTTTACTGTGTCTGCTCAGAGAAGATGTATTCCACCCCAAAGGGGCATGGGAAGGAAAGAATACGGAGCCGTGCTGATGATAAGGGGCTCTTTATGGGACTCCAGAGGAGCTGTCAATTTATGACTCCAAAGAAATCTCTTTGCTGGTAGTTTGGTACCTTGTCAGGGTCATAATGCTAGCCAATCTCAGAAGAAAATCTAGGAATAAGATGGTGGACGTGTGTGTGTGTGTGTGTGTGTGTGTGTGTGTGTATTTATGAGTGTTTATTTTCCTCCTGTCTCCTAAAGATGATACATGTGTGAAACCTTGCTAGCAGTTACTTAGAAACTGTGTCTTATGTTTCCATCTTATAAGTACATGGACTGCATTGTAGGAAACTACTCCTGGGGGCATAGTTGGAATGTCTCTAAGAAAGCAAAGGTCTTTTTCAATAACTGTTGTTTAATGCAGTGTAGATTTTTCTTCTTTTTTTTAAGTTCTCAGAGATAAAATGAAGAAATGAGACTAAAGACAACAGGGTATTTTAAGAACTAACAGGCTGTATGTTTCAGTTTTTGTTCCTTCATTCAAAGTTGGCTAATAATGGGTAATGTAGGTATTTTATTCACATAGGAGGGAGGAGTAGAAATGCCTGTCTTCTATTAGTGAATTTTAAAGTTTTGTTTATTTTTGACTTTTTAAAAGTTAAACATTTTAAATATCTCTTGGTTAAAATCTGAATTTTTAAAAGAAAATTTGATGAGACTAAAATAGAAAATACTCTGCTTTTTATAGTGAATTCTGTTAAATGAAAAAGCTAGTGAAAGAGATTCTAATGAAACAACATCTAATGATTTTACACTGTTGATTCTAAATGTCCAGTGGGATTTCATGATTTCAACTAATTCTATCCCTTTACTCATTTAGTAGGTTATACATAACAATTAAAAACCCCAGAAATCAAAAGAAAGCTAGAGTAGCAATTCTCATATCAGACAAAATAGACTTTAAAATAAAGACTATTACAAGAGACAAAGAAGGACACTACATAGTGATCAAGGGATCAATCCAAGAAGAAGATATAACAATTGTAAATATTTATGCACCCAACATAGGAGCACCTCAATACATAAGGCAAATGCTAACAGCCATAAAAGGGCAAATTGACCGTAACACAGTCATAGTAGGGGACTTTAACATCCCACTTTCACCAATGGACACATCATCCAAAATGAAAATAAATAAGGAAACCCAAGCTTTAAATGATACATTAAACAAAATGGACTTAATTGATATTTATAGGACATTCCATGCAAAACCAACAGAATACACTTTCTTCTCAAGTGCTCGTGGAACATTCTCCAGGATAGATCATATCTTGGGTCACAAATCAAGCGTTGGTAAATTTAAGAAAATTGAAATTGTTTCAGGTATCTTTTCTGACCACAACGCTATGAGACTAGATATCAATTACAGGAAAAAAATATAAAAAATACAAACACATGGAGGCTAAACAATATGCTACTAAATAACCAATATATCAATGAAGAAATCAAAGAGGAAACCAAAAAATACCTAGAACCAAATGACAATGAAAACATGACGACCCAAAACCTATGGGATGCAGCAAAAGCAGTTCTAAGAGGGAAGTTTATGGCAATACAGTCCTACCTCAAGAAACAAGAAACATCTCAAACAACCTAACCTTACACCTAAAGCAATTAGAGAAAGAAGAACAAAAAATCCCCAAAGTTAGCAGAAGGAAAGAAATCATAAAGATCAGATCAGAAATAAATGAAGAAGAAAACAATAGCAAAAATCAATAAAACTAAAAGCTGATTCTTTGAGAAGATAAACAAAATTGATAAACCGTTAGCCAGACTCATCAAGAAAAAAAGGGAAAAGACATAAATTAACAGAATTAGAAATGAAAAAGGAGAAGTAACAACTGACACTGCAGAAATACAAAGGATCATGAGAGATTACTACAAGTGACTATATGCCAATAAAATGGACAATCTGGAAGAAATGGACAAACTCTTAGAAAAACACAACCTTCAGAGACTGAACCAGGAAGAAATAAAAAATATAAGCAGACCAATCACAAGCACTGAAATTGAAACTGTGATTAAAAATCTTCCAACAAACAAAAGCCCAGGACCAGATGACTACACAGGTGAATTCTATCAAAAATTTAGATAAGAGCTAACACATATAGTGCTCAAACTCTTCCAAAGTATAGCAGAGGGAGGAAGACTCTCAAACTCATTCTGCAATGCCACCATCACCTTGATACCAAAACCAGACAAAGATGTCACGAAAAAAGAACACTAGAGGCCAATATCACTGATGAACATAGATGCAAAAATCCTCAACTAAATACTAGCAAACAGAATCCAACAGCACATTAAAAGGATCATACACCATGATCAAGTGGGGTTTATCCCAGGAATGCAAGGATTCTTCAATAGACACAAATCAATCAATGTGATACACCATATTAACAAACTGAAGAATAAAAACCATATGATCATCTCAATAGATGCAGAAAAAGCTTTTGACAAAATTCAACACCCATTTATGATAAAAACTCTCCAGAAAGTAGGCATAGAGGGCACTTACTTCAACATAATAAAGGCCATATATGACAAACCCACAGCCAACATCATTCTCAATGGTGAAAAACTGAAAGCATTTCCTCTAAAATCAGGAACAAGACAAGGATGTCCATTCTCACCACTATTATTCAACATAGTTTTGGAATTTTTAGCCACAGCAATCAGAGAAGAAAAAGAAATAAAAGGAATCCAAATCAGAAAAGAAGAAGTAAAGCTGTCACTGTTTGCAGATGACATGATACTATACATAGAGGATCCTAAAGATGCTACCAGAAAACTACTAGAGCTAATCGATGAATTTGGTAAAGTAGCAGGATACAATTAATGTACAGAAATCTCTGGCATTCCTATACACTAATGATGAAAAATCTGAAAGAGAAATTAAGGAAACACTCACACTTACCATTGCAATAAAAAGAATAAAATACCTAGGAATGAACCTACCTAAGGAGACAAAAGACCTATATGCAGAAAACTATAAGACACTGATGAAAGAAATGAAAGATAATACAAACAGCTGGAGAGATATACCATGTTATTGGATTGGAAGAATCAACATTGTGAAAATGACTCTACTACCCAAAGCAATCTACAGATTCAATGCAATCCCCATCAAACTACCACTGGCATGTTTCACAGAACTAAAACAAAAAATTTCACAGTTTGTATGGAAACACAAAAGACCCCGAATAGCCAAAGCAATCTTGAGAAAGAAAAACGGAGCTGGAGGAATCAGGCTCCTGACTTCAGACTATACTACAAAGCTACAGTAATCAAGACAGTATGGTACTCGCACAAACACAGAAATATAGATCATGGAACAGGGTAGAAAGCCCAGAAATAAACCCATGCATATACGGTCACCTTATTTTTGATAAAGGAGGCAAGAATATACAATGGAGAAAAGACAGCTTTTTCAATAAGTGGTGCTGGGAAAACTGGACAGTTACATGAAAAAGAATGAAATTAGAACATTCCCTAACACCATACAGAAAAATAAACTCAAAATGGATTAAGACCTAAATGTAAGGCCAGACACCATTAAACTCTTAGAGGAAAACATAGGCAGAACACTCTTTGACATAAATCACAGCAAGATCCTTTTTGACCCTCCTCCTAGAGAAATGGAAATAAAAACAAAAATAAACAAATGGGACCTAGTGAAACCTAAAGGCTTTTGCACAGCAAAGGAAACCATAAACAAGATGAAAAGACAACCCTCAGAATAGGAGAAAATATTTGCAAATGAAGCAATTGACAAGCGATTAATCTCCAAAATATATAAGCAGCTCAATATCAAAAAAACAAACAAACCAATCCAAAAATGGGCAGAAGACCTACACAGACACTTCTCCAAAGAAGATATACAGATTGCCAACAAACCCATGAAAGGATGCTCAACATTACTAATCATTAGAGAAATGCAAAAAAAAACTACAGTGAGGTATCACCTCATACCAGTCAGAATGGCCATCATCAAAAAATGTACAAACAATAAATGCTGGAGAGGGTGTGGAGAAAAGGGAACCCTCTTGCACTGTTGGTGGGAATGTAAATTGATACAGCCACTATGGAGAACAGTATGTAGGTTCCTTAAAAAAGTAAAAATAGAACTACCATATGACCCAGCAATCCCACTACTGTGCATATACCCTAAGAAAACCATAATTCAAAAAGAGTCAAGTAGCACAATGTTCATTGAAGCTCTATTTACAATAGCCAGGACACGGAAGCAACCTAAGTGTCCATCATCAGATGAATGGATAAAGAAGAAGTGGCACATATATACAATGGAATATTATTGAGCCATAAAAAGAAACGAAATTGAGTTATTTGTAGTGAGGTGGATGGACCTAGAGTCTGTCATACCGAGTGTAGTAAGTCAGAAAGAGAAAAACAAATACCGTATGCTAACACATATATATGGAATCTAAAAAAAAAGGTCTGATGAACCTAGGGGCATGACAGGTATAAAGATGCAGACGTAGATAATGGACTTGAGGACACGGGGAGAGGAAAGGTAAGCTGGGATGAAGTGAGAGAGTAGCATTGACATATATATACACTACCAAATGTAAAATAGACAGCTAGTGGGGATCAGCTGCATCACACGGCGAGAACAGCTTGGTGCTGTGTGACTACCTTGAGGGGTGGGCTAGGGAGGGTGGGAGGGAGACGCAAGAGGGAGGGGATATGAGGATATATGTATACGTATAGCTGATTCACTTTGTTGTACAGCAGAAACTAACACAACATTGTAAAGCAATTATACTCCAATAAAAATGTTATAAAACATGTGCTTGGCATTGTGTTTGGAACTTAGTAAGTGTCCCATAAATGTTAGTTACAAGGATGATAACAACAATAGTTAAACTTAAGCATTTCACAAGCAAAAAAAATTTAAAACCCTGCAAATGATGGTAGGTACCGCAAAGGGATTTAGACAAGCATCTTCTGAGAAAAATATAGGTCTCCCAACCCAGACGTTTTAATTCACATATATATATATATATATATATATATATATATATATTTAAGGTATCTTTATTGGAGTATAATTGCTTTACAACGTTGTTAGTGTCTGCTGTACAACAAAGTGAATTAGCTATATGTATACATATATCCCCATACCCCCTCCCTCTTGAGCCTCCCTCCCACCCTCCCTATCCTACCCTCTAGGTCGTCATAAAGCATCCAGCTGATCTCGCTGTGCTATGCAGCAGCTTCCCACTAGCCATCCGTTCTACATTTGATAGTCAATTCAACAATTCTAAAAAGTAACAAAATTAACAGACAGCTCCTGCTATAAATCGAGCACAGGACTAAAGACTGTTGTGAAGAGTGGCTTCAGCCCACATATCTTCATTTGTTTAGACTTTTGAATGAGGTCCTGCACATGGTAGGTGCTCAGTGAAGAAAAGGAGCCAGTCAGCAATTTATGACACTAATTTTCACCCCCTCTTTCTTCATCTCACTGTACTTTTTTTTTAGAGGAATAAATGACACTAAAACTACTGCTATCACCTAGCCATTTGGAAGAACATTCATCATCTTTATTTTTTCCGACCTCCCAAAGTATAAGTGAATTTATACTCTAGCAAACTAGTGGGAAGAATGATATACTGATATGTTTATGCAGGATCAAAAAATGAATTAAAAGTTGAATTTAATCAGTGTGTGTGTTTGTGTGTGTGTCTGTGTAGTGTTTTGATAATCTAATTACCTACTTCTCTTGAACTGATTGATTATCTTGGTGTCATATGGACTCTGTGAACTTCTCAATATTATCACTAACCATTTTTAAGAATTTGTAATATTCTTATTGTGTTCTTTTTTTTTTTTGCGGTACGCTGGCCTCTCACTGTTGTGGCCTCTCCCGTTGCGGAGCACAGGCTCCGGACGTGCAGGCTCAGCGGCAATGGCTCATGGGCCCAGCCGCTCCGCAGCATGTGAAATCTTCCCAGACTGGGGTACGAACCCGTGTCCCCTGCATCGGCAGGTGGACTCTCAACCACTGCGCCACCAGGGAAGCCCTCTTATTGTGTTCTTAATTATCTATATGTACTGTCAGTTCTTTAAAAAATTTCTCTCGCTTTTTCCTTTAAGCAGGAGACCAACAAATGATTCCAATATTTGCTTAATTGTTGAATAGTCCTGGGACAGAAAAGAAACTAGTCATACATTTTGGCTGGCTCTGTATTGGCCATCTCTGCAGGGTTCAATTAGATGAGGTGCTGTGGGCAATAGAGCAAAGCATGGAGTGTGTCTGTAATTGATGAGCCTGTATGTCCTGAGTGGTTTGGGGAATAAGACTCATTTCCTCTAGCTCTGCCATATGAAGAATTTATCGTCTATTTGGAACAGATAAGGCTAATACACAGGAAAATACTTGATAAAAATACTCAATTATATGTAATTGCGTTAGCTGGGGCTTGGGCTAAGCTGCTTTATCTAGTGTCTCAGACTGCAGTGACTCGAACAAGAAAGGAGCTTATACTTCTCCAGGAATCAGTTGTCCAGCCCTGAAGGTGAGCTGGGCTTCTAGCTCACCTTTTTCTTGTTATTCTGCTGCGGGTGAATCTGGCTTATCCCTGCCTCTTCCACACTCCAGCTCACGGCAAGGCCAGAGAGACAAAGTAGAGCATGAGCAATGCCTTTTTAAAAAAATCAGCATTATCGAGGTATAGTTTACAGAAAGTAAAATGTACCTATTTTAAGCATACAGTTTAGTGGATTTTGACATATGTTTACACACATTTTACCATCACCTCAGTCAAGGTACTGAACATTTCCCTCACTCCCCAAAGTTCTCTTGAGCCCTTTGCAGTAAATACCATCTACTCTTAGCCTGAGGCAGCCACAGATCTGCTTTCTGTCATTATGGATTAGTTTTGCCTGTCCTAGAGTTTCATATAAATGAAACTATACATTGAGTATTTTCAGCCTGGGACTAGGGTGATGCAAATGAGGTGCTTAAGATGCATATTTAAGCAGACACTCACTCTCAGTTTCATGCTAGTGACAACGCAGCAATGCACCCTGTACTGCACTCCTTTGTATCTGTTCCTTTTGCTTGGTATACTGTTTCTGAGATTCATTAATTTTGTTGTGTGTATCAGTAGTTTGTTCATTTTTATTGCTGTGTAGTATTCTATGTTGTAAATACACTATAGAATCTTTTCATGTGTTTGTTGGCCATCTGTATGTCTTCTTTGGAGAAATGTCTATTTAGGTCTTCCATCTATTTTTTCATCGGGTTGTTTGTTTTTTTGATATTGAGCTGCATGAGCTGTTTGTATATTTAGGAGATTAATCCCTTGTCAGTTGCTTCATTTGCGAATATTTTCTCCCGTTCTGAGGGTTGTCTTTTTGTTTTGTTTATTATTTCCCTTGCTGTGCAAAAGATCCCATTTGTTTATTTTTGTTTTTATTTTCATTACTGTAGGAGGTGGGTCAAGAAAGATCTTGCTGCGATTTATGTCAGAGTGTTTTGCCTGTATTTTCCTCTCAGAGTTTTATAGTGTCTGGCCTTACATTTAGGTCTTTAATCCATTTTGAGTTTATTTTTGTGTGTGGTGTTAGGGAGTGTTCTAATTTCATTCTCTTACATGTAGCTTTCCAGTTTTCCCAGCACCACTTATTAAAAATCTACAAATAATAAATGCTTGAGAGGATGTGGAGAAAAGGGAACCCTCCTACACTGTTGGTGGGAATGTAAATAGGTACAGCCACTATGGAGAACTGTATGGATGTTCCTCAAAAAACTAGAAATAGAACTACCATATAACCCAGCAATCCCACTCTTGAGCATATACCTGGAGAAAACCATAATTTAAAAGGCTACATGCACCCCAATATTCATTGCAACACTATTTATAATGACCAGGACATGGAAACAACCTAAATGTCCATCAACAGAGGAATGGATAAAGAAGGTGTGGTACATATATGCAATAGAATATTACTCAGCTATAAAAAGAACGAAATAGTGCCATTTGCAGAGACGTGGGTAGACCTAGAGACTGTTATACAGAGTGAAGTGAGAAAGAGAAAAACAAATATTATATAATATTGCTTATATGTGGAATCTACAAAAATGGTACAGATGAACTTGTTTGCAAAGTAGAAATAGAGACACAGATGTAGAGAACAAACTTATGGATACCAAGGGGTGAAGGGGGTTGGGATGAACTGGGAGGCTGGGATTGACACTATTACTAATACACTGTTATGTATAAAATAAATAACTAATGAGAACCTATTGTATAGCACAGGGAACTCTACTTCATGCTCTGTGGTGAACTAAATGGGAAGGAAATCCAAAAATGAGGGGATATATGTATATGTATAGCTGATTTACCATGCTGTACAGCAGAAACTAACACAACATTGTAAAGCAACTATACTCCAATAAAAATTAATAAAAAAATAAATACACTGTAGCTTGTTTATCCATTCTATTGAAGGACATTTGGGTTGTTTCCACTTTTGGATTTCTAAGAATATAGCTGCTATGAACAGCTGTGGACAAGTATTTTTGTGGACATAAGTTTTAATTTCTCTTGGGAAAATAGAAGTGCAATTGCTGGATGATGTGGGAAGTACATATTGAACTTCACGAGACTGCTGAACTATTTTCAGAAGTGGTTATAGCACTTTATACTCTCATCAGCAATGTAAGAATTCCAGGTACTTCACAGCCTCACCAACACTTCTTATTATCAACCTTTATTTTAACTAGCTATTCTAGTAGCCATGTAGTGATGTCCATTGCAATTTTAGTTTGCATCCCCCAGTGATTAATAATATTGAACATCATTTATGTGATGATTGGCCATTCATGTATTTTTGTGTGTGAAATATCTGTTAAAATCTTTTACCCATTAAAAAATTTGGGTTCTCATCTTAATATTGATTTTTCTGTTACAATATCCATGTCACATATATGTACTGTAAATATCTTCTCCAAGGTAGCTTGTCTTTTCATTTAGTTAATGGGATCTTTCAAATAACTGAAGTTTTTAATGTTGAAGTATTCCAATTTACTAATTTTTTCATGGTTCTTGCTTTATGTGGCCTAAGAAATCTTTATACAACCCAAGATGTCAAAACATAGTTTCCTATGTTTTCTTCTAAAAATACTATAATTTTAGCTTTAACATCTTGGTCTATGATCCATTTTGAATTACTTTTTTTGTATGTTGAGAGCTAAGGGTTAAAGGTAACTCTTTCCCCATACAGATATCCAGTTGTTACAGCACCATCTGTTGAAAAGACTACTGTTTCCTCATTGAATTACCCTGGCCCCTTTTGAAAAGTAAACTGTCCATATTTGTGTGGTCTATTTCAATGATCTAGATGTGTAACCTATACAAATACTACACTGTCTTGAATACGTAGCTTTAGAGTAACTTTTGAAATCAAATAGTGTTTTCATCCAACTTTGTTTTTCCTTTTCAAAATTGCTTTGGCTGTTAGGTCTACTGTATTTCCACGTGATTTTTAGGACTGGCTTTTCAGTTTTCACAAAAGATGCTGCTAGGGTTTTTACTCTGATTTAAATATATAAATCAATTGTGGTGAGACCTGACATCTTAAGATCTTTAATTTCCCTTGGCAATGTTTTGTAGTTTTCAGTATACACATCATAGTTAAATTCATCTCTATGTATTGGGTTGGCCAAAAAGTTCATTTGGGTTTTTCATAACATCTTATGAAAAACCCGAATGAACTCTTTGGCCAATGCAATATTTCATGTTTTTGTTGTTATTTTAAATGTATTGTGTATTTTTCAAAAAATTTTTTTTCTCATATATAGTGTAGGCGAGGAAAAACTTTCATTTACCCTCTATGTTTGTGACTGGGGCCTGTGAATTAAACTGACAAAAGACAGATTAATGGGAGAAAAGGAATACAAATTTATTAACATTTTTATGTTCACAGGAGCTTACAGAAAAGAAATGAAACTCAAAGAAGCAGTTAGAGTTTGGTCTTACATTTCATTTCAGCAAAGGGTGATAAATTGTGCAGCATGACTAGACAATGGAAAAAGGGTTTGATCTTCTAGAGGCAGTAAATGCGGGAAGTAAATATATAAGGAAGCTAATGGAAGATAAGGGTTAGTTAGTAAGGTTTATTTATGCAGACTCACATTGGTGCCACCTTCCTGGTATGGGAGTGAGGAGGGGGACATCTTCGCAAAGGGAAATTTATGCCCTGCAGGTGGGGGAGGGCAGAGAGCTTTTCCTGTGTTTGCTTTTTCTCAATTGCCTTCATCTCAAAATAATCCTTATGTCAAAGTAGCATGTTTGAGGTGGAATATTCTGATCCACTTCAATATGAAGACAATATTTGTGTATTGGCTTCGTATACTGCAGACTTGCTAAATTTACTTATTAAATCTAATAGCTGTTAAAATAAACTTTTAGAGTCTTCCGTAAAAACAATTGTGTCTTATGTGAATAAAGATAGTTTACATCTTCCTTTTCAAACTGTACAGGTACACCTAGTATATTTTTTAACTTTATTTTATTTATTTTTTGTATGTTTTCTTTACAGTTACTGATTTTTAAA
Source organism: Grampus griseus (assembly GCF_964374135.1). Lineage (NCBI taxonomy): Eukaryota > Metazoa > Chordata > Mammalia > Artiodactyla > Delphinidae > Grampus > Grampus griseus. Next base: position 44,236,997 of record NC_139019.1, read on the forward strand.
AAAATTTTTATTGGAGTATAGCTGATTTACAGTGTTGTGTTAGTTTCAGGTATACAGCAAAATGAATCTGTTATACATATACATATATCCACTCTATTTTAGATTCTTTTCCCATATAGGTCATTACAGAGTATTGAGTAGAGTTCCCTATGCTATACAGTAGGTCCTTATTAGTTACCTATTTTATATATTGTAGTGTGTATGTGTCAATTCCAATCTTCCAATTTATCCCTTTTTAAAAAATCACTAGTTTTATTGTGCTTTGCAGATATTACATTTTTACAAGTTGAAGGTTTGTGGCAACAGTGCTTTGTCAGATTATGGTTAACATTTTTTAGCAATAAAGTGTTTTAAATTAAGGTATGTACATTTTTAAGACATAATGTTATTGCACACTTAATAGACTACAGTGTAGTATGAATATAACTTTTATGTACACTGGGACACCAAAAAATTCCTGTGACTCACTTTATTGAGATATTTGCTTTTGCAGTGGTCTGGAACTGAATGGGTTCACTGCAATATCTCCAAGGTATGCATGTATTGTACCTTTTATTTATTTTATTGCTTTAATTACACTGGTTAGGACCCCCAGTGTAATGTTGAATAGAAGTGGTGAAAGCAACATCCTGCTTATTCCCAATCTTAGGGAGAAAGCATTCAGTTTTTCACTCTTGTGTATGATGTAAGTTGTACGTCTGTTACAGATTTACTTGAAAAAGTTGAAAAAGGTTCCTTCAATTCTTAGTTTGCTGAGAGTATTTATCACAAGTTGTTATTGAAGTTTTCAAATGTCTTCTGCAAATATTAAGACGATCATATGGGTTTTCTCTATTATTGTGTTAATATGTTGAATTACACTGATTTATATTCAAGTGTTAAACTACAGTGTATTCCTGGGATATTCCTTGCCCCATCCCCCCCTTCCCCAACTTGATCAAGATATGGTACAGACGGTCCTTGACTTACTATGGTTTGACTTACAAAAGTGATACACATTCAGTAGAAACTGTGCTTTGAATTTTGGTCTTTTCCTGAGCTAGTGATGTGCAGTACCATACTCTCTCATGGTTCTGGGCAGTGCCAATGTGCCTCAACTCCCAGTCAGCCACACCATCAGGAAGGTAGACAACACATATACTTAAAACTATTCTGTACTCATACAACCATTCTGCTGTTCACTTTCAGTCCAGTATTCAATAAATTATATGACATGTTCAACACTTTATTGTAAAATAGGCTTTGTGTTAGATGATTTTGCTGATTGTAGGCTAATGTAAGTGTTCTAAACATGTTTAAGGTAGGTTATGCTAAGCTATGATGTTTGATAGGTTAGGTGTATTAAATGCATTTTGACTAATGATATTTTCAAGTTACAATGGGTTTATTGGGATGTAACCCTATTGTATGTAGAGGAAGATCTGTACCAATTTTATACATTGTGAGATTCAATTTACTAATATTTTGTAAAGACTTTTTGTGTTTATGATCATAAGGGGTACTGGTCTTTTTTTTTCTTGTGATGTCTTTTTGGTAGCAGGATTATTCCGGCCTTATAAACTGAATTGTGACATGTTTCTTCCTCAAATTTTTTGAGGTACTTTTGAAAGATGGTATTATTTCTTCCTTAAATATTTTATAGAATTTAACTGTCAAGCTATCTGGGCCTGAAGTTTTCTTTATGGAAAGTTTTTTATTACAAATTTATTTTCTAATATAGAATAGGATTATTCACATATTCTTTCTCTTCTTGTGTCTGTTTGGTAGTTTATTTCTTTTGAGGAATTTGTCCATTTTGTCCAAGTTGTTGGATTTATTGTCATAAAGTTGTTAATAATCTCTTATGTGTCCCTTTTAGTATCTTAGAATCTATAGTCATATCCCCTGTCATTTCTGGTGTTGTAATTTGTGTTTTCTCTCTCTCTTTTTAAAATAAATCTAACTAGAAGTTTATAAAATTTATTGACATTTTCAAAGAACCAGTTTTTGATTTTATTGATCTTCTCTATTGTTTGCTTATTGTATGATACATTTATTTCTACTCTTTATTATTTACTCCCTTTTATATAATTTAGGTTTAATCTGATCTTCCTTTTCTAGCCTCTTAGGGTGATAGCTTAGGTTATAGATTTTAGTCTTTTCTTCTCTAATATATGCATTTAAAGCTAAATATTTTCCTATAGGTACTACATTACCGCATCTCACAAACAAAGATATGTTATGTTTTATTCAGTTAAATATACTTTCTAATCTCCTTTCTGATTTATTCTCTGACCTATGGGTTATTTAGAAATGTGTCACTTAATTTCCAAATATTTGGAGATTTTCCAGATATTTGGTTTTCATTGATTTATTATTCTCTTGTGGTCTGAGAACATATTATACATAATAGCAATCCTTTTAATTTTTTTTTCAACATCTTTATTGGGGTATAATTGCTTTACAGTGGTGTGTCAGTTTCTGCTTTATAACAAAGTGAATCAGTTATACATACACATATGTTCCCATATCTCTTCCCTCTTGCGTCTCCCTCCCTCCCACCCACTTCATCCCACCCCTCCAGGCTGTCACAAAGCACCGAGCCGATATCCCTGTGCCATGCGGCTGCCTCCCACTAGCTATCTACCTTACGTTTGTTAGTGTGTATATGTCCATGACTCTCTCTCGCCCTGTCACAGCTCACCCTTCCCCCTCCACATATCCTCAAGTCCGTTCTCCAGTAGGTCTGTGTCTTTATTCCTGTCTTACCCCTAGGTTCTTCATGACATTTTTTTTTCTTAAATTCCATATATATGTGTTAGCATACGGTATTTGTCTCTATCTTTCTGACTTACTTCACTCTGTATGACAGACTCTAGGTCTCTCCACCTCATTACAAATAGCTCAATTTCGTTTCTTTTTATGGCTGAGTAATATTCCATTGTATATATGTGCCACATCTTCTTTATCCATTCATCCGATGATGGGCACTTAGGTTGTTTCCATCTCCGGGCTATTGTAAATAGAGCTGCAATGAACATTTTGGAACATGACTCTTTTTGAATTATGGTTTTCTCAGGGTATATGCCCAGTACTGGGATTGCTGGGTCATATGGTAGTTCTATTTGTAGTTTTTTAAGGAACCTCCATACTGTTCTCCATAGTGGCTGAACCAATTCACATTCCCACCAGCAGTGCAAGAGTGTTCCCTTTTCTCCACACCCTCTCCAGCATTTATTGTTTCTAGATTTTTTGATGATGGCCATTCTGACTGGTGTGAGATGGTATCTCATTGTAGTTTTGATTTGCATTTCTCTAATGATTAATGATGTTGAGCATTCTTTCATGTGTTTGTTGGCAGTTTGTATATCTTCTTTGGAGAAATGTCTATTTAGGTCTTCTGTCCATTTTTGGATTGGGTTGTTTGTTTTTGTGTTATTGAGCTGCATGAGCTGCTTGTAAATTTTGGAGATTAATCCTTTGTCAGTTGCTTCATTTGCAAATATTTTCTCCCATTCTGAGGGTTGTGTTTTGGTCTTCTTTATGGTTTCCTTTGCTGTGCAAAAGCTTTGAAGTTTCATTAGGTCCCATTTGTTTATTTTTGTTTTTATTTCCATTACTCTAGGAGGTGGGTCAGAAAGGATCTTGCTGTGATTTATGTCATAGAGTGTTCTACCTATGTTTTCCTCTAAGAGTTTGATAGTTTCTGGCCTTACATTTAGGTCTTTAATCCATTTTGAGCTTATTTTTGTGTATGGTGTTAGGGAGTGATCTAATCTCATACTTTTACATGGATCTGTCCAGTTTTCCCAGCACCACTTATTGAAGAGGCTGTCCTTGCAATCCTTTTAATTTATTGGAACTTTTTATAGCCAAGCTATAAAAGTAAGTGGTCTACATTGGTGAATGTTTCACAAGCACTTGAACTAAATGTATATTTGGCCATGATTTGGTCTAGTGCTCTAGTAAATATCAATTAGGTCAAATTGGTTTACAATATTTTAAAAAATGTTCTATATCCTTATTGATGTTCTCTCTGCTAGTTCTACTAATTACTTAGAAAGAATTGAAATCTTCAAAAAATTTAAGATAACGTCTTTTTTACAAGATGTGGAAAAATTGTATAATTGATTTCCACTCAAACTCCATTGGTAGAATTTAAGTTATATGTTTAGACAAAAGTTAGGAAATGTAGTCCCTAGATGGGACTCATATACTTAGATAAAAAAGAGGATGCTATTACTTAAAGGAAGAAGAGAATGATGAGAAACTTGGGGAAAAATTACTCTCTGCCACAGTAATTAATTGTAACCTACCTGGGACAGACTACACATTCTGTAGGAATTCAGAGGAAGGAGTCTTCAGTGTGAGAGGAAGTTGTTGGGTAGCGAGACTTCAATGCTGGAGTAGGGCTAAAACAGACAGGGGATATAAGGAAGTTATTAGAAGGAAAGTGACAGGAGTAGAAATGAGCATAATGTGTGTAGCATACAATAGAGGAGAGGTTAGGGGGCTCCAGGAGTGAATTAATCTTGCAAGTTACTGGGAAATAAGGTTGGGAAGGCATATTGGAGGGTAGAATTAGGGACGGCCTTACATAGCCAGATAATGGACTTTAGATTTGCTTCAGCAAGCAGGAATTTAGGTTTTTGAGCAGGGAGACCATCTGATGGCAGAGGTGGTTAGGCTTATTTATCAGGGTGCTGTGTATCCTAAGGTAAGAGAGACCAGCAGGTGTCATATTCCAGGGGTGAGGTGATGAGGCTTCAGTGCAAATGGAGAGAATGCAACAATATTGATTTATTCTTTGCTGGATATATTGATATGTGCGCCAACTCCTACTCCCACTATGGCTACTAGAGACAAGTCACATGGATTGGTGAGGTCTAAGGGACCATGCATTGATGGGGAGTTTAAGAGCTCATCATCTCAGTCTTACTAACTGCCAGAAGGTACCAAGTCTCCTTTCCAGGGGAAACAAAGCTCTTTTGGAATCACAGTTGAACAAACACATCAGGAAGTTCTTTTTGTGACTCAAAGTCCAGTTCATTCCCAACCATCAGGCTTTTTTGACCCATACAAATGCTGTAAGTCACCTTAGAACAATGAATAAACTAATGGGAACAAAAGCTAAGCTGTTTGCCCTGTCTTTGGGTAATGATCAGCATCTGCTTCCCGGGGAGCACATTTTCCTGGGGAGTGTCATATTTCCTTCCATATGTGGCTGCTGCTCTGCAGGCTTCCTAACATCCTCCCGGCTGTCTTTCTATTTGGTAGCCAAATATCTCCAACTCTGTGCTTATTATTCTATATTGGGGTTGCCGTGGAAAATAAGGGAAACATGAGGCAGCTAATGACCACATCGTGGATGAACCACAGCTATTTGAGTTCACATCTAGTTCTTTAGTGTCTCTGAGGGTGGATATGGTCTCAATTAGGTTAGGAATGAGGTAGGAGGGATGGAAGAAAGACACAGCCTTTCCTTGATCTATGGCTTCTGGGTGGGATTCAAATCCACATCTCTCTACAGACCTGCACACTGAAGTCAAAACTCCCTACATGAGTCATCTGTGGGCTGCTTATTTTGTTTCCCGGAGCTTAATTCCAAGGCTGCATTCCCTCCCTCACCCTGCTTTCCACCTTCCCTTAGCATATCAACAGATAGAAAACTGCTCAGGCACCTTGTGGATATGGAGGGAAAGAAGAAAAAAAGAAAGGAAAGAAGAAAGGATAGAAAGAAGGAAGGAAAGGATATTCTATCATCAAGGAAGCATTAAACGAGATACACTGTGGGCAAAAGAAGACAAGAGTAGATACATGCACATTCTGTTCCACTTGTATTTCCTTCCCTCGCCCCAAAGATTCTCCTAGCCCTAAGTAGAAAACAGACAATTGGGCTCTGCTTTTCCCATCTCAACTCCTAACCTGGCAAAAATAACAACATTAATTTGCTGGTGCAGCTTCTGTGGTGAGGTGGAGATGCCCAGCATTCCACTTTTGACCTTAGTCTTGATGCAGAACCACCTCTTTCATGTGAATGCTATTTGGTCATCATGAGGTTTGCTAGGGTATGGATCTTCCCCTAAATGACCACTAGTCTGACCAAAATCAGCTTTTATGAACAAACATCAAGGGTAATGAGTTAATGAGAGCAGCATACTTGGTTAAGCAAATTTTATTTTGTCTTCAGGAATCTATTTTATGGATGCAAAGAAGTGCACTTAAATACCCTGTGGTTCTGATTAGCCTGCTTTTGGTTAACCCAAACATGCAGTTAGGCAAATGTGATCCAGCTTGCCCTTTAGCCCTGAGGCTAGCTTTCCCAAACTCTGGTGTAAGCAGTAAATGGCTACACTCAGAGGACTTTTATAATGTGGAGTGAATTTGTTTAAAGAGGGGTTACTGCTGATGAACTTCCTGGTAACGTGTCGCTGAAGGAGAATCCAAGTGTTGGACAAGAATTAAACATTAATATTTTCTCAAATCTGTAGTTTATGCATGTGAGCAAAGCCATGTGATTTTATTAAGTTGATGGTACAAAACATGCCTAAAAGTGATTAAGAGAAAGTACTATATACTTGTTTTTTTTTCCTGGTGATGTAAACTAAAGTGCCTGGAAAATCATAAAACGGGCTTTGTAATAGTTATGCTTAGGGTGCAAATTTGTCGTCTTTGGGGATGTTACCACCATCTCAAATTCTACATTATTGTCTTCTGGTGAATGTTAGTCCTTACCATATTCAGCTGTGATAGAGGGAGGCGTCAGTCCCCACCTTCTTCCTATCAACCCCCTTAGATGTTCAGGATTTGTAGGTGGCCACAGAGGGACAACTGTATTAGCGTGAAAGTGGAGTGAGCTGAGAGAAGTTGTGGCTTGCTGTGGTGAAATTCGGAAGAGCGAGATCTCAGGAGAAGGGCTGGAGATTACTGATGAGGACCAAGCACTTAAGTATGTATGTGGGCTCTGTCCCCTTCCCCCCACATTTTTTTTAACCTGGAACTGCAGCTAACTGCCCAGAAATAGGTTAACGTCTGTGTCACTCGGGGAGCATGGTGGCGTAAGCCCTGGGACTAGATCAGCCTGTGTTCAGTTTCTGGTTTTGAACTTACTGGTGGCTTTGGGCAAGTGCTGTAGCCCCTGAGTTTTAGTTTCTTCATCTGTAAAATGGGTGGAATAATAAAACTGTGCTGGCAGGCTAGTGTAAGGATGAGTGGTACTGTATACAAAGGGCCCAGTGCACAGTAGGTACTTAATAAATGGTAGCTATTATCTGATGGGCAAGTTGATATTGCCTCCCTTTTACAGACTGTTAACTAAGAAAGAAAAGTTAGGTGGTCTGCGGTGAGTCTGTAGTATTTTTGAGAATGCCTTAAACATCCTGGGTAGCAGTGGGCTGTGATAACCGGAATAAGAGAACGTGTTGTATGAAAGAGAATAAAAGCTTTAACACGAAGTACTATTTCAGACTCCTTACTGCTTTTCAGCTGTGACAGAAGTACTGCGCACAGCAGAGTGTGTGGGATCTGAGACGCGGCTGTGCTGGCTGTTTGTGAGGCAGAAATGTCTAGATGCACATGAATTACAGTCTTTTGAAATCTTTTATGTATATTTGAGTCTTGTGGAGGCATCTTTAATACTGCTGATTTAGAATTTAAGAGAGAAACCATTATTCCTTGTTTGTCCCCTAAGTGCCTTGCTCAAGTGTTTTGGTTTTTTTTTTCCCTCCCTTTCCCACTCCCTTTTAAATTCTTCTGGGTCCCTGGTATACAAAACAGGGGTTTTCCTTTGTTATTATCTTGAGCATACTTGCAGGACACACACAAATCTTAATGAAGTCACCTTATCCAGGCCAGTCCAGCTCCTCTCAGAAAGCTCTTGAATTTCATTTGCCATTTAAAGAGAAAAGGTTTAAAGCTGTGTGAGGTGGTATGACTTCAATGTTTGAGAAGTCTGCCTTGGCTGACTATCTAATACCATGCACCAGGGGGAATAAAAAACTCATTGTAACCGGAACAGCACTGACTCAGAGACGTGTTGGACAAAACATGACCCCTTAGGTAGCAAATGCGTCGAGGATGGCAGACCCCAAAGTGAGGGGAGGCAGTTTGCCGACGAGGGTCTTGGGAGGTCTGGTGGCCCTTAGGTGGGAATGATTCTGGACAGAGGGAGCTGGTGCAGCAAGACTGCTGGGAGGGCCACTAGTGTGGTGTGGAGGACAACTTAAGGGTTAGAGTTTGAAGAAGTTTTAAAGTAGAATTTAGCGTGGGATGATAGCTAAGGATATTTTCTCCATCCAGCCAGCCAACCAGCCAACCAGCCAGCCATCCATCTGAATCCTCTTTTTGGAGAAAGGTAAGACACTTTGCCACATTAATAATACATTGTCTTAAGTAAAAGGGAGGGTGTACTTGAAAGGTTGTGACTCTCCTAAAGACATGCTTGTTCTGTCACTGACTTCTGGAGTGCACGGGCTGGACTTCAGAAAATGCTGTTTTAGGAAGAGAGGGAACTTCTTGGAGAAATCAGGCTTGGGGTGAGCTCTAAGAAATCCCATCTAAGTTTCTTGAGGTCTGTGTGGATGATGAGAACTAATCTTACTTGTGACTGGAAAGGACTCTCCCTTCATTCCATTGCTGTCGGGCTCCACAGAGCTGTTCACAGATGGGTCTCTCTGAAATGAGGACATAAAAAACGTGCCTTGGAAAATCACACATCTCAGGAACACCTAGATGCTTAAACGGACATTTTGTCCTTGATGAAGCTGAGACAAAGAAAGACTCACCCCAAGCCCATCACATGAAGCCCTCAGTTCCCAGTCACAGGCTCTGCTTCTGAATCTACAGTGATCCTTCTGTGTCCAGCCTTGGCCCAGCGTCAGTCACGAACAGCTATGGTGCTAAAAACCCAGGTCTGATTGTGTCACTGCTCAGGAATTGTTACTGTCTTCCCAGTTTTTCAAAATAAAGTCCTAATGTCTTTATTTGGTATTTGAGCTCTTCCTCTTCACGAACCGTATGCTCTTAAGCAAATAGAACTACTTGCATGGCTCCCTCTGTACCACAATATCCTAACTCTGTTTTCAGTCATTCTAGTTTTGCTCTGGAATGCTCACCTCCACATCTTGCTAGAGTCAAATTCCACCTGTCTTTTAAGGCCTATTTTACAGGTTGCCTCCTCTGGGAAGCTTTTTTTTTTTTGACCTCTCTGCTAGAAATGATCTCTTCCCCCTCTTAATTCACATAGAATTTTGTTTCTACCTCTATTATTTACAATAGTGATTCTCATACTTTGCTAATAATGAGACTCACCTGCAGGTACTTGTTAAAAATAAGAAACCTGGGCCCCATCTCAGGCTTATTGAATAAAGCCTCCAGGGGACGAGTCTGGGAAGGAGTATTTTTAACAAATGCCCCAGGAGATTCTTCTCATCAGAGAAGGGAAATATCTTAGAATACTTGCCACTCAGACTGGTTTTTGGCTAGCAGTGTCAGCATCATCTGTGTGCTTGTTAGAAATGCAGAATCTTGGGGGCCAGCCCAAATCTCTGAATCAGGATCTGCGTTTTATTCAGATCTCCAGGTGATTCCTATGCAGGTTAAAGTTTGAGAAGCACTGTCTTACCATACCTTTTACTTGCCACTTCTATAATTAATCGTGCAGCCAAAACCCTCTTATCATCTCATTAATTACTCAAAGCAACTATTATTCCTATTTTTTCAGATGGGTTTTTAGAAACTTCTATTAAATTGAATCATGTAGAATGGTAAGTGTTAGTTTTTTTGCCTTGTCTACAAAAAGGGCAATTTCATATGTCTCAATTTTTTTTTCGGTACGGGGGCCTCTCACTGTTGTGGCCTCTCCTGTTGCGGAGCACAGGCTCCGGACGCGCGGGCTCAGCGGCCATGGCTCACGGGCCCAGCCGCTCCACGGCATGTGGGATCTTCCCGGACCGGGGCACGAACCCGTGTCCCCTGCATCGGCAGGCGGACTCTCAACCACTGCGCCACCAGGGAAGCCCCATATGTCTCAATTTAATAGTAAGTAGTGGTAGCACTGGGATTAGAACTTGGGTAGTTTGACTCTGGAGCCCTCTAGTAAACTTTATGCTATTATTATAACTATCATATATGCCAATGAATGTTGGTTTTCAAAAAAGAAAAACCCCTGGATTAACATACATTATTGAATTCCAAGGTTAGTACATGACAGTGTTCTGGAAATGGAAATGTGCTTATATAAACAGTATGAATATGAGATGGATATGGGGGGAGAAAGAAATAGAAAAGGAAGCAACTGAAATTACATACTTTTACCTCCACTTAGTCCATATGGAGTTGGAGACTACAGGTATTAATGCTAATTTTCTTCCAGACATATGGGACTGAACTATCCTTTGTTCTGACTTAGAATTTTCAGCTTGGTTTCAAATTTTAAGAACTGCAATTTCAGACTATGACTGGAATACAAAGTTGTTCTGTCTCTTAATTTTCAGACAGAGTAAGTTTACAGTAATAGGCTTGTATGGTTTTGTGTGTTCAGGGGCCAAAGTTTGGAAAATCTGTGGGAAATTGGAAAGGGAAGGAAAGATTTCTTGCCAAACTCTTTGATACGTTTGATCCTTTAGAGTGACTAAATACACAGTAAAGACACAACAAAGAATAGACTTTCATCAAGAGGCCAATGTGCAGTTGCCTCCCTCCCCCCCAAACAGGGTATAAAAATGTTTCCTATTTGAGAGTTATAATCAACTAATTTTTAGTGTGTGTGGTTCACAGAAAGACCGAAGTTTCTTAAAAGGAGTACTTGTTTCCCTGTGATTTTTGCTGACAACCCTTAGCATGCTACAGTTCTCAGTTTTAACAAAAGGGCTTTATGTGAAAAATCCTTGCTATATTTTAACATGATAAATGAGTCAAGGTGGGACTTCCCTGGTGGCACAGTGGTTAGGAAACCGCCTGCCAATGCAGGAGACACAGGTTCGATCCTAGGTCTGGGAAGATCCCACATGCTGCGGAGCAGCTAAGCCTGTGCACCACAACTACTGACTCCTGCTCACCTAGAGCCCGTGCTCCACAACAAGAGAAGCCCGCGCACCACAATGAAGAGTAGCCCCCACTCGCCGCAACTAGAGAAAGCCCGCCTGCAGCAACGAAGACCCAATGCAGCCAAACATAAATAAATAAAAAAAAAAAAGTCAAGGTGGTGATGACTTAGGCATAAGAGGAAAAACAAGGTATGCTCTCAAGACACTTAGATTACTGGCCTAGGACCTGGCAGGAGTAACTGGAGATAACAACTTCCCGAATTGTAGTTGGAAAGGAGTCTGTGAGAATCCCACTGTGGAAGTGGGTCAAGCTGCTTTGTTGATGCAGTGGGGTTATGGGGTGCGTGTGCCTGAGCTGTGCAGCTGTCCCTTGGTACAGAGTGGCTATAGATTAAAATGGACCTGTGGCAAAATAATATTCTGGACCCCCATGCATTTTCCAGCATGTTCTTCTGCAGTAAAACTTCTCATAAAATATCTTGCAGTTCCAGAAAACTGGCGTGAATGTTTCATCAGAACTCATTTATGCCAGTTTCACACCTTCCCCTCAATATTTACTTTGTATGCACCGCTCATACATTTTCAGAAGAAGGTGAATCTCAAAGGTTAAGAAAATGACAATTTCTTTAGTGAATGAAGCTAACAGTTACTGGTTGCTTTTTCTTTTTATGTGATTGATCTCTTCTAAACATGAGAAGTGTGGCCTTAAATTCAGATTGCTTTAGGAATGTGTTCTTTAGGAGCTGTGACTGAAGCACTCTCAACTTTGATCAGGTTAAAAATGCTATTGTAGTTTTGTTTTATGTTTCTATAACTGAGAGAAGGGACGTGTTCTATGTGTTCTGTGAGTAGGCCTTTGTATATCAATACCTATCACCTGTAATCATATAAACACAGACGTTTCTCTGGGCCTCAAACTGTGTGTCTGGTCCCATGCTTATGTAGGATTTAAAGAATATTGTTCTTGAACACTTTCTTTTTTAAAAAAATAGTCTAAAATAAATTCTCCCTCAGAAAGTTTAGAAGGAATGAATAAAACTAAAGAATGAATAAAAAGCAGGAACATACATTATTTAAGAACTTAATAAATTAATTTCCTATTCAACTATAGGCTTAGGGGGAAGAAGGAACATACAGGAGAGTGGTTCTAGTTCTGCCTTAATAATGTGATATTGGATGTTTTCCTCTGTCTACGGTCTGCTATCACTTCTTACTCCTGGTATATAGTCATGAAAATACCTTACTTCACAGGACTTGATTAATAAGAATACACAACCAGATATCATTAGTTTACCATGACCCTTAATTCATAAGTAATCATAAAAGAAATGCAGAGGAGAATCCTCAGTATGTCTTAGTATCCTTTGGATTAATCAGAAAAGTTTCTCAAAGTCACCCTTGCTATTCCCATTGGAAAGAACATTAAAATGAGAGAAAAGAGTCCATTGGGTCAAAAGCGTTTTACGTGTGGCATGTGCACAAGAGTAAACTGTGAATACTCTAAAAGCGAAAGGTTGGGACTTCCCTGGTGGTGCAGTGGTTAAGAACATGGGTTCTTAACCAATGCAGGGAACATGGGTTCGAGCCCTGGTCCAGGAAGATCCCACATGCCGTGGAGCAACAAAGCCTGTGCACCACAACTACTGAACCTGTGCTCTAGAGTCTGTGAGCCACAACTACTGAGCCTGCATGCCACAACTACTGAAGCCCATGCGCCTAGAGCCTGTGCTCCACAACAAGAGAAGCCACTGCAATGAGAAGCCCATGCACTGCAATGAAGAGTAGCTCCCCCTGGCAGCAACTAGAGAAAGCCCATGGGCATCAATGAAGACCCAATGCAGCCAAAAATAAATTAATTAATTTTAAAAAAAAAGTGAAAGGTTGAGGCACATGGACTGTAAACCCAGTCTACCAGAATTAAAGCCGTGAAGACCAGAAGGCTTCCCTTGGAGAACAGGTGTTACAGGTTGAATCGTGTCCCCTCCCCCACCATTTAATATGTTGAAGTCCTAATAACCCCCTGGTTCTTCAGAATGTGACCTTATTTGGAGATAGGGTCTTTACAGAGGTAATACGTTAAAGTGAGGTTGTTAGGGTGAGCCCTGATCCAGTATGTCTGTTCTCCTTTTAAGAAGGGGAAATTTGAAGCGCGCACACACACACACACACACACACACACACACACACACACACACACCCCATCATGTGAAGATCAAAGCAGATGGGAGCAATGCTTCAAAAGCCAAGGAACTCCAAAGATTGCCAGATTCTCCCTTACAGCTCTTAGAAGGAACCAACCTTGACAACACCTTCATTTTGAACTTCTAGCCCCAGAACTGTGAGACGATAAATTTCTATTGTTTCAACCACCCAGTCTGTGGTACTTTGTTATGGCAGCTCTAGCAAATTAATACAATAGGGTAGGAATTAGACCTTGAAATTCTATTCATAGGAACCTGTGCTATGTCTCCGAACACCACCATTCCCCAGACCTTGGCAAATAAAGCTCAAGAACTAATAGCATATTGAATTGTTCCAGATGATGGCTCCATTGAGCAATGTCTTAAATAAAACCTTCCCTGATTATCTCAGCTGCAGCAATAAAGCTAAGCAAAATTGACGAGGATGATCTTTCGGTTCACATACCAAAAAACGCGCCTTCTGATGTGCTAATGAAATCTGGGCTGATTGAACAAGAATTCATCACTGAACATAGTTACTCTCATTTTTCTAGGTCACTAGATCATAGAAAGAGGCTGATTGATTCACACCTGAATTACGCCAATTTGCATAAACTAATGAAATTGCAACTCAACCAAGGTTGTGAGGAGTTATCTAATTCATTATGCTGACAGAAGGGGAGGAAAAAGAGTGTCAGTCCCCTGGGTAGCCATCAATGTTACTCTCCCATGATCTAAAACGTATGGGAGAGAATTTTAAAGGTATGGGTCATCTCAGCCACTGGTGAACAAGCTACACTGGTATAAGAAATAAGTATAAGCCAGACATCAGAAATAGAGTTGGTTCCTGAAAGGATCCAGCCAAGAAAACATAAGCCACACCAGATACTTTAATACAGGGAATTTAAAAATTCACTATAAAGGTGTTAGAAGGACTATACAAGCAAACAGAGGAAGGTGAGGCTACCCAGAGATAGGGCTGGAGGGACAAAGTGAGGTGCTGGTGTTTCCAGAGCCTGGAACCCTGGGGTTAATGACAGGAGATGGGAGATCATCGAAGGGAACCAGCAACTGCTGGAGACCCTGTCCACAGCAGGAAGAGGGGAAGGTAATACCCTGGCTTCTATCATCTTCTCAGCCTTGTCTTTTTCCTCCCATTGCTGAACAGAGATGGAAGCATCAAGATGGCCAGGAAACATAGTTGGCTGGTGTTAGCTCCTTGAGTGAATGAAGGTGGGGTGGGTGGAGGCAGGGGAGGAATATCAGTTTCCCTTTGCTGCTATAGCCAATTACCCGAAACTTAGCGGCTTAAAACAATGCAGATTCATTCTTGTATATTTCTAGAGGTCAGAAATCCAAAATCAAGCCATCAGCAGAGCTGTGTTTCTTCTGGAGGCTTCTGGGGGAAAATCTATTTCGTTTCCTTTTCCAGCTTCTAGAAGGTTACCTGCGTTTCTTGGCTCGTGGTCCCTTCCTCCATCTTCAGAGTACATCACTCTAACCTTTGGTTTCCTTGTCACATCTACCTTTTTTTTTTTTTTTTTACTTTGATCCTTTTGCCTTCCTCTTGTGATTGTACTGGGGAGATTCTCCTGTATTACACAAATGAGCCCATCTCCAGGTTTTTAACCACATCTGCAAAGTCCCTTTTGCCATGGAAGGTAACATGTTCATAAATGCCAGGGGTTAGGATGTGGACATCTTTGGGAGCCATTATTCTGCCTATTACAAGAGGGAAGGTAACAAACTTGGGGGTAAATGAGCAAGTGACTGGCTCAAAAGGCCTCTTGCCAGCTCTTAACAGGCTCTTTCTATAATCTCCAGATGCTTTTTTGCACATCGTACCATAGTATTTCACCTAGCCCAATTCTTAAAGAGTAGTCCTTGGATTGGTTTTTGGAGGCAAAGCAAGTTCACTCATTTACAAGATACCGCACTGAAGGCTTAATGAAATGTTATCCTCGAAGACCTTGTTGGAAACTTTTATTTAATAGAATTATGTTTGAACCAGACAAATGCTAAGGTAGAAGCAGAGGATGGAAAAGAAAGAAATAGGGTTTACTTCAGTCCAGGGGCCTCTGGACATTGGCCAAGCAGACCCCTAAATGAGGAGAGCCCTGTATGTGAGCTGAGTTGTCAAGAGAAGGGTTCTGGCATCTTAGTGTACCTCTTGTTCATTTCTTATGTTTTAATTTTGTGTCTTGTGTGGGAAGAAAACTAGCAGGAGCCTTCCTGCCTTTGGTCTTTAAACCTGTCCGTGGGGATGGCTGGAGTAGCGTGCCTCACCCAGCTGCTCCCACCCATGCCAGGTCAGCCGCACGCAGAGATGAGCTGTTTTCAGAGGAGGTGAAGACCCAGTCAGACCATGGATCGACTCCAGGCAATTGGGAAATGTGGAAATATTTTTCAGAGAAAACAAAACCCAAACTCTAGTAACATAAAGCTTATAAGTGGTTGCTTCTCTCCTTCTTCACTCTTCCATCCTCTGAGAGTTTCCTGAGCACTCTCTCTCTTCCACTAATGAAGACGATGCTGTCTCGTGGGTGGCAATGCCTCCGACATGAGATTTCCCAAGCAAGGAAGGGCCCACAGGGAAAAGGTGGCAGATGCAGCATATTCTCCTATTAATTCTACCTAGAAATTTAGGAAGAATGATAATTGTGAGACAAGCCCAGACCCAGCTAGGCCCAACCCCAGGGGATTTTCTTTTACTGATTGAGAAATAATCTCTTCAGTGTTCATCTTCGTAGTTGTGGTGGTCTCAACTATGCCAGAGAGTATTATTTTGAGTCAGTGCATGCACTGTAAGAAGAGATCCAAATTCTCTGAATAGTGTAGGTCCCCGTGTTTCAGGAACATGGTGAGCACTTGCCCAGCCAGTCTCCCACAGGACTCCCTCTGCGGTCCCTCTGTTTCATATTCAGTGAGGCCTGGTAGAGGGAATGGTGCTGGTCACAGATGCTCTTTCAGTCTATCTTGGTCTTTGGAAAGGGAAGCTCCAGAAGAGAAAGGGTTGGGATCATGAAAGGGCTTGGCCCTCATGTGATAAGTTGCTCTGGCTGGTATTTATATTAGTCCACAACCTCCTGGCTGTGGCCATTTGGCTCCGGTAGCCACTTCTAACTTGGGATTGTGAAGATTCACAAGGAGCTGGCAGCAATGCTTGATAACTGAGGAGGAAGCCCTTTTAAGGTATTCAAACATGATGGTTAGGAATGAGATTTTTAAAAAGCTGATCATGGTCTAGCCCCCTCGTATCTTAGTAGGACATCAGAACCTTGGTGAGGATAAGGGACATTTGTTTTATTATTGAAGTATAGTTAATTTACAATATTATATTAATTTCAGGTGTATAATATAGTGATTCAATATTTTTATACGTTACAAAATGATCACCACAGGAACATTTGTTTTTAGAGGGGTGTGTGTGTATGTGAGAGAGAGAGAGAGAGAGAGAGAGAGAGAGAGAGAGGGAAGGGAGGGCGGGTGGGAAGGAAGGAACAAGAGAGAGAGAGCATGCAGGAGTTGTGTGTCTGGCTGGCTGGTAGGGGCAGTAGGATAGGGAAAAGGAAAGTTTGACAATAAGTAGAGTCTGGAAATAACACTTTTCTGCTGAACCTTTCAAGGGTCAAGTGCCCCTGTAATGTCCTCCTTGTTGGCTGCCGAGTGACATAGGTAGGCAGTCAAGGAGCTAAACGTATGGGTCTGGTTTGATGTTCTCAAGTGGTATGGGACGAAGTTGGTACCATTTGGCAATAAAGACATATTTATGGGTAAAATGTACTCTTGGAACTGCTTCTAACTTTTTGATCCTAGGAGGCTTATTGTACTTGCTATACCAATGGACCCTAATCTTAAATGAAAGGTCATTCAAGACTGTGTAACAGTTAGTGCTTTTTTGTTTTGTTTTGTTTGTTTTTGAGCAGCTTGAAAGTATATTGACTTTAACTGCTTGGAGACACCTGTGTTGTCATGATATCTAGACTGTAGTCTATAGCACCAGGTTTTCTATGAAGACCCCAGTGTGTGGTATGTGGTGGCACTGGTGGTGCTGGTGTGGGCTGTGTGTGTAGGGGAAGGTTATAAGGAAGTTCGGCGATAAATTATGGTCTCTGTATCCCTTGGTGTCCTGTTTAGTTTATTGAAAAAGAATTTGAGCAAGAAGAGCATTTTCTCCAAAAATAAATCTTTCTGAAACTTTTAGCTCTTGTAGTTCTATACACTGAGCACAGGGTCTGTATTTCCCTGTCCCTGCTTACTTATCTCTTGACATGCAGAATATGCTGTATTATCCTCAGTAGTGAATGGAAACTCAGAGAAAGGCTATTGGCAAGATAACCATAATCAAACAATACAATGTCTTGGTTCAAATAAAAGAGTATGTGTAGAAATACTTAGTGAACTGAAATGAATCTTTATTTTTAGCTTAAGCTTAAATATTTGGTATGTTTAAAAAATGCTCCTTGAAATGAAGTGATTCAAAATTGGGAGATTAAAGTCAGCATATGGACTTAAGAAATGTAATTGTTGTAAATAAACATAAGATTTACTGTCTTAGCCATTTTACAGGGTATGGTTCAGTGGTGTGTAGTATATTCACACTGTTGTGCTATCGATCTCCAGAACATTTTCATCTTGCAAAACTGTAACTCTGTATCCATTAAACAGCTAGTATGATTTGGGCTGCTAAGGAACATTCATCTGCAAGCATTGGCTGGAAAACCTGCTTTCAATTCTTTTGGATATATACTTAGGAGTGGATATTCTGGGTCATATGGTAACTCTTATGTTTAACTTTTTGGGGAACTGCCAAACTGCTTTCTCCAAAGCCTGAATCATTTTACAATCCCATCAGCAATGTACAAGAGTTCCAGTTTCTCCAACACTGGTTACTTTCCATTTTTGAAAATTATAGTCATCTTGGTAGGTGTGAAGTAGTATCTCATTGTGGTTTTGATTTGCATTTCCTAAATGACTAATGATATTGAGCATCTTTCCATGTGCTTATTGCCCATTTGTATATATATCTTTGAAGAGATGTTTATTCAAATCCTTTGTCCATTTAAAAATTGGGTTGTTTTGTCTTTTTGTTGTTGAGTTGTAAGAGTTCTTTATATATTCTGGACATGATTTGCAGATATTTTCTTCATTCTGAAGGTTGTCTTTTTCACTTTCTTGATAGTATTCTTTGCACAAAAGTTTTTAATTTTGATGGAGTCATTTATTTATCTTATTTATCTAGTTTTTATTCTTTTTTGCCTGTGCTTTTGTATCATATCTAAGAATTCATTGTTAAATCTGAGGTCATAAAGATTTACTCCTGTTTTATTCTAGGAGTTTTATGCTTTTAGCTCTTATATCTAGGATATTGATCCATTTTGAGTTAACTTATGTGTATGATGAGAGGTAAGGGGCAATTTCATTCTTTTGCA
This sequence comes from Grampus griseus, assembly GCF_964374135.1. NCBI lineage: Eukaryota > Metazoa > Chordata > Mammalia > Artiodactyla > Delphinidae > Grampus > Grampus griseus. The sequence continues at coordinate 44,255,633 of NC_139019.1, forward strand.
CATGGATTCCCAGTTTTGCCAGCACTATTGTTGAAGAGATTGTTCTTTTCACGTTGAATGGTCTTGGTGCACTTGTTGAAAATCAATTGGCCATAGATGTACAGGTTTATTTCTGTATTCTCAAATCTATTTCGTTAGTCTACTATCCTTTTGCTAGTACCACACTCGTTTGATCACTGTAGCTTTTCAGTAAGTTTTTAAAAAAATTTTTGTTGGAATATAGTTGCTTTACAATGTTGTGTTAGTTTCTGCTGTATAGAGAAGTGAATCAGCTATATGCAGTAAGTTTTGAAATTGGTAAGTGTGAGTCCCACAGCTTTATTTTTCTTTTTAAATGTTATTTTGGCTATTCTGGGCCTCTTGCAATTCCATATGAATTTGTTAACTGGATTTTCCATTTCTGCAGAAAAGACTGTTGGAATGTTGATAGGGATTGCATTCAGTCCATACATCACTTTGGGTAGTGTTGCCATCTTAAAAAATATTAAGTCTTCCAATGTTTAAACATGGGATGCTTTTCCACATATTGTACTTAGGTTTTCTTTAATTTCTTTCAGCAGTGTTTTGTAGTTTTCAGTGTATAAGCCTTTCACCTCCTTTACACTGACAATATTTTATTTGGAAATTTACTAGTAGAAGATTTTTCATTACTGCAGTGTATGTGTTTTAAGCTGAAGGTAAGAGAGAAGTGATAAAAAATAAATTTGAAATCTTGGTTTATGTGAAATGTTAGATAAATGGCAACTTCTTAATAAAGAATGGATCTTAAAGGACGTATTAACAAAGAAGAGGAAATTGACATTTTAGATATAATTTTTATACTTATGGGTTAATTATGGGTAAATCTCTTAACTTTTGGATATCTAAAATTTCCACCTTTGGGATCCTATTCATTCCATCTCATTAATAAGCTGGAGAAGATGGTAGGTTGAAAACACATACCAACCTCTCCTCCCTCTCCAAAGTTTTGAAATGGCAGACATTGTTTTGAAAAATATAATGAATTCACAACTATGGTAGAAAACAAAAAATGTGATAAAAGTTAGCCATAAATTTAATATTTATATTAGGGTTAATGTAGTAAAAGAGCAGTGAAAATAAAATGCAAAAACATATGTGGGGGAAGAAAGTACTGCAGATAAAAGAGTATTTCTGGAATTCCCTTATGCTCAAAGTCCCAAAAATCAAAGCACAGAGGTGAACCTGGGATAGTCATAGGGAAAATAATTAAAGAACTACACTTGGAAATTCTTTGTCTCCCTCTTCTCTCAGTTTAAACTGAGGAGGAGCCAGAAGTAGAATTTTCTCCTAAGATACAACTCAGAGACTTGTCTAAAAAACAAAATAACCTGATTAAGGAGCACTCCCCAAATGAGTGTTGAAGCCAGATAGAGAAGAGAAGCAGATTGAAGCAATATAAAATCTCTACAAGTATAGAAGAAAGTGGAGGAGGGTGAAGGAATGGAGCAGTTGACTTCAGTGATTGCTTCTAGAATAAACTCTAACTCATTGAGTTGGGAATTCCAGGATAATCACTGCTTGGGTGGTGGAGCTTGACAGAGAGAGCTGGATAGTATGCTACAGACCATCTCTAAGAGGACTGAGGAATTCCTATACTTAAAACAATCTACCCACATACTCCACCCAAATTCACATATCACCTCACCTCCCCATGCAACCATGAAGGGCTAGCTGTTGTAAATAGAATGTTTACTTATTGACATGAAAACAGGAATTTGCATACACAGATGCAGATACTTAACCAGGAATCACTAAACACTTGAGGAAGACCAGTATTGTAAAGGGAAGGCACCAAATTTAATAAATAAAAGAATTAACGCAAGAGAAATTAGAGTTCAAAGGAAAAACAGCAGAAGGATTTCAGATAAGCTAAATTAAAATTCTCAGAAGAATTCTGGATAATTTTACTATCATGGACCAAGAATGGAATGATATGAAAAAACCAATTAAAATTATTAGCATTTAAAACTGAGAGGCAATTACAGAGATCAAATACCAGATGGGCCGTATGTTGGGATGGTCACAACTGAACGTGCAATTCCTGAGCTGGAAGACATACCTGAGGAATGTCCCCAGAACTCAGTTTTAATACACAAAGAGAAAAAATGTGAAAGAAAGGTTAAGATATGAAAGACAGAATTATTTGGAACTTCGAGTTTTTTATGCAACAAAAACACATATGTTTAGAGCAAATAAGACATTTATTAAACAGGAGCCTTCAGAGAATGTACTCCATTAAAACAAAAACATGTACCTAACAAGGAGGAAGATTTAGAAAAAAAGAAATATCTTCTTTAAATATTTCCTTCTCTGTTTTGCTTCTTCTTTCTGAAACTTGGCGGTTTCACGAGAGGCTGTTTCTTCCTCAAAAGCCCCGTCACACCACAAAGCTTGGAGTTGGGGTAAATTTTCTTCTTGTCTCTGGTTGCTCTTCTCAATAATATCCCCTTTCCTAAAAATCCTAGTTATGTTGAAGTCCTTGAACTTCAAAGTGTACCCCACACTACATTTCCTTGTTGCAGAAATTCCCTCAGTACTGTGACTCTTCCTCGTTCATTGAAGACTTGCTTTCTTTCTCTCCACACTTAAGTTGTAACTCCTAGAAATTTCATCATCCAGTAAGTTCCTTAGTTTCTCATTTCCGGTCGTCATTTTTTTCCACTCCCATGGTCATCCTTTCGACTTCGTCATAAATTGCAACTGTATCAACTTTGAAATCTCATTGTCAAGCTGTCTTCTGTCTCTTCAGCTCAATATTTGACCCCTTCAGTCTTTTGGGGTCTTCAGTCTGCCAGTTTTCCTGTGTTACAACCTGCTTGCCATTGCCATCCGTCTCTACTTCTTACCCAGCTTCCATGGTTCCTCACCATGATCATCCACTTTTAAACATCCCCAAGCCCCTTTCCAACTCTTGCTTTTTACATGAACAAAAATCCTCAACCCTCAGTTAAATCCAAATTTACAACTTCTCTACATCTAAGCAGCTGAACGTAGCTCTAGTAAAACACAATCTTTCTAAGTGGTCTCATTTTATGTTGTTGACTGGAAATTTCCTGCATGCTGTCATTATTACTCAGTATTTCTAATATGGATCCCTCATAATTTTGCCTTTCCATTTTCCTGATCAGTATTTCATGACCTCTTCTCCTTCTTTAAACCAACCCTCCAATCTTCCCCACTCATCTATACTTAGCTGATGTTTGACTCTTATTTTGTTGGAAATAAAAAAGGAAATATACATAACCTCGAATATTTCCATCTACTAATCTGTCTGTATCTGTGTCCATGTTCTCTGTCTTGCCTCTTGTTATAATGGACAAATCATCATATTCTCAACTAAGGTGAGTCTCTTTGCTTACCCACCAGACTCCATCCCCTTTTACCTGCTCCATGACTTCTCCCTGAAGTTTTCCCCACTCACTTTGTATGACCACATTTCTTCTCCACCAGATCATTGCCCAAAGCCTACTAAGGTGTGATATTGTTGGTCTTGAAAGAATCCTCCCTTAACACTATATTCCCCTTTAGTTACCCTCTATATCAGCACCAAACTTATAACTCTCCTTCCCTTTAGAAAAAACATTCTTGGAAAAAGTATCTATACTCACTGTTTCTACTTCATTATCTCTTATAACCCACTTTATGGTCAAGTTTTGAACCACATATCCCACAAAATTCACTCTTAGTTGGTCAGTAATAATAAACAACTTGTCAAATCCAGTGGTCAATTCTTCGATCTCACATGGATTCCTCAGCAGCATTGTACAGGGGAAACCCCTCCTTTCTTCTTTATATCTTATCTTTTCTTGGTTTCCAGAGCACTACACTCCTAATTTTCTTCTACTCACTGACTGGCTTTCACTGTCTTCTTTGCCAATTCTTTTCTCTCTTCCTTATCGATATATTTCAGAATGGTCTTTCCCACATTCATTGTATTTCACCTAATATTACTTTTGAAAAAAGGAACTCGTTTTAGAGTAGAAGGCATATATAATCTAAAAATAAATTATGTAAAATATTAGGAAGAGGGAAAAGGAAAATTGATCAAAAGGTACACAAATATATAAATTTCAAAACAAGAAAGAAAATATGCATAGTTACTGCAGTCCTTGTTTCATCTGTTCACAAGGCTATGGTTGAAATTTGTACCTATCTTCATTCATGCTATTTTTGTCCTCATCCAGAATCTCAGTTATTCAGGATTTTTTTTTTTTACTTGATGAGGTAACTAGACTGTCTCCTGAGAAGTCTGAGCTCTCTCTCCAACCATGTTGGATTTATTTAGAGTCTGAGTCGTTACAGGTCCTATTCATACTGGGTTACTTTAAAACTTTATCATGGGGCATAGATAGAGTAGAAGGTGCTCCAAAGAATTCCCTGGGTTCCACATATCATCTTTTTGCCTCTTCGTTCTGTAGCAACCCTCATTTCCTCTGATAATACAGAACAGTCATTCCAGGTGGGAGAGTAATCCCCTTCTTTGATGGTTGGTTCAGTGGCGTAAGAGGCCTTAAGTGACCAGGAGGCCAGTTGCAACTTCTCATTCAGTGGAACACTTGTCATGTCTCCTGGTGGGACTGCTTCTCCCTTGGGAACTAACACCTCTGTCTAGCAACTCCAAACACATAAAGAATGAACATATCATGAATCGATAATAAGTTATATTAATGAAAAAGCCACTCCTACCTCTATCCTTGCCTCCTGGACTTATTCTGACTAGAGTGGAAACAACATTTATTGCATATTCTCTAGGACCATAGACTACAATTTGTAGGACAGCACAAGCCTGGCAAGGTGCTGTTTCCAGACGGTGCTGTAATTGAATTTTAAATAGGCTAGTCCCTCATTCCAAAGCAGCAGCTTCTTCTGGGTGATGGGGTACATAGTAAGACCAGTGGATCCTGCAGGTATGAGCCTGCTTCCTCCCTTGCACATTCCATTTCTCACATGAGTCATCATATTGGCTGACCTAACTGTATCCAGAACCTACTGGCAAGAAAGTCTAGACTTCCAACATCTGTAATACAGTGGAGAGCATAGAAGGGAGTGGGAATGGATGCTGGACACCACTAGACAACATTAGTGTATACAGCTTGCTCTGTTACATGAGGTGGGTCTTTGTGCAGACGTACCTTTGCTAGAAAGACCTTCCCTGGCCACATTATATGAAATACCACCCTTCTTTTTTTCCTGTTTCCTCACTTTATTTTATAATGCAAATGTAACTATGGAAAACACTGATATTTAGTTACATGCTAACTTGTTTATTGCCCATTTCTCCCACTATTTATGTAAGTGACATGAGAGAAGAATATGTGGTCCTAAAACAATTCTGGAAATATAGAAAATACTCAGATATTTGTTAAGTGAATGGAAGAAGCAATATGAGCAAAGGAACCATTAATGCTGCTAGTTAAGCAAAATTAATGTATCATAATAAATCTGGAATTTAATTATGAAGATTTTAACTTAATAGACAAAGCAAGGTACAGAAGAAATTTAAAAGTGTGCTGAGATTCTTTTTCTTTTTTCTTCTTTGTATCTGTATATGGGCATGTGTATGGGGATGAGATATAGATACTCATTAACACTGGAGGTTGACAGGGAAAAGTGTTTAAATATGTATGTAAAATTTCATACTAAGAAGCTTCTAGTTAAAGTTGGTGAATCAAACATATTTGTTAGCCTCCAGTCCCTTTCAAAAACCCATTATAATTATAGGAAAAATATTTTTTAAAGCTATAATCCCACAAGAAAAAAATAGACCTGGAGAGGAGACAACAGCAACATTTTGGAAGCTGGAAAGCAGAAGGGTGAAGGGTTGCTGATCCAGCGAAACAGAGAGAGCTGACTTTTAAACTGGCAGTGGGAAAGCAAAGAAACTTGATATACACTGTGGTCCCCCAGTCTTAGGAACTGGCAGTGCCAAGTGCCTCTGGAAGTGGGAGGCAAAGGCAGTGCTTGGTCGAGGATGGTGGGTTGAAACCTTGTTTGTTAGTAGTAGGCTCCTAGATCCTAACTCATCCCATGCACTTGCAGCCTGCCTCCATCCCCTCCTGACAGTGGCTGTAAGTTTACTGTATGAAGTGTATAAACAGAAGGTCTGGACCAGGGTGCAATAGGTAGAATTGAGGGTGGGGTATTGAAAATAAGGTGTTAAGTGAGAGTTTACTTTCTGACTGTTAAGACCACCAACCTTCTTCCCCCATGTTTTATTGTTTGCCAGATTTATGCCTTTCTAGCATGGCACATAACCAGTCCAAGAAAAGATGTAAAAAAGACCGACACTGGGGCTTCCTCAACGTGGTGGCAAGGGCAGACATCCCTCACAGTAATGCCCCAGGCACAGCATATCCCCAGCTTTATAGCACCTCACTCTAAAAATGTGAGTGGATGGAGAGAATCACTAGACATTTAAGGGGAGACTCTGACATGAAAACTAGAGACCAGGAAAAAAATAGAAAAAGAAACTTGGGAAAACAGAGACCGTGCAGGAAGATGAAACTTAATAAATAAATAAAAAGAGTAAACTTACTCTCATTAATATCCTTGGAGAAATAAGGTATTCCATTTATGATATAAAAAGCAGGAAGCTATAAAAACAAAACATTTAAAGGACAAAAGTAAGATTGTTTGGAAATTAAAAACAGGAAAACAAATTTAAAACTCAGTAGAAGATTTGCAAGATAAAGTTGGGAAAATCTCCCAGAAACTATATAGCAAAAAGACCAAAAGATAGACCAGAGAGAAAAGAAAATTTAAAGGACCAATTCAAGATTTCCAGATGTTTCAGAAAGTGAGAATGGAGAAAACAAAGGGAAGGACATTTAAAAAGTAATCCAAGAAACATTTCCAAAGCTGAAGGAGTGTTTCTAGAGTGAAAGGGTATATAAAATGCTCAACACAATGGATGAGAAATCTCAGAGATGTGTGGACAAAGAGAAGTGGAAAAAGAGAGGGGAACAGGGATAGAAGGAAAAGGGATGGAGGGAGAGGGAGGGGGGAGGGGCAGAAGTGTGGGGGGAGAGGGAGGGAGACAGGAGGGGGAGAAGACGAGAAGGAGAAGAGATAGAAGAGAGAGGGAAAAGTTTTATGCTTTTATAAGTTCTCATATTTTTATAATTATGAAGAGATAAAAGGTTCAGAGATTTTATCACATAAAACTTCAAAATTTGTGTCCACAAGGAAACCAATTAATGAATGGCAAACATGAGACCAGGAGGGAATACTTGTAATCTATGACAGAAATGATGGCTTAATCTATATTACATAGAGAATATCTACAAGTCAATAAGATAAAGACACTTCAATAAGAAAACAGGAAACAGCAGAGAGTGGCAAGTTGGAGAAGAAACACAAATGCTCAATTAACAAATAAAAAATGCTCAATTTTACCAGTAATCATAGAAATTCAAATTAATATATTCTAATACCATTTTTGCCTATCTGATTGGGAAAACATTTTCATGATTTGTAGTATCCATTGTTGCAAGACGGGTTGGGGAGAAGTAGGGGACACTCTCATACACTAGGTAGGAATCCAAATGGCTGCCACTTAAAAAAAAAAGACATTTGGTAGTATTTATTAAAATGATAAATATATAAACCCTTTGACCAATCAGATCTATCCTTTAGCATCTGTCCTACGGAATACTGCCAGAGGGGCACAGAAATACATTTATAACTATGTTCAATATAGCGTTGTTCATAATGGTGAAACAATGAAGGAATGAATCTAAGTGTCCACCAGCAGGAGATTAATTAAAAACAATTGTAAGAAAAACAAAAAAGAAAAAACAATTGTAAGTTCATACAGTGAAAGAGTACCTCCTTATGAAAAAGAATGAGTCTGATCTCTATACACCAAATCTCAGTTTAAGGAAAATTCAGGCAGTGCTAATAGATATTGAGGATCCACAGTGTTTTGCTGATGAGTGCAGTTGCTATGGAAATTTCACGTAAACCCAAACTCCTTTGGGAACGAGTGAAACAGGCTTTCTTGAAGAAGTGAGTAGGTGGGAAGTAAGTGTCGTGCTAGAAAAGACTAGGAAAGCGGGCAGGATGGTGTGCAAAGGAGCAGAAAAAAGGAAAACAGATAATTTACCGAGGATGGAAAAGAGACCTGCTCACCTACGGTGGAAGGTCTCGGTAAAGACAGGTCTGCCAGTCAGGGGACATCCACTTGAAGAATGTTGCTGCCTTGCTGTTCTCTTTCCCTGAAGAAAACCTAGAGATCCAAGTAGAAGACACTTTGATGAATAGATGATTCATACGAAAGAAGAAAGTTCTTGGTTTTAAGTGTCATCAAACCAGGGAAGAAATTATGTGCAAGAGTTCTGTAATTTCTGCCCCACCCCAAACATAATTTAAAAATAGGAGAGTCAGTTGCCTCTCTCTTACAGAGTTTAGATCAGGTTTTGGAAACCTTTAAATGTAGTTGGCCAAAGTTCTGCCCTCTTACCTGCTGGCACTAAGAGGGCAGTGAATCACATCCTGCCTCCGGACTCCCACTTATAGGTGTGGATAGGAGAAGAGGAAGGGAAATTTTATGGTAGAATGGGCCAAGTTATATCACTTGCCCATCGTTGTCCTTGAATGTCACACAGAGAAGACAGTGATGGCCTGTCTTCTGTGCTGGGATCATGTTTGCCCCTCTGGATTCTGCTCTCCCCTTTGAATCCTGCTTTCTGCTCTGGGAGACTGACTTATGCAGATTATTTCAAGAACTCCCTTGACTTTGGACTTCCGTTTGGGTTCAACCAACAGGGGCACCTGCAGGAGTTCTGCAGAAGGGCTGAGAGGGAGTTCAAGCTGTGATTGAACTCCGCTTCTGCTACGCTGCCCCAGGCTGGCTGTTTCCCTCCAGTTAAAGGTCTCTGCTCCTCACAGGTGGCCTGTCTCTATGCAAGAGCCCTCTCTTCTGGGTTGTTTCACTGCTCAGTAATTTTCGTGATCCTTTCTAAGTCTCTTTTCATGCTCTTTACTGTATGTATGACCCCGAACAAGTCTCTAAACCTTTTTGAACCTCAATTTTCTTATTTATAAAGTAGTTTAAGAAAAGGTTACCTGTGTCATAGGGTTCTTGTGACAGATGAGAACAAGTACTGTTAACAGTACTGGTGGAGCTGGTGTGTCTCGTGTAGCTCATGACCTATAAACTTCAGCTTTTCTAGTCCTCATGCTTCCCTCTTGTTAGCATCACAACAGCCCTACATTCCCTCCCTGATCATCACTCCAACAGTTTCAGTAGTGGAGTCTGTCTCTTGTTAGTTTGTAATACCAGCTACTTCTCATGTTTACAGTTACATTTTGGTATTTGGGTAGTTTTTTCCCAGGAAGCATCTTCTAATGCCATGACTCTAAACAGTACAAACAATGTAGATACCCCAGCTGAAAACCTGAAGGACATTTTCAGATTTGGGAATGGCACTGGTGAGCAATATAACTGTGGTACAGGTCAGGAAGGGCTGGACGGAAGAGAGAAAACACTTTCCCGCTATTCGATGTTGTCTAAATGCCACGTTTGGAGAAATAATAGTAGTATTTCATTGACACATTTTAATACCCCAGAAGGGAAGCCTGCATTTCTGTGGGGCAGAGACTGCCTCCCCAAATCCATTCGCTGCTTCCTGCCAAGCTGGTGTTAAAAGGTAAACTGAGACATATTAAACATTTCAAGAATTTACTTGAGCAAAAATTGACTTGAATCGGGTAGCATACAGTCTAGCAGATAGAAAGGAGCTCCCAGGAATTGTACGAAGTGAAACACTTTTATAGTCAGGGGGGAGCAGGAGAAGGAAGTTATAGAAGGCAAAAAGTGGGTTGGTTATTGCAAGGTGACTTTCCTTCAGGGGGTGGCAGGGGTCTATCTGGCAGAGTACCTAGGTAGTGCTGATCAGATGATTCCTGACTGACTGGTTTAAGACTCCATTTCTGGGAGAACAGAAACTGTAATTAAGTCTCTGTTTGGTGATGTGGGGCTTAGCATAAGGAACTCCATTTTGGGCTGTTGTCTTGCTTTTAACACTGGCACTTTGCTGCTTGGTAAAAGTCAACCTTTTCTGCTTCCTTGTCCCTAAGGTGTGGCCATGGACTAAGTCTGGACAATGAAATGTGATATGGAAATATGCTGTGTTGTCCCAAGTATTCTTTAAGGGAGGGGGCAAGTTCCTTCTTTATTCCTTCCTTTTCCCTGCTGTTTGGAATGCAGGCACAGTGGCTGGAGCTCAAGGAACCATCTTAAAACCATGAGTTGGCAAGTTGAGGATGGAGAACGGCCACAAGAGTGAAAGCCTGGGCTCCTTACTGTGGGTTCACCAGATTAACCCTCAGTTGCCTGCCTCAGGCTCGTATTATGTGTTTACACCACTGTTGTTATTAACTTCTTAAAAAATAATGCAGCCCAACCTAGTTTTAACTGTGCATCTCATCTCTGAGTTTGGGATATTGGAGACAAGAGCCTAAGGATGTTTCATTTTTCTTGGATTACAGTGAAGCACTTGGAGAGGTAGAATTCGTATGCATTTCCGGATTTTAGGACTTTTCTTGCCAGTGATCCATGCTACTGCCATAATGTTCCTTCTTTCTCTCTCCTTCCCTCTCTCTTTCTCTTTTTCTTTTCTTTTTTTTTAAATACTGCGGTTCAGGGTTAAGTATTCCAAATCTGGTCTTTATTGGGGTTTGGATTATAGTATTATTTGGAGGACTCTTTAATGTGTTTCCAAAGCCACTGCCTAATTGTAGAAATTTAGTGTTGAAAAACAAGAGAACCCTGCTGTAAGCAAGAGCCCAATAAATTATTCAGAGTTTTTAAAGGCTGCTTTATCATCAGATGTTTATAGTTTCATGGCTCAAAGCACAGAGAAAGAACATACAAGTGCCCTTCAAGCTGTCCTCTTGATGATGGTGAAATGTCACTGCAAGCCCTGCTTCTCTGCCCTCACTGTTTGCTCTGTCCCTGGGATTTAATGGAGGTGGCAGTTTAATTATTACCATAAGCCCACCCAGGTAGTTAGATACGGGTCAGTAATAACTCAGTGAAGGAAGGAGCTACAGCAGCACAGAATGGGTACAAGAACAATTAGTCCTTTTTAGGCCAGAGAAGAACCAATATTATAACATAAACTCCTCAGCTCTAACATTACCACTTTCCCTAAGTGATCATAAAATAAACCAGAATCTAAGGAAAACTGTGAGACGTGTGTAATGCTGCCACACAAAAGACCTACAGATGAATGTGGATCAAACTAATTTTCAATGCACAACCACGTGGTTGAATACCAAAAGAAGCCAAAGAATACCCAAAAAACCAAGTCAAACCAAAGCTGCCAAACCCCCTACCTAAACAATAGCGTCATAGATGAGATATGAAACTGCTGAGTTTTTTGTTTTGTTTTCCTTTTGGCAAGCTCAGGGGAAGTGCCTGTGTGCTGTGGCTTGAAAAGCAATTATTTATAAATTATGAAAGCATTGCCTCTGTTCATGGATCCATATAATCTCTGCATCTTGACAATTAGGAGGCAGAAAATATTACAGATAAGCCCTCCCTCGTGAGCTGGAAGGAGAATGGCTGGTGAGATGTTTCCAAATTGGTTATTTTTGGTGTGTTGGGGGTGGAAAGGGAAGAAAGAGTGTTGAGGAAGTTGGGAAGCCTGAAGTACCCAAGTAATGTTTGATTTGTGAGCAGAGGGTCTGCACTACTACCTTATCAGTCTATTGAGGTCACTATTTTCTCTCCTCAATTTGATGGTCCATGTTCTTCAGTTTGTTCTACACCAGCATTTCATTTTTACCTGTGCTTCCTTGAAATCACCTGTGATGTGCCTCAACCAGGAGGTTGTAGGGTACAGTGGCTGAACGATGGATGCAGGACATAGGCTCTGAGAGTTAGAAACTTGGTCCCCCACTTCCTAGCAAGTGATTTTGGGCAATGGACCTCCTTTCCTATCTGTGAAATGAAGACATGATTATTAAGATTAAATGAGTTATTACTTGTAAAGTGCTTAGAGCAGCATCTGGTATACAGTAGGTGCCATATAAATGTTAAAGATTTTAAAAAATAATTTTTATAAACATCAGAGTTATAAATTAACTACTCAGAATGGATAAATGAATGAGACATTACCATCTCTGCAATTGAGGCAAAATGTGTGTGTGTGTGTGTGTGTGTGTTTGTGTGTGTGTGTGTGTGTGTGTGTGTGTAATCATGGTGGGGATTTGGTAGAGTTGGGACTCATGAGGCAAGAAAATGCCTGAGAATCTCTGGTTTTACACTCTTACCAGTATTTTGATCATGGCATCTCCAGCAGTGAAGGCCTCACCAAACATCCCCTGGATTTCAATGTCATGTGTTTGATCAGGAGATACAGAGAGGAGGTGAGGTGTGCAATGAGCTGTTACACAGTGAATCCATGTGGGCAGACATGGGCCATGCTCTTCTGAGGCAGGGTGGTCAGAGCAAAAGCGTTAAAGACACAAAGAGAGACAGGTTCAAAAGATGTGGCCTCACCGTGAAGGGCTGTACACAAGCCTGGTTGCCAGGCCAGTGCAGCAGGCAGCACCCAGGAGTGGTGGTCGCTGGGCTGCTGGCAGACCCCAGACAGGCCCAACAGATGGGGCAGGGGACAGATGCTGCCAAGCTCTCATGACCAGGGTCAGAGGATGCTCCCCATGAAACAGTCTTCCAGCCATCTTCCAGCAGTGGTTACACTGGGAACAGCATCTGTTTTGAAGGCAGAAAGAGAGAGGTTCTCTGCTCTTGTTTCTCTCAACTTCAATTTCATCTGTAAAATAGGGATTTTAATAACAATTTCAACTTCATCGGTTTGTTGTAAGGATAAAAAAGTGAGTGTAAAAGTCCTTTAAAAATGGAAGTACAGTTTACTGATATCAGTTAATTTTATATAGATGATATATACAATTTGTGGTTTGTTTATAATGCGGGATTGACAGTATACAGTAGTGATATACAGTAGTGATAGTCCTAAAAAGTGTGTAATGATTTTTTTCTCATAGATACCAGCTCCTTTAGGAGACAACACCATGATGTATTAATTTCAGTGATTTTTCACTCCTTTGTTCTACAGTGCTTTTCTCTAATTAGATGTGGAACAGAGTATCTTGTTCCTCAAATAAATCCTGTGGGAAAGAATCATTTTATAAGGGAATGTAGTGCCTCATTAGCTTTTTTTTTTTTAACCTGAAGTCTGCTCAAAGTAAGATGCTGGCATATGCTATTGTGCTGTATTTACACACCTCCACTCGCTCACCCTGCCCCCTTACCCTGCTCTCCTCCCTCCTCCCCCCCCAGGACCACAGCTCCCTGGTGGGTGACAGCGCAAGTAGCTGGCTTGCCAAGGTTTGGGGAGATGCCATTTGTGGAGATGTTTAATTTAAATAATCCCCCACATTTTCTGGGGATAGTCCCTTTTTAAAACAGCACCATATTTACACTGTTTATTAGAGGACTCCTCTAATCAGTTATCTAATTACTCAGTCTTTTTAATTTTTTTATTATGATTACTTTTTGCAGTACGCGGGCCTCTCACTGTTGTGGCCTCGCCCGTTGCGGAGCACAGGCTCCGGAGGCGCAGGCTCAGCGGCCATGGCTCCCGGGACCAGCCACTCCGCGGCACGTGGGATCTTCCCAGACCGGGGCACGAACCCGTGCCCCCTGTATCGGCAGGCGGACTCTCAACCACTGCGCCACCAGGGAAGCCCCAATTACTCAGTCTTGATAAACTTGAAATGACTTGAGATGAAGTCAATTTCATAGTAAATTAATGGTAAGTTATTTTGAATAACTGTGCACTATCTGATAATTTTTTAAAAACCAATTCCTTTAACAAAATAAAATCAGGGAATGAAATAAGACCCAGGAAGTCTTATTACGTTAAAGAGAAACATCTGAGATGTTTTGTGCTGCTTCTTTGAAAACTATGAAAGTAGAGTGAAACCATCATCTATGAAAGATAAAATCACTGGAAAGGACTTTAAAGGTTTATAATTACTTGGTAAAAAGATTTATGAAATCTAAAAACTAAGGAGAAAGAACAGAGTGAATCAATCAAATATCTTTGACGCATGTGGTAAAGCTTCCTTGGAGTTCCTTATAGACTGGTTTTTAAAATACAGTATTTGATGAGCTGGGAAGGTTGAGCTAATTTTTTTAAGTTCCTCCGGTAAACTTGATTTCATAGGCAGATTTTTCTCCACATCAAGTATCTATCTTTCTTTATCTTTTAATATATGTAGGGTTCTTTTGCTCTTATGTAAACACAAATTGTAATCTGTATTCCATATTTTACACAAGGAGCTTTCTTTTTTGAAATTCTTTCCCAATAGAGAAACAAATTTAAAAATGATATATATGTGTGTGGGATACATGCAAAATTTAAAAATTTGTTTCCTTACATGTATTTAGGTGAAAAACATGAATTTACTCCTAGGTGCAAGAAATGCTGTATTGCTTCTTCTTCCCCCAAGTTAAAATAAATCTGGATCCATGATCACATTTGCCAAAATACTGCCGTATGTAACTTTAGTCATGGTTTTGGAATCTGTATCATTCCCTGGGGCTTACACCAGGGAATGTGGTTGACAGAGAAGTCATGAGGCCCCCTGCAGATCATGGAGCAAGGCCTGGGTTTAGTTTCTTTTTTTGTGGTACGCTGGCCTCTCACTGTTGTGGCCTCTCCTGTTGCGGAGCCCAGGCTCCGGACATGCAGGCTCAGTGGCCATGGCTCACGGGCCCAGCCACTCCGCGTCATGTGGGATCTTCCTGGACCGGAGCACGAACCCGTGTCCCCTGCATCGGCAGGCAGACTCTCAACCACTGCACCGCCAGGGAAGCCCCTGGGTTTAGTTTTTGGTTGTCGTTTGCTTTGGTCCCTCTGTAATACCCTGAGTGTTGCAGTTGAGTCTCCTTCTCCATCATCTGTGGTGTACCACTCCACCCACTGGGTTCCCAGATGCTCTCTCAGTGATTCAGGCTAAGACACAGCAGAAACAGGCAGTACTCAATCTACTCTCCTGGCTAGTGTCAACGGGGCACTCCAGGGAGCCAAGCTTCCACCCCAAGCAGCAAGTGGAAAGCGGTGGGGTAAGGAGACTGGTCTTCAATTAATCAACAATCTAATTCCACATCCTCAGTTCTCTCACTGATTCAGGCTAAGCCGCAAGTGCCCTCTCTGGTACTCCATGGCTTCAGAAGTGAATGACTGGCTGTCTTTGAGTCAAGAATGATGCATGAGTGCCTTACTCTCCAGAGCTTCCCCCCAAGTCGCTGTTCCTCTTTTTCACACATGGGAATTCTAGAGCCCTTCTTTCTTTACTCACCATATTGAGTTCTTTGCTCTTCTGCTACTTCTAACTCTAAAACTTCTGGGAGTCTAGACTTTTTAACACAAAGGCCTATAATTCTATTGTGGGATAAGAGAAGCTAGACTCCAGGGCTTAGAGGTTTTGTAGCTCTCTGAAGTGGAGGAAGAAAAATGAGTCTGTACCACAGCATTAAGGACAGAACATGGATGGATATCTCCATCCCCACCCTCTATGCACATATGTGAGATGGAGAGTAGGACCATCCAAAGGAAACCACAATGGCCTAGGATCCTTTCATGGACCCCTGGCCTTTAGTGGGCACTCTACGATGTTATTTGGCAATATTCCATCTCATTTCATAGAGATGTGGCTCTATGGTCTTACTATGTGAGCCCTGGACAGAGAAAATTGTGGCAGTAGAGTAAAGTATGGAGTTCTAACTCTCTTTGGGTTGTAAAACCAATCTCATTGCTCTGTAGTTGTACTGTCGTTAGTGTTGCAACCCAATAAAACTTACAACCAAGGTGATCTGACACATTCACGGAAGATCAGCTCCTCTAATGAAGGTATAATATATTTAAAAGGATATTTCCATAGCTAAAACAAATTTTCACTTTTAATTTTATTTTCTTTTAATGCTGTTTGTTTTCTAAATAGGCATCGATGGTGATTTTTCCCTTTCATCAGAGATTCAAAGGTAAAGGCCTCAGGACTGGTTTCCCTATGTTCTTCCCACTTATGCCATTCCGTCTGTAATTCTCTTTCATAAACATGCTTTTCTCTCTCCCCTGCAAGCAGAAGTTTCTTAAACAGTGTCTCCTAGTCCCAGGTGGGGGCAGTTCTTAAGCCAAGGTGGGGACAGCAGAATCATAGCAACATACTAGGTACTGTATTCCTGGGACAGAAGTAGGGGCAGATTCCATGAATGAGCTGGTGGTGGTGGGATGAAGCAGGGACAGAGGGGGTAGCACCAGGTCACTGTTAAAGACATAGGAAAAAGGAGGTATCATAGTGAGACTGAAGAACTTTGGATAATAGGTATTTAGTGGTCTTGGGACAAAGGAACTGGAAAGAATTAGAGAAAAGGAGAGAGAATATGGGAACAGACGTGTTGGAGTCCAGGCAGGAAGGGCTCCAGGTGTCAGGGAGCCAGCAATGCTGAGCCATATTCTGCTAAGCAGGGACCAGCTTCTGTAAGTTTGAATAATGCACTCCCAGCTCCCCGCCCCTCCCCCCCCGACTCCTCCAAGATGTCCATGTCCTAATCCCTGAAACCTGTGAATATGTTACTGTACATGGTCACACATTTGCAGATGAGATTATCCTGGATTATCCTGGTGGGTCCAGTGAAATCACAAAGGTCCTTATAAAATGGAGGCAGGAGGGGCCAGTATCAGAGAAGGAGATGTGAAGATGAAGGCAGTGGTCAGGTTAGTGCAGCCATGAGTCAAGAAATGTGCACAGCCTCTAGAAGATGGAAAAGGCAAGAAATGGATTCTCCCATAGAGCCTCCAGAAGGAACACAGTTCTTCTGATGGCCTATTTTGAACTTTTAACTTCTGGGACTAGAAGATAATACATTTATGTTTTAAGCCACTAAGTTTATGCTAATTTGTTATAGAAGCAATAGGAAACGAATACAGCTTCTTAAACTCCTATTGCAGAGGTCAAATATTCTTATTCTATAAATGGAGATTGAAGGCTTGAAGGTGGAAATTCAGATGAGAGGGTGATGGAAGTGCAGATGAACTTCACTCCAAGTACAAATGATGACATATAGTCCCCTCCTCATTTCGCCAGGAAAGAGGAATTTTAAAAGCAGAAATGTTCTAGGCCACTGATACTGAGAAGAGTTTGAAAAGGGAAGGCTGAAGACATCTTTGGTGGGCTTAACCATTTTGTCGCACACTGGCCCTGGTACAATTTATCTCCACGTTTGAGCAAACAGAAGCAGGGCTGGAGGCTTTTGTGTCACAGTCACCAGGACCCTGCTCTTTGGTCTCCTACAAACTTTGCAGAGCAAATCACCACTTTTGAGGCTGTCTGAACCTACCACTTGTGCCAAGGGGACAGGTTGGTACAGTTACAGACGGCTTCTAGTTGTTTTGGTGCCACCTACCCATCTCTTCTTCCACTCCAGTTTTTTCTAGAACGTTTTTTATCATTCAGTTACAATTATCTGCTTGAGATGCAGATTCCTTGTCTTTAAGTATCAATATTAAGTTTAAATCACTATTTCCCACTGAAGGGAAGTATATTGACTTTTAGGCAGTATTGACTTTGAATTATTTATGTTCATTTATTTCCTTTGCATGAAATAAAATACTCAGAAACTGTGCATTTTGAATTTAGAACACAAGTATTTTTTTAATGTAATAAGCTCTAATTAGCCCTGGTAATGAACCTAAAGTTTGGTTTCGTTAGCCCCAGCATTTTGCCCTGAGCTTTCCTGACAGTAATTTGACAAGATGTAAAATGAACTATATTTTAAAATCTCTCCAGCGCTGGGATCTTATAATTTTTCAATTAGGAATAGAACAAATGTCTCCAATTAAGAATAAAATAGAATTAATTATTTTCTTTCCTCTTTTATAGAAAAAATTATGAGGCTTTATTTGGCTTTGAAAGTCTCATAGTAAGTGCTTGTCACATTATGAATAGGGCCAAAGTAAGTGTAATTGTCAAACCTCATTAATGTGTATAAAGTTGGGGAGAAAAACCAGTGTGAATTAGAAAACTGGCTCATAGAATAGTGTAAATAAGTAAACTTGTTTTACTTTGAATATCTAAGGTACATGGAATAAAGCTTATATTTAATAATAGCAATGATGATTATGCTGATGATAATAATAATAGTACATGGAATAAAGCTTATATTTAATAATAGCAATGATGATTATGCTGATGATAATAATAATAAAGTTGTAATGGCTAACACTTATATAGTGTTTATTACGTCCCAGGCACTGTCCTGAGAGTTTTACATTTATTAAGTCATCTGATCCTCACAAGGAGTCCCTGAGCTAGGTACTGTTATTAACCGCATATTATAGATTAGGAAAATGATGCACAGAGAGGTAAGTTGTCTAAGAGGTTAAGTAACTTGCAAAGTGAAGGGTGGTATTTAGTTACCTTACTTTTAATGAATTAATACTTATTTTAAATGAGCTTTGTAAATGCCTCCCTTTGGCTGTTGGTGAAATGAAATAAGTAGGCACTTTCAAGACCGAATCTAGCTTGGATAGACACATGGTTCTGTAAGCAAACCTTTATCAGGCTGTGAAGCACTGCAAATGCGTGTGTATTTCCCAGGGAATAAATGTGGGAAACACCATTTTTTTCCCCAAACCCCCAAATAGAAAATTTGTAATGCTGAAATTTAGAGTGATTGATAGGTTGGCATTTACCTTTCTGCCTCCCATGGATTTCAAGTATAAAGGAATATCTAGAGCATAAACTGTACAAATTATTTTTGGAATACTGGAAGAAGCATCAGTTGCAAAAATTGATATGCAAATTTTAAATTATGCTTTGTTCATGCTAAGTTTGTTCTCTTAGCCCCTCTATTTGGCAACAGAAGCCTTATTCTTAGCCTTCAACTTCAGTCACTGTCACTGCATTCAAGTGTCTTTTCTAGAAGAAACTAAGTACTCAAATTGTCAGTATGTCATCACATATTCAAGGTTTGCGATTAGCCTAAATATAATAAAATGGATTTAAAGTGTAGAGTCATAGGTGCCTTGAAACATAAGACAATGTGAAGCATGTCTTTATGTACTTCCAGTTATACATGGAAAACCTAGTATATTATGAATATGCCTTCAATTACTTGCAGCTGTTTATTTGAACACTCAGAATTTTGGTTGGAATGAGATTTGAAGAAGGTTATTTTATACTGCTGTAGAATTGTGAAACATGATATGAACAAAGCTGTAACTTCCTGCACTTCTGAGAGCTATTTTGTATTCTTATACATTATTTTTGTAAACTAAAGTATATGCAAGAGTTAGTGTAACTTTGGGTACTTCCGGTGGCCTTGGGCAGTAAAATAGGCTGTCTCATTGGATGGTTGTGAAGACCCTTCTCCTCATGTGTTTTCTATATAGCAGATACCACCTTTACATTATTGAACTAATTTAATCACCACCCATATGAAGTAGGAACTGATATCATGCCCACCTGATAAGTGAGACAATTAAAGCCTAGGGAGATTAGGCAATTGGGTAAGTGATGCATCTGGGTCTGAACGCAGGCAGGTTCTGGGCTCCGGAGCTCAAGCCCTTCGTGGCTACGACCGTGAGGATCAAGTGGAACACATAAGGCTTTGAAAAGCACATAGTAGGTTCTCCGTAGGTGTTACACAGCTTTGAGTAACGTAAAAGATATTAGTGATAGGGCTTCCCTGGTGGCGCAGTGGTTGAGAGTCCGCCTGCCGATGCAGGGGACGTGGGTTCGTGCCCCGGTCCGGGAAGATCCCACATGCTGCGGAGCGGCTGGGCCCGTGAGCCATGGCCGCTTAGCCTGCGTGTCCGGAGCCTGTGCTCCGCAATGGGAGAGGCCACAACAGTGAGAGGCCTGCGTACAGCAAAAAAAAAAAAAAAGATATTAGTGATAGCAGTGAGTGGATTAACAGTGAACATTTTAAATTCTCTTAAAACAGATTTGTGGATTTTCAAGTTTTAATGATTATCTGTGCAGCTCTTACTGCATTTCAATAAGTAAAAGACCCTCTGCCTGTCTAGGGTTCTCGGGAAACAGGTTCTGAGATGGAGAGTTGTATGCAGCAGGCTTGTTGGAGAGTGCTCTCTGGAAAAACATGAAAAGTAGTGAGGAAGACAGACGATGGGGAGGGAGACAGTGATTCACAAAGTGGTTGCAACTGAGGTCTTACCCAACTTTACTGGGAGCTGAGATGGCCTTTCAGAGTCGTCCCAAGTTCAGGCTGGGGACCAGGCCTTCATATTACCACTTTAGGCAGTCATTGGTCATCGGCTGCCCCCTGGAAGAGGGTGTACCCGTGGATGAGACAGTTCCCTGGAGTGGATGCAGGCTCCATGAGGGATGCAGCTGTGAGCCATCAGCAGCTAATATTGCCAGCAGCTGGGAAATGAGTTCTCTAGCCCTTAAGATGGGATCTGGGTGGGATACCACACCCACTAGAAAAAGCAGAAAAAGTCACAAACAGATAATCGACTAAAAGTGAAAATACAATGGCAAAGAAAATTATGAAAAACTTAATGCTCATTAATAAGGAGATATAAATTAAGACAACTGTTTTCTCCTGTCAAATTGGCACAGGTGAGAAAAACACTCAGCTCCTATTCAACGTAGTGAGAGTGCCCCAAGTTAGGCATACTTTCTAATTAAATAATCTATTTAAAAATAATTTCAAACTTATAAAAAAGGTTGTAAGTACAGTACAATTAAACCTCACATCCCTTCACTCAGATTCTCTGAGTGTTAACATTTCACCACATTTGTGCAATCAGTGTGTATGTATCTCTATCTCTGTATCATAAGTTGCCCCTTGTAAACAGAGTTTTCATCTCTTAAGCCAAGGGTTTAACTGTAGAGACTTGGAATTTAGACCTGAGTTTGAGTCCCAGTCACTTATCATTTTATGTGACCTCGCGCAAGACAGCTTTTCTCAGAGCGTCTGTTTCTTTTTTTCAATTGAAGTACAGTTGATTTACAATGTTGTGTTAATTTCTGCTGTACAGCAAAGTGACTCAGTTATACACATATATATACATTCTTTTTTGTTCTTTTCCATTATGGTTTATCTCAGGATATTGAATATAGTTCTCTGTGCTATATAGAGTAGGACTTTGTTGTTTATCCCCTCTATATGTAATAGTTTGCATCTACTAACCACAAACTCCCAGTTTATCCCTCCCCCACACCCCTCCCCCTTGGTGATCACAAGTGTGTTCTCTATGTCTGTGAGTCTGTTTCTGTTTCGTAGATTAGCTCATTTGTGTCATATTTTAGATTCACATATAAGTGATATCATATGGTATTTGTCTCTGTCTGACTTACTTCACTTAGTATGATAATCTCTAAGTCCATCCATGTTGCTGCAAATGACATTACTTCGTTCTTTTTTATGGCTGAGTAGTATTCCTTTGTATTTATATACCACATCTTCTTTATCCATTCAGCTGTTGCTGGAAATTTAGGTTGTTTCCATGTCTTGGCTGTTGTGAATAGTGCTGCTATGAACATAGGGGTGCATGTATCTTTTTGAATTACAGTTTTGTCTGGATATATGCCCAAGAGTGGGATTGCTGGATCATATGCTAATTCTATTTTCAGTTTTCTGTGGAACCTCTGTACTGTTCTGCATAGTGGCTGCACCAACTTACATTCCCACCAACAGTGTAGGAGGGTTCCCTTTTCTCCACACCCTCTCCAGCATTTGCTATTTGCAGACTTTTCAATGATGGCCACTTTAACCAGTGTGAGGTGGTACCTCATTGTAGTTTTGATTTGCATTTCTCTAATAATTAGTGATGTTGAGCAGCTTTTCATGTGCTTCTCGGCCATCTGTATGTCTTCTTTGGAGAAATGTCTATTTAGGTCTTCTGCCCATTTTTCAATTGGGTTGTTTGTTTTCTTGTTGAGTTGTATGAGCTATTTGGAGCTTCTGTTTCTTTTGTTACAAAATGAAGATAACATTCTTCTGGTTTCTTTTGGTGTTTAGATTAGGACCTCCAAACAGACCCTGGTAAGGTTTCAGTAAATGTTAGCTGCTATCATTATCATCATCATTATCATTGGCTCCTTGAGGGCAGGGACTATACCTCACACATTTGAACCCTCAGACTTGAGTGCAGCAACTTGCGATGATGGGTTGCCCAGAAATGTTTCTGGATTGATTTGCTTTTGTACTCAGTACGTTATGAGGCTCAGGGACATGGGGTGGTGGATGGGGGCTCATTCTGAGGGCTAGAGACTTCAGTGGGAGAGGCTGGAAAGAATGAAAACGGGACTCAGATGCTGGAAACTTTGCTAATGACTCTGCTTCAGCCAAAATAGGTGATTCATTGCTTGACCAAATAAAAGGGTATTATTCAAGAAATTCCCCTCTCTCCCTCTTTGAACCCCCTCATGAATGTTTGGCCTGTGTCTGTGATCTGCTACACAATATTCTGGAACAGCAACAACAAAAGCTGGTGAAATGGACAAGAGGAGAAACTGTTGACATGCTCAGTTCATAGCAAGGGAACTATTTATAACCATAGAAATGCTCACCCTCAGCCCCCGCCTGTCTCCTTCAGTGGACTGCTCTCCACATTCTGTGGCTTTGGGGACACCAAAAATGTGGTCTTAGCGGGACTTGCACATCATGGTCAAGAGGCTAACCCAGGAGGGTGAGGACAAATGGCAGCAGATGTGAAGTGATGCATATAGGTGGGGAGGGCTTCCGTTCAGAGAATGTGGTGTGAGGTGATGCACGAGCCTACATCAGCTTTGTGTTGCTTGGCTGTATATCTACCCAACGCATTTGCCAGATGTTCCTTTAACAGTGACAGGCAACCGATTTCAAGCAGATTAAGCCCCGGGGAGAGTTATTGGTGTAGTTTACAGAATTCAAGGAAGAGCTACACAAACCAGGGCAACTCCTGGGACCTTTGAGGGCTCAGGCCTGCCAGGGTCTCCCTTTCATCTCTGTTTCTTTCTGAGGCTTGTCCTCATTCTACCAGCTTCTTGTGGGCTGGGGCAGAAGAATGGTCAACCTGGTCACCTTATAGCCAGCACCAAGGAGGACAGAGATTGTTCTCTTCCAAGACGCGTCTGAAAAATCCTTGGGGAAAGCCCCTGGCACAGCCGGGGTTAGGCACCCACCCTTAGTACAAAGCCCTGGGGGAAGCTGTGATTTGCTGAGCCCACCCTGGGCCCAAGGGGACAGGTCTGTTTCCAGATGAAGGTAAGAAGCCAGGAAGCCACCCCAGTTTGGAGAATATTATCTATTTCTGCAGAGAAAATTGAAGGCTCAGCATCACCTCCCTGACACCACTTTGGTTGCTCCTGTAGCATTTTGACCCCATAGCTTAATACACAAACATAGAGGCCTTCTCCTTGACTCTGAGCCCTTCCTACCTCAGAGAGGTGTGCCCTGGGTAACTTTATCCCAGCCTTTAAAACTGTCCCCGCTCCCATCTGCCTGGACAAATGTGATCAAAGTAAGTCTAGGCCTTTGCAGCCCCTCGTGGGAGACGTCTTTGGCCTTCTTATTCCTTTTATTTTATCTCCTGGATTCCTTCCAGCTGACAGATATTTAATAGATGACTTTTGTGGGTCAGAAATATGTGTTAGGTGTTATGAGAGATGAAAAGAAGAAAAGAGGGTTTATACCCTGGAGATGCTCAGAGTCTAGTTAGAGAGATAGTTAGCAAACAAAAATATCATTACCATAAGTGTGGCAAGAGAAGGAGATGAAAGAAGGAAGCACAAGCATCTCAACGTATGGCAGGTATTGGGAGGGAGCGTCATTTATAAAATGAGGTCATGGAGTTTATTAGTATTATATCGCTGCTATAACACATTACTACACACTTAGTGACTTAAGACAACACATAGTTATTCTTTTACAGTCTGGAGGTCAGAAGTCTAAAATCCAGGTATTGGCAGATCTGCATGCCTTCTGGCAGTTCTAGGGGAGAATCAGATTCTTTCTCTTTTCCAGCTTCTATGAGTTTCCTGCATTCCTCAGCTCAGAGACCCCTTCCAGCAGCAGTTGCATCCCTCTGACCTCTGCTTCCATCAGCACATCCCATCTCCGACTCTCCCACCCCCTCCTTTTACTTATAAGGACCCTTGTGATTACACTGGGCCTACCCAGATAATTTAGGATAATCTTTATCTCAAATTCCTTAACTTAAAAACATCTGCAGATTACCCCTTTCCATGTAAAGTAACATGTTCACAGGTTCTGAGGATTAGGACATGGGTATTTTGGGTGGGGGACATTATTTTTCCTGCCACAGAGGGCTACATTGTCTTGAAGGTGTCTCTCTTTTTTTTTAACTTTAATTTTATTAGAGTATAGTTGATTTACAATGTTGTGTTAGTTTCAGGTACACAGCAAAGTGATTCAGTTATACATCTATTCATTCTTTTTTAGATTCTTTTCCCATATAGGTTATCACAGAATATTGAGTAGAGAGTTCCCCGTGCTATACAGTAGGTCCTTGTTGGTTATCTATCTTAAAAATAGTAGTGTGTGTATGTTCACTCCAAGCTCCTGATTTATTCTTCCCCCCAACACGTTTCCCCTTTGGTAACCATATAAATGAACTTATTTGCAAAACAGAAACAGACTTACGGATATTGAAAACAGAAACACAAATCTGGAGCACCAATCACTTCCTTGTTCAAAACCATTCGCTGGCTCTGTTCACACTGTCCCTGGAGTTCTTTGCCCACTTACCACGTCCTCCTCTCTTGGGCCCTCATCAGGCTAACTTCTACTCATCCTTTAAGACTCTGGAAGCATGAAGTTCTCTTTTAACTCCAAAATTCCACTGGTTGATTGGAGCCATGTCAGCATGATTTGTTTCCTTTAATTACTAGCCCTGACTGTATACTCTCATTGTGTTTCATTGTGCTCAGTGAAGAGACAATTTTGTGGAGTTCCAGTTCCTTCTGTATATCTTGACCTTTGGGCTGCTACAGAAGGAGTCATGTGGGGGAATTAGAATATCTACTGACAAGGGTTTGAAAACCCAAGCTGTTTTTGTGAGAAGCACAACAGTAACTAAAGGACATCTTTTGTCCCCTGCTCAGTTACAAAGCAAACCCTGATCTTACAAGCTTACTCTTTCCTCTTACATTATGGCCTATCTGTATCAAATGAGGCTTGGAAAACTGTCACAAGAGAACACACTTTCATTACTGTAGCCTGAAAAGCTTGGGGACTGTGTGAAGGTAGAGAGATGGAACATAAAGATGGGCTAAGTATATCTGCTGGAAACGGAGCAAGAAGTTGATTAAGGATTATTTGATTCTTCGCCATTTATGCAAAACAACAGAGGCAGAGGAGGTCCAGATAGTACCAAACAAGAGATATTTTGGAAGTCCTTGATATTCAGCTTTGAAATAGAATCTTTGTTTTTATAATGCTCTTTCACAATGACCTATTGCTTTGGCCACTTAAAATTAGATGGTTTTCCCTGAGCCAAACCAGTTGTGGGGCTGATGTGAGGCTGAAGGAAGTTGGCTCAGGACCGACTAATTGGCTGGAAGTATTACTCCCTCTTTTGTGTTTTTAAGCTTTCTCCCCACTAGCTCCTTCTTCTTCTTCTTTTTTTTAAAGAGTTAAGACATAAGTGACATAAGTTGTATTAATTTCAGGTGTACAACATAATAACTTGATATATGTGTATACTGCAAAATGATCACCACAAATAGTTTAGCTAACATCCATCATCACACATAGTTAAACAAAATTGTTTTCTTGTGATGAGAATTTTTAAGATCTAATCTCTTAGCAACTTTCAAATGTACAGCACAATATTGTTAACTACATTCATCGTACTGTACATTACATCCCCAGAACTTATTTGATATCTGGTAGCTGGAAGTTTGTACCTTTTGACTACCTTCACTCATTTTGCCACTCCTTACCGTCCACCTCTAGCAACGACCAATCAGTTTTTTGTATCTATGAGTTCAGTTTTTTTTTTTTAGATTCCACATAGAGCTGAGATCATACAATATTTGTCTAACTTATTTCACTTAGCATAATGCCCTCAAGGTTCATTCATGTTACTGCAGATGGCAGGATTTTCTTCTTTTTTATGACTGAAAGATATTCCAGTGTGTGTATATCACATTTTCTTTATGCATTCATCCATTGATGGACACTTAGGCTGCTTACATGTCTTGGCTATTGTGAATAATGCTGTAATGAACATGGGGGTGCAGATACCATTTTGAGTTAGGATTTTGTTTCCTTTGGATAAATACCCAGAAGTGGGATTGCTGGATCATATGGTAGTTCTATGTTTAATTTTTTGAAGAACCTCCATACTGTTTTCTATGGTGGCTGCACGAATTTACACTTGCACCATCAGTGTACAAGTGTTCTCTTTTCTCCACATCCTCATCAACGCTTGTCATTTCTTGTCTTTTTGATGATAACTGTTCTAACAGGCATGAGGCGATATCTCACTGTGGCATTGATCTGCATTTCTTTGATGATTAGCGTTGTTGAGCATCTTTTTGTGTACTTTTTGGCCATTGTATGTCTCCTTTGGATAAATGTCTATTCAGATCCTCTGCCCATTTTTCAATTGGGTTGTTTATTTTTTTCTATTGCATTGTGTGAGTTCTTCATATATTTTGGACACTAACCCTTTATCAGATGGCTCCTTTTTATTTGTATTTAAACAGTTGCTATGGACACTGTGAGTTGCCTACCCAGTAGAATTCCTTGCCCTCTTCCTTCCTAACATGACCTGAATTTTGTTCAGGCATCCACCTCACCCTCTTGCAAGACAAGTTGCTCAGAGGATGCTATCTTACCCTTCAGCTCTGGAAAAGGGAACCTGATTGGTCTAAGTGTAGTCCCATCACCCTGGCCAGTGATTGGTTCAAGAATGGGCATGTGACCCAAGTCTGGCCAATGAGAAATGAGGAGTTTCCTGGTAGCTGTGGAGAACACTGTTTGCTTTTAAGAAAGACACATGGAAAGCCACTCTCTTTCTCTCTAGGGGTGAGAAAAAAGAAGCATGTGGCTTTAAATACCATCAGTGAAATTATACAACCATGAGAAAAAGCCCTAACAAAGCAGCATTACAAAGACTGGGATGATGTACATGGGAAAAGAGAGGGACAAAAGGAAACTGAATGCTTGCTCATGGTTTTGAACTTTTTTGATCAACAAACTCTGGATCTTACCTTGTCTCTGAATTTTCTGTTACGCAATACATTCCCCTATTGTTTATGCTATTTTAAGTTTTCTTACTTGCAGCTAAAAGCATCCTAACAGGTATACTCTTCAAGTAGTCATTGTGGTAAATAAGTCCACACTAGCTCCAAGCCTTGGCCTCCTAACCCAGGAACCCCAGCTCCTTTTTCAATCTCCAGCTAATATATGGAAGTTCTAGAGGTTCTTGACTCAATATGGGCAATCCCTCAATGCTGTCCTCGTGATCTCTTAATGGTACTAGTCCTAGAGGGCCTCTGTTATTCCTTAGATACCTTTTTTAAAATTAGGAGAATGCTCCCTCCTCCTGTTATATGCTCAGTTGGTGACAAGAGTGGTCCCAAGCAAGGCTGCTTGAGCTCCAAAATCTTAAAGAGATTAAGAAGCCAACTTTATTTAAAAAGAAAACTTAGACACACAGTTTCCTGTTGACCTTAAGGCTCTGTAGCTACATTCGGCTAGACCAGCACTGCCATTTTAAGTTTTTGACTAGGTCTTAAAAAGGTCAAAAGAATCAGATAAAATTAATTTTAATAATATATTTTTTAACCTAGTATATCCAAAATATTATCATTTCAATATGTATTCAATATAAAAGGTCCTCTCTAATGACCTCATTTTAACTTAATTATCTCTGTAAAGACTATCTTCAAATAAAGTCACATTCTGAGGTACTGGAGGTTAGAATTCCAATGTAACCTTTGGGGGAGACACAATTCAACTCATAGCAATTGGGAAAAGCAGAACTTCAATGACTCCTCTAAGAGGGTCTCAGAGTCTCCCAGATGTCCTCAGACCACCCTTGGAGAGATGCTGCTTAAACCCATCTCTTATGTTTCAGCTTAGGAGCCACTTCTCTGCAAAGCCCTTCCTGACCCAAGCCCATGTGAGCTGCTTCTCCTGTGTTCTCTGCAGCCCCTGGGCTTCCTCCCATTTTCATAGCATTTATCATACTATTTTGGAATTCCTTGTTAAGGGGTGTATTAATCAGCTTGGAGTGCCATAACAAAAATACCATAGACTGGTGGCTTAAACAACAGAAATTTACTTTCTTGCAGTTCTGGAGGCTGGAAGTCCAAGATCAAGCTGCCATCAGGGTTAGTTTCTGGTGAGACCCCTCTTCCTGGCTAGTTAGCTGCCTCTTGCTTTGTCCTCACTCGGCCTTTCCACTGTACATGTGCAGGGAAGGAGAGAGGGTGTGAAAGGGAAGGCAGGAGGGGTATCTCTGGTGTCTCTTCCTCATTTTATAAGGACAGCAGTCCTATTGGATTACAGCCCACTCTTATGGCCTCATTTAACCTTAAGTACTTCTCTAAAGGCTTTATTTCCAAATACTGTCACATTGGGAGTTAGGGCTTCAACATATGAATTTTGGTGTACACAATTAAGTCCATAACAAGAAGTCATTTCCTTTTACTGAACCTAACTATAAAAATCAATGATCTATTGACCAATGGTCAGAGATCACTATGTTTAAGTTTTGTTTTGAGCAATATGGCAAAATAGAATTTAACATGTCTTTTGTGGGTTTTAAATCTCTTATTAAAAGAAATCCCTGAGGGACTTCCCTGGTGGCACAGTGGTTAAGAATCTGCCTGCCAATGCAGGGGACATGGGTTCGAGCCCTGGTCCGGGAAGATCCCACATTGCCGTGGAGCAGCTAAGCCCGTGCGCCATAACTACTGATCCTGCGCTGTAGAGCCGGTGAGCCACAGCTACTGAAGCCCGTGTGCCTAGAGCCCGTGCTCCGCACCAAGAGAAGCTGCCGCAATGAGAAGCCCGCGCACCACAACGAAGAGTAACTCCTGCTTGCTGCAAGTAGAGAAAGCCCGCGCGCAGCAGCGAAGACCCAACACAGCCAAAAAATAAAAATAAAAAAAAGTAAATTAAAAAAAATAAATAAATTCGCTGAACTCTCTTTGAGAGAATTGTTTAATATAATCCTCTTGGTACAGATACTCTCTAAGGCATATGCTTTAGATCAGTGATAGTAAAGGGTAGTTTAAAAAAGTAAGTTATTAAGACGTTCATTAAAATACGTTAAATCGCTCTGTGGCAGATATATTTGCCAGCGTCCATAAAAAAAACGTTTTTATAGTGCCATTAGAAGTTCCTAAAATATAAATTGCTTAGAGAAATACATGAGATTATAGCTCAGAAGGGAATCTAATTGTCTGTAAAATGTTTGGGACATCACATTACTAAAAGTGGGATTATTTATATGCTTTTTAATGGTGAGTTAATGAACAATACACAACAATGCAATAGAGGAACCACGATTTATTTATTCTGGACCAAAAGTGGTGGAAGAGATTCTGACTGTTTGTACACAGATAATGAATTCTAAACATCCTACTCCTGTTCTCTCCCTCCCCACATATGAATGTCGAAAGTGGTTAAATTACTGTGCAGCCTGGTTCATGTAATTCTGCGGCCACCCGCCTGCCCCCTCAGCTCTGTTCACAGGCCTGCCTTCTTTAGAGATAAAACCCCAGTGATCCCCAAGCCAAGAGTGTCCGCATCAGTGAAGATCTATGAAAACACACTTTTATTAGAAACATATTTATTTTGAACTGAACTTCAAGTGATTTAAACTTTATTGGCCCTATTTGGCAAGACGGTCACTGCTGAGGTTACAGCTCCTTTTGCTGCCGCCTTTTGAAGTCAGGGTCAGCTCTTGTGGCTGGTCTGGATGGCAGGGCGTTCTGCATTTGACTTATTCTGACTTTCAGGAGAGGAGCCGTAACACGTGTGATTGTGACTGAATGTGGTAACCTTCTCCATCTTGTCCACTGAATTGACTTGCATTTCTTCTTAGCTGCCATGGCCTACAAACAAAATGAGGGAGCGTTCTGGAAGAGATTTCATCAGATTCCCATTGCCTGAGTCACACTGTTTATCCCCCTCTCTTCTCCTTCTGCAACCCGATTCGTAATACTCTCCCAACAATAACTAATTTTTCTAGAACCACTTATCTGTCCGTCCCCCTGCCTACTTGGAGAATACCTGGATATATATGGATGTCATGTTGGTGCTTGCTATTTTAGGTACGTGGATTCCAAGTGAACTTTGGAATCTTTTTCTTGTATTTTTTAATTGGTTGAACTTAAAAAAAGCCATTAGCAAGTATTCTTTTTACAAAAATAATAGTAATTCTATTGTAAGAAAATTTACTGAATTAGTGTATTTTTTCAACAGTTACTGAAAGTTAACCTATTGTATGTGAATCCTTAAAATCATTTAGATAAAGCAGCCTTCCATATTCAGAATTGTTAAGGCTTGTTAACCTATGAGTCTGAGAGATTTAATTAGTGAGAGGATGAAATTAATTAAAGGTAAAAAATAATAGTAATGGTAGTTAAAATATTTACTCGGGATTTCTGTGGGATATTACTGAGTAGATAGTTTTGTTAGTAACAGTACTGGCCCTTGACACACTGTTCCCTCCATGCTAGGTCCATGTAACCTTCACAACACCCCTAGGGATACATTCCAGCATTCTCTCTGTTGTAAACCTGAGGAGGCAAAGCACAGGGTGGTTAAGTGGCTTGCTCAGGGTTACACAGCAAGGAAGTGGTGGGGTTGAGGTTCAAAGCCTGACATCCAGGCTCCTGAGTCGGTGACCTTAGAAGGGCAAACTACCAAGCATTTGCTGAAGGCACACGTGTGAGAGAGGCAGATTTTATATTCAGTGCCTCATTATGTCAGTTTTGAGGCTTCTTCCAGTGGACTGTGCAGGGCCTTCATCCTGACTCTCTGTTGCCTGGGCAACCCTGCCAGGCCTCTACTGTGTGTGCCTATTCTTCCTTCTCACTTTCCTGTCATCAAAAACTTGTCAGTCTTGTTTCTCAGTCTTCAAAATTCTGACATTTGTATGTTGGTTTTGATTAGCAAAACCAGGCCTGATAACATATTACTGGAGACATGTAATTGCTCCTAGAGAGGGAACGTCTGATAATTTATAATGTTCATGCATCCAACAGGCCTCTAGTAAACAGAATAGTAATAAAACATGGTGAGGATTTCAGGTCATATCAGTAGCTACTATTTATTAGGCACTTACTAGATGTAATGGACTCCTATAGGATTTCTAATCCTTTAACCATAATGTGAACTTGGCATTGTACGCTCAATCTATAAATAAGGAAGTAGGCACGGCAACCAAATTCCTTGCCCATGGTTACAAAGGTGCAGCTCAGGCTTTCTAACTCCTGGTTCTCTCCTTCTTTCACTCTGACTTATCTTCTCCCTGTTCCCACAGGGCTCTCCAGACAGGGATCTTAATGCGCCAGGTCTGGGGCTCCATCTGAGGTGGTCAGTAACCTCTCAGAAGAGCACAGCTTGCCTCCTTTTTATATTCCATTTTTCTCCCTTCCTTCTTCTTTAGGAAACTCTTTACGAGAAGGGTTCACAGTACAATATTCTTCCTCTTTTAACATGCTACACTCACAGTCTCCTCCCCTCCCCACCTCCCCCCTTCCCCCCTACTTCTTCTTCATTTTATATGGAACTCACGTTCCAGAAATGTTGCCTTATCATTGTTTTAATCATTTGCTTGCATTTCTTTGGAACAGTTGCAGTTATTGCTTTGAAACTTCTAGCAGTAGTCTAGATTTTCTTCTTGAAAAATCTTAGTTTTATTTGAACAATGGGTAAAAATGGCACTTTGCCACTTATCTTTAACGTTGCATGAATGATTTGAAGCTTTCATACCTGAATTTAATATCTGTTCAGACGTGTAATCATTTCTGGGTGATGGAGTGACTAGGGGAAACCTGCACTGGGGTGATGAGCAGCCATTTTTAAAGGACAGATAAGTGACATAGAAACTGCCCTTTCCCTCTCTGTGCCCTTTGTGGATGCCTAATCCTGAATCTGACATACTCTCCACGGCACAACTAGAAAAGCCCCTGCCGATCATTTTCTAATTGTTGCACCTCTGTGTAGAGTCAGCTGCTTATGTGTTAAATGTGTGTTGAGCAGAAAGCTGGGGTCTTTTGGGTAATGGAACATCTTGCTCCATTAGTAAGTACTTTAGTGATGTCACATCCCCCCTTTATAACACCCATGCTACGATTTTTAGTGGGAGTAGAAGCAGGCTGGCCTGTCCTTCAGGAATATCGGGAACATCTGACCGTTAATTTTTATATGAAGAGATAAAGGGGGTAGTCCTGGGCAAGACTGTCCCGAGGCACCGTGCACCAGTGTCGCAGAAATCCCCATCTGTGCTCTTAGTCACAGCTCCCTCCCGAGTGCCTCTTGTGTTCCCACTGGACTCAGGATCCTCCAGTTTAAAGTATCCTTTCTGACAAGGTTTTGCTTCCCTTCTCACTGTTTGGCCTCTTGATCTCTTCCTGGCTTTATTCCTTCCCATGCGTCAGTCCCCTGGACGGTGGTCTGGAAGCCTCATTATCGGATCCAGTGGTGCATTCTATAATTCTAGAGTTGGGAGAAACTTTAGAGATTATTCTAGCCCAGCCACTGAGCCAATGAGAATTAGACCCAGAGATTTAAGGTGAACTGCCAGACTGGATCTTCCCTCCAGGACTGCTTAGTGGAATCAGTTTATGTTGATCCTTCCATATTGGAAATATCTTTGTTTACATTTTAACAGGGACTTTAAGTGCTAAAACTAATGTTTACTAAACTTGGCTAATTATTCAAATCACCCGCGTTGTGGTTCTGATTCTCTATGTCTGGGCTGGGAGTCAGAAACTGTACTCTTAATAGGCCCAGGTAAGGTGATGATTAGCGTATGTTGGAAAACTGCATTAAACCCAAAGTCTAACTTAATAACATTGCACATTCCAGCTAACCAGTCAGGCTAATGGACTGTGGAGTTTTAGGTGATCCAGCTTCCCTAGCTCACATTGCTCCCCTTAGAAGGCTAATGTTGACTTGAAAACTGAAGTGCTCTCTTTTATTGAAAACTGGAGGTGCAGGAAAATGGTTTCCCAAACTCTAAGGATCCAATGAGTATTTGTTGATGTAGAAAATATTAGCATAATCAGGGAATGGGTGAAAAATAAATGTTTTTCCAGGTGGTACTAGAATCCCTCATAGAGAAGGGCCTGCCTTTGTTGAGGGCTGTATCTTGTAAGGCATCTCAGATAGAAGGTAAGAAGGCAACTGTAGAGGTTGCTAAATCATACCTCACTAGAAAAAAGTGGGAATTTGGATTTGGGTAAGAGCAGAGAAGAGAAGAGAGGATAGAAGAGGAAGAGACTGGACAGTCAAGTGAAGTGACCATAACCATGTACAACAAGCTACCCTCTTATTCAGTCTTCAGCTGTTTGTGTTGTTGCAATATTAACACCCTTCTCAGACCTCTAGCAAAGCCACTTACCCACGGGGGTGAACATAAGGACAGGAAGTGAGATGTACATCTGAATTCACGTATGCAGAATCCTGACAGAACATATAGGATTACATGTAGACTAAATAAATCAAAACAATTCAGTGAGAGAAAGAGCTTGGATTGAGGGCTGTCCATGGGTCATAGCGTTGCCAGGCATTCTCTCTATATAGAACATGACCATGTATTTCATGATTTTGTCCTGAAACATGTATCAACTTGCTTAGGATGCCCTAACTGTCCTATATTCAGTCTTTTCCAATAATTGCCGAATTCTGCCATTGAACTGGGTATCCTTTATTTTTATTTGAGAAATCTGGCCACCGTACCATAGGACCATAAGTGCTCTAGTAAATGTGCAGAGATCTTAGCAAGGACATTGGGCTTTCCGTAAGTGGTGAATGGGGTTTCAGACAATCTTATCTAAATTATCTAGGGCAGAATGATTTTAGTAGACACTGAAGTTATAATTACAACTGGCCAGTCAAATCCAGTGGCTCACATTAGAGTCATTTGGGAGCTTATAAAAAATCATGCCCAGGGCTTCCCTGGTGATGAAGTGGTTAAGAATCTGCCTGCCAGTGCAGGGAACACGAGTGCCAGCCCTGGTCAGGGAAGATCCCGCATGCCGCAGAGCAACAAAGCCCATGCGCCACAACTACTGAGCCTGCGCTCTAGAGCCTGCGAGCCACAACTTCTGAAGCCCGCGCACCTAGAGTCCGTGCTCCACAACAAGGGAAGCCACGCAATGAGAAGCCCATGCACCGCAACGAAGAGTAGCCTTCACTTGCCACAACTAGAGAAAGGCCGCGTGCAGCAACGAAGACCAATGCAGCCAAAAATAAATGAAATCAATTTATATATAAAAAAATCATGCCCAGGCCCCATCCCTAGGATTCAGGTCCATATGGTCTCATGTGGAGTCAGGATCCAGTATTGTTAAAACTTACTAGGGGATTCTAAAGTGAAGCCAGGATTGAGAATCACTGGTCTGGAGAGAGCCTATCCTTTGGGAAGTCTTAGGCATATACAGCTGTGATGGGCAAATGTCAAAGATTGGGAGATGAGGTAGAAAAGGGGGAGGGGGATGAACTCCAGTGAGGGGACTATTTCCACTGGGGTCTAACCACCTGCTGGAAGATCTGGACCTGGCTAGGTCTCTAATATATGTCAATTGGAAACCTATGATGTATGATGTTCTGTATATAATTCTACAACAAAAGGAAAGAAAAACCAAGAGTTTTTTGTCCCCACTGTCAGGGTTTAATCAAGAAACAGACCAGTGGGAGTCCTAGATTAAGAGATTTATTGCAAAGAATTATATGATTGTGCAAATGCTCATCTGATTGTGGTGGCTGATAAGGCAAGTTTGAAATCCAAGGATGTCTGAAGTCTATATGGTTGGCCATCAGGAAGGTTAGGCTGGAACTCTTGGACATGAGGTGACGCTACTGTCCATACGCTCACTTTCTTCTTCTTCAGGAAAGCCTCAGATCTGCTCTTAAGAAGTTTCAGCTGATTGAGTCAGGCCCCCAGACTACCTAGGATAATCTCCCTTCCTGGAAGTCAACTGATTATGGACTCTTATCACATCTGCAAAATGCAGTCCCTCAGTATCTGAAGGGGACTTGTTCCAGGATCCCCCATGAATGCCAGATTCGGTGGATGCTCAAGTCCTTTATATAAAACGACATATAACCTACACACATCCCCTCATATACTTTAAACCATCTCTAGATTACTTACAATACCTAATACAAATGCTGGGTAAATAGTTGCAAACACAATGTAAATGTCATATAAATACTTGCTGGCACACAGCAAATTCAAGTTTTGCATTTGGGAACTTTCTGGAACATTTTTTCCTGAATATTTTTGATCTGCAGTTGGTAGGCTCCATAGATGCAGAACTTGTGGATACAGAGGACCAACTGTACTTACACAGAAACACCTACATTGCTTGATTGAACAACTGGAGACTATAGCCTAGCCAAGTGGACACATAAAACTATTACACCTACCTCATACTTTTTTGGGGGGTAAAAACAAAGAACATAAAATTTACCATCTTAACCATTGTTAAGTATACAGTAGTAGTGTTAACTATATGCACGTTAGTGTTTAATAGAGATATTTTATTTTGCAAAATGAAACTTTATACCCATTGAACAACGACTCCCCATCTCCCCACACCCTGCTGCCTATCTCATACTTTTAATTCTTTCCTAAAACTCCCATGAAGCTGCTAGACTGCAAGGATTCAATGCAGAAGGAGGAAATGTGCTGTGAGGTAGTTTGGCTGAGGTGACCCATCCTTTGTTATCACTCTTCCCGCTAGTGTGACTCGAAGCAGCACAGGAATGATGGGGAGACTCAGGTTCAGCCCCTGTCACTTATGTCATGGTGGAGAGAAGCAAGGGAAGAAAGAGGGACAGAAAGAAATGAGGGACAGAGAGCTGAGCTCCTGCTCAGGGCCTGTGGATTAGACAAGAAACAAGTACACCAAAGAAGCTGGAGACCCATTTGTAATTTTGGGGGGACCATTAGGTGTGAGGCCCTAGTTTCTTTCTTTTTTGTTATCGAAGTTTAGTTGATTTACGATATTATATTAGTTTCAGGTGTGCAACATAGTAATTCAATATTTTTGTAGGATGTACTCCATTTAAAGTTATTACAAAATATTGGCTATATTTTGTGTGCTGAGACTATGTCCTTATATCTTATTTTATACATAGTATCAATAGTTTGTACCTCTTAATCCCCTACCTTTCTTTTCCCTCCTAATTTCCCTCTTCCCACTGGTAACCCCTAGTTTGTTCTCTATGTCTGTTAGTCTGTTTTGGTTTTATTATATTCATTCCTTTGTTTTTCTTTTTTAGATTCCACATATAAGTGATGACATACAGTATTTGTCTTTCTCTGTCTGACTTATTTCACTAAGCATAATACCGTCTAGGTCCATCCATGTAGTTGCAAATGGCAGTATTTCATTTTTTAATGGCTGAACAGTATTCCAGTGTATATATACATACCACATCTTTATCCATTCATCTGTTGATGGACATTTAGGTTGCTTTCATATCTTGGCAATTGTAAATAATGCTGCTATGAACATTGGGGTGCATATTCCTTTTTGTTGTTGTTTACTTTATTTTATTTTTTTCTGTACACGGGCCTCTCACTGTTGTGGCCTCTCCCGTTGCGGAGCACAGGCTCCAGACGCGCAGGCTCAGCGGCCACGGCTCACGGGCCCAGCCGCTCCGCGGTATGTGGGATCTTCCCAGACCAGGGCACGAACCCGCGTCCCCTGCATCGGCAGGCGGACTCTCAACCACTGCACCACCAGGGAAGCCCCGCATATTCCTTTTTGAATCAGTGTCTTAGCTTCTTTTGGGTATATAGCAGGAGTGGAATTGCTGGATCATGTGGTACTTCTATTTTTAGTGTTCTGAGAAATCTCATACTGTTTTGCAAAGTGACTGCACCAATTTACGTTCCCACCAACAGTGTACGAGGGTTCCTTTATCTCCACATCCTTGCCAACATTTATTATTTGTTTTTTTGATGGTAGCCATTCTGACAGGTGTGATGTGATATCTCACTGTGGTTTTGATTTGCATTTCTCTGATGATTAGTGATGCTGAGCATCTTTTGATGTGCCTGATGGCCATCTTATATCTTCTTCGGAAAAAAGACCTATCTATTCAGGTTTCCTGTCCATTTCTTAATTAGGTTGTTTGGTTTTTTGATAATGAGTTATTTGAACTATTTATATATTTTGGATATTAACCAAATGATATTTGACATATCGTTTGCAAATATTTTCTCCCATTCAGTAGGTTGTCTATTTGTCTAATTTCTTTTAATTGAAAATGCACCTGTTTCCTTTCTTTCAGGCATAGGAGCTGTTAGTGAAATTGAGGTTGTGAGTGTGATTTCTCTCTGAGTCATATAACTTTACTGATTCACAAGAACAGATAGCATCCCTCACCCTGTAGAGTCCTTTTAAATGCTGCCATGGCTTCTGGGCATGGAGGAATGTAAACAGCTCAATTTAACATTTATTCCTAATACTGAGAAAAAAACATCTTTCTCATAGTCACACGTTTTGCAGAAGGAAAAACACCCTGGGTCAAGAGTTAGGAGGCACAGGTGCCTGTGCCTGGCTCCGTCATCAGCTGTTTGTGCCTTAGTTTGCTCATCGATAAAATGGTGGAATAGCTTGAGTTGGAGGGTCTTTTCTAAGCCTGTAGTCTCCATGATTCTAAAGGGCAGTATACTCTGTCCCAGAAGTGTTTAGTGCGAACGGTGGCAGGGTGGTTAGTTGGTCCCTCAGATTTACTGGGATTTCAGCCTTTTGCTTAACACAGTTATGCCTGGAGGAACTCCTGTTCAGGATAGGTGGGTATGAACTTTAAGCCAAAGAGTTTCAGCTTTACCCTGTATTTGAACAATAAAATTATTGTCCAAACCTGGGACACTTTTGAGAGTGAAAGGAGTGCTTTTAAGAATTGTATCAGAACAGTGGATGTAAGCTGGGTCTATCCTGGGCAAACTGAAAGTCAAGGTCACCTTGGTTGTAAGCAGTGAGGAATCATGGAACGGTTTTAATGAGGGAAATTATCTAATTTTTCTCAGGTTAATAATTGAATGAGAAAATATGTGTTAGCATATGTGGCAAAGCAAGGTATACTTACTACTTTTGCCTAAGGAAGATTCATCTGCTGCTATGCATTAAATGAGTGGAGGGAGAGAGACCAGAGACCAGGAGACCAGTAAGAGCCACCAGAATCATCCAGGCAAGGGATGATGAGGGCCGAGCCACTCTGGGAGAAGGCCAGGGAATTATTATTCTTAGGCAAGCAAGAGTCACAGTAGCAGCGAAGAAAGATGAATCCTACTGAAGCTATTCAGAAGAAAATCATTACCTCTGTGTGATGAATAAAGAGAATAGTCTTACTGGTGGTTATTAGAAATCTCATACTTTAGTGACTCCAAATGTAGGGGTTGGTTCTGAATAATCATTTATTGCTCAGCAGCACAAAGAAAGCATCGACTCCCTGAACTTTGAGATCCTGCTCTGGCCTTTTCTCAAAATAGAACCACTTGGTAGCTTTCTCAGCCGAATGCCCTCATTTCAAGTCAGGTCGGTCAGAGAGATGAACTGGATAAATGTTTCTGGAGGTATTTGGTCATGGGGCTGTATCATTAGGACTTGTAAAGCATGTCTAATTTCCTTAATGGATTATAATGTCTTGGAAATGGCTGTAATGATCTATTTACACAAAACGCCTGAGTGCACAGACCATTTGTATAAATAAGCAATTATGTTCCCTATTGTCAGGATAGTTTTGGTCTGAAGATCAGTTACCTGACGCTTTTAGTCTATATTGTTAATTCAGGCAGGGATTATATCCTGACTATTATAAATCTTCAAATAATCATTATGAATAGCAGCTGCTCGGATCATGGATATTTTTACCCAGATATAAAGCCTGCCTGCAAAATCTCATTTAAGATAGGAAGTGACATGGAGGAGTCCAAAGGAACATTCCTGGGTCTGTTTTATGTGCAGTTTTGGTAGGCCCTGGAGTATGTGTGTGTTCTTGTCTTTTTCTGGGAAGGAAGGAAAAAATACCTAGGCTAATACTGGTCAATGCCAAGAACTACATCTGAGTACATTCTTCCATTTGTTGTGAGTGTCCCACCGCCAACCGGAATTTTCTAGTGTCTGCACCTCTTCACACTCACTGGCAGTCTGTAGTTGTGATCGGAGAGCTGAGGGAGATCCGGTGGAGGGATGATGGAGAACTCTTGCCTCCTTTATCTGACTGGCATCCTTCAAAATACATACTTACTTAACTGAAAATATGTTTCTCCCAATATTCTCCAGTCTCAACTTCACTTCTGATTGCATTAGCCCTTTGCACCTTTATCATTCATGCCTTTCTCTTCCATCCTCTCTTGCCAGTAGCATCCATTGTTGGTAATTGATGTGTTTAGTCGCTTCTTTATACCCTATCTTGTGTCAGAAGGGTCTTAATTTTAGTTTTAAAGGTACGCATGATAAAGAATGAATGAATTTAAAATAAGAGATGCAAGTAAAGAAAAAATAAGGTAGGAAAGTACAATGGAGTCAGAAGTGAGGTTAGTCCATAAAAGTCCTATGCTGCAGGCACAGGGGAACCATAACTTAAGCCCTAAATCTAACAGCCAAATGGGAACAGGAAGCACGGCCTGAACACATTTTACAGACTCTATTAAGTAAGATCAAACTAGTCAAATAAGTGAAACAATGATTTCTGACACTGAACTCAGAAAATTTCCCTGGTGTCCTTATAGAGAGGACACTGTGAAGTGAGATAGCAGGCAGCTCAGCTAACCTTCCATTATTGAAAAATCAGGTGCTTTACATGTCATGTTGGCTCTGAATTGAATTCTTGTCATTCCCTAGTTTGTATTAGGATCCCTGCATATGTGCCTGTTGGGACCTGGTGTTGAGACTGGTTGGTCCTTCGTGAAGGGGTTATCGCTTTTTCCATTCCTTTTGCTCTCCTGTGAGCCCGTGATGCCCAGGATTCTCCCAGGATTCTCCCAGGAGCATCTACGGCTTTCTTTTAGTGTTCCGTGCTCCCTAGGGTAGGTGACCCTTGCAGGATGTATTCGTTTCCTATTGTTGCTGTAACAAATTAGAACAAACTTAGTGGCTTTAAATAATGCAAATTTATTATCTTACAATTCTGGAGGTCACTGGGCTAAAATCAAGGTAATAGGAGGGGCTTGAATGCTCTAGGCTTTCCCTGTAATCTAGAGGCTGCCTGCATTCCCGGCCTCTGGCCTTCTCCAGCAATCATATCACTTCGACCTCTGCTTCTACCATCACATCTCCTTCTTGGATTCTGACCCTCCTGCCTTTGTCTTTCACTTATAGGAGCTTTGAGATTACATTGGGTCCGCTTGGATAATCCAGGATCAAAGTTCCTTCTACCATGTAAGAAACAGGTTCCTAGGATTGCTTAAGATGTGGGTAACTTTGGGTGGATGTTGGTATTTGCCTGCCACCCAAGAGAAATGAGAACAGGAAGGGTGGGTTGTGTGCCATCCTATACTATCTGAGCTTGCTTGCAAGTGTCTCCGACAGGCTCCAGGCAGAAAAACTGGGCTGTGCTCAGTAGGGGGAACTGCATATGGAGACGTAGAAATAGAGATGATTCAGGAGCTGAAGACAAGGGAAGGCAGCTCAACTCAGAGCTGAACTACCAAAAGAGCTGTGAGCGTGTCTAGGTGGAGGGACCACAGGAGCAGGTAACGCTACCAGAGCCTGGGAGGCAGGGCCGCCAGGCTGCAGCTGAAAACCCTCAGGAGGAGGAGCTGAGGTCGAGGAAGAGGCATAGGCACCACTGGAGACATTGCCTCCACTGCGGACAGCGGGGACACATACCCTGGCTCCTCTCGCTTCCCAATTACCCATCTTCCACTAGTGCCTTCTACTTATTGGCTGAACCAACTAGAAGCTAGTAGGCAAAGGAGTACAAAGCTGTAGTCGATCTGAAGCCTAAGAGGGGACAGACAGGCTCCGGATCTGAGAGCGAACAAGAAAATGGCCCACACGTCACACGTCGTGATGTGTGCACATGTGAATAACATCGGGGTGGGGGGACATCTGGTACCATTTTCTTTAAATCTATACATAAGTTCTGGTTGTCAATACAGTGAAGAAAAGAATGTAAGTGTGTGTGGGGGGGTGGTAGTGGGTGGAGGGAAGAGTAAAAGCAACTAATTTTCACTTTGGCAGGATTTACCAGAGGAATAGACTTGAAAGACACTTTGTAAAGGGCGAAGTTATTTTTATGAAACAGAATGGGTAGTTTGTTCCCCCTGCTCCCGCATCTTAATTCCCCCTCCTTTTTCTCCCTCTTCCCTTCTTCTCACCTCCTTTCCCCTCTTCTCTTTCTTCTCCCCCTTCGTTTCCCATTTCTCACTCTCTACCCCCTTCCTCCCTCCCTTTCCTTTTCATTCTGTCTCTCCTCACTCCCCTCTCTCCCCCACATTCCCTCCCGCTTGTTCTTGCACCCATTTCTCAGAGCACTACTTCCATTAGTCAATAGGCAGCTTCTTCTAAACAGTGATGACTGTCTCCTCCTCCTTCTTTTCCTTGTCTACCATTCCACTTACTGATTTCAGTGTTCTCAAGGCCGGGAACCCCACAATTATTTTCATTAACATGTCTTTTTAAGTTTCTACCTTAAGAAGTATTTTTAGGATCTCTCCTAGGACCCAAATCAATGTGGTATTGAATCCCCCATAAGCCCAGTTATCTGGACTCCTCTCTACCTTCAATTTCCTGATATTTTCCTGGACATTCCACAGTGTCTTTTGTTTTTGTTCTTGTGAGATCCATTCCCTGAGGGGAACTGTGGGTCTTGACACGGCCAAAGATCATGTCATTGATCCTCAAGTAAAAGAAGCATAAAACATAAACCATATGCTTCTGTTGAGATTATAACCACCGTTCAACTCTCTTTGAGATGTGTTCAACACCTCAAATGGTTTAGACTCTTTGCTGAAGGGAAATGAGGAAAATACTTTTCATGAAAGATGAGCTTCTGGTGGAAAGAAATTGAAGCCTTTGATGCAGTCAGCCTTAC
Source organism: Grampus griseus (assembly GCF_964374135.1). NCBI lineage: Eukaryota > Metazoa > Chordata > Mammalia > Artiodactyla > Delphinidae > Grampus > Grampus griseus. Next base: position 44,297,910 of record NC_139019.1, read on the forward strand.
CCAAATGTTCTCATCTGTAATATATAAAGTAATTGGTTGATTAATTTTTGGACCTCTGGGGCAGAACTTTGAAGTCACCACATTCCTCAGCATTAGTACTGCTGTTGATCTGAAGCCACCCAGGAGAGACGGCACAGGATAGCCTTTCATTCCAGATTTCCCAGGCTTCAACTCTGGCTCTACCACTTACTTTCTGTGTGACCTTGAGCAAGTTGCTTAACCACGCTGTACCTCAGTGTCCTCAACTATACAGATAATAATAGCATTTGTCTCCCTGCACCGTTGACAGAATTTAAGTCATTATAAACTGCTTAGAACAATGCCGGGTACATAGTAACAGCTCTAAAGGTGTTTGCTCATTATTTTTCTGTATTTTTCCCCTTTCTCCCTGATAGCCCCTCCCATAAGCACTTGTTCTAATGTGTTTGTGTTCTCAAGGATGTATGTATTCTTCTAATATATGTAATGTTGTGTGTGTGTTTATATCTGTGTGCTTGATTTCACTTTAGGCTGTATATTTTGTTTTGTTTCTGTACTTTTGAGGTGTATCCATTGGGCTATGCAGTTGACCCTTGAAAAACGTGACTGTGAACTGCATGGGTCCACTTATACGCAGATATTTTTCAATATTAAATACTACAGTACTACAAGGTCTGTGGTTGGTCAAATCTGTGGATGTGGGAGGAACCGCAGATACAGAGGGCTGAATATAAGTTATGCATGGATTAACCCCTGCGCCGTCCAAGGTCACCTGTATTGGCATCTAGCTCTTTATTCCTCCCTGCCTCATAGCACCCTATAGTGTGCGTCTATCGTGTTTACTTATCCACTGACCTAGTGATAGTAACCGAAGATGCCTCTAGGTACCTGCCCCAAATGATTCTGTGACTAGCACACTTGCAGAAGAAGTGGGATCAGTGGATCACAGGGCATTTAGTCTTGCTATGAATATGCCAGATTTCCTCTTCTCTGTGTTATTCATGTACCTTGAGCTTTTGCCTCCAGGTATGATTGAATGCTTACAGCAGACCAATGCCCCCACCAAAGCTTAAGGGGTTTAGAAAAGCTAGATTAAAAAAAAAAATAAAAAACACGTCTAAAGGCATTGGAGATCTTTTGAGGCAGTCAATACTTATGGGGACAAAATCCCAGAAAAAGGGGAGGTGAATGAATGTTTCTTGGGCATTTTCCAATTCCAGATGTGGGGAAGATGTTGCAGAGCTGGGAAAAGAACTGTTACTAAGAGGAAGAGAAACCCGCAGAATTTCTGCCAGTCTAGTGGGGTTTGAAAGGCAAAACTTAAAACCCTGGGAGGTCAGAATCCTTTTGAGAGGGGAGGAGTGGAGAACTGAACCTAACACACTACCTGTTTTCCCTCAAGACATTTGTTGAATACTGATGCTAAACAGGTAGTAGGCTAAGAAGCCAAGCAGGACAGCTCCAAAGATAGAGTGGAATTTTCAACAGGTCTGTGGGCTGAGAAGACAAGGATTAGACTACCAGACACACCAGGGGAAGAGGACCTGGTGAACACCCCGGGTTTTATCTGGAAGCCCTGGTGCACTTATCTTTGGAGGAGAGGAATACGGTGGTAGACAGAGCCTTGCTGGAACTGTAACTCATCCATGACACTGCTCAGTCCATGAGTGGATTAAGGTGGCCACCTCTATTTTATCTGCCTAGCAAAGAAAAGGGCTAACCCTTTCCAGAAGAAGATAACATCGTGTACAACATCTGGCATTCAGTCAGAATTTACTACACATACCTGAATCTTGAACAAATGATAAAAAGAGGGAGGGAGAGAGGGAGAAAGAGAGAGAGAGAGAATGAATTAAGTAGTAGACCATAGAAACAGACCCACAGGTGATACAGATCACCTTGATAGACAAGGGCTTTAGCATAGCTATAATTAATATGTTTACATGAATAGGCTGGTGTACTTTGCCATTTTTCTATTAGATTTCACATATTTTTCTTGTTTTTTTCCCTCCAGTTCTTGATATATTGATATTTCAGCTACTAATCGTTGTTGACTTTAAATATTGTCCCTATTCTCAGGAATTCCTAGAATCTCCTTTTTTAAAATCTAATATTTTATGAAGTCACAACTTTCAAACAGTTAAAAGCCTACAGAAAGGGGAAATATATTAATTTTGTACCTTTTTCTTTTTTTTTTGCGGTACGCGGGCCTCTCACTGTTGTGGTCTCTCTCATTGCGGAACACAGGCTCCGGATGCGCAGGCTCAGCGACCATGGCTCACGGGCCCAGCCGCTCCGTGGCATGTGGGGTCTTCCCGGACCGGGGCACGAACCCGTGTCCCCTGCATCGACAGGTGGACTCTCAACCACTGCGCCACCAGGGAAGCCTCAATTTTGTACTTTTAAAGAGAAATAAATAATAAGAAATCTTGTTAAACCATAGCGCCTTTAGATTTTGAAGGCTTCATTAACTCTTTTTTCTTGTAGAGACATTGATTTTCTTCTTTATTATTGTTTGGTTTAATGGTGCATTTTGGGGATTTTAAAGGCCCATAGTCTAACTGCATTACTAATTTTGGACATTTTTATCCATAATTACATATTGGATTATAAAACAGATGCTTATTTGAGCTTTTGTTACTTCTTTTAAAAGTGTCTATTTTTGGTCAAGCATTAACAATAAATATAGACTCTGTATTTGAGACAAGCTGTTATTTACCCTTAAAAAATGATTTGCTAACAAGACATTCAGAATAACCTTTTCTTGTTTCTGCTAAGTTATAAACAGTTGTTATTCACCTTATTGTATACATGTAACTTGGATAAATTGAGCATTATTTCTGCAGCATAAGCAGTGAACTCAGCTTTTCCTACAGCCAGTAATGGTGGTGACAACGAGATGAAAATGCAGATACCATCCCTTGGTGGATACTGGAAGGACCAGTTTTGGATTGACTCTCATGGAGTGGAATATTTTCAATTATATTTCAAATATTTGGAAAATTTGAAATTCATTTGGAACACTTTAAGCCTAAGACTGCCCCTGAGCTGTATTCTGGTCCTGATGCTGTTTTTGTGAAGTACATGTAGTTGCAAGGAAGACTATGAGGAGAAAGAAATAGAATGGAAATGGAATTTCACGTCTTCATTTCAGCTTTTCTCTTTCTGAAATGGCTTAAACACCCCCCCAACCCGAGACAGCCCTTTTCGTATCTGCTCCCTGTCTCTGCTTTTTCCTTCCCTTTCTTAATGTACATTAACATTTTCTAGAGATAATCAAGGGTTGAAAGCAATATAATGCTGGCTCACATCTTTTTGAATGTTTCTTAGAATAAAACTTGAGCTTACAGGCATAGAAGTATAACATGGTGCCCTAGCTATAATTCCCGAAGCTTTTAAAACCTTGATGGAAGTGGTAGAAAAGGAAATAATTGTCATTTCTAAGCTGCATAAAGTGTTAGTCTTAAAAGAGGTAGAAATGTGACTACTCTTTTGGGGTAGACGTCTATATTTGTTTGGAGAAAACTAACTAAATAGAGTCTTTAACTAAAGACAAATGCAAAAGTAAGTGTCCACTTGGGGAAAACAGAGAAGAAACTATTAATTTGACTGCAAGTGTTTTAGCTGGTTTAGTGATAGCAATTGTTTTGTACAGTTGAATCAGAGATACATTTTTGTGGGTTTTGTTTCCAAGAAATGCTTTTTTTTTTTATCCTAAGTATGGATTTAGATATTGCTATGGGGGTAAATTATTGCTTATGCTAATGGAAGGGTGTATAGGTATGTATGTATCTTGTTTGAATGCTAACAAAAGCCCAAAAGCTGAGGTAAAATAGACAGCAGGAGAGACGACCAAACCTATTCCTCCCCACACACTGTAGGAGCCATCGTAGAAAGAAACGGGACCAGACCAGATGAAGCTCAACCTGGACTTCCTTTTAGCTGGACTTCTCCATGGCTGCTCAGGTGGCAGACACTAAAGTGAGCTCTGTCAGCCCTCCTCACAGGCCTGGAGCTGGGCACAGGGTCACTTCTTCAGTTCTTGTTTGCCAAAGCATCAAAGACCAGACCAAAATGGTGCAGATGAACTGGTTTGCAAGGCAGAACTAGGGCCACAGATGTAGAGAACAAATGTATGGACACCAAGGGGGGACGGGAGGGTGGGATGAATTGGGAGATTGGGATTGACATGTATACACTGCTATGTATAAAATAGATAACTAAGGAGAACCTGCTGTATAGCACAGGGAACTCTGCTTCACTAGGCTGTACAGTAGAAAGTAAAACAACATTGTAAAACAACTGTACCCCTCCCACACCAAATAAAAAAGACCAGACAAGACTGAAGGGGGTGAAGGAATGTTTTCCACCTCTGAATGTGAGATTAACATGCACGTTCAGGAAGGAGAGGAATTAATGATGGCCATCATGGAGATAGCCACTATAGTCTTAAGTGAGTGACTGCAAGACTCAATAACCCGGCTGTGAGGAATGAAGAGGTGTTGAGCAGCTGAATTTTGATGTCATTGGCTTTGGGGGCCACAAGGTGAGGTTACAGTGTGTTGGAGGTGAGGTTATCTCAGAAAGGTGAAGATGTCTCCCTGGTTAGCCACAAGAGGCTGGTTCTGAGAAGGTGAGCTTTAGATTGGCTCCAGGGGGAACTTTTCTTTTCTGGTCCTCATGGCTGTTTTGATTCTGGACTGTAATGAGGCTGCTTAAATTCACTCCAAGCAGTTGGAATGAAGTTGGGACCTGACAGGTGGAGCTAGGTAAGGGAGCTGGTTCTGTAGGGGGCCCCATGAGAAGGACCCTTCACTGCATTACACTGCTCTCAGGGGTTACCTTTCATGGGGAAAAAAGGTAAATAGTGCCCCCGCCCCCGGACTTGTGCAACGTAAGGCATGTGGACAATGAAGTGAGCCACATCTGCTAGCAGTTGTAAATTATTCTCGGTGTTACATCTTCTGATACTGACAGCAGTGGTATCTACAAGGGAACTGGGGTTCTCACTTCCTAGGGCAGAGATGTCAGGCCAAGGGATGGCATCATTTAGACCTGGAAGATGGCAACAAGAGACAGCAGATGAGTAACAGAAAACTTGTTCTCAGATCCCCAGGAGAAATAAAAGGACCTTTAGGAATATTTAAGGAAGAATTCCCCTCCATCCACAAAAACACTAGAATGCTTGCTGGTAAAGCAGGTGGTACAGAGATGACTTTGTAATTATTGCATGTACTAGTTTCCTGTGACTGCTGTAACAAATTTGCATAAATCAGGTGACTCAGAACAACAAATTTATTCTCTCACAGGTCTGAAGGCTGGAAGTCCAAAATGAAGGTGCCAGCAGGGTTGGTTCCTTCTGGAGGCTCTGAGGGGGAGTCCATTCCATGCCCCTCTCCCATCTTCTGATGGCTATGGGCAGTCCTTGGCTTGTAGACACATCACTCCAATCCCTATCTCTCTCATCACAGCTTGTCATTGGATTTAGTGTCAACTAGGGTGGCCAAAATGATCTCTTCTCAAGATCCTTAACTAAATTACATCTGCAAAGGCCCTTTTTCCAAATAAGGTCACATTCACAGGTTCTGGGTAGACATACCTTTTCAGGAGTAGGGGTACCATTCAACCCACTATAGAACATAAATATAGTAATTGTCCATGTTTGTGTTTTGAAGGTAGCTATTGAGACTCCTATGGTATGAATGATGATTTGGAGGCATTTAAAAGTAATGGTTGTTGAAATAACTGGAGGTTATGAGTACATGTGTGGGTATATGTGCCAGAAAAAATTTCCAAGATTTAGACGTTGAACCTATAACTCCTAAATTCACAGAATCTCATACTTTTCCCCTTTCAGTCTCTCCTCATCTTGAAAGAGAAGAAAAGTGCAAGAGCAATGAAAACAAAGACAAATTAAAGAAAAAGAGAGGGGGGGGGGAGAGGTGAAAAGAGAGAGAGAGAGGAAAGAAAAGGAAAGGATAGAATTCATGTTTTTCTTAGGTTGCTAGTTTATTGATAACCGTATTGTTTAGTTGCAGATTCACTTTCTTTTCTGTCATATCTTCTTCTCTAATATGTTGTCTCTGCCTGTCTTTCCTGACCCAAGTAGCTAAACACGGTGAATGCAGAAGCCACAACCACAGTACTCGTCCCAGTACCAAAACCACTCTAGTTATGTGGTCAGGGTTGGAATTCAAGGGCGCAGTTAGTGGGGCTACAAGGAGCTCAGCGCCCTCTGTTTTCTCAGAGGCCGTGGCTCTCCTGGGTTGTAGTCTTGGTCTGGAAGTTATTCTTTTTCTACTAAGGGGCTGATAGAGGTCTGTTTTTTTTTTTTTTTTTTCCCCCAGAGGCTCTTGCTTGCTTGTGGTTGAATGAAGACTTACTCGATAAGTCATGTGAAGACAATGTTACTTTATGGTCCTGATTCACTCTTGTTCATTAATTTCTGTGCTTAGAGAGTGGTGATCCCTCAGTATAGTTTGCATTTTTACGGGGTCTAAGTCCTATTAGTACTCTGACCTAAATGTAACACACATTCCATTCAATACAAGCCACCTTCTATTCTCTAACTGACTCCAAACTATTGACTACAAGTTTGCTAAACCATTCCCATAAGGGTTTCATGTTCATATAGCGCCATCAACTCAATCATTATAGCACTTACCTGGAAACTTTCTGTTTTGCCCTTGATTGTAAAGCCATTTATTCTCATGTGTTTGCTTGGTATGTCCTGTCTTTAAAAATTTTGTTCAGCTATTTATTTAATAAACATTTTACATGTTGCTGCTGTGTGCCAGGCTCTGCACCAGGTGCCACCTATTCAGAGAGATAAGACATGCCTTGACCTCAAGAGGCTCGTAGATACCTAAGTAGACAGTCATAGTCAATACGACACTGTTAGGGAGAGGCCCTGGGTATAGAGAGTCCACAGCCTTCTTTAGCGTTAAGAGATTTAGAAAAGACTCCTTGGAGTAGGTGATGCTCAAGTGGAGGTTTGGAGAATGAAGAAGAAATATTCAAGTCAGGAGTGGGGAGGGAGGTGCCGGGTACTGTAGGCAGAGAGAATAGCAAGAACAAAGGTGTGGAGGAAAGCACCCAGCTTGGCATCTTCAGGGTGCAATAAACAACTTTTTTTTTTTTTTTTTCTGCAACAGGGAGTGAAAGGAAATGATGACCTGTGAGGTGGACAAAGTTTCCAGAGGCCAGATCTGTGTCTATGACGCCAAAAAGCTTGAACTCTCTGTTTAAGACCGTGGAAAACACTGAAAGGGATGAGTGGGAAAGGACACGGGCAATTTTGCATTATGGAAAACTCTCTGGTTTTGGCTACATGGTTTTGAGGCTGACAAGCCGGAGACAGGAAGGGAAGTGTGAAGTGATGCGGGGCTGGATGAAGGCAGTAGTGGCAGAGTTGGAGAGGAAAAGATTAAGATATACACTTAGGAAGTTGGCATGTCTGGCTGGTGGAACCTTTGTGAGGTCTGAAGGAGAGATGGGTCAAGCATGATTGTTAAAGAGAGGCAAAGAGAGAGGAAAGGGGGACTTACTGAGGGAGCATATTCCAAAGCAGGCTGGAGGCGATGGCTCAGGACCAAGGCCGGGAGGTGTGCCCTCAACAGGGGAGCAGAACCGCCTTGGGATCTAGCCTCATCCTTTCTCCTGCCTGGGCCTCTGGTCTTGATATGGGCAGGCTCTGAACTCCAGCTTGGTTTGCCCCCAGAAGCCCCCAGTTCCTGTTCTGGTAAACTCTGAAATACCGTTTTATAACCACATCTTATTTGTTCTGTTTGACTTCAGAGTACAGAATGGGGCTGTGTGAGTAGAAGTTTCAGGACAGTTCAGCCCTTCGTGATCTGATTCTGGCTCTTTGGTGGGAGAGCTACTCAGGGCACAAGGATGGGGAGATGGCAGAAGGTGGGAGACGCTCTTGCATGTAGTTTATAGCTTTGTGGAGCCAGAGAGCAAGTTACAAATTATGTTTCTGTGAACATGCTAAGGAGTGTGGGAGAAGCATGTCTAAATAGTTGTCAGCGCAAGCTGGGGCTGAAGTGAAAATCGGGAGCTGTGAGCTGAGCCTGGGGTTCAGAGAACCAGGAGAGGCAGGAGCGTGGCACCCTGACCCAGACGACGTAAATGGGAGTGGAAAATACAGGAAGAACCAGAGACTAGTAGGAGGCTTTTGCCATGTCCCTGGCAATGTCATGCGTAGATAGAAAAGATCCTTTGCAAGGTCTAAGATAGCAAGCACATATAGAAAACCTTTCCCGAAGTTGGAGTTGCCCAATGATAGCAGAAAAGGTCAGTGAGCGTGTCATCCCTGGAATTCTTTAGCAGTCTGGATGACCCCGTGCTGGGGTTATTGGAGAGGGCTCCATGCAGCAAGGCAGTTGTGAGTCTCTACCACTTGGAGATGTTCTTAATCTGTGATGTTCCAGGAATGGCTCAGGGTGTGGCCCTTGCAGCATCCTTGGCTATTGCTCAACTCAAATCAGGTGGTTGCAGGAGAATGACGACAGATTTGGACCTGGTTTTTCATTATAACTTGGAGAAAGGAGTTACATCGACTGTACTAAGCTTAAATTCCTTTAAGTGGATATCACTGTAACAGGAAAATAAAATGTTTTGGGTTTGGAATTATGTATTCCAAAGGGACTCTTTTGATGTTTGTTAGAAGTAAAGATTTTCAGCCCTTCTGCCATGTAGGCATTGTTTGCCCAGCATTTACGAGCAGCAGTGATTGGAGTAAATGCTATGTTTAAGGAACATTAGTGGGCTTTATTGCAATTTCATAAAGTTAATGAGTTCATTTTTAGGTCGTTAGAAGGTTTAAGTTTTTCAGGGTGTCTCTAAACTCCTGGGAAATGGCTCAGCTAACCTACTGGTTGTGTAAGAATGCTTAAACATTAATTCCTTAAGTCATTTGTGTTTGTGTGAACAAGAAAATCTTTAGTGACTCACCTTATCCCATTAATTATTTTGATAAATATGAAGAATACAGTGAACAATTTGCAATGAGACCAGTGCTTGATTCTGAAGGATCGTACATGTGGTAATACAAAAAAGAAGCAGACGTAAAGTACACAACCAAAGGCAACAGAAACAGGCATAAGCAAAGTATACTGAAAACTGTGCATCCGGAGACTTATTTGGAAGATGAATGCTTTATAGCTAAGCACTAGCTATTTCTTTCTGGTTAACTTGGCACGGAACAGTGCCACTTCCAAGTGTTATTTATTGTGTTCTCTCAAGATATTACCGTAGTAAGCAATATGAACATATTAAAATTTTATATGTGCTCCAGTTCCTGTCCTCAGGATATAGTGTTTTCTTACTAGAACGACATGACGGCCATTGTTGCACTCAGCATTTGGCAGAGATGCAGAGACCCGTGCTTTCTAGTGGATTTACATAATAAAACTCTCATTCAGTGAGAGTTATTGAATTATGGTTCAATGAAGGGGGAAGTACAAGCCTAATTTGATTAGACATTTATATACTTAAATTTTCTGAAATATGTCTCCTCTGTGTTGCCAGTTCCTCTTTTCACTTAGAGGTGGTCTGACCTGTTCTGGAATATAGAGGTGGAGTTGAGACATACTTTTCCTTAAGTATAAGGAAGAAAAGATAAAAAAAGAAAAAGATTTTATTTTCATAAGCTTGAACATAAGTGTAAGTTTTTGCTGTTCTTCATATGCTCTGTTTTGGACTCTGAGAACTAGTCACTGCCGTTAGAAGTTAACATGACTGCCATTAAAAGTTATGTGACTTTCATCTTTTTTATGACCCGTTTACAACTGGGCGTTCTGTCCTGCTTCATCAGGGTGCTCAGGCCCAGTTCTGCAGTTGTCTGAGTGCTTAGCCTCAGCCTACACAGAATTCCTCTCCATGCACGTCCGCTGGCTGGAGTGAGCAGACATCAATCACTCATGTGAAGGCACATTCCCATTCTAAGCTCTTCAACATTTGAGTGGACGATAAGCCTGGAGATATATATACAAGGTAAAAAAGCCCTTAGAAATGCTTCACAAATATCTGTGGGTTTTTTTTCTTTTGTTTTTGATGATTTTTAGCCTGTAACGGGGAATATTTCCACATGGCTACATGTTCACTGGGTTTGATCAGTTTGATGGATTCACCTGATTAGTTGGCATGTTTAAACAGCTTATTAATCCCTTTAAGTACTCGGGAAATTTTGCTTCCTGATCTAAAATGCAAAACAGTAAGTCTCGATCTTCCTCATCTTTGAGCTCATCCAGAATTGTTGAGTATACCCATGGGAAGGGGTGGCAGATTTTAGAGACCATATTTATAAGATGTTAGGGTAAGTAAGGCCATATCTTAGGCCCTTAGAACTCCTTTCCACTTACATTTTTTCTGGATAAATACTATTTGTTTTATTCATATTTAACATATTCTATAAAGATAATTAAAAATCCTCAAGTTTCTCCCTAAGCTCCTGCTCCAAAAAGAAGTTTCTACCAAAACCCTCCTTTAGAGCACAGATACTAAAACAAAATGTCTTTTATTTTCTGTTTTATTTGTTTCCAGTTATCAAGCTAACGATTAGTACATCTTAGCTTGGAGATATTAGAGCTAAAAGAGACCTGAGATTTCTCTATCTATTCTCTCAATTTATCATTAAAGAGCATAGCATGAAGCAAAAGATTAGGCTGATTTCTATCAAATTCCAAGGTCTAGAATTGAACTTGGAGAATGACCATAATTAGAATTCAAAACAGATTTAAGAGGAAAAGTTACACAGTGAGAATGATTCAGCTGGGAAAGGGCTAGGAAGGACACATAATAGTGCTATCTATATACATGAAAAACTATTTCAGCTCTGCAAGTGGTTTTCAAAAATCGTGGTAATGAATTTGGTAATGGTAATGATTCAATACATTATTGGTAATGATTAGTGGTAATGATTCAATACATTATTGAATACAATAATGAATTGTATTCAACCTATACAGTTCGCAGTGTTTGTCTCTCGCTTTCCATGATTTGCATCACTCCAGATCAAACCTCACATTTCAGTCTAGCCCTTTGACAATTATCTGGAAAGTCAAATGACTCTCAGAGCCTGGGGCCCAGCACAAGCACTACTCACGGTTGAGGCGGATCTAAAGCCATACCAAGCGAGGTCTGTTTGGGAGAATAAACAGAGCAAGGGAAGCAAAGTGGGAGGGACGAACTGAGGCGTTAACCAGAAGGCTTACTTGGAAGGAAGAAGGTAGATAAAGATGGAGTGAGTCTCAGGCTCTCCCTCTCTGTATGTCACCTCTCTTCTCTTCCATCAACCAGGTAACTTTCACTTTCACTGCTTCCTTGTAGTTTCTGCTTCCTGAAAACATCAGCTTACATATGGCATCATCTTGCCGCGTTCTCTCTGGCTCTTTTCTGCCACATGACATGTCCTGATGCCCTTTTTAGCTCCTGCCCCTATTACCAGCTGCCTCAACTCTGGATTTCCCAGTGCTGAATTCTGAAGAATGGAATTTTACTGGTTCACATCATCTTTTCCCACCAGGTCAAAGACTGAAGCCCAGTCTATGGATGGATCACCATATTTTTTTTTTTTTTTTTTTTTGCGGTACGCAGGACTCTCACTGTTGTGGCCTCTCCCGTTGCGGAGCACAGGCTCCAGGTGCACAGGCTCAGTGGCCATGGCTCACAAGCCCAGCCGCTCCACGGCATGTGGGATCTTCCCGGATCGGGGCACGAACCCATGTCCCCTGCATCGGCAGGCGGACTCTCAACCACTGCTCCACCAGGGAAGCCCGGATCACCATATTTTTGAAGGCACAAAACCTGATCCAATTGACTGTGGGTCACTGGGTCACATGGTACAAATGTGGTCATTTATATCACAGGGGCTGTGGGTAGGCATACTCCTTCAGGAGGGCTTGTGGATGGCGGGCCTCAAATCTAGTAATGACTCAGAGGGGACAGGTCAAAGCCACACAGTTATGAATGGCTGGGGGGACTCTTGTTTCCACCCCAAGGCTTTTCCTTTCTGTCTCAGTGCTTCTGCTAAAATAAAGCTGGGTATATCAGAATTCCTCACTTGGCTTTCCAGGGGATGCAAAAGAGCCTTTCCCATATGTATAGATTTTTTAGATGTTGCTCACTTCACAAATGAAATGTCAGGGCAAAACCCCTCATATATAGTGTATAGTATGAAAAATATATGATAGGAAAGCTTAACTGCTGATTTGGGTCTCAATAAACTTGCTTCTTTCTCCTCTCATACTGCAGTGCGATGGGATTAGGACTTCTAAATGAGGCAGGAGAAGAGGGTGAAAGATGTTTTCTTTTTCCTTCTGGATCTCTCTAGGGGTTGACTTAAGAAGCTTGGGTCACCTTGATGGCATCCTCTAAGCCAGTCTGAGGAGCGTCACGTTCTAAAAATGGCATAGATACTAGAGAAAACATAGCTTCCATTTTGTCAGACACACGTTTCTTGCAGTTTGATAATGCTGCTGGCTGCGATAAGTTCTGTTGATGGAAAATGGGGAAACTGGCTCAAAGTTAAAGGTATGGGGGGTGGGGAGAGGAAAAGGAAGAAATGAGAGCGAGTGTGTGGTGTGTGTGTGTGTGTGTGTGCACGTGTGTGTGTGTACACACGCTGGAGACCTGGGTATTTTATAGACATTCTGACTATCAGAATTCTGACACAGAACATCTGACACAGATTTCTACTCACTATATGTGAAAGAAAAGTTTCTCTTTCCCAGGGATGGTGCTATGTTTTAAAGGGATTTGTACGCAGAATTTATTTCGCTCAACTCCTTCTTTGCATGGGATATTGTTAACTTAACAAGATAGTGTAAAGAGCATTGGACTGAAGTCAGAAGACTTGAATTCTGGTCCTAGATCTGCTACTAACTAGCTGTTTGACCCTGAGAAGTGACTGTACCTGAATTACAGTCTTTTTCTGAGATGAGAAAGGTGGAGTAGATTCCTCACGCAAGGTCCCTCCCCAAGTGCTAAGATTCTGTGATTCTATGAAATCAGACCATTGGAGAAGCATACAGCAGTGTTCTCCTGCATGGGTTATGAATGGTAATTAGAAGGTTGAAATCTGCTGTAAGATTATTTTTTAAGACTATATTTGTGCTCTGTCTTAGGGGTGTCAGTTTCTCAGGAAGATGATAGAGAGGAACTTTGGGATAAGCGTCAATTCACTAGAGCCTGTCCCTAACTCTCCACAGCTATTTGTAATAATTTGAGTTCAGAGTTCTTGGAAAATCTTTTTGTGAGAAAGGATATTTGATACAGAAATTATACATAAGTAGGAAGTTATCTGTATCAGTCAGAATGTATGTGTGGGGAAAAGGGCATGGGGCAGGGAGAAAGAGAAAGAAAAGCACTAGTTTGTCTACGTAGATTATTTAAGAAAAGGGCATCAACTGATAAAAAAACGTTAAGCGTAAGATGGGAGCTTAGATGGTATCTGCTGAAAGTAATCTGTTCTGTAAGTTATAGTCATTTGTCAAGATAGGGACTGTGAGAATAAAGCAGATGGATAGGAAGGATGTTCAGGAAGATACAATTTTCATCCTAGGCAAAGGTCCAACAGATGAGATTGATATTTCAGCCATGGAGTAATCGCTTTATTAATAAATGAACCATACCATACCCAAACTTTGAGTGAGACACCTGGAATAGGACAGCTTCAGAGACCACTCTGATTTCATTTATTATTCCCATTATCTGCTAATGAGTCCAGAAATTTCTCAGACCTTTTTTGTCTGAGAAGGTATGGTTTCTTCATCATTATTTCTTCATCATTATTTCTGAGAGGTGGTTCACTTTCCTCCAGGAAAATAGAGTTTGGAAGAGAAAGAGAAAAAAAAATTAAAACTTTTAAAGAAGAAAAGGGCCTCTAATGTGTTTCTCGTTTTGTCCTCAAATAACCTTGTCTACCATGGAATCAAGTTAAAGAAACTTAATTAGGTTTTCGAAATTCAAAGAGAAGATAAAGAATGAAAGTTAAGTGTATCAGAAATCATTAGCTCTTTAGGCAAACAATTGTACTCACTAGAAAGACTTTAGATGGAAAGTCAAATTACGAAGGTCATTCACTATGGGATGGCAGTTGCATTAAACATTTAACTGATTCAGCCATGGAGATGTAGAGCAGGTAGACATTCTCAGAGCATTTGTCTTTATTTATCCCTCATTTTCCGTTTAGTCTTTAGCCATAAGCACAACCAGACACATTTTTATAAATTTGTGTATTCTGTATTCATGTAGATCTGGAACATAAGTTAACCATTTGGCTATCTTATTGACAGAATTTATAAGAAGTCATAAATTTGTTTAAAATTTAAAAATAAACACTTGCATTTTAAATTTAGAAGATGAAAATAAGCCCCCCAAACTCAATTCATCAAGTATCACTTGAGCATTCTACATTTACTTAGAAAGGGAAGATAAGAACTATAAAGGAGAAAATTGGTTGCTTGAAATATTTAATTTGGAGGTGACCTTTATGATATTCTAGATTGGCAATGTAACATCTGAAGGAATTCAAAGTTATAATAATAAAAACTAATTCACTGAGGCCAGACACTGTGCTGAATGTGCTGTAGACATAATGTCATTTAGAGAAAGGGAGATTTACCTGGTGAAGCGAGATTAGTGGGAGAAGGCTGCTTAGGATGGAGAAGTTTTGCTTCCAGTCTTGAAGGAATTGTAGGGTGTGGCTCAACAGGAGTTTGAGGCGCAGCCTTCTGGATCGGGGTATAGGATAAGCCAAGACCTGCAGGCAGGAAGGAAAAGCATATAAAGTATATATGTGGCATGGAAGGGCCCCTGCCCGGGACAGGCTGGAGGGAGGAGTGGTGAGGGGGGACTAATGTGGGCACAATTTGTCAGGCTAAGGTTTGCCAATTAACTCTAATTTGGAATAATTTTGCAGTAAATCGTACTGTCTTGTTAATGATGGACTTTTCTCTTCCTTTCTTTTGCTACTAAACTGTCCGTCGTGAAAAATGTGTAAGAGAGAATGCAGAATAACAACAGTTTTGATTGTGGTTATGTTGCCCAAGGGATAAAAAACAGGTGATAACTCTAAAAACCCTATTGGGAAATCCAGAGTTCTCATTGTGGGGCTCGTCCCTTAATAGTCAACACAAACGCTGCTGCTGTTTTCTTCTTTTCCTTCAGGACTCTAACATTTTCTGGTCAAGTTGTCACACTTTTCAGTCACGTACTTTATTTTGTTCCATCTTATTCCTACCAGGGATTAAATACTTTATTCGGAATGTTTATGCTACTTTTCTGGTTATATTTCTCCTTTCCAGAGCAAAGAAGGAGGGGGAAATGACTTAAAGACATTTTCAGGAAGAAAGAGGGACAGAGTTTGCTGAGGTGGAAAAATAAACGTTGCGTATAATTGTTTTTTGTGCTATGAAATAGAACTGCCTTCTAGGGAACAGTGGCCCCAGTGCTGGGTACAGGGCCTGCTTCAGAGAGAGAAAGGAAGCCTACTTCAGGGTAAACACACCCCAGTGAGTAACTGGAACTTTCGTTCTTCCAGATTGTTTTGTGAAGAACATGCTGCCAAAATCCTTTTTTTTAAAAAAAATTTAACTGCTTCCTTTTTTTTTTTGCGGTACGCGGGCCTCTCACTGTTGTGGCCTCTCCCGTTGCGGAGCACAGGCTCCGGACGCGCAGGCTCAGCGGCCATGGCTCACGGGCCGAGCCGCTCCGCGGCATGTGGGATCTTCCCGGACCGGGGCACGAATCTGTGTCCCCTGCATCGGCAGGCGGACTCTCAACCACTGCGCCACCAGGGAAGCCCTAACTGCTTCTTTTGAAGTGCCATTTTTTTTTTTTTAATTTCAAGGAAGTTTATCATCCTCTCATTTCTTCTCTTATTTATTTTTTGAATTATGAACCCCAACGTCTGGAGGACGAGGACCATTAGTTTTTGTATTTCCCAGATATGATAGTTTTATAGTTCATTCTGCAGGTTTATCGAGAGCACTCCAGTGAAATCTAATCTCCAGATCACCTTTGTTTGGTTCTAAGAAACTGAATGTGTTTCTTGATCGTTTACCTGCCCCGTCTTCTGAAATCATTGATTTAGCCTCTTTCGTTCATGTGTAGCTGCTCACTAGTGATCAAGCTGATTATCTCTTGGACAATTATGCATTTTCTCTGTTTTAAAATGGCAAAAATACAACATGATTTTAAGAATAATCATGCTATAATAAAGACATGGAGGGAAGGCAAAAGTTTTTAATCCTCACACTCTGAGTCATTTAAAGAATTTTCAACTTGCTTTAAGTCATTTGCTGCTTTTTTATTGGAGTAGAATTGAGTTACAATGTTGTATTAGTTTCAGGTGTACAGAAAAGTGATTCTTTTTCAGATTCTTTTCCATTATAGGTTATTACAAGTTATTGAATATAGTTCCCTGGGCTCTACAGTAGGTCCTTGCTGTTTATTTTATATAGAATAGTGTGTATCCGTTAATCTCGAACTCCTCATTTATCCCTCCCACCATCTTTTCCCTTTGGTAACCGTAAGTTTGTTTTCTATGTCTCCGAGTCTATTCCTGTTTCATAAATAAGTTCATTTATATCATTTTTTTAAGATTCCACATATAAGTGATATCATATGATATTTGTCTTTCTCTAAGTCATTTGTTTCTTTAAATCCGGGAGATTTGGTTTCTGAATTTGAATTATCTGTGGTACAGTGCATGCTGACCCATAGACTTGCTATAAAACAATTTAAAAAACTAAAAACACGATATCGGGGCATCATCTGTGAATGTAATTTTCTAGTCATCTAGAAAATTGCCTTTTAAATAGAAGAGCCATTTCAAACTTATAGGGGCATAAGTAACATAAAAATGTTAATATTTTAGCTGTGTGTTCATTTCAACTTATAGACAACATCCCATTTTTCAAAATTTATTGCTTGGTTCTAAAGCTGGGCGTATCAAATTTTAGGATGAAACTAGATTGTTTGGATAGATTCTGCCTCCTTTAAAATACATGGTCATTACAAATAACACAAATCTTCAGCATTATAATCTGACTGCTTAGTAATGACCTGGACTGAAAATTCAAATAGCGGCCAGTCTATAAAAATAGCGGTGATGTAGTGTTTTCTCTCCAATCAGTTTAACTGAATAATGAACAGATTCAGTACTCAGATGGGATATCACCAACACAACGGGAAAATAACCAGGCTTCAGGGCACAATAAAACTAAATTTTGGTGTGTGAAGCTCAGTGATAGCACCATAAAAATTCTAGTCAGTGCTTCGCTTATTGCAGTGGAAATTTGTATACTGTATAGATGAATATCACTAAAAATAGGGTGAAAAAAATAATGAAATGTGTGAACATATACAGAACGGAGAGCCCTCAGACAGTTGAACACAGCGTGCAAATTTGGCTTTCCTATAATTTTATATGTGGCATGATTTATGGTTCCCCATTCCTAAGTAGGATTAGTTTCTTTTACTTACCTCTTATTGATAGTTGAAATGCAGTATACTTATTTAGGTAGTTTTGAATGCAGGGAGCAGAAAGCCAAACTCAAGTTTGTTTAAATGCATTCTCTTACATAGAAAGTCTAGTTGTAAGACAGGTATTAGGGTTGGTTGATTAGCTGGTTAGCTGTGTGATCGAGACCAAATTATTATTTAGAATACTTAGCATAGTGTTAAACAATAATAAATTCTTATTAATTGCTAGATTGATTATAGTTTTAATAACAAATGGCAAATATTAAGGGAGTAGTTCTATTCTGGCCAAATAATTCATTTTTCATTTGTTTTCTCAGTAGCTTGTGATTATCTCGACACCATAAGTTTTTATTCATCTCCATATCCCCCAGCACTTAACATTGTGCTAGCAGGTGAGTGAATGAATGGAACAAATGGGAAACTGATGAAAGAGTTTATATGCCATGAAATTCTTCACTGCTGCACTTCAGACCCTGTTTTCTGAAATAATTTTTCAGTGATTTGATCATAGTTTGATATGATATGTTTAATTGGAATTATAATCTGAGCTCTCTTCCTCATAACTCTTTTTCCTCCGTCCTTGTCTCAATGTGAATAATTCCTGAGTGGGTAACTCTAAACTCCACCTCCTTTTCAAATTTCAGTCCTGGATGTCTCTACCAGGATGTTCTACCAACACCGCATACTCCATATGCAAGGTGTGCTAGAAAGTTAGGTGGACTGGGAGGCAAAGGACCAATGCTTAATTCTGTCACTTCTACTAGCTGGCTTGGTGACCTTGTCAAATAATTTAACTTTTCTGGGAGCCAATTCCCTCAACCCAGTGTGAGGCAGTAGCTGCAGTAATGGTTTCCAAACTCTACCTAGTACAGTTCTACAAGAGTTCTGAAACACACCAAAAGCTGTAAGTATTTAACATTGCCTAAGCATTACTTATACTAGGTTTGAAAATGTAGACCTTAAAGGAGATAAGTGAAAAATGCATCATAATTCTCTTAGGCAATTCTCTTAAGTAGTTATACGGAGGCTTTGTTTAGAAGGCAGTCGGTTTGAATTTTGCCATCACAGCTCCATTGGCAATGAGATAGAGCCTTAGTATCGTGGGAGTGCTAGGGAGGCCAGTGCAAGCCACGCAGCCAACTTTCTTGGGAATGACTTATGTCACTGTTTGGGCCAGTTTTTAAGAAAACCCTGTGTCAGCAATTTCTGTGATGGTCACTGTGCCTTGCTGAGCTGCTTCATCTAGAACAGCCTGCTTCAGGCTGTGTTCATGTCAGGTCACACTGTTCCTCATTGCAGCTTCCAATAGCCCAGGTGCCAAGGCCAAGAGATACTAGAATATGAACACAAAGCCCACTTGGCAGGATATACATGTTATCAAATCAGAGGCCTATGGCTACACTGTCTTTGGGTCAGGATGGGTGGTCTGATTTCAGTGGGACTTGGCATCACAGCATGCAAAGTTATTAACTTCCTGGAGCCATTGTTTGGGAGTAGGATATTATGTTTTGATATCAAATATGTCAAAGTATACCATTTTTTTTACATCTTTATTGGAGTATAATTGCTTTACAATGGTGTGTTAGTTTCTGCTTTATAACAAAGTGAATCAGCTATACATATACATATGTTCCCATATCTCCTCCCTCTTGCGTCTCCCTCCCACCCTCCCTATCCCACCCCTCCAGGTGGTCACAAAGCACCGAGCTGATCTCCCTGTGCTATGCGGCTGCTTCCCACTAGCTATCTACCTTACGTTTGGTAGTGTATATATGTCCATGTCTCTCTCGCTTTGTCTCAGCTCACCCTTCCCCCTCCCCATATCCTCAAGTCCATTCTCTAGTAGGTCTGTGTCTTTATTCCTGTCGTACCCCTAGGTTCTTCATGACATTTTTTTTTTCTTAAATTCCATATATATATGTTAGCATACGGTATTTGTCTCTCTCTTTCTGACTTACTTCACTCTGTATGACAGACTCTAGGTCTATCCACTTCATTACAAATAGCTCAATTTCGTTTCCTTTTATGGCTGAGTAATATTCCATTGTATATATGTGCCACATCTTCTTTATCCATTCACCCGATGATGGACACTTAGGTTGTTTCCATCTCCGGGCTATTGTAAATAGAGCGGCAATGAACATTTTGGTACATGACTCATTTTGAATTATGGTTTTCTCAGGGTACATGCCCAGTAGTGGGATTGCTGGGTCATATGGTAGTTCTATTTGTAGTTTTTTAAGGAACCTCCATACTGTTCTCCACAGTGGCTGTATCAATTTACATTCCCACCAACAGTGCAAGAGGGTTCCCTCTTCTCCACACCCTCTCCAGCATTTATTGTTTCTAGATTTTTTGATGATGGCCATTCTGACTGGTGTGAGATGATACCTCATTGTAGTTTTGATTTGCATTTCTCTAATGATTAATGATGTTGAGCATTCTTTCATGGTTTGTTGGCAGTCTGTATATCTTCTTTGGAGAAATGTCTATTTAGGTCTTCTGCCCATGTTTGGATTGGGTTGTTTGTTGTTTTCTAATTGAGCTGCTTATAAATTTTGGAGATTAATCCTGTGTCAGTTGCTTCATTTGCAAATATTTTCTCCCATTCTGAGGGTTGTCTTTTGGTCTTATTTATGGTGTCCTTTGCTGTGCAAAAGCTTTGAAGTTTCATTAAGTCCCATCTGTTTATTTTTGTTTTTATTTCCTGGGAGGTTGGTCAGAAAGGATCTTGCTGTGATTTATGTCATAGAGTGTTCTGCCTATGTTTTCCTCTAAGAGTTTGATAGTTTCTGGCCTTACATTTAGGTCTTTAATCCATTTTGAGCTTATTTTTGTGTATGGTGTTAGGGAGTGATCTAACCTCATACTTTTACATGTACCTGTCCAGTTTTCCCAACACCACTTTTTGAAGAGGATGTCTTTTCTCCACTCTACATTCCTGCCTCCTTTATCAAAGATAAGGTGACCATATGTACGTGGGTTTATCTCTGGGCTTTCTATCCTGTTCCATTGATCTTTCTGTTTTTGTGCCAGTACCACACTGTCTTGATTACTGTAGCTTTGTAGTATAATCTGAAGTCAGGGAGCCTGATTCCTCCAGCTCAGTTTTTCATGCTCAAGATTGCTTTGGCTATTTGGGGTCTTTTGTGTTTCCATACAAATTGTGAAATTTTTTGTTCTAGTTCTGTGAAAAATTCCAGTGGTAGTTTGATAGGGATTGCATTGAATCTGTAGATTGCTTTGGGTAGTAGAGTCATTTTCACAATGTTGATTCTTCCAATACAAGAACATGGTATATCTCTCCATCTATTTGTATCATCTTTAATTTCTTTCATCAGTGTCTTATAATTTTCTGCATACAGGTCTTTTGTCTCCTTAGGTAGGTTTATTCTTAGATATTTTATTCTTTTTGTTGCAATGGTAAATGGGAGTGTTTTCTTGATTTCACTTTCAGATTTTTCATCATTAGTGTATAGGAATGCCAGAGATTTCTGTGCATTAATTTTGTATCTTGCTACGTTAGCAAATTCATTGATTAGCTCTAGTAGTTTTCTGGTAGCATCTTTAGGATTCTCTATGTATAGTGTCATGTCATCTGCAAACAGTGACAGCTTTACTTCTTCTTTTCCAATTTGGATTCCTTTTATTTCCGTTTCTTATCTGACTGTTGTGGCTAAAAATTCCAAAACTATGTTGAATAATAGTGGTGAGAGTGGGCAACCTTGTCTTGTTCCTGATCTTAGTGGAAATGCTTTCAGTTTTTCACCATGTTGGCTGTGGGTTTGTCATATATGGCCTTTATTGTGTTGAGGTAAGTTCCCTCTATGCCTACTTTCTGCAGGGTTTTTATCATAAATGGGTGTTGAATTTTGTCAAAAGCTTTCTCTGCATCTATTGAGATGATTATATGGTTTTTCTCCTTCAGTTTGTTAATATGGTTTATCACATTGATTGATTTGCGTATATTGAAGAATCCTTGCATTCCTGGAATAAACCCCACTTGATCATGGTGTATGATCCGTTTAATGTGCTGTTGGATTCTGTTTGCTAGTATTTTGTTGAGGATTTTTGCATCTATGTTCATCAGTGATATTGGCCTGTAGTTTTCTTTCTTTGTTACATCCTTGTCTGGTTTTGGGATCAAGGTGATGGTGGCCTCGTAGAATGAGTTTGGGAATGTTCCTCTGTCTGCTATATTTTGGAAGAGTTTGAGAAGGATAGGTGTTAACTCTTCTCTAAATGTTTGATAGAGTTTGCCTGTGAAGCCATCTGGTCCTGACTTTTGTTTGTTGGAAGATTTTTAATCAGTTTCCATTTCAGTGCTTGTGATTGGTCTGTTCCTATTTTCTATTTCTTCCTGATTCAGTCTTGGCAGGTTGTGCATTTCTAAGAATTTGTCCATTTCTTCCAGGTTGTCCATTTTATTGGCATAGAGTTGCTTGTAGTAATCTCTCATGATCTTTTGTATTTCTGCAGTGTCAGTTGTTACTTTTCCTTTTCCATTTCTAATTCTATTGATTTGAGTCTTCTCCCTTTTTTTCTTGATAATTCTGGCTAATGGTTTATCGATTTTGTTTATCTTCTCAAAGAACCAGCTTTTAGTTTTATTGATTTTTGCTATCGTTTCCTTCACTTCTTTTTCATTTATTTCTGATCTGATTTTTATGATTTCTTTCCTTCTGCTAACTTTGGGATTTTTTTGTTGTTCTTTCTCTAATTGCTTTAGGTGCAATGTTAGGTTGTTTATTCGAGATGTTTCCTGTTTCTTAAGGTAGGATTGTATTGCTATAAACTTCCCTCTTCGAACCGCTTTTGCTGCATCCCATAGGTTTTGGGTCGTCGTGTTTCCAGTGTCATTTGTTTCTAGGTATTCTTTGATTTCCTCTTTGATTTCTTCAGTGATCACTTGGTTATTAAGTGTATATTGTTTAGCCTTCGTGTGTTTTTACTTTTTACAGATCTTTTCCTGTAATTGATGTCTAGTCTCATAGCGTTGTGGTCGGAAAATATACTTGATAAGATTTCAGTTTTCTTAAATTTACCAAGGCTTGACCTGTGACCCAACATATGATCTATCCTGGAGAATGTTCCATGAGCACTTGAGAAAAATGTGTATTCTGTTGTTTTTGGATGGAATGTGCTATAAATATCAATTAAGTCCATCTTGTTTAATGTATCATGTAAAGCTTGTGCTTCCTTATTTATTTTCATTTTGGATGATCTGTCCATTGGTGAAGGTGGGGTGTTAAAGTCCCCTACTATGAATGTGTTACTGTCAATTTCCCCTTTTATGGCTATTAGTATTTGCCTTATGTATTGAGGTGCTCCTATGATGGGTGCATAAATATTTACGATTGTTATATCTTCTTCTTGGATTCATCCCTTGATCATTATGTAGTGTCCTTGTTTGTCTCTTCTATTAGTCTTTATTTTAAAGTCTATTTTGTATGGTATGAGAATTGCTACTCCAGCTTTCTTTTGGTTTCCATTTGCATGAAATATCTTTTTCCATACCCTTACTTTCAGTCTGTATGTGTCTCTAGGTCTGAAGTGGGTCTCTTGTAGACAACAAATATATGGGTCTTCTTTTTGTATCCATTCAGCCAATCTGTGTCTTTTGATGGGAGCATTTAAACCATTTACATTTAAGGTAATTATCAATATGTATGTTCCTATTCCCATTTTCTTAATTGTTTTGGGTTCGTTGTTGTAGGTCTTTTTCTTCTCTTGTGTTTCTTGTCTAGAGAATTTCCTTTAGCAGTTGTAAAGCTGGTTTGGTGGTGCTGAACTCTCTCAACTTTTGCTTGTCTGTAAAGGTTTAATTTCTCCATCAAATCTGAATGAGATCCTTTCTGGGTAGAGTAATCTTGGTTGCAGGTTTTTCTCCTTCATCACTTTAAATATGTCCTGCCAGTCCCTTTTGGCTTGCAGAGTTTCTGATGAAGGATCAACTGTTAACCTTATGGGGATTCCTTGTGTGTTATTTGTTGTTTTTCCCTTGCTGCTTTTAATATGCTTTCTTTGTATTTAATTTTTGACAGTTTGATTAATATGTGTCCTGGTGTATTTCTCCTTGGATTTATCCTGTATGGGACTCTCTGTGCTTCCTGGACCTGATTAACTATTTCCTTTTCCATATTAGGGAAGTTTTCAACTATAATCTCTTTAAATATTTTCTCAGTCCATTTCTTTTTCTTTTCTTCTTCTGGAACCCCTATAATTCGAATGTTGGTGCGTTTAATGTTGTCCCAGAGGTCTCTGAGACTGTCCTCAATTCTTTTCATTCTTTTTTTCTTTATTCTGCTCTGCAGTAGTTATTTCCAGTATTTTATCTTGCAGGTCACTTCTCCGTTCTTCTGCCTCAGTTATTCTCCTATTGATCCCATCTAGAGTATTTTTAATTTCATTTATTGTGTTGTTCATCATTGTTTGTTTCATCTTTAGTTCTTCTAAGTCCTTGTTAATTGTTTTTTGCATTTTGTCCGTTCTGTTTCCAAGATTTTGGATCATGTTTACTATCATTATTCTGAATTCTTTTTCAGGTAGACTGCCTATTTCCTCTTCATTCATTAGGTTTGGTGGGTTTTTATCTTGCTCCTTCATCTGCTGTGTGCTTTTCTGTCTTCTCATTTTGCTTATCTTACTGTGTTTGGGGTCTCCTTTTTGCAGGCTGCAGGTTCGTAGTTCCCGTTGTTTTTGGTGTCTGTCCCCAGTGGCTAAGGTTGTTTCAGTGGGTTGTGTAGGCTTCCTGGTGGAGGGGACTAGTGCCTGTGTTCTGGTGAATGAGGCTGGATCTTGTCTTTCTGGTGGGCAGGTCCACGTCTGGTGGTGTGTTTTGGGGTGTCTGTGGACTTATTATGATTTTAGGCAGCCTCTCTGCTAATGGGTGGGGTTGTGTTCCTGTCTTGCTAGTTGTTTGGCATAGGATGTCCAGCACTGTAGCTTGCTGGTCGTTGAGTGAAGCTGGGTGCTGGCGTTGAGATGGAGATCTCTGGGAGATTTTTGCCGTTTGATACTATGTGCAGCTGGGAGGTCTCTTGTGGACCAATGTCCTGAAGTTGGCTCTCCCACCTCAGAGGCACAGCACTGACTACTGGCTGCAGCACCAAGAGCCTTTCATCCACATGGCTCAGAATAAAAGGGAGAAAAAGTAGAAAGAAAGAATTAGTAGAAGTAGAAAGAAAGAAAGAAAGAAAGGAGGGAGGGAGGAAGGAAGGAAGGAGGGAAGTAAGGAAAAAAAGAAAGAAAGAAGATAAAGTAAAATAAAATAAAGATAAAATATAATAAAATTATTAAAAATAAAAAGATAATTATTAAGAGAAACCAAAACAAACAAACAAAATGGACGGATAGAACCCTAGGACAAATGGTGGAAGCAAAGCTATACAGACAAAATCTCACACAGAAGCATACATATACACATTCACAAAAAGAGGAAAAGGGGAAAAAATCATAAATTTTGCTCTCAAAGTCCCCCTCCTCAATTTGGAATGATTCGTTGTGTAAAGGAGGGAGGGAGGGAGGGAGGGAAGGAAGGAAGGAAGGAAGTAAAGAAAATAAAGTACTATAAAATAAAGTTATTAAAATAATTATTAAGAAAAAAATTTTTTTTAAAAAAAAGGAAGGATAGAACCCTAGGACAAATGGTGGAACCAAAGCTATACAGACAAAATCTCACACAGAGGCATACACATACACACTCATAGAAAGAGGAAAAGGGGAAAAAAATCATAAATCTTGCTCTCAAAGTCCACCTCCTCAATTTGGAATGATTCGTTGTCTATTCATGTATTCCACAGATGCAGGGTGCATCAAGTTGATTGTGGAGCTTTAATCCGCTGCTTCTGAGGCTGCTGGGGGAGATTTCCCTTTCTCTTCTTTGTTCTCACAGCTCCCAGGGGCTCAGTTTTGGATTTGGCCCCGCCTCTGCGTGTAGGTCGCCAGAGGGCGTCTGTTCTTTGCTCAGACAGGACCGGGTTAAAGGATCCGCTGATTCGGGGGCTCTGGCTCACTCAGGCCGGGGAGAGGGAAGGGTGCGGATGCGGGGTGAGCCTGCGGCGGCAGATGCCGGCGTGACGTTGCACCAGCCTGAGGCGCGCCGTGCGTTCTCCCGGGGGAGTTGTCCCTGGATTCTGGGACCCTGGCAGTGGCAGGTTGCACAGGCTCCCCGGAAGGGGGATGTGGAGAGTGACTGGTGCTCGCACTCAGGCTTCTTGGTGGCTGCAGCAGCAGCCTTACCGTCTCATGCCCGTCTCTGGGGTCCATGCTTTTAGCCTCGGCTGGCGCCCGTCTCTGGAGCTCCTTTAAGCAGCGCTCTTAATCCCTTCTCCTCTTGCACCAGGAAACAAAGGGGGAAGAGAAAGTCTATTGCCTCTTCCGGACTCCCTCCCGGCTAGCCATGGTGCACCAACCCCCTGCAGGCTGTGTTCACGCCTCCAACCCCAGTCCTTTCCTGGTGCTCCGACTGAAGCCCGAGCCTTAACTCCCAGCCCTGCCCGCCCCGGCGGGTGAGCAGAGAAGCCTCTCAAGCTGGTGAGTGCCGGTCGGCCCTGATCCTCTGTGCGGGAATCTCACCGCTTTTCTCTGCGCAACCCTGTTGCTGTGCTCTCTTCCGCAGCTCTGAAGCTTCCCCCCCCTCCGCCACTCGCAGTCTCCGCCCGCGAAGGGTCTTCTAGTGTGTGGAAACCTTTCCTTCTTCACAGCCCCCTCCCACTGGTGCAGGTCCCATCCCTATTCTTATGTCTCTGTTTATTCTTTTTTCTTTTGCCCTACCCAGGTACGTGGGGGGTTTCTTGCCTTTTGGGAGGTCTGAGGTCTTCTGCCAGCGTTCAGTATGTGTTCTATAGGAGTTATTCCACGTGTAGGTGTATTTCTGGTGTATCTGTGGGGAGGAAGCTGATCTCCGGGTCGTACTCTTCCGCCATCTTCCCGGAAGCTCCATTATTTTAATGTACAATTTTTTCTAGGTTCCTTTCCTGATTTTTTTTTTCTTTAAAGAGATAAAACGGAAACCTTTTTATCCATGGCTAACTTGAACCTTTCTGAACATGATCCTGCCCATTCCATATCTGTTCATTATTATCAGGCCAACCACCCACACACAATGAACCCATGACTTCATGGAGGCAGGTCACAGACACACTGTGGTGTTCATGGACAACGAGCTTGTAGTCCCACTGATCCTTTCCTGCCTGGATACCACTGTGATCCTAGCACAGTCCTACTTCAAAGCTTTGGCTAAACTACCTCTGGCTTGAGTGTTGTTTTAGGTATGTGGATTTGATGCACCTGTGGGATCTACAAGTGGAATGCCCAGTTGGAAATTGAAGGTGTATACTTGGAGCTCAGGGAAGAGATCTGAGCTGGAAATTTGAAATTGGAATTCATCAACACTAGGTAGCTATTGAGATGACTGAAGGAGATGAGATAACTTAGGGCATGTGTGGAATGGGACGGGCGTCTGAGAAAACTGGAGACACGTGAAGCATGAGCTGAGCTAAGATGACCAAGAGTGATCCTGAGAAGCGTCATTATATTGCTTCCTAATAAGGTAGGCTCTGTCTGAGAGCCACTTTTCTGCTTCCTTCAGAATGTAGGCCCTGACCAGCTTTACCCTTCTTCCTGTTAATCACAGCTTTAGATTGAGTTGTTTGAATCTGTGTTGATAAATTCCTTGTCAACCTATTTTTCTTAGTCCAGAGGTAGATAATTCCCTCCTTATTGGTCATTCCAGTCATTTGGCTGAATTCCAACCAGGATTTTTTGAGGTCTTTCTTAGAAGACTTGCAGTCAGTAGCAGTTAGAGACATAGTTCACATTTCAAGTATGGAAGTTTAGATTTTATCATGTGGATAAAGTGTCATTCTCAACAGGAGGTGATTTTGCTCTCTATGGAACATTTAAGAAATTTTCACCACTGTGTGTATGTCTTAATGATTATAGATTGTTGGCTCTGAGTGTATGCAATCTCAGAAATGAAGCTTAAGTGCAGACATACCTTAGTATTGTTAACTGTTCGGATTATTAACTGTTGTTCTTATTCTGTTTTCCAATCCAGGGTCAATTGTACACTAGATATGTTCAGTTTGGGTCCTGAAATCTCCTTACATATGACCATGTTAACAAGTGTGAACCAGCTATCACATATAGCTAGTCAAAACACGTGATCACTAATAGAGAATCGGTACTCTGTTCTTGTTCTACACAGTACTATACAGATTTAATAAAATTTCATGCAAGATAAAAGACACTGGTATTTTAGTCAGTCTTATATCCTCCTTGTGAGCAAATATTTCCATTCTTTTTTTTTAATATTAAAACATATCTCATGATTGCTGTTGCTACATTCATTGGCCCCAGGTTGGAAAACATCAGACACAATAATGTCTGGAGCTTCCAGCTTTAACATCATTTGATTAATGTCACTTTTTATATTGTATTCTGGCTCCTATTCATGAGACTTTTAAATTTAAA
The DNA here is from genome assembly GCF_964374135.1 of Grampus griseus. Taxonomy (NCBI): domain Eukaryota; kingdom Metazoa; phylum Chordata; class Mammalia; order Artiodactyla; family Delphinidae; genus Grampus; species Grampus griseus. Next base: position 44,325,858 of record NC_139019.1, read on the forward strand.
AGTCATGTAGCCATTTATATGTTTTGATCTTAATACCAACGTTTAGCACTGCAACTCTTTCACAGTGGGACTTTATCAGTAACTTCAAGGTGGTTTGTCACTTTGTTCTTAAGTCAAGGTTTTGTTAAGTAAAGTTATATCAATTTTTTTAATGAAAAGAATTGTAGAATAATATATCTTATAAATCAAACAGATACAGAAGGGTTAACTGCAGAGAGATGGGCCAGAATTGTAGGACTATGATCTGAAAATAATCATGCAAGGTCGAGGAAGAGGTAGGCACTAGTAAGGTAGTGGGAAATCACAGACCTTATCGTTAGTGAAGAGAAGAAATCCACATAGTAGAAAGGTGCAGCATGAGAACATAGAAAATGATAATAGGCAGGCAGGCAGCACAGAGAAATTCCAAAGGAAAGCATCAGGAGCACTGATCCTTGCAGTTCCAGGTGGGTAGTAGTCATTGGGAATCAGGCAGATCCTTGCAGTTCCAGGTGGGTAGTAGTCATTGGGAATCAGGCAGATCCTTGCAGTTCCAGGTGGGTAGTAGTCATTGGGAATCAGGCAGATCCTTGCAGTTCCAGGTGGGTAGTAGTCATTGGGAATCAGGCAGATCCTTGCAGTTCCAGGTGGGTAGTAGTCATTGGGAATCGGGGTAGAGTTAGTAGGGCCTCAGTCCTGGAGCAGCTGACCTCTGGGCAGTTATCAGCATTGGGGTTTAAGTACAAGAAAACAAGGTAAGAAACATGTACGTCAGGTGGCATATCACCTGGAGAAAGCCCCACTTAGGAGAATATGGAATCAAGGTCATAGCTAGACAAGGAATAAGTGCGATGAAGTCCCCAGCTGGTGACAGCAAGTGACAGAAATCCAATTCAGTCTAGCTCAAGAGAAAACGGAAATTGTAGGGTCATATAATTGGAAGTCCGGGGTAGTTGTTAGTTTCAAATATCCACAAATGCTTTGTGCGCATGGAACCTAATTCCCTTCTCCTTGACTGAAGGCTGGATATAGTGGCTCACATCTAATTAATAGAATACAGTGGCAGAACAGAGTGTAGCTTTGGATGTTGTAACTTTTTGTTTGCTCTCACTCTTGGGTCACTCACTCTGGGGGAGTCATGTTGTGAGGACACTCGGGCAGCCCTGTGGAAACACCCACTTGGCAATGCATTGAAGCCTTCAGCCAACAGCCATCTTTGAAGTGGATCCTCCAGCCCCAGACAGACCTGAAGATGACTGTAGCCTGACCTGTACCTGGACTACAGCTGCACGGGAGACCCTGGCCTAGAACCACCCAGCTAAGCTACTCCCAGATTCCTGACACTCAGGAACTTGGGAAATAACACATTATTGTTTTAAATTGCTAGGATTTCGGGTAAATTGTTATGTAGCAGTAGATAACTAAGAAAGGATGGTGCCGTTTGAGGCATAGCTAGATCTTGGGTCTCAAATGCTAAAGTCAATGAACCATGTTATTTCTGCTTTTCAACTCGGCTTTCCAATTTTTTTTCCTTTGTCCTCAAATTAGCTCTGTATGTTATATAGGCACTGGTTTCAGGTAATCATAAGCTCATTTGCTTATGGCTCATGATTTAGGAGAGAGATTCTGTTTTTCTCTGGGTCCATAGATGATCTCTTTTTTTTTTACAATTAATTAATTAATTTATGGCTACACTGGGTCTTCCTTGCTGTGCGCGGGCTTTCTCTAGTTGTGGTGAGCGGGGGCTGCTCTTCCTTGTGGTGTGCTGGCTTCTCATTGCGATGGCTTCTTCTGGTGTGGAGCATGGGCTCTAGGTGCGTGGGCTTAAGTAGTTGTGGCACGTGTGCTCAGTAGTTGTGGCTTGTGGACTCTAGAGCACAGGCTCAGTAGTTGTGGCTCGCAGGCTCTAGAATGCAGGCTCAGTAGTTGTGGTGCATGGGCTTAGTTGCTCTGCAACATGTGGGATCTTCCCAGACCAGGGCTCGAACCCGTGTCCCTCGCATTGGCAGGTGGATTCTTAACCACTGTGCCACGAGGGAAGTCCCATATATGATCTTAAGGTAGAGTTCTTATCTGACTCTATGGATTCATGTGTCCACCATGCACCCCCCTGTCCAGGGAGATACCATAGAATCATTGCTTGAATCAGGTCTTGTGCTTACCTTGTGGCCACACATGGAGTCTCATTGTTAACATCCTTCTTCCAACCATATGAGATGTGACAGAGCTAATTAATTCCCTCATTGCAGGGTGTACTGCCAGAAGAAAGGAGATAGGAGTGCTGGTGAAGAGAAGACAAGAGATGCTTGGCACAGTGGAGTCAAGTAGGATTACAGAGAATATTGTGCCTTTTTTCATTTACAGCTACTCATCCAGAGTAATCTCAATAATATTAAATAACTGACACATAAGCTCAGAAATTCTCAAAAAATTCTTAATATCAACTATTGCTATTTTCTAACAAACTTGCCTATTCCAGACATGCTTAAGAACCAAGAAGTAAAATAAACATAAAAGTAAAGAGTCATGTAGCACAATGTTCATTGCAGCTCTAGTTACAATAGCCAGGACATGGAAGCAACCTAAATGCCCATCGACAGATGAATGCATAAAGAAGATGTGGTACATATATACAATGGAATATTACTCAGCCATAAAAAGGAACGAAATTGAGTTATTTGTAGTGAGGTGGATGGACCTAGAGTCTGTCACACAGAGTGAAGTAAGTCAGAAAGAGAAAAACAAATACCGTATGCTAACACATATATATGGAATCTAAAAAAATAAATGGTTCTGATGAACCTAGGGGCAAGACAGGAATAAAGACGCAGATGTAGAGAATGGACTTGAGGACATGGGGAGGGGGAAGGGTAAGCTGGGACAAAGTGAGAGAGTAGCATTATGTATACACTATCAAATGTAAAACAGATAGCTAGTGGGAAGCAGCCGCATAGCACAGGGAGTTCAGCTCGGTGCTTTGTGACCACCTAGAGGGGTGGGACAGGGAGGGTGGGAGGGAGACAAAAGAGGGAGGGGATATGGAGATATGTGTATACGTATAGCTGATTCACTTTGTTATACAGCAGAAACTAACACACCACTGTAAAGCAAATATAATCCAATAAAGATGTTAAAAAAAAGTGTATATATATATATGTATGTGTATATATATGTATGTGTATATATATGTATGTGTATATATATGTATGTGTATATATATGTATGTGTATATATATGTATATATACACACGAAGGATTTGTTTCAAGGAACTGGATTACAGGATTGTGAGGACTGACTAAGCCGACTGAGCCCAGAGTTCCCAGGGCAGGTCGTCAGGAAGGGAAGATCATGAGCAGGCTTGGGGTCTCCCTCTTTCCCTGCCTGCTGTCCACAGGCAAGAGTCTCCCTCTTCCTTCACTCTCCTCCTTACTCCTCCCTCCCCCAGCGAAAGCCTAAGTTCTCTTTTAAAGCCTCTCAATCCACATACCCTGGATAATTTCCCTTCCAACTGATTGAGGCCCACAAGGGATATCTGTGAAATCTCTTCACAACAGCACCTACATTATTCAATCAAATGACTGAATAACTGGGCTCTTTCCCGGTGGCGCAGTGGTTGAGAGTCCGCCTGCCGATGCAGGGGACACGGGTTCGTGCCCTGGTCCGGGAGGATCCCACATGCTGTGGAGGGGCTGGGCCCGTGAGCCATGGCTGCTGAGCCTGCGCGTCTGGAGCCTGTGCTCTGCAGCGGGAGAGGCCACAACAGTGAGAGGCCCGCGTACTGCAAAAAACAAACAAACAAAAACTGAATAACTGGGAACTGTTGTTCAGTTTAAACAAGTTAACACATCAAAAAACATCACAGTGCTTTATATGAATATTATTTTATTCCTTGCAATAATAACTTTATCTCCATTTTGTAAATGAATAAATAGAGACCCAGCAATGTCCAGTAACTTGCCTAAGGGCTCATAGTAAGTGACATAGCTAAGTTACCAAGCCAGCCCTTCTCTCTTCTAAACCTGAGCTCTTTCTACAATGCTACTTGGCGTCGGCCACATCTGGTGAGACCTTATTTAGAGACCAGAACCAGAGGTAAAGGCAGCTATCCACGGAGGACCAATGGCTATTGAGGTGGTCTGGTGTGATACCTCTACTCAGATGGAATGGCCCAAACTGGGTAGTAACAGACAGTCAGATTCTGTGTGTTGGGGAGTTTAAAAGTGAGACTCAGAAAGGGATAGAGACATAAAGGGTAGAAGCCCAGATTCACACACACAGAAAAGTGTCAGCAGGAAACATGGGGCAATAGAAGTCATGTACAAGCAGAAACAGAGAAGGTGGAAAGAGGGAACAGGTTGGTAGTAGCAAGACAAGGAAGCCTCCTCCAGGATGAAGCTCCTCCTTAGGTCCTCACGTAAGGGATGCAGGACACAGGTGGTGTCTATCACTGATGGGCCACAACTGAACATGCCCAATAGCCTTCCTACTCAGGGTGGATCATCTTAGGCACTACCTGTGAGCTTGTGGGCCATACAGACACTCAGGCCCCACCCACACCTACTGAATCCAAATCTGTAATAAGAGCCTCAGCTAATTTGTGCGCACATTAAAATTCAACAGAATACGTGATTCAGTCATGGTAGGCTGCATCAGAACACGTTCCCAAATTCTTTTACCTGGTGATGGCTGTGCTAAGGGGCGCATAGTTTCATCCCGTATATTCTATGAACTCCCACTCTTCCTCCCCCGTAGGGAATATGATAACTGGGCCAGAAGAGCTGGGCTGTGTGCCCTGGACAATAACCTAGTTCCCTATGAGAGCTGGCTTTGGGAATGCTGAGCCTTCTTCAGTATTTTTTGAATTTTTATATCATCCTCCATTAACTGAGGAACCTGAGTGCACAGCTGTTCCTTGCAACCTGATGGATCGTGACAAATAGTCTGGGTGATTTAATTTGCAAAGCTACAGGGATTGTAACAGTAGTAAATTAAACCTGAGAAAAAGGGCTTTTAGAAATAGGTACACTGAGAGCAACAGGAAGCGGCTGATGACAAGCAACTCCCGAACATAATACCCTGTGCCATTCTCTGTGGGTGAAAATAGCCCCGCCGGCCTCCCTCCAAAGGATCTCTGGCCCCCTCTGTATTGCAGAAGGTATAGTACATGGTGATGATAAGGATGGATGAGTCATAAGAGGAGGGTTTAGCTGCCCACAGCGTACTGATCAGGAAGCAGGGAAGTTTAAAATGCATGTTTAAAAGATTTTCAATAAATGTAATGACAATAATGCACAATTTGGAGCTTCTCCAAAATCTCAGCTCTCTGGAAAACAGATGACCAGGATGACTCACTCTCCAGGGCTCTGGAGTATAAGGTGTACTGACATACTCATCACTCCTCCCACCCCCAGGGAGCGTGTTTCCCACAGCCCCAGAGGAAGCAGCCACAGGTGCTAATCTGTCCTTCCCTTGTCACCAAGGCTTATTTTTCCCAGCTGGGCCCATCAAATCCGCTCTCTCGAGAACCTGAAACTGGGACACACAGCCTTCAGTTGGTGTTTGTCAGGTGCATGAGGTGAGAAGCTACATGAAGATGGGTCTGGGTTCACTAAGGTTTGCCAAAGCACAGAAAGTTGGCAGCAGAGTGAACATGAGGTAAAAGCCCTTCAGGCCCATGAGTCTGGAGCTCGAAACTGCTCTCGGTCCCTCTCACTCATTCTAATTCTTCTGAGGTTCTACTATAGTACCTTCTCTGGATCCCAGGAAGTACCCTGTGTCCTTCCAGAAAAGTCCACTGTTTTTGGTTAAGCTAATTTGTGTAGTGTCTGTTCCTTGAAAACAGTTGTTCCTTGTTGAAGAGGTGTTTCACACCTAAAAGCCATAAAGATCCCTCATATTTTACTAGCAACAGGTTGTGGTGGCTATGGGACAAGATGGCGTACAGGGGACGGTGCAGAAAGGAGGAACATATCATCGTCATGTGTGCCAGACTGGCAGCGGAGGGAATGGGCCGTTATGCTGACCAGATAGCAGGCCACAGGTGCCAGCCTGGAGTCCCAGGCAGAGGCCAGAGACTGAAGGCCCACAATGGGTGGGAGGACCTGGGAATGTGCCTGGCCTCAGGGTTCAAGCTGGGCATCAGAAATAGGCTGAGGTAGATTTGGAAACAGCACCTGAGGATGGGGCACAGGTGCAGGAGGGCTTACCTCCCAGCAACAAAGGTGATAAAGCTCTGCCCTGATCGTAGCAGCTGTTTTAGTGGAGGTGGGAATAAGGGGTGCTGTAGGCCCAGAGATCACAGCCCTCTCGGGCCCACCAGAAACATGGGAGATCATAACTTCTGCGTTTCCTGACTCTACTGTTCAGTAATCCTCTTTGGAGTGCAGACATTTTATTTCCAGGCTACCACTACAGAAGCTATTCATTAGGTGCTTAGGGTCCATTCTATAAATTTGACTCTCTCTCTCTCTCTGGGAAAAAGCAGCATATTGTTTCTGTCCCTTTTCCAAGGATAACCTAAGCTTGCTTGAGGCTCATTCCTGCCCATTTGACCACTTGATATCTCTCAAATCACGGCTAAAGCTGACCAGCATTTTTTTTTTAAGTGCCTGGAGTGGGCCCAGGCAAGTTCTGGATAGCTACTGAGAATGCATTTAAATCAAGCCTAAATAACCTCTGTAAACTCTCAAGTACTTTTTTTTCCTACTGTGTGTGATGTCATAATGAAGAGAAAGTGAATATATATGGATGTATGTGTGTGTTGGTACAAAATTCAGAGAACCAAAGAGGGTGCGTTTTTAAAAATTTCTCAGAAATTTCAGAAATTTAGGACATTAGTGGGAATGCTCACTGTTGTGCCGTTTATTAAGATGGGACCAGTTTTAACTTTCTGATGTGCTATTCAGATACTTTAGAATTTATCTGTCTGCCAACTTTTAACTTGCCATTTATTACTCTCATTTTCATTTGGTAACAAACTGTTTTGACAGACAATTTCAGATTATATCTTCCTATTCGGAAGCTAATAATTTTCGAAATTCTCTGACAAATGGTTGTCACGTGTTTTATGTATCAACATCAAATATCTACATAAAAGAGAAAATGGGCTCCCATCTCCTCTATTCAAACGACTTGTCATTTCTTAAAATTTATTGCAAAACATATATTTATCAAACATATATTAGGTACCTACTATATTGGCACTCTGTGCAGTGACAGGGCTAGACTCTTCTGGAAGTATAACATTGGAATTAAGAGCAAGGCTTTAGAATCTGTCATAGGATGGGTTCCCCCCAGAAGCAGCTCCTGGAACATGTACTTGTATGCAATTGGCTCATGAAGGACTTGCCTCCATGGGAGAATGAAGGAGCTGGGGCAGCAGGCCAGGAGGGGGAGGGAGTGAAGCAAGGGTGTGATCTCAGGCAGAGTCTCTTGCAGAGTGGCTTTGCCCCAAAACCCCTCCACCTCACAAAAATCAGTATAAAGGTGTCTCAAGGGAGCTGGGCAAAGCATCAATATTACTCTCTATAGAGGCAGAGCTTAAATATGAATGCACAGCCACAACGAAGGAGGCAGTAAGGAGGAAGTAAGGGCTGAGCCCTGGGGTCTGGAGAGGAAGAGGGGGGGTAGCCTTACGTGGAGGGCTGTCTCCCTCCACCGCCTCAATATGACAGACCCTTCCCTCAAGCGGTGCTGGACGAACAGGAAGCGCCGATGCTAACTTGGCTAGAGGTGCGAGGCAGAGCAGAACCTGTGCGGGGTGCACAGGAGGGCGATTCCCCAGCTGCCTGGCAACCATGGAGAGGTAGGGAAGGAAGGACTATTCCCGGCTTCAGCTGCTAGACTGGGACAAGCGTCCTTATATAAGCAAGGTCTGTGAGGTCGGTGTAGGATTTGGGATCATTCTCTATCATCTTCCCCCTTCCCTTCCTCCTTTAACCACAGATGATATGGGCACTTTCTAGGTTTCTTCACATATGGTTTCATATGAAATCCCAGCCTAGATAAAGGTATTCCTCTTTTTAAAGTAATCACAGAAATAACAGTACACAAACCAAGCATCAGACTCTCAGGCAGGACCAGACACCCATAGCTTAAGAATTAGAGTTCTTTCCTTCTTCAGCTTCATGCAGTCATAAACCGTCAAAACATTAAACGCAGTCTGAATTCATAAAGTCTTCCTCATTCCCTTCCATGGCCCTTGGCCCTCCTGCCTCTGGTTTTATGGTGTAGGGGGCGTGGGACGAGGCGTACTCAGATAGGAGGCACAGGTGGTCTGGGATCGGGGGCTGTTTCAGGGTGGTGAGACTTCCGTTGTCCCTGGATCCTGCTTAGCTCATGTGAGAACACAGAGCACTTCTGTGGCCATCATGGGGCAGGAGGGGTGGTGTGCCGGCTTCCTTTAATGGATGGGGGAAGGGTTTCAAAGTGTGTTTGGATGCTGTGTGATGGGGATCAGAATGACGGTCCTACTTCTGTGACTGAGCTTCTCTGTGATTGAATGACTTGATGGCAAGTGTGGATGCCTGCATCCTATCAGGCCCTGTGCCCTCCCTCTTCTGTTTTGCTCTAGTTTTCAAGGGGCCATGGGTGTCTTTGACAAGACAGCTCTTCAAAATAAAGGCCAAATGATCACAACTCATGCCTCCCACCACTAAGAAGGAGGCACAACATCCGACAGGTCTCTTTGGGTTCTGGAGGTGACATGTTCCAAGTTCAGGAGCACAGAAGTGGCCTGTGACTGATACAGAGGCTTCCAGATCTGAGCGGGGCCCAGAGAAGAAAAGGGCTCTGCAGCAGGTGCAGTGCGTGATGCCAGCAGCCCTGCCACCTTGACCTCGTGCACCGCAGACTCTCGGGTGTTAGAGAGCTCTGCGGGGAGAAAGATGTGTGGGGTGTGCAGCAACAAAGGCCCAGGGTTCTAGATCTAGCCCCTGCCGTCTGCAGTAAAGAGTATTTACTCTTCATAATACAGCTCTGACATGCTACAAGGCCCCAGTAGAGAAGCAACGACTGCGCATGGGACATCTAGTGACTGTGTCATCCAGCTGCCCATCCTGAGTTGGGCTCTGATGGACCCACCAAGTAATAAATTCAGCACTCCACCGTGAGATAGAAGTGGTGCATCTGGGATGGGCACAAGCAGGGACAGAGGACGCAAGTGAACATGAGCAGGTGACCCAGGCCCTTCTGTGATTCACTGTGTTTGTACCACTGCCCTTAGCTCACATCTAAGACTGCATGGGGGCTTCCCTTCTGACCAGCTGTTGGGGGATAAAAACGGCCAAGCTTGGGCCACAGCTGGGCAGCTTGGTATGTAGGTGCAAGTGAAAACAGACCGCTGCTGTACTTCATCCCATGACAGGGATGGCCCTGGAAGAAGTGGTGAGCAAAAGTCTTCCTTGTGGGTGCTAGGTGGACTGTATGATTAAACAGTATGATTAGTCATTATTTTCTACAGGATAATAGAAGAAAGTGGTACATCACGGGTTAGGTTTTGGACAGGTCATTTTGGTGGTAAGTAAGAGGGGAGCTTTGGTTGATGAGAGAGTAGCACGGTGGTATGGGAGAATGTTGTGACTGACAGTGCCAGCTATAGAGAGAAGTGGTCCAAGAGAGTTTTAAAGGTAGATGTCTCTCCTGTCAGTATGCTGCAAATAGATTTTTAACATAGGCTCTGGTCATGATTCTAGCTCTTCCAGATCCTTTCAGAGAGGCTTAGAGAAGATCGAGGTAAAATCTTTTCTTGGAGTGGTATATGTCACATGAACTTATCTATCTGGTGAAATAAGGGCTTCAGGTAACACAAAAACAGTTTGGTGTCTCCTTAGCAATGAGGACAGAATGGGATGGAGGGAACCTGAGGACTTAGAGAGGAAGAGGAGAGGAGAGATTAGGGAATACAGAGACTCAAGTGTGTACCCATTTCCATGTCTGGTATTGATTGGATCTTCTCTGGGGAACTCATGTTAAGTTTTCAAGATTGATTTTTGTTTTTGTTTTTAGAGAAGCAATAAGGAGAGAATCATTCATTTGGGATGGAGGTAATTTTGGTGCTAACTAGTTTTTTCACTTTGGGCAAATTCTTTCTGGTCTTGGTTTTACTGTTTTTAATCTAACCAGTTGAATTCGGTGAACTCTGAAGTTCTTCCTAACTTTTGCCTATATACTTCTTTGGATCAGGCCTCTGGGGCAACAGAGACACTGAAGCAATTAAGAATGGAAGGGGTGAGGAAAGTAAATGAATGAGGGTAAGCACACGTCACAAAAGAGGAAGGGCCCATGAGAAGGAGGAAATGAAAAACTTTAGGGATTTATACTTATAGGAAAGCAATGTTTGATTGATTATATGTTCATAGAAATATTTTGAGGGGTGGAAGAATATTTGCGAACATTTGTCAAGTTGTTTACATGGTTGCAAAGCCCAATATGCACTTTGAGGGTAAGAAGAGTTGATGTTTAAAAAGCCAAGAGAGGGTGTATCTTTGGTGAATCGTCTGTGTGGGGAGTGTACCCCTGCTCCCAGCACCAACAGAATATGGGGTGCTTCCCTCTCACTTCAGGCTGGCGAGAGGGGCTGTAAGGCGGCCGATCAGAAAGCTTGATGTGTGGATTTGGGGGTGCATGCTGGTCCTCTGCGGAAGGTAGTTTGGAAATGAAAGACTGGCTGAAGCCACGCATGAATGCAGGGCAAGAACGAGGGTTGCATATTTAACATTTGCCAACAATGTGTGACCTTCCTCTGGCCAAATGGGGGCCATGAAAGGGAATTAGGTTGGAGCCTCCTGCGGTGGGTTCTGCAAGGCACTGAGGGTCCAGAGTCTGAGGCTCTAGGATTTACTGCTAAGGCAGGAGCTGATGTGAGGGACGTAGCAACCGGTCAGCTAAAGGAGATCATCGTGGACCTCTGAGGAATCCACAAATGTTTCCCCAAGGTAAAAAGTTGGCTTTGGTCCTCCGTCAGACGACCAAGAACATCAACATTGACCAAGTCAACTGGGTCTTCCCGGATCTTCTCTTTCTTCCCTCTCTTCTTACAACCCTGCAAATTTGGGCGTGGGGTGGGGAGAAGCTGACAGGAAAGTTGAGTTTCTTCTCTTTCTGTTCTCCCAGCAGGTTTCCAGACCCAGGCCGGCCCAAGCTAAGAGAGTACAGTTTGCTGCCCTATTTTAAAATACAGTTCCAGGTTTTTATGAGGGGGGCTAAGTAGGAGACAGAGCAGGACTCACTCCCACAGTTTCTTCTGGAAGTCACGAACTGACGATGCGCAGGCAATAAACCTCATTCTACAAGCTTGTCAGTGTACGAAGCTGCATAAAACAGTGGTCTATTAGTACTAAATCTTAAATTAGCTACTGGATTTTTAGAAGTACAGGACAAGAGCCAAACGAAGAAGTTTCTTCTAAATCTATAGCAGCTCCAGGCAGCTGAGAGCTACCAGCCGCTAGTCTTATGAACAGATATTCTGGGATTCCTATTTATAGAGGCCGTCTTGTCACATGGGCAAGCCATGTTTTTCTGGCATTGTTCCTTACCGTGTCATGGACCTTAACTTTTGGAATGTCCAACACCTTTTAGTAAGCTTGAGTAGGTTTTTAACCAGGCCAGCATTGAATCTTGGGATGTAAAGCTTACAAGGGTATTGAGGCTCTAATGCCCTCATTTTACAGAGGGGGAATGGAGGATCCTAGCGGTGAAAACATTTGTTAGTTACGGAGTTAGGAACACATCCAGGCTTCTTGACTCCAAGTCTGGTGCCTTTCACATATCATAAATTTAAACTAAGGATTTTGTTTTGTTTGAGTTTTGGATATGAGAGGGGCTGAAAGTAGGTTTGTTGTTTTTTTTTTTAACCATACAGTTAAACAAACTAATAATTTTATAGCGTCTAAGGCTGTTGTATCATTTATATAAACCAGAGGAAGAAAAAACAATTTCTAATCTCTTAGCACTCACCAGCCATATCAGTAAAAATAAATTTAGAATGTCATGAGCTCAGTAACTTTGAGAGAGACTCAATCCTGCCCGTCAGGTACAGTCTGAATACACATAGGTATATCACTCTGGACATGGATTCTGCCTCTTAGGAGGTGTGTGGCTCTGTGTAAGTCACTAAATTTTCATGAAATTGTTTCTTCTTCTGTTAAAAAGAAGAATGATCCAGATTGGTTCATATGTTAAAGATATTTTAAATTGTAAAACACTTAATAAGAGTAAAGTATTACAGTTGTTTTCAGTTATTGCCATGTGGAAATTGTAGAGAGGCATCCTCTTCCATAGACATTTGTTACCAGGACCATTATGTGGGTGGTATTTGCAGGCTGGTCTATGAGGTTGTGCCCCAGGGGTGCAATTATTATAGATCATAGTATGAGTGGCGCCCTCAGTGGCTTTAAGCTACGTGGGTACCCTGTTACCTGCTGTGTTTATTTCCTGCTGGACTCTTGGGATGCACATGATGTAGTCATAGGCATACTCTGCAGAACATCTCCCGGGTGAACATTGCCTTGGTAGAATACCTCTTGGTTTTCTAAACTTCAGAGAACATATTTATGTCTTAAATCAATATTTTCAACCCAAGTTTAAAAGAATTACATTTATATTCCTAAAGATACAACCAAATACTTTTTACAAAATGGTGTGTGAGAATTTCGTGACTTACATTTTAAACTCAACTGATGGGAAGTCAGAATCCCATGAGGACAGTTCGAAAATGTACCAAATGTCAACACAAGGGAGCTTGAAGGTCTTAAGAGAGACATTGGGATGTTGATGTTCCTAAAGGAGACTGTGATCACAGTGTCATGTTTCATATGAGCCACTGACTGCCAGGTGCTATTGTGTGCTCTGCTGGTCCTGAACACGTTTCCACAGTGATTGACATTGCACATCCAGTGGAACAAGTTCTGCACTTTGCAATTCCTCGGCATGAGGTTTTCTAAGAGCTCTTTGACAAGCTTTTAATCTGTCTCTTCAAAACCAGCTTACTTTGCAAGAGCAACAATTGTCACTTTGTCTTCAACCCCCTCTTCAAAGTCTCACGTAGGCCACAAACGACAGGGTTAGTTGTTTACATGCACTGTTCATCTTTTGTGGAGAATACTTTTGATATGACTTTTTATTGAGCTCTAGAACTAGTCCTTACTCATAAATATTTGACTCTTTGGAGAGTAGCGGAGTGCCCAGCAGAACAGCATATACCTTTAGCTTTCCTTGCAGGTAGGGGGTAGCCATGTGACAGAATTCTAGCCAGTGAGGTATAAACGGAAGTTGTTGGGGAAGCGCCTCAAATGAGAAGCATGTGCTTATTTACTCTAGCTTTTCCTTTCGTCTGAAACATGGACATGATGGCTGGAGCTTTGGCAGCCATCTTGAGAACATAAGAATATGAGGGTCAAGGATAGTGAAAGGGAAAATTCAGAAGAGTGTGGGTCTCTGATGACATCAAGGAGCACCATAACAGACCTGTATCAGCCCCCTTTGGATATCTTTTATATGAGAGAACAATAAATCCCAAAATATGCTCAATAATACAGTGTTGGTGGGTTTGGAACACAATTTCTAAGTGATAGATATATCTTGTCTATTTTTGTCCAACTCCTCCTCAGATTGTTCCCCCATCCCTAAGTTGAAATGATCGTCGTACCCTGGCCAAGCCAGTTCCTTCGTTTCTTTCAGGACATTTCTCAGACTTACATCCTACGAAAAATCTTTTACTTTTCTTCTTCCTTTCTGATCAGCCTTTTAGTTAACAAAGGTGTAACTTTTTTGGTGTTTGAGTCAATCTCTTCTATGTATAATATTCTTTTCTATATAATCACTTTCGTGTGTTTTCTATCCCTCAGGATGTAAAGTCATTGGGAACAGATATCTATTCTAGTTTATCTTGCTATGTCCCGTTACTCTCCAGCATTTGGGCCTAGCAAAGTGGTGAGTCCTACAAACTCTATGAATACTGACTGCATGCATTTTGTCAAAACTAGAGAAACATGGGGTGGAGACTGATAACTGAGCAAGTCTTGATCCTTGCTCATGTGAATCAGACTTGGGTTGTAGAGCAGGTGATGGTCCTGCTGCCTCATTCTACAGTCAGCTGCAATGGTCCCCATTTCCCACAGAAGGGGAAGTGAGGTCTCCTGCTCTCTCAGGAGTGCCCACCCCCATCTGTCTCTGGGCTTCTCCCAGGGCTTCTAGGGCATTTTTCTTCTTCCTCTTCTTTCCTTCCTCTTCTTCTTCTTAACTTTATGCAGTTCTTTTAAAACAAAACTAGAAAGCAAATTGAGAAATTAGTTATAAACTGACCTTTTCCAGTGCATATCTTTGCCCAGAAACAACCCCCTTTGTGTAAACTCACCATCTTTTACTTGTTGCTCAAATGGCTCCTCAAATTCTTTCTTTTCAGGAAGTCTTCTTTCAATGGACTGAAAGTATGAGGGCCAGCCTACTTAGTATTTGACCATTCAGTAAAGATGTATTGAAGTCTACTATATGCTCAGTACTTTGAGATGATCCTGGGGGAGTGAGCATCAAGTGTAAAATGAAGTATGATTTTTGACCTAAGAAAATATGCAGTCTGGTTAGGGAATTCACATCTGCAGAACTCGGTAAAGCTAAACATCCTGTCATAAAGAGGTTTAAGATAATGTGCATCCTTTCTCTGGCTGGGCATATCACGTCCACCCCTTACCCCTTATCCAAAGGGACAAGCCATGGACTCGTGAAGTGCCTACTGAATCCTCTCCTTACTGGTCAGCTCACTTTCCACACTTATTCTTTAACTGCTCATAATATAAGTTACACCTTATTAACTGTGTGCATTTATAATTGGATTATTGTTTCAAATACCAATACATTAATCAAAGAGCAGATTATAAGCCCTTGTATGGCTAACATTGGGTTACATATCTTGGGAGTGCAGCAAGGGCTGACTGTAGGATGTGGTCTTACCTGTTTTCTTCGTCACCTCTTTCAGGAAGCCTTTGCTGACTCTGTCCTACCCCTGGCAGAGTTATTTATGCTGAGTTTCCATTGGAGTGATGATGATGATTAATGTTAATTGAGATTTAGTAAGTGCCAGACACTGTGCTGAGTACTTTACTTGTTACCTCATTCAATCCTCCCAACAAACCAAAGCAGTATGTAGTGTTATTACTCTATCTTTACAGATGAGGACACTGAGGTACAGTTAATCAACCTGACCAGGGCTGTACAACTAGTAAGTGGGAGAGAGACATTCCAATGCGGGTCGTCTAGTATAATCACCTCTGGTTTAAAGGTAAGGGGGTTGCATCGATCTGCTTGGGCTGATACCATAACAAAATACCACAACAAAGCTCCATGTGGTTTAACCAACAGATTTATTTTCTCGTAGTTCTGGAGGCTAGGAAGTCTAAGATCAAGGTCCAGCAGAGTTCTGTTTTTGCTGAGAGCTCTCCTCCTGGCTAGCAGATGGCTTCCTTCTCACTGTGTCTTCACATGGAGGAGAAAGAGCGAACTTTCTGTTATCTCTTCTCCTAAGGGCACTAAATCCCTTAATGAGGGCCCCACTCTCATGACCTCTTCTAACCCCAGTTACCTCCCAAAGACCCCACATCTAGATACCATCACACTGGGAATTAGGGTTTTAACATAAACATTTTGGGAGGACAGACATTCAGTCCGTAACAGGAACCAAGGCTTGGGGAGATTATATAGTACAGCCAAGGTCAGAATTATTAGGTAGAAGGGCAAGTACTGGATCCCACATTTCTGGAGGTGCGTGGGCCTTTGTGTTACTTTGAGTTAATAAGGCAAGAGGATAAGCAAGAACAGGGTGGATCCCTGGTACTGTCAGACATTTTGGATGCCCAAAGAACATTGCAGGTCAGGGCACCTTAACCCTGGTAATTGTAAAGATAAACATACCTCTTTCTCTTCTGCTATGTTATGTTTGCAATATTTTTACTTAGGCAGAAAGAAATAGACCTTCTTTTCTTCATCTGATTCAATTCATAATTAACCTCTAATAAATGAAAGCCTGGTCTTTAGAAAAAAACCTCTCTCTCCTAATTTTTGAGATTATATCTTAAGTAGGAATTTTATAGAGCCGTAATGTTTTTGTGAGGCTTGTAGGTTCTTGCCAACGTTTTCAATATTGTATCAGTCAAGATTTCAATGGGAAACAGATGGCACATTAAGATTAGGTAGTTTGAGAGGAGTTTGATGAGAAGTCTATTTAGAAGGGTGTGGGCATGGCTTAGGAAAAGCAGCAGAGATGGTGTGTACTCCTATGCCATGGTTCTTGTTGATACTGTCAGGCCTGAAGAAACAAGTGAAAGGAGAGGTAAGGGAGACCCGGAGAGAGAGAGGTATACGGAGAGGGCTGCCTGACAGTGGGGGAGTTCAGCCAACTCATAGCCCATTATGGGGACTCCCTGGGGAAAAATCACCTACCCTCACTCTCTTCCCACTTCTGATCTCCTGAAACTGTGTCCCACTGGCTGAATCTAACAAGAGCCAACAGCAAGGGGTTATGTTGATGTATTCTGAACATGTCAGCCTCCTGGGGCAGGGAGCAGAGTTTAGAAGGATGAAGAATTAACTAGGAGGATAAAGGGAGGATATTATCCCAAATACCATTTTCAGTGAGGTGGAGATTTAGGAAGTGATCCTGACTGCCATTTAAGCTGTTCTGCCTTTTTCTGTTAAACGTCATAGATGGTATATAACCTAGCGATTGGCATGGTTCACTTTAGTGTGTGAAATGAGAGAGAAAGGGAGGTAGGTTGACTTTAAATATCTTCCTTACCCAACGAGAATGGAGAACGAGGTACTCCATCCTACCGTACTCAAGAATGGGGTTTAGAGTTGCTATACATTAGCGATACAGTTAAAATAAAACTTTTCATTGATTAGGCAAGTGGTCCTTAAGATCAAGTTATTGGTGAGAAATTCAAACCAGTTTATGAGTGCATTTTGTAGAAATGGCTTTGACGGCCAATCTGAAGAGACTCGATCTGATAAACTGTGGCCCTCTGTTTCTACGCTACCGGGAAGCAGTAGTCCCTGGAGTCAGGGGATGAAGGGTTGGTGTCCAGCTCTGCCACTTACTAGGGCATAGCCAGGGCATATCGGATCATCATAGCTTCTTCCTTTGTGGACTGAGGAAGATAATCATGCCTCTGCCAAAGGATTGCTGTAAAGACATTTAGCAGAGTGTCTGGCACAGAGGAAGTGTTTGGCAGATGTTAGATGTTCTAGCTCCGGTGAATTAGGGAATCTGGCCAACAAACAGCAGACAATCCTTTCCTAAATAAGGAAATGATACCTTCGTTAGAATGCTGGCTTTCTAAAAATGAAAATGAAGTTTCAAAGGGGACATGTGCCTTCTCCAGAAAATGATTAATTATGGGTATTTTTGCAGTCGATGATACAATACAAATAATTAAATCAAAGTTTGCCTGGAAACTGTGGAAACAGACTCAAAAGCACACGGAGGTGTCAGGCTGGAGGTGAAGAACTGAGAAGCAGAAGAGGAGGGGAGGAGAAGCAGCTCTCTGCTACCACGGGGATTTTGCTATGGCTGGGGCAGCCCGTTCATAGCTTCAGGGTCAAAGGCAAAGAGGATGTGCACAGCTGTCACTCCTGTGACTCTGTGAGATCCAGGAAATAATGGGGTTTTTTTGGGCAATCTCCATCTACTCTGCCTCCAATAACTTGGTGAAGTAGGGAGGCATGCTCAAGTGGTCCCAAACCCTGTGGCATAAGGAAGTGGTTGATCAGCATAGGAAAGGGAATTCCTTTTCTTTTTAATTAAAAAAAGATGATCTTTACTAAAACTTAACTAACTTAAATAAGCCTCACATGCTTAAATAATACACAAATAAAAGATAAAATCTCCTGTCTAGACAGTATTTCTGTTTAAGTAACTCTGGACTATTTTTAAGGACTGTTACCAAGAACACTCTTTCTGAGACTCCTAGAGTGGGCTTTCCCACTCTGATTTCCTCTTTTTATTTGGTCTCAAAGACTCTAGCAGTTTTCTTCTGCCCTATCCTTTGACCTCCTTATCTCATGTTTGAGAGTCATGTCCTTCTGACTCTTCTTGGATTTCCTACCAAGGCAGTTCTCTTCCTACTCACCCCCCTCCCATCTTTTAGTACAACTTCCAAGGCAGTCTGCCGTCATGACGACACAGGCAGATATTCTTTCTCCTTGTGATTACTAAACCTCGAGTCTAATTCCCCTATAATATAATCTTCATTTCTCCTACCTCTTTCCAAATTAAACCATTTAATTTACTCTCTGTAGAATGAATTTCATTATTTTCTGTATGTCACATCCCTTTTCTTAGAGATTGTTATTCTGTGCAGTGAAGATTTTTAGGAGTTTGTGAATTTATAAAACCAGAGCTTGAAAAAGATTTTCACTTGTTTCAACATCATATAACATCTGAGGAAGGTCAAAATGAAGCTTTCATCTGTACAATAGGGAAAGAAATTTTAAAAGGGCTCCAAGTGAAGTGGCACTGAGAAACTGAAGAGACTTATACACGACCAGTGCCAAGTAGGTCTAAGGGCAAATCTCGCCCTTGAATAAAACACCTAATTGAGGAGCGTGTCACTCACGGTGCCTCCTGGGAACTGGAGGAAGAACGTGTCCTCCTTCTCATGGACTCAGTGAGATTCTGCCTCCTACAGAGAAGTGGATAACAGGGAGCAGAATCTCATTATATATCAGTGCTGGGATGTGGAACTGCTATCTGGGGACAGTTGGAAGGGAGCCTTAGTGCTGGCAAGGGTAGCTCAGTACTTGGGCTCTATGAGGCCAGATTTAAAGCTCATTTAACAAATACGTGGGATCAATAGCTTTGGAATGATATTTTTGTTATTCTTCTTTGATCCAAAGGATTGAGGAAAGTGTTGGTTTACAGAAGAGAACTGAATGATTAATTGACCCAAAGGGCTTGTAGCACTTTCGCTGAACAAGCTAGATGATTCAGTCTTATTCAGTGCTGACAAAGGATATGGAGCAAACTGGCAGCAGGATGGTCCCCCTTTATCCACCCACCTTCCATTGGAAGCTGGTTGCCTGCAGTGCCTAGAATGTGTACTCTATATAGAGTACAGCTGGCCACTGGAAGATGAATAAAACTTTGCTTTATTGCTGGGTCTGGAACAATTGCCATGGGGGGCCCATCTGTATCAGTTTCCTATTACTGAATGATAAACTACTCCATAACTTAGTGGCTTAAAACAGTAACTATTATTTCTTACAATTCTCTGGGTTGTCTGGGCTCAGCTGATCCTTTTTTCTGTTCTCTATGGTGTCAGCTAGGCTATCTTTTTTTTTTTAACTTTTTTTTTCTACTTAAAGATGCATGTTTTTTTGTTTGTTTGTTTTTGTTGTTTTTGTTTTTGTTTTTGCGGTACACGGGCCTCTCACTGTTGTGGCCTCTCCCGTTGCAGAGCACAGGCTCCGGACGTGCAGGCTCAGTGGTCATGGCTCACGGGCCGCTCCGTGGCATGTGGGATCTTCCCGGCCTGAGGCATGAACCCGTTTCCCCTGCATCGGCAGGTGGACTCTCAACCACTGCGCCACCAGGGAAGCCCCCTTTTTTTTTTCCTTTTTCTTTTTAAATTTATTTAATTTATTTTATTTTTGGCTGCGTTGGGTCTTTGTTGCTGCGTGTGGGCTTTCTCTAGTTGTGGCGAGCGGGGGCTACTCTTCCTCGTGGTGCATGGGCTTCTCATTGCGGTGGCCTCTCTCGCTGCGGAGCACAGGCTCTAGGCACACCAGCTTCAGTAGTTGTGGCACGCAGGCTCAGTAGTTGTGGCTGGTGGGCTCTAGAGCACAGGCTCAGTAGTTGTGGCGCACAGGCCTAGTTGCTCCGCGGCATGTGGGATCCTCCTGGACCAGGGCTCGAACCCGTGTCCCCTGCATTGGCAGGGGGATTCTCAACCACTGCGCCACCAGGGAAGCCCCAGCTAGGCTATCTTATGTGGCAGCATCATTCTGGTGCTTGATACAAAGTGATTTACTAACGCATTTGGTGGTTAGTACTGGCTCTTGGGTGGGACTTCTCTTTACATGTGACGTGTCCATTAGAGTAACTGAACTTCTTTTTACAGTGGCTCCGGTTTCCAAACAAGAGTGAGAAGAGAAGCTACCTGGTCTCTTGAGGCCTGGGTCCAGAACTCAGCATGAGTCACTTCTGTCACATTTTATTGGCAAAACGAACCACACGGTCAGCCCAGATATAGTCTTGAACTCTTGATGGGCATGTGCCTAAAGATGGGAATATTTATTGGTGGCCATCTTTGCAGAGAACACACCATACCACCAATGGCAGGTAGGTGACATCAGCGTTGGTGGCAATCACAGCACCTCAGATACTGAGCCTAGGGCACAGAGACACAAGCACAGGTCTACTGAAATCGTTCTGGATTCCATAAGCACACCTGGCAGCCTTTTACCTCACTAAGATTGCCAGGTCAAGTTTGCAGGTGATCTGATAATCACAGGTACAGAGATCTTTTTGACTCATTCTACAGAGTAAACTGTCCCAGTGAGAAGGAGCAGAGAAAATGCACAATGATTTAATGATCCCAGAAATTCTTTAGCTCAAAGTAGCAGCTAAAACTTTGGCCATTGGTTTCAGGATTAAGAGACTTAGTCATAGTGGAGAACAGAGGGCTTTGGAGAGTCAGACCTGAGGTTGAATCCTGACTCCATGACTGATTAGCTTTGTGATTTTGGGCAAATCACCTAATTCTCTGAGTCTCATTGTTCTCATCTACAGTCTGGGGATTACATCCCTTCTCATACAGAGTGGCTGAGAATATAAAGTACCTGGCACACAGCTTCTTATATAAAAAGTGCTTAGTGAATATTAACTATTATTATCTTTGACTCATCTGGCTATGAAAATATGGCCATGACTTTAGGGTTTCCTAAGGAGCCATCAGTGCCTCTACCTTCACCCACCACCAGTTTATGTAAATATTTTGAAAGAGTACAGATCTTTCCAATTCTGTGAATATATAAGTGGGTCCTCCTCTTCCAGATTGGCTGGCTCAGTAAAGAAAGTCTTTGAGGTAACTTTTCCTTCTTCCTATATTCTTTCCCAACTATCACTGAATGTACTCTTCCCCATGTTGAAAGTTCAGGAATTCAGCAACTCTGTCCATTGAAGCATGGTTACACATTGAACATATCAATGTGTAACAAGATTTATTCTGTCCCTATTCTGCTTTTCTTGGGGGATATAAAAATTACTGATTAGGATATAAAAAGCAGATTCATAAACTATCCTGTTAGGAAAAGAAGCTATGGGATTTTAACATTAAACCTCCACTGTTTGCTCAGACACTACTGACTTCAGTTGCTTTTCCCTGTTATAGGACCATCTGTCAGATCATACAGCAGCATGTCCAAATTTGGGGATGTGAAATTATGGACGCTGTAAATATTGGTATTAGAAAGTGAACTTCCTGACCACGATTTCTTATTGTACTCTCCTAGGAAATATTTTTTCTTCTGCCCCAAAGACAGCTGAGGGCTCTACGGTCTGTCTGCCAGTTCTTTTCTTGACTGCCAATCACTGCTATCTTATCTCATTACTTTTTCTTGCTGAATCAGACTTTTGTCTCTCAGCTCCAGCAACATGAGCCATCGTCTTATTTTGATACTGAACAGATCTTCCTTTTTAAAGGAGGGAAGAGGTTAAGATGCTAAATGAACAGGAAGACCAAACCCACGCTCTTCTTAGGATTAGACCTCAAATTTCTTCTTCTCACGTTATGTTATTTAATCCCAATAGCTAGTAAGTAGCTGGGGAGAAGCCATTTGGACATTGTGCATTATCCCCCTTTTAGGAAGAATGGATTTTGCTCCTCTGTCCCTTCAATACAACTCAGAAAATTTCCCTGCATCCTGAAAAGAAATGCATTGCATTTCTAAATGGTTAGGAGTCCTTGCAGCTTTCTAAACATGCATCCTATAAAGGTCTCTGCTAGGAGCTCTGTAAAGGTAGAGATAAAACATGTGTTTCCATTTGCTTCATACTCTAACAACAGAAATGGTTTACTTTTCTGTTTGATCTTTAACTGACTGTGGAGGACCTTTTGTTTTTAGTCCCCCTGCCCCAAATCACTTCTCTCCTCCCTCAGTTCCTCAAGGACAAAAATAATGAGTAAACAAACACGTACACAAGTACAGTTTGTTTAACCCTAAAGTAAATCCCATTTTAGCTTTGTTGTCAGGCAAAGGCCCATTTTTATAAGGTGAGTAAGCATTACCTGATTGTTTTTAACAAGCGTTTTATCGTTTTCTTGTATTCATCTTTTTTGGGGGTGTTTCTAGCATTGCTCATTGTTAAAGATCAGGTTTGCCAGGAAGTAGACGCTGAGAAGGAGTGGTGTGCAGGAGATGTGTGGGGGAAGGGAAGGAAGCAGGGTTGTGTAGAAGAGAAGTTGACTGTGGTGCAGTCTCAGTAAAGGCCTCAGCTAACTCTGGGGGAGCTCTAAGGCCGGAATGACCCTTCAGCGTTTTCTGCAACTGAGATGAGGGGCCCAGGATGTTGTACACCCATGTCAATCAGCCACTGGGTGAAGGCTGGCCTCAGGAATGGGATGTGACTTATTTGAGGCAACTTTCTTCAACCTAGGGCTATTCCAAGAGAGGGAGAGGTGACAGTTGAAGTTGAGGGCTGTGAGCTGCGGGACTCCCAGCAGCTGGAGGAATGAGTTCTTCTGTCCCACAGGGGATTCTGGGAAGTACATCACAATCTCCATGACATCTTAGATCTGGGCAACTGGATCCTTGCCTCAGGTTCTGTATTTTGGAAAGCTCCATTCTGACCTTTCTCCTTTCTCCAGCCTTGCCTCTCCTCAAGGGGCAAGGGCCTTAGGGCCCAAAGACTGCATCCCTCCTCACTGCACTTTGGGTACTCAAGACCCAGAAAGCCCCAAGCTTTCAAGCCTAGGCCACAGAGGTGGCCAAGGGACAGGCATTGGGGAGGGTAGGTGCACACAGTGGGCTGTCCCCAAGCAGCCACACGAGGCCCTTCATATGTAGAACCGTGGGGAGTGGTAAGAACACAGCATTTGGGGAGGGGTCCATTTGTACTTGTGCTCTAGGCCCTGTAAATGTTGGGCATCTGCCCTAATTGATAGCTAGCTCTAACTCTTCCTTACAGCTGGAGAAATGGAGACAAGCAGGAAACTCTTCTCTGGTTACAGAGAGGCATGAGCTCAGAGATGTGACTGGACCTCTGGTTATTGCCACTAGACTAGCTGCTCTCCTCACCAGAAATTGTTTATTTTCAGTCAGATGTAGATGGCTAAACTCTCCTCAGAAGACTTGTCCCTCACTTTCTTTGTCTCATAGAACTATTTGTGAGGATTAGAGTAAAAGTCTATAACTCTGCAATTCCCTGGAGAAAGGTGCTGTAAAGACACAAGATATTATAGTATAATCCTTAGAATACACTAATGCTAATGGCCAGGGAGCAGAGACCCTGAATCGTGAGTTCTGCTTGGCTTGCTCAAATGCCAGGTTTAGCGTCAGAGCAGTCCATGATTGATAGATCAGTGGTAGCTAAAAGATGATGAGCTTTTGTAAATGGGTGACTAGCTCCTAAAGAAAGCCACATATTTTACCTGATAACACCCAAGTAAAATAGTTATTTCAGCTTTTAGAAATGTTGCCATCAATAACTTGAGAAGTTTTCCATCTCGGAATTCGGTGCTATAATTTCTTTTCATCTATCACTGCTAAATCTCCTATTTACTGAAAACACCTTCCAAAGTTCTCTAGAGGTTAACCCTTAACCCAGTATCCAGGCAGTCCATAACTGGCATCTTTTTTGCTCCAGAATCACATTTCACAACAGATTTCACACCAGACAGATGACTCCTGTAAAAAATCTTCAGAAGGCAGGAGGGCCTTTTGCATCCTATACAGCTACACCCAGATAGCAAGGGAGCTGCTCCACTCCAGCCAGCACCCCTGGAACTCATCTCCACTCCTACCCAATGGTGATATGTGCTGTTCAATTAACAGTCTCCTTTAAATTTACTGTCTTCTTGGTTTCTCAGTTTGCTGGCTTCTTGAAGATTTTCTATTTAGTGAACGAGCAAATGATCTAGAATTATGAAGAAATATGTCCCGTGAAATATTGTCCTTGCTTCATCTAGATAGAAATAGCCAGGCATTCTGTTCCCTGTCCCACTCCCTCAACAAAGGTAGAAGAGCACTAAGAAAACTCAAAGTTCCAGAGACTGTATATCTCCTGTGTGTATATAGGTATTTAGGCAAACAGTTGCCCCAGGAATTGTTATCGGTGAACTGAATTTACTTAAATGAATAGACTTTAGATGCTATCATATCACAGAGAAGCAGAATCAGAGGAGGGCCTCTGATTCTGTGTTGTCACTAATTCTGTCATCTTGACACTCAGCTCCCTGCCTATAAAAATAAGAGCTTGGGGAGTTAGGTAGATCAGTGGTTCCTAACCTGAGTGTAGCACTATTTTAATATTTCAAAAAGCCTAAGTAAAATAATAGTTTGTAAAAAAAAAAAAAATCTATGTCAGTGGTACATAGGCTAAATAAAATAGAAAATTCATTTTGCTTTTGATTGGAATACTATCAGCCCAGTATGGCAATTGTGGTTTTCTTTTGTGTTTTTTAGAAGTTTTATAGTTTTACATTTTACATTTAAGTCCTCAGTGCATTTTTTTTTTTTTTTTGTGGTGCGCGGGCCTCTCACTGTTGTGGCTTCTCCCGTTGTGGAGCACAGGCTCCGGACGCGCAGGCTCAGCGACCATGGCTCACGGGCCCAGGCGCTCCGCGACATGTGGGATCTTCCCGGACCGGGGCACGAACCCACATCCCCTGCATCGGCAGGCGGACTCTCAACCACTGCGCCACCAGGGAAGCCCCTCAGTGCATTTTGAGTTAATTTTTGGTACAAGATGTGAGGTTTAAGTCAAGGTTTATGCTTTTGCCTGTAGATATCCAATGACTGCAGCACTAATCATTAAAAACATTAATGATTTGTTTGCATCTTTGTCACAAATCAATTGCTCATATTCATGTAGATATAATTCTGGTTTTCCTATTATGTTCCATCGGACTGTGTGTCTTTTCCTTCACCAGTACCACACTGTCTTAGTTACTGTTGCTATACAGTTGACCCTTGAACAATGTGGGTGTTAGAGGTGCCAACCTTCACACAGTCTAAAATCCACGTACAACTTTACAGCTGACCCTTAATATCCACGGTTCTGCACCTACGTGGATTCAACCAACCGTGGATCATGTGGTACTGTAGTATGTACTGTTTGTTGAAAAAAAAACCACGTATAAGTGGACTTTATAAGTGCAGTTCAAACCCATGTTGTTCAAGGGTCAACTGTATAATAAACCTTAACATTGGGAAGAGTGATTTCTTCCACTCTATTCTTCTTTGTTTAAAGTTGTTTTGGCTATTTCAAGTCCTTTCTATTCATTTTAGAATAAACTTGTATATTATAGAAAACACCTTACTAAGATTTAATAAAAATTGTGTTAAGCCTATAGAACAATTTAGGGAGAATTGTCATCTTTACTGTGTTGAACCTTGTAATCCATGAACGTGGTATGTTTCTCCAAGTATTTAGATCGTCTTTGATCATCATTTTGTAATTCTCATCATGAAGATTCTATACATGTTTTATTAAGTTTATACCTAAGACTTCAATTTTCTTTGGAGCAATTATAAATGGTTTGTATTTTTCATTTGAGTTTCCGCTTTTTTGTTGCCAGAGTAGAGTAGTGCAGTTAATTTTGATGTTTGATCTGCATTCTGTGAGCTTGTTGAACTCACAGTTCCAGGACGTTTTTTGGTAGATCCCTAGGAATTTTCTGCATAGCCAGTCGTGTCATCTGTGAATAGAGACAGTAACTCAGCCTGATGAGTTTTATTTCTTTTTTTCCAATATGTATGTTTTTTTCTTTTTCTTCCCTTATTTGTAGTGACTAAAAATTCCAGTAATATCTTGAATAAGAGTGGTGAAAGCATATACCTTGTCTTGTTCCTCCTCTTAGAGGGAAAGAATTCAGCCTTTGATGTATGAATGATGTTAGCTATAGGTTTTTGCGTAGATGCTGTTTATGAGATTAAGGAAGTCTCCCTCTATTTGTAGTGTGCTAAGCATTTTTATAATGAATGGATTTTGAATTTTGTCAAATGCTTCTGAGTCAGTTGATATGATCATATGACTTTTCTTCTTTGTCCTGTTAATGTGGTTGATTACAATGGTTGATTTTTGGATATCAAACTTCCCTTGAATACTTCAATAGAATAAATCCCACTTGGCTGTGGTATACTATTCTTTTTACTTACTGTTGGATTTGATTTCCTAAAATTTTATTGAGGATTTCTGCTCTGCTTTAAAATAACTTTTGTTTAATTTCTTAACCTATTTTCCTGTGTAGCTTAAAGATTGGCAAATGCCTGAAGGTGGAAATCTCCCGTGTGTTGAGCTCATGTTAGATTAGTTATCTATAGTTATCTGTAACCACAAACACTTTAGCTGGAAAAATCACACAAGAATGTAATCTTAACTGTTTCTTTGGAGAATGTAAACAGAAAATTATATAATTGGAAAGATAAGGCAATACCTATAGAAACATCCCAGCTATAACTTTTCCTATTTATTTATAGGCAGAGTTTGAAGATTCTAATTTGAATCCATGTTGCATGTGAGACCATGACATGTCCACAACTGGTAGCCCATAAAAGCGACTTGTACATGAATTCATGTATAAAGAGTTTGGATTCCATGCAGAGCACTATTCTAAGATTACCAAGTGTCAAGCTTCTTTCATGATTTCCTTTATTATGTAGCAGATGGAACTTCCCATAGCTATTGGAATGAAGATATGTACCACATGTTTTTCTTCGACCAAATAAACCCATGTGAACACATGGCGTGATTGGGACCTCAGAGGATAATCAGATTAATTATTTCTTCAGTGTATCTTGGGGGGAAAGTGCTATAGGAGACCCTTGATCTAAGCCATCTCACATGAGTAGGCTATTGATGCAATCTTTGCAGTCACTTTTAAGTGAAGGAGTAGAGGCCCAGAAAAAAAGGTCACATTTTATAATCTCCAATTTATCGTGTTGGCTTTGCCTTCGTTGCTTATAATTCTAGGTCATAGGATTTAATGAGCCTCTGTGTATGAATAGGAATTCATTTATGCAAACAAAATATCTCTTTAGGGGCTGGATGATTTACTAGGCAATTATCCTATTTAGCCCAAGAAAATATAGGTTTTTGGGTGAATTGCTGGTCATTAAAAGAATCGTCTTACTGATTTAGAATTTATGGGAACATTTTGTCTGTAGGAGATCTGATAAAAAAGAAACCATATTTTTGCTTTTTATGCAGCTGGACCTGTAACCACTCAAAGACGTAGACTTTTCAATGATATATGTTTCATTGATTTGAGTAATATTCTATTTGTCCTCTGAAAAGCACTGCATCATCCCTAAGCAGAACAGGAAGAATAGCTTTGGCTGCACTCCATTTTCCAGGATAATTTTCTTCAAAGAAGACTGATTTCAGATGACTTTGAAAGCTCTTTTCAAAGTGCTTCCTGGATATTCTCTTTAATGATGGTGGAAATGCTGTTTAGATTATGTCTGACACTTCTGTACACTATTCACAATGCTTCTACCATTAAAAAAATGTGTTCCAGGCTTATGTTCTTGAGATTCAATAAGTTTATTACATGTTTTAATAGCACAAACAGATTTTCTTTGCTATTTAATAACAATCAGAAGAAGACAATTAGTCCAGAGACAAAACAACAACCATGGATAAATTCAAGTTTTTCCATGATGAATCAATGCCTGAATTCCCATTTATGTTTTTCTGCCTACCATCTTCTCCTGTGGACTGCAAAATGATGAAGTAAAAGCTTTCCAGTTTACCCGTGGTGAAAACCATTATCACTCTGGAGAGCCTTCTTATGATAGGAACACCTGAGCTCTCTGTAGATTTAGCTGTCTTCATAAATTCTTAATGGAGTTATTCCTGGTATCTCGCAGTGAGATTATCATTCTTACCAATGAAACTTTCTTCTTGTTTCCAGGTTGAGTGGTCTTTTAGAGACTTGCATTTATAAAGAGACCTCCATGAAGAGAATCTTATCGATGTGTTCACCTTGCTTTCTTAAGAAGCCAAAGGTATTTCTATTGTTTTTTAAAAGTCTTGAGGTGTTTGATTATAAATAGCTGTTCGATTGCAAGCATGATTCTCTGTGCAGTATTGGTTGATTCTTTTATTTCGATGACAAGGGCTGTCACCAACAGATAATAACTTATAGCACAGACATTATTTTAAGTGCTAACGAGCATATAAGTACATTGCTGTTCTCATGCATTATAATCAGGACAATGCAGGTATTTTGGGTAAGCGTGCTCACATTCATCCATGCATTAGAAATTAGGTGCTACTAATTACTCACCAGTCTCCCTTCCGGGCTCCATTCAAATGATAAATAGCAACAAGAATATAATCAAAGATTAAAATCATAGAATTAGATTTATTTATGGAGTAGACAACTTCCCCAGAACTCTCAAAGTGAGGAACTTCCTGGTAAAGCTGAACTGTAGCATGAAGTTACTCCTTGTTCTAAATCTAAGGGAGAGCTGGATTTTCTTATCTAACATTTAGCTAGCTAACTGAAAGGACAATATGGCCTGTTCCCCAAAAATCTAATTGTTTATAGAACTAGAAATAACTACCTTTCCTTTTATAATGCTGTGATCTCATCCATCGAGTGACACAGGCCAGCAAAGGTAAGACTTTCCTTGGTCTCACCAGTTAGATTAATTCAGAGGAGTGAGTGAGCAGGGGATAGGGGGATTGGAAACATTAATCCCACTTCACCGCTCCTCAACTGCAAGTGAAAAGGAAGCCACTTCCCCTTAGCGGAATCAGGAGGAGTGCAGTGGCCGTGAAAATGTGCCCCTCGGGTCTCCTACCGCAGGGAGCCTAGTTGGACAGCCCCTCCTTATGCTCTGCTTTGAAATTCATTATTATATTTGTGCCTGGGTCTCACTTTCGGAAGGCTGTTCCTAGCCAGTGCTGAATGGGACAGGGATGCCCAGGCAGACCCACTTTGGGGAGTTAAAAGTCTTGGACAGGTGATTTTGGCCTGAAGGACTCCATGCTAGCTTTACTGGACTTTATTAGAAATGCACTGCAGTGTAAGACCTGTCTTCCTCCCCGCCATTTTTTCTTCCTCCTTCCTTTCTTCCTTCCCTTTCTCCTACACAGGGGTCAGCACTGCAGTTTGATGCTCTCCCAGCTTCCTCCAGCTTCCCTCCTCCATTGCCCCTCACTGGCATTTTCCTAGTACATCCTTTTCATCTGTAATCCTATCTTGTTGTCTGCTTCTCAGAGGACTGGGAAAAATTCAAGGAGCAAAGTCATAGGCTATCCATCAACACCGAACATAGACACATATAAAATAATTGCAAGAAGTGCAATACTGTGTGAATTTGCACGCATCGAAAGCTATTCCTCAGGACTAAGAGAAAAACTGGATCTTCTGCTGTGTTAACCCATCATATCATATTTGCCAGGTAGGCAAAGCAAGAGAAATAAACCTAGGGGAAGGGGGAGGAAGGGGATGCAGGTTTGGTTAGAAAGAAAGAAAACTGCATCAAACTGTTTCCCTGCCGTGGAAAGGGGCACAGACTCAAGAATGGTCAGTGCCTGCAATTTTCTTTCAGTTTCAAATGTCCGTAGGAGTGCACTTCTTCCTCATCACCCTGAAGAGCTGACGGCAGCCTGGAGCTCATAACTCGCAGGGCACCATCCTAGGATTCAGAGAGCAGAACCCCACTGAAAAGCCATTTAGTAATGCAAGGTCGCAGGTAATTTACAGCCCAGACAGTCAGCTTGTTTTGAAGCCCTGACCTTTGGTAGACCTCCCCCTTTGCATTGCATGCTTTTTCTGTAAATAAAGATCACACAACACCTTTTCTCATCATATACAAATAGCCAGTGCTATTAAGCTACATGACAGAGTCTCTGCTTTTATCATTTTGGTGGATGACCCTATAAAAAGACATTAAACCTAATAAAAAATAATGCATCTAAGCACTGTATCCTGAACATCTGAATGAATATATTTCCTCTGTGGCTTCTTCATCTTAAGTTATGATAGCAGGAGCTTGACTGGTTATTAACCTTATAGTCTTTCACTGAGGGTCTTTGGTAGAGTTATCTGTACTCAGAAAAGGAATGGCCAAAGGAGAGCAGAATAATTTGCTGGCTTGGTAGCTCAGAGCATGTGTTTCATGTTTAACACAGATAAATCTGTAGGCTGGGACACCAGAAGATACCTACTTCTAAACAAAACTAGGGTTAATGAAATAGCACAGTGGATAAACAGGTCATATTCCAAAAATGTTTGCTATGAGTCATCCTTAGTGAAATATGGGCCACTGTCTCTTGCTTCCTTAAAATTCAGTGTTTCAGAGAGTAAACTGTGTCTGTGGGATGTGTGCTAAGTGTGTATATTCTGCTCAAACTTTGATTTTCTTGATTCTCCTACACTTAATAGGTTAGGTGGGTTGGATATAAAGACTGAACAGCATTATACAGTGTACTTATAGAAAGTGATGGTAAGAATAACTCACACAGAAGAAAGTATCTTTGAGAGTTTTATTTCTAAACAGTCTTCCAAAATTACCGGTTTGGGAGATCAGAGGTGCAGAAGAGATTGTAGGGTGGCTGGAACCCGAGCCATGGGCAAAGTGTCTACTTTGATATGTTGTTTTCTCTCCGTGTCTCTTCTTCCTTCTATCATTTTTACTCTAAGTTTGATCTCAAGGAGCACGAAGCCTAGATTTTGTGCTGTTCAAAAATTATTTTGATTCTAAGAAAATATATCTAGCTCAAATAGGAAATGATGCCTCATTTTCACCACACAAACTTAATCCAGCCTCTTACACCTTTTACAGAGGAACCACAAGATGAAGCCTTTAAATAGTACAAAAAACACCCTTCCCACAAATCTCTGCCCGCTCCCATGGGGGAATTCTGCTTGCTCTTCCTGACATTTCTGATCTCATGTTTTTATCCCCCTGAAGAGACTTGGAAGGTGGGTCTCAGCCTTCCTGCTTTTCTACCCTCAAAGACACTGCGTCATGGGGATGGGGTGTAGTAATCTGAAAAACAAGCAAGGCTTTCAGAACTGATTAAACATGCATGTAAAAAACTCTCTATATTAAGTCATTGAACAGGAAAATTAAATAGGACAAGTGAGCAGGTGGTAAATGAACGAAGACTGATGTGAAAAGTGATGTTTACATAAATAGCAGCCTAACTAATCCTTTGAAATATGAACGTAAAGACTTCAAGATGTCTAAAACCTTGGATATCCCAAGTTCCAGGCATTTCAAGGGCTTCAGCATCTTTTAAACTTTCCCTCTCAGCACCCTTTAAAGCAAGGAAGAAAAGAACAATTTTCCTTCACAAGGTGAGATTTAAAACTACCCTTAGATCTCTCTCAGAATCGGAATGCATGTTCTCCTTGACCCAGCACAGGAACTGTAACTCTCCAAAAATAACAAGTTGTTTTCTTGCAACTCGTAGAACAAAACTCAGTCACACCAGAAAGTCTCTGAAAAGAATGACTTCAGAGGGTGATTTTGAAAGTGAACAGGAACTTACCTGAGGGTAGAAACAAGGGATGGATCTGGCTTAACTACATAAAACAAATGTGTGTGTGTGTCCCTCTCTTCTCACATCCCTTTCTAAGCCACCTTTTTTTCAATTTTCAACATTCTAATCAGATATGTTACATGTTAATTGCAAACCTTCTACTTGTGATGTGAATGAAGTTTTTGTGCTTTGATATAATAAATGCTTGATAAAGAGATTTACTTGGAACCTAAAATTATTGAAAGAATGGCATCAGAATCAGAAACTAGATATCTTGGCACTGTCATTATTTTAAATTCCATGTTTCGATGAAACGATTCAGAAACCAACCTGTTTTTGTTGTTGTTGTTGTTTATTACTTTTTTTGGGAGGGGGCAGGCAGGGGGAGGGATGGGATTTGTGGTAAAGAAAGGTAAATATCTGGACTGTCAAGTCCAGAATGTATGCTAGGCCCTGGGGAATTAAGCAAAGAGTAAACTAGTTCTTCACCAACTGTTTCCCTTTTCTTCTTGGCACGTAGACTACATTTCCCGAATACATATCCCTGCAATTAGTGACAACCAAGTGACTAGTTCTGGCTGATGGGATGTGGGTGGAAATCACGTAGGCCACCTCCAGGCCTGGCCTATATATTCCCTAAAGATCTTCCTTATGTGATCCCTTCCCTCATCTGCTAGCAGAATACAAAAGATCCAGTGAAAGACTCTGGGCGCTAAGGAATAGCAGAGCCACTAGACCAAAGGAACCTGAGTTTCTAGATCACAATGTGCAGCAGAGCCCCTGCTGACCTGGAAGGACTCTGATGTGAGAAAGAAGTAAACCTGTGTCGTGCTAGGCTATGATTCTAAAGTTTCTTTGTTACGGCAGTGAATCTTCCTGACCAATACAGAGAACGGTCCAGGGGTATGTGGAGTGGGTGTATCAGAGGGTATGGTAGGCAGGATTCCAGGGTGGCCCCCATGACCTCTGCCTCCTGGTGTTACTCCTGTGACTATGCTACGTTCCATGGAAAAAGGGATTTTCCCGATGCACTTAAAGTGACCCATCAGTTGGCAAAGAGTTTAATTATTTGGGTGGGCCTGACCTAATCAAAAGAACCCTTTAAAAGCAGAGAATTTTCTCTAGCTGGTAGCAGAAAAGGGAGTGCAAGAGATGTGAAGTGTGAAAGGGGTTTGACACTGAAATTATGTGGCAAAGATCTGAGAGGGGCTTGTAGGAGCTGAGAGTGGTACCCGGCCAACAGCTGGCAAGATAATGGAACCTGTCCTAGAGCCACAAGAAAATTAATTCTGCCAGGAGTCTGAGGGAGCTTGGAAGTAGGTTTTTCCTTAATTGAGCCTCTAAATGATGTTGACTAAAAAAATATTCACAGCCTAAAACTTGAGTGTTATGTTTTATTCGGCGGGAATTTTTAGGACTTCAAGCCTGGGAGGCAGCATCTCAAGTAACCCTGAGAGGACTGCTCCTAGGAGGCGAGGGGGGAGCCAGGTTATATAGAAGTTTTGTAACAAAGGGCAGGTAGTCTGCATGTCAAAAGATGACTGTTAATTAAAGGAAAACCAGATATCTCAAGTTAAGGAATTTAGTGCTTTTCTATGTATGGGAAGATGCAAGAGTCTGGGCTCACTGAAATCATTCCTTTGATATTGCACCTCAGCTCTCTGGGGCCAGTATCCTGTGTTTTCACATCCTGAGTTTCCTCAGGGCTCACCTTAGGGAGTGGCTGCAGTCTGATGGCTGGTAGACGGCAGGTGTTCTTTCCTTCCTGAGTTTCTTCAAGGCTCACCGGCTTCACGTTGGAGGACTGCAATCGCTGATGACTATAATGTGCTTGGTTAACTGATATGGCAGGAAATATTCCATTTCTCAAAGAGGATGCAGCCAGGGGACATCTTGATGTCAGCTTTATGAGATTCTCGGTAGAAGACTCAGCTAAAACATGCCTGGATCCTGACCCATGGTAATGATAAGATGATAAATATTTATTGTTTTAAACCATTAAGTTTGTCGTAATTTGTTCTCTAAAAATAGAAAATTAATGTGGAGGTTGATGAGTGCTATGTCTAAAATATGTGGTAAAATGAGGATTGATCCAGGCTGGTATCAACATTTAAGGGGTTAGATCTGTTGGACAGGCCCTGGCAGCAGAGGACAGTGCAGTGGTGTCATTCACAGCCTGATGGATTCTTGTGCTGTGGGTCTAGGGTTGAATTGGAACTCTGGCCAGACCCCACGTCTTGCCAACCAAATGGCCTGGAGTCACAGGTTGAGTGTGAATCTCAGTGACAAAAACTGAGCTACAGTTCCTGATTTAATGAGCAGTTTCAAGGTACTTATTTACTTATGATTCTTCAGAATTATCTCAGAGGGGTCAGAGAGAGGCTGAGTTGCCTTGCCTCCCCGTCTGTATTGTAGCCTAGCATTTACATGTAGGCCTGCATTTAGGTGTTTATTTTTGGAGTTGCACATAAAAATTAATTTGGAAAAAATACTTTATTGCACACACTGTTAGAAACTCCTAAGTTTAGGGAAAAGCTGTATATCTTTAGGGAAATGTGAGAGCCTGTTATACATAGAGCAGCAAGAGTAATTCTACAGCCCCAAACAAAGTGGCGGTAGGGCCCTGAATTGATCACCAGGCCTGGTTCTCATTGACTCAGGATCTGGCTTGGACTGCGTCTGAAGTAAAATGTTCTTTGTGCAAGATTGGGGCAATCAAGGACCGACTAAGGTCTTGTTTGGCTTTACTATTATTAGTTTTTTATTGAAGTATAATTAACATATAACTGTTAGTTTCAGGCATATAACATAATAACTCAATATTTGTATATATTGAGAAATGATCACAATTAGTCTATTTAACATCTATCACCATACATAGTTATAAAAATAGTTCAGCTTTAAAAGATCCCCTATGTGATACCAGAGAGGAAATGTAATAGATAGAGATGTAGATATATAATAAATACCATGTATATAAATTCCCTGACCTGCTCACCTAGTCTAGCTCATCTTGTGTTGCTTCTAGTCTTCTTCCTAACAAATATTTATTAAATACCTATGTGTGCCAGGCCTTGCGCTTAGAACTGGGGATTCAAAAGTGCCCAGGGAGGTCACAGAGAGAAACAATGATTGTGTCAGGTTCTCACTGGGTTAGCATTTTGAGTGTGGTAATTCCATGGCAAAGGAGCCATACTATCTCCAGTTTGACATGGTGCTGGCATTCAGGAACAGTACTCTGGAGTGACAAGAAGTAAGGCAGCAGTGACCTGGGAAGCCCAGATCTCTCTCTCTTTTAACTCACTTAATAAGATCTGTAGCATAAGCACCTGTACATGTAAAATTTTCTCCTCCTCCATCATGAGAGGCCCTAAATGTACCTACTTGGTTGCCATTAGGATTGTTAATATAATTCAGCTTTAATTGTTGTTACAGTTGCACCTGCTGCAGTGAGTTAACCTCGGGCAACTTCCTGGAAAGCAGACTTGCTAAATCACTGCTGGGTAAGGGTGATCATGAGCTTTGTAGAGCAGAGGGACAAAGCTCCACTCTGCAGACTCATCCTCACGTGGCATCTTCACCTCTCAGGGCACTGTCATGCTCCTGCCTGTGTCATTTTCTTGTGCTAGTTTACAGAAGGGGAAAGCAAGGGGAGAAATCCATGTGCTGGCTCAGCTGCCATCAGAACTTGGGGTGACTGTTCTGACTCACAGCCTGGAAGGGAATGGGGGTCCTCTCATTGTTTTCTGCAGTCTCAAGGGACAGTGGGGTTCTGTTTTATTGCTTCAAGTGATAAAATGGGTAGAATTCTTTACTACCAAGTGATGAGCAGCAGTAAAATTAAGTAATCCTAAAAGGAAAATATGTCAAAATGAAAGGCATCTTCAAGTATGATTTCTCTCTTGAGAGGTCAAAGACCTAGGTCTTAGTGGAGGAAGCTATTTTCAGCATGCATGTGTCCACGTGCCCATTGATTTGGAATTCTTACATCAGGCCTTGTTTCTGGACTCGTCTACTTCCCCCTGGTTACAGTGTTCTAGTTATTTATTGCCACATAAGAAACTACCTCAAAGCTTAGTGCCCTAGCACAATGATTTGATATTATCTCTTATGGTTCTGAGTTGACTCGTTCTTGCTTAGAGGTCTCTTCTGTGGTCACATCCAGTTGTCAGCTAAGCCTGAAGCCATCTGAAGGCTTGACAGCCAGCTAAGCCTGAAGCCATCTGAAGGCTTGACAAGGCTGGATGCTTACGTGGTTTCTCCACTCCCGTGTCTGGGGCCTGAACTAGGATGACTACTGGACAGTTGGGTTAGCTGGAACTGTGGCCCTGAGTGCCTACATATGCTGTCCCCAGCATGGTGGTCCTGGGGGCTCAGACTTCTTAGATGGCAGCTCAGGGCTCCAGGCAGAAGCTCAAACTTTCTTTTGACCAAACTTCAGAAGTCAGCATAACTTCTTCCACATTTACCCACATTCTATTAAGCAAGACACAAGCCAGCCCAGATTGCAGAAGAGGAGACTACACAAACGTATGGATATGGGCAATGTGGTTCACTGGGAGGAATCATCTGTAGTATTTTGTATGACATCAAAGAAGAGTTGAGGGATTATAAAATCCCCAAATCTTATTGTCAGCCGATTATGAGGGTCCGTTAGCATAAAGGACCCAGCCTTAATGGATCTGACTAAACTTTATCTGCTAAGGTTATGAACTTTACTGTCTCTGGTTGAGCCTCTACTTTCTGGAAAAGCAGACAGTTTGCTCTGAATTGGAAAATTTTATCCATAGTTTCCTGGACAGCTTTCTCAGCAACAGCAAAATCCACACTTGATCATTTTGTTGTTTAAAATAAAGATGCAGTGAGAGAATTATGATTTCTCATGGCTATGCAACTTAATACAGATTTTGCTTTGTTTGTTGATGAAAAAATATTAGGGAAGGCATCATGTGTAGTAAGTAGCTCCTCTGTGAGGTGCTTGGGAGGGAGAGAGGACACTTAAGCAATGGTTTCTGTTGCTTGAGGAACAGGCCAGTTCTGCAACCAAAACTTACAAGTAAAATTTGCACCTTAGAAGAAAGGTTGCAGCCTAAAATTTAGTTGAGAAAACAAGACATTGCATCTAGGGAAGAATAAAGAATGTAAGAAATTGCTAAATAGTACAGTATAGCTTCTATGGATTTTATGGCTTTCTAGTTATTCCTCATCCTTACTTAGATCAATGGAACTTTAGGTTTGAGATTGGAGATAAGCTTATTGGATATTTTCTTTCCAGTAGTTGCTTTTACTGGCACTCAGGATGAATTGAGGATAAAGCATTTATCCTCTACATCTGCATTTATAATTCAGTTGAGTTTTGATGTACAGCCAGTTTATACTAAAAAATTGATACCTGGAAGGAAAAATAATTTAATAATTTAATTTAATGTCACAATGATTTATTCCAGGTTGATGGTTATTGATAGACTACAAGACATTCTCTGCCCAGAATTGTTAATCAATAATTGGACCAAAAGAGAATTAAGCTCCTCCAGTGATGAGTTCTGTAGTAGTCCCATGGATCACAAAAGTAAGACAGAATTAGTTTTTTCCCTCAAGGGAGTCACAGTTTACTGGAGAAAGCAACACACAACAGATAATACTACGACTGCAGAGTACACCCTCTAAAGAGTTATAAGCAAAATGGTGGAGGAAAGAATACTGTGGCAACTACGAGGGTCACTGATGACCTGAGGGTGGCAGTGTTTGTGCAGATTCTTCAAGGCTCAGTGAAAGCAGTTTACTCCAGCCAGAGAAGAGCCTGTTCAGAGAGGCAGGCAATGGTGAAAGGACCCAGGATGTACAGAGACTAGTTAGACTCATGGGGGGCTACAGTGCAGGGTGTGTTTGTGGGTTGGGGTAGGTTTGGGGTGCAGGTGAGAGAATTAGCAGTAAAGGAAGCTGGAGAATAGTCAGGGTCCAGATGGCACATTTGGTGTGTTTGTCTCAGTCAGGAGTAGGGTTTGGATAGTTGTGGGTTGGCTAGAACACAGATAAAGAGAGAGAAAGTTTGACAAAACCCAGCTGCCAAACAATATGGTTATGCCAGGATTTGGTAACTGATCTCAGCTTGTTTCACATCTGGAAGATCAGTCTAGGAGGACAAAGGACAAGCAGTATGCAAACACCACTAGTC
This sequence comes from Grampus griseus, assembly GCF_964374135.1. NCBI lineage: Eukaryota > Metazoa > Chordata > Mammalia > Artiodactyla > Delphinidae > Grampus > Grampus griseus. The sequence goes on from NC_139019.1 coordinate 44,363,724, forward strand.
AAAGGTTGAAAATGAGTCCAAGATCAGGATAAAACACAAAAGCTTGAGCAGTAGGCACAGGAATCTATCAGCTGCCTTTAGTCATGTAAGACTGGCCCTCAAGGGCAGGAATGCCAGTCCATGAAAGAGGGTGGGGCTTACAGGCACTTGATCCTCTGGAAACAGTCCAAGAGTCTAGGGACTTGACATTCAAGACCCAATCAAGTTGATTATGTGGTGATCCAGTGAGTCCCTGGCTTAAAGCTTATTCATAATTTCTGCACTGAGACACTGTCTCTGGGGTATGTTGAAAGGCTAAACCTAAGGAAAGAATTAAGAAGCCCAGTGGTTAGAAGTGTCAAGACCATAGTAAAGCTCAGTTTTTCATACACAGGTGTATTAGCGTTCTCCATAGAAACAGAACTAATAAGGTGTGTGTGTGTGTGTATGTGTGTGTGTGTGAAAGAGAGAAGGGGGAAAGGGAGGGAGTGCACATATGTGTGGTTTTTGTAAAACCATCCTGGAGATTCTTCTCTTTACTTAGTAATTGTATTTTTTAGACTAAAATGATTGAAGGGTGGCCAATCAATTTGTTTTAGCTGTATTTAATGATTTATGCCAGTTGCTTCCTCTGGTTGGCTAGTTGCTTGATATACCAGTGAGTGTATCGAGAGCTATAGATGTCAGTCAAACTGGTATGGAGGTGTAGGCTAGAACCTTTCTACTCTAAGTATGGATCAGTTGTAGAACCAATAACTTCACTTCACCTGGAAATTTGTACAAAAGCAAAATTGTATGGCCCTCCTGACCCGCAAATCAACACCTACACTTTAATAAGAACCCCACGTAATTCATTTACACATTAAAATTTGAAGAACATTTGTTTAGAATACGTATTAGTGGCATTACTCATATGACCAGCTCTGTGAAGCATCTTCTTTACTCACAGAAAATGAAAAAAAAAAAAATGCAGTGTTACAACTCCATTTTAAAAATCAGTGTAGGGTCAGTGCTGCAGCCTGTGGAGTGAAAACCACATTCACAGAAAGAGAGACAAAATGAAAAGCCAGAGGACTATGTACCAGATGAAGGAACAAGATAAAACCCCAGAAAAACAACTAACTGAAGTGGAGATAGGCAACCTTCCAGAAAAAGAACTCAGAATAATGAGAGTGAAGATGATCCAGGGCCTCAGAAAAAGAATGAAGGCAAAGATCGAGAAGATGCAAGAAATGTTTAACAAAGACCTAGAATAATTAAAGAATAAAAACATATCTCCAGAATTTACAAGCAGCTCATGCAGCTCAATATCAAAAAAATAAACAGCCCAATCCAAAAATAGGGAGAAGACTTAAATAGACATTTCTCCAAAGAAGATACACAGATGGCCAACAAACACATGAAAGGACGCTCAACATAACTAATCATTAGAGAAATGCAAATCAAAAATACAATGAGGTATCACCTCACACCAGTCAGAATGGCCATCATCAAAAAATCTACAAACAATAAATGCTGGAGAGGGTGTGGAGAAAAGGGAACCCTCTTGCAGTATTGGTGGGAACGTAAATTGATACAGTCACTATGGAAAACAGTATGGCAGTTCCTTAAAAAACTACAAGTAGAACTACCATATGACCCAGCAATCCCACTACTGGGCATATACCCTGAGAAAACCCTGGGCATATAATTCAAAAAGAGTCGTGTAGCACAGTATTCATTGCAGCACTATGTACAGTAGCCAGGAAATGGAAGCAACCTAAGTGTCCATCGACACATGAATGAATAAAGAAAATGTGGCACATATATACAATGGAATATTACTCAGCCATAAAAAGAAAAAAAAGGACAAACACCTAGAAGAATTAAAGAACAAACAGAGATGAACAATACAATAACTGAATTGAAAAAGACACTAGAAGGAATCAATAGCAGAATAACTGAGGCAGAAGAATGGATAAGTGATCTGGAAGACTGAATGGTGGAATTCACTGCCATGGAAAAGAATAAAGAAAAGAGAATGAAAAGAAGTGAAGACAGGCTAAGAGACCTCTGGGACAACATTAAACGCAACAACGTTTGCATTATAGGGGTCTGAGAAGGAGAAGAGAGAGGGAAAGGACCCGAGAAAATATTTGAAGAGATTATAGTCAAGAACTTGCCTTACATGGGAAAGGAAAGAGCCACCCAAGTCCAGGAAGTGCAGAGAGTCCCAGGCAGGATAAACCCAAAGAGAAACACACTGAGAAACATAGTAATCAAATTGACAAAAATTAAAGACAAAGAAAAATTATTGAAAGCAACAAGGGAAAAACAACAAATAACATACAAGGGAGCTTCCATAAGGTTAACAGCTGATTTCTCAGCGGAAACTCTAAAAGCCAGAAGGGAATGGCATGATATATTTAAAGTGATGAAAGGGAAGAACCTACAACCAAGGTTACTCTGCCAGGCAAGGATCTCATTCATATTTGATGGAGAAATCAAAAGCTTTACAGACAAGCAAAAGCTAAGAGAATTCAGCACCACCAAACCAGCTCTCCAACAAATGCTAAAGGAACTTCTCTAAGTGGGAAAAACAAGAGAAGAAAAGGACCTACAAAAACAAACCAATAACAATTAAGAGAATGGTAATAGGATCATACATATTGATAATTGCCTTAAACGTGAATGGATTAAATGTTCCAACCAAAAGACACAGGATCGCTGAATGGATACAAACACAAGACCCATATATATGCTGTCTACAACAGATCCACTTCAGACCTGGGGACACATACAGACTGAAAGTGAGGGGATGGAAAAAGATATTCCATGCAAATGGAAATCAGAAGAAAGCTGGAGTAGCAATACTCATATCAGATAAAATAGACTTTAAAATAAAGAATGTTACAAGAGACAAGGAAGGACACTACATAATGATCAAGGGATCAATCCAAGAAGAAGATATAGCAATTATAAATATATATGCACCCAATATAGGAGCACCTCAATACATAAGGCAACTGCTAACAGCTATAAAAGAGGAAACTGACAGTAACACAGTAATGGTGGGGGGAATTAATACCTCATTTACACCAATGGACAGATCATCCAGACAGAAAATTAATAAGGAAACACAAGCTTTAAGCGACACAATACACCAGATAGATTTAATTGATGTTTATAGGACATTCCATCCAAAAACAGCAGATTACACTTTCTTCTCAAGTGCACACAGAACATTCTCTAGGATAGATCACATCTTGGGTCACAAATCAAGCCTCAGTAAACATAAGAAAATTGAAATCATATCATGCATCTTTTCTGACCACAATGCTATGAGAGTAGAAATCAGTTACAGGGGGAAAAAAATGTAAAAACACAAACACATGGAGGCTAAACAATACATTACTAAATAACCAAGAGATCATTGAAGAAATCATAAGGAAAATAAAAAAATACCTAGAGACAAATTACAACAAAACCACGACCATCTAAAACCTATGGGATGCAGCAAAAGCAGTTCTAAGAGGGAAGTTTATACCAAGCTTACCTCAAAAAACAAGAAAAATCTCAAAAATCTAACCTTACACCTAAAGGAACTAGAGAAAAAAACAAAACACAAAGTTAGTAGAAGGAAAGAAACCATAAAGATCATAGCAGAAATAAATGAAATAGAAACAAAGAAAACAATAGCAAAGATCAATAAAACTAAAAGCTGCGTCTTTGAGAGTGTAAACAAATTGATAAACCTTTAGCCAGACTCATCAGGAAAAAGAGGAAGAGGACTCAAATCAATAAAATTAGGAATGAAAAAGGAGAAGTTACAACGGACACCACAGAAATACAAAGCATCTTAAGAGACTACTACAAGTAACTCTATGCCAATAAAAAGGACAACCTGGAAAATATGGACAAATTCTTAGAAAGGTATGAACTTCCAAGACTGAACCAGGAAAAATAGAAAATATGAACAGACCAATCACAAGTAGTGAAATTGAAAATCTTCCAAAAAACAAAAATCCAGGACTAGATGGCTTCACACGTGAATTTTATCAAACATTTAGAGAAGAGCTAACACCCATCCTTCTCAAACTCTTCCAAAAAATTGCAGAGGGAGGAACACTCCCAAACTCGTTCTATGAGGCCACCATCACCATGATACCAAAACCAGACAAAGATACTACAAAAAAGAAAACTACAAGCCAACATCACTAATGAACATAGATGGAAAAATCCTCAACAAAATACAAACAAAGAGAATTCAAAAACAGTCATACACCATGATCAAGTGGGATTTATCCCAGAGATGCAAGGATTCTTCCATATATGCAAATCAATCAACGTGAAACACCATATTAACAAACTGAAGGAGAAAAACCATATAATCATCTCAATAGATGCAGAAAAAGCTTTTGACAAAATTCAACACCATTTATGATAAAAACTCTCCAGAAAGTGGGCATAGAGGGAACCTATATAATAAACATAATAAAGGCCATATATGATAAACCCACAGCAAACATCATTCTCAATGGTGAAAACCTGAAAGCGTTTCCTCTAAGATCAGGAACAAGACAACGATGTCCACTCTCACCATTATTAGTCAACATAGTTTTGGAAGTCCTAGCCACGGCCAGCAGAGGACAAAAAGAAATAAAAGGAATACAAATTGGAAAAGAAGAAGTAAAACTGTCACTGTTTGCAGATGACATGATACTATACATAGAGAATCCTAAAGATGCTACCAGAAAACTACTAGAGCTAATCAATGAATTTGGTAAAGTAGCAGGATACAAAATTAATGCACAGAAATCTCTTGCATTCCTATACACTAACAATGAAAGATCAGAAAGAGAAATTAAGGAAACAATCCCATTCACCATTGCAACAGAAAGAATAAGATACCTAGGAATAAACCTACCTAAGGAGGTAAAAGACCTGTACTCAGAAAACTGTAAGACACTGATGAAAAAATCAAAGATGACACCAACAGATGGAGAGATATACCATGTTCTTGGATTGGAAAAATCAACATTGTGAAAATGACTATACTACCCAAAGCAATCTACAGATTCAATGCAATCCCCATCAAATTACCAGTGGCATTTTTTACAGTACTAGAACAAAAAATCTTAAAATTTGTATGGAGACACAAAAGACCCCGAATAGCCAAAGCAGTCTTGAGGGAAAAAAAATGGCTGGAGGAAATCAGACTCCGTGACTTCAGAGTATACTACAAAGCTACACTAATCAAGACAATATGGTACTGGCACAAAAACAGAAATATAGATCAGTGCAACAGGATAGAAAACCCTGAGATAAAATGACACACCTTGGTCAACTAATCTATGAGAAAGGAGGCAAGAATATAAAATGGAGAAAAGACAGTCTCTTCAACAAGTGGTGCTGGGAACACTGGACAGCTACATGTGAAAGAATGAAATTAGAACACTCCCTAACACCATACACAAAAAGAAACTCAAAATGGATTAGAAACCTAAATGTAAGACTAGACACTCTAAAACTCTTAGAGGAAAACATAGGCAGAACACTCTGACATACATCACAACAAGATCTTTTTTGATCCACCTCCTAGAGTAACGGAAATAAAAACAAAAATAAATAAGTGGGACATAATGAAACATAAAAGCTTTTGCAAAGCAAAGGAAACTATGAATAAAATGAAAGAACAACCCTCAGGATGGGAGAAAATATTTGCAAACAAATCAATGGACAAAGGATTAATCTCCAAAATATATAAACAGCTCATGCAGCTCAATATTAAAAAAAAACAAGCAACCCAATCAAAAAATAGGCAGAAGACGCAAATAGACATTTCTCCGAAGAAGACATACAGGTGGCCGAGAAGCACATGAAAACATCAACATCAACATCACTAATTATTAGAGAAATGCAAATCAAAACTACAATGAGGTATCACCTCACACCAGTTAGAATGGGCATCATCAGAAAATGTACAAACAATAAATGCTGGAGAGGGTGTGGAGAAAAGGGAACCCTCTTGCACTGTTGGTGGGAATGTAAACTGATACAGCCACTATGAAGAACAATATGGAGGTTGCTTAGAAAATTAAAAATAGAATTATAATATGACCCAGCAATCCCAGTACTGGGCATATACCCAGAGAAAACCATAATTCAAAAAGACACATGTACCACAATGTTCATTGCAGCTCTATTTACAATAGCCAGGTCATGGAAGCAACCTAAATGCCCATCGACAGACGAATGGATAAAGAAGTTGTGGTACATATATACAATGGAATATTACTCAGCCATCAAAAGGAATGGAATTGGTATTTGTAGAGATGTGGGTGGATCTAGAGACTTTCATACAGAGTGAAGTAAGTCAGAAAGAGAAAAACAAATATCATATTCACACATATATGTGGAACCTAGAAAAATGGTACAGATGAACTGGTTTGCTGGGCAGAAATATAGACACCGATGTAGAGAACAAACATATGGACACCAAGGGGAGAAAGTGATGGGTGGTTGGTGTGACGAATTGTTTGATTGGGTTTGACATGTATACACTGATGTGGATAAAATTGATGACTAATAAGAACCTGCTGTATAAAAAAATAAATAATAGAAAATTCAAAAATTCAAAAACAAAGGAATGGGAGGAGCTTCAGGATTACGGAAGAGTAAGACGTGGAGATCACTTTCCTCCCCACAAATACATCAGAAATACATCTACCTGTGGAGCAACTCCTACAGAACACCTACTGAACGCTGGTAGAAGACCTCAGACCTCCCAAAAGCCAAGAAACTCCCCACGTACCTGGGTAGGGCAAAAGGAAAAAGAATAAACAGAGACAGGAGAATAGGGACGGGACCTGCACCAGTGGGAGGGAGCCGTGAAGGAGGAAAGGTTTCCACACACTAGGAAGCCCCTTCGTGGGCAGAGAGTGCAGATGGTGGAGGGGGGAAGCTTCGGAGCCATGGAGGAGAGCACAGCAACAGGGGTGCGGAGGGCAAAGCAGAGAGATTCCCACACAGAGAGTTGGTGCCAACCAGCACTCACCAGCCTGAGAGGCTTGTCTGCTCACCTGCTGGGACGGGTGCAGGCCCGGAGCTGAGGCTTAGGCTTCAGAGGTCACATCCCAGGGAGAGGACTGGGGTTGGCTGCATGAACACAGGCTGAAGAGGGCTAGTGCACCCCAGCTAGCTGGGAGGGAGTCCAGGAAAAAGTCTGGACCTGCTGAACAGGCAAGAGACTTTTTCTTGCCTGTTTGATTCCTGGTGCGTGAGGAGAGGGGATTAAGAGAGCCGCTTAAAGGAGCTCCAGAGATGGGCGCAAGCCATGGCTATCAGCATGGACCCCAGAGACAGGCATGAGATGCTTAGGCTGCTGCTGCAGCCACCAAGAAGCCTGTGTGCGAGCACAAGTCACTATCCACGCCTCCCGTCCTGGGAGCCTGTGCAGCCCGCCACTGCCGGGGTCCTGTTATCCAGGAACAACTTTCCCAGGAGAGCACGCGGCGTGCCTCAGGCTGTTGCAACGTCATGCCGGCCTCTGCCGCCACAGGCTCACCCTGCACTCCATACCCCTCCCTCCCCCCAGACTGAGTGAGCCAGAGCCCCCTAATCAGCTGCTCCTTTAACCCCGTCCTGTCTTAGTGAAGGACAGATGCTCTCAGGCGACCTACACTCAGAGGCAGGTCCAAATCCAAAGCTGAACCCCGGGAGCTGTGCGAACAAAGAAGAGAAAGGGAAATCTCTCCCAGCAGCCTCAGGAGCAACAGATTAAATCTCCACAGTCAACTTGCTGCATCCTGCATCTGTGGAATACCTGAATAGACTATGACTCATCCCAAATTGAGGAGGTGGACTTTTGGAGCAATGATATATTTTTATATATTTCCCTTTTTCTCTTTTTGGGAGTGTGTATGTGTATCCTTCGGTGTGTGATTTTTGTCTGTATAGCTTTGCTTTTACCATTTGTCCTAGGGTTCTATCTGTTTTTTTTTCTTTTTTTAGTATTGTTTTCAGCGCTTGTTATCATTGGTGGATTTTTTTTTTTGGTTTGGTTGTTCTTTCTTTCTTTTTTTTAATTGCTTTAAAATTTAATAATTTTTTTTTGTTTTTAATAACTTTTAAATTTAATTTAATCCTTCCTTCCTCCCTCCCTCCCTCCCTCCCTTCCTTCCTTCCTTCTTCTCTCCCTTTTATTCTGAGCCATGTGGATGACAGGCTCTTGGTGCTCCAGCCAGGCATCAGGGCTATGCCTCTGAGGTGGGAGAGCCAAGTTCAGGACACTGGTCCACCAGAGACCTCCCAGCTTGAAGTAATATCAAATGGTAAAAATCGAAAATCTCCCAGAGATCTCCATCTCAACGCCAAGATCCAGGTCCACTCAATGACCAGCAAGCTATAGTGTTGGACATCCCATGCCAAACAGCTACCAAGACAGGAACACAACCCCACCCATTAGCAGAGAGGCTGCCTAAAATCATAATAAGGCCACAGACACCCCAAAGCACGCCACCAGTCGTGGACCTGCCCACCAGAAAGACAAGATCCAGCCTCATCCACCAGATGAGGCTGGATCTTCCCTCCACCGGGAAGCCTACACAACCCACAGAAACAACCTTAGCCACTGGGGACAGATACCAAAAACAACAACAGAAACTACACCTGCAGCCTGCAAAAAGGAGACCCCAAACACAGTAAGATAAGCAAAATTAGAAGACAGAGAAACACACAGCAGATCAAGGAGCAAGGTAAAAACCCACTAGACCTAACAAATGAAGAGGAAATAGGCAGTCTACCTGAAAAAGAACTCAGAATAATGATAGTAAAGATGATCTAAAATCTTGGAAATAGAATAGAGAAAATACAAGAAACGTTTAACAAGGACCTAGAAGAACTAAAGAGCAAACCAACAATCATGAACAACACAATAAATGAATTTAAAAATTCTCTACAAGGGATCAATAGCAGAATAACTGAGACAGAAGAATGGATAGGTGACCTGGAAGATAAAATAGTGGAAATAACTACTGCAGAGCAGAATAAAGAAAAAAGAATGAAAAGAATTGAGGACAGGCTCACAGACCTCTGGGACAATATTAAATGCACCAACATTCGAATTATAGGGGTCCCAGAAGAAGAAGAGAAAAAGAAAGGGACTGAGAAAATATTTGAAGAGATTACTATTGAAAACTTCCCTAATATGGGTAAGGAAATAGTTAATCAAGTCCAGGAAGCACAGAGAGTCCCATACAGGATAAATCCAAGGAGAAACATGCCAAGACACATATTGATCAAACTATCAAAAATTAAATACAAAGAAAAAAATATTAAAAGCAGCAAGGGAAAAACAACAAATAACATACAAGGGCATCCCCATAAGGTTAACAGCTGATGTTTCAGCAGAAACTCTGCAAGCCAGAAGGGAGTGGTAGGACATATTTAAAGTGATGAAAGGGAAAAACCTACAACCAAGATTACTCTATCCAGCAAGGATTTCATTCAGATTTGATGGAGAAATTAAAACCTTTACAGACAAGCAAAAGCTAAGAGAATTCAGCACCCCCAAACCAGCTTTATAACAAATGTTAAAGGAACTTCTCTAGGCAGGAAACACAAGAGAAGAAAAAGACCTACAATAACAAACCCAAAACAATTAAGAAAATGGTAGTAGGAGCATACATATCGATACTTACCTTAAATGTAAATGGATTAAATGCTCTAACCAAAAGACACAGACTGGCTGAATGGATACAAAAACAAGACCCATATATATGCTGTCTACAAGAGACCCACTTCAGACCTAGGGATACATACAGACTGAAAGTGAGGGGATGGAAAAAGATATTCCATGCAAATGGAAATCAAAAGAAAGCTGGAGTAGCAATTCTCATATCAATCAAAATAGACTTTAAAACAAAGACTATTACAAGAGACAAAGGAGGACACTACATAATGATCAAGGGATGAATCCAAGAAGAAGATATAACAATCGTAAATATTTATGCACCCAACATAGGAGCACCTCAATACATAAGGCAAATGTTACCAGCCATAAAAGGGGAAATCGATAGTAACACATTCATAGTAGAGGACTTTAACACCCCACTTTCACCAATGGACAGATCATCCAAAATGAAAATAAATAAGGAAACCCAAGCTTTAAATGATACATTAAACAAGATGGACTTAATTGATATTTATAGGACATTCCATCCAAAAACAACAGAATACTCTTTCTTCTCAAGTGCTCATGGAACATTCTCCAGGATAGATCATATCTTGGGTCACAAGTCAAGCCTTGGTAAATTTAAGAAAATTGAAATTGTATCAAGTATCTTTTCTGACCACAATGCTATGAGACTAGATATCAAATACAAGATAAAATCTGTAAGAAATACAAACACATGGAGGCTAAACAATACACTACTTAATAACCAAGAGATCACTGAAGAAATCAAAGAAGAAATCAAAAATACCTAGAAACAAATGAAAATGAAAACATGATGACCCAAAACCTATGGGATGCAGCAAAAGCAGTTCAAAGAGGGAAGTTTATAGCAATACAATCCTACCTTAAGAAACAAGAAACATCTCAAATACACAACCTAACCTTACGCCTAAAGCAGTTAGAGAAAGAAGAACAAAGAAACTCCAAAGTTAGCAGAAGGAAAGAAATCATAAAGATCAGATCAGAAATAAATGAAAAAGAAATAAAGGAAACGATAGCAAAGATCAATAAAACTAAAAGCTGGTTCTTTGAGATGATAAACAAAATTGATAAACCATTACCCAGACTCATCAAGAAAAAAAGGGAGAACACTCAAATCAATAGAATTAGAAATGAAAAAGGGGAAGTAACAACTGACACTGCCGAAATACAAAGGATCATGAGAGATTACTACGAGCAACTATATGCCAATAAAATGGACAACCTGGAAGAAATGGACACATTCTTAGAAATGCACAAACTTCCGAGACTGAACCAGGAAGAAATAGAAAATATGAACAGACCAATCACAAGCACTGAAGTTGAAACTGTGATTAAAAATCTTCCAACAAACAAAAGCCCAGGAGAGATGGCTTCACAGGCAAATTCTATCAAACATTTAGAGAAGAGGTAACACCTATCCTTCTCAAACTCTTCCAAAATATAGCAGAGGGAGGAACACTCCCAAACTCATTCTACGAGGCCACCATCACCCTGATACCAAAACCAGACAAGGATGTCACAAAGAAAGAAAACTACAGGCTAATACCACTGATAAACATACATGCAAAATTCCTCAACAAAATACTAGCAGACAGGGCTTCCCTGGTGGCGCAGTGGTGGAGATTCTGCCTGCTGATGCAGGGGACACGGGTTCGTGCCCTGGTCTGGGAAGATCCCACATGCCGCAGAGCAGCTGGACCTGTGAGCCATGGCCGCTGAGCCTGTGCTTCTGGAGCCTGTGCTCCGCAACGGGAGAGGCCACAGCATACAAAAAGAGTCGTGTACTACAATGTTCATTGCAGCTCTGTTTACAGTTGCCAGGACATGGAAGCAATCTAAGTGTCCATTGACAGATGAATGGATAAAGAAGATGTGGCACATATATACAATGGACTATTACTTAGCCATAAAAAGAAACGAAATTGGTGGATGGACCTAGAGTCTGTCATACAGAGTGAAATAAGTGAGAAAGAGAAAAAGAAATACCGTATGCTAACACATATATATGGAATCTTAAAAAAAAAAAAGGTTATGAAGAACCTAGGGGCAAGAAGAGAATAAAGATGCAGACCTAGTAGAGAATGGACTTGAGGACATGGGGAGGGGGAAGGGTAAGCTGGGACGAAGTGAGAGAGTGGTAGTTTATATATGGACATATATACTATGAAATGTAAAATAGATAGCTAGTGGGAAGCTGTCGCATAGCACAGGGAGGTCAGCTCGGTGCTTTGTGAACAGCTAGAAGGGTGGGATAGGGACGGTGGGAAGTAGGGAGACACAAGAGGGAAGAGATATGGGGATATATGTATATGTATAAATGATTCACTTTGTTATAAAGCAGAAACTAACACACCATTGTAAAGCAATTATACTCCAATAAAAACATTAAAGAAAAAATAATAAAAGTAATAAATTTAAAAAAAAAGGAATGTCTTACACTGAGTTGGCATAATTCAAATACTTGGTCTATATAGTAATAATAACAATAATAAATTGTACATGTTTACATAAAACTAAGAAAAATTTATGTTTCTGCTTAATTTTCTCAGCTGAGTCCACGTTGAGTATAGTATAAATTCAGTCCTAAATAAGAAAATCAGGGAAAGAAGTTTTGCCATATACTTGTGGGAGATTATTGACTTGATAAAACAGTTAGTTGGTTAATTTTTTTCACACTTGAACTGGTTGTGACACCATTTCAGAAATTATTTTCATCCTATGTAATGACCAGCTATTTTCCATGATCTCCTGGGAGCACAAGTAGAATGGGCTTCAGTTGCACAAGGCAACTTTCTAGTCAGCAGAGGCAAAGTTCTGAGATCTAGATTACAGTACTAAGAGTGTTTGCAAAGTCTTTCCCCGGATGCCTTAGAAAACAGACAAATGTCTGTTTGTCTTGGATGGCATAATTGCAACCCTGTGCTGCACTCAGTGGGGTCTGCGCTCAGTGATCTCACAGGTCTCCAGAGCTACAACATGGTAACTTTATTATTAGAAGGATAGAGAATCAGCATTTCTGTGTCTTAAGAGGAAAAATGAACCAATTAGAAACCAAGTGACTTGCCTCAGCTAAGAGGTTAGTGTGGGATGAATTCCTGCCTTCCTCATGGTGGAATAGATGGCATATTATGCTTCCTATTTTACACATCTAATAGTCAGCATTTGAGTTTGGTATCCGTATTCCTCAACTGTATTTGTTACAGACTGTTCATCTTTTGAGGTAAATGGAGTTGTTTTTTTGTAAGATATCAGAATGACCTTAATCCTTCTAGACAGACATTCCCAAGGTATATTTCAGAGGCAGCAGTGGTTGGAGAGTGTCACTTTTGACGGTCTGCTGACCTCTGCATGAGCCACACTAGAACCCCCTGTAAATGCAGAGGTTGTATTGCTGTGCCTGGAGTTCAGCTGGTGACTCACTGGGGACCAGGCAAGCATGAGTAATTGCAATTTGCAAATGGCAAGGAATGAATGTGAATCTGTCTTCTCTTTAGCCTTGTTCTAGTGAGTCTTTATGGAAGCAAAATTGCACCCTTTCTCTGGCCATGTTTTTTTATTTTTTTATTTTTTAACATCTTTATTGGATGTTATAATGGCTTTACAGTGGTGTGTTAGTTTCCGCTGTATAACAAAGTGAATCAGCTATATATATATATATATATATATATATATATATATATATATATATATATATATATATATATATATATATATATATATATATATATCTCCCCATATCCCCTCCCTCTTGCGTCTCCCTCCTACCCTCCCTGTTCCACCCCTGTAGGTGGTCACAAAGCACCGAGCTGATCTCCCTGTGCTATGCGACTGCTTCCCACTAGCTATCAATTTACGTTTGGTAGTGTATATATGTCCATGCCAGTCTCTCACTTCATCCCAGCTTACCATTCCCCCTCCCTGTGTCCTCAAGTCCATTCTCTATATCTGCATCTTTATTCCTGTCCTGCCCCTAGGTTCTTCAGAACCTTTGTTTTAATTTTAGATTCTGTATATATGTGTTAGCGTATGGTATTTGTTTTTCTCTTTCTGACTTATTTCACTCTGTATGACAGACTCTGCGTCCATCCACCTCACTACAGATAACTCGTTTCTTTTTACGTCTGAGTAATATTTCTGGCCATGTGTTTGCTTTAAACGAATCTCGACAAATGATATGGCACTGAAGAAAATGTGTTTAAGCTACATATTTACCTTGAAAAATAACACAGAACTAAGTGGGAAGGAAAATATGTACACACACACACACACACACACACACACACACACACAGATCATATTCTGTCATTCTGATGGCCTATAATGACTTGTCCATTTTGCCCTTGAATCTAATTAATTGGTCTTTGTAACCAGAGAAATAGTATTGTTTCTCTGTCTAAAGAGATACTGAGAACATAGCTTAAAAAAAGTCATGGCGGGCTTCCCTGGTGGTGCAGTGGTTGAGGGTCTGCCTGCCGATGCGGGGGACGCGGGTTCGTGCCCCGGTCCGGGAGAGTCCCACGTGCCGCGGAGCGGCTGGGCCTGTGGGCCGTGGCCGCTGGGCCTGCGCGTCCGGGGCCTGTGCTCCGCGGCGGGAGAGGCCACAGTGGTGAGGGGCGCACGTACCGAAAAAAAATAAATAAATAAAAAGTCATGGCAACACATCAGCTTCTGATATGGAACGATGTTACAAAGGCAAGCCCACCCGACTGCCCTGCTTCCTCAAGTCCAGCCAGCAGGGCAGTGCTCTGTGCCCTCCTTGGCAGAAATTGCAGGAGCAATTTGAATCTAGCCCTCGCTTTAACTGAGCAGTGAAACGGGGGTCTGGTACCCTCTTGAGTGGCAGCCTTCTAATGTTTTATATGCCAGGAAAGCGCCCCAAAGAAAGAAACTGTCAGAGTCCCTGGGTCCTGAACTATAGATCTGTCTGTCTCTTCTGTGTCAGAACACCAGTTCTGAGCGGGTGCCAGTCCAGTGGTGATGGGTGGGAAAAGGGTGGTGCGTGGCTATGTGCACGGTGAGAATGCAGAGGAAGGGAGACTCCACATGCTGGGGCTTCTCATGGCTGACACCTATTCTTAGGTAACAAGTGCCCTTTCAGGTAAAAGCAACAGGTGGTATTTTACCCTGTTTAAGTGACAGATGTTGGAGATTTTTACCTGTGCTTCTGCCAGTGAAGTCGTGTAGTCTGGAGAACAGGGATTGGGTTGCATAAAAAACCTAGAACTAGAAACCTTTGTAGCTGCATCATGAATAGTAGAGTAACTTCCCCACAGGATACAGATGCCTGGCTCTGATTTATTCCTATTATAAGGCCTCAGGCCCACAAAGATTGTGAGAGGTCCCTGGGGACTGGGCGAAGGGGAAATTTATGAGCCTTCATTGCACTGCCTCTCCTTCCCTGTGCTCCTGGGGACCTTGTGTGGAAATAGAGGCCAGGCATCCGATATAGGTAGGATCTGGCCTCCTAGCCAGATAGCTCTCCCAACTCTTATCCTTGGCATCTTGGCCAAAGGCATGCCTTAAAGAGCAGTCGTTCTCTCTGGAGTCCTTTGACCAAATAAAATCTAAACCAAGGATTTCGCTTTACAGACCATTTGCTGTCTGCCTTTTTGAGATGGGATACTAGTACTCACGATCTCTCTGTCTTCCTCTTCCTGGAAAGGTAGAAAATGAAAGCGTTGATACTTCTAACACTGGTGGTCTACTAAAAGTAAAGTTTGCCAGTGAATCCAGTCTAAAATGGCTCAGGGTAACCTACCAAATTCATTTAAAGAAATTCTTCATGTAGTCTAGAAAGTTAGCTGAATACATTTTCTTCATCATTTTCCTAAAGAATGCTTTAAAATAATTTTAGAGGATGTCTTTTCTCCAGCTGCCAGTCAGGATGTGCATTCACTCTGCTCCACGGTACATTTGTGAACGGCGAGGCCAGCTAAGGAACACAGCCATCACACATGGAGTTGTGGCACAGCAGGGTTAGCACACCAAGCCCTCCCCCTGCTTCCCTAGCTGCCTCGACCTGGGAGGTTCACCTTCTGGGTTGAGTTTGGCTGCTCTTCTTGTTTATCTTGTTTCTTTACGTCCTCTTGTCAAATCAAAATTGTTGCATTTTCTTTCTGACTTAAAAAATTATTAATAAACTTGGCTTGCATTCAAGGAAGATAAGCAAGCCAGGGTGAGTGTAGAGAAGTTCGGGGCCTGTAATTTTGTCGGCTGCGTACATTGGGCTACAGTCTCACCAGGAGGGATGAGTCTTCCATATGCAGGGGTGTATAAATAGCAAGGCTTTGTGATATGGGAGTACAGCAGCCTTAAAATAGCTGAACTGGAAGATGTTACGATAATGCTATTTTTTAGGTTTATACATCTGTGCAGAGTGCACAACATCTTATTATGTGTACATAATGTGTTAACTAAATGCCTAGCAGACGGGTTGGTTTTATTTGGAGGGGAACAAGAGTGGTGAAAAAGCCTTAGTGAGTTGGTATGCAGAAGAGCCTAACTTAGACAAGGAGTCACAATGCTGGCGAGGCCAGATAACATCCTTCAAACAGTTTGGTCTGATAGCTGGCTAGACGTGTCGTGAAAAAGGGGAGAAAATGAATCTTAAATGCTTACGTGCCAGATGGCTAAAATCTAAGTAACAGTTTTCTATTGTGCAGGGCTATTCATTTGTCAACCCTAGGAATTTATCTCTTAAAAACTTCCTATCCAGTTAATTTTTACTCGAGTTGATTTTTGAGGGGGGAGGATGGAGTCTAGTCACTTGCCAGTCATGAGATAGACTGAGTGTGTTTGGATGGAATACAGAGGCCAAAGTCAATTTTTTTTTTTTTATAATAGATTACTGTTTGAAGTGTAAGAGAGGGAATCTTTATGTTAATGTTATTTTTCCTCCTTAATTAAAAAAATCTTGAATGTAAAACTTTATTTATCGTTCGTGTGCTGTTTATTAGAATATAACATTGAACTCTGTAGGGTGAGGTATTCATTTTTCACTGTACTATTTTTATAACTCATTCAATTTTATTGGTGAGAGAGTCCCACACTATGATTTTGACTAGAAAAGTGAAGCTTTTTGTCTTCTTTTCATATATATATATATATACACATATATATATATATATATATATACATATATATATATATACCACTCACCACACCTTTTGCAAGATCCAGGGGCAACATCTCTGATTCTGATTTGAGTTTATAACTTAATCTAAACACAGAAAGGAAACTGAGAATAATAAGGCCAGATACCCGCTCAGTGTGGTAAATAAGGCTTCATTTGCTGAAGTCACTAGGTCGTAGGAAAGTGATTTTGGTCTCTGATGACCCATGAACCTTAAACTGAAAGGTACACATTCTCTACTATGCCATGGCTTCCTTGCATTGTTTTGGGCCATCTCTGTGGGAACAAGTGCTTAGACCTCACTCAGTAAAATTCACACAACCCCCAGGGCCCAAAGAACTCCTCAGTCCAATGGATGGAAAGCTAAGTTTAAATGAATAACACGGGAGACTTACTGAAGCTTAGAGGTGTGATAAGAACAGGGGAAGGAGTGATTAAGAGAGCTGTGAATAATGCTTACATTTTTAACAGGAAGTCCAATTAGATCCTGATATTTTAATGTGGAGTTGTTTTAAAGATCAGACTGTAAATAGGACACACATCATTTCGTAAAAGAGAAACCCTGATCTTTGTTAAGAAAATGAACTCAGTCCTAGAAACTGCGACTTTAAATTTTGGCAGAATGACTTCTGTTTTTCACAAAAAATTCCTCTGGAATTTCACAAGTACACCTTTTGAAAAAAATGTTTTATTTATTCTACTCATCAGCCACAATCAGAGGTTCAATGCTAAGGCAGACTTCCCTTGTATACTAAATTAAGAAAAAAACATAAGAACCAAACCCAAATTATTCTATTAAGCTTTGAAAAGTTATATAAAACATCATGGAATCTGTTCATGATTCTATTTATGTTCAAGCATTTTGAGTATGTGTTACTAATTACATGTATTCATTGTTTTTTTATTAAAACATTTGACTAACATTGAGGCCTATCCTATATAACAGATAAAGTAAGCTGAAATTACAGTTTTGGAATTCATACTTACTGTAATTTCAAATCATCGTTTTAAACTGTTTATATTTCAGTGCCTGAATACTCAAATTTAGCACATTCTTTGTGTGTTTCTTTCTCATCTTCCTGAGTAAAAGGTACTGAGTAGACCAAAGGGGGCTTTAAAACTAAGGAAAAATATCTCCCATTTACCCTCAAAATCACAGTAATCCAATGTTAAAAACCAGCTGGCTCATGTTAACAGGCCTGTATCCTATTCCCACCGCATTTTTCTTTTTATGTTTTATGAAAATTGACATAAAGATAGAGCAGTGACCACAGTGACATCTTACACAGAAGTGGTTTCATAAATTATAAATGCAATTATTTTATGAATTTGGAAGTGACCAGTTTTACAAACAGATGCAGTTGATGGCTGCTTGTATGATTTAAGACAACAAAAGCTTCCTCCTATCTCAACAATACTGCTCTCTAAGTATCTGCTGTATGGGCAATTAATCCAGGCTGGACAATCCCAGAACTCAGCACACCAGCCTAGTGATTGGTCCAGGAGTAGACTTGTGACCAAGCACAGCCAATAAAAATTTTCCCTAATGTGTGGGCACTAGAGGAGAAGACCTTTCTTCCATTTGGATGGTAAGTCCAAAGACAGACTTGTGCTGGCAGTGGTTATCTTTCCTAGTGTATGGGAAAACTTGGCTGAAAATCAACCCAAGACACGGAGATAAATGGAACCATAAGATTGAGAGAGAGTCTTGATGACATTTTTAGAGCCCCTAAATCTAGATGTAGCCCTTGGATTTCCCAGTGATGTGAATTAATATTTTTCCAAAACCCAGTTTGAGTTAGATTTCTTTTGCATGCAATTGAAAGGGTGCTTATTAAAAGCTTAAGAAAACTCAGTTTCTGATGCTATATAACTTCCCCTCCCAAAGCTTTTCTTTTTGACATCTGTCATATCCTTCCCACCCTGGGTACTCATGTGATATTGCAGCTTAAGATTGACAATAAAAAATATGGCAACATTAAAAAATTACACAAATTTTCTACTTTTATCTATAATAAAGCCTGAAATTAGTTGCACAATTTTTAAAAAGGATTTTAGAGAGGAAATAGGTCACTGGAAACAAGTGTAATTCAGGGAAGGCTTCATATAGAAATTGAACTTGGACCTTTAATGATGAGCAGGGGTTGAAGAATAGATGGTGAGGAAAGAGAAGGATGTTGCAGGTAAAGAAAATAAGAGGAATAAATTCACAGAAGTGGGAATGAGTCCAAAGGAATATGCTCTGTGTGGAAAGGTGAGGTCATATTTGGGCTGGCAGAAAAGTGTTACTGTATAGTTAGTTAGAGAAGATGTGTCTTTTGCCATTGGATTACACCAGAGGGCACATATCTAGTTGTCCCACTTTCAGTGATTTTAAGATTTATCAGTAGATTTGTGTGTTGTAAGCCTTATTTATCTATTATAAAGAAATAGTTTACCTAATTATTTTAGTATTCATTGATGTCCATTGCTTAGATTCATTATCTCATTGGGGATTGTAAAATGGTGATTTAAAAAAAGCACAGGGAACTATATTCAATCTCCTGGGATAAACCATAATAGAAAAGAATATTAAAAAAAAGAATGTATATATGTGTATAACTGAGTCACTTTGCTGTACAGAAGAGATTGACACAACATTGTAAAACAACTGTACTTCAATAAAATAACCATTTGGGGCAAAGGAGTGACATGAATAAAGCAGATTGTAGAAAAAATAATCTGGCCACAGGTCATGTGTAGGATTGGAGAATGAAAGAGAGAAACAAGAAGTTTGCAATAACTCAGGAAACAGATATAAAAAGTATAAAAAAACATGGTAGTGGGAGAAGAAATGATGAAGATAAGAATTTTGGCTACAACAGGGAGTGACTTATAAATGCTTGAAAGAGTTCAATCAAATATGTTTCTTCTTTTGTGTTTTATTACCCTCATTGTTCTGGGTATCTGCTTTCAACTTAGCCTACCTGCCAATGAACTTTTCTGCATCACACCTATGAGTAGGTGACCTTCACAGATAATCATTTGTAGATTCCAGTCTGGTTCTAGGGTTCTAGCAGAACTAAACAAATACTGGGAATATCTTTTAACCACAAATTCTCATTTGTATTTCCAATGAATATGGTTTAAAGGATACTTTTTTTAAACCAGATAATGTCCTTTCAATCTTATCCTAAATTCATCTATCCAACTTCCTCACGCAGTTTCTATTCAATAGTATTTATGTTCATGAGTTGAATGAGACTTTATTTTGATGACACAAAAATGAAACATCTATTTTCATGATGACAAATAAGCATTGGGATTGGTGTCTAACAAAAGGAAGGGTACCCTGTGCCAACATTTAGGTAGTTGACCAGCAGAACCCAGTCTATAATGATGGTGTATCTGTTTTCTTTTTAGTACAGTAAGTCCCCTACATACGAACCTTCAAGTTGTGAACTTTCAAAGATGCGAACGTGCGCTTGCATGTCCAGTCATATAAGTTTGTTCACGTGTTAGGCATACATTGTCATGTGTGTGCATCCTCTACGAGTGGTTGTGCTTTTATGTACTCTACTGTACAGTACTGTATAGAGTACAGTAGTACAGTGTCTTTATTTCAAGCTCAGGATGTCCAGAAGCAAGCGTAAAAGCAACGGTGATGCTTTTATGATGGAAACAAAAGTGAAAATAATTGAGAGAGTGGAGCAACAAGAGGAAGAAGTAACTGAAGAACAAAAGAGATTCATGACGCAGGAAGTGGCAAGGGGATTTTCTTTATTTGAGGAGGCACTGTTAGTCTTGGTGGCATAAGACCTGAATGTAACATGGTACATGAAAGTTGCAGCAGAAGTTCAGAATGCGATCCAGTGCTACTGTGTCATCTATGATGAGAAGAAAAGAGCTAATACCCAGACATCACTGGATCGTGTTTTCAAGAGGGTAGATAGAATTGAATCCAGCAAGGAACCAGAACCTATGCCATCAGCGTCAGGCATGAGTGAAATTGCAGCTTGCCCTTCGTCTCCTATTGCTAATGATCCTTCAGCTCTACCATCTCCTGCCTCCTCTCCCTCCTCCTGTCAGTAACTCTTCTTGCCTGTTCACTTGATGTCAGCCCCTGTGTGCCAGCTGTTGTACTGTACTACTGTACTTTTCAAGGTACTGTACTGTAAGATTAAAAATGTTTTCTTTATTTTTTGTATTTGTTTTTTATGTATAATTTGTATGAAAAGTATTATAAACCTATTACAGTACAGTACTATAAGGTCGATTGTGTTAGTTGGGTACCTAGGCTGCCCGTGTTGGACTTATGAACAAATTGGACTTAACGAACGCGCTCTCGGAATGGAACTCATTCATATGTAGGGGACTTCCTGTAATTGATAGATTTTGAAATTTATCTTTGATTGTAAGGACTATCATCAGAGTTTAAATGTGAGCGTACCCATCATTTCTGTTGATGTTTGCGGGATACGTGGTGGCTAATGTTGGAAGAAAAACAGAATACTTATTGAACTCTTTGCAGTTCTGCTCTGTTTTTCTAACTGCATGCACCATTATTTATTTAGTAGAGTGTTAAACATGTATTTATACCCAGGTACACAGCTAAAAGCACAATGCCGCTTAGCTGTGCAGATTGCTATTGCAGGGCATGGGGTGACAGTGCCTTTTTAACTATAACTTGGTTTTTTAAATTAATGATGACTTTATACTCAACTTTAAATGAATTATATTTTCCCTATCACCAAAACCTAGGTTAATTGTTTGGAAATCATTCTCATTTCTCTACCTAGCTTTCAACTTTTTAATTATTGGTATTTGAATTTGGTTTGGCTTCTATTAATTCAAATTCTGATGGTCAAAAAATTAGATTTAAGAAGTAAGAGTCCTGCATCTTAGATACATTTTCACTAGTGATTTACTCTGTAACCTTCAGATATCACTTCAGCTCATTCACCATATATGGGAATTTCCCTTCCTCTGTCAAAGTGTGTTAATGAGAATCATTTCCACAGAACTCCTAGGAGCTTTAGAAGATAAATGGAATTTGGGTTGAAATGAGAAATATATTTTTGCTGTTAAATGTCTCTGTATTGGCTTTGAGTATTTACCAAATATTATTTGCATAGAATTGCAGTGAGTGAGGTAACCACATTTGGTCTCCATGGGTACTTTCTTTTAAAAAAAAAAGTGTTTCCTGTAAATGTTTCTAACATCCTGTAAAATGAGATGTGGTTTTCTTTAAAATGAGGAAAATAATAAACATATAGATTACTCATGAGCTTTCAAAGAATCCATGTGCTCTATTCCTGACATAATGTCTTGTGATTCTTATTTTTCCAGGGGTCAGAATAAAAAGTTTCAATTCATCCTGTCAAAAGATTTCTTGGGAACTGAGATAAGAGCAAATTTGCGTCTCTTATCTGTGGGTCTTGTCCTTTCGCTCCATGCTGCACGTAACTTATCTGATGGCACTCTGTTGTTTATGACTATGGTCTGGCTTATGTTTGTGCAGTGTTTTAGGGATTAGCCTAGTGTTTGAGCAGTTTTGAGTCAAGCTTTGAACATACTTCGTTGAAAAATTGGTGAGAATTGTTCCTCAGTGTGTGGTCTTTTACTTTCTTTAATTAAATGGATTTGTAAACTATTTTGCCCAATATCTGGTTGGGGAAATTTTAGATTATGCTTACTGGTATAGGGAAATATCTCAATATAAATTATGTCTTCTAGGGTTTAAATATCTATCTCTAATGTATTAATTGGTGCACTTAAAAACTTTGTCAAAGTCAAATCAAATCCAAAGGAGAAAAGCAAGAGTTTGCTTTGGTAATTCTGAATCTAGGAGAAGGTGGCTTAGGACAAATGAGCAGCAGGTTTAGTTCAGTAATTAAACATTTTAAAAAATATAATAACATTTATACTCAAATAAGCCGTATCAATCCTTTTTATACTATTATAGTTAATTATGAGACTGCTTGGTCTTCAACTTGATGTGCTATTTTCTTTAAAAATGCTTTTTCAGGGGGTCCCTTCTTGTTACAGTTTTGACATGTCTGAATGTCTTAGATTTTTCATTACACCTGGAACATTGTATCGAGTTTGGTTGATACCTCGGTTGTTCTACTCCCAAGTGTAAGTTTGTTGGTCATGTGCCAACTTCGTGAGTCCTTTCATTTTCATGATTGCTGCTTAGACACTCATAAGCCACTCATAATTGCCAGGCTCCTCTGTAATTAAACCCTTCTGATTGGACACTCTGGCTTAATAATTCATTCTCCCTTATTATCTAGACCTATTCCAGCTCTTCTTAAAACTGGTGTTATATATATATAATAACATTGAAAACAACCCTCGTGTTCTAAAACCGATTCAGTTTTTAACAGCAGTATTCCTGAAACATGGTATTTCACACTTTCTCTTTTATTTTTTTCTTGTGTACAGACTCAGACTCTAATGCTTATTACTTGTTTTATATGTGTCATGCACTGTACTTGCCACTGAAGATCTAACAAATTCATGGCATCTGATCTGAAAGAGTTCACAGGCAAGTATATGCCACTTTCCTTTGTGTATCTCCAAGATGCATAATAAAACATCTAGGCCATTTTCACATGCACAACAGCTCATCAGGGGACAGTTTTATAGGGGGAGTCCAACATGTTCTACTTTTAGTTTACTAACGCTTTATTCTCCAGAGACTTGACTTGGTGAGATATAGATAGAGTTAATGGGCTTGGTTAATACTTTCTAAAGGTTCTCCTTTGAAGGGGCACGCTTCACCTAGACAATCAGCTATGTACTTAAAAGCCATAAATGGGTGGAGGATTTAGTCATAATTTGGTGGTATAGTCAAGGGACACTTGGGAGATTACTCAGAAATGTTGGATGGGATCTGTTAGATCAACTTTAGCAAGGAGAGCTGTTGCTGAATAGGCTGTAGAGATCTCATAAAAATGACAGTAGAATGGTTCTTGGTCCTTCTGGAATGTAGAAGTGGTACTGATGCTAAAGCACAGGGCCTCAGGTAGACTAGTGCTATGTGTGAATACCCGTCGGGAGACAGCTACAACTTCGAGAGGAACCATGATAGAAGTCACTTTTCTCCACAACTCCATTTGTGAACTTTTCTGAGGAAAGTGATGCCATGGCTTGTAAAGTGTTGGAAAAAGGACATCTCTACATCACGGCAGGGCTGGACACCAAATGTCAGCATTGCTACCCTCGACTAGGCAGTATCACACCCAGGGTTAACAACATAAGGAAAAAGCCTCACAAAACTCTCTTACATGTACTTTCTTCTTATGAAAAGATAACAATTTCTGGTATTCAAGACATACTGGAGAATTCCAATGCAACTGATGTCCTCAGCTCGAAGGATGCTCTCCCTCCCCCAGCTGGACGTAGCCATGTTTGTGTGACTTAACTAGCTGAACAGAAGGAATTACCTATGCTGTTTATTACTGCAGTGGTTTGAGAGAGGGCCAGATTGCACCCCACATCTGATGCAGCTGGACAGTTGTGAAGCCTCCAATTGCCTTCATATGATGTAGGAATTGTCCACACTTAGCAATTCAAAAGTAGGATTCTGTCTTCCCCTTCTTTGTTCTCATCACTTACCCCCAGTGTTCTAAGTAACTGCTCTCAGCCTAGCCCACGTCAGGGGTGGAATTTCCTGAGTTCTAGTCTTGGTTCCTTTGTTTTCAGGGAAACCTAAGCTTAAATACCAGGCTGGCTCTGGGAGGGGTATTCCAGGCCTGGCAGGGAGTGGCAGTAGGAGACGAGGACTACCTAGTGCATTTTTCTCATGTAATTTTAGAAATTCCCTTGATTTTCTAGGCCAAAGTGTGGCCGCACCATATCAGCCTTTGCTCTTTCCTGTGCTAATTAGTATTGCATTCTCTCTATCAGAGGAGCCAGAGGAGCTGACTTTGCAGTTCCTTCTGTGGTACATCATCACTCTTGCCAGTTTCCTCCAGATGATTTTTCTTCAGCTCAGTAATTAGTCGTGTTTGTAGAAAATGGTTTGGGGATGTTGAGATCAGAGAGATGGCCTTTGTCCATGTTCTGGAAAGACTGCCTTCCTGCTAGTTCAAAGAAGAGGAGGAAAAAAATGTTGAGAAACTTTGACCTTGGTTTCATAGAGTTCAGATTCATCATGGCTGCGTTACTTATTTTTCTAAATAGTAAAGTAATATGAAGGCATCCCCTTCATAGCTGCTTCTTTTACAAGCTTCTTGCTTTGCTTATAAAATAAGAAATCCTATAAATGTACAAATGATGTTATACTTGGGAAATGAATGGATATTCTAGCTAAACTCCACTGAAGCATATTTATCATGGTGCTAACTTCTGGAGTAGGTTAAAAATACTCCAACTGTCCTAGCTAGATTGTGGTATCAATTTTTCACTTATTGAAAATATTGCATTTAAAAGTCATACATTTTCCACACTGTAATTATTTGCTATGTCCCATGCTACCCACGTGAGTAATTTAGTTTGGGCAAGAATTTTCACTTTTCTTTGCTTCATTTTGCTCTTTCTCAAAGTAGAGATAGTTTTGTGATGGTTAAATGCAGTAATACTAGCCTCGTACCTGGACACAAAATAAAATAATAAAAATTAGGGGCAGAATGAAGAGGTAAGGGATTGCAGAAGCTGAGGAGGTGGAGGGATGGGCGTTGGGAGAGGCTTTACAGAAGAGGTGCTTTTCAGCTGGATCTTGGAAATTAGTTGGGTTATGTCAAGATGCGAGGAGGGCGTCTCATACCAAAGGAACGGGGATGCTGAGAAACGGGACTGAGAAAGTGTGCTTAGTTTGGTTAAAGAATGAGGAATTAGACCTGGAAAAGAACAGATGATTGTAGAGGGCTTTGGATGCCTAGCTAAGGAAATTGGACTTTGATTCAGAGATAGTGTTTGGTAAAGTTGCCATCAGAGATAGGTTGGATTCCTAGCTCTTAGAATCTAGAGCCAAATTCCTGCGCTAGATTCTATGCAGGACATGCAGGAATTACCTAACACAAGTCTCATTCATGGCGATTCTGCTCTTATTTCCTATCTAGCTCCAGGCAGGGAGTGTGCCAGGAGCCTCTACATTTTTTCTCTCATTACCCAAGGATGAATGTCCACTGTGCCATGACCCTTGGTCCAGAGGACTATTCTACACCATTTTTGTTAGGTCCCCTCCACACTCAGCCATACTAAGTGTTATATAAAGTGCATCCAGCAAGCCCGGGTTGCTGAAGGGTGAGGTCCTTGCTGTAATCCACATGAAACCCTCCTCCGTGGCCACACACACAGTCGCTGCCTTTTGGTGAGAGAGTAGACACTATGAGTGGGCTTTGTGCTATGATTTTGCCCTGATGGAACACAATAGCAGATTAGATTAGCAGGCTTATTGGCCTTTGCAGAAGACAAAAATCCAGACACAGCCTCTTACTAAAAGGCAGTAAAGCCCAATGGCTTTAGATTAGGCTGATTTAAAGCTGTTGACCCACTTTGTTCCCATTTTATTGACCCACTTTGTTCCCATTTTATAACAGCGTGAACTTCTTTTTGACCCTTCATGGTGAACGTATGCTCTTCTCTTGCAATCAAAGTAACATAAGCCCCAAAGGGAGTGAAATTTATTGTTCCAGAGAAGTTTTAGAAATCATAATATGTATAATTTTCCATGAACTGATCTACATTTCTAACTTACAGGCAGGGGATATTAGATGGTATTGTCAGTCTTCCAGACAAGGAACAGTTATTCAGTGTTCATTTCAGACGTTAGTCGGCTACAGCTTTAAGTGATTTTTGAAGCCATGGAGCACTCTATTCTGAGAACTGTTTCCCTGTCTGTCACGGTTGATGAATGTCTCTGTCAGTGTCAAGATTTATTTGTGCCAGCCTCTAATGGAGAGGGTAGTAATTTTATGATGAATTCCTGGCCCTCTATGATATGCAAGTTTTTATCAGATGTACTTGTTAGGCTCAAGAGCCATAGGATAATGAATATATTTGACATTCAACAACTATCTCTGAGTAACTATTATGATTAGACACTAACTCAGGACTTGAGTGTCTAACTATTAGACACTCAAGTCCTGAGCCATATTATGACAGACTTACGGAATTTTAATTCCTTTGTAAAGTCGAACATCTGTATATAAATATCTTTTAAATAGAATCATAGATTAGGATGGTATTTGGATATTCTTGAGAGAGTCTTCATCACTCTGCCTGGTCCCCCACCTCTCCATCCAATCTTGTACCACTAGCCTGAGACTTCTCTCTCCCTAGTCCTTGGCTATCTGGATTTCTTTCAACTCCTTAGAGATGCCAAGCCATCTCCTCTCTTTAATCTTGCACATACAGTTTGCCTTCCTGGAATGCTCTTCATCCCAACCTGGTTCTTTCCACCAGCTAGTCCCTCCCCTGCATTCAGGTCTCATTCAGGCTTAATTGTGACTTGTTTAGGAAAGCATTTCCTGATCTCCCAAGGCTCAGATCTCTTTGATTTATGTTCCCAGATCTCTGGTTCGTGTTTTATGTATGTTTTCTCTTCCAGAATTTTATACGCCTAAATAATTCGTTTTAGGTCTGTTTTCTGCATTAGACTGTTATTTGCATGAAAGCAGGTGTTTTGCTCACTCTCGCAGTTCCAGAACTTAGTACATTTACGAAAGACATTTGATAACTGGCTAAGAGATACTGTTTGAACCTTCTTTCACATCAGACCTCTGAAGCCAGGAGATGATAAATGACTTGCCCCAGGAACACAGAAGCTGAGTTCATATTAAATTTCCTCGCTCCCAGTCCTATGTCGATGCTTCTAAAGTGCCAGAGTAGGAGGGAGGCCAGCTGGGCTGTGGGAGATGCTTCTCTAGGTAGCAGAGGGGACGGAAGAGCGTTCTGCATGTATGCCCTTGCCTTCCAACCAAGCTGAATTAAAAAAAATTATTGTGACATATTTTCAGATTTACGGAAAAGTTGTGAGAATAGCAGAAAGACTTATCATATATTCTTCATCTAGATTCTCCGAATGTCAACATTTACATTTTTATCTCTCTCTCTTTATCACCACCATCAATCATCTATGTATACACGCTTTCTTCCTAAACTATTCACCAGTAAAATGCAGATATGCTATTTCCTTACCTCTCATTAGCTTAGCCTGTATTTTATTTAAAAAGAACAATACTTTACCTAACCAGAACACAATTATCAAAGTCAGAACATTAAACATGAGTACATTATAATACATTATTATAAAACCTGCAGTCCTTAATCATATTTTGCCAATAGTCCCAAAAGTGTTTTTTCTGGTAAAAGAAAATCCAGGAACATGTTTTGTATTTCAGTTTTCGTATCTCTTAGCTCCTTTTAATCCAGAACAGTTGTGCTTTTTTTCCCTAGTTTTCTAGAAAGTATAGGCCAAGTATTTTGTAGACTGTCCCTCAGTTTGTGTTTGCTGGTGTTTCCTGGTGATTAGACTTAGTTTTACACTTTTGGCAGGAACGCCACAGAAGTAATGTTTTGTTCCCAGTGCACCATATCAAGAGGTGCATGACACTGATTTGTCCCATTGCTGCCAATATTAACTTTGATAACTTAGTTAAAGTGCTGTCTGCCAGGTTTCCCTACTGTGAAGTTATGACTTTCCCTTATGTAATCGATAAATATCTCTGGGGAGTTACTTTGAAACTAAGTAAATATCCTGTTACTTCTCAAAATTTCACCATGAGTTTTAGCACTCACTGGAGATTCTTAGCTGAATCAATTATTATTTTGATTGCTAAATAGTACTTTTATAATTTTACAATTTCTTCCATACTTGTTAACTGCCTTTTTACTCTAAAGAAGCGATTTATTTTCTCCCATTAGTTTGTTTATAGCAGATGAACTCATAGATTATTGCCTTATTCAATACTATTATTTATTGTGATATTCAAATTATGTCAGCTTTGGCAAGTGGGAGTCTTTCATACTGGCTCCTGTATCCTTTTGGTATGTTCTCATGTTTCTTTTAGTTCTTTACTTTCTTGAGCAACAAGATGTTTCAAGTTCATTTTGTAATCTCCCTGCCTCAGCCTCAGAATTGACCATTTATCTATAGAGATGTGCTCTTTTATACTGGAGCATAATTCCTTCTACACCCTTTCACACACTTATATCTATTTTTATATCTTTCCCCTCTGTCTGTGTGTCTGTCTGTCTTTCTCCTATTTATACATAACACTCATGACTTTGCACTGATATCTCCATTTCTAGTCCAGTACCACAGGGTTCATTTTCCCTTTCTACCTTTCTTTCATTCCAGCTTTATCCCTTTCCATATTTGTAACTCCCCTTTCCAACAGTGAGAAATCTGCCTCTTATTATCCACAATATAGTAACTTATTTTCTAATCCTAGAACACAAAGAAAATAGTTTCAGAATTGCTAACCCATGCCTCTGGAAGAGAAACCTACTAACTAGAATTCAGTATTTGTTTAAAATTTTTCTTTAGCCTGAGGGCATTTTCTCTAAATCCTATATGCAAAAGTTCCTTAGGTTACTCAGCTTGGTTGGGTTATTCTTTTGAGATACACTTTGTTTTGTCTTTGTACTCCATTTTAGAGTTCTTTTCTCTGTCCTTTCTTATTTCCTTTTGCTTTCATTCTTTTTCGTTTTTGAGGATGTAAAATACTAATGTTCCAAAAGTCAGAATGGTACCAAAAAGTATACACAGAGAAGGGTCATTGTTCACCCCCGTCCTTCCACTCCATACTCCATACCTTCCACTCCATCCTCAGCCATCTTTTCCAGGTAACCAATCACACTAGCCTCTGCCTTATCCTTCCTCTCTTGTTTTTTGCACAAGTGATCATACACCTTATTCACCCTTATTTCTTAATAAAAGGGAGCTCTCTTAGCATTCCATCTCACTTTGTAGAGCTCTGGTTCATTCCTTGTATAGTTGCTTTGTCCTCTACTGTGTAGATATACCACAGCTTATTCAACTAACCTCGTTTGTTTGGGCGTATTGCTTCCAATATTTTGTAGTAACAAACAGTGCTGCAAGGAATATTCTTGTGTACAAGTATTTTAAGATTGTTGGAGGTATATCTGCAGGGTAAATTACTCAATAGTGGGAATTCTATATCCCAAGGGAATAGATGTGTAGTTTTGTTAGATACTGCCCAATTCCCCTACATAAAGATAGTACCAGTTTTCATTCCAACAAGCAATGTAAGACAGGGCTTATTTCTCTGCAGCTTTGCCAATGGAGTGTGTTACTATACTTTAAAAAAATTTGCCAAGGGCTTCCCTGGTGGCGCAGTGGTTGAGAGTCTGCCTCCTGATGCAGGGGACACGGGTTTGTGCTGGGAAGATCCCACATGCCGCGGAGCGGCTGGGCCCGTGAGCCGTGGCCACTGAGCCTGCGCGTCCGGAGCCTGTGCTCTGCAACGGGAGAGGCCACAGCAGTGAGAGGCCCACATACCGCAAAAAAAAAAAAAAAAAAAAAAAAAAATTTGCCAAATAGGTGAGAAGCAGTATCTTGGTGTAGCTTTAATTTGCATTTGTCGTCTTATGGGTGAGTTTGGACAAACTTTTCTATGTTTAAGGGTAAATTGTTTGCTTGTGTCTTTGCCCATTTTCTATTGGGTTTTTTTCCACTAATTTTTAAAGTTTTTTTTTTTTTTTGTATTTTGGGGGGTAGTGCCACTTTATCTGTGATTTAACTTGCAAATATTTTCTCCCAATTGTTCAGTATCTCTACTGATATATAAAACTGAACTGGAGGAATTAACCAATGATTTAGACAAGAGAACTCAATGATAGGCATAGAATTAGAAAAGAGGTAAAACAATTTGTTTGGAGATGATTTGAATCCCTGGAAAATCTACAGTCCCAGGGAATCTACAATAAAACTAACTCAACAATAATGACGACTCAAGAAATAAAAAAATTAAGTAGTGTGTCAGGATATAAGCTTAACAAATGGTAACTAGTTAGATCATAAAATGGTAGTGAAAAATCCCATTTACAGTAGCAAGAAAAAGATAAAATTCTTACCTAGGAGGAGTCCTTACTGCTAATGTCTCCTATCAAAATGAACCAACTTAGATATATTCTGTAATTTCTTTTATTCTGGATTCAGTAATAGAGTAATTCCCTTTATAAAACTTTCATGTGAAAATTCCAGATCATTCTAGAAGTTTCCAGATTATCCCAGGAGGGATATTGTTGTCTCATAGAGAGGTACCATACTGTAACCTGAGTTCACAAACACCTACAGATCAAAAACTCCTAAGAGTCAGGGGGTTACAGAGTCATAGTTCCAGGAAAGACTTTCTAGGTTGAAGAATTTTCCCAGTCAAAGGACTAAGGGAAAAGAATCTGGTTATTTGGATAAGAAGGGAGTTGGCAGAACTAATAGATTGTCACGGTCCTAGACAGAAGGGGTGGATTCTTAGAGAGCAGTAAGGAAATAGGGTAGAAACTCAGCCCAAAGTCTCAGCATAAGGAGTCATGATGAAGAATCAAGGAGGAAGCCACAAATGAGAGGGCATGTGGGTAGCTGAGGAGCTCACTCAGGATATATGGAAACTTGACCTTGGGCAGAAGAATTATTCTAAAGCCCATAAATGCTCAGAATTGCCAGATGTGATTCTTGTGGGCTTAGTGGTAAGGCTGGATCTGAAGATTGTAGGTATTAGAGGCCCAAACCCTCTGTGACAGAAAAATCTCATTTAATTTACCCTTAGGCAGAAGCATCAAAAAGTAACCCAAGATGAAGCATGTGATGTGATGAGAAATCAGTATGTGGGGAGCACTGGGTCTATTCACCTGGGCCAGGTCTGCTTCCTCTGAACTGGTTAAACGGAGAGGGTGACTTCCTCATGCCCCGGCCATCAAGTTTTCAAATCAAGTAAATACTTTTGGCTAAACCATGCTGTTGTAAATTTGAACTCCTTTATTCCCTGCATTTTTGCCATTTTCTTCAGTTGATTTCCAACGAAATAACACAATTTTCTATTATGTGAAGAGGAAGCTCGGAGTTTAGATACTGGTTTTTGTTCTTATATCCATATAAATGACCTATCACATTCCAAAGGTATAATTAAGCAACACTTTGTTTGGCTTTTCTTTTTTGTCTGACTTTTTATTTTGACATGATTTAAATTTTCAGCCATTCTCTTTCTCTCTCTACACACCCACATACACACGCACATATAATTTAGAATATTAAGATATTTTTTCTAAGAATAAATGGAAGACATCATTCCCTTTTACTCTTAAATGCTTAAGTGTACAGTTACCAAGAACAAGGACATTGTCTTATGTAACCACAGTAGAGCTATTGATGTCAGGAAATTTAACATTGATATGATATAATACTAGTATCCGTACACATACTCAAATGTTCTCAATTGGCCCAGTAATGTTCTTTATAGATGTTTTTTCCTGGTTCAGGATCCAGTTCAGCACAACGTATGCCTCTAGTTCTTGTGTCTCTTCGGTCTCCTTTCACCTGAAACAGTTCTGACATTTGCTCACGATACATCAGACAGTGCGTTTTGGGCAGGAATATCAGTGAAAGGCTGTTGTGTCCTTCAGTACATCATTTCAAGAGTCACGTAATATCAATGAGTCCCAGTATTGGTGTTAGTTTTGATTCCTTGGTTGAGGTGAAATATCTTCAAGAGGTTTCCTATGTCAAGTTGCTGTTTTCCTTTTTGTAATTAATAAGTAATTCTGGGGGATACTTTGAAACTATATAAATATCCTTTTCTTTTAAATCAAACTTTCACCTACTAATCCTATTCATTAATGATTTTCTAGGTTCATCAAATTTTCTGTTTATTAGTTGGCATTATACAGCAAGGAAGAATTTTCTCTTCCCTCCATATATTTTTGTATTCATTTGTTCCTTTGTATCAGTATAGACTCAGGAGTTTTGTTTCATTCAAGTAGTTACAATACATTACTAATGATATTGTTTTTGATGTTCAAATTGTTCCAGACTATTGCGAGCAGGTTCCTGGACGTGTTTGACACACCCTCATCATGTTTAGAGCGGTTCCTCACCTCCTAGTGCAGGAAGGAGTTCAGGGCTCATCTTGCACTTTTCCTACCTCAGCCTTAGAATCAGTCTTTTCTTCTAGGAGTTCTGGCTACTCTTTTGATTTTTTTTTTTTTTTTTTTTTTTTTTTGCGATACGCGGGCCTCTCACTGTTGTGGCCTCTCCCGTTGTGGAGCACAGGCTCCGGATGCGCAGGCTCAGCGGCCATGGCTCACGGGCCCAGCTGCTCCGCAGCACGTGGGATCTTCCCGGACCGGGGCACGAACCCGTGTCCCCTGCATCGGCAGGCGGACTCTCAACCACTGCGCCACCAGGGAAGCCCTACTCTTTTGATTTAATTGGATGAAGTTCATGCTGTCACATGCCTTTCCCATCGTCTCTTCACCGTCCCCCAGCACCACTCTGTATTCCACACTGGCCAGCCTCCTCACTGCCCTGTCCACGCACAGCATTGATGTCTGCCAGGTTCACACTCACTCTCCTCCTTTTGCTGCCTACCAGATCTCAGCCGCTTCCGAGATCTGCTTCTTCTCCCTTCCTCTCCACGATGTGAAGAGCAGCTGCAGTGACATCTGCAACTCATTCATCCCCAGGCTGATTCCACGAAATTGCCTGGCTAGACAAGTGCCTTCCTCCTTCAGGAACTCTTGTATGTTTCCAGAAGCTGCTCATTTGGAAAAAGAATCTAACCTCTTGGAAAGAGGGGATTTAATTTTCAGTGAAAGCTTATATGAGTGTCTTCAGTCCTTTGCAACAACATTTGACATATTCATGAGCTCGTTGTCCTCACCCGCCGCAAAGAGTTTCCTTAGAAACCCCAGCCCACAGTTCATTTGTCCCTTCTTTGAACTCCTACTATGCTTGGAGTCTCAAGGACACAATTTAGCTTTTGTTCATGTGCCCGCTTTTTCTATGATTGCTTCAAATTTTCCATAATGGTTACTAACTACTTAAGGGAAAAGACTATTTCACACATATGCATATATATGATTTCTCCCTAGTATCTGGCCTCACTTCCAACACATAAACAAATACACACACAGAGCCTAGCCCTGTGCCACATACATATAGGTGCAATAAGGAATGATTCTGGGGGAAATGAACACTGATCATAGAGTTCATCCAGCAAGCTGGAAGAAATGGGACTACAACTGAGGTCTTATGACCTCCACACCCATGTTTTCTTGGCTCTCATATAGTATACAATAAATATCCCCCAATTTTGCCATCTATTTGGAATTACACAATTGCACCTGGATATCACCGTCTTGTAATATTACATGTTTTCTCTCCCTTTTTAGAATAAAAATTAGAGGAAAAATTTCATAGAAATGGGAGATGGGGTATAGCATGGATCTCTGATACCCATAGATAATCTCTAAGCCCTATTAAATCACCCTAAGTAAGAAGCAGATTTGATTGTTTCCTTTCCTCTGGGTGATTTCTGCATAGCAGTTTAAGTCAGTATGTTATCTTCTTTTTTAAAATTTATTTCATTTTTGGCTGCATTGAGTCTTCATTGCTGTGTGCGCGGGCTTTCTCTAGTTGTGGTGAGCAGGGGCTACTCTTTGTTGAGGTGCACGGACTTCTCATTTTGGTGGCTTCTCTTGTTGCAGAGCATGGGCTCTGGGCAAGCAGGCTTCAGTAGTTGTGGCAGATGAGCTCAGTAGTTGTGGCTCACGGGCTTTGTTGCTCCGTGGCATGTGGGATCTTCCCGGGCCGGGGCTCAAACCCATGTCCCCTGCATTAGCAGGTGGATTTTTAACCACTGCGCCACCAGGGAAGTCCAAGTCAGGATGTTATCTTGATAGTAGGAGGAAAAGGAATCTTGATGTCTGCACATACCTTGTTTAATTAATTACTAGCTATATTTTTTATTTACTTTATATCTTTTCCCCATTAATTCTATTCCTTAGGTATTCATTTTAGTTTTTAGGAATATTTAGATTTTAAATGCTGCTACCAAAACAAAAAAGTCCTATTGTACTCTTATTCTAGAATGTTTGTGGAATGTACTTTTTAAATATTTTATTCATTAATTCCATAAACACTTACTAAAAGTCTACTACATACAGTGCCCTGTGCTAGGCTCTGGGGTAGGGGAAGATCTTCTCAGGAAGTTAACATTTGAGGTATGGCTGGCAGGATGAGCAGAAGTTGCCAGGTGAAACCTGGGAGGAAGAGGGTTTCAGCAGAGCAAACAGCATAGGTGTCTGGGGCGTGAAAGAGCTTAGAGAAAATGCTCAGAATAGAGTGAGCACGAGGCAGCTTGGTTTTGGGGGTCTTACAGATGTAGGGAGGGACTCCATCATAAGGGGCTTGAAGGGCATGTAAGAGTTTTGGGTTTTATGCCACATTCAAGGCATTAAAGTGAAGTAAAAGAAGTTCAACAGATTGTAGCAAGCAGCCTTGTATTTATTTTAGCCCTTAATAGCCCTTGAACATGGTTTAATAATTGATGTTCATAAACATGATCCTTTTCATAAAGAAAAGTTTACATTCTGTGTCATGTAATCTTACTAGGAAGGCAGGAAAGTTGTAATAATACATTTTTTAAAGTTTTGTTTCATCAAAAAGAGTTAAACGTGTGTTGGAAGTTAAAGGGATAACCTTTAGCTCTCCAGAAAAGTTGCTTTTTTATAAAAGCTATGCATTCATCCATCTGTGCAAGTTATACTGACTTATAGCCTTTTAACTTAATATACAAATATTCATCATAACATATGCAAAAAGCTTTAAAATCTATATATATTGTTCTTAATAATACCATTTATTACACAAAGTAAATTTGATACTGCATGGTTCCAGTCTAAGACCCACTCTTCACTCTGAAATTGAATTTTACTTGTTTACTTTCTTTAAGAGATGTCACTATTACATTTTCAGTAACTAATGTGTATTTCGTAACATTCTGCATGTTTTCGGGAGATGCATAGTTCTTTACGTAAAGGAGCCCCAGCATCTGTTATGAACAAAACAAACTCAGAACTCCAGTAAGGCATATAATTTCAGTGTTACTGTACACTATGCTTCTTTTACAATCTAAATATAATCAGAGGATGATTATTTAGGGCATTATTTGGGGAAAGAATGATTTTGGGGGGAGGGGGTGGGGAAGGAGAAGGGCAGTTCAATCGTTGGTGATATTAAAACCACAAGAAACAGAAAATAGGTACTTAGTCTCTAGGAAGTAATTGACAAATTACCCAAGTCAGTTATTTCAAATAAAGTGGAGTTTTGCTGGGACTCAGGAGAATGACAAGATAGATCTTTTGGTTTCAACAGAACCTGACTTTGGTGGATTTAAGCAGAAAATAGATTTACAAAAAGATAATAAGGTGTTTTACGTAATCACAAAGAAGACTGAAGAACCGGGTTCAGAGTCAACCCAAAACATACCGCAACCTACTTGGCAAAACTTCTACCATCTCCACTGAATGCTGAGTGCTACAACATGTGCCTGTAGTAACCATCAGAATGGTCAGTGCTCAATCTCATTGTCACTGTCCTGGTTCTC
Organism: Grampus griseus; assembly: GCF_964374135.1. NCBI lineage: Eukaryota > Metazoa > Chordata > Mammalia > Artiodactyla > Delphinidae > Grampus > Grampus griseus. The sequence goes on from NC_139019.1 coordinate 44,400,088, forward strand.
CCTTCCATGTGTCTCTAGGTCTCAATTCAAATTCCAGGGTGAATTTTTTGAGCTTCTATAGTGGAAGGCAGGCCCTGCATCTTCCAAAGACTTACAGTAGAGAATTCCCCAAACATAAGAACATGTAGTGGCCAAATATATGGCAATATTTTACTTAGGCCACCCCTCTGGATATCCTTCCTATATATTTTCATATGCAAACATCGATTCCAGCCTCTCATATAAAAGGTAACCCTTGAAAACCAACGTAGAGTGACTTCCTCTCCAAAATGAGGAAACTCAGGACCTCCTCAATTGAGGCATGCAGCTCCTAGTTTAGGATCCCAGGAAATGCCCAGCCTTCCTCTGCTTCTGTCACAATCACATGCCCATGTTCTGTAACTTATGGACTAAACTGAAAAGTTATTACCAACATGCTCAGTATAAAATTGTAAAGGAAAAGGAAAGTTTGTGGAAATATGTAAACGTAAGCCTGGCATAGCAAGGAAAAGAATATAGGTAGACACTTATGATACTAGGTCATATATATGATTTCTTTTCTCTCCTACTCACTTAATATTTCTTTGACTTCACTCAGGAACTTTGATTCCATGAGCATCTAACCCCTGGTAGTAGAGCCAGTGTGGCTTTTTGGGATTGGTTATAATTTTTTTTCACGTAGGTTAGTATTAAAACCCCCCTCTGGTTTCCATCCACATTCTTCCCATATCCGCATTGTGTTATAGTCACTCTATTTCCCCTAGAGAGTCAGTATCAGTAAAAAATGCAAACTTTTTTCATTTTTATTCATTATCCCAATACCAGAGAAGCCCAAGATATGCAAGCAGTTTTCTCAACTTCTAATTTAATATAATCATCCTTGTGTCCCCTTGAGAAAGTATTCCTCCCATGGGTACTAAAGCTTCTTGGTCAGCAGAGCCTAAAGCAACAGGAATGGCAACCACACATTGTGCTTTCTGTTTGCTTTTAAAAGTGTGTGTCATGGGAAGCAGCCGCATAGCACAGGGAGATCAGCTCGGTGTTGTGCGACCACCTAGAGGGGTGGGATAAGGAGGGTGGGAGGGAGACGCAAGAGGGAGGGGATTTGGGGGTATATGTATGCATATAGCTGATTCACTTTGTTATACAGCAGAAATTAACACAACACTGTAAAGCAATTAGACTCCAATAAAGATGTTAAAAAAAAAAACTACTAGAAATAACAAAAAAAAAATAAGTGAGTGTCATGTCCCATCCTGAGGCTAAACAGTCCATTTATAGCTGGGGTCCTTTTTTTTTTTTTTTCAAATTGACATTAAATTTTATTTGCTGCACCATGATTACAAGCCTAAAGGTTTTAGAAAATATATTCACTGTTTCTTTTTTTTTCACACACACACACTGTATTTTATTTTTACAAGAGATAAATAAACTGACAGCAAGCATTGTAAATGGATGAACACAACAAAAGCAACAATGATTGCAATTACCAAACACGAAACACACTCATACTATGTCATAATATTGACGTTCAGTCCAGGAATCCTCCACTGTAACAGCTCCTTTACTTTTACCTGGGGTCTTTGAAGTAGCTAGAGGTACAGTGAACAAGGTCCAGCCCTCCAGAGAAAGGGAGGCAAGAACTAGGCTGTGTGTCAGAGTCCTGTCAAGTAACCTGTAGTTTATGGCAAGGCCCAGGGCTAGGAGGAGGTTAGAGAGCCAGGCGTAGGAACGGATGACTGCAGTCAAGCCTCGGTGGGTTGGGATAGATGGCTAATGGCTGGGTCTGTGGAAACCTAGAGCTCTTCAAAGCAACTCGAGTGTGAAATGCTTGGAAGAGAAGGACCAATTCTTGACCCACTTGCTGGTAGACTAAGATTGTTGGTGAACTCCATACTGTGGTTTGAATGTTGATTGACCCAGGAAGTTGGTGGGGATGCATTACAGATCTAGAACATCAGCAGACCCAGTGAAAGGGGCAGGGGAAGCAGGAGCTGAAGACAGAAATTGTGCTGTAGCCAAACATGCAGCCATGTGGAACCTGGTAGGATGGCCTAAGCTTGCTCACTTTTCATATGTGCTAGACAAAGTCTTTATACCATTTTTGGAAGAGAAAACCACAGAGTAGTTCAAGGGAGAAATGTCAAGACTCTTAGTTTCCGACTGAAAAGAAACACTATATGTAAAAACAGTCAAACAAAATGAAAGAATAAAAAGGACTAAAAAAAATAGGCCTAGAGATCTGACACTCCTTTCAGTGGTGAAAGTGACAAAGACATCCAAGGAAGCTATTATGAGGTCATGGCTATATTTAAAGCCAGAATAATGTACGGTTATCTGGGAATGATATAACCAGAGGGGTCCACTGTATCTGAGATCCAACCCATGAAATGTTACACTTGTTTTGAAGTTTTGGTACGACTGGAGGAGTTTTATAGTCAATATTACAAGTACTGAGCACATTACAAAGCTGCTAAATTGATTTACTTTTGACAGCACATTTTCCCATGGGTTAGCAGAGGGAAGAGTGTCAGTATAGCTAGAAGTCTGGAACTACATGTGATTCGGGAAACCACAAGCTCCCCAAGGGCACTGACCACTCAAGCGTTAACTTACAGGCCTAGAAAGTACATAGAGACTTAACTTCTTTCTGATCCTTAAAATCTAGGTTTAGAAAGGAATGCCTGTGATGTTATGCATCAGCTATGTTCGCAGCATCTTGTTTTTATGTTCAGAGTGACTTGGACTTACTTCTGTTTAAACAAATACAATTACCATTCCATTGGATTCATTTGGTGGAGAATTTAACTTAAAATGTAAGAATAAAAAGAATAGGGGTTGGAGGTGAGCTAGAATTTTACGATTTTCAGTATCATGTGAATACTGCCAACTTATTTTTTTGCCAACTTAATTTTAACCAATATAAAGTTAATAAAATAAAAATAAAATCAGTGTCCAGAATTGTGAATATTGGAATGAAAGTGAGGATCCAGTACTCACTTCCCCCTCTTTGAAGCAGAAGAATAGCTTTGCTGAAAAATGAAGTATATCAGGAACTCAAATTTAAGGGAAAATAAAAGACTGACAGGTTCTTTCAACATTTTTCTCCCTTTCTTAGCATGTAATTAAATATAACACACATCAGTTTGAATTGTCAACCATTAACTCAACCATAATCATTTTTAGTTAGGAAAGCATGTTGAATTCTTCTCTCATGTCTCCCACATAACCCATAGAAGTACTCAATAAATCCTTGTTAACTTTGACTTTTTTCTCACTGCAGTAGGATTTAACTAAGTTTGGAAGATCTGCCACACTGGTACCATTTCCAGTCTAGACAGAGACCAGAGACTGTCTCATATTTTAATTTCAAACAAAAGTATATTTGCATATTAAATGAGAAAGCAAGTTTCAGGGAGTCGTTTAGGCACTTCCTCTAGATCCATGCTTTTGAAAATCACGCAATAGAAAACAATAGCTAGAACATAGTGAGAGGGCATAAGGCAGTAAGGTCAGAGACGACAGAGGTGGCTTGCAGACTGAGTAGGGGCTTATCAGTAATGAAAACCATTAGGGTTTTTAATCTAGGCGAGATGGAAAGCCAGTGGAGGATTAGAACAGAGGAAACAGAATGTGCACTGAAGAGAGAGAACCAAATACGTGGGAGCTGTAAATAGTTCCACACTTGACCATAGCATCACATACTTGGGAGAATCAGGTAACACATAGACTGGAAAGCGCCTATTGATTTTAAGAGCTGCCGGGTGTTCTTACCAATTTCCTTGGACTGGAGAGAGAAGGAGGCAGGGATCATTGAGTTAAGGGGTGGTCTGCAGAGCCTCAGATCTTTTAGAGGCGTTTCAGGGACCTACTGGATAAGCAGGAGTAGAAGACTGAGTGGGAGGATTCTGTGCTCTCCAACCCCTCTTCCAACCAGAGAAGTTGTGTTCTTGTTATTTTTTGTCTTAGGATCTCACATAAGATTTCACTTGAAAAGCAGTGTTCTGCTGCTTTAAAAAAAAATAAAAATAAAAAAGGGGAAGAAAATTAAGATACCTGTGTGGATGATCCTTTCAAGACAGGTGGCTGAGAAAGGAGAGATGTAGCAGTCCTGGGTGTGGTCGGGGGTGGTGGATCTGGAGACAAGGTAGAAATGTTTCTTTTGTTAAGATAGAACCACAATGAGCTTGCTTTTAGGTTGATAAGAAAGAACTGTTAGTGTGTGACAGTTTCCTAGAAAGGATGATGGGAAATAATGGGTAATGACTGAGGTCCTATTGCAGATAGGAGGGGGTTGAGGCCATAGCAGACATTAATAGATGTGCATTTTTTTTCAGCTTAAAAGCAGTAAGGGGAAAAGCTCAAGGATTTCCTTTGATTATATTTTTCCCTTTCGGCTTTAAATAAACATTTAAATAAGCACATGTCTTCAGAAAGTTAATTCTCATATCTAGTTATTGTCTTGGTACTTTAGTCAAGATACTAGATTCTTAGATTATTTTTCTCTTTAAGGCATAAACCTTGAGAGGAAGGATCTTGGTTAAGTATGCCATCTATCTTCAAACTCAATTTGACCGAAGGTCAACACTTTTTATGGTTGTAATAGGAATGTATTGAACAAATATTGAAATCTGCTTTCATCTGCTTTCTTTTGTATAGACTCCCAGCGCAGGCTGAGTCTTTGAAATGCCAGATCACTATTGCAGTCTTCAGGACGGATGAAAAAAATTTATATACTTTTTCCTTAGAATCTCAGGTAAGGAAATTCTATTATCTACTTTAAAACAAACTCTAGCCATTAGCAAGTTTTCCAATCAAGAGGAAACGTTCTCATTACTAAACTGGTTTTGTGTTGCTGCCAATTTAGTAGATTTCCTCAAACTTGAGAGGAGGTGGAAAGTTAGCCACTCACCGTCTTCTGTCTGTACAGAATCATGGGCCACAGAGACCTCAGTGTTGCTGCCCAGGTAGCATGCACAGCAAAAGCACAGTCAGATAATTGCTCCCTCTCATCCCCGTGTCATCCGTTGTTGCTGAAATAGCTGAAATCAACTGTGATTTGGGGCCTGCTACTCAAAGTGGAGCCCAAAGACAGTAACATCAACATTACTTGGGGGTCTTGTCAGAATCTTCTGAATAAGGTTCTTCGAACAGGATCGTTAAGTAATTCATGTGGACGTTAAAGTTTAGGAATCATTGCTTTGGGATATCCTTTGGAATCATTACATACAGGGTGGCTGGATTTCAGAATTCCTCTCCCCAATGGGTAGTGCCTTTCTCTTGTGCATCTTTGGATTTCTAGTGCCTAGCACAGTGCCTGGCACTCGGCCCTTTGATTTCCTTTAATTCCACAGCTCAATCCATGTCTGCTGGATGAGTGAGTTACAGAATCAGCACAGTGTCAAAGTATAATCCTACTGGCACCATAAGAAATTCATATGAACAATTTTTCTGAATCTAGCTTTGACTATAATCAATATTTTAGGCTATATATCATGAAATAGAAAATGCTGCTCTAAATTGAGGACCTCTTTATTTCAGCTGGAATGGTCTCCGTTTTTATTCTAAGCAGCTCTGCATCTCCACATTCCTATTTTTCTGGGATTCAGCTTATCTCGTGCTATTTAATCTGTTTTTTTTCTCTCTCACTTTCCTTTTGTCCCAGGTGACTGATGCAGGTGGAATGAGGCCCTCTTTGTTATTCTTGTATCTGTCTTTTCCTTTTAGTGTCATCAAGGTGACTCTTCAGAGGGTGAAATGAGGAATACAGAGGGCTTTCTTCTTTCGTCAACGTCTTCAGGAGGTTTTACCATGATTGCAACAATAGCATTGATTTTACACGTTGTCTGCTCTGAGCAGTATGATAAATAAGGCCTTAGCATTATAGATAATGTTTTCTTATTTTTAAACTATTTATGTTTTTATTTCACAAACGCTCTACTATTGCATGCTTTGGAAGGAAAAGTGACAATCTTTCCTTAGGACATTTCTGCTTTGCCCTTCTGCTTGTTTCCTTTATAGTCATACTGCAGGCTGTTGAAGTGTAGAAGGTTTTGTGCAATGACGAAGATAAATTATCCCTGCTAGGCACAAAGAAAGTTATTTTACCTGTTGCCTAAATTGAAAAGAAACAAAGAATACTGCTTGGCTTTAACTTGTCAGCAAGAGCTCAGGAGAAAGGAATTTCCTAACAAGTTGAAGAGGTGTTTCTAAAACATCTGTCAACACTAAGGTGAGACGAAGATTGGTACCGGTATAAAACAGAGCTCAGTTTTGACCTCCAATTTCACCAAAATGAATAGGGAAGGCAAATGATAGCTAGAGTGGTGGCTTCCCTAGTCTACTGGGGAGAGGCTCAGGTGAAATGTTGAAAAGACTCTAACCTTCAAATGCTTTCAGCGTATTCTTATTGTGTAAATCTCCTGTGTGTGTATTTCCTAGGAGGGGTTAAAGTGGGAGAAGATAAAAGATTTTTTTGTGGTTGCCAAAATTTAGGTAAGAAAACTGGGACTTTAGGAGAGTGAATTGAATAGGCAGTATCCTTGAGTCAAATGCAAGATAGTCAAGTGTCACTGCAGATCCTTATCAGGAGAGAAACTACTCATGCTTTCTGAAGTGATGGCTGGTTGCATTCTGCTCCAAACATCCATAGCAGTCTCTCCTCAGTGAACATCCCGAAGGACAAAACAGTTCTTAACTGAATAAAAAACACCTTCCAGAATGTCAGTGAAACATGTAGGAGATGATTTTTAAAATATCTCCTCAATCTTGGAACTCTTAAGTAGACATAGAACAAATATGTTTAGCGAAATCTGTGCTCCAACCCAGAAGCAACCTAGAGAGAGGTAAACTGACATCTCCTTACATTTTTAATTTATATTTTTACTGCAGAAAGTGAAAAGTGTTGCACATCTCCCAGTCAGTGAAAGTTTGTGAGTTCTATTTTCTTTTAATGGCTTGTACGTTGGAAGAATGATTCTGAGGTCAGCCTGGGCCAGACTCTACATCTGATCCCTTGGAACCAGGAATTTTTCCCCATTAGCCAGAGTGAGCAACTCTTCCCCCCGCAGTGGGACTATTAAAACATTCTTTTAGATTTGGTTGATTTTAGTCTTGTGATAATGTTTTCCAAAAAAAAAAAAAAAAAAAGCAGTAATAATGTGTTTTGGCCTCAAATTGTTTTTCTCCTTGACTCCATTCCAACTTGGATTCTTCCCAGGAAGCTTGTCTAGAGGTGTGGAAACCAAAGTATATGCGGTCAAATTTTAGTACTGACTTCAGGTTAGTTAGAGCTCTTTGAGATTGAGTGGGAGAGACAGTGTGAGCAGACTCTGGACAGTTAGAGTACAAACTAACCTTACTAACCCCATGCTCTTTGCCTCAGAAATATCTATTGTCTGCATGGAAAAATTACAGATCCTTTTTTTCTTTCTTTCTTTCTTTTTTTTTTTTTGCGGTACGCGGGCCTCTCACTGTTGTGGCCTCTCCCGTTGCGGAGCACAGGCTCCGGACGCGCAGGCTTAGCGGCCATGGCTCACGGGCCCAGCTGCTCCACGGCACGTGGGATCTTCCCGGACCGGGGCACGAACCCGTGTCCCCTGCATCGGCAGGCGGACTCTCAACCACTGCGCCACCAGGGAAGCCCTCTTTCTTTTTTTTAATTGCACACTCCTTTTAGAAGTTAACTTTTCTCTTAATGCCACAGCTCAGGTGATCTATGACACATGCTTATTTCAAGGTTCATCTCTCTGTAACTCATTAGGCAAAGGACATTTCAATCTCTTAGAGTCCTTCATTTCTTCAGGGGAAGAAAGGGGAAGGAAAGGCCTCCTTTAAAATAGTAAATGAGGGGATTTGTGGAGAGACAAAAATATTTTTTAAGGCCTTTTTTTTGTCACTTAGATCAGTTTTAAGGCCATTAATACTTTGATTTATGTTTGGGGGTAAGAGAACAAAGGAATCAAACTCAGCTGGAGTTGGTTTCCACATGGATTATCAAATACAGACATCAGAACGTTTGTAATTGTGCATTTGTGTAGCCTGTTGATAAAGGGAGACAGCTTTGTGCTGTGGTTCCCTGACTCCTTCCACCTATGTCTTCTCAAACTGATTTTAGCACTTACTTCCAAAACCAGGTGAAGTATCAAAATATTTTCAAGGAGACCGGTGACAGTTCAGAGTGATCAGTGGCAGGGACTTGTGACAGTCTTCCCTTGCCGGTGTCCACTACCCTCCCACGGAGCTGGTGCCTTCTAAGCCCTTCCACTGTGCTTGCTGATTTCTCCTAATGCCATCCTAATCACGTTGCTTTGAAATAGCCTGGTCATCCTCCGTCTTCTGTAACTCCAGGATGAGAACAGCTGCACCACCTTTACTCAGGGCCTGGTGTGTCCAAGGGCTTTAAGTAATACGTGCTGAATTAACAAGGAGGAAACAAAGAAACAGGACTGATAGAAAAAGTGTGGGAATCAAGTAGACTTTGAGAACTGCACTTAGGTCACTTCCAGAAATAGAAAAGGAGAGAAAACCAAGCCTTTGATTGAACAGGTTTTTTCTCATTCTACGTAACAACTCCTACAAGTTTGATTCAGTGATCTGTTTGAGAGGTAATGTGGACACGGCTATTTGGAGGCCCATAGGAGGTAGCCTACCAGCTAAGGGCAAGGCTTCTACGCATGACTTGCACACATTCCATAAGATACTAAACAGTTAGAATCCAAGGCTTCGTGTTAATCTCCTTTCTCCTTTGCCATATGCTTGAACAGGGCAGCAGCCCAGTTTTCCAATCTCGTTATTCTTTCTTGTCCCAGGGTGCTACATTCCAGCCTGGTTCTCCAAACCCTTGCCTCTGCTTTGCTTCCCCTAAGCAGCTGCCATTCTTGCTAATTTCTTTGACCTTCTCAACTGTACAAAAGTCGTCCGTCTGCTGCACTGTCCAAGTCGATTTGTGCAGTGAGCAAAGACGCAGACTCTCTGTTAGTGCTCTCAAATCTGTGTTCAAGAATGCTGGGACAGTAGGCTGTCTTCAGGGTCAGGCAGCGAAGCAAGTAATTCCCTGGAATGTTTTCCAAGATTCGATTGTTAAAGTCCAGTTTCTCATTAATGGCTCTGAATGGTTATGATTGGAATTTTAAAATTCTTTTCTCTCTTTCTCTTTCTCTCTCTCTCTCTCTCTCTCTCTCTCTGTCTCTGTCTCTCTCTCTCTCTCTCTGTGTGTGTGTGTGTGTGTGTGTGTGTGTGTGTGTGTGGGCAGGGTGGAGGCATTGGCAGTATGAGCGATGGGGGTGAAAACTGTGATTTCAAGGTATTTGGGCTCTGAAGGCAAACACTAGAAATAAAGTATCTTGCAAGGAAGAAAAAATGAAAGATAACCATGAGTTATATATTTCTAGGGCAATGCAGTTTTCATTTATGATTTGCTTAATAAATATTTGCTGAGACCTTTCCTGCATCAGCTACTGTGCTAAGTACTGGACAGTAAGATACAGAACTTACCCTGTGGAGGCAACTACCTCAAGACAGGCTATTCAATATGATGCAGTGAATTCTGTAGTGGAAATACTTGTGAAGCACTATTGAAGAACAAGCATTAGATTGTAAACTTATTGAGGGCAGGGCCTGAGTCAAATTTACTTTTGTGAGCTCAGCCCTTAGCTCAGTGCTTGGCACATAGTAAGTATAGTACTTGATAAATCTTTAATAATTAATTAAATGAATGAATGTTGTCCCTCTATTGATATCAATTATTTCCCTCCTGTTGTTTTGTCGACTATCTCTCATTTTGATGTGTAGCTTTTTGTTTGTGAAACTCTTATAAATGTTTTGTATTTCCTCTGTATTTCAGTCTTTATCTGGCAGCTAGTGTTAAATCAATGGTATTTATTGAAGAATGAATTTGTGGCCATTCAGTGCCTTGGCTTGCTATAATTAGAGTAAGCAGGTTGAAAATTTATTGGGGTAAAGAGAACAATTTTCAGATGTCAGTGTGCTACAGATGACCTTCACGTGTGGTTCTCACATTTGGTTGGGATGATGTAGGGAAGGAAGGCTAAAGGAATACTTTGGGTCACTCTTTAAAAAGACACAATTAAGGGCTTCCCTGGTGGTGCAGTGGTTGAGAGTCCGCCTGCCGATGCAGGGGACGCGGGTTTGTGCCCCGGTCCGGGAAGATCCCACATGTCATGGAGCGGCTGGGCCCGTGAGCCATGGCCGCTGAGCCTGCGCGTCCGGAACCTGTGCTCTGCAACGGGAGAGGCCACAACAGTGAGAGACCTGCTTACCGCAAAAAAAAAAAAAAAAAAAAAGACAATTAAAATAAAAAAAACACGCAGTGACATTCATGCCAATATAAAGTGAAACTTTATTCTTGATGAAATGGTCGGGTATCTTGAGTCAGATAACAAAGAGTAACATCCTCCTTCACCAGTTTTGGAAATTATAAAATATTTTATAAATATAAATCTATCTATCAGAATAAGAAATGAACATTCACTCAACTTAGAAATAGTAAATGTTTGCTACATGTCCCATTCCGCCTCACTCTGGGCCTCTCCCCTGTTTTATCCCCTACTACTCCAGGGTAATCACTATTCTGAAAGTGGAGCATGGATAACTAAGTTATGGTATATTTATGAATGGAAATCATACAGTAGTGAAAAAGCATGAACTACTGATTCACACGTCAGTATGACTGATCCTCAAAAACCCTGTTGAGTGAAGAGCAAGTCATAGAAAAATGTATACAATGACACCATTTATATTAGCTCACATTTCAAAATCATATAAAATGTAACAATATGTCATTTGCAGATGCATAAATATATAGTAAGATTGTAATAAAAAACCATCATTTTTAAACATTGAATTTTTCTTAAAATTTTCTTTGATCTCTAGAAGATACATTAGGTCATATTTAAGCAAACAGAAAGACACCTTTATTCATTATGCTGGATGAATGGATAGGATGGAATTCCTATGGACAAATTAAATGAAAATTGAGTAGTTTCAGGGATTATTCACCTATTATTTGGGTTTTGTCTCAAATTTAAGCAATATCACAGGATGTTTCTCAAAGGTGCACCTACTTGCTACAGTTCTTTTTCTAGAGCTATTAAACTTAAAACATCAGCCTAAAGGCCTCAGTAACTGATCTTCACTTTGGTTCATTATATTTGTGGTGAACTTTTTAGAAAACTAGACAACTAGTTAAGGTAAACCTTAACTAGTTATAGTGTGAACAAAATAGAGGAAATATCGAATAATGAGTAGACTGGAGCAGAAAAACACAGGTTATTAGTTCAGTGTAAATTGCCTTATAAATTAAATGTTTAAAATACTTTCATGTGCCAAGCTCTGTGATGTGTCCTTTTCTTCATTAATCTTTACAACCCCTTTAAATTAGACATTCTTATCCTTGCTTTGCAAATTAGGATATTGATACTTGGAGGGATTAAATGACTTGTCAAAAGTCATAAAGTTGGTACATGACAAGGCCAAGCTTCTAACTCAGATTCATTTGATTTTTCAACTCCTTGCTTTTTGCAGAAACATTGCTTAAAGAGGAATAAAATGAGCTTGATTTTAGGTATGTGGTGTGCTCTTGATTAAAGTATCAAGTGAAATAAATAAATGCCAATTTAGAAATATTGGAGCATCCTGGTTAAATCATCCTATAGATAGGAAGCTGTTATCAATTAAATAGTTTCTATTTATCTGCCAAAATATGTAGCCCTGAGACCTAGACACTTACAGGACCAGGACTGAGGTGTGGAATCAGAAGATGCGCGCTCCTCTCTGTCAGTGATTAGCTGGAATCATGACGGCACTGTAAGGGTCTGATGATCAATTTATTCATCTGTACGATGAGAATAATAATACCTGCTCTTATTTGCTGTTCGTTTATTCTCTTCTATCCTCAATTCCACGTCCGTTCCCTTCCCCCTCAATCTTATAGGCACCCATTCTAATGTGGTTGATGTTCATACTTTTATTTGTGTTATAAAATCTGAACTGAAATTTTGTGTGTGTGGTTGTCATTAGGATGCTCCATTGTACTCTGGTTTCCCCCTTCTAGGTAGGCTCCCTTGAGATTGGGCATGGCCATGTGACTTGTTTTGGCAATGAAACATCTATGTAATCAATGTGTGTCATTTCTGAGTGGAAGCCTTTGAGAGCCAGGGCATGATTCACCTCACTTCCTTCTCCTACTGAGGTAGCCGGTGATGGTTCTAGATGGTACATGGTCCATCAGCCTGAGCCCCTACGTAAGGACAATGCTTGATAGAGTGTGCATATATTTTTAATTTACATTAATGGTAAATTCACTGTTTTACACTGTTTCAGTGTTGCTGGTCAGCACTATCTCAAGATATTTAATACCATTTATATAAAATGAGAAAACATTAAAAAATACTATGCACATTTTATGGATACACATGCAGACATATTCCTAAAGCATACCTCAAGCCTAGGCATAGGAGGCAGGTGGTACACCTGGGAAACTAAACCAGAGGAATTGACCTTTGATTTACCCTTACACTAAGCTTCATAAACGTACAGAGGTTGTTGACAGCTTCTTGCACAGGCAAGTAGCCCTGTGTGGAAAGGGACTTGAAAATAACCGTCAGGAATTCTTACCTTGATCTTGAGCATATAGGGAGCTGGGGGAAGTGGAAGGTTGAGGGAACTTATCCTTACAATGGGGACTTAAATATGAATAGCATGGATTTTAAACAAATATAAAAAGTCATTTCTCCAGCAGTCTCCATTGACAGTGTTTGAGCACTCTGAATTTAAAAGTATTACTTAGAATGCAAAGAACTGTACTTTATGGTGTGAAGAACCATTCCAGTCCCTGCTTTTTTTTTTTTTTTTTTTGCAGTACGCAGACCTTTCACTGTTGTGGCCTCTCCCATTGCGGAGCACAGGCTCCGGACGCACAGGCTCAGCGGCTATGGCTCATGGGCCCAGCCGCTCCACGGCATGTGGGATCTTCCCAAACTGGGGCACGAACCTGTGTCCCCTGCATCGGCAGGCGGACTCTCAACCACTGCGCCACCAGGGAAGCCCCCTGCTTCTTTGATGGCACTGGTGGGTACTATGCCTCAGCCCTGCAGGATAAAAAAAGGGGTTGAAACATTGCCAATATTACAAAGAGCCACTAACCTAAGCCAAGGGATGTCTTCTACTGATAACTAAGGCAAGATATGGATTTTCATTACGTTGCTATTAGTAGTTGTTGGTACAGTGCACTGTGTCTATTCCAATGAGCTGGGCAACTATTTCTGTAACTTTATATCCACCCTAAGCTACTGTGTTCTGAAGGTGAGTTTCTTTGTCTTGATTTAAACTTTTTATTATTTTTTTAAAGATTTATTATTTATGTATTTTATTTATTTTTGGCTGCATCGGGTCTTAGTTGCAGCATGCGGGATCTTCGTTGAGGCACGGGGGATCTTTCGTTGTGGTGCACGGGCTTCTCTCTAGTTGTGGTGTGAGGGTTTTCTCTCTAGTTGTGGTGCGCAGGCTCCCGGACGCATGGGCTCTGTAGTTTGCGGCACGCAGGGTCTCTAGTTGAGGCCGAGCTCAGTAGTTGTGGTGCGCTGGCTTAGTTGCCCCGCGGCATGTGGGATCTTAGTTCCCTGACCAGGGATCGAACCCACGTTCCCTGCATTGTAAGGCGGATTCTTTACCACTGGACCGCCAGGGAAGTCCCTAAACTTTTTGAAGTCTCAGCTGTTGTCTAAATAAAGAGTAACCGCACTCTGCTTGTCCTGACGTCGTTGGGTCTTTTAGGTCTATGTTACGCGTCTGCGGTTCATATAGTGGAGCTTATGAAGCTGATTCCGTTCTAGGTTGCTGCTCAGAATCTTCCCACCCTCCCATGAGGAGAGGATGGTCCCTCCATTAGACACCTGCTGCTTGTTCTGTCTCTGGCCACCTGCATATGGTGACGTTCCTTAGTCTCCTCCTGCTCTGTTGGCCTTGAGTCTTCTTCCCCATTTTCATCTCAGATAGCTACCCCCCGCCTTTTACTCTGGTTGGGGTAAAACTTCCACTTGTAGGTTTTGTCCCAACCTTGTTACTCAGAATATGGTCCAAAGACCAGCAAACATCAGCAACACCTGGGCTTACTGTACATTGAATATCAGGCCCCACCCTAGACCTACTGAATCAGAATCTGCAGTTTTAAAGAGACCCCCAGGTGATTCATAGGCACATTAGAGTGTGAGAAGCTGCTGTAAACTCCATCCCCTCGTTCTGGGCTCTGTGTTAGTGTTCTGTCAGCTAGAGGACTATCGTGAGAGGTCTTTTCATGAAGTAAGGAATTGTGTATTGTCATTTGCACTGTATTTGTGTGTTTTTTTTGTTTCTGTTTTTCCTCTTGTGTGTGTCTGATTCATTTGTTACCTGCTTAGGACCTGATATTATTAAAACTCTGATGAAACTGCTTATAGGTGTACTTATACTTGTTAATTAGTACATTGGTTTCTTTCTCTCTCTCTCACACACACACACACACATTTCAAGGAGGGCTTTGGCTAGAAGAAGAGTTCTATCTCAGATCCACACAGCACAAAGACATCTTCAGAAGTAACAGACTAGAACACTCTGTTAAAGGTCTCATGATGTATTTTCTACTCACCCTCAGAATACAGAAAGCTTTTGTTTCTAGTTGATTTCGCAGCTCTCTCAGTGCTTAGTCCGGTGTGTGAGCTGCCTAGGGTTGCATGTTTTATATTTAGGAGATATTCTCTCCTCGTATTCATTGGATTTAGCTGATTGTTTGTAATTTGTCTGACTCATGCTTGATCTAATTTATATTTTTATTGTAAACACTTGAGAATCTTACATAATCATTTTCTCTGCCATACTGTTGCTAACATTATTTTTTAAATCAAATTTTCTACAGGACAGTAAAGTTTAAATTATTGCATTCAAAGTGTTCTTATGGAAGGAAATTCAGAGAACACTATGTATGGAGATCTGATGGATTACTTGATACTTCCATTTGTTAGTTCTCCTGAGGGAAAAAAACCCTAATTTTCTGCAATCACTCTGTCAGCTCCCAATTTGCATTAATGTGATAAGCATCTCAGTATTGAATTGGATTCCATTTTATGTGCACCATTTAAGTCTGTGGACAAAGAAAATGACACCAACCTCAATTCCAACTTTAGGAGATTTCAATTAAAATGAGTAAGTTACTTCTGATAATCTCCCATATCTCAGTGCCGTGTAGTGCAGTTTTTACTGTGCTGTTCTTTTGTTGGTTTCAATCTGTGAAGAACTTGGGACACTCACTTCCCTGCCTCCATTGGCCTCTTGCTGCCCGGATTGTTTTCCTTCTTCTCTGGCAGCTCCTGCTCTGCCTCATCTCTTGTTCTCAGGCTCATCTTCCTCTACCTAGGCATTGACTTAGACAATTCCTTAACTTCAATCCTAGACCTCCTTCTCATTCACTGCATAGTCTCTCGCTAGGCAATATCATCCAGTTCCATGGCTTCAAACACACCTATGTGTAGATGATGTATAGATGCCTGTTTTTTTCCTTTTTCTCCCAACCTTTCATCTGAGCGCCAGGCTTAAATATCCAGTGCCTACGTACATCTCCACTTGGATGATTCAAGGAGAACTCAAACTCTGTATGTCTAAAACTGAACTCATGATTGTCCCTCCATATCTACATGTAGCTGGGGAACCTCTGTGCAAATTCCTTTGGGTTTGTGTTCTCCCTTGGCTTATATGAGTTGTGGGATGAGACTCCCTTTAACCGTTACTGGACCGCTGAAGGAAACACTAAAGGAAATGCTTTCCCAAGCTGGAAAAGGGTGAAGCAGAAGGGCGGATGCTGTTGGTGCCTGTCCCACATATTCTTGCCTGTCCCAAAGTCACTTGCAGAGGGTTCCTATGTATGCCAGTGACTTCCTCTGCCTCTCTGTCTGAGTGCTTTCTCTACACCCAAAGCAGTACTTCAGGAAAGTTGGGAATGTTGGGGATTTAATACCCCGGGAACAACCCTTAATCAAAATGAAATTGGCGTTGGTAGATGAACATCCCAGTTTCCTCACCTCTTGGAAGGAGAATTTTGAGCTGTGTTTCTCACCGTCTTCCAAAGGTCCCCAGCAGGCTCGATCCATGGCCCACAGCAATAACCCACCCATTAATGCACACTTTACTGGTTTTCTATTATTTTCTCTCTCACTTCCTCACTCCTCCCCTGAGCTTCTTGGTATCGTCTCCAAAATAAGTGATTTTTCACAAAATTATTTTATTGGGATATGCCTTTGAGGAAACTCAGACTAAAGCATTCAGTATCACTGAAGACCAACAGCCCACAGTGATGATCTCTTGCTTCCCTTTCCTCCAGTTAACATGTTTTGACTAAACTCTGTATGGGTGAGGTCACTGAGCATGCCCTTACACAGCATTTGGGCATTTGGTTATGGAAACAGCACACAAAAGTGAGCTGGTGTGTTTGGCTGAAGAGTGTACATGTGAGTTTCTTGGCATTAGGTATAATCATTAGTAAAAGGACCTTAAAAAGGTAAGTAACCAGAGTGACAGCTCCTGGCCATCACTATTACATGGCTCTCTTCCAGCATAGTGTTGCCCAATAGCAATGTCTACAGTAATGGAAATGTTCTATATCCACACTGGCCAATTTGGTAGCCAGTGGCTAATTAGCACTTGAAATGAGACTAACATAACTGAGGAATTGAATTTTAAATTTTATTTAATTTTAAGTAATTTAAATGTGACTGATATGTGGGATGAGACTCCCTTTAGACGGTTACTGGACTACTTCATTTTGGACAATGAAGTTCTAGTGCTTCCCACCTAAGTGAGTGGTGGTGCTTCCACTGCATGCTATGTAAGTCAGAAAACTGAGGGTCCACCCGAACAGTTCCCTCTTTCTCACATCCAGTATACAATCACAAGGTCTTATTAACAACCACGAATTATCTCTAATCCCTTGGCCTCTTTCTATCCTCCCTGCCACCATTGAAACCCAAGCTACCATTTTCTCTCACTTTGACTACCAGAGTAGCCTTCTAGTATTTCTCCCTATACTCACTCTTGACTTTCTTTAATCTATTCACTACGCTGTAGCTTTTCAAAATGCAAATAATCATCACCAAGTTGAAACATTTTAATGGTTTCAAATTGATTTTAGATTAAATTCCTGCACCCTTGACATGGCTTGTAGAAGCCTTGTGTGGCCCTTCCTACCTTTTTGGTATTTTGGGATGAATTCCTTATGAAGCAAAATACCAGGAAATGGCAAAATTTTTATTTACTTCGTTCATTAATCTACTAGTGTGCCATCTCTGTTATGAGAAAAAAACAACTTTACATATATGTATCTTCAGGTACCTAGCTCAAGAGTATTAATATTTTAAGGAAGATGATCTGTGCCAGTTAGGGGTTTGTTTTTTACATGCTAACAGAAGAAAACTCTGATAACCTAGTGTGTTGGTGATGCTGGAAGCGTTTGTGGTGGTGGTGGGTGAGAAAATACTTATAAAAATGGAAGATAAATGAAAACTTTTGGGGAATAGTAGATTCAGAAGGGAATGAGAAAGACAGGAACTGAAAATGAGGTAGGCAAAATTTGAGAGATGAGGAAATCAACTTTCCTAATAATCTTTAAAAAGGAAGAGAATTCCCAAGTGAGATAGAGGAGAGTCTGGGATGGGTGAAGGTTAGCAGATGCCTGTTAGAGCCTTAACCTAGGTGAGTGGAGTTGTAGTTTAAGCAGAATAGGGAGAAAACCCTTGTCAATGGATTTATTCTAGAGAATAGTAGCCATGAAAGAGTTTCATCTTGAATTTAAGGGAGTTGACCTGGGGCCATATTGAAAAACTATATATATGTATAATAGCTATAGCTATATCTATATATCTTTATTTCACTGGAAGCATAAAAGAGAAATGAAGAGAAAAATAGATGTGATATAAACGAAAAAATACTACATAGAAAAGACAATAAGGAATTAAGAGAGCCTTTTTACTAGAAGGGGAGTAAAATAGGGAAACAAACTGATAATCTAGAAGAGAGAATAAAAGTAAACTTGGGTTACACAAACAGGCTTATATGTATGTATTTAATTTATCTGATTTCTGTATAGTTTGAACTTCAACAAAATTCTATCATAATGAAAATAGGTATACATGAGATAACGGTACACACGTGATCTTTCAGGGGTTACTGTGGGGAAACCCCAGGAGGTGCTTTATAAGAGCAAAGGAAGTGACTTTTAGGGAAGAATTTCCTGAGAACCTAAATAGTAGCCACAGAGTATTTCTTGGTGAGACAAGATGAGAAGGTAACCTTTCCAGTACATTTCCCATATCCATATTCTAGTTCATGCCAGTTGCCATGGTTTCCTTAGCCCCTAGTATCCTTCAGGGCAGTAGCCCATCCTCCTGAGGCAGTGGCCTGAGTTCCAGCCCAGAAGTCAGCTCTCCATCCCTTCTTCTTCAAAGAACTTATTTCCTTGCCTCTTTCCTGCAGGGCCTTTCAGGGGAATAACTTATGATTATAATTTCATCATTAAATAATCTATAATTACCGATTAATTTTTATACTGTTAACAGTGTGTTTTCCTACCACTCAAGGGAAGTCATATTTAAAGAGGTGCATCCTCGAGACATCAATACCTTAACTTAAAGGAAAGAATCAATAAAGAAAATCTCTGACACAGAGGGTGTCAGTGCTGAGACTGGGAGGCTGAGAGGTTCACATACCAAATCACATGTGCATCAGTCAGCCTCCTGAGAACCAAACCCAGCTGTAACTACACAGCCAACTATCACTTCATTAACAAGACAATATCATTCCAAGAATTCTTGTCTAGGAAGACGATATTACAAATAACTTTATTACTTATTTCAAGAACTTCTGAAAAATCCATTTTTCTGAACAGTGGAGCACTCAGCTAGCTTCCTTATCCCTTCTCAGCACACTAGATCTCTCTATGAGGTTCACCTAAGAACTGACCACTCCTCAAGACTTCCTCCCAAATCTCACCTCACTCCACCTGTCCTAACAATGTTGTCATGACCTTTGTCCAACCCTAGTCAAGCTCCCTCACCCCACCTTCCACCAATGAAAAATTCACCTAAACCAGACCTCAAACCTCATAAGTATCTTTTGTCTTGTCTTTTTCTGCTCCCCTCCAGGATGCTGCAGAGCTTTCTCAAGGTAGTGGTCCTCCTTACTGCAGTAAGCAATAAACTTGTCTTTGCTTCAGCCACAGGTTTTTGGGGTAATATTTTTGAGGAATTGGCAGTTGACACACTGGCCTCCAGTGGGTCTTATAAATAGTGTTTTCAAAAATGTCACCCAGGAGATACTGTCTGGATATGACGTGGATTTTCTTAATAGAAAGGTGCAATGTTTGAAGATGCTCGTGGACTTCCCAGTAGAAGGCCTGGGATTAGAACACAGACATCTCAGCTGCTCAGGAACTATCTTAGAAGCCAGCAAAGAGTTGCCCTCTCCACTCACCTATAACCCATGAGCACATCGCAGTGAAAGCTTTGAGGCATCAGAACTCTATTTTACTCTCGTTTCGTCCACTACTAACTATTGCCAGAAGAGATTTCTGTATAAGTATATACAGAAATGATGAAACATATGGGGTGTTTATGAAGGGTGAAAATGTGTTAATACACCAAATGTTTATGTACTTGTTTGTTTATAGTTAGCACTTAGGGTGATGTCTTCATAGAAAGCATAGACCTGTTAGAAAATTGACTAGGGCCCATTAAGATATTTAAAGAGATGGGATTAATGATTGCAAAGAGTATCATATTCACACAAGTGCCATTTCTATTGCAAAGCATGAATGGTTTCCTGAGAGCAAAAGGAAGTTTTATTTAACTTTTTGAGATAGCCAGTCCTCCGTAATCAAAATGTGGCCTGCCAAGTCCGCAACTTTCTCTTCTTATTGTGTAAATACTTCTATGTCCGCTGATGCAATTCTGAAAAGTGCACTTACTGCTGATTTGAAAATGCCCCATGCTTATTTATATCAGATTTTGTGACTTAGCTAGAAACTAGAAGGACCACTGACCATGAAGTGGTTTTGAAAATTGATTTATAATTTTGACTTAGGTTGCAAGATGGAACAGGGACATTTTTCTTGATTCATTTTGCTGAAGCCTCGTCAGGCCCACCTCAAAAAACTCTTCCTTAGTTACAGTGATATTATCTGTAATAAAAATTTATATATATAACATTAATAAATGGGAATAAATAGTCACAGTTAGCATTTATTAAGTCTTTCCTAAATACTAGGAGGACATTGTGCTAATAACTGCATCATCAGATTTCATCTTTGCAATGCCCTGATGAGGTATGTGCTGTGATCATCACCACTGCACATATTGAATAACTGAGGTCTTATGAATTGAATAACCTGCCCAAGGTCACACAGCTAGTACCTGCTATGTAGGACTCATCTCAGCTTTGACTGACCATGAAGTCCTTGCCTGTTACCACCATGCTGTGTTGTGAGATGCAAGTTCTTTAAGAACAAGGACCATATCTCATATTGTACTTCTCCTAGAGTAAGTTCATTTGTCCACATATTTCATGAAATATAGTAATATCTTGATTGCTTCAAAACGCTATTAATTGATGTGAACAGATGGATACCAAATAAATGTTGGAGAGGATAACAGATAACTCAGTGAAAATGGTTTTTATTTCCTCTCAAAATGTAAGCTGACTAGGTAGATCATCACTTATAAAAACCAACCAAAGGGCTTCCCTGGTGGCGCAAGTGTTAGAAGTCCGCCTGCCATTGCAGGGGACATGGGTTCGAGCCCTGGTCCGTGAAGATCCCACATGCCTCGGAGCAACTAAGCCCGTGCACCACAACTACTGAAGCCCGTGCACCTAAAGCCCGAGCTCCACAGCAAGAGAAGCCACCACAATGAGAAGCCTGCACACCGCAACAAAGAGTAGCCCCCGCTCGCCACAACTAGAGAAAGCCTGCAGTGCAGCAACAAAGACCCAACGCAGCCAAAAAAAAAAAAAAAAATCAACCAAAGGAGCCATATTTCTTTCATTCATTTAGCAAATTTTCTTCACTCTGTGTTCACTATGAGACATTGCGTCAAATGCCCTGGAAGCAGAATTGAGAAAAACACAGTCCTTAGGTTCCAGTCCCGTGAGAGAGACAAGGAATTCAACAATTAAAATACAGCGTGATATAGAACAAAGTCAAAACTCTAGAAATAGAATATACAAGTGTGACCAAGAGGTGCAAAAGCAATTCAGTAAAGAAAGGGCAGTCTTTAACAGATGGCATTAGAACAATTGCATATCCATTGGCACAAAAATGAACGTCAACTTAAAACTCATACCTTATACAATAATTAGCTCAAAGTTGATCATGAATCTAAATGTAATGTGTACATTTATAAAACGTTTAGAAGACATAAGAGAAAATCTTCATGATTTAAGGCTAAGCAGAGTTTTAGACACGACACCAAAAACCAATCCATAAAAGAAAAATCAACAAATTGGACTCTGTGAACATTAGAAACTTTTGCTCTGAGAATGATTCTGCTAAGAGACTGAAAGGACAAGTCAGAGTTGAGGAGTAATATTTACAAATCACATTATCTGGTAAAAGATTTGTAGCCAGAATATATAAAGAACTCCCTAAACTCAATAGCAGGAAGACAAACAATCCAATTAGAAAATGGGCAAAATATATTGAACAGACACTTCACTAGAGAGGATATACTGATGGCCAATAAGGCCATGAAAAGATGTTCAACATAATTCGTCATTAGGGAATTTGCTAATTGAAGCTGTAATGAGATATCACCACACACCTATTAAAAAGGCTAAAATTTTAAAATACTGATAATATCAATTTTGTCAAGCATCCAGAGCAGATATATCTCTCATACATTGGTGGTGAGAGTGAAAAGTGAAACAACCATTCTGGAAAACAGTTTGGCAGGTTTTTTTATAATGTTATACATTTACTTAACATATGATCCAGCAGCTACCCTCCTAGATATTTATCCTAGAGCATGAAAACTTATGTTTTCAAAAAACCTATTCATAAATGTTCATAGAAGGATTATTTATAATATCCGAAACTGGAAACAACCCAAATGTTTTTCTATGAGTGTTTGGATAGGCAAACTGTGGTACATCCATGCAATGGAATACTATTCAGCAATTAAGGGGAATGAACTATTGATGCACACAACAACTTGGATATATCTCCAGGGTTTGCTGAATGAAATAAGTAAGTCTTAAAAGATCACATACTCGATGATTCCATTTATGTGAAATTCTTACGACGGCAAAATTATAATGATGGAGAACAGGACAGTAGTTGGTTGGAGTTATGCCTGGGGACAGAGTCTAACTATAAAGGAGTAGCAAGAGGGAATTTCTCTGTGGTGATGGGCAAGTTCTGCACCTTGATTGTGGTAGTGGCTACACATATCCGTACTTGAGATAAATTTTTGTAGAAGCACACGTAAGAGGCATGTAAAAATTGACAATATCCGAGTAATGTCTGTAGTTAAGAATATTTACCAGTATTAGTTTCCTGGTTTTGATAATGTACCATGCTTATGTAAGATGTTATCGTCAGGGGAAGCTGGGTGAAGAATGTAGTGGAACTCTCTTTACTATTCTTGCGACTTCTCATGAGTCTAAAACTATTTCAAAATGAATCTTTTAAATAATAAAGATAGCTGAGGATGTTATGGAGATACAGAGGTGGAGATAAAAGATCTCTGTAATTTTGGGAATGAAGGAAAAGTAGAAATTTGGGGGAAAAAACAAGAGGAGGTAACACTTAGCTGGGTCTTCAGAATGAGAAGAGGTTGGCCAGCAGCGGGTAAATTTGTTCCAGGCAGGGCTGCCTCCACTGCCAGCGTGTGGTCCAGGGGCCTTCCTCCCTCACTGGGAACAAGGTCAAGCCTCCTAACTGATGCCCCTGCTTCCTTCCCTGTCCCACCCAGGACAGTATTCAACCTTGCTTCAGCTCAAATGGTCCTTTCAAAATGTAAATCAGGTGATGGCATTTCTTTGTTCAAAAGGCTCCCCTCTCACTTGGAGTAACAGCCCCTGTACTTGCAATGGCTTATGTAACCTGCTCTCACCCACTCACCTCTCTGACCTCAGTTCAGTTACTCCCCCTTCACTCCTCTGTTCCAGCCTCACTGGCCTCCATGTTGCTCCTTTAACACATCAGGCACCCTCCCTTCTGAGTCATCACTAGCTCTTCCCTCAGCCTAGGATCCTCTTCCCCCTTGTCTGCATTGTGGTCCCTCCCCTCCTCCGAGGGTTTAAGCTCTCTGCTTCTCACTGAGACCATCCCCTTTTACTGAAGTTAAAATTGCATATGTATAACTGATTCACTTTGTTATAAAGCAGAAACTAACATACCATTGTAAAACAATTATACTCCAATAAAGATGTTTAAAAATATATATATTGGGTAGGGATCTCTGAAAAAGTGTGAAATCCTTCCAGAGAATTGTACTAAATATCTAACTATAAGGTTGGTTAAAAGAAGTCAAGACTTAAAAACATACTATCTCCAAGGAATTGATGACAGATGCAGCAATGCACTTTTGTTATAATTTACCTAGAGTTTTTAAAGTTTCACTAACTCACTGACTATTAACAGTAATTCAGATTTTTATTCTTGGACATTTTAATAAGAAGAGACAAAAATATGTCATGTTAAATAAAAGTCAGTAAAAACCTTTGAATATGTAAATTAACAGGTGATCATTTTCATCAGGAATTTTACTTCTTATCTTTTCGGTAAAGATAATACTTCTTTTGGTGTTATGTTTTTTTTGTTGGTTTTTTTTTTTTTTTTGCAGTACGTGGGCCTCTCACTGCTGTGGCCTCTCCCGTTGCGGAGCACAGGCTCTGGACGTGCAGGCTCCGGACGCACAGGCTCCGGACGCACAGGCTCAGCGGCCATGGCTCATGGGCCCAGCCGCTCCGCGGCACGTGGGATCTTCCCGGACCGGGGCACGCACCCATGTCCCCTGCATCGACAGGCGGACTCTCAACCACTGCGCCACCAGGCAAGACCTGATGTTATGTTTTCTGAATTGATTTTTGAGAAGAAACTAATAAAGTTCATTGAAAACAACAAAAACAAAAACAAACAAACAAAATTGCAGTAACTTCCAGCCAGCTTTTCCTATCTCTTTTCCCTGATTTATTTTTCCCCTAGTACTTATTACCTTCTACTTTACCACAAAATATATTTTTATTTATTTATTTATTTTTTCTCTACTAGATTATAATCTCTATGAGGGCAGAAATGTATGTCTGCTATTTTTTTCTTCCCTGCTTTGTCCCCAACACTCAGAACCCTTTTGTTCTTCCAACAAACATATTTGAGGGCCTGTGTTCATTTCCTATTGCTGCTGTAACAAATTACCACAAACAAATTACACAAATTTATTATCTTACTGGTTCTGGAGGTGAGAAATCTAAAATTGGTTTTATGGAGCTAAAATCAAGGTGTCAGCAGGGCTACGTCCTTTTGGAGGCTCTAGACGAGAACCTATTTCCTTGCCTTTTTCAGCTTCTAGAGGCTGCCTGCATTGCATGGTGTATGTCCCATTCCTCCATCTCCAAAGGGCATCCCTCTGTCTTCTGCTCTCATTGTCACATCTCCTATCTCTCTTCTTTTAGAACCCTTGTGGTCCTTTTATAAGGATACTTATAATTACATTGGGCCATCCCAGAATCTAGAGATGATCCAGGCTAATCTCTAGATTAGCTATCTCAAGATTTTTAACTTAAACACATCTGAAAATTCCCGTTTGCTATGTAAGGTAATGTATTCACAGGTTTGAGGATTTATGACATAGACATCTTTGGGGATTAGGACATATTCTGCCACAGGGCCTATTATATGTCCTATATAGACCAGTCAATAATAGATACCCCCAAAATAAGCAGGCTAATTTTAGCTAATAATGAATGTGGCACAGTAAATGAAATGGTGTAATCTAACAAGCTAATCTAATAATGAACAACTGCAGGGATGGGAATGGAGACCTCTGGGGAAGAAACTTTGAGGTGAGAGATTAATGGAAAGGAATAATCAACCACACAAAGTTCTGAGGGAAGAACCTCTCAGGTAGAGGAAAAAGCAAACGCAAAGGCCTTGAGCCAGTAGGGAGCTTGGCTTGTTCTGGCAGGGACAGAGACCAGTGGTGGGATTTGAGGTTGGTCAAGTAGACAGGAGTCAAATCATTTGGGCTCTTCTAGGCCCCAGCGAGGAGCTCTGATTGGATTCAGAGGCTGATAGTAAGCCATGACGGTGGAAAATGGGTTACGGGGGGCACACATGGATGTGCAAGATCTGTTAAAAGCTCTGCTGTGGTAGTCCAGGTGAAAGGCTGGAGCTTCTTGGACTAGGGTGGAAGCCATGGACATAGAAAAGAAACCTGTATATCTTTAGGATGTATTTCATAGGTAATGCGGACAGGATTATTTGACTGTAGGGACAAAACATTGTTCTAAGGATTTTGTCCTGAGCAATGGACATGGACAAGGCAGTGCTAGTTACTATGGAAGACTTGGGGCAGAGCTGCTTTGTGGGGATGTCAGCAGTGCGCTTTTAGGCCTGTGAAGTCTGCGATGCTTTTTTTTTTTTTTTGCGGTATGCGGGCCTCTCACTGTTGTGGCCTCTCCCGTTGCGGAGCACAGGCTCCGGATATGCAGGCTCAGCGGCCATGGCTCACGGGCCCAGCCGCTCCGCAGCATGTGGGATCTTCCCGGACCGGGGCACGAACCCGTGTCCCCTGCATCAGCAGGCGGATTCTCAACCACTGCACCACCAGGGAAGCCCCTGAGATTCTTTTAAGCCGTCCACGGGGCTGTGTCAGGGGGACTTCAGCTATATGCACCTGAGGCTCAGAGGAGCAGCCCGGGATGGTGCTATGCACTTGGGAGTCTTATGTAGCCTAGATGGCACATACAGGCGTGGGACTGGAGGAGACCATGTAGAGAGAGAGAAAGGGCGTTAAGCAATTATGGGGAGATCCAGATAGTAGTAATAATAATAGCACCCTGTGCCAAGCCCTGCACTTCGATTTTTCCATATATTAATGTATTTAATATATTTAATCCTTGCCACAATTCATTGAAATGGTTTCTTTTATTGTCATTTTATAGTAGAGAACACTGAGGTAGAGAGTTAAAAAACTTTTCTCAAGGTCACACAGCTAGTAACTGGCCAAACTGAGAATCAGACTCAGAAAGTCTGGTTCCAGGGTCCATGCTCTCAAACCTTGAGTTCATAGAGTATTGTTCCCCTTATAAGTATAGTCTGGAGGAATATAAGATTGTGGACCAAGTCACTATACTCCGTACTTGCTCAGTGTTCTGTTATCTTAGGCTGTTCCTTGGATGCAGGTTGGAATTGGAGTTGGTGATAAGCAGAATTCAGTGGTAAGAGAGTTCACTTCCACAGAGTATTTTCTTTCCTTTTAATGTGCACTGACTTTTAAAAAATTTTTAAACCTTTTTCATCCTCTAGAACCAAAGCTCTTTATGCTATGTTGGGGTGGGTTTTGATAACATACGTTTCATGTTTTCCATAAATAGACTTTTCAGTAACCCTTAGGAAATTCTGTGGTTCCATGAACCACTGCTTGAAAATCTGTTCACCATCATGACAAACAGCCCATCTCTGAAAGGATAATGTATTTGGAATTGATTCCCAGGATGAATCACATTTTCATAATTGCACAAGATTACTCACAAATTCAAGGAAGTTAGGTTTGAAAAACGAAATAAAAATCAAATAAACCCAACTTATAAACTTTGCTTACAACATGTTCTCAGATAACACCCACAACATGTTTCTTTTGTCAAGATTCAACCTGAAGATACACTGAAGACAAATTTCTACTTCTGTGACTTTGTCAGTAACACAATCAAAGTGGTGATACGCAGTGTTCTTATTCCACTGTGTGGGACACAGAACAGTTTGCTGATTAACTGACAAATTCAAGACAATCTAGAGATCAGAGTCTGAAGAATGAGTCAAAGGGCAGAAGTTCCAAGAGAAACTTCAGCGAGCTTGAGTCCTTAAGATCTAAGGATGAATACAGTAATGATGAAAAACTGCCTCTGATTCAATGTGTGCTTTGTGCATAGTAATTCAACAAAGTCATTTGCTGATGGTTGATTGAATGCCTACCTTGTACCAAGCACTGGGGTTACAATAATGAGTTAGAGAGGCAAATGAGCACTATTCACAGGGAACTGAGGACTAATAGGAAAAACAGATAGTCAAATAATACAAATAGAGTGTAATGGGGGAAGACAGAGTTCTGTGTGGGAGGTAGAGGTGGATGAAGGCATTTTGCTGATTTGTTCTCACTGCTTTGATGATCTGGCTGTGGTACTTATATAGAATCATGGCAAAACACTTGAAAATTATTTGTAGTGTTAGTGTTGGTCAGAGGATTAAACTGTTTTGAAGTCAATTCTCTGGATTACTTAGTATCACAAGCCCATAAGTAAAGAGTAGGCTTCATACAATAAGCTACAGGTAAGATTTTTTTTCTTTTTTGTTTTTTTAAAATTGAAGTATAGTTGATTTACAGTGTTGTGTTAGTTTCTGGTGTACAGCAAAGTGATTCAGCTATATATATATTCAGCTATACATGTATGAATATGTATATGTTCATTTTTATTATCTACTTGCTTTATATTGGTAGAAGATTAGGTATCGAATGTTTTCTTTCCTTAAGGTTTTCTACTCCTTTCATCTACTGATACCTAATTTGTAAGGTATCCTAAATTACCGGGATACTAATTTTAAACTAGTCAAAAACTGCTTTACATCTCTCTCTCTTCTCCCGAGTCCCACTAAAAATAGACTGAGCAGGTGTGCTCCTTAATAGTAGGCTATTTACTGAGTTTGGAGGAAAACACCCAGCTATAGCCACTGAGAGTGCCTATATTAATTCATTCATTCATTCATTCATTTGCATTCATTGAGCGCTGGAATGCACTAAGCATTGTGCTCAGAGCTATCGATTCCAGACCATGGTATACAGAAAAAGATTTGCCCCAAAGATTTCCACATCCTGTTCCCGGGAAATGGTAAAAAGGTTACATGGCAAAGGGGAATTAAGGTTGCCGATCATCTGATTTTGAAATGAGGAAAGTATCCTGGATTACTCAGGTGGGCCCAGTGTGATCACAAGGGTGCTTATTAGTGGAAAAAGGAATCAGAAGGAGGAGGACCAATGAGATGGCAACGTAAAAAGATCTCAGCCCCACGTTGTTGGCTTTGAAGATGGAAAAAAATGAGGCCATGAGCTGGAGTGCAGGTAGTGTCCAGAAGCTGAGAAAGACAAGGAAATGGATTCTCCCCTGGAACCTCTAGAAAGCAACCTAACCCCGTTGACATCTCACCTCTAGCTCAGTGAGACTGATTTTGTGCTTCTGACCTCCAGAAAGGTAAGACAATAATTTTGTGTCATTTTAAGCCACTAAATTTGTGGCAGTTTGTTACAATAGCAATAGAAAACGAATGCACAGACTGTAAGACAGTTCCTGCCCTCCAAGAGCTAACAGGCTGGTCGATATGGAAAGAGTCCAATGAGATAAGGTTACAGCTAGCAACATTGAGTGCTGACCAGGGCTGGCACTGCAAAAGGTTTGTAGAAAGGATAAGATACCTTCTGCACTGGGCAAGACAAAAGGCCACAGCTTTTTTTTTGCCGCCCATGCAATCATTTGTGCCCTAGGATATATAGGATGATGCTTTGTGGGTATTTCCCTGCACAGCTGGGGAATTTGTCAGAGAAGCTAGTGGTTGGACCCACAGAGTATTGAAGAGAGGGAGGTAGGAATGTTACCTGGTTTAAAAGAATCTGAGATGTTTATATTTTAAATACCATTGTACACTGAACTTCTGAAACTTATATCTTCAGCCCATATTCCTCTCCAAACTCTAGATCTCACTGGATATCCCCAAATCTCTCCTTGGGTATCTATTGAACAACTAACCCCAAAGTTTTGATCTCCCTCAACCTGTTCCTACCCCAATATTTCTCCTTTCAGTAAATGACACCTCCACTTTTCTTGTTCTTCAGGACAGAAACCTTGGAGTCTTTCTTGATACTTTGTTTTACCTCACACTCCATGTCACCTCCATCTGGGAATCTAGTTACCTCTACTTTCAGTATATTTATAGGCTCTTACCACTACCACTGCTGCAATCTTGGGCTAAGTCACTCTCACTTGGCTGACTGTAACAGCTTCCATCCTTTCCCAATTACAACCTATTGGGAACTGATCCCTGCTTCCATCCTTTCCCAATTACAACCTATTCTTAACATAGGATTCAAGATAGTCCTTTTAAAATGTAAATTATTATGCTGCTCAAAAGTTTCCCGTAATGCCCAGCCTCACTCAGAGTAAAAACAAAATTCCCAAGAGAAGTAAACACCTATATGTATTCACAAAACTTCTACACAAACATTTGCAACAGCATTATTCATAATAGTCCAAAAGTAGAAATAACCCAAATGTTATTTAACTGATAAATAGATAAATAAAATGTGGTATATCCATACAGTGGAATATGATTTGTCAATATAAAGGGATAAAGTATCAATACATATTACAACATAGAAGAATGTTGAAAACACTATGCTAAGTGAAAGAGGCCAGTCACAAAAGATCACATATTTTTTTATTCTGTTTATATTAAATATCAAGAAAATGTAAATATAGAGAGACAGTATATTAGTGGTTACCAGGGCCTTGGAGGAGGGAATAGGGAGCAACTGCTTGCGGGTGTGGAGTTTCTTTGGGGATGATGGAAATGTTCTGGCATTGGGTAAATGTTTGCACAACTTTGTGAATACACTGAAAACCACTGAACTGTACCTGGAGGAAGGTGTATATCTGAACACAACTGGGATTCTACCAGGAAGGTAGAAGGGAGGAAGGTGGTGTTGAGAAGATGAACGGAAATGTCTGTTTCAGCCCTGTAGTCCTTTGAGTTTATAGCCATGTCTAAATCTCTACCTGGAGCAAACATGTTGGCATGAACCACAGTTGCTGTGCGATGATGCATACTATCAATGTATTTACCTCTGCTGATATTAACCTGAGCCCCTGGGGCAGGTAGTGTTTGTCCGGTTTTTCCCATGCCTCCAGTAAGACCAGACTGAAATCTTTGGGGGCCTTAAAAGTCTGAAAACATTGTAAGACACACCTCCTCCTTATTTTAATTTAAAAGAATACATTACCGTATTGAAAAGTAAGTTCTGATCTTTTCCATGATGACTACATTTTGTTGTTGTGATTATTTTTTTCCTGAAGCTATAAAATTATCTCCTAAAACTTCTTTTGGTGCTTCTGCCTTGTTGGTGTCCTAGGTTCATGCTGCTTCTGTCTCTAGGTAATCCAACAAAGGCCCTCTGTGACAGTCGCTTACTATTTGGGACCTATTCTCATTTCCTCTCCCTTCCCTGTTCCTTTTGAAAGGGACCTGATAGTTTTGTGTTTTTTTTTCTCCCGTAAATAGATATAAACTCAAGGACTCTTTGCATTTAAATGAAATTAGTGTAATTCTTTCTATAAACATTTATGTAGTCCCTAATGTATTAAAACAGAAGAAGATCGACGCTAGAAATAAAAATAGCTGCAAAGGTTAATAAAAACGTTTGCCCTTAGAGACCTTAGGATCTGTGGGAAGTGCCACCTCATTGTAAACCAAAGGCGTGGGTCACTGGGTCCTAGGACTTGTCACATGGCAGGTGATGTGTTTTCTTGGGGGGCGTCAGCAGCTTGCTGGGTAACCCCAAATCACATTCCTACCTTCTAAGTTTGACCTTGAGAAGGAGCCTGGATGTTGGTATCAGCCGCTTGCTGAATCTACCCTGGGTAGGAAATGTGCTAGGCCATACGAAACTTGGAGAATAAGTAAGTGACGAAAGTCATACAGCAGGTAAGTAGGGGAGCCATGACAAATCCTGACCACCTGGCCTCAAAGTTCATCCTGTCGCCTATGCTTGGAGACTCTTTAATTCACTAGCTGGCTTGTATTTTTCTCATGTCAGGTTTACATAAAATCCTGGTGCGTTACAGACTACTCAGGTCGAACAATAATAGGGTTCCTTCTTTCCCCTGAGGGACTCTTGGTGAAGATTGACTCCTAAAGAGCTGTTAACAAAAAGTAGAATGGAGCTCAGTGCTCTTGTTCCAATATTATTCTGAATCCAGTCACATGCCAGGATTGGCTACTTGTAGGGGATTTCGTATTACTTTAGGTTTAGCATTCATTTAATAAACTCCACAGGAGGTGTCAGAGGAGTTCATTATTCTTCATTACTAATTACTTATTGCAGGAGGAGAAGGGTATACACCTTATGCTAATTGTGTGCTGATAAAAGCATCCACATATTGGATAGGTAACAACACATTCAGGGCCATGAAAAGGTAGAACTTCCCCAGTAGTTTTCCTCTTTTAGCCTATGCATTAGCCATATCAGAAATGGAAATAATCCATTAAATGAGGCTTTTGAAGTTGCTAGCCTTTAATCATACCAAAAAATTAGCCCTAATTTGATAAAATATCAAACAGAAAAACTGATTAATCTCATTGATATCTTATAGGCAGAGATGCTATTGAAAATATCCAGCATTTGATAGGGAAGGGGGATGAAGCACATAATAACAGATTTGAAATTAAAAGTCTGAAATTTATAGCATCTGTGTAGCAGTATGTTAGTGAGTTCTAGATCACTGAAAAAAGTCAATAACTTTTATAAATGGCCCAGTCTCTATTAGACCCCTGATGATTATTTCTCTGGTCTAAAACCACAGATTTTCTCTAACTGCTAATTTAAGAAAAGTAGCTAAATTTTTAAAAGAATGTCTTTTTTCTTTTCCTTTTTTACAGTATGTAGCAGACATAGCTAGTTGCCTCCTAAACATTCCCAAAGCTATTTCCTGCCTCCTGTCTTGCTAATAAACCTTGATTTTGTTTGGAATAGTCATTATATAGGTTCATTTCCTGATTTGAGATAAGGTTAAACTAGTCAGAAATTGCATTCTACTTTGCAGCTACTACATTTTCCAGCTTTCCTTGCAGTATATGAGGTCATAGGACTATGTTATGGACAATGAAAGAGAGATCATGCTAGGAGGTTTCTGGAAAGGATTTGCTTTCCAGATAAAATTGCAGTTGTGTCACTGCTATCCTGTCCTCCTTCCGTTTTCCTCCTTCAAATGTAGACATGATGCCTGGTGCTATAGCAGCCATCTTGTGACCATGAGAACACAAGCCCCATGAAACAGAAGAACAAAAGGAGCCAGTTTCGTATTATCATCATTGAAGGTACCACAGAGTCCCTATCTTCAGACTTCTTATTACAGTATTAAGTTTTAAGGTACATATTTATTTTGATACTTCAACATCTCTGAAAACAGGAATGTGTCATTGACTTGGAGAATATAGTGGAGCTCTCTTTTCACCCCTAAGAACTAAGGAAGGAAATGAGGCACGTGGTGGATTAGATGGGTTTTAGCAACATTCTTTAAGGTGGAAATCTACCTACTTTCAAAGCTATCTCTCAAGCTCAGAACCAGTGGCATTTAGTTCTTTAAAAGACTGTTTTAAGAATAAATAACTTCTGCTCTTGAGCCTAGATAATTTTCAAATTTTGCATTTCATATTTATCCAGACAATTATCTCAAAAACTTTTAAGTGCTTCTTTTCTCTTCTCTACTTTACTGCCTGTAGCACTTCTCAGCTGAAAGGTCTCTTTCCCTCTGCTTTTAATGGTTATGAGGCATTCACTTACTAAGAAGGATGTGTTTGCTTTACGGCATGGTGTGAGAGATTTCGGTGTGCCCAGACTTCCCCGCTGCAGTGGTGAGAGATTAGATAGCAGTCCGTTCAGCCCTAGACATAACTCAGTATGTGGCTATTGCAGAAATAATAGCTAAATTTGAAAACCCACTCATAACACTATACTAACCATTCTTCCTCAGGTAAGGAACTAGAAAACGTGAACAGCACAAAATCCTCAAGAAAACGTTTTCAGTCTCCTGCTAGCTGGGAGCCCTGCTGCAGTTCTGTTATGAACTGCTCCACATTGGCAAAAGGATGGAGGGGAAGGTTAAAAGGGCTTTTCTAATTAGTGACTGTTGTAATGCCAGTCCACCTGCTGGCCTTGAAAGTGGAACAAGGCAGGTTAGACGTCAAAACTCAGGGGAAGCCTTAAAGCATCAGAGCTCTTTAACTCTTGTTTCTTCTACTCCATCGCAGCGCTATAGCCGGGCGACCCCTCATGGTACATGGCTGTTCGTCTCCCTGTATTTTTATAGGGGTTACTAAAACTCTAGCTCATTGGCCAAACAACATGGGAATTTTCCTAACTGACTGTCAGCAATGATTCCTAAAGGTCAAACTAACAAGATTCAATTTGTCGAGTTCCTTAGACCAGGTAGGAAGCCCCTGATTTCTTGTCACTCTTGAACAACTGTCCTTGAAGGTCTGGGTGGTTCCCAGAAACCCCTTCCTTTTACTGCAAAGATGAGTCACTGAAAACTCAGTCATCAACCATGATGGGACCGTGCTAACAGAGATCATTGAAATTACCAGATAGTCTTCAAACAACTATTTTGTTACTAGCTTTAGCCTCTTGATGTAACAAGTCTTCACTAGATCTGCTAACAACATTTTGCCGATACGAGTTTCAGAAGTGCTAACTTGATGGACGGGGCAAGAATTGAGCAGTAGAAAGGAGACATAGAAGTAAAATTGATTGAATACCCGTTCTCGTGTCATAAATGGATTGTATAGTTTTGTGTTCTTATCATTCTATCCTTTATCAGTAGAACAGTCCAATTTAAAGTATGCCACACTTTTATCATTTATTCGTAAACCTTAACAGGATAAGAATATCTTTTTACAGAACTTAAACATGATATTAGCAGCAGAAACTGACCTGCTGAGAAATTAAGGGGGCTTTCCAGAAGTCATGATGAGCAGTTTCTTAGGGAAGAAGAAAATTTCCAGCTGTAGAAATGCCATGTGGGTTTCCAATCTCTACCATCATCTCTCTCCTAATCTTGAATTTTTGAATCTTGAATTTTGCTGTTCTTTATTCTTCTGATGGACTTTCACTTCTGCCCTGGAGAGCCCATTCTTTCCATATCGATGTACGTAAGGGCTCCTGCACTGAGGAGAAGACGGCGAGGGAGGCCTTGGGTTCAGAGGTAGGGGCCTCTTAGGGTTCCCTGGGGGTTCTCAGAAAGAGCTCTCCCCTGTGGAAATCCAGGATAAGGTAAATGGGAGAATGGATGTTACAGGAGAATTACTTTCCAGTATTTATCCTGATCTCATAGTGATCCTCTATAGCTCCTGCAAAGGCAAGAAGGGAATTATTATGGGTTCCGTAGTGACCCAAGCACTGGATGGGGAATTTAAATTCCTGCTGTTAGTTCCAGGTCTGCCACTTACGTGCGTGGCCTCAGGTCCATCATTTTACTTCTTCCATGTCTTCATTTATAAAGTGAATTGATTAAACTATGAGTGCAGTGGTCCTTTTCTGCTCTAACATTTGATGATGATAGAAGCTTTGTGATACCCTGGAAAGAGCACATGTACAAGTGAACTTCCAGTGTTATTTTGCCAAGCTGAGCTCTCTGAGTTTCAGTTTATTAACAGTAGAATGAAGAGAATAATATTTGCCAGGCAGGGCTGTTGTGAATATGAGAGATAACGGATAATAAGTACCTGACAAAGTGCCCAGAATGCAGATGGTTTTAAATAAAAGTACTTTTTATTCACTGATGTTGTGACCTACTCCTAAATGGTCTTACACTGCATTTGAGGTCTTAGGCTGATCTCTGTCCCCATTGATATGTAGCCTGGAGTGGATGTTACTGCGTGAGAGAGGAAGTGAGTCAGGGTCCTGGCTTTGTGTGAGAATGGAAAGGCAGCCCCGTCCTAGGACCTCAGGGAAGCCCTAAGGGACATTAGTGCCCCTTTGTACAATTTTGTCTCCACCCAATATCTATGGCCCTGAGTGCCTCCCCAGCCCCAACTCAGCTGATTGAATTGTTCTTCTGATGAGGGAGAGTGTGGAGAAGCATGGCTGGTGGTTCCACTCAACTTTGGGAAATGCCAAGCCCTGTCAGCTTAGAGGGATTCAAGACTAACTTCTCTGAATACTTTTTCTAACATTCTCAAGTTCTTGTGTTGAGAATTGGGCAGGACACTGAGGCGTGGGGAACAGGCAAAAGATAGCTGAAGACATCCACCTAAGCCAGGATCTAATGTTCCGGCCAAGTTGGAATCCTTTGGAAAATGAGTTCCATCTTGGGAGAGAAAAAAGTCCATCTTTTCTTAGATTTTCATCAACAGCAAACTTCTCTATCATTTAAAGGAAAATGGATCATTTGACACCTTGGAGATTTTACCTGAAGGAAGATAATTGCTTGAATCTTTTTTATGCTTAAGAGCTAAAAGCCATTTAGCAGCTATAAAATTGATAATGTATTTACCTCCCCAGAGCAAAGGATTTTTCACTGTTAACATAGTGCCTAGACCAAAATTGTGGCCTCTAGAGGTCACCAGTGCACCAGATTTGAAGGCCATGGAGGCCTCCAAAATGCTTAGGAAGAGCTAAGTGTCCCACTCATCTCTAAGGGAAAGAGAAAATAAGGCAAATAAATTACGGTAACAGCTGCTGTCCAGCTAGTCTCTTAAGAAGTAGGAAATCTTGTTCGGAATAGTGCACTTTTATTGATTTTTCTTGGTTTATTTTGGCTCTCCTCTGCACTGATCTAACTGGAGGAAACTTATAATTGTTAAATGCTTCCTCACCGATAGCTTAATTTTGGAAGTCAGAGAAGAAATTTTTCTGTATGGGAGAAAAACTGATATAGAAGTAAACTATTTTAGCCGCCACTAAATGTGTTACTCTCAGTGGCGCTCTGGCCAAGGAGGACAGTCTCCATGTGTCTCCTGGCATGCTGTCCTTAAAGGGCATGGGCACACCAGGGTGAGAAGCATGGGAAATGGCCCTGTAATTAATTGTTATATAGACCCTGAGCTGCTTTACGTGGGAGGACACCTTCTCAAGTACTCACATCTCTGCAGATGAATCAAACTGCACATACAGGGATCATGTTGGTAGTCAAAACATACCTTTCCTTTGGAAGAACTATCAACCAAGAAGATGGCAATCTGGAGGTCCTAAGGGGACTTTTCTTAGCTGGTTTGCCTTTTTCATTATTCTTATGCTTTAATCTCGTGTGAAGCAAATTGTCTCCCTCACAGGGAACTTGACTTGAGATAAGTACTGTGTCTTGGCCGCTGGATTGAACCAGGGGAGTAAACCACACGCTGCTGAGAGCCTGGGACATGTGACATAACCCGCTGCCGGTGGCCTGCGTTCCTCAAGCTGTGACCTGGGAGTCACCACCAGCGGATCACGGCATTGTTTCTGCTGTTCCAGTTCCTCTCCAAGGAGAGGAATTCCTCCATCAAGACTTTCCCAGGGTCCAGATACTTGCTAGCAGCTGACCCATCAGGAAACTGCCTCTCCCCTCTAGCTTCCCACATTCCTTCCTGAGCATTCCCCAGCCCAAGGTGTGGCCAAGCCTCAGATGGTCTGCTGGGGTTGATTGACAAGAAAACAAAGCCTTCGTCTAGATAAGAAACATCACAGAGCTATAGGAAATCTATTTGTTCTGGGTGGAACTCGCTTTCTTTCTCTCCTTTTTTTATTTTATTTTATTTTTTTATGTCTACGTTGCTGACTGGGTAGTTTCTTATCATTTCTTTAGGATGTGTGGAGCGGTCAATCTTTAAACAATGAACTGTGTTTGGGTAACTTTTTCTTTATGGCTAATTCACAAAGAAGGAAAATACTTTGTCCTAGAGGGTTAGGGTGATCTTAGATATTAGATCTTAGATATTTTTCTTGAGCAGTAAAAAGAACAGAGGCAAATTTTCACTACAGTTCAATTTGAACTGTGTTCTTCAGCTCGGTGCCCATTTACATGCTGCAGAGATGGCAGTTGTGGAAAGGATGCCACTTGTCCGTCATTCTGGAGAATCCTTTAGCTTAGATGATATCCTAGGAGGATTGCAGAGTGTCACTCCAGCTAGGCTGAGAATGGTGTCCCTGACCCCCCGTCAATGTGGGACAGACTGAGAGCTTTCCTGGGACTCTGCTGTTTTATCGTGGTTACCAGTTGTATAATTGTGAGCAAATCTTACGTCTCAATTATCTTATTTGTAAAATGAAAGGGTTGGACATAATCTCCTCTAAGGTCCATTTTGAAGCTAACATCTACTCAGAGATTAAGGCTGTTCAGTCAAGGGTCAGCTATGCCTTAGCAAGTGTGTTCGTCTCCCAGGGCTGCTGTAGCAGCATATCAAAAACCGTGTGGCTTAAGAAAAACAAACTTTCTCACAGTTCTGGGGGCTAGACACCCCAAATCAAGGTGTCAGGAGGACCTTGCTCTCTGACGGCTCTAGGGGAGAAGCCTCCCTGGCCTTCTTTACCTTCTGGTGTCTTCTGGCGTTCCTCAGCTTATAGATGCATCACTCCAGTCTCATCACTGTCTTCTCCCTGTGTGTCTCCACATGTGAGTGTCTGTCTCTGTGTCCAAATTGCCACTTTTTATAAAGACACCAGTCATATTGGATTAATGTGTAATGACCTAATTTTAACTTGATTATTTCTATAAAGACTGTATTTGCTAATAAGGTCACATTCTGAGATACTGGGAGATTCAGACTTCAACATATCTCTTGAGAGGACACAAGTCAACCCAGAACAACAAGCCACTGGAAAATCTTCTCTTTGACCTCTGGGTCCATTCTTCATGTTGCTTTGTGCCCTGAGAGGCCTACATGCATCACACCAGGGGATCCCTTTGTCGTCTGGCTTCCAGTTGGGTTAGCCAGTGGCAAGATATAGGATGCAAGGGAAGAGTGGGGTGGAAGAGGGGCATTTATTCCCCTCAGGATGGGAAGGTGTCACCTCATCTGGCTGTGTCTTGTGAGAAGACCCTATCCACACAGATTTCTTTACTTCTGGGGACCCTTAAGGGCTTCGGCAAACCTTCAGACTTAAGGTCAGTAATTCTCTCTCCCTCCCCAACCCCCAGCTTACTTCGGTTTCTCTACCAAAACTTAACAATGTTTTTTTGTTTGTTTGTTTGTTTGGTTGGTTTTTTTTTTTGCGGTACACGGGCCTCTCACTGCTGTGGCCTCTCCCATTGCGGAGCACAGGCTCCGGACGCGCAGGCTCAGTGGCCATGGCTCACGAGCCGCTCCGCGGGATGTGGGATCTTCCCGGACCGGGGCACGAACCCGTGTCCCCTGCATCAGCAGGCGGACTGTCAACCACTGCACCACCAGGGAAGTCCAACAATGTTCTTTATTAAACTCTCCTCATATTCCCCACTTTGAGTGGGCCATCTGTTTTCTGCAGGGGTCTTAACTCTCTCTA
This sequence comes from Grampus griseus, assembly GCF_964374135.1. Taxonomy (NCBI): domain Eukaryota; kingdom Metazoa; phylum Chordata; class Mammalia; order Artiodactyla; family Delphinidae; genus Grampus; species Grampus griseus. Next base: position 44,438,601 of record NC_139019.1, read on the forward strand.
CTCTTAATGACTGAATTACTTTTCTAGAAATTCAAGGTGATAATTTGGTCTAGAAGAGTCTGGGTAGGGACCAGCTTTATTGCAATTTGTAGAAACCTGGCTGGGTAACTCCTTGTCCAGAGCCTTCCAAAAGGCCAGGTCCTTTATAAAGCCAAACTAGCAATGCAGATAAACAGGCTGGGTGGCTCTTTGGATGACCTAACTTCACACATCTGTAGGCTCCTGGCGGCTCTGGAACAGCCTCCAGGGTAGTTTCACATCCCTGAGCCACGTGGACTTTCACCTGGTGAGTGAGGGAGACCGTGCTGGCCTGGATGTTCTCTGTCTTATCGCTGTCTCCCTGGGAGACTTCACTTCATCTTCCCACCCAGTGATCAGATCTCTCTCAATAATGCAATGTCTTCCTTTTAAAAACTTGTTTTGCATTTTACAATTTCGAAATCTGTTTGAGATCACTCAGTCCTTGCTAGTAAAAGTGGCAGGGAGAGAATATCTGTAGGTCTCTGATTTCAATGGAAAAAGGAGGCACATGCATGGAAGGGACTGGTGAAAATCTCCAGAATGATATGTTCTTAGACTATTCTGTGAAGTCAGTGATATTCTCTCCTCTAACCACTTGAGGAAACTGTGTTTGAGTTGTTTAGTGAATCTCTCTGCTTTCTCAGCTAGTACATTTATAGGGCTAGTACTCAAACCCATGTTTTCACATTCCATTGTTTGCTTCTAAAAAGGTATATTTTTACTCTGGTGTTCATCAGCCTTTAAAAATGAACACCTGTACCATATGTTGTCAGATACTTGGCCTTTACCCTCTCCCACTATCCAAGCTAGTCCTTGGCACTCAGTGTTCTGAAGACGCCTATGAACGAAAAAGGCAGAGAAAAAGGCAACCAGGAATGTTGCATAGCTGCTAAACTCCTATCCATTCATAAACGTATGTCTGTGTGTCTGATATTGCTAGGGTTTCTTAGGAGCCCTCAATATGATCTGCTGTACTTTAAGTCTGCCCCTTTTTTTTTTATGGCCTTCCTTCAGTGAGTTTCAGCCTTCTCTATTCTACCCTGGGCGCCTCCACAGTTGTTGCTTTTACTGTTTTGGACCTAGGGTAAAATCTACGCCCGCATCAATGTGCTGACCATATCTCTTGAAGCCCATTGTGCTCTGGCTTAGCTGAACTTTGCTGTGGCCATGAAAATGGACATCCAGATTTAAGGGTGGGAATTACACCAAGGAGACGAAATGTCTCTTAACATGTACAAGGGAGATGGGCACATTACTAGCAAACAAAGAAACACGCTGAGTTGAATATTTGTGGCTAAAGTTTCTGATTAGACTTGGAGAATTCTGAGTTGGTTTGCATTAGAATTCTTATTACCTCTTAAGGGGGAGAAAAAAAAAAAACTCAAAAAGTAGAAAGTTTTTCTTCGGATATCAAGTAGCTCTTTTCAGATCACATTTGGCCTACCGAAGTGTGAAGGGATAAGCAGTGCTTGGATTCTGTTGTCCTTAAAGCCCATGTGGGTTAAGTAAGAAGTGGAAAACATCCTACTAAGTGCATCTCGAGTTGTTTTGGAACTCAAACGTTAACTCAAACTTAAGATAAATGAGAATGCCCAAGATGGTTTCAGTAGTATTCTGGATATTTTCTAAGTACAGGATTAGCATCACAATTTTTTTATTCTGGGCTCAACAGCAGCAAAATTGTTTTTTTGTTTTTGTTTTGAAGATGTAAAGTGACACAAAAAAGAAGAGAAGACTTGGTGAGACTAAGAATAGCCAGCTCTCAAGAACACTTCTTTCTGTTTCACTTTCAGGGTTGAAAGGGTAGAGCAGAAAGAGCCCTATAAGTGATAGTGTGGGTGATGAGGCAATCGTAGCATGAAGTGTGTGATCCCTGGGCTGCACAGGAGGCAGGCCTCTGTACTTCCTCATCTTTCTTGTGTTGCATTCCTGCTTAAGCACTTAGCCTGGCTCACCACTGTCCACTGAATCAAGTCTGAGCTTCTCTCTTGGGATTTCACAGCTGTCCAAAATAGGACCCAACCTGATTTCCTGCTGTTGCATGAAGGATGATATCAGAAGGAAAGCTCAACATTTTATAGGTACTGAACAAGACCATCCTAGGAAGGGTCAGGTCTCCGTGTGATGAGCTCACTGAGGTGGGAGAGATGCTTATAGACACAGTTTCTGGGGGTGCAGAGACCCCCATAGGGGTTATTAAGGCAGGGCCTGAGGTCCAGCTTCCTGAGCTCAGTAAAAATATAGGGACTTGGCTGCAGGAGCATGGCCCTGCACAAAGGCTGAGAGCAACTAGCAGTTAGGCTTGAGATGCTATTCTTGAAGCTGCTGCACAAGTGCCTCTGTGATATGAAGCAGGAGTAGTTCTAAAAACTGAGGCATCCTGAAGCCAAAGGTGGGAATCATAAGGCTCCAGTGCTGGAAATTGGGAGGCAGGGGTTGGAGACCCTTCTTTAGTCAAATAGCTTATTTTCAGTCTAATCTGTATTCTCTGGGCTCTTGGGACATGCCTGGGCATATCTGACAGATTGGAAGGAAGAACCACAAGAAGTGTGTTTGCATAAAGGGCCAAGATGATATCTGGTGTACTCGACTTTCATCAGCAGTAGGGTGGGGAGAGTGAGTGAGTATGAATACAATATGGGCTGTCACTCTGTCATTAGCTCAGCTGCCCTGGATTTATGTCAGAGTCCTAGGTTCAGAGGAAACTGCAAATAAAACTGGAGGAGTTGTTCTCTTGCAGAATTTGAAAACAAAAATCAGCACTGTTTTGGGACCAATGCATAGAATAATATAAATTTCAGAGAGGTTTTGCTAACTCCATCATCAAACAGAAAGCTTTGCTCACTGGGGGGACTTTTAGAGGGAATACTGCCATTTTTTAAAAAAAATTGATGAGTCTAGTGTATCAGAAATCTAAACTGGAAAAGACACAGGTAAAGCCTACCTAATGTAAAGTTGTAATAAGTAATTACAACTTATTACATATTCCTCCAAGATACTTATTTCATTTTTCATCTAACTTTAAAAATCACAGGAAATTTTCATTGGGTGATTTATAATGTATTACATATATTTGTTTAATCGTTATTTCCTTGAAGTATTATGTTTTAAAGAGAAATTTGTTGCTAAAAAAAACTGCAGTGGGTTTATTACATAATTTAATTCATGCTAACATGCTGACTTCATGTTGTGAAGCACAAAAGCCATAGATCTTGTCTTCTTGGCAGTTCTTTCCAGGCAATATAATAGGCGTCTACTCTCTTCCCTTGTATGTTTGCCATGGACATCAGGAATTATTATTATATTAATCATAGTTAATTATTTAATTATATGTATTATGTTATATTGAAAAAAATTACTTTTTTGTATGATCCCCTCTAAGGAAGTCAAAGAGATGGTTAACCATTATAAAATTTGATTTTTTCTCCCCCATCTGACTAGAATATCAAGAAGAGATTATGAACCAGTCCAAAGAATAGAATCAAAAGTACTGGAGATTTGTACAAAAGTACAATTGATTGATGTACTGAATCATCAACTGTACTGATTCCAATAGTTACTGGTTTTGGCTACCCTGCCATTTATCTGAGGTAACCCTAGTGTATAACCCAAGAACCACAATAGAATAGTCTGTCCCATGGAAATATTGTACATCCAATACAGGATTTTAAGAATTAAAGAAAACCTGAAATGTTCTTGGTCCTCTAAATGGTATGTTAATGTAGAGAGGAATCCCCAGGCTAATCCTCAGTCTAAAGGCATAAACTCCTTTTGAAACTAGATCAAAATCTACATGGATCAAAGGAGCTTTGCCTTGAGACTCTTATGAGAAAGGAATCAGGAGGATGAGTCAAAAAGAAAAATATTGTAATTGTAAAATATTACTGAAGGCTTGGGGTAATGGAGTATTAGAGCTGGGAGGATCTTTGAAATAAGGGGACTAACTATCCAGGACTCATCAAGAAAAAAAGGGAGAAGACTCAGATCAATAGAATTAGAAATGAAAAAGGAGAAGTAACAACTGACACTGAAGAAATACAAAAGATCATGAGAGATTACTACAAGCAACACTATGCCAATAAAATGGACAACCTGGAAGAAACGGACAAATTCTTAGAAAAGCAAAACCTTCTGAGACTGATCCAGGAAGAAATAGAAAATATAAACAGACCAATCACAAGAACTGAAATTGAAACTGTGATTAAAAATCTTCCAGCAAACAAAAGCCCAGGACCAGATGGCTTCACAGGCGAATTCTATCAAACATTTAGAGAAGAGCTAACACCTATTTCTCAAACTCTTACAAAATATAGCAAAGGGAGGAACACTCCCAAACTCATTCTATGAGGTGAACATCACCCTGATACCAAAACCAGACATAGATGCCACAAAAAAAGAAAACTATAGGCCAATATCACTGATGAACATAGATGCAAAAGTCCTCAACAAAATACTAGCAAACAGAATCCAACAGAACATTAAAAGGATCATACACCATGATCAAGTGGGTTTTATCCCAGGAATACAAGGATTCTTCAATATATGCAAATCAATCAATGTGATACACCATATTAAAAAATTGAAGGAGAAAAACCATATGATCATCGCAATAGGTGCAGAAAAAGCTTTCGACAAATTCAACACCCATTTATGATAAAAACCCTGCAGAAAGTAGGCATAGAGGGAACTTTTCTCAACATAATAAAGGCCATATATGACAAACCCACAGTCAACATCGTTCTCAATGGTGAAAAACTGAAACCATTTCCATTAAGATCAGGAACAAGACAAGATTGCCCACTCTCACCACTATTATTCAACATAGCTTTGGAAGTTTTAGCCACAGCAATCAGAGAAGAAAAAGAAATAAAGGGAATCCAAATTGGAAAAGAAGAAGTAAAACTGTCACTGTTTGCAGATGACATGATACTATACATAGAGAATCCTAAAGATGCCACCAGAAAACTACTAGAGCTAATCAATGAATTTGGTAAAGTAGCAGGAGGCAAAATTAATGCACAGAAATCTCTTGCATTCCTATACACGAATGATGAAAAATCTGAAAGAGAAATCAAGGAAACACTCCCATTTACCACTGAAACAAAAAGAATAAAATACCTAGGAATAAACCTACCTAAGGAGACAAAAGACCTGTATGCAGAAAACTATAAGGCACTGATGAAGGAAATTAAAGATGATACAAACAGATGGAGAGATATACCATGTTCTAGGATTGGAGGAATCAACCTTGTGAAAATGACTCTACTACCCAAAGCAATCTACAGATTCAATGCAATCCCTATCAAACTACCACTGGCATTTTTCTTAGAATTAGAACAAAAAATTTCACAATTTGTATGGAAACACAAAAGACCCCGAATAGCCAAAGCAATCTTGAGAAAGAAAAATGGAGCTGGAGGAATCAGGCTCCCTGACTTCAGACTATGCTACAAAGCTACAGTAATCAGGACAGTATGATACTGGCAGAAAAACAGAAATATAGATCAGTGGAACAGGATAGAAAGCCCAGAGATAAACCCATGCACATATGGTCACCTTATCTTTGATAATGGAGACAAGAATATACAATGGAGAAAAAACAGCCTCTTCAGCAAGTGGTGCTGGGAAAACTGGACAGCTACATGTAAAAGAATGAAATTAGAACACTTCCTAACACCATACACAAAAATAAAGTCAAAATGGATTAAAGACCTAAATGTAAGGCCAGACACTATAAAACTCTTAGAGGAAAACATAGGCAGAAGAGTCTATGACATAAATCGCAGCAAGATCACTTTTGACCCACCTCCTAGAGAAATGGAAATAAAACCAAAAATAAACAAATGGGACCTAATGAAACTTAAAAGCTTTTGCACAGCAGAGGAAACCATAAAACAAGACGAAAAGACAAACCTTAGAATGGGAGAAAATATTTGCAAACAAAGCAACTGACAAAGGATTTATCTCCAAAATGTACAAGCAGCTCATGCAGCTCAATATTGAAAAAACAAACAACCCAATCCAAAAACAGGCAGAAGACCTAAATCGACATTTCTCCAAAGAAGATATACAGATTGCCAACAAACACATGAAAGGATGCTCAACATCACTAATCATTAGAGAAATGCAAATCAAGATTACAATGAGGTATCACCTCACAGCAGTCAGAATGGCCATCATCAAAAAATCTACAAACAATAAATGCTGGAGAGGGTGTGGAGAAATGGGAACCCACTTGCAGTGTTGTTGGGAATGTAAATTGATACAACCACTATGGAGAACAGTATGGAGGTTCCTCCAAAAACTAAAAATATAACTACCATACGACCCAGCAATGCCACTACTGGGCATATACCCTGAGAAAATCATAATTCAAGAAGAGTCATGTACCACAGTGTTCACTGCAGCTCTGTTTACAATGGCCAGGACATGGAAGCAACCTAAGTGTCCATCGACAGATGAATGGATAAAGAAGATGTGGCACATATATACAATGGAATATTACTCAGCCATAAAAAGAAACGAAATTGAGTTATTTGTGGTGAGGTGGATGGGCCTAGAGTCTGTCATACAGAGTGAGATAAGTCAGAGAGAGAAAAAAAAATTCCCTATGCTAACACATATATACAGAATCTAAAAAAGAGGGCTTCCCTGGTGGCGCAGCGGTTGAGAATCTGCCTGCTAATGCAGGGAACATGGGTTCGAACCCTGGTCTGGGAGGATCCCACATGCCGTGGAGCGACTGGGCCCGTGAGCCACAACTGCTGAGCCTGCTCATCTGGAGCCTGTGCTCCGCAACATGAGAGGCCGTGATAGTGAGAGGCCCGCGCACCGCAATGAAGTGTGGCCCCTGCTTGCTGCCACTAGAGAAAGCCCTCGCACAGAAACGAAGACCCAACACAGCAAAATAAATAAATTAATTAATAAACTTCTACTCCCAACATCTTCTTTAAAAAAAAAAAAAAGAAAAAAATATGGTTCTGAAGAACCTAGGGGCCGGACAGGAATAAAGACGCAGACATAGAGAATGGACTTGGGGACACAGGGAGGGAGAAGGGGAAGCTGAGACGAAGTGAGAGAGTTGCATGGACATATATACACTACCAAATGTCAAATAGATAGCTAGTGGGAAGCAGCAGCATAGCACAGGGAGATCAGCTCGGTGCTTTGTGTCCACCTAGAGGGGTGGGATACGGAGGGTGGGAGGGAGACGCAAGAGGGAGGAGATGTGGGGATGTATGTATATGTATAGCTGATTCACTTTGTTATACACCAGAAACTAACACACCATTGTAAAGCAATTATACTCCAGTAAAGATGTTTAAAAAATAATGGATATTTTATTATATTTATTTCTAGACACTTCATAGTTTGGCAGTTGATTGGAAGTAGTATATTTTTAAAAAGTGTATTTCAAATGACTTCAAATGACTTCCAATGGTTATATAGGGACGAAGGCAATTGATTTTGTATATTGATGCTTTTTATCCATCTAGCAAACTTGCTGAAACCGTTGTAAGTTCTAATAGTTTGTCTGAAATTTATCTTGTATATGTGTCACCTTTTCTTTATCCATTGTCTGTTCTTGAATAGTCTTTACTAAGATTTGTCTATTGTCTTTACAAGTATCTTTGTATCTCCTGACCTTCAAAAAATATATTCTGAGAATCTGTGATTAGCTTGTGGGTTTAATGCATGTAGTTCATTTATTGCGATTGCTAGCATATTTGGATTCATGTTTAAAAGCAGCATAAAATAGTAATTACTAGTATAGACTTTAGTGTATACTTTTTATCTTTCCACTCTGTCACTTACTAGTTTTAGCTGTTGATCAAATTATTTAACCTCCCTATGCTTCACTTTTCTCATCTGTAAAATAACAGTAATAATATCATAGGACTCTTGACTGAGTTACTGTGAAGAATAAAGGAATTTGATATTTGTAAAACACTTAGAGTGGTGCCTGGCACATAAATGCCCTAATTGTTAGTTATTATTCATATTATCTTATTCATATTTTTAGGCTTTTTATTTGATCCTCCCTCCCTTCCAATATTTTACTGGATTAACTGAGTTTCCTTTATTTCATCCCTCCCTTCTACACATGTGACAATGATTTGGAAGTTTTCTGTTTCTTAGAAATAATCAATACCTTCTCTGAATATTTTAACTCTATCACCACTTTTGTATTTTATGTTATTTTTAAGAATTTTGGGATTGCTAAATTTTTGATCCCCCAAATTAGTTGTCATTTTATTTTTATGCATTCAAATGCATGCGTAGATTTATCAAAATGTTTGCTAATGTCCTTGTTCATCTTTGTTCTAGGATCTCATTCCTTCTTTGTGTTAAATTTCCTTCTTTTAATCTTTAAAAATATTTTTAAATTTTTAAAATATTTTTTTCACAGAAGGTCATTTAGTAATTAGTGTCTCTTTTCCCTCCCTCCCTCCTTCCCTTCCTCCTTTCCCTCCTTCCTTCCTTTCTTCCTTCCTTTATTTTTGGAAAATATCTTGATTTTCCCCTTCACCCTTAAATGCCAGTTTAGCCGGGCGGACCGTTCTAAGTTGCCAGTTATTTTCTCTCAGCACTTTGAAATATCACTTTGCCTGTGACTGTTCTTGGGAAGCCTGCCATCAGTCTAATTCTTGTTCCTTTAAAGGTTGTCTGCCTTTGATCTCAGGTTACTTTAAAAACCTGTTTATCTTTGGTGTTCTGAAGTTTAATTGTGGGTGTGTCTAGGTGTGGATTTATATTTATTTCTTTTTACTGGTACTCAGTATATTTCCTAATCTGACAGATATTGCTTAAATTAGTTATAGAAAATTAACCACCCTTTTGTGCTTGAATAGTGCCATTTTCCAGTGCTTTCTATCTGAAAGAACTCCTAATAGATGCACGTTGTGTTTTCTTACTTCTACTCTTAATCTTTCTTTTACATTTTGGGGAGTCACTGAAGCCCTAAGTTGACTTGATCTTAGGACAGTTTTGATTGTATCTACAAAGGTTTATGATTTTTTTTTTCCAGTCCCAGACACAAAATATGTGTTCAGTAAATGGTATCTATCTATTATTATGTACATCCTCAGTGTATTTTCAAGTACATAAAGTTTTTCTTTTGTTTCCTTGCCTTCCTTCATGTCATTTATTTGATTTGGGGGAAAGGGAAGATAAAATTTGCCCCTTGTTTTCTATATTTCAGTATTTTTTAATGTACTTATGTTACTTTTAAAAGAAAATGAAAGTTTAAAATAGAATTTTCAGGAGCTAGATGATTGGATTTTTAAAATTTCATGTCCAAGTGTTTCTAGATAATTATCTCTTTTGTTCTTCCATTGCTTTGTGTCAACCTTTCGCTAAGCTTGCAAAAACAAGATATGTTTGAAAGCCTTTCACTCTATTTCCTGCTTCTGAAGTGTGAATGCTTTAATTATTTGAAACTCTCTGAGGTCTCCTTCAGAGAGGGCTGTCAGAACATTGCAGTTTCACTCGTGAAAATCTCTCTTGGGCTCAGCACAAAGTTTGTGATTTAATGAGATATGCATTTCAAACAATGTAACAGCAACTTGGTAGGTATTTAAGAGCAAAACTTTGATAAAGGTTCTGTGTTCCTCTGGGGACCTTTGATTTTTCTGGTTGAAGTTAATTCCTAGGAGGGTGTTTATTATGAGACTGACACTTATCGCCTCAGACTCATAAATGAGTTTTCTCATCTTGCAGGAAAACGGGAGTTTCACCTCTCACTTTGCTTTCCTATTTGGAAGGAATATAGGACTTTCCAAAGCCAGGGGTAAACCGCATGCCTTCTTGGAACTCTTGGAATATCCTTTGAGATAATGGATTTGTATATCAATGTCATAGCAAGGCATAGTGTGTAATCATGCCTATAAGCAGATAGACTAATGGTTGGGAGGCCTCTGAGAAGTTATCTGGTCCAACTAGATTTTACAGATGAGAAATCTACGATCCAGAGAGTTAACTGGGTTCCTAAGACCACCAAGCAGATTACTGTTGGCTGGAGTACTCGTTCTCTTGACTCCTGGTCCAGCACTCGTTCCATGTTATAGAAGAGTCTGTGTTTTCTCGACATTATTTTGGAGAGTTCCTTTGCTTTGACTGGCTTCAAAGGAAAAATGAAATCCTTAATTTAAGCTTCTGCATTGCACAAGACAACATTTAAGACATAATATGATACAGATATCCCTTATTATCTGAACTCTCGTTCTCTAAACACAGGAACTGTATAGATTCAGAAAAACATTTTTGAGATGGGACTGGTATCCCTTGCTATGCATACTTCTCCCACTGGTATTAAAATGATGAAAACCAAATACTGTAGATTCACTCAGTAGCTGAACTTACTTTCCTAATTCTTCCTCATGCACCAACGAGATTTAAAAATAGGGTTACTTTGATTTGCGATAGGACGAATATAGGAAGATTATGTATTTCAACAATTAAAGAATCTCTGAATTTTAAGGAATACCAAAGATCATCTAGCTCAAGCACATATTTTTTTCTGAAGAAGGCATTTAATAACTGTTGCATTTGACCCAATTTACTTTCTCAGTTGTAGGGGACCAGGGACCAGCATCTGGAAGCTCTAAGGTAGTTGACCATTGGTGTACACAGAGGCTGACTTGAATGGCCTACTTCTGTCAGTGACCGCTTCTAGTGACATTGTTCTCAGTAGTATCACCTAAAAATATTATAGCATCAAATCAAAGATCGTTTTTAGTCCTTATGGGAATTGTTGATCCTTATTTCTACTGTCTTGACTTCTATGATACCCACACTATTTGGTTCTCCTTGAAACTGTCTGATGGTTTCTCCTCTGTTTCACTTGTAGAATCTTCTGCCTTCTTTCACCTCTTGAATGTTAGTCTTTTTAGCTGTCAGGGTTCTGTTCTCATCCTGGTTCTTCTCACTCTATGTAATGTTCCTATGTGCATACAAAATACTTAATATACATTTGATCCATTAGACAAGCAAATAGATGATTCCATTTATTCTTAACATTTTTATTACCACCTATATGCTGATAAGTCCAAATTCTGTATAATTTTGATGATCTGGACTCTCTCACACACATATATATCAACATGTTAGATCTCCATGTATATGTTACCTAGACACTTCTAACTCAATACGCAAAATGAACTCATCTTCAGTATTCTCTATCTCAGTTGTAGGACCCACCCATTTCCCCAGGTTAGAAACTAATTACCCTTTTTCTTCTGCTCTCTTACCAACTCCAATCCAACCTACAGTAAGTCCCCTACATGCAAATACAAACAAGTCCCGTTCTGAAAGTGCGTTCGTAAGTCCAACAAAGTTAGCCTAGGTACCCAACTAACACAACTGGCTGTATAGTACTGTACTGTAATAGGTTTATAATACTTTGCACACAAATAATATATAAAAACAAACACAAAAAATAAAGCATTTTAAATCTTACAGTATAGTACCGTGAAAAGTACAGTAGTACAGTATAACAGCTGGCATACAAGGGGTAGCATCGAGTGAACAGGCAAGAAGAGTTACTGACCGGAGGAGAGAGAGGAGGCGGGACATGGTAGAGCTAAAGGATCGTCAGCAATAGGAGATGGAGGGCAAACTGCAATTTCATTCATGCCTGACGTTGTTGGCACAGGTTCGGGTTCCTTGCTGGAATCAATTCTATCTACCCTCTTGAAAAAACGGTCCAGTGATGTCTGGGTAGTAGCTCTTTCTTTCTCGTCATAGATGACATGGTAGCACTGGATTGCATTCTGAATGGCTTTTGCAACCTTCGTGTACCATTCTATGTTCAGGTCCTGTGCCTCAAAAACTAACAGTGCCCCCTCAGATAAAGAAATCCCCTTGCCATTTCCTGTGTCGTGAATCTCTTTGGTTCTTCAGTTACTTCCTCTTGTCGCTCCACTCCCTCAATTATTTTCACTTTCGTTATCTCTTGGCGCTTCTTAGCAGTACCAGCTACATCACCGCTGCTTTTACGCTTCTTTCAGACATCCTAGGCTTGAAATAAAGATACTGTACTCTATATGGTACTGTACAGTAAAGTACACAAAAACACAACTACTTATAGAGGATGCACGCACGTGACAATGTACACCAGATACTTGAACTAACTTACGTGATTGGACACATGAACACACATTTGCATCTTTGAAGGTTCGTATGTAGGGGAGTTACTGTATTACAAGATTCTGTCAATGCTTTCTTCTAAGAAGTTCTTGCATTCATTTTGTTCTCCATCCTTATTATCAGCTCTGGTGAGATTTTCATCATTTCTTTTTGTGGTTACTTCAAGAACCTCCTAACCTGCATCTTTGCTTTTGGATATGGCCTTTCAAATCCCATTCTCTGTAAAGATACCACAGTATCAGTATCTGAAACATAAATCTGATTCTATTCTTTTTTTTTCTATTTTCAACAACTCTCCAATTTCCGGTGGATAAAATAAATCTAAGGTCCTTACCATGTCCCACCAGACCTTTCTTATGAACCTCTTAAGCTTTATCTTACAACACTCTGTCTCTCACTTCATGCTTTAGCTGCATGTTATTGCTTGTATCTCTCATCCAGAAACCATGCTACTCTTCACTTTCAGGCCTTTATTAATGCCACCTTTTCCTTCTCCTCCTCTCTTCTACCTGTTCCTACTTATTTTTTATGAATCAACCCTAGAAGCCTTCTACGAAGCCACCATGAAGGCTTTAATGATTTCCTTAGTTGAATTATGTGCTTCTGCATACTTACAGTCACTGTTACTTCACTTATGACATTGTTTTATGATGGCCTGTTTACATATCTGTCTCCCCTACGATACAGGAGTCTTTAAGTATGTGTACTGTGTCCTTTTTATTTCTACTCCCAAGACCTGGACTAATGCTTGAAACATAGCAGACCGTCAATAAATATCTGTAGGCTGAATGCTAGTGAGAGAGGAAGGCTTTTGTTAGCCTTCATCCTATAAATCCAGAAGACTCCAACCTGGCAGCAGTAGAGGGTGGGTGGTTTATTCTGGGAGCTTTATTGCTGGCTTGATCTGTGATCTCTCAGATTTATGGACTGTGGAGCAAGGCAAATGTGGAGAGGGATAAGCCCTTCGGTACGTTCTTGTTTACCCTGGTAAGAACACAATTCTGTTCATTCAGCTGCATAAATATTTCTGAAATGTGTTCACTATTTTAAATCCAGACTACCGCATTACTTGCCCTGGTGCCTGAGCAGACCCTCCATAACTGGCATCTTTGCCTTAAGTCTTGTCTCTTCTAATTCTTCTCCCACATATACTGTAACCTCAGTAATCTTTCTCAGATGCTAAAATTCTTTATTGGGTTTCAAAGCTCTTAGACAAAAGTCCAAACTCCCTAATGCAGCGTATAATAATTGCGTTTTATGATCTGACCCTTGCTTATTTTTCCAACCCGTGGCTCACCATGCTGTCCTGGCTCATCTGGGCTCCTGTCAGACTGAATGGTTTTTGGTTCATTTGACCTGCTTTATTTCACTTATTTCTGGGTCTTTGGATTTTGCTTGGGATACTCATACTTTTTACTCCCATCCTCGTTACCAAGTTAACACTTAACTCATCATTCAGGTCATAGCTTAGGTGTTAGCTTCCTCCAGAAAATCTTCCTTGATGTCTGAATCCAGGTTAGGAATCTTTTCCCTCTCCTTCTCTACCAGTTTTTCTGCCCATAGTCTCTTGCAACACTCCTGAACTTCCCTCTTATATAATATCATACTACCATAATTGCCTTTCTTACTGTCTTGGTGACCTACTAAACTAAGTCCTGAGAAGGCAGAAACCATGTCAGTTGTGTTCCTTGTGGTATCCTCAGCACCTAGTACAGGAACTTGCACAAATTGGTGCTGAATATTTATTGAATGAATGAATGAATGTGTGAATATAAAGCCATTTTATTTTTTTATTAAAGCATAATTGATTTACAATATTGTGTTGGTTTCAGGTGTACAGCAGAGAGATTCAGTTACACATATGTATATATATTCTTCAGATTCTCTTCCCTTATAGGTTATTACAAAATACTGAGTATAGTTCCCTGTGCTATAGAGTAGGTCCTTGTTGGTTATCTATTTTATATATAGTAGTGTGTATATGTTAATCCAAACCTCCTATATAAAGTCATTTTATATTATTCACTGGATTTCATCTTGCCATGCTGTTGAGAAATTATAGGATAATAACAACTGGAACTCTGGAGTTAATTTTTTTTTTTTTAACTAGCTACATATGAGACTGTTTCTGACAGTCCTGTGTTTGTTGTTTTCTTCAGGTGTACAATGAGAAACCTGGGTTTTGTGACATCTGAGTCTCTTCCCAACTTAGTGAGTCTGTCTGGATCTCTGACTAACCATAAGCATGAAGGCTCTTATCAAAATAAACCACTAATAAGGGGAATCTGGTGACTGATGGAGATAAGGTAGGTAATCTCATTTATACTTCTGTATGGTGGGAAGTCCCTTCTCTCTACCAAAGGGAGTGGGTGCCTCTAAGTCACTGGCAGTGGTCTAATATGCCAAAAATAGCTTTCTGGAACCATCATGGATTTGGTCTGGTTTCATAACCAGAAGGTGGGCTCAGGAAGATGAGGTGTTAAGTATTGTTGAAGAGCATTTTATCTTCTTGGGAGGTGTAGGGCTGAAATTTATTAGTGACTCAGCAAGGCTGCCCTATTTTTAGGCCTAAAGGTTAGCTTGCAACACTTCAGAGAGTGGGCAACTGGGAGGAAGTGTTACCAGCTCAACTGAGTCTTGTTTTATTTATAAATACTGTGTTGATTAATTTTAAATTGGTTATATTTAATTTGGGACCTGAAATAGATCAGACCCCCTTCTTAGTTCCCTCTTGAGTCAAAAGACACCAAAATAAGAATTTACATATGCATTACCAAATAGTGGGTGTGCTGTGTTTGTGGCTTTATTTGTTGAATTGGGTACTAATGGAATATGTAGAAAAATATACCTTTCCTTTCTTGCAAATGAGTCAAACGGCCAAGGATTTGTCCCTTAAGAAACTCATTTTATCTCCTATTTCTCCTGTAGAGAAATAATCCTTAACTGTATCTTGCCCAGTTATTTCTCATGTGTGAAATTGGTCATTAGAAGGTCTGGGGAGGGAGATAATGGCTCAATCTGGATGAATCACTACCACTCGTGTAAATTGAGGAGTGTGGGTTTTATGACCTCATATACTCTGAGTCCAGAAGGTCTGTGAGGGTGAAAATTTGCCTCCAGATAAATTCTAATGAGGTAAGTTTGGCGAATGATCAAGTCATAAACAAACTTTCTTCCTAATTCATACTTTGTTTGGGTCAGTAGTATTAACTGTGACAGACGAATATTATTACTGGTATATTGCATTTAGACAACTGGAGTTTTGGTCAAAAGAAACCTTGACTTAGAGTGACAAGAACTGGCCTCTGCCTCAAGTTGTGTGATTCTGGGCAATCAGTTAAAATATTTGAGCCTCAATTCCTCATCTTTAAAATGAAACTAATTTGAACATGACACAGAGGTCAGGAAAAATATCACGTGTTGATGGAAATTTTTTGGTGTAATTGACTAAACTAGGAAACCCAAAGGTGTTGTAATGTGTGTTATGGTTAAATCTAGTCAACAAACTATACCCCCAAATTTACGTACAGGTACACACACATGCTTCCTAGTTTTTTTCAGGTTCTATTTCCCATGTACTTTCATGATGGATTAGTATACACTTCACCCAACATCCAGGTGGCAATTGACAAATTCATAAGTTTAGTTTCTTTTTAATGTATATAACTGCCACATCCATGTGGGAGGATGAACTAAGATTTACTGTGCATCTGTTCTAGGTTAGATGAAAACTCAGTGTGGTACATAAATTACCTTCAAATCAATATCCGGAGGCAGGCATTACTCTGTTTCAGCCAGGATAATAATTATGAGGGAAATAAAGGGTGAAAGTTCAGATCCTGGAGTCAGATTTCAGTTTCCAGACCTGAATAGCATGTAAATGCGTATAAGGGTTTTAATGTCATTTCAGAATTTTGTATCTCACATTTATTTATTCTTCTACTCTGTGCCTGCTCCTGTCTCCAGAGGCCACTCGTGTTATCGGTTGTTTTATGTATTCTTCCAGGGATTCACAAGAATAGATATAGCACACTCATGTACACAAGCAATATCTCCTTTTATTATTTTTCCTTTAAATAATAGTGTACTTTCTAGTTGTTCCACTCCCTAATTTTTTTTGCTTCACAGTGTACCTTGAAGATGATTCCATATTAAGTATATAAAGAGCTTCCTCATTCATTTTGAAGACTGTATAGTATTCTGTTGTATGGATGTGTATGTGTGTGTGTGTGTATGCATGTTATTTCTAATTGTTTTCTCTTACAAATAATGCAGCAAAGAATAACTTATACTATGTTATTTCAAATTTGTAAGATATATTTATAGGATAAATTTCTGAAAGAGGAATTGCTGTGTGTAGGTGCTATGCATTTGAAGTTTGTATAGATATAGCCAAGTTTCTTATAATAGGGTCACGCTGATTTACACTTTGGCTAGTCATATGTAAGTGTGCCTGTTTCTATACACCATCACCAATGGGATACATTATCCAATTTTTTCCCCTCATCTTATAAGTAGAAAATTATATGTCGGTGCAATTCTAATTTGTATTTCTTATTGTAAGAGAAGGAGGCAACTTTTCATGTGTTTAATAATCATTTGATTATCTTTGACTGCCCAAAGGAATGTTTCTTTATATTTGAACTCCTTTTAACTGGGATAAGACTCATGTGGACTTTGCTGGGTCAGTATTCCCAAAATGATGTGCTATATCAATATTTAATTTTTTAAGGTCTCCTTATTTTTAGAAATGTTTTCTTGAATTTTTAAAACAAATTTATCATGTTTAATTTCCACATTTCTTCTTTGGGCATTCCAATTATGTATACGTTGAATCTCCTTTATCTACCCTTCTTTTCATTTTCTCTCAAATTTTAAACTATTATGATTTACTTTTTATTTTTCTTGTTTCACATCAATATCTACTTCTGTCCTTGTGTTTTTAATGCTATTTATTCTGTCATGTTTTTTCCAATTTTATCTTCATTTTAATATTTTGTTTCTTCTTTTCTGAGCCCTTCAGTTCACGTTTTGTTTCCTTTAGTGTCAGCATCTCATCCTGAAACACGTATATTTTTGTTTAGTCTTTTTTATAAGGATGATTAATTAATTAACTCTGGGGAACAATTCCTGATGGAATATTTTGTGATAATTTTTATCTGTCCTGTGATTTTTTTTCTGGTGGCTCTTCTTTATTTGACTTTTGTTTCATATTTTTCTTTCTCCATTCCTGTAGGATTTTTGTATAGGTACTGTGCTGGTCTTCTATGTTCACTATTCATTTATAAAGGAAGTAAAGTTTTTCTGGGTCAGGTATTGACAGAAAATTCACGTGGAATTGGCACTATATTCCAGGCTACCTGGGACTTCCTCACGATCCGTGAACTTGTGGGGAGTTTATATAGGAATTACTTTTCCCAGCCTTGGCATTGTTTATGATGTGAGTTCTCTCTTCTGCTTTGTTGGTACAGAGACAGCTTCCTGAAAATATTGCTTGTTTGTGTGATCATTTTTTTAGCTCCACCCTTATTTACCTCTTCCCCCAGTGTGCATAACACCATCCTGCTGTTAAAAACAAAGGCTTTAGCAATCAGGACACAGGTTATATTCCTCTCTTTTAAAAAACTGTTTTTATTATTTTTTTTTTTTCCTGAGACCTACTGCCATGATTTCCTCTACCTGATTCTTCCTTCATGTGACCTTGCTTTATTCCCATGTGTGAACAGCCCCCAAACCTATCCTGTATTTTTAGAGACTTTTATGTTTCCATTTTTACCAAAAATGGAATTTTAATTTTTAGTTCTCATTCTGTGGAATAGAAGTAAATGTCCACTTTACTCTGCCATCATTAGATTGGGTATCCTTTGCATTATCCTTCGGGATTTTTAAAACTTTTCAAAAAAACTAGGCATGATTCTTGATATTTCAGCCCTTATTAATTAGTTTATTTTGATTTAGCCCAAGATGTCCAGTTGCTTAACAGACTTCCTCAGAGGAATTCTACCAATACTTCAAATTTACAATGTATAGAGATAAATTCAACCTCTTTTTTCACAATACTGATGTTTCTGGAATTATTAAACCTCCCCATCAGCAGCCTTCAAACACTACCACTGTGCTTTACTTACTTATGTGTTCTTCATCCCACACCTGTATAATTGGACACCAACTTCTGTAACAACTGCAACATTAATTATACCCTGCTATGTAGGAGACAGTGTGATGGGTAATGGATAGTAATGCCCTTGGGCTTGAGTTAAAGGTGTTTCTGCTGTGGAGCCCTTAAGCTTTTGAGAACCCTGCATGTCCTAGATCCACATTCAGAATGATTTTAAAACTCACAGGCAACTCTTTCACTTAGGGTCTGGAGCTCAGCACCTGTACAAATGTTCTTGTGGCCCAAATAAATGCTTTTCCACATCTCTTAACCTATTTCCTTGAAAGAAAAAGTACTCCAAAGCCACAAAAACTGGTGGATTCTGCCACTGCTGTGTTGAATATGGACACTCCTTCAAAGTAGGAAGGATGCCAACGCAGGGGACACGAGTTCGAGCCCTGGGGAAGATCCCACATGCCGCAGAGCAACTAAACCCGTGTGCCACAACTACTGAGACTGCATGCCATAACTACGGAAGCCTGAACACCTAGAGCCCGTGCTCTGCAACAAGAGAAACCACCACAATGAGAAGCCTGCACACCACAGCAAAGAGTAGCCCCTGCTCACGGCAACTGGAGAAAGCCTGCGTGCAGCAACGAAGACCCAACGCAGCAAAAATAAATTAATTAATTTTTTAAAAAAACCCTATAAAAAGGGCCAGCCTTGCTTCTTGCCAGAGAGGCACTATACTAATTTAATTACTAAGCACCTGGAGTCAGAATACCAGAGCTCAAACCCTGACACCACCACTTATCAGCTGTGTGACCCTGAGCAAGGTTCCTGACCTTTCTGTGCCTCCTCTGTAAATGGGGATAATAACAGCACCATCATTGGGTTAGGTTAATTAATGAGATAAAACATATAAAAGACTTACCCAGGGCATGAGCACAGGAAGCCCTCAATAAATATTATTTCCAGAGAAAAATGCCCCAAAGCCAAGGAGCAATATACCTAAGGATTCTTGTAAAAGGTTATCATTAAACCCAAAATTCTAACACATTTGGTCTCTGGACTTGTTCATACTATAGATAATAGCAGTAATAAAAAAAATAATAATAATTCATGCTACTCTTATAGGTCTAGCTGTAACATGGTGAAGCCAGTTCTTTACATTAGCAACTAAGTGGAGGTTGAGCACTAAATTTCAAATAGTCTTATTTTTATAAAAATACTTCATAAGAATAAATTAAAAATTTTCAAAATTAAAGTCTTTATTAAACTAATAACTTAAATTTTTGGTATTCATTTACTGTAACGTGTTTTATCTCATAATTTTGAATATTTAAAAAGTGAAATAACTATTTTTGAAGATATATATGAAAAATACTTCATTTATTTATATTTATTTTCATATGTAATTTTGACAAAAATACATTCACATTTTGGAAATTATCATGTTTATATTTTTAATCCTTTCTATTGATGTCAATAGAACATACATTATGTAAAAAAATCTTGAATAAGCAACATAATTAGTGAGCCTGTTGAAATAAAGGCAAGAAAAATAAATCTATTAAAAATATGTACTAGTTTATGAATTGTACATATTTTTACTTCATTACTCATCAAAACATTGTTGATCCATCAACAGAATACTTAGATATGTACAATAGTAAGTAAATTTAGTTGTTTTTTTAAATTTTGCTGACTTTCAGTCATATAAAAACATAACTTGCAGGACTTCCCTGGTGGTGCAGTGGTTAAGAATCCACTGCCAATGCAGGGATCATGGGTTCGAGCCCTGATCTGGGAAGATCCCACATGTCGTGGATCAACTAAGCCTGTGTGCCACAACTGAGCCTGCACTCCAGAGCCCGGGAGCCACAACCACTGAGCCCGCGAGCCACAACTTCTGAGCCCACGAGCCACAACTACTGAAGCCCGCGTGCCAAGAGCCCATGCTCCGCAGCAAGAGAAGCCCGCGCACTGCAGCGCAGAGAATGAAGAGCAGCCCCCGCTTGCCGCAACTAGAAGAAAGCCCGCACGCAGCAACGAAGACCCAACGCAGCCAAAAAAAAAAAAAAAAAGCTGTGTGTGGTTTTGCAGTCACAGTATGAACCAAACTTCTTTTCCTGCATGCCCATCATTAAATGAAATAAATGTATTGGCAAAAGCCAGAGGAATCTTAAGAAATTTGAGCAGTTGTCATTCCCAGGAATAGAAAAACAAAACACTGGCTGTTAGAAAATAGAGGTGGTTGTTTTTTTTTTTTTTGCGGTATGCGGGCCTCTCACTGCTGTGGCCTCTCCCGTTGCGGAGCACAGGCTCCGGACGCGCAGGCTCAGTGGCCATGGCTCACGGGCCCAGCCGCTTCGCGGCATGTGGGATCTTCCCGGACCGGGGCACAAACTCGTGTCCCCTGCATCGGCAGGCGGACCCTCAACCACTGCGCCACCAGGGAAGCCCAGAAAGTAGAGTTTTGAAAAATCCTTTTATGAGTGATTCTGTTTTCTGTTGAATATATATATTAGAAATATTAGTCTGGAGCCTCATGTGTGGAAAAGAAAGCTTTGAAAATGTTACAGACTGTGTTCCGTTGCTCAGAAAATAAGAAGAAAATGTCATTTTTCCACATCTTAAGACAGCCTCATACTATTTCTTGATTATTTTCCTCACTCCATGAGTGAAGGTCAAAGATTAACTCAAAAATATTTCAAAATATTATAGGTTAAGGTTGGAGAAAAAATTGCTATCGAATCTTTAAGAAAGGTATCATTTGGATGTAAATTTTTAGGGGAATGAAAAATAAAAACCAGAGAGTGGACTATAGCATAATACTAGCTATTCTTGATCAGAAAGAACAGTAGGTTAAATGCATGGCTATTTACTTTAATTTTTAAAAACTGTATCCAGGAGGTCTATATTATTTGCAAGAACTGTAAAAAATAATTCAGCTTGGGGACTTCCCTGGTGGTGCAATGGTTGAGAATCTGCCTGCTAATGCAGGGGACACGGGTTCGAGCTCTGGTCTGGGAAGATCCCACATGCCACGGAGCAACTAGGCCCGTGAGCCGCAACTACTGAGCCTGCACGTCTGGATCCTGTGCTCCGCAACAAGAGAGGCCACAATAGTGAGAGGCCCGCGCGCCGCGATGAAGGGTGGCCCCCGCTCGCCGCAACTAGAGAAAGCCCTTGCACAGAAACGAAGACGCAACACAGCCAAAAATAAATAAATAAACAAATGTGGAGTTTAAAAAAAAATCGTTAAAAAATAATTAAGCTTGCTGAAATAACTTGTTTAATTTGCTGCTTCGTATAGTGTTCAACTCACTAATTATGTGTTTAAAGATATATTTCCAGCTACCTAGAGCAGAAATGTTACTAAGGGGGACCAACTAAGAATTGTTAACTGACAAGTAGCTATAAGTAGGTACCTCGAATAGATGCTGTTTGAAAAGGCCCTCATGGGGATTGAGGAGGGGAGGAGAGCAAAATTTTGATTTGGATTACTTTGTAGTTTTTAATTGAAAAGGTATTCCCTAATTAGTAGAATTACTACAGATGTATACAAGAGAGTCTACATAGTTCTCATTTATTCCCCTTTTCTTTGACTTACTGCCTCAAAATTTTAGAAAGAAAGAAGATTTGAGAGTTGTTCAGTGAACTAAAAATAAATAAATAAATAAATAAACAGCTGAATAGAGGTCTTGCTTGATCCAATGAAGAGGAAAGGTTTCATTCAGGGAGTAAATAAGCTGGCAGCCTAAATAATGTACTAGGAACTTTTAGTTGGAAGTCCCCAAACTGATTATTCAACTGCTGGAGACTTCTGCCTCCAAATTAATTTTGGTTTTGGTGATCACTGTTAGTAATAGCCAAAAACTAGAAAGGAAAGATACACTCACCTTATAGAATTTAGAGGGTTTTTTTGTGTGTGTGTGTTTAATGTTTATTTTAGTCCATAAAATTATTTACTTTGGTGGAAAACACTATTTCTAAAGCAATTTATTTCTAATAGAAAACTTGAAATTTATGCATGACCATTTTTTTCCAAGCCCCAGTCACCATGAGAAAGGAAGGCTCAACTTATAACCACAGAGTTATTTTATGTCAGCTCCTACCCACTAATTATTTTACCTGGATCCCTATCTCCCCTCCCCATCTTTAGTGACTGGCTTCTGCTCTCCCCTCCTACTATCAGGAGGGAAGCAACCAGAAGTCCTCTCTTGTCCTGAACCCACCTGACCTAGGACTTCAATAATGATGTTACCCAGCTTCACTTTTCAACCTACATCCTGACTCAGTTTTGGTTTTTGCTGACTCTCCTTCTAGCTTAGACTTTTTATTTAAAGACCTTCCCTCAGATTTTGCCTCTGACCTCACCACCTTTGGTGACCTGCTAAATTCAATGTAAAATTCCCAAGCAGTGCTTATGGACTTCACTACTTCCCATACCAAGCTTGGTTATAATAATCCTACATACACTTGACCGAAAAGAAATATATAAATTATCAGAAAAACCCTGTGTCAAAGCAGCTTGGGTCTGTGAGTCCTTCAAATACTAAAGAGCCATTAATTAGAAGTTAAGCTTCTTTGGCAAATCGAATCACAATATCCCTATTGAGGAAGAAACTGCCACTTAATCTGTTCAGTGCATTCACAGATATGTCTTCTGTGTGGACTGTGTGTTATGCATTATTCCTGATATTGGGTATATGGCTGTGAATAACACAGTCAAAAGTTCTGCCTACATGAAATCTACCTTGTAGTGGGTGGAGAATAGAGTCAGCACTTTTCTGTGTCCTCACTCAGTAATGCTGCTTAGTAGGCAAAGGGCCTTTACCAACAGGGTGGGGTTAGGGAAGGCAGACTCCCCATAAAAGAGGTCATTACCATTAATTGTTTTTAAGGTGTCTGTCCCTAGTGTTCACTAGCCTGACACCCCCAATCTGGCAACTCAAGAAACATTATTTTCACTCTTCTTTTAAAAATATTCTATCATAAAACCTTTCTGTATCTTGGTTATCCAAAGTTATAACTTGTCAATTAAAGAAGCAACTCAAAAATGAAGCTGGGAAAGAGTCCTCCTCGTCCAGTCTTTGGTCAAATTCTGCCTTGATTCTCCGTGAAGAGCGTCATCCAGTAGTCAGTCAAATTGGATTGATCCCAAAGCAGCATTGAACATTTGTTTTTGATGATTCAGAAGAATTAGTAAGGTGAAATTCCTGAAGGGCAGATCTTAACGATGGCCCTGATAAAGCACATGGAACTGGTTAGTGGACATTTCACTCACTAGAATGGCAGAAAAAAATAGCATGTTAGGGCATCACTAGAGAAGATCAAAATTGCTACATAAGGTCATTCAGTTTCTTTTATAGTCTCTGTCTGCTATTTTTTTTTTTTTTTTTTTTTTTGCCGTACGCGGGCCCCTCACCGCTGCAGCCTCTCCCATTGCGGAGCACAGGCTCCGGACGCGCAGACTCCGCGGCACGCGGGACCCTCCCGGACCGGGGCACGAACCTGCGCCCCCTGCATCGGCAGGCGGACCCTCAACCACTGCGCCACCGGGGAAGCCCCTCTGTTTGCTATTTTTCTATAAACTTACTTATATCCCTAGCAGAAAAAATAAATATGTTTATTTTTATTCAATCTCCTAAAATCAGTACGAACTCGCCTAAAGTTGGTTCTGTTCATAAATTGTGGTAAAAGTCCAATATATTTTCTGTAGCCATACTTCTCTTTTACTGTTTGACTGGAAAGATTCTCTCTTATGTTTGAAGAATGCATCTCCCACCCTTGGTGCTCTAGCTGACTGCTGTGGCCTGCTCTGAAGTTGACCTCACAGTTAGCAACGCATTCTGAGGCGAGTGAGTCACTTCATTGGCAATAGTCATGCAACTGTGAAACCTCTGTGGGGTTTCCCTGGCCATCTTTGCCAATTCAAAATACCAGAGACACTGCGATGCTGACTTCAGTCCTCACACCCGAATAAGCGGAGGCTGGATGCTTATAGCTGGACAGGGCTTCTGTGCATATTTATGCAAAGGAGGGGTAGGGTCTCTCCCACATGCAGATTTTTAAAGAGGCCTGGTGCTGCCCCTTCCCTGTCTTCACTATCTTGAGCGTTTCTCAAATAGAGAACGGACAGAGTGGAGCAAGTCTGAAGACCCACCAACATTCCCTGGAGATCTAAGCTATAAACCTGGTACATTGATTTCCGTCTCCCTCTCTCTCTCTCTCTCTCTCTCTCTCTCTCTCTTTTTCTTAAAGACCTTCAGAAATAAGACAAACCCCCATCAGTCAGAAGAAGCCCCACCCTTAAAAATCACTGCCGTAGATCCTGAGCTCCTTGAGAGTTGGCAACCTGCTGTTCATTGCTGTATAATAGTGCCTCGCACTGAGTAGGTGCTTGATCAGTGTTTATCGATCTAATGGATAAATGAGAAACATTTGGTATGTTGCAGTTTTGAATGAGTACATGCCAGGTCTGAGCTAAAAGAACGTGGTTGCTTTGCCATTCACACTGCTAGGCTTGGTTTGGGATTTTGTGTCATCTACAGGACAGTTTCTGCTGAAGAAAAACTTCCTAGCAGAGCCAGGCTGCTGTTACAGCTGAGGTCATACTTCTGTGTCTAGACCTTTTATATGCCAAAGGAGAGTGCTTCCTTTACATGTCTGAGCTGTAAAGCTCACCATCCCGTCTCCAAACTGTTGTAAATGCTTTTAAGAGCATAGTATGGAATGGCCTCAAAGAGGGCAAGGGGTACTTTGTGTTTGCTTGGAAATTGTAATACCAGTTTTCCAAGATAAACAAGAGATACACGAATTCTCTGTCGCTGAAAATGTTTCCATTTATTCTTTAAAGAGATATATCTGGACTAACCCATAAGAAATAAGAGAGATTTGTGAAGAACAGTTTGGGAATAAAGGTGAGGATTGCCTTCCAGTGCAGAAGTGTATGAGGCAGTCTTCACTTTTGAGCCATAGAGTGCCTTATGCTGAAATTCAGTAGCCATGCTGAAAATCAGTCAGTTGTGGGCTTCCCTGGTGGCACAGTGGTTGGGAGTCCGCCTGCCGATGCAGGGGACGCAGGTTCGTGCCCCGGTCCGGGAGGATCCCGCGTGCTGCGGAGCGGCTGGGCCCGTGAGCCATGGCCGTTGGGCCTGTGTGTCCGGAGCCTGTGCTCCACAGCGGGAGAGGCCACAGCAGTAAGAGGCCCACGTACTGCAAAAAAAAAAAAAAATTCAGTCAGTTGCATATGGAAATACGCTTTTTCCAAGACAGTCTAATACTTCTCCCAAATTGACTCTAGAAGTGGCATAGACTTCTGTTACTTCCCTTTAAACTTCTCCTTGGTTTACATCCAACTTATAGCTCTGCTTCTCAAAATGAATGTGTTTGTGCTATTAGAAACCCATTAACTACAGAGACAACTGAGACCCACTCTAGTGATAATTCTTCCATGACATGTGATGTTGCTGCTCAATTGAAAGGGACCCTGGAGGTGGATGTGTGAGGTGGGCTCGGGACCTGGTGAGTATCATGCTGTGAGCCGTCACTTCCCTGCAGCTTCAGTAGGGCGAACTCTAAAGCACTGTGAATATTCTCTATGGAGAATTTTAAAAATCAGTAACCATAGAGGCCGTTTAAAAATCTGTGGTCTCTTTCGTTAATAGCAAAGTCAATAGATTGTTTAAGAGGTTGATCAATCCAACATCTTATTTGGTGTGAATTTTTTCTGTTTTTTTTGGCACAGATAACAGTGTATTTTGGTCAACTCTTAGGAAAAGCAGAAAATCATGGAGTCACATTTTGCTTTCCTGTTCAGGATTCATTTCCTGACACATCTGTTTTCTGAGACCAAGGTATGATCTCTTACACCTTAGGTTAAACTTCATTTGAAGGGAGATATTTATTCTCCTTTTGCTAGGAGGGCCTTATGTGATTTCTCAGCCACCCAGAAAAACAGTGGTTATGGCAGAAAATAGAATTTTTGACCCTATTTGTTTTCTTTAACTCTTGTAAGACAAAATGTGCTTCCTGGACGCAGATTTCATTTGTGTCCAATGAGTCAGTACAATAGGCTTTCTTACTTACATTTTGAGAGAAACTAATTCTTAGGCCAATGTTTAAAAGTACAACCACCACTAGAGATGGTTATAATTCTCATCTTTCCAGTATTGTAGATGTAAACAGTTACAGGTTTGTTCTCTCTCTCTCTCTCATTAAGCGTTCTCTCAGTGCTAGGTACTAGTCTGTGAGCCCTACATTAATTAATGCATTTAATCCTCACAACAACCTTTGAGGTTGGTATTCTAAATTTCCTCTTTGTACATATAAGAAAACTGAATCATTTAGAAGGTTAAAAACCTGTAAAGGATTATACAGCAACTAGTAACAATGCCACCTAGGCAGCCTAACTCCAGAAATCATATCCTTTTTTTTTTAATATTTATTTATTTTATTTTAATTTTTGGCTGCTTTGGGTCTTAGTTGTGGCACGCGGGATCTTCATTGAGGCATGCGGGATCTTTCACTGAGGCATGTGAACTTCTCTCTAGTTGTGACATGTAGGTTTTCTCTTCTCCAGTTGTGGCGCATGGGCTCTGCAGTTTGCAGCCCACAGGCTCTCTAGTTGAGGCACGCAAGCTAACCCGGCATGCGGGTTAGTTGCCCCGCGGCATGTGGGATCTTAGTTCCCTGACCAGGGATCGAACCTGTGTCCTCTATATTACAAGGTGGATTCTTTTTTTTTACATCTTTATTGGAGTATAATTTGCTTTACAATGGTGTGTTAGTTTCTGCTTTATAACAAAGTGAATCAGTTATACATATACATATGTTCTCATATCTCTTCCCTCTTGCGTCTCCCTCCCTCCCATCCTCCCTATCCCACCCCTCCAAGCGGTCACAAAGCACCGAGCTGATCTCCCTGTGCTATGCGGCTGCTTCCCACTAGCTATCTATTTTACATTTGGTGTTGTATATATGTCCATGTCACTCTCTCACTTTGTCACAGTTTACCCTTCCCCCTCCCCATATCCTCAAGTCCATTCTCTAGTAGGTCTGTGTCTTTATTCCTGTCTCACTGCTAGGTTCTTCATGACATTTTTTTTTTCTTAAATTCCATATATTTGTGTTAGCATAGACAAATACAAGGTGGATTCTTTACCACTGGAACACCAGAGAAGTCCCCAGAAATCATATTCTTAACTGGACACTACAGAAGCCCTTGTAGATGAAATATCCGTTATCAGAAATGTGGTCTTCAAATATCGCCTCTAAATCTATGGCTTTTGTTTTCAGTCTCATGTCAGAATCTTTCAAAGAGTAGCGGTTTTTAACTTTGAAGAGGTCAAAATTATTTTTTTCTTTTATAGATTTTGTTTTTGGTGTATATCTAACAAATTTTCACTAATCAAAGGTCACAGACATCACAAAGATTTTCTCCTTTTTTTCTTCTAGAAGTTGCATAGTTTTAGGTTTAAAAATAGGTCTATGATCCATTTTGAATTAATTGTTTTTTGATGAAAGATATTTATCAAAGTTTATTTTATGTATCTTTTTGCATATGGATATCCGATTGTTCAAGCATCATTTGTTGAAAAGACTGTTCCTTCTCCACAGAATTGCCTTTGCACCTCGATCAAAAATCATTTGTCCATGTATATATGAACAAATATATTTCTAGACTCTCTGTTCTGTTTCATTGATTTATTTGGCCATTTAGATGCCAATACCACACTGTCTTTTTTATTATAGCTTTGTAATAAGTGTTGAACTCAGTCAGTTTTAGTCTTCCAACTTTGTTCTTTTACAAAGTTGGTTTGATTGTTCTAGATCCTTTGGCATTCCCATGTGAATTTCCATATGGCATTTCCATATGAATTTTAGAATCAACTTATCTACTTCTACAGACATGCCTGATAAGATTGCATTGAACCTATAGATATTTGAGAATTGGCATTTTAACAATACTGAGTACTATAACTTATGAATAAGATATCTCTCCATTTGTTTAGGTCTTGTAAAATTTCTCTCAGCAGTGTTTTGCAGTTTTCAGTGTATAGGTCTCATACATCTTTAGTCCAATTTATCTTTAAGTATTTCATATTTTTGACGTTATTGTAGATAGTATTGTTTTTTAGTTTCAATATCTTATTGTTCATTACTAGTATATAGAAATCTGCTTTTTGTTTATATTGATCTTGTATAATTCAACCTTCCTGAATTCACATATTAGTTCTAGTAGCTTTCTTGTAGATTCTGTTGGATTTTCACAAAGAGATCATGTCATGTACAAGTAGATAACTTGAAACCACCAAAAATAGACTTGACCTGATTGACATATTGTAGAACACTATACCCCAAAAGAGCAGAGCACATATCCTTTTAGAGTCCAACAAAGTCCTACTCTGGGTAAGCCATAATACGTCTCAACAAATATAAAAGGTTTGAGTCACACAAAGCGTGCTCTCTGACCACAGTGGAATTAAATTAGAAATCAATAACAGAAATATTTATATAAAATTTGTAGATTAAAAAAATCATTATTTCTTTCCTATTTTTCTGCCTCTTTTCTCTTACCTCTCCCTGGGGACTCTGATTACATTATATTAGGCTACTAAGAATTGCCCCAAATTCACTGATAGTCTTTTCAATTAATACAAATATTTTTCTACCTGATTTTCAGATTGGATAGTTTCCATTGCTGTCTTCAAGTTTCGTAATATATTTCTTCTATAATGACTAATTGCTATTAGTTCTCTCCAGTGTATATTTTTTTCTTATGCATTATAGTTTTCACCTCTAGAATTTTGGGACTCATTCTGTATCTTCCATGTCACTACTTACTGGTTTAAACATAAACAATCAGCTATAATTACTCTTTTAATTTTGTTTTGTCTTCTAATTCTATCATCTGTGTCAGTTCTAGGTTGATTTTGATTATTTTTCACCCTCGTTATTGGTCATGTTTTCTTTCTTCTTTCGTTCCTGGTAATCTTTAGTTGGATATCATATTTTGTGAATTTTACCTTATTGAGTGCTATATACTGTCATATTTCTATAAACCTTGAGCTTTGTTACTTGGAAAAATTTGATTGTTTCGGGGGTGAGTGTAGATTTTAAGATGTGTTAGGTTGACTGGGGCAGCGTTGAGACCAGGACTAATTATTTCTCGATACAGAGGCAAGACCCTTCTGAATACTCCAACTGTGCGCTGTGGAGAAGCATCTCTTCTCAACCTGTGTGAGCATCAAGTACCGGTCCGTCTAATCCTTTTGGATGATTCTTTCTTCAGACTTGGTGCTTATCATTACTCTGCAGAATACATGAGTGAGGGTTACAGATCTCCAGGGCTCTCTATGCAGCTGTCTCCTCTCTGGCACTCTGTTCTGTGACTCTGGCCTCTTCGTCTCCCTGGGTTCTCTGCAGTATCTCTTCAACATAAGGGCTCCCAGGCTCTACCTGTATCACGTACGGCCTGGAAACACTCTTAAGATATTGAGCTGGGCTCATCTTGCTTGTTTCCCCTCTCTTAGGAATCACTGACCTGTGCTGCCTAGTGTCCAGTGTCTTGAAAATCATTATTTCAAGTATTTTATCTAGTTTTTCTGGATGTTTCAGGAAGGAAAGTAAATCCAGAAATAGAAGTCAATTAATTTGATTTTAAGAAATAAAAAGAGTGAGCATTCCTTATCTATATACATTCATTGATATCATAGATACTGCGTAAGCAAAAGATCTCTTTTCAATTTCATTTCCTTGAGACTACAACCTTTTTTATCTACTTTTATCCCTCCAAATGAGTTGGTTCCTTGCTTCTTTAAAATCTATTAACATTCATTATCTCTTAAAGGAACTAGAGGGACAACTTTTGTTTGCCTATTAGTAAATAGTTAAATCAGTGTCTTTCAAATTTGCTCAGATACCTAAACAACCACCTTAGCTTCTTATGGAATGTAATCAAATACTAATACAGTTCATCTCATTTTATACACTAGAGAAATTTTTACTTTCAAAAAATGCGATCACGTGAACATAGATTGCCACATCTCAGGCAATAATACTAATTTAGTCATCCATTTATTTATTCAACATGTGCTCATTTATTATCTACTGTGATACACATATGATGATATAAATTTTCATTGATTTTCATAACTATTATTAACAGTGTATTTAGGTCAGTCTGAATCTGTGTGGAGACTTGTTTTATGAAGATTTGTTTTATACTTGAGTTGTCTTTATGAAGTGTTCAATGGTACCTTCAGATACACAGGCAATCTAACCTGAATCCTACTCTCAGATGATTACAGTGTTGAAACTTTAGGGATCTATAAGAGATGCTGGAATAATGAGACTAATATTCAATACTTTGTTACCTGAACAAACAGATACAAACTCAAAGAAGAGTCATTGATCATATTTTTAGCTGTTTGATATTTTGTGATATAATATTTAGTGCTTAGGTATTATATCAACCATCATGCAAATTCAAGAAAATTTTCCAAAATTTCTCGAAAAGGTGATTAACACTTCAGTCCCTTTTTTTAGTTCAAAGAACACCCACAACTGGAAATGAAAATTGATGGAATCTTTTAGAGAGCAATTTGGCAATCTGTATCCAAAGTCTTAAATAGCTCATATCTTTTGATATGAACTTCTGGGGAATTATCCAGAAAAATTGTCAATGGTTGATCAAAGTTGAGATATAAGAACACTCTACACGGTGCTTCTTATAATAATGAAAAATTAGAAAAAACCCTGAATGTTCAAAAAAGGATGTTTAAAAATATAGTGATACAATAATGTAAGGAAATACTATACAATTATTTTAAAAGGTACATCTCAAGGTATAGAAAGATTATCATGTTAACTCAAATAAAAAATTTCAGGTTGCAGATCACATGCATTATATGACCCTCTTGTGCAAGCATGTGTGTGTGTTTGTGAGTGTTTGCGTGA
Organism: Grampus griseus; assembly: GCF_964374135.1. NCBI lineage: Eukaryota > Metazoa > Chordata > Mammalia > Artiodactyla > Delphinidae > Grampus > Grampus griseus. The sequence goes on from NC_139019.1 coordinate 44,469,835, forward strand.
AACAGCAGAGACACACACGTATATAAAAACCGAAAGGACACATGCCAAATGTTAACATTTCTTCTACCTAGGGTAGGGTAGTGATGCTTTTCTGTTTTTTCTTTTTCCTTGTCTGTACTACTATATTGTTACAGTGTTAGGCTCCTTGAAGTTGAAAGTTTACCCTGCAACATGCTCGTGCTTAGAAAGTTTTTTCTTGGATTGAGCTGAAATCTGCCTGGTACTTCACTCTAACTCTCTTCTCTTCAAATATTTGAGGAGAGGTATTTATTTCCATCTCTTTCAACCATTCCTCATGTGACACGGTTTCCAATCTATTAACTTGGTCCCTCTCTTCTGTGAGGGGGCTGGGATTCAGTTTGCAGATATGTTCTTAAGATGCAGCTCCCAGAAATAAACACTGTAGCCAGATGTGATCTGCCAACCTATAATTGCAGATTACCTAAGTCTTTCCAGCAGCCAAGTCAGACTCCTGCTTTCTACTGAAGTGCTCTCCAGCCAGGTCTCTCTCATCTGACACTCATACAATGGATTTATTGGAACGTGGATGCAAAAATTTGCATTTGTATCTATGAAGTGTCACCAACTGTATCCTTGGAACACTTGTCGGTGTGCTCTAGTCTTTCACAGACATTATCTCATTTAATCCTCCCAGTGTGTTGATTTTGGCCCATAACTGCTGCTTGGTCTATACGATCATTCACAGTTGCCAGTCTTTCCTGTATTCACTGTCAACACTGGAGTTTTCACTGTAACATAAGAACTGAATGAAGGTGGAGTAAATTTCCCCCTGTAGCGTTAGAGAGCAAACTTGTATATAGAGTAATGCTCCAGGCCAAGGTAGGATGCATAGTGCTGGGGATATAATCGCTGCATGCCCTGAAATCCCTGGGTTGAGGGTACACAGAATAGGAGCCAGTGAGAGATTTTCAGGGCATCCTTGACAGAATATATGTCAATAGGAAAATATTTTCTCCAGAATATTCACAAGCATGCTGCCCTTGTCTCCGTGTACATACAGTGGCAGTCAACTGCAGGAACAGGACTTTCCTTAGAGGTTTGTAAAATCATGGATCAGATACAATACATGGCATTTGACTAAATTTGTTTACTTCTTGAACCTTTGTACTAGTGTTTTAAAGTGCTGCCCTCACATCTTGATTCTTTCTCACCATGGAAATATGGAAGCTTTGTGGTTCAGGTGGTGCCCTCCAATCATGGTCTGTATGGTGCGCATGACTCGCGTGAGAGTCACTGCCGGCAGCATTGCTCACTCGGTTACTGTCATCGGGCTCCACCTCATTCCATTGCCTCTAGTCCCTAAATAAGGAGAGTACTCTGCCTTCTTTGTTTTCCTGCCATATTTTCACTGTCTTGTATCATAGGTGAAATGTAGGGATTTTTTTCCCTCCTTACAATAGTCTGCCTACTACTCAGCTATAGAATATAGATAGAGATCTATTATCTTATTAAAAGGAGTTGCCAAGTATCCAGTTTTGAACAGAACATTTTCATGTCAACAGTCCTGATAGCTAAAAAAAATTATTAAGTTAAATCAAGTAAATTGCAGGATGCCTAATGTGCATCTGTGTATAAAGCAGCAAAATCTAATGTCAAGTAGAAGCAAAAGTGTATCTGATACCAAAAATTTGTCATAAATATATTTTAGGATTTGATCTGTAAGATTTTTAAAATCAAGTATATTTGATATTCCTTTTTTTTGGTAAAAAAAACTTTATTTTAAAAATCTTTTAAAACTGAGATATAATTGACATACAACATTGTATTAGTTTTAGGTATACAACATAATGGCTTTTTTTTAACACATAATTTTTATAACATAAAATTCACCCACATATAAACAATGATTTTTGGTAAATCAGAATTGTGCAACATCACTATAATCCAGTTGTAGGATATTTCCATCACTCTTTTTTTTTAAATTTTTTTATCCAGCAGGTTCTTATTAGTTATCTATTTTATACACATCAGTGTATACATGTCAATCCCAATCTTCCAATTCATCACACCACTTCCCCCCTTGGTGTCCATATGTTTGTTCTCTACATCTGTGTCTCAATTTTTGCCCTGCAAACCAGTTCATCTGTACCATTTTTCTAGGTTCCACATATGTGTTAATATATGATATTTGTTTTTCCTTTTTGACTTACTTCACTCTGTATTACAGTCTCTAGGTCCATCCACCTCACTACAAATAACTCAGTTTCATTTCTTTTTATGGCTGGGTAGTATTCCATTGTATATATGTACCACATCTTCTTTATCCATTCATCTGTCAATGGGCATTTAGGTTGCTTCCATGACCTGGCTATTGTAAATAGTGCTGCAGTGAACATTGGGGTGCATGTGTCTTTTTGAATTATGGTTTTCTCTGGGTATATGCCCCGTAGTGGGATTGCTGGGTCATATGGTAATTCTATTTTTAGTTTTTTAAGGAACCTCCATACTGTTCTCCATAGTGGCTGTATCAATTGACATTCCCACCAGCAGTGCAAGAGTGTTCCCTTTTCTCCACACCCTCTCCAGCATTTGTTGTTTGTAGATTTTTTGATGATGGCCATTCCGACTGGTGTGAGGTGATACCCCACTGTAGTTTTGATATGCATTTCTCTAATGATTAGTGATGTTGAGCATCTTTTCATGTATTTGTTGGCAATCTGTATATCTTCTTTGGAGAAATGTCTATTTAGGTCTTCTGCCTATTTTTGGATTTGTTTGTTTGTTTTTTTGTTATTGAGCTGCATGTAGCTCCTTATAATTTAAATGAGATTATGTGTTGGGTAAGACAGTCTCATCGGTAGCAGCTGTGTGTGTGTCTGACTGTATGTCTCCGAGGGGGTTATGTGTCTGTGTCTGTGTGTATCTGTGCACATAGGACAGAGTATGAGGAAAAACCGTACTCCTATCAGCTCCATTTGGTGTCAGTTCAACACTGATAAATGTAAACACAGACAAAAGGAATATGAAGAACTCATTGTTACTGGTAACGAAACAACTGGAAAAAGATGAAGGTGTAGATACAAAAGCCTTTTCTTACCAACTCCTCATCCCCACAGTTGCCAGCTGGCTTGCTAATAGTTTTAGAAACTTTCATGAGTACATAACAAAGTATAATTTTTAGAAGTTGAAAACCAGTTGCTGGTAAATCTGCTGAAATGGTTCATTTTACAACTCTTTCCATTCTCAGGAACTGTTACAGACATTGAGTCCACAAACACTGCACATTTGCCTGCTTCATCAACAGCATTCCTTTTTGCATGGGTAGATCCCTGTTCTGTATGTCAGGAAACAGGCATACTTTCACCTTATTTATACCGTGTAACTACTCTCAGTAGGTAGTTTTACCTGCATTTGATAGACATACAAATGAAAAGTCAGAAATGAAAAGTCAGACAGTTAAACAATTAGCTGTTGGCCATTTAACTAGGAAGTGGTAGAACCATGACTCCAATTCTCTTTCACTGCCTAGTCCACACTTTCTCGTTCCAGTAGTGCTTCCCCAGTCTTTCCTTTTTGTTCTGTTTATCCTGTGACTCACAGACTTGATGACCTCATCTATATGTTGCTTCCTAATAGCTGCTTTAAAACAATATAGCATTTAATGATCAATATTTCCAGTAAAATTAAAGGGTTAGGAGCAAAGCATATGTTCGAAGCCTTCTTCATCTGAGCTCAGAAAACTAGAGAATTCTGCCTTTATTTCAGAGAAGGCTCTCAAATAACCACTTAGCTTTCTTGTCATCTGTTCATATCTCTACAAGAGAGCAAATCCATGTCTGTATCAAATTCATTAGTCTTGTGTCAGAGACAACACCTCTGCTTAGTGTTCAAACATACTATACCTTCAGATGCTTCATGTGAGAGGCCCATGTTTATGCATTAGTGAAAAAGTCAGCATTAAGAGAACCATGAGGCCCTCCCTAGAGTCCTGTCTGAGGAGAATTGAGGAATGGTGGTTCTATCCAGGTAGCTGTAGGCTTTTATCTAGGCTTCTGTAACAATCTGAAGAGGATCTAGCTTCATTCATAGCTTGCTGATACTGCTCATGGATGGGAATGCTCGTTGCGTTTGAATTTAACCTGAAGTCATTGTATTGTGATGCTGGTAAAACAGTGAACAAGATTAGTGTCCTGGACAGCACTGGGTTACTATGCTTTGGTAAATCGGTATTAGTTGGGTTCTTGTTGCCATTTTTCTTCACCTTGGCAAGAGTTGAATGCCGTCTTCAGCTCTGTATCCATTTGCAGCATTTTATACTATCTTAGATAACATACATAACCCGAGAAAGTGAGTTTACAACTTGATCTCATCATAAAACTCTTTAGGACTATCTCTGCATCCTTGAGATTAGTCATACCCTTTTTTATTCTCCAACCTAATAACTTCTTATTTTTATCCAAAAATAGAAATGAGTAGAACAATATTTAAAATGAAGACATCATCTTTCCTTAGAAGGCCTTATTAAATAGTATTGCCTGTATGTCTGCTAAAGTTTTTATCTTCTTAGAGGCTCTAATTCAGGAAGGTCTAACATTTGCTGATATTTGCACTTTGATTTACACATTCTTTCAACAAATACTTATTGGGCCCAGGCTCTCTGCGGGGGGACTATGCCGGTTACCAATAATACCCAGCTGAGAGCAGCCATCACCACCCCAGCCTTCACCCAGTGGCTCTCTAGACAGAAGTCAGATTTTAAAACAAATATCATTGAATATTTCTTTTTTCCCCTGTCGATATAGCTTGGATAATGTTTACTTCATCTGATTTTAAAACTTTAAATGCCTTTACAGTTAAAACATCTTGTTTATAAACAAAGGGAAAACAGGGTTGAAGTAACTTATTTTGTTTGTCTGAAAACAATTTGTACTCTTGGAATTTATTGAACACATTTATAAATCAATGAGCTAGATTAACTGTAAAAAAGTATGCCTGAAACTATGGACAAAACAACAAAATTTGTTTTAGAACATGAATATTATTTAAAGACCCATTTAGAAAAAGCAAATTCTAGAGTGTTCCTTAAGTGAGGCCTTTGAAAGCAACCCTGACTCATCACTAAAATACTTGTAGGGGGATAAAATGACTGGGCTAATTCCATTATAAGGGTAGATACTTAGATAAGAAGATCCATTTAAAATTTACTTCTTCATTATGAGGTAATAGAACATGGATATATTGGTCTGTGCCTATGATTTTGGACCCAGAGCTCCTAAAACCCTTGTAAATCCCTAAGTGATGAGCTCTGGGAGCATCTTTTGTTCTAATGAGGGGACTCTGGGTGGGCTCTTGGATGGTTCCTGGATGGGGCCCGGTCATCAGAAAGACCAAGCTAAAATTAGAAGCTTGGAATTTTTAGCCCTTTCTCCCACCTTCACCTCCGTTTCTAGAGAGGGGAGAAGGGTTGGAAATGGAGTTAATAATTGATCATGCCTATGTGAGGAAGCCTCCATAAAATCCCAACAGTATGGATTCAGGAGTTTCCAGGTTGGTGAACACATCCACTGTCTGGGAGGGTGATGCACCCCAACTCCACAGGGACAGGAGCTCCTGCACTCAGGACCCTCCTAGGCTTCACCTTATGTATATCTTCATCTTGTTCTTCATCTGTATCCTTTACTATATCCTTTAATAAGCTGGTAAACATAGGTGTTTCTCAGAGTTTTGTGAGCTGCTTGAGCAAATTAACCAAACTTGAGGAGTGACATGGGAACCTCTGATTTGTAGCCAAATCAGACAGAAGTTGTGGGTAACTTAGGGACCTACTGCTTGCGATTGGCATCTGAAGTGGGGGGCAGTCTCCTGGGATGGCATGCTTAACCTGTGGAATCCGATGCTATCTCCTGGTAAATAGTATCAGAGTTGAGTTACTTTGTAGGATACTCAGCTGGTGTCACAGAATTGCTTGATAGTGGGGGGAAAACCCATACATCTTGTGTCAGAAGTGTTGTGAATATAGTAGTAGTGTAAGAATAAAAAGCACAGGAGGAAAAACTGGGGTTTTTCCAACTCACCCATTAAATTACTGAGCGTGCAATAACATGTTATCATAAATAACATGAATCTAGGAAGTATCTATTAAACATATTTGAAATCAAGAGCTCTGGAGCATATTAGACACTCAGACTACACTAGAAATATTTAGTCTACTTTAGTCCTTTCAGGGAAAAATGGATTGCATCTTCTGTTTACAAGTTCAACTTCTAGCACAGATTGACTCAAACTGCACAAATTCTTAGAAGACACTATTTTAATTTAATTCAGTTATATGCCACCCAAAAAGCAATGAAGGATAGGTTCCTAATGAACACAAGAGCCAATGGAAGCAAACTAAAATCCAAACTAGTGGAATCTTAACACCACGTGGGTTTTCAATATTCTTCCTCTCTCTCCATGCAGACTTGGAAAACTCCTCTTGTTCACCATTATTAAAATATATGGCTAAGAGGTTCCACTGACTCAGACATAGAGATCTATTACCTACTCTAAGATGCTAGCAGAGGAGGATGGAAACAATGAATAAGCGTTGCTTCCGGGTCTAATCTCAAAAGCTTCTTAGTTTGTGGACCTGGTTTTGCTTTTTTAAGCACCCATAAAGTCCTAAGAATGCCTTAGAAGTATCCTTTTTGGTACTCTGACACTGTGTGTCATTTCATAACTTATAAGAGAGAAAGTAAAAGTCCAGATATCTGGAGACATTTTTATATTTGCCATTTCAGAAACTTAGTATAACCTTATAAAATTGAAAAATATTACAAAGCTTAGTAAACATGTTTTAACTAATTTTTTGGCCATAAGTTGTCCTATAAATGTTCAAAATTGAGTCAACTTTTGGTATTCAAACACAGGTCAAATATGGTCTTTTGGCAACAAAATCTGAATCTATCTAAGAAACTCAGTTCAGAATATACACAAATTTCATAATGTGTATAAATATCGAATCATTATGTTGTACTCTAAGCTAACATAATGTTATATGTCAATTATACCTCAATTAAAAAAAAGAAATTCAGTGGAAAATGAATTAGGTATTTTATGCATTTAGTAAACATATATTCTTTGACTTGGCTGGGTAATTGTCTTTTTGATATTCTTTTCAGGATAAAAACAACAAAAGAGTAGGGATGATAGCAACTAGTTACTTATTCAGAAATCTCTTATTGAACACTGATTTCCTGTCAGGTCTCTACCAGGCTATGGGAATATAAAGATTCTGTTCTGCCCTCAAGTCATTTGTTCTGTAAAATAGTTCATGCATTGATTTCTTCATTCATAGGACAAGTCTTCATTAAGCACCTACCTACTCAGTATAAGGCACTATGCTCAGAGCCAAGGATGTATAATGAGTCAGATAGACCTCATTCTTGCCTTTGTGGAGTGTACAGTCCAGTGGAGAACATACACATTTGTCAAATTATCAACCAGGTGCATGTAGACTCATCATATAGAATCTAAAAGTGCAGTGAAGAGAAGTACATGGTCCTATAAAAGTACAAAATTGGAGGATAAGATTTAGTCAAAAAAATCAGAATTGTTAATTGACATCTAAAGAGTGAGTAGAAGTGAGTAGGTGTGCCTAGGGAAATAGGAGAAAACAGCATATTCTTAACAGAAGGACTAGGGTAATGGGTTGACGTGTGTCCCCCTAGAATATATGTTGAAGTCAGAACCCCCAGTATATCAGAATGTGATTGTACTTGGAAGTATAGTCATTGCCAATGGAATTAATTAAATTAAGATGAGGTCGTACTGGAGAAGGGTGGGTTGTTAATTCAATCTGACTGGTGTCCTTATAAGAAGAGGAGAAGACACAGAGAGAGAAGATGGCCATGTGAAGGCTGAACCAGAAGTTGAAGTTATGCTGCTACAAACCAAGGGTTATCTGCAGCTACCAGAAGGAAGACGCAAAATAAAGGATCCTTCCTTAGAGGTTCCGGAGTGAGCATAACCTTGCCAATACCTTGACTTCAGACGTCTAACCTCCCGAATTGTGAGACAATCAATTTCTCTTGTTTTAAGCCACCTAGTTTGTGGGTCTTTGTTACAGCAGCTGTAGGAAATGAGTACAACCAACAACTGTAAAAGTCCTGTGACAATGAAAAACATTCCAAATTCAAAGGACCAGAAGACATCCAGAATGGTTAGATTGTACTGTATAGAAGAGGTAGGGCTGCTGAGTAAAACACAGGTCACCTAATTTGAAATTCAGATAAATAACAAATACTTTTTTCATGTAAGTGTGTCCCATATTACATCTAAGTATCTGCTAAAAATTGTTTATCTGAAATTCAAATTTAACTGGGCATCCTATAGTTTTATTTGCTAAATTTTGCAATCCTATGGAGAGGGCACATGGTTAGAAGGTGATGGGAAAGAGGTATGGAAAGGCCACTCCATGCCAGAATGAAGTAGATTGAGTATGTGGGAGATGAGGAAATGGTGACAGCAGGTATAGGCAACCCTGTAACTGTTCAGCTGTAAAAGGTCTGAAAGAGATGCTGAGGAACTGGGGTAGGAATGGAGGAATGAACGGTTGAGTGAGAATCAATATTTTTGTTTTTGAAATGGAAGAGATTTATATATGTTTAAGAGCTGTCTTTGTCCATTCCATGCTCATGTCCTAAACACCTCCCAAAGGCCCCACCTCCTAATACCATCACACTGAGATTAGGATTTCAACATATGACTTTTGCGGGGGACACAAACATTCAGACCATAGCAAGAGCCTAATGAAAGAACCCCATTGAGAGTTTGATTAAACAAGGGAAGAAAAAAAGGATGACAAATATATATAGCTCATGAGAAGATGAAAAATGATGGTATCCAAAGAGATTAACCTTAGATAGAAGAAGGGGCACATCCTCCACTGTAACAAGACAGGAGGATAGTAAGGGTTCAGTGTGTGTTGTTTTGTATATTTACTATTAGGGAAACTGTTGGGTGTGTGGGTATTCTCATCTGGTAGTCTCTATCTTCTCTTTAAACTAAGAGGCAAGTTCATATGCTAAATACCAGAAGGAACGAGACTGTTTCAGAGATTTGAAGGAAGAGGAGACAGTTTAATTTGTTATTGTGGAATGGATTGAACAACAAAAGAAGATGTCAGGCAGTATTAGTGGCCCATTTGAGTTTTAATCTCAACAATTTCACAGTAATGTAAGTGCTATTTTTGCTCCATGGAAAAATTTACATGGAGGCATGGAGGAGGAAGTAATTAACTGGCATAGAAGGGAAGAGAGACCAGGCAGGTATAAAAAAGGAGGAAGAAACTCTGCTGATCTGACCTTGAGGAATGAGTAGGATTTTCCTGGTATGTAGAAGGTAGGGGTGGGAATATCTTGCTTAGTGTATAGAGAAATGGAGACAGGAAGGGAAAAGGTCTATTATTTAGTTCTCATTGTGGCTATAAAAAGCTTAAATTATTGCTTTGAGAGAGAAGAGAAGAGGTAGTAGCTATTCCAGAAACTCAGAGGAGGGAAAGATCACTGAAAGTTGGGATAGACAGAAAGGCTTCTGACGACAGAGGCTGGACTTCAAAGGAAGAAGGGCTTGAGTGGAAGGGTGGTGGAAAGACTGGCTTATACAAAATTTCTATATCCATGTTATCTTCCTGCCCATGTGAGTATTTGAAATTACTAATCATATTACAGAGGCTGCCATATTTATATTTCAGCCTTGTATTTTGCCAGGGACTTTCTTGCTCTTGTTTGTAGAAGAATCTCAGAGATGCTACTCATCCAGAAAATATGTATGGAGTGCAAAGTGGGCAGATACTGTAAGCCTCCAATATCAGAGGTGGCACAAGGTGCTGAGTAGTATGGCTAATCCTGGCTCCACAGGAGAGTTTCAAGGCGGAAATGAGCACTGTGGCTGGAGGCACGTGAGAGGGCTGCAGTCAGCTGTGGTCTCCGCCTGTAGGAGACAAATCTCTCTCCAGGGTTTCATTACAAACCCAAATACTCAATGAACTCCACAACAAAACTCCTATATGTACACCTTAAATGTGTGTGATGGATAAGATACCCTCATCCAGGATCACTCACTGAATAACATTCAAGGATTTCCCAGAATATGAGAAACACACCACTCTGTGTTTTTTGTATTTTCACTGGTTTGCAGTTTCATAAGGGTAATCTGAACCCTTTTAAAAAATTATTTTTTGGTATAATATTCAATTAGTAATTTAAGAGACTATCCTTTATTCTGAGATCATGAACTTCCTACCTTTTTTGTTGTTAAAATGTCCTTATTTTATGAAATGATGGTGATTAGGTCATGGTAGGTTTTTGAGATTTCATTTTCTTGTTTTTAACGTTCATGCTTGCCAGGAATTAGTTTTCATGTTATTGGATTTCTGAACTTTGGAAGTCTGGGGAACTCCAGTTGTGACCACGTTACAGAATGCTGCATATTGCTCCCCATGGGATGAAAGTCAAGGCTATTTAAGACTGTGGTCAGCACACACCAAAGTGAGGGTGGGTGTGTGAGCACCCTGCACCTGGCTGTGTCTCAGCTCTCCGAGTCAAGTACTTGTGACTTGGATGCAAGACCATCCAGATTAATAAAATATGGTCAGAAGCAAGTCCAGTGCTGGCAGGAGTCATAAGTCCTTCCCTGGGAGGGGGCTGAGTGCCAGATGTAAAGGCAAGCACGCGTTTACCTCCTCCAGTGCAGAAACAAAACAATAACGGCCACCTACGAGCGCTCAGCATCAGTAGCTCTGCCAGCCACATTACATCGTACTTTTCCATCCTCAGGAGATCAGTGGTAAGATTTTTATCAGAGTAACTAGCTCCTTCCTCACATGAGCATAGACACTACTTCGGGCTTTTCTTAATTGAGATGGCAGGAGTCCTGGGCACTGACCCAGTGGGGCTCCTCTGTAAGATCTGAGGCAGAGATCTTACTTTCCTCCATTGCTGCTTTCCTCCATTGCTCCATTTCCTCCACTTGGTCTTTAAAACCGATGGGGAAAAATTAGCAATCTCTACTTGCATTCAGAGATGAAGCCACATTGTCAGGATACAGATACCAAAGTCAGCTCAGAACAGCCTTGCTGAAATTGATGGATAATAAGAAATTTTTCATTATAACCAGGATTGAAGGAATCTGATTCTCATCACTACAGATTTACTCTTGTGTCACTAACTCAGTAGCTGGATTCTAACATACGGTTAGTGAGGATGGGACGGGACCTTCACTGTTGATTGGAGAGGTGAGCAAGTGTATAAAAATGGGCCACCCCTTGATTACATGGGCTGCCGTCTCTACCTGGCTCATGGTCTTGCTTTCACCCTTCTTCCTTTAATGTCTTTTCATCACAGCCTTAACAACTCTCACATCAACACATCAACATACCACCTTTAGAAACATTCCTGAAGGCTATGCTGATGAAGAGCCTTGTTACACTTCTGGAATGGACCCATGTTTTCCTAGTTTTCTTTCAAACATCTGGTTCTATAACAATTCTGGTTTAATCTATAATCTTTAAAAATTCTTCTTTCCTGAAGAAATAGGAAGTCAGCCTTTCCTTGTTTCAGGATTTTCTTTGGCCTGGAAATGTCTATAGGATAATGAATACCTTCACTATTATTTAATCATCATCAACTAGTTAATTAGTGATTATATATAACAATCATTAACGTTTATTTGGCATTTACTGTGGATTAAACATTGTGCTGAGCCTGTCCTCGTGCATATTATCAGTTGGCATATGGATCACGTACCTAAAATGTGACGTAACATGAAAGGTAGTATGGGCAAAGTAAGCCTTGTAGACAATGCAGTGTGGGGACTGTGGAGTTAGACACACTGGGTTTGAATTTTGATTCACTCACTTATTAACTTGGCAAGTTTAATATCTCCTAGCCTTGATTTTTTTAATGTAAGCTAAGGAAAGTAAGATGTATATTGGAGTGTGGCAGTGAGAATCTAAGAGCATTTATGGAGATCTTAGAGATAGTAAGGCTCAAAAGCCTGGAATCTCTAAATACCATCACAGATGAGACCAGAAGAAGTGGTGTAGGAGGGGTTCACTGAGCAGGAGGGATAAAGAAACAGAGAAGTTGTAGGAAGCCAGCCTTTGAGTGAAGACTATTTCTATGAGAGTAGAAGAGGAGGAAAGGCACACGGATTAGAGTACGTACCGGGTCAGAGAGGGGGGAAATTTATTGCTTGTTGAGAGCCAAATATGAGTCAGGCACTGGGCAAAGTACTTTGTGCATATTATCTTTAATCTTCTCTGCAAGTCAACAACAGGGGAAATAAGTGCTCCATTTTTTCAGGTGAGAAGTTGAATCTGAGGAACTTCAAATATGTTTCTTAAGATGACACAGGTGGTAAAAGGTAGCTCCTGGATTGCAACCCATTTTCTCAGGTTCCTACGTTCTCCACTGAAGCAGGGTAGTGCCGTGATCATTAACTTGCACTGTGGAGCCCCACTTTTGCGGCACATTCAGCTCATTCTAGTTTTAGTCCTAAGAGTGGAGGTGCGGGCGTGCTGTTGCGGTGGTGGTGGTGTAGGGTTGGAACTGAGCTTGTCCTGAAGCGATTCCAACCGAATATTCTTCCAGCCATTGTCCCTCTAAGAGGAAGGCGAGGGAGCAAGCAGTGCACTGCCCTCCCACCCTGCAGGGCCCTGCCTGTTCCGGGGCTGGGGGCTCGCCCATTCTTACTCCACAGCGCTGTGGAGTCTGTAGGCAAATCTGAAGGAGAGAGTGAGCCTCCGTGCCTTTCACTCATGCCTTCATTTGTCTTAGATCCCATAACAGAAAATGGTGGGCTCCATATGGAAACAAATAGATCTGACCAGAAATTTAAGATATCTGTCAATGGAGAAAAGAAGCAGATATTTATCTCACGTTGTGCGCTACATGAAATTCACATATGACATACGTGGTCTCATTGAATCTTCACGATAAGCTTAGGAGGTGCACATCATCACTGTTTGTATGATATCGTACAGCTTTCTCCAGTTCATACAGACAACAAATTTCAGAACTGGGTCTTATACTTAGGATGATGTAAGAGCAAAGATTGAATTGGCACAAAAATAGGAGGATTTAAATGAAAATGTGTATGTGCGGAGAAACTATAAATAATGCAGATAAGTTACAATAAATTGTATTCCTCATTTTCTATCCACGGATTGATGCTGTTTATTTCATTCTATGGTGTTCCTGCAGTAGAAAAAAGATATCACAAAGGATTTTTTCAAATAAATCTTCATCTTTTCATCTCAAAAAATAGAACTTCTGGTGATGTTTTGTATATTGGGTTTGGCTTCTTTTAGCAGCGCAAATGGTGTCTGTTGATCAATGGCAAACTATACCTGTGAATGAGCTATGCCCTATGAAGGCTCCAGCACTCTTTGGAAAAGAAGAGATAGAAACCATTCTGTCTTCTAAGTCTAAGAAGACATGGGATGCATCTGAGGCTTAAGGATGTAAAGATGATCCACATCTTCCGTGTACCCTTGGCTGCTTAATAGAGCTGTTCAAAATATAAGTGTTTAAAAAATATATATATATTTAAAATATATATATATAAAAATATATAAATATATATCAATGCTACTAGCATATTTGATGTTGCCTATAATCTACTTTGAAATACTTCATGATTGACATTGTGATATATATAATGTGATATATATAATGTGATATATATAATAGTTAGTTTCAATCTGCTCCCCGGTGTGGTTAGTACCCCTTGTTGGAAATGCATATTTCACGGTATATTAGTTTCCTAAGACTATTGTAACAAATCGCCACACACAGGCTTAAAACAGCAGAAAATTATTCTCTTACAGTCCCGGAAGCTAGAAGACCAAAACTGAGGTGTCAGCAAGGCTGATTCCTTCTGGAGGCTCTGAGAGAGAATATACTCCCTTCCTCCCTACTGGCTTCTAGGGGTTGCCCACAGTCCTTGATATTGTTTGGCTTCTAGATGCATCAGTCTAATCTCTGCCTCAGTCTTCACAAAGTGTTCTTGTCTCTGTATGTGGTTGTCTCCAAATTTCCCTCTTCTTATAAGGGTACCAGTCCTTATAAGTTGGCTCTAATCCAATATGACCCCATCTTAACTTGATTATATCTGCAAAGATCCTATTTCCAAATAAAGTCACATTCACAAATTTCTGGTGGACATGAATTTTGAAGGGACACTCTTCAACCCAGTACATGGTTTATCAGTTAGCATGTAATTAGAAGATTCTGCTCCACGGTTAGCTATCGTAAGAAATTCAGCTGCCCAACGAATGTCAGTTTGTAAAGTGGCATAGCAAATATTAGAAATAGGTTTCCATTCATGAAATTAGTGGTCTTTGGATATGTGGACTGGCTAGAAATATTAAAGAAACAATCCTCATCCTTGCATGGATGAGACATAAAAATGTAGAGAGCCATGTCGTCTGTGCCCTTCAGCATGGTACCAAGGCTTATCTCTGACAGTCTCCAGTTAGCTTGCTGATTCAGAGTGCTTATTTGCCTGAATGTAGCTAAATCCTGCCTCTAAGATACTGTTGCATTTGTTTTAGGGAACTTTTCCTACAGGATGTGGTCCAAGCACCTCAAAGTTTAGAAAGCTGGAACTATATAATGCTTACAGTACCGGTTAGATGATTCTTTTTGTGACCGCTTGATGATTAATGTTTGTATAGCAGAATTCAGCTTGAGACTTGCTATCATACATGGTAGCAAGGTTGAAGGAAGGAGATCAAGAACACTCACGTACCTGTTACTATAGGACATACCTCCCCAAAAGAACCTCATAGTTATGAACAGCAAAATTGGCTTAGGTTAATTCACAGCTCATATCCACCAACATTTTTCTATAACTGCAAATCCTCTAGTCTCTTTTGGACTGCCATTCTTACCCTCTTTTTCAAAATTTTTTTTAAGTATGTAGATTTACAATACTAGTTTCAAGTGGACATTTAATTCTTATTAAACAATATAACCCAATGTTTAGATAATTATGCCAATATTAGAAACACTCTATTATTGAAGATTTTCAATAAGAAAATAGATTTGGCAAAACTTGAACTCTTCACCTGGGATTTTCCCATATCCCTTGCCATGCCCAAGAGTGGCAAATTGACTCCCATGTCTCTGGCTGACTCAGTGTCTCTGGAATTCCCTCCTTCATGCATTCCATGGGAGCCTCTGTTTGGTGGTGTTTAGTACGTGGTGCCAGGCATCTGTTGTTTTGGCTTGAGTTTAATCTGAATCTTTGTTGTTTGACTGGGTTTTGTATTTCTGAGGGAATTTTTTTTTTTTTTATCATAAATCACCAGCTCTGCTAAGCAGCATGTGAGGCTGTTGGGAGTGAGAGTTTAATGTATTGTTACTACTGGAAATAAAACTGGAAAAATTCTTCAAAAGTGCACGTCATCTGGATTTTTCAGAAGTAATTCTTTTGGAAAAGAAAAGATCTGCTGTATGGTCTCCTCATGCTATTTTTCTTTCATGCATTTCAACAAATAAGCAAACATGCAAACAAAGTAATGGTACCATGGCATTTCTCCTTGGTTGAGGTCCAGACCGTTGACCCCCACTGATCTGTGCTTCGGTAAAGAAGTTGTGACCGTGGCAGGCAGGAGTCCTGAAATAAATGAAACAGTTGAGTGGACTGTGGGAATAAACGACTTGCCCATGTGGATCTCTGCTTTTCTTTCTACCCTAATCTCTTTGTCCTCATTCATCCTAATGAAAGGATGCTGGAGGAGAGAACTACAGGGATGGAAAACCCCTGAGAGAAGACAGTACTAAATACAAAGCCAAAATGTGAAACTGGTTCTGAAAAGTGATAGTTGCTTGTTTGTGCTGCATAAATTCTGAGTACATCTGTGAATATGCTATTGTGTATCAGGCTCCCCAAGAGTAAATATGCCCAGACTCAGGGATTACGTCACCTGATCAATACCAGTGATAAACCAATCAGCACCATGCTTATGGGGGGGGATGGGTGCGGGGAAATGTGGACCCAAGTAACCGCGGTGATAGCGAAGGTTGTTTTAAGGATTGACGCTGTCAGGTTAATCTACCTGTCAGTTTTAGGTAGCTGATAATATTTTAAAGGAGTTTTTTCAAGTTGAACATAATTCTCATATTTCACATGCCACGCCTTTGGAACAGGTACCTGATTTCTTATACATAGCAGCTTCTTTCTCTGTCCCTCCCGTAAGAAGACTAATCGTTAACTGATGAACACTTGGTTCCTGGGTGACGGTATATTGTAAAATCTAAGGCAGTAAACGCATGCCATCCTTTATTCCCTTCCGAAGATTTTTTTGGTGATTTGGTACGTTGGTGATTTGGTACTTGCTTAGTTCCTTAGTAAACATTGAATGAAAACCTACCGGGCAATAAATATGAACGTAAATAAATATGTGGGGAAAAGAAAAATGAACAGGGATTAAGAGAGCTGCCACTGATGTTTATTGACTGCCTTCTGTAGCCCAGCACTCACTTTTTTTTAATATATATAACTTTAAAAAAAAAAACTAATTAATTTATTTATTTTTGGCTACATTGGGTCTTTGTTGCTGCACGCGGGCTTTCTCCAGTTGCGACGAGCCGGGGCTACTCTTCGTTGCGGTGCGCGGGCTTCTCATTGAAGTGGCTTCTCTTGCTGCGGAGCATGGGCTCTAGGCGCATGGGTTTCAGTAGTTGTGGCTCGTGGGCTCTAGAGTGCAGCCTCAGTAGTTGTGGCGCACGGGCTTAGTTGCTCTGCGGCATGTGGGATCTTCCTGGACCAGGGCTCGAACCCATGTCCCCTGCATTGGCAGGCGGATTCTTAACCACTGAGCCACCAGGGAAGTCCCCCAGTGCTCATTTTTTGAAAAATACTTTTTATGATTAGAAAATGTACATAGATAAAATAGACAACTGAACATACTGTATAGCACAGGGAGCTCTACCTACGGCACTGTGGTAACCTAAATGGGAGGGAAGTCCAAAAGGGAGGGGATATCTGTATGTATATGGCTAACTCATTTTGTTGTACAGTGGAGGCTAACACAACATTGTAAAGCAACCATACTCCAATAAAAATTAATTAAAAAATAAAAGAAAAATAAATGTTAAAACAAAA
The DNA here is from genome assembly GCF_964374135.1 of Grampus griseus. Classification (NCBI taxonomy): domain Eukaryota; kingdom Metazoa; phylum Chordata; class Mammalia; order Artiodactyla; family Delphinidae; genus Grampus; species Grampus griseus. The sequence continues at coordinate 44,486,950 of NC_139019.1, forward strand.
CAAAAATGTGCATAGATATAACAGTCAAATCATTCCTCAAGGCTTATAATGCACAACACCAGCCCCTGTCTCACCTAGCCCATCTCAGTTCTCATCTCCTGCAGGGAACCACTTTTAATCCTTTAATCTTCTGGTATTTGCCTCCATAGTTTTGCATAATGCTATACACTGTGCTGCTATTTATTTATTTGTCACATTTAGATATTGCCTATGAACATTCTACAATGGAAGACAATGGTTTAATTTCCTTAAATACCTCCTCTCACCCCAAACACATACTTCTACTTTCTCTGTTTTTATAATCTAAATTATACTTTTTGGTCAGATTAATATTCAGTCTATACATTGCTAGGTTTACATAAACATTATTCATAGTTAAGCCAGGTAGGCACCCGGGTATGTGGGGAACAGAATGTTTCCAGGGTTTCACTCTCCTTGCAAAGACTTTCAATCAGTGTTGTTTTCACCCCACCAACAGTCACTTGCAAAGTTCCTCCTGCCTCCAAAGCCTGAGCCTTCTGAGATCCTGAAGTGCAAATGAACCTTCGTAGTGACTTTATTTGCTGAAGAGTTTCCCTGTTTGCTGGTCTGGCTAATCAGTTACCACAAATCAGTCCATTGCTTTCTATACATATGTTCTTTTTTTCTCTCTCTCTCTTATCTCATTTCCCTTGCTTTCTTTACCCTTATCAGTTTAAGAAGTTTTTGTTTATCACTGAAATTTTAATGTGTTTCTGGAATAAACTATATATGTTACAATCTGCTATGTTTAACTAAAGCTTCAAATACCCTTTTAAAAGTCTAGCTAATAATTCTCTATGCGATTATTAACCTCATTTTATAGATGAATAAAACAAGGATGGGAGAAGTTAAATAATTTGCTCAAGGTTGTACAAATAGTAAATGGTAATTTCACTTACTAATAAAAATCGTGTTCTTTTCTTTCCAGCACATTGCCTTTTACTGTGAGACACAGTTCCTGTTGTAAGGACTTTACAGTTTTTGCGGGGAGATAAGACAAGTGCATGGCCATTAGAATACAATGCATGAGATGTCAAGAACAAGAAAAATGGCATGGTGTGCGGTGGAAATTCAGAGGTGAGAGAAGTGTTTTCCTGCCCATTTCTTTGTGTCTGAAACCCCATTTGGAATTGGAATATATGTTTTGTAGTACTGTGTGGACATTTCCTCATACAGAAATCTTAATTCGATGGGATTTAACCTCTATTCTTTGGTCATTTGGGATTCCATGGAGTCTTCGGAGTGAAGTAGACAGTTAATTTGTATCTTCACGTAATAACTATTCTTAAGATGATATTTTAGGAAGAAGAGGCAGATTTTTGACTCACTAAATATCTGTGAGTGTACTTGATATTAAAGGCATTCAAGAGAGAATTTTTGCATCTATTTATTTTTGCCATTGATGTTGCACAATCCTTTTTTTTTTAAGCTTTCTTTGTTTTCTTCTTTGAGTTTTACAGATTTAGGTTTTATGTCTATGGTCCATTCTTAAAATATATTTTTTATTGTGGTAAAATGTATATAACACAATCTTTCACCTTGTTAAATCTGAAGTGTGTGGACAGCCCTGAGTGAAGAAGATGGGTTATAAATTTATCCACATCTGTCCAGACCTGAATTGATTTTTTTTTGCCAGTTTGAACTATGATAACTTCATGCCACTTGTGCTCTGTGGCTCCAAAGCACTGTCTACAGAGTGTCCCAGGAGGCAACATCCCATAGAGAGTTGGTGCATAGTTTCTGGAGCCAACTGGGCTGTGTTTTCTTCCAGGCTCTGCACTAGCTGCTGTTTGACCTTGAGAAATTTCACTCACCTGCTCTCTCTCTCTCTGTATCAGATTTCTCATCTGTAAAATGGGGATAATGACAGAATCTAGCTCATAGTATTGTTAGGAGAATTATTTGACTTATTGGATACAACAAATGTGATGCACTTACAAAAGTATCTGGTACGTGGAAAAGACTATATCATCAACCATTCTCCTTCTAGGATCCTTGTGAGGAAGCAGCCTCTGAGAGCAATGTATGCTTCAGGGCTGTTTTGTTTGCTCTAGTGGAAGCTTCTTCAATCACATGTTTATTATTTTATTTTTCAACCTTTTTTTTTTAACATCTTTATTGGAGTATAATTGCTTTACAATGGTGTGTTAGTTTCTGCTTTAAAACAAAGTGAATCAGTTATACATATATATATATCCCCACATCTCCTCCCTCTTGCATCTCCCTCCCACCCGCTCTATCCCACCCCTCTAGGTGGTCACAAAGCACGGAGCTGATCTCCCTGTGCTATGTGGCTGCTTCCCACTAGCTATCTATTTTACGTTTGGTAGTGTATATATGTCCATGCCACTCTCTCACTTTGTCACAGCTTACCCTTACCCCTCCCCATAACCTCAAGTCCATTCTCTAGTAGGTCTGTGTTTTTATTCCCATCTTACCCCTAGGTTCTTCATGACCTTTTTATTTTTTTTTTCTTAGATTCTATATATATGTGTTAGCATATGGTATTTGTTTTTCTCTTTCTGACTTACTTCTCTCTGTATGACAGACTCTAGGTCCATCCACATCACTACAAATAACTCAATTTTGTTTCTTTTTATGGCTGAGTAATATTCTATTGTATATATGTGCCACATCTTCTTTATCCATTCATCTGATGATGGACACTTAGGTTGCTTCCATCTCCTGGCTATTGTAAATAGAGCTGCAATGAACATTTTGGTACATGACTCTTTTTGAATTATGGTTTTCTCAGGGTATATGCCCAGTAGTGGGATTGCTGGGTCATATGGTAGTTCTATTTGTAGTTTTTTAAGGAACTTCCATACTGTTCTCCATAGTGGCTATATCGATTTACATTCCCACCAACAGTGCAAGAGTGTTCCCTTTTCTCCACATCTTCTCCAGCATTTATTGTTTGCAGATTTCTTGATGATGGCCATTCTGACTGGTGTGAGATGATATCTGATTGTAGTTTTGATTTGCATTTCTCTAATGATTAATGATGTTGAGCATTCTTTCATGTGTCTGTTGGCAGTCTGTATGTCTTCTTTGGAGAAATGTCTATTTAGGGCTTCTACCCATTTTTGGATTGGGTTGTTTGTCTTTTTAATGTTGAGCTGCTTGTAAATTTTGGAGATTAATCCTTTGTCAGTTGCTTCATTTGCAAATATTTTCTCCCATTCTGAGGATTGTCTTTTGATCTTGTTTATGGTTTCCTTTGCTGTGCAAAAGCTTTTAAGTTTTATTAGGTCCCATCTGTTTATTTTTGGTTTTGTTTCCATTTCTCTAGGAGGTGGGTCAAAAAGGACCTTGCTGTGATTTATATCATAGAGTACTCTGCCTATGTTTTCCTCTAAGAGTTTGATGGTGTCTGGCCTTACATTTAGGTCTTTAACCCATTTTGAGTTTATTTTTGTGTATGGTGTTAGGGAGTGTTCTAATTTCATTCTTTTACATGTAGCTGTCCAGTTTTCCCAGCACCACTTATTGAAGAGGCTGTCATTTCTCCACTATGTATTCTTGCCTCCTTTATCAAAGATAAGGTGACCATATGTGTGTGGGTTTATCTCTGGGCTTTCTATCCTGCTCCACTGATCTATATTTCTGTTTCTGTGCCAGTGCCATGCTGTCTTGATTACTGTAGCTTTGTAGTATAGTCTGAAGTCAGGGAGCCTGATTCCTCCAGCTCCGTTTTTCTTTCTCAAGATTGCTTTGGCTATTCGGGTTCTTTTGTGTTTCCATACAAATTGTGAAATTTTTTGTTCTAGTTCTGTGAAAAATGCCAGTGGTAGTTTGATAGGGATTGCATTGAATCTGTAGATTGCTTTGTGTAGTAGAGTCATTTTCACAATGTTGATTTTTCCAATCCAAGAACATGGTATATCTCTCCATCTATTTGTATCATCTTTAATTTCTTTCATCAGTGTCTTATAATTTTCTGCATATAGGTCTTTTGTCTCCTTAGGTAGGTTTATTCCTAGATATTGTATTATTTTTGTTGCAATGGTAGATGGGAGTGTTTTCTTAATTTCACTTTCAGATTTTTCATCATTAGTGCATAGGAATGCCAGAGATTTCTGTGCATTAATTTTGTATCCTGCAACTTTACCAGATTCATTGATTAGCTCTAGTAATTTTCTGGTAGCATCTTTAGAATTCTCTATGTATAGTATCATGTCATCTGCAAACAGTGACAGCTTTACTTCTTCTTTTCCAATTTGGATTCCTTTTGTTTCTTTTCTTCTCTGATTGCTATGGCTAAAACTTCCAAAAGTATGTTGAATAATAGTCGTGAGAGTGGACAATCTTGTCTTGTTCCTGATCTTAGTGGAAATGGTTTCAGTGTTTCACCATTGAGGATGATGTTGGCTGTGGGTTTGTCGTATATGGCCTTTATTACGTTGAGGAAAGTTCCCTCTATGCCTACTTTCTTGGAGGATTTTTATCATAAATGGGTGTCGAATTTTGTCGAAAGCTTTCTCTGCATCTATTGAGGTGATCATAGGGTTTTTCTCTATTGTTCAACCATTTGTTGAGTGCCTAGTATGTGCTAGACACACTGCTTTGTGCTCAGGATATAAGGGAGACCAAAATCAGACATGCCACTGCTTTCATGGAATCCTCAGCATAATGGGAGAGATGGTCACAAATCAACTAATTATACAAATTACAACTTGATAAGTGCTAGGAAAGACAGGCTACATGGCTCTTTGTTACATTATATACGCAGAGTTTAACCCTGAGAGAGCAAAACTTTGTGTTTCCTTTTTTAAAATTTATTTTTATTGAAGTATAGTTGCTTTACAATGTTGTGTTAATTTCTGCTGTACAGCAAAATGATTCAATTATAATTCAATTATACATATACATTTTTTTCATATTCTTTTCCGTTATGGTTTATCACAGGATATTGAATATATTTCCCTGTGCTATACAGTAGGACCTTGTTGTTTATCCATTCTCTGTCTAATACTTTACATCTGCTAATCTCAAACTCCCAATTCATCCCTCCCCCTCCCCCCACCCCTTTGGCAACCACAAGCCTGTTCTCCATGTGTGTGAGTCTGTGTGTGTTTCTTGAATAATCCAAGAAGAGCTCTGATGCAAAAAAGGGAAGGGCTGTTCTGTGCAGAAACTGAGAACATCCTGAGAAACTAATTAAAACCTTCCTTTTTGATTACACCCTGGAGGATGGGAATAGCTTCCTCTCTTGCCTTTCCTTGACACAACTTGCTCAGGAGGAATGCAAAGGATGGGTGGGATCTTTCCCAACATGAGAGTGAAAGGAAGCAACATACCAAAGAGATGACGGAGTAAGAGGCACTGCAGCTGCTGATTCCACCTCCACCCTGTGGGACAGCCACTTTGCAATATTTCAAAAGCGAAGGCAACTTACAGGAAAGAAAAAAAATGCATTTAACAACTTCCTTGTCTGGAGGTCTGGATAGGGGTGGAGCACATTTTAAAGCTGCATTTATGGCAGAAATATACACGTCTTTACAGACATCTGTGCCTGGGGTTCCCAGTGCCCAAGTGTGCATCTATACATGAAGCACACTCAGTTTTTCCGGGCATTTGTCAAGAAACTTGAATATTGAAGTCATTTGAGTAGCACACTGGTTCATTTCTTGTGTACTCCTAATGCCAATTTCACCAGAAAGCAATAGCTGGGAATTACATCCAGAATTCCCTCTGCCATTCTTTATTACCAATGCTCGAAAGGGTGGTGTCCTTCTGAACTTAACTGTTAACCTCAGAAAAATACATTCTCTTTTAGTATATTGTAGCACATGAGGAAAAATTGGGTTTAAATATGAGCAAGGACACGGTATCATATACCAATGGCCAAGAAACAAAATGTTAGTATTTTGCCCCGTTTGACGTGTGTGTGTGTGTGTGTGTGTGTGTGTGTGTGTCTCCGTTATCTATCTAACTTTATCTTGTTCACTTTCTCTTCCTTCAAGCTGTTACATTTCATGTGGTTGGTTGATGGCTCTGCATTCAGCATGTAAAACAATTAAGTGATTATTTCCTGAGCATCTACTTTGAGTTAGACAGGAATGTCTTTGAACTCATGAAGATCATAGTCTACAAGTAAATGCAGATGTGAAACACGTAATTAAAAGCAAGATGAGTGTCAAGAAAAGAGATATATAGAATACTCTGGAATCATATAGCAATAGTAATAACAACCAAGATCAAGTCAGTGCTTACTCTGTACCCGGGCACTGTTGTAAGTGTAGGTACTATTAACTTTAATTCCCATATCCCACCTCTATTGTCACTATTTCCATTTTATAGATGAGGAAACTAGAGCCAAGAAGGATTAATCGCTTATGTACTTTCCAGAGGTTGCCCAGAAAGAAAGGGGTGGACTGGAATTTGAACCCATGTAGTTTGGCTCCTGTGTTCTATGCCCAAGTACACGGTCCTAAGGAAGAGAATTGACCCTAGTCCTCTTTGAGGAAGTGTACTGAAGTTTGGAAACGTTTTAATGATTTGTTGCTGTTGTTGTTTGTTTGTTTATTAGAGTACCCCCTTAATAAAATAAATGAGGGCAAGTATTTTTCTCTGTAAGTATTAAGATAGATTGGAAATAAAAATAAAATGCCCCTAGATGTAATATAGTAGGATCCTCGGGGGCAGGGGACCAGATATTAGGAAAGAATAGTGAAATTCAAGTAAACTGCAGAGTTTAGTAGTGGTCACGTACTAATGTCGGTTTCAATGTTGGTGACAAATGTACCATAGTAACGTAAGACAGTGACAGTAGGGGAAAATGGGTGAGGGATATATGGGGACTCTGTACTCTCTTTGCAACTTCTCTCTAAACCTGAAAATATTCTGAAATAAAAAAGTTTACTTAATGAAAAAATAAAATAAAATGCCCGTCAGTCTGGCCAACCCCCAGCAAGCCTTTATTAGCTGCAAACTGACCAGTTCTCTAGGAGAGAGGTGGCTCCTCTCTGGTGTCCTTCCTGTACTATGTAGGCAACGCGGCACCTTCAGCATCACACAGGGCATCTGTGCCCCCTTGTTTCCAGGCCTCTTTCTGGCCAGGCCAGACACTGTCTTCATTCACGCTGTGCCGTCCTCTGTAGCCTGGGTATCTTTGTGTTCACCATCATCTCCTTGCCCTTTTCCTTCCTGGCCATTTGTGCCTTCTATTCCTTGTCCTGATTCCATCCAACAAAATAGTACCTTAACTTTGTTCTGTTAGGTCTTCATGTAGCATGTTCTAAATCAAGTACTGATGTCCGGGGCATCCCGTTGGGTCGGGTTCACATTCCCATTTGTAGAGGCTGGCAGTCTGAAGCCTGGGGGACCAGACAGTGGATGATTCCTGTGGAAGGTGAGCCCCCTGAGAAGACTTGTCTGCCCTACCCATGCAGCACCCGTTGTTTTTGATCTTTTATTCTTGTCACATGGAGTTTGGCCACTTCCCATCTCTGCCATACTGCAAATAGCCAGCTAGCTAAGAAATCAATACAATAAGCTTCAGTTCAGGGATGTGCAAAAGAGTGAGAACAATTTTGAGTTAAGTGATATGAGAAATCTTCATAAAGTCCCAATGATTCTGCCACCAAAATATTTCTCAAATGCATCTCCTCCTGTATCAGTCAGAGTCCAACCAGAAGAAAAACCTCTCCAGATATTTTAAAAGAGAGGTTTTATACAGCAAATCAGTTATACAGATGGTGGAAGAGATGAGAAGCCAAACAGGAGACAAAGCAGCAACTCAGATGTTAGCCACAGCAGGAAGCCACAATCAACCCTGGGCTGGAGGGACAAAAGGAGGAAGTGGGGTTCCCAGAGCCCAGGGCGGGATCCTTGGGCAGAAGCCAGAATTAGGGCCTGTGCACGTGCCAAGGAGGAGATGCAGCAGCTGCTGGAGGTGTCACCTGAGACCCACAGAGGGAGGGTGGAATACGCCGGATTTTCCTTTCCTCCCGCTTCCCGATCTCCTGACAGTAACTACCAGTGGCCCAAGCTAATTGGAAAGCAGCCGACATGGAAGGCTAGTAAGCGCAGCCCAGAGAGGTTAGCCCTCCTTCTGCACAGCACAGGGACACTGCCACTGCCTAGGCTGAGGCCTCCACTCTCTCTTCCTTGTACCATTACAGAATCCTCAGAATCATTCTCTTGACTCAGCAACTGCGGTTTCCCTCCGTTTCATCCTCTATATGTCGGATAGTGATGTTGCTAAAATACAAATATATGCGTTAAGCTCCTGTCTAAACCCTTAGCTGACTCCCTGCTGACTACAGGCTCATCCCAAGCTTCTTAGCAGAGTAGACAGGACCTCCCTCCTGCCCTCCTCTCCAGCCTCATCTTCCACAGCTCCCAGCATGGCACAGCTTCAGTGCCCTGAAGACTCCAGGGGACGCAGGGTGGTGTGGGCTACTTAAGTGTTTGCTTTGTGGATCTCAGAAGAGGCTCCCTGGCCCAGGTGTCAAGGTTATCATGGGGGGATGGCGGGAACAGCAGTCATAGGTGGCACTCTCAAGAGGCTTCTAGGGCCACCATGAGGGGTCCTGGAGAATAGGAGAGGACTGGTAGAGAGAGCCTGTGAGAGCACGTAAGACTCTCTATAGATGCTCCTGGGAGACAGATGGGAGGAGAAATGGAAGGGCCTTGAAGGGATATCAGCTAATGGGGGCATGGGTCAGTGAGATTTGAGTGCTTAATAATGAAATCCGTCAAGTTGGTTAAGTTTGAAGAAACTGAGATTATGTTTGAAGGAGAATAAAGTTCAATGTCCAAATATGTTTCTCAGAGCATTGTTACTAAAATTATTCCATAAGTCAAAAGATCTCTAGCAGAATGAATGAATATGAGGGACTCACTTCTGATAGGCACTAGAAGCTAGTTATCTGTCATGGGGCCTTGATTAAAATGAAGAAGGAAATTAACATCCATGAGTCTCTTAGGGAATAATCAAGTTTTAGAAGATACGGTGAGGACAAATAGAAGGTAGAAAGCATGAGTCTGGGACATCTGACAAAGTTTCAATGAAGTTTCCATACCTTCTAGATTTTTAGAAATATCTTGTGACACCATACATATATATCAATCTTCTTTGTATTCCTCTATAGTCTTACTGTAATGTGAACCTTATTGTGAAGTTAAAAGGTAACGCTACTCTTCAACGTCAAAAGAAACCAAACATTTGTTTAGCTAACATAAATGTGCCAAGCATTGAGCTGGACAGATTACATAACGTATTCCATTTTGTTATAAATTTTTGTGTGACAGATGAGGGAAATGAGACTCAGAGAGGTTAAATGATTTGCCCAAGGTTGTGTCACAAGTAGAGGCATTGGTATTTAAGCCTAGGTCTTCTTCTACTACCCCACATTTTTATCTGTTAGTAAGCAACCCTCATGATGGAGTGCAGGTAAGAGTAACTTAGTACTGAATTTAGTTTTCTTACCAAGAACATGAAAATAACATTTGGGTTTATTTCCAGATAGGATCCCTAAAATCCTATGTGCTGATTTCTGAAAAATATGGAATTCATTTTGAAGGTTTAAGACCACCCTACATCTCTCAAAATCCAGGCATTACGATGGCATCCTTGTTATGTCCAGCCTTTGAACTAATATATTTATTATCTTATCACTTTGAGTTTTCAGTGTGAAACACTGATTAATATCATTGTTGCATGTTGGGAGAAATCATTGGAAAGCAGGTTCTGAGAGGGAGGTAAGTGTTTAGGGCATCCGTTAGGTAGTGCTCTTGGGAATCAGCCCTGAGGAAGAGAGGGCGAAGAAGCAGAATTCACCACAGCGTTCACCACAATGACAAATGTAATTCTTAATAAATCTGTGTGTATACAATAAATGTATATATGTGCTGATATACAACACATGGTAAAATATCTAAATATATACAATATAGAAACAAATGTTTATATAATTATAAAATATATATTTATTGTATAGACAAGTGGTAAAAGCAATAACTACCTGGATCAGGATGAAAGCTGGACTTAAAAGAATTAATAAATTGGGCAATGTAGTGCCTACAGATTGAAAGTGTGAAGTCCAAGAGGGAGCAGAGGTTCAGGACTTCTTGAAGCTCTCACACTTCTTACCACCGTAGGATGTACTGTTGCTGTGCCAATAATAAGAATGCATTGGTCTGTTGAGTGATGGTGTCCTATGTACACAGAATGGTATTAGGCTTATTGTCTTTGTTTTTACACGTTTGCTGATTCTAAAGACTAATACAGGGCTTCCCTGGTGGCGCAGTGGTTGAGAGTTCGCCTGCCGATGCAGGGGGACACGGGTTCATGCCCCGGTCCGGGAAGATCCCACATGCCGCGGAGCGGCTGGGCCCGTGAGCCATGGCCGCTGAGCCTGCGCGTCCGGAGCCTGTGCTCCACAACGGGAGAGGCCGCAACAGCGAGAGACCCGCGTATCACAAAAAAAAAAAAAAAAGACTAATACATTATGAGTGGAAACAGAAAAAAATATAAAATCAACATGTGGTAAAAACTTTTCGTAAAAAAAATGAACATTAATTCCTCAGAAATTGCAATGGCCCTTACTCTGTTTACTTAGTCAACTTTTTCCTATTTTAGCCATTCCCATCTGAGAAGGCAGATATCTAACCACAGACAGTAAATCCCCATACATCCAAGGGGAAAAGAAGGAGAGGCTAATGTAGCTGTCCCTTTTAGTGCACAGATGGTGCACTGATGCTTACGAGACTTTGCCAGGCTATCTCTTCCTTCCGCCCATCCCTGCTTCTGACTCAACAGTCTTAAATCCAGAGGACTAAGGCTCTCCGTGGCTCCTCGAAGCACAGGCCTTGATAGTTGGTGCCCAAAGGGTACGGATAACATGCTCACAATGATTGAAAGGACAAGTGCCTTCAATTTGTTCAGGGGGAGCTGCAGTGTGGAGTGCATGCCTAGCACGAGCTTAGCTGCAGTTTAGAAATACTGCTGCCTGAGGCAATCTAGAAAACGTTGGCCCTCCTACAATGACAGTCCCCTTCATTCTTGACATTTTTCTTCCATTAGTCCTTTCCTGTCCTTTTGAACAATGAATTAAGTCTGATTTAGCTATTATCTATATCAGCAAGTCTTAATCACGCCCCAAAGATGTGGATGAGCCATATAGGTTCTTTCTTTTAAAAATTATTTTATCTATCCATTCATTCATTCATTTGCTCATTCATTTATAGTTCAGGAACTGTTTTGTTTTGTGGTTAGATAGTGCAGGTATTTGCTCTAAGGCTGAAGTGCAGAACTGGTATCATGCACGGTGACTACTGTTTGAAAATATAGAGACGGATATTTAGAGTGATAGAATTCCAGTTAGTCTGATTACGTCGTAATGAAATAGCAGGCAGTTGGCTTTCCTTCTGTTTATTTTCTTCTTAACTTTCTCTAAATAATGTCACATAATTCAAAAGCCTGACTCTTTCTTGCCTCTTTTCATCCTCTATAAAGCCATCACTCAGGAGGGTGCCCTAATTCATTTTCTTTCCACATGTTTTAACCTTTGTTAAACCTCATATCATCTTGCTCTAATTCCTTTACATAGAATTGTGATTTTATTCCATTTTTCTTGTTTTTATCATTGCTACATACAGGGGGCAAACTTTATCTGGATCCCCAGTATTTCATCAGGGCGTCTGGTTTTCTAGCAGCTTACTGCTAGAGTGTCAGTGGATTAGATTCCCTTGCTGGTTTGTTTTGTTTTGTGGCCATGGGCAAGTCAAACTCCATTAACCTCAGCTTCTCCATTTGCAAAATGGGATAATAATACTTACCTTCTACACACCTGGAGTGTTGTGAGAATGAAAAAGATAATGTTTGCAAAGTGCTTTGTAAAAACGTGGAGACTTTCATCTAAGGAAGGAGCTCAGAGTATTATTATTTTTGTTGTTACTGTTGGTCATGTTCCCACATGGCTTTATTTTGATGGTGTTCTTAACTGCAGTAGAGTTGAATCACAGCAACGAGAGACGGTGAAGACATAGCAGGTCATCTGGTTCAAACGTATTATAGAATTCTTCCCCTGCAACATGCTCTTGTACTTCAGTCTTGCTATTTTTAAGTCCCAAAGCATCAAACATTACAGGGTCCATTTCTTCTGCTTGACATCAGAACTCTTCTGAAGAACAGTTTCAGTGGCAACTTTTGATCTAAGTATTTTCTTAATGACCCAATTGGAAAAACTTTGAATCTCTGCCAGGAAGATATTTTTGCCCAATGTGAGGGTTACAATTATTTTCAGGACCCTTTACTACTTTCCTGGGAGAATGGAGTCACAATCCATTAGCTTTCCTTCTGATGATGTTCTTTACAATGTTTACTCCAAAGGTTCAATTTAGAAATTTGCTAATAACCATTGGTCCATGGAGGAGACCAAACCTTGTTCAGAGATATCTCATTTCAAACACAGTTAAACTGCTTTAAATTCAATCTCAGAAGACTAAAAAAACATGTGCTAACTTCAGCCTTGTAAGCTGCATGTATTTTGCTCTTGGCAGGTGTATAATCTATCGCTGAAGATAGAGAGATTCTAACATCTGATATTACATAAATATTTGTTGAATAAGTGGATCATTCATATTATATATATAATTCATTGTTATTTAATTCAGTAGGCTAATAATAGTCCTTTTGGTCATTTTAGATTTATATATATAAATATATTATAAATATATATTAATGTACTATACATATTATGTGTGTATATTATATATATATATATAGTGTGTATATATACATATATATAGTCATGAATAAATTATTTGGGAATATCACCACTTACAACATAAATACAACTGGTATCCTGACAAAGGGACCATCTAGAATGATATACAGACTTCCAAAATATGTGGAGCATGTACTATTTAGGAGCTGAAATACAGTGGTAAAGCCAAACATACTTCTCTTGTAATGCTGATTACTTCAGCCAGTGAGAATTGGTTTTGAAGATACAATGATTCTGTTTTCCCCTTGGCAATTAGTTTTCCGTCCTTTTGCTATAGAGAGTAAGGTCTGAGGTTAAATCAATACCCTGAGTAATTCTTTCCTTTTCTTCTACTTGTGGTAGTTTAATTAATTACTCTCCATTAAACTGATCCCTTGATTAAAACTAAGCTTTTATTTTACGCGCGAATGATCATTGTTTTGAATGCAATCGTGGTGCCCAATCAGAATCAGGTTTTAGGTTTAAGCGGAAGGATTTTGTTTTTCATTAATTCCTGGTGAATCCTCAATCCAAGGATTTGAGCAATAATTAGGCTTTCTTAATAAAGAAAGAAGGATATGACTTGTAAGAGAGAACTCCATTCTAATTTCAAGCAGACAGAAAACTAAAATACATCTTTGAAAACTCTACAAAACTAATGAGACACTCTGTTTTGAGATATTTTGGAAAACTAAGGAGCATAACTTCATCGAAAACTGCTCAAGTTATTACCTGTTGAAATTTGATCAGAAGGCTTGTGACATTTGACATATTTTTATGTGGCATATTTCCAGAGAGTGGAATCATTGGTGGTCAACTTTTGGGATGCTTTGCTCTTTAATCTCTTTGCCTTTAACATGGTAGTAACTGGGTAGTGAGATAGGAGGTGGTGATTAGCTTGCTGAGTCAGTGGGAAGGAGCTCTGTAATACTGAATAATTATTTCTTTGATGTGTGGAGTGGTTAACATGCTTAAGATTCTTAACACAGGACCAGCTGGGTGCCATATCTAGGAGGGGGAAGTAAAATCACTTTTATATGCCGTGTAGAACATGAAACAACAAATCTCAGAGTCCAGACTTTGCCATTCTTTGTTTTCAACTTTTTGTTTTCTTTAAACTTTACACCAATCAGCTTAAGCACTTAATTTGTAAATTCCTGACCCAGGCATATCAAAATATCATTATAAGTCTGTGAATCACCTTACCTACCATGATCTTTGTCCCAGGTAACAATGGAACAGAAATCTGGACAAAAATATAAAGGCACAATGACACTACTGTTTTGGAACAAAAACATATCTTTCTTAGTGTCCTTGAACCTATAACACTAATGTGTCATTAATGGATTTAGTTTAGTGGATACCAAGTATTCTCTGACATTAGTCTCATCATGCTTTCATTTCCATAAGAGATATTCCAGTTAGGTCAAGCCCAGGGGTTAACTAAGGAGAATATAGAACCCAAAGTTGAAAATCATTAATCTTGTTCCTCTCTGTAATCACCAATTTATTACATGAGCTTTGGTGCAATGGAAAATTACTGCGTCTTTATAGATCTCAGTCATTTAAAATGGGAAGAATTTTGTTTGAGCCTTTGAGGTTCTAACACTGCATCTCTTTCCTGTCCTTAGCTTCCTTCTTCCGGGTCGGCCGCCTCTGATGCCCAAGAGAACAGCAACAAGATAGGATTTGGAGAAACCATGAGGGCCCCTGTTTTCTGAGCCTTATTTCTGGTTGTGGCAGCAAGATAGATAAGAGGAAATATGAGTTGCAGTGAGATGCAGTGGGAAAGAAAGAATTCATACAGTCAGGTGAAAATTACAAAACAATTGAATAACATCTTGCAGGAAGTGTCAGCATCCCATGGGTTTTTTGCCTCTCAGATAATTGGCTAGGAGTCAAATTCAGGTTAAGGCATATTTTTTCCATCTCTACCACTTCACACTATAGATTTTGGTTTTTTATAAAAATAACCACTCTTTTTCCCAAAGACAGCTGAATGGTATTTCTTTGCCCCTCACTGGGACTTAGCATTGTTTGCAATGGCTGTGGGCAGCTGACTTGCATGAAAGGCAGGTTTCCACATTATATCCTCGTTGGCGTGAACTCAGCACGTGGGTAGATGAACAGCAGCCCTTGTTCCCAGGCAGAGCTCATTCGCCTGACTTGACTAATATTTACCTAAACTTCTCTCTACCTCTTCCTCCTCTCTGAGATCTGTTTTTCTTGTTTTCCCAACCTGGATGCTTTCACCTACAGCTCAACTTCCTCAGAACTGCTCTTGGCTCACCTTGTTCAGTTTTCATTTCCACGATTATTATATTTCTTAACTTGAGTGCTTCCCTTTGTTCTATAACATGACATTCAACACTGCTCTCCTGCTTTCTGCCAGGATGCCCTTTGCTATTGGTGTGCTTCCCGCCTACATAGGTATGTAACAAGCTTCTGTAGCTAAGCTCCTGGCTTTTGATATTTCCCTAACATGTGTAGTCCAGCCTTATTTGATTTATCGCCAGTATATCAACTCCCCCATGACTTCACCTTTCCATTTGCTTCTATGGATGTGAAATGTCCTTCAGGAGAAACTGACTTTAGTCCCCATAAAGAAACAATATCTGAAGACTTTTAAAAAATGACCTTAGAACATCTCACAAACATTACCACTTTCATCTTTCATATTATTTCTATTGCAGAACATAGCTGGAAAGCAAGCATTCAATTTTGAGATGGAAAATTGTAGTAAAGGCCGATTGCTTACATCCTGCAGAAAGGGGATGCACAACAATAGGATCACTGCCTCCAGAGAGGAAAACACTGGAGCCATATTCTCTCCATCCCTCACCCAACATTTCAGTGTCCCTCTTCAGTATAAATATAGCTTCCAAAGATACCACCTTACAGATCATGAATATGCCTTTTCTAGGAGCCATCTGAGCATGGATAGCTCTGTGCATTTATGATATAAAGTAAACAAGATTTCAGGCCTCAAAGAAATGAGTTTAAAGATGATAATAACAACATGATAGAAATTCTGGTAGTCTGGAAATTGCAACTGGAAAGAAATGAAAACCAGAGAATTTAGGAAGTCACTTTCTGGGTTTTGAAGTTGTGTGTGCTTCACTGAGAAGTATATTGTGAAAATTCCTCATGATGCTTGTTTCTCAATCTTGTGATTAGCCTCCTGAGACAGTCACATGGGCTGATTTCCTCTAAATCAGTATTAGAGAAGCATTTCAGGCAGACCACCTTGAGGTGATAATTGCCTTTCTCAGGAGACACTCACATGTGCTAGGTCCTCTGGGAGGAAATGAATGAATTGCCCATTGTGCATTAAATCTCAGACAAGAAATTTTAAAGGTGAATTTCCAAAGCGTTAAGGCTCTGAGTAATCACCGGAGCTGGACAGCTAGCCTTGGGGGGCCCGCCCTTCCTAGAATCAGCAAACTCTTCCCTTGTAGAAAATTACATAAACATTTGAAGGTTTCCTTCTGTCCTCAGAATTCTACTTGTCTGCCAAGATTATGGTCATTTGAGCTGGAAATTTGGCCAGTTACAATCTCTATTAAGGCATTGGTGGCTGCACTCTTTCCTGTGTTTGCTTATACATGATCCTGTGATTCTCTGGGTCTCTGGGGTCTTTGGGGTCACGTGCTGCCTCTGAGAGCTGTCAGCATGGAGGAAAGGATATGCCTATGTCTTTTCTATCTAAATGGCAGGGTTGCTCTGGAGTTGACCCAGGGTAGCCTCCCTGAGCCTCTCCTCCATCTCAAGTAAAAGCTTTATGTAGATCTTGGTTGAGCAGAAACCCAGAAACCATTATAGGGCATCTTTCTTCATGACAACCAATAAATAGGTCTGCACCATATACAGGGCTGGTCACGTGGCTGGTTCGTCTCTTTCCTGCTACCCCACGTGCCACTCCTCATTCCTTACATCTTGACAGAACTTCTAGTGGAGAGGAATGCAAAGCTTGGACAGCTTCACTCCCTCCTCACTTCCATTAAAAAGCTATTCTTAGGGTTTCCCTGGTGGCACAGTGGTTGAGAGTCCGCCTGCCGATGCAGGGGACGTGGGTTCGTGCCCCGGTCTGGGAAGATCCCACAGCCGCGGAGCAGCTGGGCCCGTGAGCCATGGCCGCTGAGCCTGCGTGTCAAGAGCCTGTGCTCTGCAACGGGAGAGACCACAACAGTGAGAGGCCCGCTTACCGCAAAAAAAAAAAAAGAGCTATTCTTGGCTTCTTAACACCCTACTGTCATATTGCTTTCAGAAATAAAAAGTATTTTCTTTCTCCAGTAGGCAAATGACTCAGAATTTGTTATTTCTCTCTACAGTCATTCTGATCTGTTGCAGGTTAGGGTACATTGAGAAACTCTGAGATGGAGTTTAGAGTATGGAATATTTATTATGGAGTGTCCTTGGGACCAAGACGCCTGGAAGGCTGGGAAAGGGAACAGGATTGGGAAGAAGAAGATGTTAAGCTGAGACGCAGACCCAACAAAAGCCTTGGTCAACTCCACAGGGATCTCTGGAATTAGAATGGCCCTTCAGATTTGTCCTGAGTTTGACTGAGGTGACCAGGCCTTTGTATTCCTGTATCAATCAGTCATCAGATGTGGGCAACCTCGCATGGGAATAACCTCGAGTGAGAGCTGTCTCTGCAGTTAAGGCAACGCTGAAGGGGCTGACAGCTGACGGCTGTCTGCTGGTGGCATTCCAAATGGCTGGGACAAGAATCTCTTATTGAAGGAATATCTGGATGGATCTGGGTGGTGTCTACCACAGTCTACTCTTTGCTCCATTCAGATTACTTCTCAATATACGTTTAGGAAGCAGCTCTTCAGGATGCTTTTAAACTTTTCTTGGGGTAAACTGAGGACAGGAAGTTAGTGGGCTGACTATAGCCCAATGCTACAGCTGGTCTCAAGGTCACGACTTATACTCATTGCCTTCCTCCTCCACTATTGATTCTAGAGTTTCCTCTCTCATCTTCCATCTCTGTCTGTCTCAGTTGCTTACCTGATGGCATAACTGATACCCTCAGCCTTGAGTAGTCTCAGTCCCAGTCACCATGCCCTTCTCAAATCAGGATTGCTGTGCTTGTCCATTTGCCATTATAGTTGGGAAGGAAGGACCAAGAGATGCCCAACTGGATCACCTGGGTGCCAGACTTATTCCTCCATGCCCCATTGTGTAATGGCAGCCCTACTACCTGATGACTGGTCAGCTGCCCTGCCAAACCAATGACTCCTTTTCTTGCCAGCTCCTTGTGGCAAGGAACCTTAATGGTTCCTTGCCATAAGGAGCCTGAATGCCCAAGCTGTAGTCAGAGGGTTTATTACCATTAGCAAAAATGTTCTCTTTTTAAGACTCAGGATCTGTAAACCCACAGAATCCAGAGCTGCAGAGAAGGGATGAACAACTTATTCAAGCAGGTCACTGGGAAAGATGAGAGGTGGGTCCACTTTTTTTCCTATAACCATGTATTTTTCTTATAGCTATTTTTTTTTTCTTATAACCATGTGTTTTTCCTTTTGGGGGTATAGTACCATATGAAGCCCTTTGATTCAAAGAGCATACTAGTCCTAGAGGATGACACTCCATCCTGATAAATCATTGGCACTGAGCTGGAACTTCAGCTGTGCCTTCAGAGAGATATTCCAGTGCTCTCTCAGGCTACTAGCTTCTGTGTAGTGAGGTATATGATACACCCAGAGGATCCTATGATTATGGGCCAACTTTCACATCTGTTTTCTCTATCATGAGCTCCCCTGATGCAATGTTATACGAAATCCCACACCAGTGGATCAGACGCTCCATAAACCCTTGGATAGTGATGCTGGCTAAGCCCCTACTAGCAAGAAAGGCAAACCTAGTGGCAAGTTGGCTCCCTCAAAGGATGACATCACAACCGGGAGTCAGTATTGGTCTTCTGTTTCTGGCAGGTTGGACCTTCAGTGGCAGCCATAGCTAAATTAGCCTTGGGAAGGGGAAATCCATGCTCTTGGACATATGTATAGCCTTCATTCTTACCACCTCAGCTACTCTGTTCATACACCCAGAATGAACAGAGCTTTGGGATGGACAATGACAAAGGCTGGCTGATGTTAACAGGCTGAGTCATTTTGGCTACATGGTTCTTTAGTACTTTCTCTGTGTTGGATGCTGCTGGTGGGTGTGATCATGTGATATACATTTTTATAATTTGTGCATGCTCTCATATTAATTCACACACTTCTACCCTAGATTTCCTTGTCTCTGATCTTCCTATTTTTCTCTTTCCAGGCCCTAATAGCCAAGCAATTTGCTACTGCCCATGAGTTCATATATGTATTCCAACTTTGGGCCACGTCTCTTTCTACACTAAATAGATGGCCAGGTACAGAGAAGAGAGACTGCACTATCTCTTGGAGTCCTTGCCAGGATTCTAAATCCTGTATGCTGGGAACGTATACTTTCCTTCTTCCCTTATTAGGCTTGATATGTCTCTTGCTTGCTTATGCTGCAACTTAACCTTAAAGATGATGTGGTATATTTATATAATGGAATATTAGCCACAAAAGAGAATGAAATTCTGCCATTTGCAGCAACGTAAATGGACCTAGAGAATGTTATGCTTAGTGAAATAAGTCAGACAGAGAAAGATAATTACTGTATGATATCACTTATATGTGGAATCTAAAAAATAATGCACACAAATGTATATAGCAAAATAGAAACAGACTCACAGATATAGAAAACAGACCAGTGGTTACCAGTGGGGAGAGGCAAAGGAAGAGGGACAAGTTAAGGGTATGGGATTAACAGATACAAACTACTATGTATAAAATTGATAAGCATCAGGGATATATTGTACAGCACAGAGAATTACAGCCATTATCTTGTAACAGCTTTTCATGGAGTATAATCCATGAAAATACTGTATACCTGAAATTAATATAATATTGTAAATCAAATATACTTCACTTGAAAAACAAATAAAAGTGGCAATTTAAAAAAATATCTTAGCTATTAGTCAACTGACCAGAATGGGAGGCAGGTGTGTATCCTGAGGGAGGCATACATTGTCTTGCAGAGGGAAGGCCTCTGCATTTTCCTCTTGCAAGAGGAGAGGGATGTTAGCTTTTGATGGTGGGTGGGGAACAGGCACTTCTGCAGTCTATGGGGTTTGGGGGAATCTAAGGATTTTGGATTTTTGTGGGCATCCACTTAGATAACTATTCAATGTGTCAGTGTCCTATTTTTCCTAGCCAGGGCCCTAAACTTAACATAGAAGATCTGTCTTGATTAGGAGTTTAACCTTGTTCAGAGTTTGGCTCCTTTGATGATTATATTCTAGACCTGGTCCTCGGATTTCTGTGCCTTCCTGCAGCAGAAAGTGAGATCCTTTGTGTCTGCTACCAAGAAGGCTCTCTACTTTCACAATTGCACTTTTTAAAAAATTTTATTTATTTTTCTATACAGCAGGTTCTTATTAGTCATCCATTTTATACACATCAGTGTATACATGTCAATCCCAATCTCCCAATTCATCACACCACCACCCCAGGCCCCCGCTGTTTTCCCTGCTTGGTGTCCATACGTTTGTTCTCTACATCTGTGTCTCAATTTCTGCCCTGCAAACTGGTTCATTTGTACCATTTTTCTAGGTTCCACATATATGCACTAATATGCAATATTTATTTTTCTCTTTCTGACTTACTTCACTCTGTATGACAGTCTCTAGATTCATCCACGTCTCTACAAATGACCCAATTTCATTCTTTTTTATGACTGAGTAATATTCCATTGTATATATGTACCACATCCTCTTTATCCATTCATCTGTCAGTGGGCATTTAGGTTGCTTCCATGACCTGGCTATTGTAAATAGTGCTGCAATGAACATTGGGGGGCATGTGTCTTTTTGAATTATGGCTTCCTCTGGGTATATGCCCAGTAGTGGGATTGCTGGGTCATATGGTAATTCTATTTTTAGTTTTTTTAAGGAACCTCCATACTGTTCCCCATAGTGGCTGTATCAATTTACATTTCCACCAGCAGTGCAAGAGTGATCCCTTTTCTCCACACCCTCTCCAGCATTTATTGTTTGTAGATTTTTTGATGATGGCCATTCTGACTGGTGTGAGGTGATATCTCATTATAGTTTTGATTTGCATTTCTCTAATAATTAGTGGTGTTGAGCAGCTTTTCATGTGCTTCTTGCCCATCTGTATGTCCTCTTTGGAGAAATGTCTATTTAGGTCTTCTGCCCATTTTTTGATTGGGTTGTCTGTTTTTTTAATATTGAGCTGCATGAGCTGTTTTTGAAGATTTTGAAGATTAATCCTTTGTCTGTTGATTCATTTGCAAACATTGTTTCCCATTCTGAGGGTTGTCTTTTCGTCTTGTTTGTAGTTTCCTTTGCTTTGCAAAAGCTTTTAAGTTTCATTAGGTCCCATTTGTTTATTTTTGTTTTAAATTTCATTACTCTAGGAGGTGGATCAAAAAACATCTTGCTGAGATTTATGTCAAAGAGTGTTCTCCCTATGTTTTCTTCTAAGCATTTTATGGTGTCCACTCTTAATTTAGGTCTCTAATCCATTTTGAGTTTATTTTTGTGTACGGTGTTAGGGAGTGTTCTAATTTCATTCTTTTACATGTAGCTGTCCAGTTTTCCCAGCACCACTTATTGAAGAGACTATCTTTTCTCCATTGTATATCCTTGCGTCCTTTGTCATAGATTAGTTGAACATAGGTGCATGGGTTTATCTCTGGGCTTTCTATCCTGTTCCATTGATCTATATTTCTGTTTTTGTTCCAGTACCATATTGTCTTGATTACTAGCTTTGTAGTATCATCTGAAGTCAGGGAGTCTGATTCCTCCAGCTCTGTTTATTTCCCTGAAGACTGCTTTGGCTATTCAGAGACTTTTATGTATTCATACAAATTTTAAGATTTTTCGTTCTAGTTCTGTAAAAAAATGCCATTGCTAATTTGATAGGGATTGCATTGAATCTGTAGATTGCTTTGTGTAGTATAGTCATTTTCACAATATTGATTCTTCCAATGCAAGAACATGGTATATCTATCCATCTATTTGTATCATCTTTAATTTCTTTCATCAGTGTCTTATAGTTTTCTGCATACAGGTCTTTTGTCTCCCTAGGTAGGTTTATTCCTAGGTATTTTATTCTTTTTGTTGCAGTGGTAAATGGGAGTGTTTCCTTAATTTCTCTTTCAGATTTTTCATCATTAGTGTATAGGAATGCAAGAGATTTCTGTGCATTAATTTTGTATCCTGCAACTTTACCAAATTCATTGATTAGCTCTAGTAGTTTTCTGGTAGCATCTTTAGGATTCTCTATGTATAGTATCATGTTATCTGCAAACAGTGACAGTTTTACTTCTTTTTTTCCAATTTGTATTGCTTTTATTTATTGTTTTTCTCTGATTGCCATGGCTAGGATCTCTAAAACTATGTTGAATAATAGCGGCGAGAGTGGGCATCCTTGTTTTGTTCCTGATCTTAGAGGAAATGCTTTCAGTTTTTCACCATTGAGAATGATGTTTGCTGTGGGTTTGTCATATGTGGCCTTTATTATGTTGAGGTAGGTTCCCTCTGTGCCCACTTTCTGGAGATTTTTTATCATAAATAGGTGTTGAATTTTATCAAAAGCTTTTTCTGCATCTATTGAGATGATCATGTGGTTTTTCTTCTTCAGTTTGTTAATATGGTGTATCACATTGATTGATTTGCATATATTGAAGAATCCTTGCATCTCTGTGATAAATCCCACTTGATCATGGTGTATGATCCTTTTAATGTATTGTTGGATTCTGTTTGCTAGTATTTTGTTGAGGATTTTTGCATCTATATTCATCAGTGATACTGGTCTGTATTTTCTTTTTTTGTAGTATCTTTGTCTGGTTTTGGTATCAGGGTGATGGTGGCCTTGTAGAATGAGTTTGGGAGTATTCCTTCCTCTGCAATTTTTTGGAAGAGTTTGAGAAGGATGGGTGTTAGCTCTTCTCTAAATGTTTGATAGAATTCACCTGTGAAGCCATCTGGTCCTGGACTTTTGTTTGTTGGAAGATTTTTAATAACAGTTTCAATTTCATTCCTTGTGGTTTGTCTGTTCATATTTTCTATTTCTTCCTGGTTCATTCTTGGAAGGTTATACCTTTGTAAGAACTTGTCCATTTCTTCCAGGTTGTCCATTTTTCTGGCATAGAGTTGCTTGTAGTAGTCTCTTAGGATGCTTTGTATTTCTGCGGTGTCTATTGTAACTTCTCCTTTTTCATTTCTAATTTTATTGATTTGAGTCCTCTCCCTCTTCTTCGTGATGAGTCTGGCTAATGGTTTATCAATTTTGTTTATCTTCTTGAAGAATCAGCTTTTAGTTTTATTGATCTTTGCTATTGTTTTCTCTGTTTCTGTTTCATTTATTTCTTCTCTGATCTTTATGATTTCTTTCCTTCTGCTAACTTGGGTTTTGTTTGTTCTTCTTTCTCTAGTTCCTTTAGGTGTAAGGTTAGACTGTTTATTTGAGATGTTTCTTGTTTCTTGAGGTAGGCTTGCATAACTATCAACTTCCCTCTTAGAACTGCTTTTGCTGCATCCCATAGGTTTTGGATCGTCGTGTTTTCATTATCATTTGTCTCTAGGTATTTTTTGATTTCCTCTTTGATTTCTTCAGTGATCTCTTGGTTATTTTGTAACTTATTGTTTAGCCTCCATGTGTTTGTGTTCTTTTACGTTTTTTTCCCTGTAATTGATTTCTAATCTCATAGCATTGTGGTCAGAAAAGATGCTTGATGTGATTTCAATTTTCTTAAATTTACTGAGGCCTGATTTGTGACCCAAGGTGTGATCTATCCTGGAGAATGTTCCGTGCGCACTTGAGAAGAAAGTGTAATCTGCTGTTAACTAGAAAGTGTAATCTGCTGTTAACTGGAGTTAATCTTTTGAGGCAAGTAGCAATTTCAGTAGCTATGGAGGTAACTTACAGAAAAATTATGCCATTCTTTGTTATGACTCTGTACCTTTACACATTCTCCTGTTTCTGTCCCAAATGATCTTCCCCCTCTTCCTAATTCCTTTCTCAGCTAACTAAGACATGTTCTTCAAGCATTTTTTCCCCAAGGAAGCCTTTGCTGACCAAATTCCCTCTTTTACCACTCCTATCCCAAGTCTCCTTGCCTAACTCCCTGGCTCATTAAATGCTTCAGTGAGTCCCTACGACACTTTAAACAAGCCTTTATGTAGCTATCTTAGTCCATTTTGACTGCTATAATATTAATACCATAGACTGTGTGGCTTATAAACAACAGAAATTCATTTCTCACAGTTCTGTAGGTTGGGAAGGCTAAGATCAAGGTGCCAGCTGATCAGTGTCTAGTGAGGGCCCTCTTCCTGGTTCATAGACAGTTGTCTTCTCGCTGTGTCTTCACATGGCTGAAGGGGAAAGGGAGCTTTCTTCGTCCTTTTTTATAAGGGCACTAATCCCATTCTTGAGGGTTCCACTCTTATGACCTAGTTCTCCCCCAAAGTCCCCATCTCCAAATACCATCACATTGGGGATTAGGTTTCAGCATGTGAATTTTTGTGGCAAGAGGAGTACAGACATTCAGTCCATGACATTAACATTCATCACACTGAGGTGTAATTGTGTAGTTACCTGCTTATATTTTTACTTGCACTGTTATAACTTTTTATTTTATTTGTTTGTACTCAAGGACCAGAACCAGTATGGTACCTTTCATATGTCATGTGTATTAAATGAATGAATGCATCAAAAATGCACAAATGCATCAGACCGTCATTCATGTCATAGTATAAGGCCATAGATCTAGAGTCAAGATATCCAGTTTGAGTCTTTATTTGATCATAAACAGATAATAGATGTCAATCTCCTATATCTCAGTTTCACCTTCCATAAACTGTAGAGGTTTCCTTTTTACTTTATATCATTATTATAAAGATAAAGGAAGATAAGATATGTGAAAGAATTTTGGGTAATAAAATGGCTATACAAATGTCAAGAATGATTACTGTTTATCTCTTTATCACTCTATGTTCACCTCTGACCTCACTGCCTATAAATGTTTCATTTACTATTACAACCCTGTAGTTAATCACAGACACAGATTCTTTACTGTTGTTATGACATACTCTTCAGTCAAGTACAACTGATCCACATGTGTATTTGGAAACTGGTGGACAAATGAGCCACTGAAAATTATCACCTCTAAAAGAACAGTCTGGGATAGTCACAGTCTAGCCACAGAGGCTAAAAAGGTAATTAAGATACCGTCTCTGAAGATGCGGTCTCTGACTGTAGGAAACTAATAGTCTGCTAGAGGGAGACCAACATGTAGCAGTTTAGGAGAAATCAAATATTGTAAGTATTTTGTAGCTATAAGCATGAGATGGAATATAGTTCAGATGCAAAGGAAGGAGTGATGGGTGATGGTCAGAAGAGCCTCCATTAAAGAGATGAAGTTTGTAAAAGATGAGTCTGTAAAAGAGGGAGTGGATCTGATCCAGGCAGGCAAGGAACTGGAGGGCATCCAGGATGAGCAGAGGCACTGAGGAGTAAGGCAGCTGGAGGACTCTAAAGTGTATGAGCAGAACATAGGGTAGAGGGAGCAGAGAAAAAGAAGGCAGCCACATGTGGCCCCCAAATTGTTGTCATGAAGGCATCATTGGACATGCTATATATCTTCTTCTGAAAAACCTTCCCAGATCCTTCAAGAAGAATTCTTGCTTTTATTCCATGGGCCTCAGGTATAGGTCTGTGGGGCCCCCATCTCATTTGTTGTTGTTTGTTTTTATATCTGTCCTTCAGCCTAGACTTTGGGCCCTTTAGGGCCAGGGATTTTCTGTTCCCTCATGTCTCATAATGGTAACAGGCACACAATACATGTATACTGAGAGAGGGATGAAAAGATGTAGTATCTTAGTTTTAAGTAAATAAGCAAGACATCAGGAACTAAAGAGAGAAGACTTTATATCTTAAAGAGACAAGTTTAGGGTAAAAAATTACCAGAAGTAGAATCTGTGGACTTGAATTCATGTTCTCAAAGTGAGATACTAGCTGTGTGATTTGGACCCATGGAGAACCTTGCTAAAGCTTCAGGGGATCAATTACACTTGGCATTCAATGTCATTGCAAGAATGAGACAACTTATGTGTGCTCAAGGACACTGCTTTTTCGATCTAGACCCGGATAGGATATCCTCCACACTCAAATTCTCATCACATTTAAAAAAAATTAGTAGCTTGTAGCTTAACCAATGGAGGCAAGAACTAGACTTGACATGGTAAAGATAATGGAATCTGAGAGGTCTTCTCTTAAACTGGAGGCCTGCTGTATGATGGTAGAGCCATGGGTACCAAAGCTAAGGCACCTGAGGTTGAGTCCCCACTCTGCTGCCTGTTGACTCTATCACTTTATACACGTTATTTAATCTCCCTGTGCTCCGAATTCTCATCTGCAGAACCAGGATTTGTTGATTCAGTTGCTATTTTGACACTGAGAGTTACAAATGTGAAGAAAATATACAAAACTCCTGTTTTTATGTAGGTTATGTTCCAATGATGATGCTAATAGTTCCTATTTTGTAGATTTGTTGTGAGAATTAAATAGGTCTTTATATGTAAAGGACTTGGAACCATGCATGCCTGGCACACAGGAAGTGCATAATGACTATTAGGTATTGCTATTATATATGTAACTCTGATATGTATAGTCTTAAAAGCTGTGAGTATTCGTGGTCCAACCATTATCCTTCAACTTGACATCATGTTTCAAAGTTCCAGTCTAAAGAATTCATTGGCCTCAAATGATTAGAATTTAGTAATTTCTGATTTTTCTTTCTGTCCTAGTTGAAGTGGTTTTCTCACTGTCCTTGGTCCCCACCTTGGTTCTCCTCCCTCTGTCCTATGGTAGAACCACGTTAACTCTCCCTGGAATGGTTCTGGAACCCTCCCCTCTTGCACCCTCCCCATCTGTCTTGAGTGGTATAAATTCTCCTGTATGAGACACCCCTACACTCCCCAACCTTTCCCTAATTGCCCAGCCTACGGGGACATCTTTTTCACCTCTCTTCTCGTATAGCACTCCCTTCCAGTACCACTTATTTGACCCTGAGCATTTCTGCTCTGAATTGTAGGCTCTGTTTTTCTATACAGACCTTGTCAACAGGTGAGGAGGAAGGATGGGGCAATGCCTTGTATTTCTTTGCATTTTCCCATAGTCTTTTGCACAATATGTGTGGTTTGTTTCCATTTGGCTTTGATGGACTTTCTGTGTGTAGAGAAACTGTGAGAGGGTTTGTTGCTGTGGATTTTCTCAGCCTAGTGATATGGGGAGCACTTAGGATGGCTCTCGGGAAGAAGGGAGGTATCGGTAATTATGGATGCGTTGAGTCTAAACATTGCAACTTGCACGTCCTTTGAAGTGAACTTGTAGAACTGCAATGAGAAATGGAGAAGGTAGGTCTCCACTGGCTTTTGTTGTTGTGCACTAACCAAATGCAGGTAGAAAAATCAACTTAGCAAATGTGGTAAGTTGCTTCTCAGGTGTTAGCGATTAGTTTCCACCTTCCTGCTCAGTGTTCATGAACCAACAGCATCAGCAACACCTGGGAGCTTGTTACACTCACAGAGTCTCAGGCTCCACCAGAGACCTGCTGTACCAGAATCTGCATTTTAACAAAATAACCAGGTAATTCTTATGTACACTAAATTTCGAGAAGCACTGAATTCTAAAGCTGAACATTTAAATATTCCTGTATGTGGGCCCCTCCCTAAAATTAAATTAAATGAGAATCTGCAGGAGGGGACCAGGCCTAAGTATTTTTTCAAGCTTTTCAGGTGATTCCAATGTATAACAAAAGTTGAGAACCACTAATATGGGATGATTTCTGGATTGGTAAATATTGAGTAAAGGAGCAGATATGAATCTGTTTATCTTTGGGATAGCTTCTCTTTCCTTTCCTTTTCTTTTCTCTTTTTTTCTTCTTCCCACCCCTCCCCTCCCCTCCCCTCCCCTCCCCTCCCTCTCTCTTCTTTTTAACAATATGCCAAATGCACACTAGGTGAATTGACAGAACTGGTTCATAAATCGCCAGCCAGACTGCATTTTTTTCGATCCTGTTGTATTGATTCCGTAGGTCTAGCCCAATGTCCAGCCATAGCCTTTCTGGGCTGATCAGCCTCATATTCTGTTGACTGTTGAACAGGGGCCAATCCCCCTGCAATAGGCCCAGTCAGATATTGTCAAAGCATAAAACAAAGGACATGCCACTGGCATTGGCTCTGGGGCTGGAATTAGATCAGGAAAGGCACTTCCTCTGTGATCTGAGGTAGAATAAAACTTGAGTTTGAGTGTCCAGTTGTGTCCAGAGGTGAGGGTTAACATCAGAGAATGTATCCAAGAGATACGTACGTGTATGGGGCCCAAATTCTGTAATAAATCCAGGGTCCTCAAGTCAGGTGAATGCAAGACCAGTGTAGGTGTGAGGGTCAAGGTAGAAATGAAGCCAAGGCTCCCAGAACACTGAACATGAATCGACCTGTGTTGTCTAGAACTTGTTTTTATTTGGCCACAGAATAAGCTGGCCAGAGCTAAAGGCCTAAGGTTTGTGTAAATAAATAACAGCTATTACAGTTCTGAGATCCTCTGATCTGCTCCAATTAGTACCTTATCCTTGGTGCTGGGGGACCAACTCCGTTATGGTAATAGTCTCCTGCAATGAATTTTCTTTCCTTACTGGAAATATGATTTATTCTGAAAATGTTAAGACTTTGGTGATAGGAGATAAGAATGTCTTATCAGGACTTCAAAGGATCCAGACGGCCATTGTTTAATGGTACGATAAATGTAATGTCAGGTTAAAGAAGAAGACTGCTTTGAAAAGTAGTTAGATGGTCATGAATTGTTTGTGAATGAGGCTGAGGTAGAGTAGGTAGAGAGGTTCTTTCCTCGTCCGTTAGTATAGAAGCAGTTTTTCCCTTTGTGAGCCTTGAACACAGCAAGGAACATCAAGGAATTTCTAGGTTGGTAAAGACTAAGAATTATCTTCCTGACTTCCTTCACACTAAAAAACACATCAAAACATAATATATGGTTGTTTCTATAGGGCCATGCCACTGGAATGGTAGGGAATGACAGTGCTATCCAGTCATTTATTGGTGGTGGTAAATACATTTCTACGTATTTCTGATATTACAGATATTCTGTGCTAATTCTAAAAGCCATAAGATAACTCAGTAGTGTGGAAAGACTGGAAGGAAATTGCACTTCTCCTTCTGAAAAGGGCATAGGGAGGCATAAGCACCATCTTTGCTTCACCAATGGATTTGCAAATAAGACATTTTCCCAAAAGTAGATAATCAAAGAGGAAAATATGAGAATTTAATTCCCCAGCTCTTCCAGTGAAGTGCCGTAGCAAAGTCATTGTATAAATGGCAGCCAAAGGTTGTGATCAAGAATTCAGGTATATTAGGTGCTTAAAAATAAATAAACTGAGTCCCTTGCTGGTGACGAAATTGAAGCTCCAAAATGTCAAGTGGTTTGCCCAAAGCTACTGATGGCCTGAAGTGGTCCCCAATACCGTAACACTTAATGGGTTGCCAGGCTGATTGTTTCATAGAACAGAGGTCCTTCTAATCCAGAGGGTTGTGTAGAACAAAGCATCTTCCTCATTCACCACAGGAAAGCTGTTTCCTTCTGAGGCCTATTGCTTATTCTTGATTATTCAGGTGATCAGTTATCTCATGGCTCCTCCCATTCACTGCTGGTTTCTTTCCTTGTTCATAGTCAGTTCTTGGGAGGAGAGAAAAATAAAGGGGGTAAAACACATAGTCATTCTTCTACCTATTAGTGGTTTGGTAGGGAGCTTGTGGGGAGAGAGCGTTGGTGGAAAGATTAAAATAATTTGTGGGGCTTCCCTGGTGGCACAGTGGTTGAGAGTCCGCCTGCCGATGCAGGGGATACAGGTTCGTGCCCCGGTCCGGGAAGATCCCACATGCCGCGGAGCAGCTGGGCCCGTGAGCCATGGCCGCTGAGCCTGCGCATCCAGAGCCTGTGCTCCGCAACGGGAGAGGCCACAGCAGTGAGAGGCCCGCGTACCGCAAAAAAAAAAAAAATAATAATAATAATAATTTGTGGTGATTACCTGTGGATTTTATTTGTTCTAAAATATTAATGACAGAACAGAAAAATTGAGAGTTCAACTAAAAATACATTGGTACTCATGTTGCAAAACCTCCAGTGTTTCATGACTAAAAATTTAAATGTTGAATCTTATTCAATCACATAAAACACTAAGTTTTAGTCTGAGTTTAGTTCATGATTTATACTCCTGTTGGAAACAGTGTTTTAGACGTTAAGTTTTGCATTTGTAAACGCGTATAGGAGTGTGAGTGAGTGAAAGAAGGTAAGTTCCCAGGCTTTTCTAAGCTGAGAATGTCAACCTATGTGTGAACAAATGCCTTCCTAGCCGATACTGGGTGGAAACCACTTGAAATTTTGGAAGAAGGCCAGCATTTCATCATCTTGGCTGATCTTTCTGTATAATGCTCTTGAGTGCCATACCAGGGCAATAAAATGCCAAAGGCTTGTCCAAAATGCTGATGATAATACACCTATTTTCATCTAGCACAGCCACTGTAGTTCACGAAGTTACTTTCCCAGCTGAAAAATGCTGGTGAACCAGCGTGGTGAGGCCCAGATAAGTACCTGCTTCCAGTTACTGGCAAACAGCAAAGACAATGAAACTTCAGTATTGAGTCACTTGTCAGCTGCGCAGGCTGACTTCAACTCCTACCACTGAGTTTTCAAGCTGCTTAGGATTTTGCCTTATTGAGCTTAACATATTAACTCTATGTTAATCGAGTTGTGCTGTTAAATTCTAGAAGAACCAAATGCTTTTAATAGAGGCTGAAGGCCTGTATTCTGGAGCATGTGCAATACTTACCATTCTAGTTTCTGAACTGAAGTTGGGCTGTCAGTGCCAGGAGGGGAGATGATTACACGCATTGGTGCATTGTGAGCAGACAAAATGCAATTCCTCCTTGTTGGTTAAGAACCTGTGCAAATACCAAGTCAGCCTCCCACACACACGAGTCTTCTCCATCACTTCAGTGGGAGTTTTATGTGGGAATTAAGAAGAGAAAAATGTCACTCAGGGTGTGTGTCTGATCATGATTTAATATCTAAGCCAAGAAGTCCTCAGAGAGTGAAAGCTCCTACCCACGTAACAGTAAATCATGAACACATGCAGCAACGGGTCTTAGAAGAAGCCTCTGCAGTGTGTGGATGGAATGAGCTATAAGCTTTGTCATTTTATATTTGATAAACCTAAATGGACATTTACAAGAGAGCTTCATATTAGGGTATTTAATTGAGTACAAATGATACAATGGTCAATCCTTTGTTCTCCCTTTGTAGGAGGACCATAAAAGTCCCAGCTGATATTTGCTGAGAGAAAAAAAAAAGCCTAAAATAATTTAAATGCCTTCATGGCCTAAAATAGCAGAGTGGGAGGAAATGAGGGAGACAAGAGGGGCAGAATGTGTGTGAGAACTGAAGGCTTCCTTGACTAACCAATTAATTATACCTTTCTGTATGATTAAGATGCATTCATTGAAAATTAGAGTCCATATAATTTTGATTACTGTTAAAACAAATACAAACAGTAAATAAGCACAGCCATGTTTTATTAAAATAAATAATGGAGCTTACAGGATCCATTCATGGTATTTAAATGCAGTACCACCTTCATGGGGCTGTTTCCCATGGGGTAATTACATGACTCAGTCCACCAGATACCCAGCTGAGCCGAAGAAGCAGATTTACAGGGAGTGAGGAGAGGTTGGTCTGTGATTCCTTCTGCTTGGCTTTTGAGTTGCTGAGTTAGTGTAGACCTGGGTGTGATCTCCAGCCTGCACCACTAAGCAGTCCTCCTCAACAGGAAGGGGACGTTTGTAACTAAAGAGGCAGTCATGCTGTGACTCTGGCCCTATTCATGTTTGCAAACTAAAGAAATGAGAGAAACACTAAGAATGAAGCTTTATGTAACTTGTATCCTAGAGACCTGGAGAGGCCATATTGACTCTACAAGGGCTGGCGCCAAGGAGGCCCCTCTGTAGGGCATGCTGTGGTCCCACCAGGATGGAATCCACCATTGTTCTTAATGGAAACACATTCCAATGCAATTCCAGTCTACCTCCTCAAAGGAGGTAGAAGGTAGTGAGTGTAAGGAGCCAAGGTGCCCCTGGCTCCTTACACTACGATGTGGTAGGTTTCATCACCTGCAAGGAGAGATATCTTGACTTATAACTTTTAAATATCTTAGCTGTAGCTCCCAGAAGCAGTCCATGCAACATTTTGCAGGTAGAACAGATCACATTTAAGACTTTACATGAGGGCCCTTAAAATTATATTGGGGTAACTTTTTCAGGCAGATAAATAAAACAGAACATCATGTTTCACATAGGATTTTACCAACACAGCAGCATGCTTGTGCTGATTTTATCTAGCACGGCACTTTTGGTTTCTTACCATCATAACTGTGGACTGAGTTCTGGCTTTTTTTTTTTTTTTTTTTTTTTTTTTTTTTTGCGGTACGCGGACCTCTCACCGTTGTGGCCTTTCCCGTTGTGGAGCACGGGCTCCAGACACGCAGGCTCAGCGGCCATGGCTCATGGCCCCAGCTGCTCCGCGGCATGTGGGATCTTCCCAGACCGGGGCACTAACCCGTGTCCCCTGCATCGGCAGGCGGACTCCCAAACACTGCGCCACCAGGGAAGCCCGAGTTCTGGCTTTTATATATGCTGCTCTCAACCACTGGATTCTCTAACTTTAAACTGGATAAGTGTGCATGCACATGAGTGTGTGTGATGTGTATGTTTTAAAAGACTTTTGTTTTCTTCAGAACAGTTTTAGGTTCACAGCAAAATTGAGAGGAAGGTACGGAGATTTTCCATGTACTCCATTCCTCCACACGTGCACCGCCTCCCTTGTCATCAATATCCCTCACCAGAGCAGTGCATACAAATACAGCAATGCAACTGATGAACCTACGTTGACACAGCCTAAGCACCTGAAGTCTGTAGTTTACCTTAGGGTTCAGTATTGGCGGTGTACATTTTAGGGGTTTAAACAGAATGTATATTGACATGTATTCTTCATCATAATAGCATAGAGAGTATTGTTGCTGCCCAAAAGATCCTCTGTGCTCTGCCTAGTCATCCCTCCCTTCGCCCACAAGCCCTGGAAACCACTGACCTTTTCACTGTCTCCATAGTTATACCTTTTCCAGGATGTCATATGGTTGGAATCATACAATAGATAGCCTTTTAAAATTGGATTCTTCTGTTTAGTAATATGCTTATTTCTTTTTAGCACTGAATAATATTCCTTTGTCTAGAATGAAATGTACCACAGTTAATTTATCCATTTACCTATTGAAGGACATATTAATTGCTTCTAAGTTTTGGCAATTATGAATAACTGCTATAAACGTGTGTGTAGGTTTTTGTGTAGATATAAGTTTTCAACTCCTTTGGTAAATACCAAGGAGCCATAATTGCTGCCTTGTCTGGTGAGATATATTTAGTTTTACAAGAAACTGCAAAACTGTCTTCCAAAGTGGCTGTACCATTTTTTATTCCCATGAGCAGTGAATGAGCATTCCTGTTGCTCCACGTCCTCACTATCATTTGGTGTTGTCAGTGTTCCAGATTTTGGCTGTCCTAATAAGTGTTAGTGGTATCTCATTGTTTTAATTTGCATTTCCCTGATGACGTATGATGCAGAGCATCTTTTCATAGGCTTATTTGTCATCTGTATATTTTCTCTGGTGAGATGTCTGTTGAGGTATTTGGGGCATTTTCAGTTGGGTTCTCTGTTTTCTTATTGTTGAGTTTTAAAAGTTCTTTGTATATTTTGGATAACAGTTTTCAGATGTGTCTATTGCAAATATTTTCTCCCAGTGTGTGGCTTATTTTCTCACTGTTTTTGCAGAGTAGTTTTTAATTTTAATGAATCCAGCTTATTATTTCTTTCATGAATCATGACTATGATGTAATAGCTAAAAAAATCACCACCATACCCAATGTCATCTAGTTTTTCTCCTACAAGTTGTGTTTTTAAATTGGGTCTCTCCACAAGTATAATATTTTTCCTCTGCAGATATAAGCATTGCCATTCTCTCTTCCCTCACCCCAAGATGGAATTATGAGTGGGAAGGAAATCTAACTGGCATGGACATTGTTACACAAAAGCCCAAAGCAATGCCAATTGGCAGAGGGAAGGAAGATTCTTAGTGTTTGACAATTAAGTCTTATCCTTTTGGCCAAGAAAATTTATCCACGGAAACATTGTTTTAAAAGCCTACAGTGCTATACCTTTCCTAGGTTCCTGAATATTGCTGGGAAAATCCAAGTCACATGAAGATACTTTTTACTTATCTCCAGGGAAATCAAGCTATTGGATTATTAACTCTGGGTTATATCATAACTATACTGTTTGATGATGTGTCTGGGCATTAGAGGAAGGACTGTTGCAGACTAGCATGGGTGCTGGTTTATTTTGAAGCTGAGTTTATTTGAAAAGAACTCTTTACGAGCTTCTGTGTGTTGTATTGTTTGGCCCAGAGAGTTGATGCAAGTCTTGAAGCTGGAGGTTGTGAGATAAATAATGCAGGGTAGAAACTTGCCCCACTAATTAATCAGAATCTTGTGAATCCAAGTGGAGTGAGTCACAGACAGCCAACCAGGTAAAATAGGACTGTAAGACTGTTCTAGATCAAAGACAGCAACAATTTTGGATCTAGTTGCTAAACAAAGAAAGGAAAAGAAACGATAAAAGAAGATTCAAAAGTTTGTAACTGATTCCTGGTGAAAGACATTGCCACTCAACACAATTTTATTCACAGGTTTATTCAATAATAAATGCCAATTAAATCATAATTAAATAGAAGGAATTATAAGAGTTATTATTTGCATCAGCTTCCAAGTGTGTAAACACATCCTTAATGTGACAATTTCTTAGACCATGTCAAATCCCTCATCAATTAATTTTTTTCTCAAACAAGTGTGTTTGATCCTATTAGAGAAGTTTTTCATATACTGTTTTTCTGGTCGGTTTTCAATAAGTTGGCACTTTATGCTTCCCCTCTTTTTTCATCCATTGTCTTTATAGTTTATTTTCTGAGTCTCTACAGGAAACAATTTACAGTATGCCTTTATTAAAAGAAAGAGCAGGGTGGAATGCCTTAAACTTAAAAATATCACATCAGTGAGAAATACTTGCCCAATATGCAGAAATATCATCAAAGTGTTATTAATAAGCAAAGTGATGGATAAGCAAAGTGATGGATCCTAATTACATAAAAGACTTCTACTAACAGCCCCAGTCAAGTTAACATAAAATAAAAACTGATAATGGCATTTTTGACAGTTGAGTGGTCTCAGATAGTCTAAGACGCTCAAGTCTAATATCAATGGTATTTCTCCCACATTCTATATCTTGTAAGTTTGGGTGAAAATTGTATTTAGGATGTTTATGAAGCCAAAAAGTAGACATATGTGGAAAGAGAGTTTTAAGGTCTGAATTATCTGAGGTGAGTACATAGTGATGCTTCCTGAGACTTAGGCTGGAATCAAACATTTTGAAAATTTCCTGATATGAAATAAATGACGTACTAAACATGTTCTAAAGTTCAGTCACCCTCTGCAGGAGACTAATTTTTCCCCAGTGTCCTGAAATGCACCTTAAAACATAAAACTCCTTTGAAATATGCACCATCCCTGATGGAAATAGAAATTGCAGTAATTAAACAGTGGAATAAGAAGTATGCTTTACAAGGTACTGTTAAACTAGGAGATACCTACTCAACCTCGCTAAGAACCTCTAAGCATTAATGGAGCTTTTATTTAGATATTGTAGAGGATTCTTTTGTAAGATGCCTTTATCCTCAAACTATACCCATTTATTTGAGGAGTGGTAGATACAAAACATCTGATTTCTAGTCTCAGCCCCCATCTCTAGCAAACTCTGACCTGGTCCAGGAAAAGGACAGCCTAAATCCTCCTGCTAGCAATGGACTCGGTGACTTTGGGCAAGCCACTTAGTCACTAAGTCTCCATCTATTCATCTTTAAGTTGGACTCTTCTTTGCTGTCTTCCTTATGTGTATTAAGGAGATAATATTGGTAAATTGCTTTGAGTTTCTAAGAAGAAAAACGCACTTCAGATACAAGCACCATTATGTTGTTTTGAAATCAAGCTATATCTTCGTTTCCTTCAAACATCCCTTCTACTATTGTGTTTACTTCAACTGTCAGGTGTGTCTACTATAACTGGTCAAGCCAATACTTACCTGTTATGCCTTTCTCTATTCCTGTTACTTATCCTACTTTGCATATTATTCCCAATTCAATTTCTTTGGGAATAATCTATGAATGAGCAAGTCATATCGACCATAAGAGCATGGTTTTCAGAAACAGGCTTGCGCTATAATATTTGTTAAGTGATGGTAAAACAACATCCAATAGCTTCTTGTATTTTTTTTTTTTTTTTTTTTTTTTGCGATACGCGGGCCTCTCACCACTGCGGCCTCTCTCGTTGCGGAGCACAGGCTCCGGACACGCAGGCTCAACGGCCATGGCTCACGGGCCCAGCCGCTCCGCGGCATGTGGGATCCTCCCGGACCGGGGCACGAACCTGTGTCCCCTGCATTGGCAGGCAGACTCTCAACCACTGTGCCACCAGGGAAGCCCAGCTTCTTGTATTTTGAAATGGTTATGTACAATAAAAATAATAATTAATGTTGTAAATTTCAAGTACACCTTTCATCTGATCATCTCAAAGTATTTTAGAAACACTAATTAAACTCCACAACACCCCTGTACCATACATATTATTATTTCCATTTTGCAAGTGAAGAAACTGAGGTTCAACAAGGTTATGTGACTAGTGCAGGACACAAAATGAGTCAGTGTCAGGAAGGGGATTTAGTGTTTCCAACGCCCAGTCAATGAGCTAATTATTGCTCTGATTTCAAAGATGGAAGGTATGACTGACTCCCAGGATTCAGGAGTGGCATTTCAGTGCTTCGGTTATCTGGTGCCTTCGTTCTCCCATTGATTTCTGTTCTTAACTTTTGGAAGGTTTTCTGGCTTCTCAAACTCATGCATCAGTGAACAAAATAGAGCTTGGCATAGGCTATAAAGCTCAAATTTGTTAATGTTATAATATCTTTAGCCTAGCAAAAATATCTAGTGGGAACGTATGTTGAAAGTTAGTACTAACCTGATGGGGTGAATTACCTGTTGATTTTTCTTATCCTGCTGTGCCCCATGCAATGCTGTAGCAGAAAGGTTTAGTACACTAAGTAGCATTTTATCACTAGAGAAAGAATAATCTGTAGTGTTGATTTAATTTGCTTTAAATCATAAGAATTAGAAATTGACTACCTAGCATTAATAACCTATATCCTATGAACTGACTCAGAGAGTTGGGGTAGACTGCAGTCCTTAACCTTAGCTAGGTCACACCTGTTTCTCAGTTTGGGTGGGTCAGTCTCACCTCAGAACTGCCTCTCTAGGTTACTTTGGGGTTGTTTTGAAGATTCTAACTCAAATGACTTTTTCTTCAAAGTGTAGCAACATTTTTCTTCTCACGAATAAGTTTCTAAAACTTGTCTAATTTATGGAATCATTTAATAAAATCCTTATTAGGAGTGAACAGTTTCAGCCCAGACACTTGAATTTATCCCTGTGGTCAGATCGGCACCATAAGTACAGAAAATCCTGGTGATTTCTGTAGGCAAGCGAGGCAAAATAGCTCAGTACTTCAGAGTCCTAGTTTGGATTTAATCCCGGCTAGGTTTCTCACTAGTTGTAGGACATTGGGCAGATTACTAAATCTCTTTGAGCTTGTTTTATCATTTGTAAAATGGAAATACTATTTCTATATCCTGGGTTTATTGTGCAGATAAATTGAGATAGTGTAGGAAAATCCTGAACATGATACCTGGCATATGATAGGCAATCAGTAAATGGTGTTAATATTAATACTAGTCTTTTAATTACTCCCTGAATTTACAAGGAAATGATCCTAACAAAGACTGATGTTATATATGGAGATTTGGAAAGAATAAAAAGACAGAGTACGTCCAAAATAAAATAGGTGCTAAGCTGAACCCTCTGGCATTTATGTCTGGAGAAACAAGGTGAAAAGGTGTTGAGTGTGTGACCAGATGGCTCTTAGGGACTGAAGCAGGAACGGATGGCACATTAATCACAGGAGAAGGCAGGGTATGTAAATTGGCACGGAATATTATCGTGCTCTTTCTCTCACAAAAATGTTATTGTTACTTTGGGGTATTACAATGGAAAATTGTTCTCAGTAAGTCCAGCTTTTCCTTTGATATTTCCTAGGGAATTGTACTTGGCTCAAGCATTTAACGTTATTTTCAAAGAAGTTTTGAAAATGTTTGTGAAAATAATAAGACCAAAGTTAAAGCTAATGTAAAGTAAAGAATCATTCCAGGTGGGGCTGGGAGTGAAATACAAATAGCTTTTCGCTTAATAAAAAAAAAAGACTGATTCATTAAATACATATTTGCCATTTAGATATAGAAGTACTTGGGAAGGAGAGGGCAAGATGCTTTCCTTTTGGTCTAAGGACAGCAGATAGGAGACATGAAGCCATTTTCTCTTTTCCTAACCTTGCAGGAAGATCCATACAGTCTGAATTAAGTCCACGAGACAGAAAATCTCATTGAAATTTATAATCCAGGATTCCAGAATAATGCATGAAAATGAAATTTGTGATAGTTACAAGCACTAGAATACTAATTTATCAATCAATACATAGTCTGCAGCTCACATCAAAATCTTTATTTATTTTCAGGTGATTATCCCACCTGATTTATCATTCTGTCCCTTAACTATTTACATGCTTACTGCACTTCAGTACCTGCCTTTAGGTGGGTCATTGGAGAATTTTAATTCTTCTCTAATTCTATAGATTATTTATTTCAGGTTTACCTCTTCATTGGTTTTCCTATTTCTAGTTTCTTCCTTATTCAATCTATTCATCACAGTTGCTGCCCAAAATGATCAAAGATGAAAATCCCAGAATATGATGATATCATTGCTCAAATTAAAAGCCTTCGGAATCTCCTTAGATCTGCAAAGGAAAAAAAAAGTTTGAACTTATTACCATGGCATTCATATCCCTTCAAAAGAAGCACCCAGCCTAGTTTTCAGATTTGATCACAGATTATCCCCCCACCTAAAAACACTTCCTACTTCGTGCCATTCAAGCAGTCAGCATTAGTGTTGATGTGGCAAAACCAAACCAGTTTGAGGGGTGATGAAAGAGAAAGTCTGTGTGGCACACCAGGTCCTAGCACATAACAAGAAAGAGACTGAGGACAAAATTCAAACCCAGAGCCCACATGGCTTGATGAAGAGACTAGGCCAAAAGATGAGGAAGAATACATGGCAGGTTAAGAATTTGCACGGACTTATGATTATTGTTATTATTGTTACTGCCACAATTCTAATTGATTTTTTTATTCTATTAGCTGGTCTCAGTAGAATACAAACCTGAAAGCAACTTTACACTTTCGTACCCACTCCTTAATGTAGACTTCGTAAAACCCTTGTACCCCATGCCTGGATGAGATATCTTTCCCAGTCACTCTTAAATAATAAAAAGACTCCAGTTAGTTTCAAGAATTAAAGAGTTCAGTCCAGTTTTAAAGGAGGTCTTGGCCATGGAGTTATCAGAAAGGGCAGTTAGCAAGTAGAGAGAAGGTAAGCAAGGCTAGTCTAGTCGTCACCTGTGTTTCTACCCTGTGGATGAGGGACTCATGACTGTTGAATTTTTCTTTGGGGGATACATTTGTGGGATCCTTGGAGTTCCTTTGCTCATGATCTCAGGCTGCAGTAAATTTTATGAGTAATGATTATCAGTTGCTGGTCACTTTCAATTGTCTACCGCATCCCTTGGGCTTCTCAAGGGCCACCTCACTACAGGGAACACAATGTCTTTTTGGAGAGGGTCTGTTTTGGATTGAGTCAGAATGTTTTTTTTTTTCCCCGCCATGGGATTCACATCTAGAAACAGGGAAGTAAACCCCTTTGCCAAGTCATATATGAAGAAACACTGCCATCCCACACAGCTCTCCTTTTCT
Source organism: Grampus griseus (assembly GCF_964374135.1). NCBI lineage: Eukaryota > Metazoa > Chordata > Mammalia > Artiodactyla > Delphinidae > Grampus > Grampus griseus. Next base: position 44,526,887 of record NC_139019.1, read on the forward strand.
TTGTTATGAAAGAGCAAAGTCTTTCTTCCCTCTTTTTCACTGTCCAGTCTTTCACCTTTAAATGTTTTCTAAACCCCAAACACCAGTCCCTGTGTCCCCCAGAATCCTGGAGATGAATGTCAAGCTCTCCCTTTAGTCACTTTTCAACCTGTTAAGCTAAGTCTGAAGTGAGGCTGCAGCTCTTCCCTACCTTCATCCAAGGAGAAGTAAAATACTCAGCATCTTTTTCCAAAGAAATTTTCTCTCTTGATTTTTTTCAACCTCAATCTTTTATATAGCTGGAGGAAGTGATCACCTGATCCTGGTAGCACTGGCTTGGGGCCAGTTCTCTTCTAATCTTTTTGAGATAGTTTAGCACCCTACTTTAGACTTTGCAGATAATGTGGTATCTGCTGTTTTGTTCTTGGCCTTTGCATCTCTGCCAAAATTCCAGGGCAACAGAAAGAGTTACATTCAACATTCAACATCCCATGACTCTCTGGTGGTAGCTGTGGCAGTTTTTTGTTTTTTTTTTTCTTATTGAAGTATAGTTGATTCACAATGTTTCAAGTGTACAGCAAAGTGCTTCAGTTATATATGTATATATATATGTATGTTCTTTTTCAGTTTCTTTTCCATTATATGTTATTAAAAGATATTGAATATAGTTCCCTGTGCTATACAGTAGGTCCTTGTTATTGATATTTATCTATTTTATATATAGTAGTGTGCATCTGTTAATCCCAAACTCCTAATTTCTCTCTCCTTCCACACACACCCCCTTTCCCCTTTGGTAACCATAGGTTTGTTCTCTATGTCTGTGAATCTGTTTCTGTTTTGTATATAGAGTCATTTGTATTATACTTTAGAGTGCACGTATAAGTGATGTCAGTGATACTTGTCTTTCTCTGTCTGAATTGCTTCACTCAGTATGATAGTCTCTAGGTCCATTCATGTTGTTGCAAGTGGCATTATTTCATTCTCTTTTATGGTCATTTGGCTGTGGCACTTCTTTTGAAGGCCCATGTTCCGCCTCCCGCTGATGGGCCCAGACCTCCACGGCTGGCCCATGCTAAATATGGTCAGGCCTTTGTTAGTTGCTTAGATAGTTCTTTCTGCCTGGGATGCCCTTCCCCACCTTGCAAAGGTCTCCATCCTCTAAGATTCTGCTCAAATACCGTCTCTTTCGTACAACATTTCTGAGCTCCCTTGGTCAGAAGCAATACTAATCCAAGCTGTGTTTACCTACTATTTAGGGACCACATAATGAAAATTCTAGGCTTTAGAGTAAGACAGACCTGGGTTTAAATTTGAGCTCAGCATCTTACTAGCTCTGTGTGACCTCAACCAAGTCCCTTCATCTCTGTGAGTTCATCTGAACACACAAAGGGAAAGTAACCTCTTATTATTTGTGGTTGTATAAATAATCATTTATATAAAGCACAGTGTACAACATCTCAGTATGGTCAGTACTCAATATGATAGGTAAGTACGTAATGTAACAGTTAGACTGTTAATACTATGAATAGTAAGTACTGCTCCTATGACCACTTCTAGTACTGGTACTTCTGCTATCACGTCAGAAGTAAAATAATCTGAACACAGCAAAATGGAAGACTATTGCTACACATCTAGTTTGACTTTTCATTCACTGCCATCTGCCAGCCACTAGACCAGGTTCTCTATATATGCTGCACAATTTAATTCTCCCAACCTCCCTATGAGGTAAGTGTTATAATTTCTTTTTGATGGTTGAGGAAACTGAGGTTCAAAGAGAAGAAGTAACTTGCCCAAGTTCCCACAGCTAATAAGGCACAGAGTCAAAATGGAAAACCTAGGTCTGCCTCACATCAAAGCTTGCCTCACATCAAAGCTTGTGTGCACCGTGGAGTCCTAAGGCTCTTCTTGTGTATTTGCTCAATGCCCAGGTTATACAAAGCAGCATCACCTACTTCAGTGCTTTCTGGGCCTGTTAATTCCAGCACAGCTCTACCTCTAATGTGATTTCAATTCTGCAAAAATTTCCTGGCATAAAATAACACCTAGAGGGGTGGGATAGGGAGAGTGGGAGGGAGGCTCAAGAGGGAGGGGATGCAGGGATATATGTATGCATAAGGCCGATTCACTTTGTTGTACAACAGAAACTAACACAGTATTGTAAAGCAGTTATACTCCAATAAAGACCTATAAAAAAATAACACTCAAAATTCCCATGAGTGTATGGTGGGGGAATCTTTGTAAGCCTTCCTGGTTTTAGGCTGTGAGTTCCTTAAAAGAACACCTTCCTCCATCTCCCCTCTTCCCAGCAGCCTTTACAGTGGCTACCTGGGTCTCCCTATCAGATGGACTCTTCCCTGCAGTACCTGCAACTTTAAATGAACAGCCTGAGCTCATCCAGGCTGTGCTGTTAAATCGTGTCATGCTTGCTTAATATGGATGGCACATCCTCCCAGGAAACTGGAAGTGCCAAGTGTTATTAATTTCCCCTCAGTGTTCCAGTTTTGTCACTGGCATAGCTTTCCTTTCCAACTGTGAAAGGTACTGCATTTTCAAGTGCAAAGACTGAGCGAGAACGTGTGAGGGTGGAGGCATCAAACGCCCCATCTGCCCCCTTCTTGACCTGTACGGTCTTGCTACCTGATTACCTCCAGAGCCATCCCAGACTCCTTGGTGCTCTACGTGATCTGGCAGATGGGAGACCCTGCTGTTAATCTGAGCCCCCTATTTCTCCACGAACATGCGAGTTGCATTTTTATGTTGTTTTTTTTTCCTTAACAAGGATGTTGCTTGCTGACAGCTTGAAGTGGCCCTCAAATTCCCAAAGATTGCAGTTCAGTTTAATTTGAGGTAGATCAAAATATTTGGCAAGGACACTTTCCCTCTTCATATGTAGATCAATTTAGGGACTCAGAGAAATGACAAATGGTTCACCTGAGTTCTCAACAAAATGTTTGTTAAGATTTATTGGTAGATTTGAAATAAATGCAGGGGCTGGCTTTTTGGTGGGTAACCCTGAGATGTACCAACTTAAAAGCTACAAGTGCTTTATGGTTCCTGCTAAACATTTTTGGTATAGAATACTCCCATTACTAAGGAGCCTATTAATATTTTATTTTTCTCCTCAACTTGGGGTAGGGGTAGATATGGGGAATAATTAAAAACCTTGAAGAAACTCAACATAGAAATATCTGTAATTGAAGAGAAGATAGTATTATAAAGAATAATTGGATACATATATATGTGTGTGTGTGTGTATGTCAGTTGTATTATATATTTTATACATTTATATCATATATATCAATTGCTCTCTATGTGATATATACTACTGATTTTCTGCATAGTATCAAGCTGTTTTCCCTTCTCTCTGTCTCTATAGTAACAGTTCCAGTTATATATATAAAACTGGATATATATATGTAATTGGAGATGTATATATATGAAATTGTATATGTATGTTTTTGATAGCCTGTGTAGAAGACTCCATTCCTTTTGCCTATGAAGTTTCTTATCCATTCTTTAAGAAAGACATGGGTGGAAGAGCACGTCTTCTGTACACCTTCTCCATGCTCCCAAACAATCTTGCCCACTTCCTGTTTTCTGTTCCCCTGGCACTTTGCACAAGCAAAAGGCTTCTTCCGCTTGTTACACAGTAATACTCTACTCACTGTTCTGTGTCCTCACCTGACCCATGTCTCCTTAAGGGCAGGGACCGTGTTTACACTTGGACTTCCCAACATGTGGTAGGTGCTCAATAACTATTATATTAACATGTCCCTTCGTAGAGTAATTTGAATTTTAACAGCGATACCATGATAAACATTAAGTTGCAATTATGTATAGTATCATTACAGTTTGGTGTATCTCAGTTCCAAAAATGTTTGGCTTCAAAGAGGAATACAATTTCAACATAAAATGTGTTTGGTCAGTCCATTCATTTACTACTGATATTGAAGAGTGAATGTAATCATAAATCTATGAAACATCTTTGGCTATTCTGTGTCTCCTTTTTTATCTTGGAAATTTGGAAAAGTAAAAATAATCATACACATTCCTCAGAATTGTGGTGGTGAGGATAATTTTATGAAATTCTTTGACTTCGCATCCTGCACTGAGTTTCTTCCATCTCAGGTCAGGCTCATGCCTGCCATGGAGTTAAAGGTCTAGTGGGTGGGTCCCACATGTGCTAATGCAATGTCATTAACTGTGGGGAAGGCAGAGGCTGTATTGCTTAGTTCAAGGAGATTAAGCAATAGCTCTTTATTCTAGAGGAATAGACTTTGCATGGTGTAACTCCACATATCCTTCCAAGAATTCTGCAAACTTTCTTCCTGAGGATTGGAACATGGAGGCCTACATCACTCAGTCTTCCCTTCAGTTAGTTCGGTCTGTTGTCAGTGCTGTTTAGTTTGCCTTTTCAGATTCCAAATCTTTGGCTTCCCTGCCAAACGTACATACATATACACATACATACACATACACGGATTACATACATACAAACACACATATGCACAGACATAAACAAACATGTATACACTCAAATACACTTACCACCACTTATACATACAGATATACACACACAAGCACGGGTACCCATATGTAGATACGTAATTACTCAAACACATGATATATGCAAATGCATACACACAGATGTGAATACACATGAACACACACACACACACACACTTATGTAAGCACATGTACACGTGCACACATGCCTACATACCCATACGAATCACCTTAGATGCTTTGCCTCATTACTTAAATTTTTTTCCTACTCTTCTCTTAACATCCCTAAGAAATTCTGGGATATGGGGAAGGAACAGAGTGCTGTTATTTATTCTCTCCCTTATGATTCTAAGAAAGGTTTGCTGGCATTTCCACACCCACTTGGGGTGAGTTACCTGCAATCTCCAGGCTAGTGGCTGTCAGGAAAGGCCTTCCTCTCCAGCACTGTGTGGTCAGTCCTAACGTGTCTCCTCATGGCTTTGCTAGACTGGCATTAATATCGGCTAAGACCCAGGCTCATTCATTTGCAGCTCTTAAAATGAAACCACTGGGGACCAGGGGTCTCAGTGAACACTAGGCAACCCTGAGGCCCAAACCCATTACCTGTCACTGGCAGGATGTGGACTTTTATTTGTCCCTAGTCTCCCTGCCCAAATAGGTGGAATGGGCTTAGACTGCAATTTTAGTGACATATATATCACTTAATATAAATACCACATTTCTTCACAGCAAAGGCTGTTAACTGTTAGAATTGTTTCCCAAGAGAGTTTGCTGAATCTGTATAAAAGTATTTGAAAGTGGGGGCATTTTCTGTTTATCTGGGAGAGTATCTAAGTGGGTGAATTATTCAGACAGCCTTTTAATGTCCTAAACACGAACATTATCTGAAGCTTCCTGGGAAGTCCTTCTTTAGCACTTGGCAAAATATTTTATGATTTCAAACACCAAACCAATGGACTTAAAAACGTAGACTTAAGGTGGTTTTCATCTCGTGCTCTTCAATTAGACATTTTATGTCAGTGGCAGAACTGCTTAGCCCCTGTTGCACCTCAATGTTATTTCAAGAGAGAAGTGTACAGTGGCTTAACACCAAGGAGCCATTTGAAACCTCAAGTCTAGTGACAGTTGTAGTATTGATGTCTTTGGCAAGTCCCTCTCTCTTTCTTTATGCTCTTTATTTTTGTTTCTCAACAGGCAGACCTAATGTCTTAAAGGTATTCTTTGAAAATTTCATTAAGCCCTGTTGGTGTAGCGCTCCAAAGATTGTTCCGCTTTGTGGGAATGCAGTTACAGAATGCCTTTGAAACCACTAGCTGGAACTCTATCACTGAAAAATGATTCACTGTTTACTGTTCACTGCTTGGTATTGTGGTCACTCAGTATTGTTTTAAAAATATAATTTGGGAATTCCCGAGAATTTCTGGGGATTTGAATTTCTCATTGCTGAATCTTGAAGCCCAGTATGTGTCAGGAACTTGCGAACACCAGATCTTGTCATATGCTTTTTCCTCTGCCTGAAACACTCTTCCCCATCGCTGTTTCTGGCTAATTCTGATTCATCCTTTCTGTCTTAGTACAAATGTCACTTCATCTGGGGAGCCTTGCCAGATCCTTAGACTATACCGCTCCCCTCACTGGTCTTCTAAATTGTGTATCTTAACTCACTTCACCCTTTTGGTAATTGTTTGAATAATTGTTTAATTGCTTTCCCCTACTCCAGTCTCTGTGCAATGAGCTCTGTGAGGGGAGACCCTAGGAGTGGCCAGACAGTCTTGTCCATCCATCACTATATCCTCAGTGTCTGGAGAGTGACTGACCTGTACCTGGCCCTTAAGTGGTGAATGAATGAATGAGTGAATGAATGAATTTACTGAGCATGCACTGTTTGCCAGGCACCAAGCAAGGTGCTAGGGGAAGAATTGATAAATGAGACTTGAGGAGCTTGCCTTCTAGTGTAGAAGAACACAGAGGAACTGAGCATTCAGGTGTGCCAGTTGCCACATGCAGGTGTGTACCGAGGCCTGAGGGGGGCCAGGCTTGCGCCTCCCCCTAGACATTAGGACACATTTCGGGAAGCTGGGTGAATAACTTTCTAAAGTTCAAACTTTGAAAGGCTTTGTAGTATTGAGGTAAACTTAGGCATTTAAAAATATATGCATTAAGCAAATGTTTATCATGCACTTGTTGCAAAGGAAATAATTCCTAGGCGCTAGGAAAATCACTTTTATGTTCCTTACCATTTAAGGAATGACTTAAATGTGAAAAACATGCATTTGTTTTCTTCAAAAATTAGTGTCTAGGCTAGGCCTAAGTATGATTTAGTAGAATTAAGAAAAAGTGTTCTAATAAATAACTGTGTCTCTCTGTTTAACTATAGCAATTTCCCTCGAAAAACCTTTGGCTTTTTCTTTTTGTTTTTCCAAATAAACGAAAGCTGCTGTAAAGAAATCCATTGATAGGAAAATGGCTGATAATTAATATCAAAGTTCTGTCACTCTGGGATCCTGTTATCCACCAGAAGCCCTCGAAAGAGGTGAGCTGGTAACATAGATGGTGAAATGTATGCTTTCAAAGGTAAAAGTGACGTTATGTTTTTGAGACTTGTCTGAAAGAAGAGGCCTCCCTGAGAACATGAGCACACACTTAGAGTTTTCTCATTCTCGGCAGGCAGTCTGGTCTGTGGTCTTACTCCATCCTTGCCAAGAGAGGCATCCTTCTAACTGCACCAGCCCACTGCATATCTTCCCTCCTCCAAGAGGGACCGGAGATGTCACGAACGTATCCTACCCTCCTTACCCTGGGGCTTGCAGTGGCCGTTCCTGAGAAGCAGGTGTGGACTGGAAAGAAGCTGTGGGGCTCTCTCTGGCCACATGTGGCATCCGTGAGAAAGAATCCAGCCAGACAGAATAACTGAGCTCTCTGAGAGAGCCTGAGTCTGCTTTGAAGAGAGGAATTGCACAAAGGAAGTTTCTGCAAAGAACACACTTCTCATGCGCCCTCTCATTTGTCCTGGAAGTGTCAGCCTCTGTCTTAAAACCTCCAGGCTCAGAACCTGGGAAGATTGCTGCCTGACTACTGCAACCTGTAGGACAACAATGATATAATTCAGCCTCTATGCATGCTTCTCTGGACTTTGAGAAGGAAAGATGACAAGTCCCTCTGCATTCCATCTACCTGCTCAGCCAGCATCTCTTAGTACTTGCTATGGGCTGGGCACCGTGTGAGGTACACACCTAATAAAATCGAAACAAGTGCCTGCCCTGATAAGCTTATGCCCCAGTAAGGGAGAGAGACGGTATCAATGTAACTAGTAAACTTCTCACGTTAGGTAGTGATGAGAGCTAAGGAGAAAGCGGTAAAGCAGGTGAGAGATTATGAAATGTTCCGGTCAGGGAGAGTGAAGCAGCGTGACGTGTGAGCGCATGCAATTTTAGATAGGCTTCCCCAGGAAGGGACCTCTTGGAAGAGAGGGGTGAGCCAAGTGCGTATTTGGATGAAGATGTGATGTATGAGGAAGCTCTAAGAACGGTGGGGAAGCTGGTGTGGCTAAAGCAGATCAAATGTGGAGAAGAGTAGAGGAGACGAGGCAGAGGGGAGCCAGTTCCTGTGAGGCCCTGTAGGTCCTGGCCAGGCCAAGTCTTCTGGTCTGAGAGCTGTAAAGCCTTTGCTTCGTTCCCAGCACATGGGCTCTGACCCAGAGTTATCTGTGGAAGCATCTTCCTGAGAAGGGCAAGTCTGCCTTCAAACAGCACCAGGATATATTTGTAATTCTTTTCACGTTTTAACAGGTCTTTATTCGTTTTGGAATTGCTGATTACTGGGATTTGGTGGAACCATCAATAGGTAGTCTCCTAAATATGGAGGCGGTTTCCCACAGGTTTCCGGGGTATAGCCAGGGAGATCTTGTACTGAAGCAAAAATTTAGGACAGTCGCCTTCTCTTACACATTCCACTCCATGCTTCTCTTTGCTTGGAACTAAGCCTTCTATTCCCTCACTATTCCATACAACTTTATTCCACACTTCCATCCCCAGCTGTTCCCTGTTAAGAATACAGTTGTCAGATTTAGACTGTCCCCTCCCGCTCCTGAAATGAAGCCTGGTGATTATGTTCGTTATTTGGATTCCAGGGGCTGGATGAAAGCTGCCCTTGCTTCTTCAAAATCCCTTCACCTTTCCTCTTCTGTGAAGTGGGTATAATAATCATCTCCCTCTGAGGGCCTCTGGGATGAACAGATGAGATATGACCGTTAAAAGAGTGAGGGCATTTCCTGGAGCTTTTCTTTATAGTTTCTTTCTCTTTCCATGAAATAGTTTGACTCTAACCCATTTTCCTTTTGTTTCTAGCCTTAGGTTCCACCAGTGTAAAAACAACGTCAATCTAGTATATAGAAAGCTGGTCAGATTTCTTTGGGGCCTATGTATTGTAATGGATGGTATCCTTTTTGAAAACAAACCATTGTGTTACATTCATCTGTTAATTATGAATGTAATTCGCAAATATTTGATAAGTGTTACACTGTACCAGGAATCCCAGACAAAGGGCTGCCATTCCCACACATAACAGAGTATATATTCCAGCAGGAAATATAGACATTCAATAAGCAATGGCAAGATTTCTTAGCAGCAGAAGTAAAGAGCTCCACAGTATTGTAGAGGTGGCTAAGGGGACAGCTTAAAAGAATCTGAACCTTCTGAGGCTTAGAAACGATCCTTAGAGGTATTTGTTGTTGTTGTTACTATAAAAATCTTCCCATTTCACTAATGTTTCCCTCTACCTATTTCAGCATATTGTTTGATTTCCTATTTTAAGCTTTAAAATATGCTGACTTTGTATGCATCATTATGATACACCTCAACCTTGCCAATGGAGGTGATAAAAACCCACGTCCATACTTTCAGAGGCCCACAGCCGTCCACTGTTAGAGGCAGCTGCCTGGAGCAGGTTTTGGATTTGCTGAGCACAGTCGAAACTGGCAAGATCAAACCACCCATTTTCCAAATTACCCCAGCTTTCCTCACTGTGACTTTACCAGAAACCTGTGTGGCGAAAGTTTCCAGCTTACATTTTGTACTACAGTAAATCACATTCTATTCCCAGGGCTGCAAAACAGAAAGTTTCCTAAGTTGTTCAATAGCACAGAATGTCTTTCCAAACAGCCTGCCTAGGTTTAAAAGCTACCACTGACTATTTATTAGGAGCACCGTTCTCACTGAAATTAAATTCTTCATACAAACATATAAAAAAATGAAGCCCAGTAATGGTTTTCTCTATCCTTGATTATCTCTTCTCTGTGCAAAGAATCATGTATAGCTCTCCCCTATGTGAAAAAAGAAGAAAGGAAAAGATCTGAAAATGCTGTGATGCCTGAGAAGGGGACTCTAACACTTGGACATCTTGTGTGTGAGGAACGATTCCCATCCTTATGCTGCTGTCATGGAGCTTGGATATTTACAGACCTCCTGCTCTTGACAAGTTTGTGCTAATTTACATAGTCTCACACCACTCCCAATTTATGGCAGAATACATCTCACATTTGTAACATACTCAGGGCTCTTCGGAATTCTAACCTTGCTAGCTAGAAACACAGTTTCTAGGCAGGCAAGAAGGAGAAAGAAGCAAGGATTGGCTACATCTCTTGTTCCCTTTTCAAAGTCTGATCCCAATCAACTCTCGAAATTCTCAAGAATCCTTGAAGTTGGGGACCTGTGGCTGATGGAACTCGAGCCAACCCATGTATTGTTGCCTTTGGAAAGTGGCTGCTGTGATCAGTTCTCCTTGGCCGTGTGCTGGGTCAGAGCCCTCCCAGCCTGCCCTGCCTGATGGAAGCTGTGCTTGCTCCAGGTTTCCACTAGAGACCTCTAGCTGCTCACAGGACGGCTGGGGAGCGTTCTCAGGAACGGGCGTTCCTCCAGAAGCAGCAGAGGTTAAGAGTTTGCCAGTGGCCCCTGGGAGGAGGGGAAGTTCGCCATCAAAGGAAAATCTGTATTATCTCTTTCTTTCCTTCTCATTTTTTTCTTAAACAAATTGAGGCTTATTCAAACAGCTGTGTTGTGACAAAAAAAAACTGAAGAAGAAAGAATTTCTGTGCTTTAAAGCAATGCCATAGAAATGCCAAAAGAGGGATTTTTTTTTTTCTAGGTTGAAAAGCCCCTTCTCCAGTTGGAAGCCAGGTTCAATGCTCAGCCTTTGAGAGCCTCTCCTGTCAGTGTGAGAGAGAAAGAGCTCTGTTCACAGGTAGTGAGCTACTGGATGTTATTATGAAGCTGAACTAAATGCCTTCCATATCCCTTCATGCCCCAACCTTTTACTGCAACCCCTGGGTAGGCTTCTCCTGGGTTCTTGCCACCTTCAATGGGAGTCTGTAGCTATAATCCCATGTAACAGCAACAGATGGGACACATCTGTAAGGAGAGACTAGCAGATGAAGTTTCACCATTTTTCCAAAAAGGCAAAACACATTAATCTCCATTTGCCTTTGAATGGTATGTAATAGAAACAGAGGACCAAAGGGGGAAGTAATCTCCCTTCATTTAACCTGTGCCCCTGTGAAAAATTGCTGTAGCTTATATTTCAGAATCTGAGTGTAACTAATTTTGCTCTCTACCCATGGTCTTTACCATACAGCAGCATTAGAAAGAGAATCAAAACAGGATTAGGTCAATGGGTCTAGAAAGCCTTGCAAGAGTTGATCAAAACTTCTTCAGAGACTCTCTAACATCTGTTTTTCTCTGAGATAATTGTGGATTCTCTGCATCTATTTTTAGGAAAAAATCTTGCCATTCTCTTAGGTAGACTGTTATTTGTTCACTCATTCATTCATTCATTTATCAAGTGCCTACAATGTGCTGGTCGCTGTGATTTACAAGGAGAACATAAATAAAGATGCACAAGAACTTGAATGGGAGTTCCTAACACTGGCTCCACAGATTCCTAAGAATGAATGACTCTTTTAAGATGCCTGTTAATCCTCCTAGGGGTTGTGTGTGTGTGTGTGTACACTTTAACTGGTGAGAAAAAGCCAAGATTTAAAACAATCCTTAAAGAGGTTGATGTAAAAAAAAAAAAAAAAGTTAATAACGATTGCAGAGGCTGACAGTTATGTAAGCAGATAATTAGAAGACTACCTTAAAATTGCCATATAATAGAGCTGCTTGAAGTATCATATGCGCTCACGGGTGGAGTTATCACAAGTGTCCCTGACGCAGAGGTCAGGGAAGGCTGTAGAGAGAAGGTAGCATTTGTGTTACCTATGGAGGATGGGTAAGAATTTGCCAGGTGGCTGGAAGGGAGAAGAGATGGAAGCCGGTGTGCCCCGAGGGGCAGCTCACCTCCGGAGTCTGAGGCTACCCTACAAGCTGGAGCATGACTGGCATTTTTTTTCACTGTAGCTTGACAAATGGAGCCTGCTTTGCCATTAGTCAACTATTACAGGAATAGGAATTCCACAGGCATGCCCTGGCTGACCACAGATGGCTGAGAGCACATGTCAGTACGGAAACGCCCCAAGGCTGGTGTGGCATGATCCAAGAGATCTCCAATGCTTGGTGCCGGGCCAGGTTGCAGGGCTGCCTGACCTTAACACAGGGTTGCTGCTCTGCAGCTCTGACCCGCACTGTGAGTGGAGTACCCACTGTGGGGGACAGAGCCCCGCACGGAGGCGGGAGAGCTAGCCCCAATTCTGCACCTGGCCAGCTGCCTGCTCGCTCACTACCGCCAGCCACTCCATCCTCTTCCACACAGAAGAGTCACCATCTATTGAGAACTTCTAAATTCCAGCTTCTGTGCGAGGTGAATTACCTGCCTTGTTTCACTTAACTCTCCCAACATCCTACAAAGTAAGAGTTAGCTTCCTCATTTTCTAAAGAGGGAAGCTGTGGTCAGAAAATGTAATTAACTCCTTTGAGGTCTTGCAGCTAAAAAGGTGGTGATACCAGCATGAGAACCATAGTCTTTCTGACTCCAAAGCCCATAACCATTTTGGTTCATCTCATTCGTTCTGGATAAGTCTCCATCTTGATAATTCAACTGTGTTTTAAATGTCATCATCTTGAGGCTATTGACTTATTAGTGAAATAATAGCTGCAAATGTCCTTTGACACTTAGTTCTGCAGAGCCAGAGTAATGTATTAGGTATATAGTGCTTACCTGGGGAGTCACAAAGCTGAATTTTTCTGCAGTTGTGCTAAATTTTGACAGTAATGACAGAATTTGATATATTTTGAGGCTAAGGATATATTTGATATATATTTGATATATTTGAGGATATATTTGAAGCTAAGATTAAATTGTCCTCTCTTTGATCTGGATAGTATCACTGACATCTGATTATACCTTTAAAAGTAAATGAGTTTCACACTGTACAAGCAAATCCAGATTTTAATGTGAGAATTATTACTTTATCAGGATCTGTCTATAAAGTATACCATTTGACATAATACAATAAATTGTAAGTCACAGGTCTTTTTAAGAGAAGGAGGTTGATTGGCCTAACTGATAAATATTTTAAAATTTATCTAGCACATTGTTGAATGCAATATTTAATATTTTTTCTATATTTAAAGTAGCTTATTCAATATATTTTAATTATGCCTACAGCAAGTATTATAATCTGAGAAATGAACTGTCAACAAATGCAGTCCTTTGATAACATCTTTGGCAACTTGAGTTATTTCAAATAAAAAAGGCAGTTCTGTATCACTGTTTCCCCCGAATCTTTAAACTGAGCAATTGTTTGTGGAAATTCCACAGATATTAAAGAATTCTGGTTATTGTGTTTTTCCATATTAAAAATTAGACTATAACCATATTAAAAGAGACTTCTTTCTGCTGTATTTCCTAATCTTAAATTTGAACAGTTTGTACATCCATTATAGCACGTTACGGAAATACCTTTCTAGCAAGAATGCCAGTTATAGAATCCAAGTCTAATTTGTCGATGTCGTGATGTAGTAGCAATGAAGAGCCCTGTTATAGAGTAAGACTGACAGTCATTCAATTAACTTTATAATGGGAAACTCCAAAATCCCAGGTCATACTGTTAGGCACTATGCTTTAAGGCAAGGCAGTTGACAAGGTATTTTTCTTTCTTGAGATTTGCAAGTCTCTCTAACTTTCAGAAACAAAACAAGTAGGTGGATATAACTCTTCCTCCAGCCTTTTAGTTGAAAAGTAAAAAGGCAATTAGTTACTCAGCCAAGCGTCTGGCTCTTCAATAGGACATATATATATATATATACTTATCTCCTATTGGTTCTGTTTCTCAGAGGACCTTGACTAATCTAGACCCTATTTCATTTTATAAAGGGAAGGCAAGGTGGACTTGGCCATAGATCCCAAGAACAGTATAACTGATGTACCTTTGTTTACATTTGAATTTTTGTTTTTCTCAGAAGGGTGTAAGCTGTCCTACACTTTAGGACAGTGTGTAGACATGACCGCAAACAAACCAGATGTTGACCTGTGGAGTGAAGTCTTAGAGATTTTACTGACCCAACAGAGTATATAGAATAGTGCTCAGGGAGCTGTTATTATGTCATCAGCAAGGGATTAAATCCTCCCTAGGTATGCAGTGACAAAGCAAAGAAGAATTGAACCACACCTTAGAAGAGGAATTTGGGCTCCTGGAAACATTCTCAAGATTTTAGCCAGTTCTCTGTTTGTAATCAGAGCCATTAGAAACACATTTGGAAAAAGTCCTTAACCCTGATGATTCCTTCTTCTTGGCGGAACATATCAGCAAGATTGGGTAAAGTTAGGAAAGAAAGCAAGGGGCTTGGTTAAAATCAGGGAGGATCAAATTATTAATATGATATCAAATACTGGTTTGGCTTTTTGTGTATGATGAGGTTAACTTTATTTAAATTATGCATGCATTTATTTATATGAAAAATGTATGTAAAGGTACTAAATCTATTAGAGAATGAAACCAAATAATGTCCCTTAATGCTTATTTATATAACCAGTGGAGAAATTTTCTCTGGTATCCTTGAATTTACACTATGCCCACACTGCTATCTTGGAAACTGTAATGAAATCTGGCATATAGATTCTAGCTGTGTTTATGCAGAATAACTTGAATAGAATTTAATGTCTAAAAAGAGAGTGGGTGTGGAATACTTAAAACACAGAATCAAAGGCCTATTTCCAATAACTTTCAACTCTATTAGGATAATAAGATAGGTTATTTAAATCCATCTTTTATTTCATAGAATATTCTGCCATTGATCTAAAACCAAAATACTCTTTCCATTGGTATGACATCAAAATAAAGTCAAAGATGGAGTATGTTTTAATGATCAATGGAAAAAATTTAAATAGCTGCTAATTAGAATAAATGATACAATAACTTTCTTTTAAGGATGAGAGAAAACTTTTGGAGGTGATGGATATATTTATGGCATACATTGTGGTAATGGTTTCACAGGTGTATGCTTATTTCTAAACTCATGAAATTATATACATTTAATATGTGCAGCTTTTTGTATATCAAGCATACCTCAATAAGGTGGTTTTAGAAAAAGAACTTTCTTTTATAACTTAAAATTAACTTTTTTTTCTGATTATAAAATTAGTAAAGGTTCATTTCAAAGAATTTGGAAAATACAGCAATTTACATAAATATTTTGTCTTAGAATATTGCTTGTGCTTGTATATTGCATCAAAACTGAAAGGATATCGTATAAATAATTGTTTCCTAATTAAGTAATTTTTAATAAAATTATACTTATGATAAATAACACTCAATTCTATTAAAAGATTAAAAGTAAAATTCATCTCTCACTCCACCCTCTATTTTCTTGAGGTAGTTGCTGTTGAGTATTTCTTGTATGTTTGTTCCAAATTGACCAAGAAATATAACAACTGTATCATCCCACAGAAAACATTTTCATCATATGCTTGCAGTCATGCTGTCTCATGGAGAATCTTAAAAATCAAAGAGACAAGTGCGCTATATAACATATAATCATGTGCAATGAAGTTCCCCCTTTTTGTAAGACTATCCAAATATGTAATTTTACCTTAAGGTATTAAATCAGTGGTAACAATCTAACACATTTCCAAGTCCATGCACCAAGTCTGTTTCTATTAACACATCCCTGGCAACTCTCCACCTACCAAGTTGAATTAGTCACCTCAAAAGCCACCCTCTTCCATATAGCATTGCTCCCTTAGCTTCTTGACCACTCCTACCACTGAAGAGGTAGGGCACCTTTGTACAGAGGCCATGGTCACTTTGCCTTGGGCTCCCACAGGCTCCAGCCTCTTCTGTTCTCCGTATCTGTGCAGTGAGATGCAACGTCTGACTCTACTCATCTTGCCAGGCTTTAAAAATTTCTTCCATGAATATGTTGATCATCACTAATATTAAGTTCCTTAATATTCCATGTTCCAAGTGGTAGAAACTTTCTTCTCCTTAAATTCTTCTGTTCAATTCCTTGCCATAGTCTTAAATACTTAACATCAGAAGAGAGATAACTGCTCATTCTATCCTAATATCTCTGCTTTGGTTGGAATAACTGTCAGGCACTTCCAAAGAACAACATTCCCTATATATGCTGCAATTTTATGGCTGGGAATTCCTCTATGTATTCAGCTTCCTAATAAGAACACTCAGATTCTTCTTACCATTAAATCTTAGTGCAAGTTCGTTCAAAGAAAGTTTTGGCTAATTAAAAAAATGATGTCCTTTAATTTAACTCTATACTACCTATACATCTATGATGTGGTTGATCATGAACACTTTCCATTGGTACGTATTTTCAACTAGCAACATGCCTATTTTGAGAAGCTGTGTTCCACTCTCTTGAAGTGCCCTGGATTGTGCCAGAAAGATTCTTAGTAAATGCTTGTGATAATACATTGAAATCTTAAGTGGAATGCTACTATGTATGGGAACTTCTGTATTACCAACTTCCTTTGGTGGATGGGAATGGTACTTTATATCGCCTGCCCACTATCATGGATAATTCTTCTGGAAATGCCTAAAATTCCTGACTTTATTCCATCATCTCCATTATATCCCCACGTTCCACCTCTTACCTCTTTTTGTGGTATATATCATATGGGCTACAGATTCTTTATGTAATTTTGTAGCTTTTTGAATCTCAGTTACTCCAGTCAAGCCTCTCAGCTGATGAAAATGTGTAAGCAGGAGACCTAATGCTCTCTGGTCCAGGATGGTATACAAGAATAACCTAGTTCTGCAGCTTAAATTTTCCAAAACATACAGAAAATAAAGAATAACTCCAGGAGTAGTGAGAGACGCACAACTTTTATCATGATCCAAAGTGACTTTAATAATTGTGTCCCAGACTACAGGATCCTTCTACTTATTATTATTTCTGTGAGTATATTTTTAAAAATAATAACTTCAATTAATACATTAAAAATAATAAAATTAAATCACTCAAAGTCAATCCAAGGCTGATAAACTTCATATGAATTTCAATATATCAATCGTGTTTTATGGTTCTGGGAGAAGATAACATAAAAATTCACACTGGGCCACATTATTTTTTTTAAGGTTTCCAAAAGATAAAGCTTGAACTAGATCTGGATTGAGTTCGTGATAAGTAAAAATGGAAACAACCCATGGATTTCCCCTGATGTATTTAGTCAGTTAAAAATAGGTGGCCATTCATTTTGAAAATATTACCCTAATGGGAGCTCTGTGCCCTTCCAAATTCGATGGCATCTTGTCCCCTCTCGACTTCATCCAAGTCTAATTTTTCTCTGCACTCTTTCTTCTTCTCTACCTATCACAAGGATCCAGCCCCAGAGGAAAATATCCTCAAATCTAATCTATCCCACTGAGAACTTGCCTTAGAAGCTGCAATAAAAAAACAAAGCCATAACGTAGAGAATGTATATGAAATTATCTCTATTCACCAACTTGTTTGTTTCAGGTTTACATGTGAGAGCAAAGCATACTTTACCAGCTCACAACCTTGAACTAGTGAAATTTGTTTTCATGATGGGACCTTCTGTCCCTGTTTCCCCCTTGTTAACCTCCTGCTTCTTAATGCTTCCTGCTCTCCTCTCAAGTTGGCAAATTCAATTGAAAACTGCTCTGATGGAAGAATCTGCCATGTACAGCATCACCTCTGCGTAAGAGAATGGCAACAGTTTAAAAGTATCAGCTATTCCACAGGCATTTGTGCTTAACCCAGTGCCCCTTCAGAGTTTGCAAATTGTCTTCTATGCATGGATTTTGAGAAATTCTCACAGCCCTTTGAAGTAGGTATTCACAACCTCATTATGCAGATGAGTTCACCATAGCATAAACAATTCAGTGCACTGTCCCCAGTCACAGAGCCAATAGGTGGCAGAACCTGGGTTTGAGTATATTTCTTTTTTTAATTAATTTTTATTGGAGTGTAGTTGATTTACAATGTTGTGTTAGTTTCTGCTGTACAGCAAAGTGAATCAGTTATACATATAGATATATCCACTCTTTTTTAGATTCTGTTCCCATATAGGTCATTACAGAGTATTGAGTAGAGTTCCCTGTGCTATACAGTAGGTTCTTGGGTTTGAGTATATTTCTTAAGGTGCCTTTAACAGTGCTTAAAGCCTTTGTCTAAGTAGAACAGTTCTGATGTGAGAGAATTTCAGACAGATCAGATTTGGTGAAAAGGGAAAGGCAAACCTTTCTGGAATCTGTCAGACTTGGATACGTTGTATTTAATTTGATTGTTATAAATGTTATAAATTGTTATAAATGTATCTTTACAAATATCCAAATATAATTATCTGATACTAAGGTAATGAACAAAGGATTCAGATACTCCATTCGATGGATAAATCAAATTTTATCCACCCCACTCTGTGAGGTGTCTGCCTGAAAGGACTCTTTTTTATTTTTTTTGCGGTACGGGGGCCTCTCACTGTTGTGGTCTCTCCCGTTGCGGAGCTCAGGCTCCAGATGCGCAGGCTCAGCGGCCATGGCTCATGGGCCCAGCCGCTCCGCAGCATGTGGGATCTTCCCGGATCGGGGCACGAACCCACGTCCCCTACATCAGCAGGCAGACTCTCAACCACTGCGCCACCAGGGAAGCCCGAAAAGACTCTTTTAAGTCTGAGCTTTTACCTAGCAAGTCATATTGAAGCCTACTGTGTTTCTTTTTTTTTTTTTGCGGTACCTGGGCCTCTCACTGTTGTGGCCTCTCCCGTTGCGGAGCACAGGCTCAGCAGCATGGCTCACGGGCCCAACAGCTCCGCGGCATGTGGGATCTTCCCGGACCGGGGCACGAACCCGTGTCCCCTGCATCGGCAGGCGGACTCTCAACCACTGCGCCACCAGGGAAGCCCCCTACTGTGTTTCTTAATGTACAAAAAGTCTCTCTCCTAGCTGTGTTTTTTTCCCCTCTCCCTTTTTCAGCGTTGCTTTTTGTCTCCATATCTACCTTTGTTTTATTTGCGTAAACTCCTCATGCTTAGCTTAAGAAAATGATGAACAACTCTTTAGCTTGTTTATTTCACTCTGCTGCTGCCCAACAGTTGCTACAGAAAAAATTCAGGGAAAATGTACTTTTCAGCAGATGTAGTATGGGCTGAATGTTTGTGTTCCTCCGAAGTTCCTTCATGTTGAAGCCCTAAACCCTCATGTGATGGTATTTGGAGGTGGGGCCTTTGGGAAGTAATTAGGTTTAAATGTATCATGAGGGCTCTGGCTTCAAGACGGAATTAGTGTTCGCTTAAGAAGAATAGCGACCAGAGCTCACTCACTTTCTGCCATGTGAAGACACAGTGAGAAAGTGGCACTCTGTAAGTCACCAAGTTCTTGACCCTCACCAAAAACCACATTTGCCAGCACCTTGATCTTGGACCTCCGTGAGAAATAAATGTCTGTTGTTTAACCCACTCAATGTACAGTGTGCTGTGATAGCAGCCCAAGGCAGCTAACACAGTGTGGTTTGTAGTTTGGTCTGTGAGGTTGTGCCACAACCCTAGTACCTTTCAGAAACTCCTGTTTTAAGTGACACTTTCTGTCCGTACATCCTTATAGTCTTAACTCACCTTGGCTAAGTTTGCAGCAGCACTTTGAACATTGTAGTACAAATTCATGTACTAAGATGCTATTTATTAAATTATTATTCCAATAATAATTAATAACATTATTAAGGAAGTATGAAGTAATTCCTATGTTTCCTGATGCATGGTAACTCTACCAAATACTCTCTCTATATATCATTTCATTTAAATGCCTTTGATAATCCTAAGGGGTCAGTACTATTAATATCTTGATTTTATAGATGATAAGTCAGATTTGGAAAGAAGTTTCTTACCTATTTCATGTATGATATTCAGCGGATGCAGGATCTGAACCCCGATAGTCAGACTCCACTGTGCAGTTTGTTATAGTTCACTTATGGATAACCATTGGCATGGAACACAGCAACTTACACATAGAAAATAACTTATCCTCAAGAATTGATTTATTACCATAAAAGATCCTAGCATCCAGCCTGAACTGTGCAATATTTCTTTAAGTCTGTGTCACTTTAAAATGCTGCATTGTGATTACATTTTCTACTAAGTTGTTCCCAGCATAATTTAGACAGCTGAAGATTTCATTTTGATCCCGTAAGTAAGCTGAGATGAAGCCTAGCAATGCCCTCAGTGACAAGTGTAGGACATTTGCAGTGGAAAATCCAGAACCATCACGCGGCCCTTGAGCGGAGTTTGGCTTGCTCACCTGTGGTTGGCTCTCACGCTAGGAAGGGAAGTCCTGCTTGCTCAGGCATTTGGCAGAAAGCCCAATGAAACTGCTTTTGTTCTGGTGAGAGCAACTGATCTGGGAGGAATGTTTGAATACGGAAGAGATAAATAGGGCATTTTCCAAGGTCCAGGGAGCTGTAGGAGCCCATAAGGACAGCATTTTTGGAATAAGTGTGCAGGACCTATGTGGTTGGATGCCTGGGTGGAGATGACTGAAGTTTAATTTATAGGCTCAGGTTCTAAATGGAATCATTGAATAGTATTTTTTCAAGGTTAGAATAAGATTACAAAAATATATTGACCTGAACACTGTTTACCTTTTGTATCATGTCTAATGCTGCAAGGTTAAAATAAAAGAGTAAGAAAAGAAATAATAGCTTCTATGTAATGAACACCTCTAACAGACCAGGCACAGATTTAGGCTTTTCATATTCTGTCTAATGAACTCCTTACAGAAACCCACAGATTTCTATGCACATTTTATATATCCAAGAAGAAGTGCTGGCTCAGAGAGGATAACTTCTGAGGATCACATAGCTGTAAATTGTAGAGTTGAGATTTGGACCTGTATTTGTTTACTCCAAAATCAATCCAAGGACAGAAACATTTGGTGGTAACTAATGTATTGTATTCCCTTTCCCACATAAAGTTCAACCCCTGTAGGCATAATGGTTTTCTCAATAGACCAATTAACTTTTTTTCATCGGTGTCACCTTTCTGATTTGTTTTAGTCCTAGGAGTAATCTAGGGGTCATTTTTATCACCTACTGTAATCATAGTGCTTCAACTCACCACCATTTTTGCCATAAGTCTGGGAGATCATACACCTCCCTTATTCAAACTAGAACTGGTTACAGTGTTCTCATTTGTAAGGCAGATTTTATGTTCGTTATCAATCAAAATGTCTGTTAGATTGCAAGTATGCACATGAACAGTTTTAGAAATGTGTTTATATTCCATTATGTTCTTTCGGGCTAGGTTCGTATATGGTGGTGGAGTGATAATTACATATTGTTCAGGACATCTCAAAGATTGAACTGAATGTCAAATTTCTCTTCATTGCATGAACTCTTTAAATCATATTTGATCAAAATGTTCCTATTTCAGGTTTTGGTACCCGGTTTCATTTACATACAGTTTGACACTGTTTCAAACTCACATGAAGCTATATACATTGAAGCGAAACCGCTGGTATTTGTGAAAATTGCTTTGTTGGATTAACCTATTCAAAACCCCTCAGCCCTGAGAGATAGAATTTCAGTCTAAGTAGGTTAGCTCCACTGGATTTATGAGTCCCAAATCCTAGTCTTTGGCAAAATTCCCTTGGATAGGAACTCAGTATTGAGCCTTGCCCGTAAGCCAGACAAATGAGCCTTGTGTTTGGAATATAGTATATATCTAAAGTAATGCTTCTTAAACATTTTCATCTTTTGGGTTGTGGTCCAGGTTTTGTGGTTACTACTAAAAACACTGCCATTAAACCTTCTTGAGCAGCAAACACAAGAATGTGTCCTTCCATCTCTTTATGGACAAAAAGCAATTTCACCTGGTATTTAAAGAAACAGCAATGTTCCAATCAAATAAAGGGGAACATAGAGTAATAGCTACTGTTTATTTGATGAATCCTGGGATCTAATCTTATGTTTGCCTTCATATCCACCAAGTTAAGGATACTAGGGGTGATGCAAAATGCAAAAGAATATTTAAGAGAAAACTGATATGCTCTAGTTTATAGTAATCCATTTTTACTACTTTTTCTTGATAATCAGTATCTGAAGAAGGAGAAATAACTGCTTATTTGAGATGGAAGGTCTTGGCCAGACCTGCCCATAACAGAGTCCTTTGGTAAACGTAAATAAAGCATTCTTGAGCCCTGAGGTATAGGTAAGGGGAGATTGGCTGGTGCTGGCATGGCAAACATTTCAAGCCTTGGAGCCTGGCTATGCAGCCTGGGTAGCATGCTAAGTAGTAGATCTAATACCTTTTAAGTTATGTCTGGATGTTGAAATGGCCAGGATATAAAGGAGAGCAGTGCTGTACTCATCTGACCTTGAGGACAGCCTCCCTCTAGGATGTCAAGACCACCAGCAACGGACATGCTCCCATGAGAAAACAAAGGAAGCAATGGGGCTCATACCTACTCACATCTTTGCCCTCTGTTCATTCTTTGCATTCTTTATTAGCTACTTTTGGAGTAAACAAGAGTAAAACAACATTGAACTGAGTCCAAGTCATCATTCTTATCCATCACCAGATCATGAGCAGATTTTGAAATGTGACCACCCTTACTTGTAATGTATAGATTGTTGTATGAGCTAACTAATGGCTTGAAGCCCAACTGATTTAACTTTTAAGAAAAAGATAAATTTACAAATATGATGATACAAAAAGAAATAAACAGGTATTCCTTAGGAAAGAAACACAATGTTTGCTTCCTGACTCTGAAATCCAGATTTTCTAAGCTATACACTACTTCAATTTTTCCAACTTTAGGATGCATATAATGTGGACAAGTAGTAGGAAAAAGATTTTAAAGCATGATTTTTAAAAATATAAAACACATTACACAGGGCTTCCCTGGTGGCGCAGTGGTTGAGAGTCTGCCTGCCGATGCAGGGGACATGGGTTCGTGCCCCGGTCCGTGAGGATCCCACATGCCACGGAGCGGCTAGGCCCGTGAGTCATGGCCGCTGAGCCTGTGCGTCCGGAGCCTGTGCTCCGCAACGGGAGAGGCCACAACAGTGAGAGGCCCACGTACCACACACAAAACAAACAAACAACAAAAAAAAAACATTACACAAATAAGAACAATAAAGGTAAAAGCTATGAGTAAATGCAATTCAAATTTAGGAGCATATTTTTTCATGCCCATGGATAATTACTTGAGAAATATACAAGTAACTCTTAAAAGGTGGAAAGTGTATAGTAAAATATTATTTTTCACAATAACAAAAATCTATGTTTTTATGAGGCTTTGAGTTGCCACGGTGCTGAAAATAAGAATTTCCAAAAATATCTTGGCTATTCTCTTGTCCCAGCTGCTTTGCAATCTACAATGCACCTATAAAACCATTATCCTTTATAGCAGGCTGCTTCAACTGTCTTATTATGGGTATGTTTTTTATTTACCTGATGCTTCAGTATCATGATTTCATTATTGTATTAATCAGGATCCTCATGGTTGCAAGAGATAGCAACCCAATTCATATTGTCTTAAGCCAAAAGGTATATGTATTTGAGGCCAAATATGTATTTGAAGAGTCAGTAGCTCCAGCTTCTCAAAACACTATCATGTTTTTGGAATACTTGCTGGAATGAGGAAAGTGATATGTTTGTTACTAGCTATTATTTTTGTTGTAGAATGGGGTTTAGAGTCAAGCAGACATGGGTTCAAGTCCCAGTTCTCACTTAGTACCTTTGGGATCTTGGTACATAACTAAACTCTGAGCTTCTGTTTTCTCATGGACAAAACTGGTTTCACAGGACAATTTCATGAGAGGAGAGAAGAAACACTACCACCTACCTTCTCTTTTGTGGTTGTCATAAACCTCTGGAAAAGGCCAGGGCAGATATAACAGCTTGTGTGGAAACCATCTGAGCAATATACCAGGTAAGGCACAGAGGTATTCCAGAGCATCTTGCTCTGTGGGTTGGGGTGTCTTTAGACAATCTGATGCCAAAGATATAGCTGGAATGAAAAAAATGGAGAAATGGTGACCAAGGACATAAGCAAAAATACTTCTACTCCCATCTACTGAAATGAAGAGTAACATAAGTTCTACTTAGTGACAGCACAATGAGTTCTGCTGTCTCTAAATCCATAAATAGTCAATGGTAAAATAATGCGTATATCACAAGTGCTAGGAGTATATACTAATATAAATGTTTAGAGACACTTTTAGATTTCAATTGATTTTTTAAAATTTTGACATGTATTTTCAAGTTTCTGAATTACTGAAAGAGGATGCTGAATTTAAAGTTAAAAAAATATACACATGAGTTAAATTATACAGTGAACGTGGGCCACAGATTTAGATCTGTGTTACTGAAATTAGATACATAGAATTTATTTAGGAACTCTCAAAGCCTGAAGCAGAGTCATGTACAAGGCCCAGATCTACAGGAAGAAAAGGAGCAAAGAGGATTCTTGAGTCTGATCATATACCAAGGAAAGTTCCTAGCTCAGCCTTTTAGTACGTGATCTAACGCAGAGTCACTCAAGAAGAAAATTGCATATATACATGTGCTTTTTCCCTCTAGTGAATATCTAAAAGCAATTCACCTTTCACAATATGCAAAAGCAATAGAGTATATTTTTGAAGAAAAAGTTACATTGCTTCAGGGAGGTGCAGCTCTTGAGACATCACCAAAATACGTTTTAATTTTATTTTCTAATTTATAGCTATTTTGTTTCCTAGTAGTCCAATGGATTAAAAGCTATTAAAAAATTTTAACCTGAGGGGGTACCTTCAAGATGACAGAGGAGTAAGACGTGGAGATCACCTTCCTCCCCACAAATACATCAGAAATACAACTACAGGTGGAACAACTCTTACAGAACACCTACTGAATGCTGGCAGAAGACATCAGACTTCCCAAAAGGCAAGAAACTCACCCACAGACCTGCATAGGGGAAAAGGAGAAAGAAAAAACAGACACAAATGAATAGGGATGGAACCTGCACCTCTGGGAGGGAGCTGTGAAGGAGGAAAATTTTCCACACACTAGGAAGCTCCTTCACTGGTGGAGACAGGGGGTGGCTGAAGGGAAGCTTCGGAGCCACAGAGGAGAGCACAGCAACAGGGATGTGGAGGGCAAAGCGGAGAGATTCCCGCACAGAGGATCGGTGCTGACCAGCACTCACCAGCCTGAGAGGCTTGTCTGCTCACCTGCCGGGATGGGCGGGGGCTGGGAGCTGAGGCTCGGGCTTCGGTTGGAGCGCAGGGAGAGGAATGGGGTTGGCGGCGTGAACACAGCCTGAAGGGATCTAGTGCGCCACAGTCCATAGGGAGTCCGGGAAAAAGTCTGGAGCTGCCAAAGAGGCAAGAGACCATTGTTTCCTGGTGCGTGAGGAGAGGGGATACAGAGCACCACCTGAATGAGTTCCAGAGACGGGCGTGAGCCATGGCTATCAGCGCGGACACCAGAGACAGGCATGAAACGCTAAGCCTGCTACTGCAGCCACCAAGAAGCCTATCTTGGAGCACAGGTCACTGTCCACACCTCCCCTCCCAGGAGGCTGTGCACACCTCCATGGCCAGGGTCCCATGATCCAGGGACAACTTCCCCGGGAGAACACACGGCACACCTCTGGCTGTTGCAACATCATGCTGCCCTCTGCCACCGCAGGCTCACCCCACTTTCATTACCCCTCCCTCCCCCCGGCCTGAGTGAGCCAGAGCCCCCTAATCAGCTGCTACTTTAACCCCGTCCTGTCTGAGTGAAGAACAGATGCCTTCAGATGACCTACACGCAGAGGTGGGGACAAATCCAAAGCTGAGCCCCGGGAGCTGTGAGAACAAAGAAGAGAAAGGGAAATCTCTCCCAGCAGCCTCAGAAGCAGCGGATTAAAGCTCCACAATCAACTTGATGTACCCTGCATCTGTGGAGTACCTGAATAGACAATGAATCATCCCAAAATTGAGGTGGTGGACTTGGAAGCAACTGTAGACTTGGGGTTTGCCGTTTGCAACTGATTTGTTTCTGATTTTTATGTTTATCATAGTATAGTTTTAGTGCCTGTTTTCACTGGTGAATTTGTTTATTGGTTTGGTTGCTCTCCTCTTTTTTTTTATTATTTTTAAAATTTTATTTAGTTTTCTTTCTTTTTTTCTCCCTTTTCTTCTGAGCCATGTGGCTGACAGGGTCTTGGTGCTCTGGCCTGGTGTCAGGCCTGAGCATCTGAGGTCGGAGAGGTGAGTTCAGGACATTGGACCACCAGAGACCTTACAGTCTCACATAATACCAATTGGTGAGACCTCTTCGAGAGATCTCAGTCTCAACACTAAGGCCCAGCTCCACCCAACAGCCAGCAGACTCCAGTGCTGGATGCCCCATGCCAAAAAACTAGCAAGACAGGAACACGACCCTACCCATTCACACAGAGGCTGCCTACAATGATACTAAGTTCACAGACACCCTAAAACACACCACTGGATGTGGCCCTGCCCAACAGAAAGACAAGATCCAGCCCCACCCACCAGAAGACAGGCACCAGTCCCCTCTACCAGGAAGCCTACACAAGCTACTGAACCAACCACACCCACTGGGGGCAGACAGCATAAACAAATGGAACTATGAACCTGCAGCCTGGGAAAAGAAGACCCCAAACACAGTAAGTTAAACAAAAAAGGGAAGACAGAGAAATATGCAGCAGATGAAGGAGCAAGGTAAAATCCCACCAAACAAATGAAGATGAAATAGGCAGTCTACCTGAAAAAGAATTCAGAGTAATGATAGTAAAGATGAGCCAAAATCTGGGAAATAGAATGGAGAAAATACAAGAAACGTTTAACAAGGACCTAGAAGAACTAAAGAGTAAACAATGAATGATGAATACACAATAAATGAAATTAAAAATTCTCTAGAAGCAATCAATAGCAGAATAACTGAGGCAGAAGAACGGATAAGTGACAGGAAGATAAAATGGTGGAAATAACTGCCAGAGAGCAGACTAAAGAAAAAAGAATGAAAAGCATTGAGGACAGTCTCAGAGACCTCTGGGACAACATTAAATGCACCAATTTTTGAATTACAGGGGTCCCATAGAAGAAGAGGAAAAGAAAGGGTCTGAGGAAATATTTGAAGAGATTATAGTTGAAAACTTCCCTAACATGGGAAAGGAAGTAGTCAATCAAGTCCAAGAAGCACAGAGAGTCCCATACAGGATAAATCCAAGGAGAAACATGCCAAGACTCATATTAATCAAACTGTCAAAAATTAAATACAAAGAAAACATATTAAAAGCAGCAAGGGAAAAACAACAAATAACACACAAGGGAATCCCCATAAGGTTAACAGCTGATCTTTCAGCAGAAACTCTGCAAGCCAGAAGGGAGTGGCAGGACATATTTAAAGTGATGAAGGAGAAAAACCTACAGCCAAGATTACTCTACCCAGCAAGGATCTCATTCAGATTTGACGGAGAAATTAAAACCTTTACAGACAAACAAAAGTTAAGATTATTCAGCACCACCAAACCAGCTTTACAACAAATGCTAAAGGAGCTTCTCTAGGCAGGAAACATAAAGGAAGGAAAGACCTACAAAAAGAAACCCAAAACAAGAAAAATGGTAATAGGAACATACATATTGATAATTATCTTAAATGTAAATGGATTAAATGCTCCAATCAAAAGACATAGACTGGCTGAATGGGTACAAAAACAAGACCCATATATATGCTGTCTACAGGAGACCCACTTCAGACCTAGAGACACGTACAGACTGAAAGTGAGGGAATGGAAAAAGATATTCCATGCAAACGGAGATCAAAAGAAAGCTGGAGTAGCAATTCTCATATCAGACCAAATAGACTTTAAAATAAAGACTATTACAAGAGACAAAGAAGGGCACTACATAATGATCAAGGGATCAATCCAAGAAGAAGATATAACCATTGTAAAAACTTATACATCCAACATAGGAGCACCTCAATACATAAGGCAAATGCTAAGAGCCTTAAAAGGGGATATTGACAGTAACACAATCATAGTAGGGGACTATAACACCCCACTTTTACCAATGGACAGATCATGCAAATGAAAATAAATAAGGAAACACGAGCTTTAAATGATACATTAACAAGATGGACTTAATTGATATTTAAAGGACATTCCATCCACAAACAACAGAATACACTTTCTTTTCAAGTACTCATGGAACGTTTTCCAGGAGAGATCATATCTTGAGTCACAAAACAAGCCTTGGTATTTTTAGGAAAATTGAAATTGTATCAAGTATCTTTTCCGAGCACAATGCTATGAGACTAGATATCAATTACAGAAAAAAAACTGTAAAAAATACAAACACATGGAGGCAAAACAATACACTACTAAATAGCCAAGAGATCACTGAAGAAATCAAGCAGGAAATCAAAAAACACCTAGAAACAAATGACAATGAAAACACGACAACCCAAAACCTATGGGATGCAGCAAAAGCCGTTCTAAGAGGGAAGTTTATTGCAATACAATTCTACCTGAAGAAACAGGAAAAATCTCAAATAAACAACCTAACTTTACACCTAAAGCAATTAGAGAAAGAAGAACAAAGAAACCCCAAAGTTAGCAGAAGGAAAGAAATCATAAAGATCAGATCAGAAATAAATGAAAAAGAAATGAAGGAAACAATAGCAAAGGTCAATAAAACTAAAAGCTGGCTCTTTGAGAAAATAAACAAAATTGATAAACCATTAGGCAGACTCATCAAGAAGAAAGGGAGAAGACTCAAATCAATAGAACTAGAAATGAAAAAGGAGAAGTAACAACTGACACTGAAAAAATACAAAGGATCATGAGAGATTACTACAAGCAACTCTATGCCAATAAAATGGACAACCTGGAAGAAATGGACAAATTCTTAGAAAAGCACAACCTGCTGTGACTGAACCATGAAGAAATAGAAAATATAAACAGACCAATCACAGCACTGAAATTGAGACAGTGATTAAAAGTCTTCCAACAAACAAAAGCCCAGGACCAGATGGCTTCACAGGCGAATTCTGTCAAACTTTTAGAGAAGAGCTAACACCTATCCTTCTCAAACTCTTCCAAAATATAGCAGAGGTAGGACACTCCCAAAGTCGCTCTACGAGGCCACCATCAACCTGAAACTGAAACAAAAGATGACACAAAAAAAGAAAACTACAGGCCAATATCACTTACGAACATAGATGCAAAAATCCTCAACAAAATACTAGCAAACAGAATCCAACAGCACATTAGAGGAACACACACCATGATCAAGAGGGATTTATCCCAGGAATGCAAGGATTCTTCAGAATATGCAAATCAATCAATGTGAAACACCATATTAACAAATTGAAGGATTAAAACCATATGGTAATCTCAATAGATGCAGAAAAAGCTTTCAACAAAATTCAACACCCATTTATGATAAAAACTCTCCAGAAAGTAGACATAGAGGGAAACTATCTCAACATAATAAAGGCCATATATCACAAACCCACAGCCAACATCGTTCTCAATGGTGAATAGCTGAAACCATTTCCACTAAGATCAGGAACAAGACAAGGTTGCCCACTCTCACCACTATTATTCAACATAGTTTTGGAAGTTTTAACCTCAGTGATCAGAGAAGAAAAAGAAAAGGAATACAAATCGGAAAAGAAGAAGTAAAACTGTCACTGTTTGCAGATGACATGATACTATACATAGAGAATCCTAAAGATGCTACCAGAAAACTACTAGAGCTAACCATTGAATTTGGTAAAGTTGCAGGATACAAAATTAATGCACAGAAATCTCTTTCATTCCTACACACTAATGATGAAAAATCTGACAGAGAAATTAAGGAAACACTTCCATTTACCACTGCAACAAAAAGAATAAAATACCTAGGAATAAACCCACCTAAGGAGAGAAAAGACCTGTATGCAGAAAACTATAAGCATTGATGAAAGAAATTAAAGATGATACAAACAGATGGAGAGATATACCATGTTCTTGGATTGGAAGAATCAACATTGTGAAAATGGCTATAGTACCCAAAGCAGTCTACAGATTCAATGCAATCCCTATCAAACTACCTATGGCATTTTTCACAGAATTAGAACAAAAAATTTTGCAATTTGTATGGAAACACAAAAGACCCCGAATACCAAAGCAATCTTGAGAACGAAAAATGGAGCTGGAGGAATCAGGCTCCCTGACTTCAGACTATACTACAAAGCTACAGTAATCAAAATAGTATGATACCAGCACAAAAACAGAAATATAGTTCAATGGAACAGGATAGAAAGCCCAGAGATAAACCCATGCACATATGGTCACCTTATCTTTGATAAAGAAGGCAAGAGTATACAATGGAGAAAAGAGAGCCTCTTCAATAGGTGATGCTGGGGAAACTGGACAGCTACATGTAAAAGAATGAAATCACAACACTCCCTAACACCGTACACAAAAATAAACTCAAAATGGATTAAAGACCTGAATGTTGGCCAGACACTATAAAACTCTTAGAGGAAAACATAGGCAGAACACTCTATGACATAAATCACAGCAAGATCCTTTTTGACCCACCTCCTAGAGAAATGGAAATAAAAACAAAAATAAACAAATGGGACCTAATGAAACTTAAAACTTTTGCACAGCAAAGGAAATCATAAACAAGACGAAAAGACAAACCTCAGAATGGGAGAAAATATTTGCAAATGAAGCAACTGACAAAGGATTAATCTCCAAAATTTACAAGCAGCTCATGCAGCTCAATATCAAAAAAACAAACAACCCAATCCAAAAATGGGCAGAAGACCTAAATAGACATTTCTCCAAAGTAGATGTATAGATTGCCAACAAACACATGAAAGGATGCTCAACATCACTAATCATTAGAGAAATTCAAATCAAAACTACAATGAGGTATCACCTCACACCGGTCAGTATGGCCATCATCAAAAAATCTACAAACAATAAATGCTGGAGAGAGAGTGTAGAAAAGAGAACCCTCTTGCACTGTTGGTGGGAATGTAAATTGATTCAGTCACTGTGGAGAACAGTATGGAGGTTCCTTAGAAAAATAAAAATAGAACTACCATACAACCCAGCAAACCCACTGCTGGGCATATACCCCTGAGAAAACCATAATTGAAAACGAGTCATGTACCACAATGTTCATTGCCGCTCTATTTATAATAGCCAGGACATGGAAGCAACCTAAGTGACCAACAGATCAACAGATGAATGGTTAAAGAAGATGTGGCACATATATACAATGGAATATTACTCAGCCATAAAAAGAAAGGAAATTGAGTTATTTTTAATGATGTGGATGGATCTAGAGACTGTCATACAGATTGAAGTAAGTCAGAAAGAGAAAAACAAATACCATACGCTAACACATATATATGGAATCTGAAAAAAATAATGGTTCTGAAGAACCTAGGGGCAGGACAGGAATAAAGATGCAGATGTATAGAATGGACTTGAGGACACGGTGAGGGGGAAGGGTAAGCTGGGTTGAAGTGAGATAGTGGCATGGACATATATACACTACCAAATATAAAACAGCTAGTGGAAAGCAGCTGCAGAGCACACGGAGATCAGCTTGGTCCTTTGTGACCACCTAGAGGGGTGGGATAGAAACTAACTCACCATTGTAAAGCAATGATACTCCAAAAAAGATGTTAAAAAAAAAAATAGTCATGTACCACAATGTTCATTGCAGTACTATTTACAATAGCCAGGACATGGAAGTAACCTAAGTGTCCATTGCCAGATGAATGGATAAAGAAGATGTGGCACATATATACAATGGAATATTACTCAGCCATATAAAGAAGCAAAATTGCATTATTTGTAGTGAGGTGGATGGCCATAGAGTCTGTTATACAGAGTGAAGTAAGTCAGAAAAAGAAAAGCAAACACCGTATGCTAACACCTATATATGGAATCAAAAAAAAAAAAATGGTTCTGACGAACCTAGGGGCAGGACAGGAATAAAGATGCAGATGTACAGAATGGACTTGAGGACACGGTGAGCAGGAAGGGTAAGCTGGGCTGAAGTAAGACAGTGGCATGGACATATATACACTACCAAATATAAAATAAATAGCTAGTGGGAAGCAGCCGCGTAGCACAGGGAGATCAGCTTGGTGCTTTGTGACCACCTAGAGGGGTGGGATAGGGAGGGTGGGATGGAGATGCAGGAAGGAGGGGATATGGGGATATATGTATACATATAGCTGATTCACTTTGTTATACAGCAGAAACTAACACAACGTTGTAAATTATACTCCAATAAAGATGTTAAAAAAGTAAATAAAATGGTTTCTTATGACAAAAAATAAAATTATATTAAATATTATGATAATTGAACTTATAAATTATTATTTGAAGAAAAGTTGAAAGAAAGAGAACAAATATTGTTAGTTTTCAATAATAAAAAAAAATTTTAGCCCAAAATTGTCCTTTTGCAAACTCAGGTCAAGATTAATAAACAAAATATAATGTAAGAAGAATAATCAACAACAAAAGGGGTTACTGGTGAGACATTCAGGTTCTTCAAACTCTGAGGAAATATTGGACCCATGACTTATTTGTCTTTGGCTTTGTCATTTATTATGTTGAACAATTCATTTTAATGATTTCAGTAGTATGT
Source organism: Grampus griseus (assembly GCF_964374135.1). NCBI lineage: Eukaryota > Metazoa > Chordata > Mammalia > Artiodactyla > Delphinidae > Grampus > Grampus griseus. Next base: position 44,559,433 of record NC_139019.1, read on the forward strand.
CCATGCAAGGGAAGAAAGATGTTTTTCAGAGATGCTACTTCTCTATTTCAGTTATCTTTTGCTCTGTAAAAAGCCATCCCCAAACTCTGTTGCGTAAAACAATGAGAGCCTTTTTTTTCTGCTGGTCTTGTTTGGAGCTGCTCATGTTGCTGCAGTAAGATGGCAAGTAAGCCTGGAATGCCTAAATGGCTCGCTCCCAAGTCTGCTGAATGGCAGGGACATCTGGGTGATGATGACATCTCTTTCTGCACGTGGGCTCTCCATGTGACGAGATTGGGCTTCTGTGAATGATGGCCAGATTTGTCACAAACTACCCAGATTCAAGAGGAGGGGGAATAAATTCCATCTCTCAATGCGAGGGGTGTCAGGAATTTGTGGCCAACACACCTAGCCTTAAATGTTGTTATTCAAAACCATGTCTTTCTCCTCTTTTTTTTTTTTTCTTTCTTTTCTTCAAATCATGTCATTTGTAGTCTGTCTTCAGTGAATACAGAGATTCATAGAGAGTTGCCTCTTTCCTTGAAGTGTGCCAGAACTTTGGCATTTCTAGAGGGCCCATTGGAGGCCAGAAGCATGATTTCAACCCTGAGCAGAGATTCAGCAAATGAGGGTGAGCTCAGTGAGGATGGTCCAACCTGTGAGATTGCTTGAAATCTGTCAGGGCAAGTTGGTCCAAAGGATTCCCCAAATTTGGGCAGGATCCAGCCTGAGTCCTGCATTTGTCACTAGGTGCCTGGGCCCTGCCAGGTCCACAATGAAGATGTCCAGTAAACAGGCACACTACTTACTGCTGACTCTGCTTGCCAGGACAAAGCAGTAGGCAATTCTGCTCTTCCCTCCCCACACCCACAGTGCAGCAGATCCCTGGATAATGATAGGTTTCATCTTTATTAAGTAAATCACATCGGCATTACAGCACTTGCATAAACTCCTTGACCTTACCAAATGGGCAAAAACCAAGCATTATGAGCACTTATCTATGAAGTTTAAACCAATTGTTTAGGGTGTTTATTAAATGATGTCTATAGGTACACCCTGATCTTAACTATTGCATAATAAATAACATGAATTTTCATCAAAGAGCAGCATTGATTTTTTTTTTCTTTGAGATAGGTATGTGGTAATGCTTTCCTCTTTTGTTTTGAGAAGTCAAATAGAGATCCTGGAAATTATGGGTCCAACTATAGATATAAAGCCCACATTTTTTTTGTAAAACATTGGACCTCAACACTTACAAATTCAGTAATAAGGTTCTAGATCTGGGGAGGCCTTGTGACTATAAAATGCATATGGAGCATTTTAGTCTTTTTTTGTAAACAGTTTTTAGCCCTATCAGCATAAATAAAACCAGTTGCTATAGAAATTATGTAGTAAAAAGTAACGCAGTGGTTAAGAGGGTCTTTCCATATTCACTTGTTTAAGTGAATGACCACAGTTTAGGGATTTTTACTGATTCTCCAAAGAAGAGAGAAATGAGGTGGGAGGAATAAACAGATTTCTTTCCTTGCAATGGAGACAATAAGTTCCAACAGAACCAGCCTAAACAAAATCACATCCAATTCCATATCCAATGGTGAAATTAAGGGCAGAATTTTGGTTACATAATGTTGTCGACTCTTCTTTGGTACTGGAATTACAACAATGGAGAATGATAAGTACCAAAATGAGTGGTAAGTTTTGATAGGAGCCTCTTAACAAAAGGTGAGTGCAGGGTAAGGGGAATAGAGAGGCATATTAACAAAAAAAACCTCCCATTCTTTTCTTTCTTCATCTCATCAGAATGTCTTTGTGACTTCATGATGAAAAGCTTTTGTATTTAGAGATTCAGGAATAAGCACCAAGGCTTCATGCAGAAGCTGAAAGAATTAAAGCAGGAATCAAGAGGAAATAAAGGCTATTTTATTTTATTTTTTAAAAATTCTACTGAGGGCTTCCCTGGTGGCGCAGTGGTTGAGAGTCTGCCTGCCAATGCAGGGGACACAGGTTTGTGCCCCGGTCCGGGAAGATCCCACATGCCGCGGAGCGGCTGGGCCCGTGAGCCATGGCCGTTGAGCCTGTGCGTCCGGAGCCTGTGCTCCACAACAGGAGAGGCCACAGCAGTGAGAGGCCCGCGTACCACAAAAAAAATAAATAAATAAATAAATTATTGAAGTATAGTTGATTTACAATGTGTTACTTTCCTTTGTACAGAAAAGTGACTCATTATACATATATATATTCTTTTTCATAATCTGTTCCCTTATGGTTTGTCACAGGATATTGAATATAATTCCCTGTGTTGTTTTTCCATCCTATAAATAATAGTTTGCCTCTGCTAATCCCAAACTCCCAATCCTCACCACCCGCCCTGCTCCCGGCAACCACAAGTCTGTTCTCTAAATCTGTGAGTCTGTTTTTGTTTTGTAGATACGTTGATTTTTATTGTATTTAGATTCCATATATAAGTGATATCATATGGTATTTGTCTTTCTCTTCCTGACTTACTTCGCTTAGTATGATAATCTCTAGGTCCATCCATGTTGCTGCAAATGGCATTATTTCATTCTTTTTGATGGCTGAGTAATATTCCATTGTATATATATATACCACATATTCTTTATCCATTCATCGTTAAAGGCTGTTTTATAAAGAAGAGCTTTATTGGTCTTCCTTGATTTTAGTCCCCCTGATGATTCTGGTATCTTCTTTCTTTATTCTTCTTAGTGTCTTGGTATTTTTATCATCATTTTCCTGTTTCTCTCACTGGTAATTAAATGCATGTATTTTTATGCTGGTCCTTACTTCTTTTTCTGACTGTATTGTGAGAACTTAAAAAACAGCAAATCCCATCTTCTATTCCCACTGTAATTTTTTCCTGCCTAACACAGTGCTCTGGGTTCCTTGGGACTTAGTTCATACTCTTGGTTGATAAGGGGAAATTGCCATATTCTAAATTAACACCAAGGGTGTGAGCTTGTTCACTATTTCACAGTGACCACCAAAGGGAACATAATTACTGATAACTTGTGTGCCACAATTTGTATGTGTGATTGCTACGCAAGGAAATAGATCTGCTTTTGAGTGCAGGTTTCAGTGGAAACTAACTAACTATGGGCAACCTACGTATTCACTTTAGGCCCAGGGGTCATCACCAATACCACAGGGGTAGTAATAGTATATATCTCATTAGAAGGTTCAGAATTAATTGAGATAATGAATGTAAGGCATTTAAAGTATCTGGCATATAGTTAGATTCAATAAGTGTTGTCTGGGGCTTCCCTGGTGGCGCAGTGTTTGAGAGTCCGCCTGCCGATGCAGGGGACACGGGTTCGTGCCCTGGTCCAGGAAGATCCCACATGCCACGGAGCGGCTGGGCCGGTGAGCCATGGCCGCTGAGCCTGCGCGTCCAGAGCCTGTGCTCCGCAACGGGGGAGGCCACAACAGTGAGAGGCTCGCGTACCACAAAAAAAAAAAAAAAAAAAGTGTTGTCTGTGTCATCATCATCATCATCATGATTGTACTGTGCTCATATTTTTTTAAGTGCTTCAGTTCTTGAAATTTACAACACTGACTGATGTTGGCCTATTTTTTTTTTATAAATGTATTTATTATTTATTTTTGGCTGCATTGGGTGTTTGTTGCTGCACGTGGCTTTCTCTAGTTGCAGCGAGCAGGGGCTACTCTTTGTTGCTGTGCACGGGATTCTCACTGTGGTGGCTTCTCTTTGCGGAGCATGGGCTCTAGGCGTGCGGGCTTCAGTAGTTGCGGCTCGTGGGCTCTAGAGCGCAGGCTCAGTAGTTGTGGCACACAGGCTTAGTTGCTCCGAGGCATGTGGGATCTTCCCAGACCAGGGCTTGAACCCATGTCCCCTACATTGGCAGGCGGATTCTTAACCACTGTGCCACCAGGGAAGCCCAGCCCAGCCTTTTTTTTTTTTTTTTTTTTTTGTAAAAGTTCCTGCTAGCATGATCCTGGACCAAGTAAATACGTATTTCAAAGTATTTACCTATTTTGAAGAATTGGGTCATTTTACTTAGAGTCATTGCTATGAAGGCTTTTAGGAAGCTTAAATTGTGTGCCTGCTCAGTCTTTCACATTGAACATATCACCATTTGAAGACACCAACTTTCACGGATGTCAGTCTGTAAATAACTGTTTTACTCTCCCTATTGCACTTTTGTCACAGTACCTGATTGGAATTTTATCAGACTGGATGACATATTTACTGCCTATTGTCCTTTTTTAGGCTTGTTCTTAACCATGCCCAAGCCCCAGGGTCATTTGGTGGTGACATGTTATAAATAACATTATTACCATAATTAAAGGATTGATCAGAGTAGCTTGGGAGGAAAATCTACTCACCTTTGGCTTGCAGTCAAGCCTGAGTCACTGGGGTCATTAACACAATTTACTGTAGCTGACCAAATACTCTTCTTTGGGTAGGTGATGTTTTTCACAGTAGACATACCTAACACTTGACTGGTGTGATGTGACCTAATTCCAAGTAAACTGTAAAATCAAAAATATTCGTTGATGGCCTACTGTGTCCTTTTATTGTGCTTTTATGAAGATTCTTCAAACTTTATAAGACTCTATTAAGCTATGTAGGTCTTCCAAACCTAACCTTGTCAATGTGTAAAGTAAAATGTTTACTTACTGAAGAAATAACAAAATATGATCATAATGAAATTATTGTTTAATTACTTGGGAACATATTGTCTTGTGCCATCAGTGGGTAAGATGACGACCATTAATCTGAATTTCTTTACAGCATCTCTCTCTCTTGCCTCAGTAGCAGCTAATTTGCCGTAGTTCAGGATAGAACAGTCAGAGCTGGAGTGTTCCGGGGTTGGGTATGTGGGCTGGTCTCTGTCATTTTCCAAAGTTCTCCAGGGCAATCTGGTACTCTACAACCTTCCTTCCCTGGTGCCTCTGGGAACTACAGAGGAGCTCTCTCTTTCTCCCTGCTTCTTCTCCTTCTCCTTTTTGGTAGTCAGGTATCTTCTCCATAGGAATAGAGATAATTGCATTAAAAAAAAAATAGGAAGATTAAAATAAAAAGGGCTCTTATACTCTTATAAAACCTAATTGTAAAATTTTCATTCACTTTACGTTTTATTCTTTCTTTTATTTTCCTATTGATTGAAAGTTAAAAAGAATAGAATCCTGTAATGAGCACTAGTTTGCATACAGAATGAATAAAAGATTGTTTTCGCATTCTCCGAGTAAAATATTTTAAATGGCCAAGTACAGGAATATTTGCCAGGCTCTGAAACAATTTCAGTGGTACAGTGCACGTTCACAGTGGTAACATAATCAAGGGCCTGTCTGAGGCCCTCCTGAGAATTAACATCTTCATATCTGCTTTTGGCAACCTGACCTCACTGACTGCATTTAACCATCTTTAAATAAGAGTGTTTGAGATTTAATTTGTACAAGTAGAGAAATATTCTGAAGATAAAAGTGTATGCACATGTATATAGAACCTAGCATGTATTTATTCAGTCAGTTTTAGTTGAGCTGGTATATTTGTATTTTCTCATAACAGTTAATATTCCCTCACTGGCAGTTTATAATGCAATATAATATTATACTTTGTGGATATTATAAATAGAATAAACTTGAACCACTAATAATAAAACATCTATGGCACTCATTTATTCTTGACTTCTTCACTTAGATCATCACCATTTATTAGAACTGCACACAATACTTCTCTAATAGGTTTAAGGCAGAACTGTAATGATTTCAAGCAGAATTGTAATGATTTCAATAGTTACTTATCAAAGGAGTGGAAGATTTCCATGTAATTTCTTCCTAGTCGGGTCTGGATACGAATGAAAGGAACAAGAAAAGATATAATCTCGGAGCTATGAAAATAATTTGGGAAAACTATTAAAGCAAAGTATTATAATTTTTAACTTGTACACCAATTTTAGTTTAATTGCATAACTATTTAGCAGTCATATCAATTAAAATGCTCTAAAATGAAATAAGGAAAATGAAGTTAAAAATAGAGCGAATTACTTTAATACCTTATTTAAATTTTAATTTGCCTTTAAGACAATTTATTTCAGGCCCGGGAAATATTCTATTTTTTGGCTCTGTCAACTAAGATCAGTCCCCCAAAAGAACTTGTTTGTAAAGACCAACATTTCCAATGTGGCATCTAGACCAGCATGCAAACTATTAATAAAGTAATATAGTGCAAATGACCCAACAAAAGCATATTTTCAATTCATATTTCAATTCATGCAGGCTATCTGATGACACATTAACAAATTATAATAAATTTCTCTCATGAGAATTTGGCCCAATGTCAATCTGACTTTGAAAAAAAGATCAAAGTTACCCTGTCAAATTAATTCTGACATACTTGTCAGAATTAAATAAATTAAATACATTAAATAAAACTTGACATACTTGTCTTTGGCTATTGAAATTTGACCTCTTAACACTTCGTATATTTATTGCTTTTCATTGCTCCTCGGATTGTACACCAATGGATTTTACTGAGGAAAAACTCATCGTATCTATACCAGCTGAATATTTAGAAATGTGACAGAAATTTGGTATTTCTACATGGCCCTCTAGTACACTGTTCTCTTTATGTCTCATACATTCTTTTGTTCTGGCAAAGAACAGGACAGTGAAGAAGGGAAAAAGAAGGCATTCTGGTATGTCTTTTGCTGACTCCTCAATAGTTGGGATTTGTAAGAGATCACAGATCAGAAAGGATTTTAAACTGTAGTGCGTTTGAGCTTCCAACTGCTGCTTGAGCAATGTGACAGCAGTTTGAGATGCCCTTCCAAATGTGCCTGGCTTAAGTTACAAAAAATGTTAATAGCTTTGACCTCTTCAACTATTACATGAAGAAAAGGCTCAACTCACTTAAGGGCCACCCTATTGTAATCTCTATCTTTGAAGTGAGTCACGTACTAATTTCCTCTCAGGAAAGTTTAAACCAAAATATGTTTAGTCAGAAGGATTACTTTTTACTTTAAGAACCCCAAACAGCTGAGATTTGGGCAATATGATTAAAAGATAGCAAATTAATGCATTAATTTGAAAAATGTGTGCAAAGTACTGAACTAAATTACAACCCACAGAGCCTTCATTTACTTTCCTATGTTTATGTAAATGGACATTCTATTAGTAAATTGAATGCAAATGAATAAAATTTAGTATCTGTCATAGCTACATGAGACAGTAACTTATACAGTCATAAAAATAAGAGATCTCTACTACAATTAAACAGGCTTATGTAGATCCCAGATACTATGTGACCGATGAAAGCCTTGTTTATTATACTCACCACTGGTGCATTAAGACTTAGGAATATTTGAAATGAGGACATCTCAAGATTGTTCACTGTGACACCAGGATTTACAGTATTTTAGAAGTGCCCCGGAGTTCTAACTATTCTTTGATAAACAGAACCTAGTCCTAAATCATGCTTCTGATTGTCTTGTAGTCCCTTTTCACTAAATATTAAGTGATGATTATAATGAAACCTTTATTAAATTTTTACTCCATTAAGGAGTTTTGGTGAGCCTGTAAGATTTAGCCACAGCTGTTGTTCTCTGAGAAAGCTTAAAAACTGACAGAATCATCTCTAAGTTTATTCTAGAGCCTAGGTATTCCTTTATGATCTGTGGCAATGTATGTTGGGTGGGTGATAGATTAAAAATAAGGACAGATGGAAATGTATGTTTATTCTTCTTCTACTGTATTTAAATCTCTAAAATCAGAATGTAACTTACGTGGTGTTACATAGTTAAATTGCAGTGTTTTTCTTCTTTGTTTATACATACTATAACGGTACATCTTGCAACTGATGGAGTGGTGGATATAATGAAATGTGGTAGCTCCTATTTTCTGATTCACACAAAAGGCTGAAAGGTAATATTTTATCATTTTTCTATCAGTGAAGATCCATGACTTCATATCAGTCTCTGTGTATAGCTAAGAAATCCTTCCTACATATGTGTGTGTGTGTGTGTGTGTGTGTGTGTGTATGTTTAGTGTCTGATAAAACTCTTCAGGGATCGTTCTCAGTGAGGATAGTGGAATAGCACTCAATTTTTTTTTATTACCAGAAGTTAGTGAGCCTAACCAAGAAGACATTTATTTAGATAGATTGATCCAATTGATTCTCTCAATATTGAATTAAAATCAATGGAAAGGCAGGTTTACCAGAGAAGCTGAGAAACATCTTGGGCAAAATACTAAGACCCTGAATTTCAGAGCTTGAGCTATACAGTTAATGGAAGTGAGTTTAACTAACTGATTGTTTTTCTCCCCATATGAATACCTGGATGCATGCTAGCATAGAGCTAGTCCTTAGCAGTTGACATGTCCTGTTTTCCTCACACACAGTGTTTAATTCTACGGGCTGACAGGCTCAAGCAGATAGGACTAGGATTCCCTAGAAAAGTGGATTTAAACATTTTTGACCACTGTGCTAAATACAGTCTGTTCTACCTCCTGACATAATACATATGCACACACATAACTGAAAGTCCCACACAACTGAAGTGAGAACATTACAAACAATAATTACTACTAAGACTTTTTGCTTATGATTTACTCTAATATGTTCTATTCTGTTCTATTCTCTTCCTTCCCCATGTCATTTTTACTGCTAACTTCTATTTTTTTCCTTTTATGTATGAAAAAGCTTAGGTATCACTTGAAAGATTCAAAAGAATACATATAATATAAACACATTGTGAAGCATAGTAATGAAACAAACTCCATTGCTCCCATCTAGAATATTATGAACATAATGAAAGCCCTCTGTGTACTTCTTGGTATCAACCCCTGCCTTGTACACAGAGATTACTACTTTCCTGAATTTCTTTTAATTGTACCCTTGCTTTTCTTTTTAGATTTACCACATAAATTTGTATTCTCAAAAAACATATTTAGTTTTGTTTGATTATAATTATTTGATATTCTTCCTTGACTTGCTTTTTTATTCTTTTTGCTAAATGTTACATTTCAAAGATCAACCCATATTCATACATTCATTCATTCAACAAATATTTATTGAGTGCAGACTATATGCCAGGTCCTCTGCCATGTGCCTGGTGTGCATCTCACAAACCAAATAAGGATTCCTCCTCTCCTAGAGCTTACATTCTACTGGGAGGAGACAGGTGATAAACAATAGATGTAATAAATAAGTAAATTAAATCAAATGTTAGAAGCTTATCTTACTGTATCGCTTTGTGTTTTCATGATTATTCTGCTTGCATCTCCCTTGTTAAAACTTTGATTTGGGGAAGAGTGCCAGTACTGCAAATGAGTTTAGAGAATTATTCTCAAAAACGGAAGGAAATGGTTCTCACCTAAATATTAAGAAATAATCTCTATTTCTGATAAGGAAACATAGAGCAGGATTAGAAGAATCCAGAGTGCTGAGGTAAAGGTAGATGGCAGTCTTAGAAGGATTGTTCCTGAAGGGCCTTGTAAAGAAGGTAGCAGTTGAGCAAAACAAACAACCAACCAACCCATGGATGGGTGTAGTTGTAGTATTTGTAGTTGTGTATTTACTTTCACTGCTGTGTAGTATTCAATGGTGTAGATATACCATTGAATCCTTTCTCTTCTTTATTTAATTATGATATTACAAACGTTCTTGCCTTATCTCCTGGGACATGTGCAAGTTTCTCTAGAAGTAGAATTTCTAGAAGCTTATGAAGAATTTCTAGAAGCGCATGCAATATCTAACTTAAGATACAGACAACTTAAAAAAATTATTATTATTATTTTGGCTGCACCACGTGGCATGTGGAATCTCAGTTTTCCCCACCAGGGATCAAACCCACGCCCCCTGTAGTGGAAACGCAGAGTCTTAAGCACTGGACCAGCAGGCAAGTCCCAAGATACAGCCAAATTATTTTCCAGTGGTTAACCAATTTATACTCCCACCAACAGAGTATAAGATTTTCTATGGTCCACATTTGGCTAATGTTCAAAATTATGAGACTTTAAAATTGTGCCATATTTAATTTTGCCATATAATTATCTTTGCATTTATCTCATTTCTATTGATGTGAGTACTTTTTAATATAACTATTGGCCTTTCTTGTATCTCTTGTGTTTATGAGTGTTGCCTATTTTTCTGCCAGGTTATTTCTGTTTTTTCTCATTGGTTTGTATAATCCAGATGATCTCATCTCAAGATTTTTAACTTAATTACATCTTTTTCAAATAAGGTAATACAGGTTCTGAGAATTAGGACATGGACGTATCTTTTTGAAGGCCACCATTCAACCCAGTAGAGGAGGTCTGGATATAGTCCTCATACCCCAGCTTTGCTTTCAAGCCAGTGTGTTCCTTTAGTTCTGTACAAAACCTCTACTAATTTGAAACTGATACCATCTTGTTATGTGATTTTTATGCCCCTCCTCTTTGCTTTAATTTGCAGTATTCCTTCTCTTCCAAACTTGTATCTAAGTGGATAACTCAATCAATATACAGTTTCTCAGTCTCTTCCTGACATCACTACTATCTCACCTCCTCCTCATTTTAGCCAACCCACACCTGTGACTATCCTGGGGGCTTTTTATGGCTCCAGGTTTGTTTTTTAACTTCTTTACCTTTAACTGTCATCTTTAAATTCAACACATCAGGATGTCCTTCCAGATCTCATGTTCACTCACCTTTCCCCACATGTGTTCTTCAGCAACACTGAGACCTAGAGTCTCTCAATCCCTCATTTTTACCCTGTTTATAAGCCCTCTAAAGTGCTCAGTAATTGCTATCTGGTAGTGGTAGCAGAAGGATTCGTATTCAGATTAGTCCATCAGCTTAACCATTTCCTTGCCAATATTCTCAATTCTCTTTTTTTTCCCATGCCAAACTGTATCCAGCTTTTTAAATGATACTTTTCATAAACAATCGTAGTATTTCAGGCAGGACATGGGCAGGCAATCATTAACCGTATACCACAACTTTCAAACTCCCCTTTTCAATGGACTACCAAAATCAGAAAACCACTATAAAACCCAATGAAGTCTTCATGTGATGCTCTGAACAGGGAAAGTGTAGAGTGAGGGTTGACATTTCACAGTTAGCGTGTTATTTAACAACTTTTTACAAGCCAACCCTAACTTTCAGGAAATGTAAATGTAAAAGGCAGAATTATCAATTTGAAGATCCACAATCTAAAAAAGGAACCGCTGCTTTTTCATTCTCTTAACTGCCCAACCCCAAACCTAAATAATTTACAACAAAATAAATGTAGTTCTTACCCTCATGGATCTCCAGGCTGATTGCAGAGAGAGACTTGAAGAGATAATGAAAAGTGTCAGTAATGTTCTAAAAGTGAAAGTACAAGAAGCTAGTTTAGGAGAATAATTATCCCCTGAAAAAATGACATTTAAACTGGGTCAATGAAGAGTGAAGAGAAGAGAGTGCTGGCAGTTGGAGAAACATGCACAAAGGCCAGATTATCAGGTGATTCTGGTCTCAACTTAGATTATTTTCTCTGTGAAGCCTTCCCTGGTTTCCCGTGTCTAAGTCAGATCTCCCTTCTTTACACCTCCCCAGGAATCATCAGTTCTCCTTAGTTAGCACTTAGAATCAGTAGTTTCTCCTTTCTCAAATATGTTGTATTTGCCTGTTTTTTTTGTCTTTTGTTTGTTTGTTTTTTTGCTGTATGCGGGCCTCTCACTGTTGTGGCCTCTCCCGTTGCGGAGCACAGGCTCCGGACGCGCAGGCTCAGCGTCCATGGCTCACGGGCCCAGCCGCTCCGCGGCATGTGGGAATCTTCCCGGACCGGGGCACGAACCCGTGTCCCCTGCATGCCTGTTTTCTTGACTTTCTTTCTCAGTGGCTCTGGAAAGAGTTTGGTATTTGACTCATTCCCCATAATATCTCCATGCCAGGCAGTATCTGACATATAATACAGGCTTAAAAAAATTTGTCAATTAATTTAATAGATCAATGAGAGTAAAGTACTCCAAGGGCAATAACTCTGTGGGTACAAATGGAGGCCAAGTGATTTGCTTTGCCTTTGTGGTGATCATATTGATGGGACCTATTCAAATCAATTGAATTCAAGGCAATGTATATTTATCATAGAGTATGGATATTACTGTAGGCATGTTGAACTGTCACGTATTCTTCACTCACATGGTATAGTGATATTGATCTTACCTTTCTGAGGAAATCCCATACAAAATAAATAATGTGCAGAGTATGTTTTGGCAGACTGAGTACTCAGTCCAGTAAAGCAAGAGTATTGTTTCTATATATGTGTATCCAAGCACATTTTTTTTTTTTTTTTTGTGGGACTCACTGAGTCACTACATAGGTTTCAGGTTCTGTAGCCATGAGAAATTTGGAAATCCATTCCCAGGACCACAGTTCTCAACAATACCTCAGTGTGTCACAGTCAGCTCTGAGGTAATGTCACCAAAAAATGGTGCTAATGTGTTCACAGCTCTTAGAGGTTTATCATGATTTTGTAAGAAAAGGTGGGTAGAATGGGAATTTGAATTAAGACAAACCATTAACACTTTACCTCTGGGACTGATGATAGGTCAAGGATGTTACCCCTTTCAGACAGATTAATGCAGTTGTAGGCTTAAACAAGAGCCCTTTAGAGGAAAGAGGTTGGGAGAGGTGTGCTGGCAGACAGTTTTCTTGTTTAGATTGTATCTGATGAAAATCTTTACTTTAAAGTCACGGCATTAGTAGGAATTTCACTTCCAAGAGTTAACATCCTAAGTATTATCAAAGCAAATCTCATAATTTTGCTATAAAGGCATCAAATTTCTAGTCACCTTAGGGGACAAAAAGGTAGACCAACCCACTTCCTGCACTAAAAAAAGGAAATGCCCATCTCTGAATGGTGCTGACCTTTAGACGTTATGTCATATCAGTGGAGAAAGAAGATTGGATGTAGGCCTCTTGACATATTTCTTCTGAAAGGTAAGTTAGTACAGGCTACTCTCAGCATTGGTGTTTTCGTGTCAGCATTTGGCTCTCTGTGCACCAATGCTGAACAGAAATATGCAGACAGTTTCGGAGGAAAGAGAAAGAGTAGCTTTATTTCTTTACCAGGCAAAGAGGGAATACAGCAGGCTAGCACCTCCAAAAACTGTGCCCCTTGTAGAGGGCAGTGAGAAGTTTTTATAGTAATGGTTCAAAGAGATTGTGATCAGCTCATGGGCACTTTTCTGACTGGCTGGTGGTGAGGTAAGTGGGAGTCAGCATCATCAAGCTTCTGATTCCGACTGGTCTGGGCTCTACGTGCTTGTGGGCAGAATACTATAGTTAATCGTTAACTTTTTCTACCTGGAGAGGGTTTCAGTATCTGCAAAACAGCTCAAAGATATTGCCGTGTGTGCCCGTTGATGGGGAACCAGGACCTTTCCCCAAGGCTGCACTACTGTTTCTCTTGACTGTTTGTTTCTCCTTTGTCTCACATCCCCTCCCTTCTCTAATTAACAACTGCTTGAATTTGCCTTTTGGAACTCAGGGAAGATCAGTGAGGCTGAACGAAGTCTATTTCCTATAATCAAAGAAATGGGGGACAGAGAAAGGCTTTGTGCTCAGGAGCCCCACTGGGCTCTGCTCGGTAACGTAACTTTGGCTTTAGTTATCTTCATTTATAATAATATTATTTATAGTAAAACTGAGACTGTAATAGTAATAAATTTCTGTAATAATTAAGGGGCAATGGAGTAGAATGAACACTAGACTGAGAGTTTGAAAATCTGAATTCTTAGGTAGGGAGTAGCCACTAAATAACTAGAGGTTTTAGATGAGCAACCACTACATAACTAGAGATTTTAGATGAGCTACTGTAGGTCTTAAGGATTATAACTCAAAAATGAGAAGAATGGACTAGATCAGCTGATCTAAACTGTGTCCCTCAGAAACTTTAGGGATCCCTGGTAACCCTCAAAGACCACTCAGTAGGGAACAGAGAAAATATTTAGGTGGGGTCTATATTTCTACTTCTACTTTAACTAGAATCTCCACTTTGATCTCCTTTATATATTGGACTTTCTGAGAACATTTGCATAAAATGGTTCTTCTCTTCATTTCTTTTTAAGCAGTGGACTAGGTGACTTCCAAGTGCCCTTGCTGCACTAATATGCAACTACTCTGTCCTAATAGAGGTGTCATAAATTCACATATTAAATACCTTAGAAATTTAGCTTAAGATGTTTCCAGAATAAGACTTAAACATTTTGTCCAGAAAGAGCATTTTAAATTATGTCATAGATGCCCCAATCTGGAGTTTATCTTAAGAATAAAAGTGTTTTGCTTATTTTAGAGCATATCATGAATATTCATCTGAAAATACATGTTATCCTCAGAATAGAGTACCAAAAAGCACAAGAAGTACCTTCTCCTTATTCTGAGAATAATTTCCTGAAGATTAATTAAAAACATTTATTTTTCAACCATCATTGTTTGAATATCTAGTATATACTAGCCAGGTACTGTTAGGCTTTAAAAATAAAAGAACCAAAAATGTCCCTCCTGACCTTAAGAATGTAGTCTAGCGGGGAAGACAGACACATGGACAATTAACCGCAAAGTGATGAGGTATATGTAGGGATAGACATATAGAGTGTAGATTTTAAAAGAGTTAAGCATGGCGATTAGAAGCATAGGGCTTGTTTGTGTTCAAATTCTAGTTCCCTTGTTTAGTAATATTATGGCTTCTAGTTTCATGCCTTACTTGAGTTATGGCTTCATTTTCTTCATTTGAAAAATGAGGATAGGAGAAGTAGCTGCCTCTTAGGAATTTTTTGTGCCAATTAAACGTTGTAACAGTGTCAGACACCTGACACAATGTCTGCAGTGAGTGCTAGCTTAAATGGAAGCTGCTGTTGCTATACTGCTTAGTAGATTTTTTAATCTTTATTTTGTATATACGAAGGATTTGGAGGCAGTATGTTCCTGCGTGGCTTGCAAGCAGAGGTCTTTGCTTCAGACTAACTCTTCAACTGTGTTGCAGAGCAAATAGCCTTGGTAGATAGGGATGGTGTCTCCTGCTGGAGCAAAGCTCAGGTATGTTCACAGCCCATTGAAACGAAGACCTTGCCTCCCTCTGGGGCAAAAGTCAGGTGGGCTTACTGCCTGCTAGAAGAGAGGTTTCCGAGCTCGGGCTTCCTCTGCTGTAGCATAGCCTGCAGCCTGGGCAGGCATCACCTGGCCCTCTTTGTGTCATCCTGTGGTCAGTGGGGCTTGGGGAGCTGGCACACCTGCTGGTACCCTGTGGGTGATAAAGTCTTTAGTCTCTGAGTCAGGAGTCATGTCTTCTTACAGCATCCAGGGGATGTGAGCACCTGCTCTGTTAGCTTGCAGGAAAGTAAAACCTCAGAACCTTCATAGTTCTTGATACTAGAGATACTTCGAGGTAAAGATCTTACCCCAGCCAGAGGATCACAGCTTTTTAAACCATATTTTCTCTCTTTCCCAACAGCATATTATGAAAAATTTTAAGCATATGCGAAGGTGAACACCCCTATTCCCACGACCTATATTATGCCAATAACAACTTATTATATTGTAAAATTTTTTGTGAAAATAAAGATTAACATTTTTATTTTTGTTACAACTATAACTGGCATCTGTACTTCACAAACCTTTGAGCCTCATAATTAGAAGTCAGAATGCTTAGGCTCAGAAAGCTTAAGGATCTTGCCTGAAGCCCTGTTGCTAGGAATCCTCGCAGCTGCTCAGTCCTCTGACTCCATATTTCTGGCTTTCAGTAAAAGGGTACGTGTTCATTTCACAAGGTCGGGGAAGAATTACATTCTCCCCACCTTTCTTGTGTTGAGGCAAAGAGTGTTTATACCTGGGATGGGCCTGAACATAGAATCCGGCTCATGGTCCAGTTTAATCTGGATTGTCTCACACTGAAAATATATACACCCCATTTAGGAACATCCTGAACTTGGTAGTAGATGCTCCTTTGGGATGTCTCTACATCTGCTTTAACTGACACCTCCAGCCTGCACAAGAAACGCTGTTGTTACTCTGATAAGCATCAGTGTGGATCCCTAGAGCTTCTCCAAGATGTTCACAAGCAACTGGGAGGCGTTTGGCCATCACCACTAGGAGGAGGTTATGAGGGGACTGCAGATGCTCTGGGATGGTGAGGACGGAGAAGCTGGCCTGTGTCAGAGGGGTCTGTTGTGGTGTGAAATGAAACTAGAGCATGAATGATAATTTACCTAGTTGTGAATTAAATGGCATTTATGACCTGGCCTGAGCCCCATCCCAAAGTTGTCATATTGTTTTATAGGAAACACATTAATTTATAAGTAAACTTTTGGCTGATAATATGTAAGTTGGAGATAAATGATAAGTACATATGAACCTTAGGCTTTAACACTGACATTTATAACCTGAAAAATATGTTATTCTTATTACATGCAAGTGTATCATGACACACCAGCCAGAAACATGCTTTATTGAGTTACTTGCATAATGTGTTCATTTTGAACCCCAGGATCTTTTTCACAGTTGTCAGGGGGTCCACTCAATGAGATTCTTCTCTCAAGCTTCATAAAAACAACCATACTATTGACCAATAATATAAAATTGGCACTTTGCACAGGTACCTGGCACGTTGGAAGTACTAAAAATATTCATTGACTAAGTGAATGAATGAATGAGTGAACTTATACTATACAAGAATGGTTACAGATGAATGCAGTGATATATACCATGTTTCATCACTTCTAAGATATAATTTTCCACACTGTAATTAATATATATGATATTAGATGTTTTAAATTGATACAGCTAGCAGTATTTTTTCATATAAAAGTAATGATACATCTTAAAATAATTTTTTTTTTTTTTTTTTTTTTTTTTGCGGTACGCGGGCCTCTCATTGTTGTGGCCTCTCCCATTGCGGAGCACAGGCTCCGGACGCGCAGGCTCAGCGGCCATGGCTCACGGGCCCAGCCGCACCGCGGCATGTGGGATCTTCCCGGACCGGGGCACAAACCCGTGTCCCCTGCATCGGCAGGCGGACTCTCAACCACTGCGCCACCAGGGAAGCCCTTAAAATAATTTTTTTATGCTCAACGAAATGTACTTTATATCTCTAATTTACCTGTATATTGTGTGCTCCTGGTAGGTAGGCCTGTCCCTTCATTACATTAAGAGGTACTATATTCATTTCTAATAACTTTACAATTTAAAATAGAACATTTTTTGTTAGCTTTTCTTTTAATAGCTTGGAATATGTGTTCTACCTACCGACTACTATTCATTTACATGATGGGTAGGGCCTAAAACTTTCTGTCTCCTCTGATAAGCACTCTGCAAAATTGTCAACTGTGACTGCTTGCTGACATAGGAATGACAATTTAGTCTTCACTAGCCTAGGGTAGAGTGTAGGCATTCATGAACCATCTGGATTTTAGCAGACTGAACTCTACCTCAAGAAAATTTCCCATTACAAAGTGGTCACTTCCTTTGTCACTCTACTAAGGGTTCCATCACCTCTACAGTATCTGCAGTTTAACTTCTTAGCTTTTGACACCCACTTCTGTGTGGGCTCCACTATCTGTCTTTATGTTCATTATTTAAGTGTTGCTGTCAGAGTGGGTGGTAGTACGCTCTCTGAATTGTCATGGCAACCAGAAAATCATTTTTCTAATCTTGTCGTTGGCTATTAATTGTTACTTTACAAATCTATTATATAAAACGCCTCCACATGCCAGAGTGAATCAATCTTGTATGGATTACTTTTTTTTCAAATATTTTACGATCAGATTCCAAAATAATTTCTTTGTTGATTAGTGTGTCAGTAGTCTAAAGGCAATGACTGTTTAGTGAGGTTGGGTACAGTAACATGTCAATTCAAAACCCAGATTCCCTGGCTATTTGTCTGTCCCCCCCCCCCCCCTTTTACTTTTCTGTGATAATTAAACATAATTCCAGAGAATTAGTAAAAGTAGAGTACTTATGTCCTAGATGCAATACTTTAATATGTCAGCCTGGGGACATTCTCTGGCTTATTCTTTGTAGATTGAAATGAGTTCTTTTAATTTTGTGCAGAATTGTATAGCTTTCCCTGCCGATGGTGTTAACGGTACCTTAAAAGAGGTACTAAGTGCTATCTCTTCTTTAATTCCTGGAATAGAGAGCAGCTGAGGAGATGGAAGACTATGCCTAAATACCTTACTAGAATCTAAGTGGAAAGTAGAAATGTTTGTGCTTTAATAAAGGATTTAGGGCCTCCCTGGTAGCGCAGTGGTTGAGAGTCTGCCTGCCGATGCAGGGGACGCAGGTTCGTGCCCCGGTCCGGGAAGATCCCACGTGCCGCGGAGCGGCTGGGCCTGTGAGCTATGACCGCTGAGCCTGCGCGTCCGGAGCCTGTGCTCCGCAACGGGAGAGGCCACAACAGTGAGAGGCCCGCGTAACGCAAAAAAATAAAATAAAATAAAAAGATAAAGGATTTAACTTACAATGGTTCAAACTACTGAAATATTTGTGTTTAAATTATTGCCTTTGCGTTTGATTATTTACTTTGATCTGATTCATGATAACCTCACTGGATGTCAGATTGATGGTGCACATACTTGTCTGAGATTTCCGTTGCATGTCAGCAGACTCAGCATGGGGGGAACAAGATTAGGATTTTTGCACTTGTAGCTCAGTGGATGGGACAGTACAGAGATACTTTGTGCCATGTGCTATGTACTCTGGAATGTGCATTCTATCAATATTTTATGAGCCATCAACTTACTGAGCAATATCCTAGTGATTTTTTTTTTGATGGAGAACATAGCATCTTCTTTAGTTGTTTATTATTTTTTATGCCATATGTTTTCATTTGAAGCTCTCTGGATAATTCAGGCAAAAAAAGAAGTGAGTGTGGCTTAAAAATACCTGAATTAGCTGCTAGGCTTAAATTCTCTGAGTTTGTGATGCTCAAACAGAGGTGCACATCAAAGAAAATCCAAGGACCTTTATACATAAGAATGTTAAGACTCTCAGACCTCCTGATTCAGAAGCCTCCAGAGGTAAGACCCTGAATCTGTCTGTTTAAATAGATTTCAGGTGCCCCTGGCTCTTCATTCTGGCTAAGAACCACAGACCTGCTAAATGCTCTGTTCCTGATATATATGGTGCATACCTTATAATTTGTGTCTCTTGATTTAGAATTTTTGAGGAATCCTCATGCATGGAATCTTTCTCAATTTCTGGTTTGAAAGGCAACTTTTGATTGCATTTAAGCCTATGCATTCGCTTACATTTATGGTGCACTTTACATTTAGCAAAGTACCTTCATTTCATCCTCACCATCATCTTGTGAGATAGGCCATGGACAAGGTGCATGAATATGCAAGTTGGCTTGCAGCACATGAGCCCTGGTTGAGGGGACATATGGGGCCTCCAACCTGGTCCATACAATGAACACTAAATTGTGAGCCTGCAGCAGGCTGGATTAGCTCAGAGGGCACATCTTCTAACTCTCACAGAGGCGTGCCATGGGCCAGAGGCCCCCCTGAGGTAAACAGACCAGGACTTATTATCCCCTTGAAGAGCTTGAGAGGCTCTGACAGGATCAATAGCTCTTCCAAGGTTTCACAGGTAATGAGTGTCCAGCTGAGACGATGTTACTTGGCTTTATCCAGTGCTTTCCTGTCATACTAGAAATTATTCTTGTATATTCTTTGAGATACCCATGTAATTCCACCAGAGTAATTTACAAATGCTCTGGTTGTTCATTAAAACTGGTTCCTGGCCATATAACTATGTAGAATGAGTTTCTTTTTCTTTTTGATCAGGAGCAATTCAGTCAACATTGGTTGTGACTTGTATTTGAAAACAAACACTCATACAAACAAAACAAAACAACGGCCTGATAACCTTTGAAATTCTAGGCTATGCTGAACATGTAGATTAAAATATGGAAAACCAATACAACTTCTGGGAGTTTTCATAAAGATGGTAATGTATGTAAGATCATCCTTCAGGACATGATTGTCTTGTGATGTACTGGAAACAGTAGGAGCCTGGAGGTGGGGAAACTCAACATCTAGTCCTGATATTTTCCCTGATTTCATGCATGCCTAACCCAATTCATGATGAAATGATAAACCTCTGGCTTTTTTTTTTTTTGCTGGAAATTAGTCTTGCACAAATACGTTCCTTGGCTAGTCTGCATGGTTCCAAGGGTGGGCCTTTGTATTCTTCTAGCCATGTCCCTGTGTCTTCACCAGCTGCCACTGTGCTCACCAGGTCACTCTCAGTGGGACATGGGTCTTCTCTCCTGACCCTTGCTGCTGCCAGCATCACTCTTGCCTCTTATTTCCCAACCCTGAATGTAAAACCTTCCTCTCAACTCCTCATGTAAGACAGAGATCAGGCTGTGAGTATTGGTGTGTCTTTATTGAAGGCTTGCAGTAGTGGAAAGGAAGTTCAACACCAAGAATAACTCATAATGCTCTCTTTCTGGGTTGGTGCACTCTCTCACTACCAGCCTGTCTCTGTGTTCCAGGCACAGCTCACTCAGAAAGACTGGCAGAGCCCCAGGCCTCTCCAGACGTGGGAGTCCAAGCATAATGATTCTCATCTACAAAAAGAGGAGGAGCGTTTTTCTCCCCACCTCATCTCAAGACCTGCCCCCCTAGTTTTTAATTCCTGCCCTACGTTTCAAATTTTCCTAGGATTATTAAGAGTGGCAGCATCTGCTTACTTTAGGAGAAACCTCATTTCTGCCCAGAAGGATGTGGTATCTCCCTAGAGTCCCTGTAAGACAGTTCAAAGTCATTAGTCAAGTCAGACTCCAGTAAATTAATCAAAGTCTAAATTATTCCACCTTTAATGCTAGGCCCTGTGGGACATTGATGCTCTATCAGTGTGTATCTGTGCTTCGACTGGTTGAGTTCTATCTTATTCTCTCCTCTGAGGATTTCAAGTAATCTGGATTCCAGGATCGATCTTTTTATACCTCTCTGTTCTTCTCATTTTCCAATATGTCAAATGGAGATGAAAAATCCTTTATAGGGTTTTTAAAGGATCATATGTAAAGCATGAAATCATGCTATTTATGTGGTAGATTTTGTACAAATACTAAGTTTTACATTTTGTGTATATATATTAATTTTAATTTAACAAATACTAAATAATAATTGCCAGGTACCATGCACTTCTATAAATGCATTTAAGAATAACACATTTTATAACATCCCTTGGAAGTACTATGATTATCTTCATTTTATCTTTACTCTGAGACTCAGAGAAGTTAAGCAGTCTGCCCAAGGTCACACAGGTAGCAGTGGACGAGTCAGTCTGGTTCTAGAATCTATGTTCTTAGCCATTTTGCATAGGCTTAGAATTTTGGTATCTGAAGACATGACCAGAGTAAGCAAAAAAATAAATGTTTACTTGCAATATGAAGGAAGCCTTAAATTAGGATTTTAGTGGAAACAATTATCCAAATATATAAATCACCAAGAAAATACGGATCTGTATTCTTTCAGATGCCAGTTTTTGTGTGGCTTGTTATTGAATTTTTATGTGTAACAGGTGTTGATAGAAAACAACAACTAAGAGCCCTATCCTTAATCTGGGGCCTTGCTATTTAAAGTGTGGTCCCAGGACTAGCAATATCAGCATCACTTGAGAGTTTGTTGGAGATGAGGCTACTCAGGTCCACCCAGACCTGTTGAACCAGAATCCAGATTTTACCAAGAACTTCAAATGATTTCTGGGCACATTAAAGTTTGGGAACGTCTGGTCCAGAGCAGCCTATGTTCCAGCATTGACACAAAATAATATGACACAGGTGTAAGCAGCTGTTTACCAGATGTGCCCAGGGAGGACATCAATATGTTGGTATTCCTAGAATGAACTTGCAACACGTCACTCTTCAGCAGCGGGAGAACTCTGTGTTAGTATATTGTGATTGCCACTAGAAAACATCCCTCTTTAAAGTTTCTTCTATTCGATACAGACCTCCCAGAGCACCATTGCCAAGCTCCATTTGAAGGCTCTAAGGTGGTGAGGGTCCATGTCATCCACTCCATCCTAACTGGTGGATCTGTTTGAACAGGCACACAAGTTGATCAGTGTTATCGGGGTGACAGAAGCTATTCTGTGACGTCATTCATGTCTTTGAGAT
This sequence comes from Grampus griseus, assembly GCF_964374135.1. Classification (NCBI taxonomy): domain Eukaryota; kingdom Metazoa; phylum Chordata; class Mammalia; order Artiodactyla; family Delphinidae; genus Grampus; species Grampus griseus. Next base: position 44,581,538 of record NC_139019.1, read on the forward strand.
TCTCAGTGGTGATTTCTGCTCTCCTGGTGTATGCTTTGACCCTTCTCCTCCAGCACAGGGGCTTTCTGACTCCTGCCTCTTCACATGGCTCCTCCTGTCTGGCCCAGAGCTCAGTGTGCTGGGATCTGGTCTGAATACTCTTATCCTGTTTCTCTCATGCCTTCCTGTCCTGCTTGGACATCTTGATATCCATCTGAGCGCCCCTCTCCAGATTCTGAAAATTGTTGGTATCCCCTAGCTGTACCCAGCGGTGGATTCTCCTCCCTGCTGGAGTGACTGCATGTGTGTTGTCTGTGGGACTAATCAGACACGGGGTTGAACCCAGCTTCTGACCTTTCTCTTCCAGGCTTGCTCTGCCTTGTGTCCCTTCACAACACTACAGCATCCCTTGCCCTGCAGAGAGGTCTAAGGCCCGTAGGCACTATTTCTTGTGGATGAGCATGAGAGTGCAAATGCACTAAAAAAAAGGTAAGGCTGTGAATGCATTCAGTCACGGGGGAACTAAATTCTGTTTCAATTTCTGCTGTCAGAACAGCCTATTCTTCTAAATAAAAACATGAGCCAAACACAGTCTAATTTAGTTAATAGAATATCATGATCAAATCAGATTGGATATTTTATAACCTAAATCAGTAGTGGAAATGAAATAACGTGCCTTGAGCTCCTTCTTCTATGGCAGGTGTGTTAATAACTGCTAGTTCTCTTTTTCCTGCCAATCAGTTCAAATAAAATAGAAAAGGTCTGTTTTGATGTGGTGGGTAAACCTGGCTTTGATGTCTGTATTCTAAGTCTGTCTTCCTAAAGGCATGTATTAAGCATCATAAGAAGCGTCTGAGGCCATTAAATTCTACTAGACAGTCCAACCATTACGGTCAGAAGCACATCATCAAGAAAAGCCGTTATTTTTTTACAGTGTTTTTTCCATAATTGATAAAAGCTACAGAATAGTCTTTGCACAACCCAGGGTCTCTGTAGGAGTGTGAGGCTGGCTTGGGAATGAACAGTGTGTGTTTTGTTCAACTTGGTTCAAATCATGGAGCATCTGGTTTATGCAGATAATAGAGAGCATTTGTCCAGACACCTGGCATGTGCAAATTGCTTCTCATTTTTATACTTGCAAATTAGGAATCCAAGACCCCTGCAAGGTTATGAATAAATAACAGGGCTAAGGGCTTACAGACCAAAGTCATTGTTAAAATAAACAAGCTTTAGCTCAAGATTTAACAAGCCAGTCACCCTGCAAGTAGTGCATTCCCAGCTCTGCATTGTCATCTTTGTGGCTTATATTCACCAGTCATTTCTTTTTCTTTTCCTTTTTTTTTTTAAAGAGATTATCTCCATTTCCTCATTTTGATGGCCTTTGACAGATGGTACACAAAGGAAATATGGTTTTATATAGTGAGCTTGGTTGGTATGAGGATGAGGTTAGAGGTCTTTGCTTTTCTACCCTTGGTAAAGTCTCAGAAAAGAGTTGGCTCTGGACAGAATTGTGAGGAAGTGCGTCCTTCCATTCCGTGACGTTCCTCTTTCTCTACCCTGACTTTGCCCTATGATGGATTGCCTCCCCTGAGTGTTCTTTTCCTTCTTACCGCATCTGAAAACTTGTTTTCAGGAGATATATGCAGAAAAACTCATACTCATGAGCAGACAGCTGTTAAAGTTGTAATATATTCCTTTTACAAAGAATATTGGTATTTTAAACTGGAGACAAGAAACCACATGTCAGAGGAAAAAAATAGGAACCTGTTAATTGCAAAATGTTAGGCATTAGTGAACAGATGGAGAAAATATTTCAGTGGGGGAAGGAGATCCTGAGTTTCATTAATCCACACAGGCTACTTGCCCTGCCTACGCATACGATAGGCTGTTCTTCAGAGTTGGAAAGTCAGGACTGAAGTGGAAGGGTGGGGGAGAGGAGGGGATATATATGAGGATCAGTGGAGGAGAAGAGCAAGAAGAAATATGTATGTGATGCTAAGGGGTTGGAGTTATCTTTTTATTAAGAAACTGAGGCTTTGGACTAAGAGATGGAAAACAAGGGTGCTTACAATTCCTACTTAATACTGTGGAGTGGAGGCTATCCTGACAATCTGGTGTGCTTTCAATGTAAAACCATACTTTTGAAGAGTGATAAGTCCTTATGTAAAAGCTTGAAGTCATTATTCATTTTGTTAATATTTTCACTTGTTTCGTGTTTGATTTGCTTAAAGTAATGCACTTTTGCACAGAAAACAAACCCTAGGCAGTAAAATTTAATCAGATATGGTGTGGTGGCCCCCAGGACGGCCCCCAGTAACTCTTGCTTCCTGGTATCCATGCCCTTGTGTAGTCTTTTCCCATACTGGGTATTATTGATCTATGAGACAAGTAGGATATTATGGAAGTGACACTGTGACTTCTGTAAGGTTAGATCACAAACGTGTGGTAGCTTCTGTCTTTTACTATCTGCATCACTTGCTCTGGAGGAATCCAGATGCCGTGATAAGAACATACAAGTAGCCCCACGGAAATCTCATGAGGGAGGAAGTAAGGTCTTCTGCCATTAACCAGCTCCAACTTGCCAGCCAAATGAATGCCTCCTGTTGGAAGCAGATTCTCCAACCTCAGTCAAGCCTTCAGATGAAAATCCAGCCAACATTTTGATTGTATCCTCATGAAAGACCCTGAGCCAGAACCATGTAGCTAAGCTGCTCCCAACTTCCTGACTCACAGAAGCTATGAGAGATAACCAGTGTTTATTGTTATTTTAAGCCAGTATATTTGAGGTAATTTTTTATGCAGTAGTAGATAACTAATACATATGGATAAGGCAGGGATCTAGGCTGAAAGTATGCACAGAGAAAGAGTGCCTGTGTTTTGCAGATATTATACGTTGTAGAAAGGAGAAGGGCAGTGTAGGGTAGAACGAACAGTTAATGACTTGTGGAGGAAGTGGCACAGTAGATGTCCCACAAAAGACCTAGGACCACCTGAATGAATCGTCCCAAGAGAAATTTTCCTGGTGGGAATAATGTGATTAGAAGGCAGAGTGATATGGGGAGGGGGAAGGGTAAGCTGGGATGAAGTGAGAGAGTGGCATGGACATATATACACTACCAAATGTCAAATACATAGCTAGTGGGAAGCAGCCGCATAGCACAAGGGAATCAGCTGGGTGCTTTGTGACCACCTAGAGGGGTGGGATAGGGAGGGTGGGAGGGAGATGCAAGAGGGAGGAGATATGGTGATATACGTATGTGTATAGCTGATTCAGTTTGTTATACAGCAGAAACTAACACACCATTGTAAACAATTATACTCCAATAAAGATGTAAAAAAAAAAGAAGGCAGAATGATAGAAATGAGCAAGCTCTTTGGGGGAGGTCTAGTGTGTGTGTGTGTACATTCATGTAGAAGGGTCTTAAATGCTAGTTTCTGATTTTTTGATCTTGGAATATTATCTAAGAAGTAGAAAAAATATTTAAAATTCTTAAGCATTAGAAATCATCTTGGAATCATATTTTAAGAAACCTAATCTGGTTTTAGACTACAGGATGAGTTAGGAGGGAGAAAAGATCACTGAGAGGATCCCACGGTGATATAGGTTTGTGAGAGATTTAGTTGAGGGCAATGAGAGTGGAGAGGAAGGGCAAATCTATGAGAAGACAAAAAGGCCAAGTGACAGCCTCTCTTCCCTTGGACTGCAAACACCATGGTGTCAGGAACTATTCTCGTTGCCAAGCACATAACCGGCATTGGTAAATGCTCAATATGTACTTATTGAATGAATGAATGAAAAAGGACCAGTCCTTGGCAGAGATGTCAATAAATAAATAGTTAATCAACAGTTGGCAAAATTAAGACCTCAGGAAGTGTGAACAACTCCCTTCCAAGTCCATCCTCCTGTTTACTCTTCTTTTGTTCACTGGCCTTCTTTCAGGTGTAGAATAGGACCATATTACTTGCCACCCCCGGGTCTTTCATCATGATGCTGTCTGTTCTTCCTGGGCAGACTACTCCTGGGTCAGTAAGGTAATGAGAGATGTGAGGATCATATGATTAGTATCTGGCTATCCTATTAAAATGCAAAGAAGCTCCACAAGGAGAGAGAGCTGTCTGCTGGAATCACTCTTATATCTCCAGGTCATTTTATTGTACCTATTTAAGTTAAGGATGAGATACCAAGTAAACCTCTTCTTCTCCATCACATCTCTCATTGCCTAGAATACCCCCATGCTCTCCATTTCTCTTCCTGAACAGCTCTTTATCTCACATCTCTTATTCTACCTGTGCATAGAAGAATTAACATAGCCTTCCTGTGACTGCTATCCTTCAAAGGGTAGCTTTCATGGTTAGCCGTTGGCTGGTGTCAGTAACATAAATTTTTGGAGGTTTTCCACCATTCCCTAACCAATAAGGGTGGTTCGTTGTACCTAAATTATTTGTACAAATAGTATTCATATTGGACACTTGCTTTTCTCTGGGAGTCTGGAATTTTTGTACAGTTAGGCAGATGGTACCTATGTGGCCAGACCCCAGTAACAACTTTGAGTACTGAGTCTCTAATGAACTTCCTGGTAGACAGTATTTCACACACATTGTCACAATTCAATGCTGGAAGAATTAAACACCTTCCACGTGAGTCCACGGGGAAAGGACTCTGGAAGCTTGCGCCAGGTTTCCTCCATTCTTCTCATGTGCCTTTTTCCTTTGCTGATTTTGTTTTGTATCCTTTTGCTGTAATAACTCACAGCTGCAAGTACAACTATCTGCTGAGTTCTATGAGTCCTAGCAAATCATAGAAACTGGGGGTGGTCTTGAGGAACCCTGACCCCACCATCCATTGGCAAATTCTGTCAGCATTGCTTTCAAAATCTATCCTGAATATGACCATTGCTCATTTCCTCTACTGCTTCCACCCTTGTCAGAACCATCACTATATCTCTCCTAGTTGGTACTCTTAACCACTCTCCCTATTTCCACTCCTCTTTGTTTTTGAGCAGAGCAAACTGATTAAAACAAAAACATGACCTGTCACTCCTCTGCTCAAACCCTCCAGTGACCAGACCTCCCACTCAAAGAAAAAGCAAAGTACTTACATGACCACTGTAGCCTGGCTGCCCATTGCCCCCTAGCTTGCATATGCTCCTGCTTCCACCTCATTCCCATTCCTCCACAAGCCAGTTCTCCCCTCAGAGCCTTTACACACACAGTCCTTTTGACCTGGAATGTTCTGCCCAGATGGATTTGTGTGGCTCAATCCTTCACTTCCTTTAGACTTTTTATCAAATGTGGCCTTAATATGGGGCCTTCCCTGGACACCCTGCCTGAAATGTCAACCTCTCCGTATTCCTCACAGTACCCACCCTTCTTTACTTTTCCCCCTTAACAATTATTATCAACCTATTATACGTGTGTTGCTTATTTACATTATTTATTGTAGGGATTTTTGTCTGTGTTCACTGATGTAACTCCGGTGCCTACAATAGCTCCTGACTTACGGAAGGAACTCAAGAAATGCTTGCTTAATGAATGCACAAATGAATGAATAAATAACACACAACCCAGCCCCAAATCTCACCTTTTCTGTATAGCTTTCCCCAATTCCCTAGAACCTTTTGTATGTAACTTTGTTTCTTTTAGTAATTTTTTTCTCATTCTTGTTGTTTGCTACTTCTGATTGACAATTATTTCCTAATTCTCTTTGTAGTCCATACACCTGGAACAGTTTCTGGCATGTTGTAATTCAACAACAACAAAGTTTTGAAAGAGTGAATGAATAAATGAACTTTTCTTGTCATGCAAAATATCTTTCCAAATGATTATTCCAAATTACACTGACGGTAGCAGTATATGAGTGCACTCCTTTCACGAAAGATAAGGTAGGGAGTTTGTTTCTGCTCCTTCAGTCATGCTAAGTGGCTATATTGTATTTTTGTTTGTTTCTTTGATTGCTACTGTTTAACTATTTTCAATTCTTTTTGTTAAATCTATAAATCTGTTCTGCTTGTACTAATTTGTAATTTATTTTAGAAACAATGAAAACACAAAGTTTCCAAAGACTATGGAAATTGGTTGTTTCTTTGCATCAGCAAGATCGGAGAGCTTGTGAGTCGGGGCCCCAGATGCCTCCAGGGCCAGACAGGCAGCAAAAATGAGTGAACTGGAAGTGAGTGTTCTGTTGGTGGAGATGGGATGTACATTCTCCGCTGCCCCTTGCTGCTAGTATTCAGTACCACTAATGAGTGCCGTGAGGGGAAGTGGGCTCAGTGTTGCCAAAGTTTCTTTTTCAAAATTAAGTTTTTTATCTCTTAGGTCTAAAGGTGAAATCCTGGAGGTGAAAATACAGAGTAACTCTAGCAGTAAAGATATTCACCTTAAGAGATAATGAAATGGTAAAAGTACTAAAAAGTAATCAACAACATGTGATAACATGAGAAGCTGTGATATAGACTCACTACCCTTGAGAGTGTGAACATAGTATGTGCTTCATATTCACGTCTTTGGGAAGTATTGGTACGGCTTACGAAGATTAAGAAATCATTTGTTTTTATTCTTTTTCTCCCTCCATCAGATTTCCAAATTGTAACGATTGAACCGGAGTTGGCAGAAGGCTACTCCTACATTTGGTTTCGAATTTGCTAATTCATTTACAGCAGCTATTAAATTCCTGACTGATAGGTCAGGGAAGCTTCTGGCCAGCAGAAAGCATGTGTTGTACATATTTTATCAACCACACAACACAGCAGAATTCCTCATTTTCATTGCCAGCTGCCCTATGCCAACGCTCTCCTGGAGTTATGTGCCGTAGAACTAGGGTTATATTATTAAAATCTGTAGTCTTGAAGAAATTGCTTTGTTTTCAAAGAGTTGCTTGCTAGAAAAGGGGAATGACATTAATAATACAGGCCGGCCCATCATTTGGACAGTTCCCTTGGTGGTCAATTATAGCTGGCATCCTAGGGTGAGCAGCATCTGTTCTACAGACTTCAAGTTTTCTTCTCACAATGAAGAAGATGGAGAAACTGTTGAAAGCACATTGGGAATCTTCCCTAGTTTTGTAGGTGGCATTGCCAGATCTAAACTGTTAGCGATCACCTTGTGTTAATCTTTTAAATTTTCTTCTTTTTTAAAATATGAGGTTTTCTGTGGCTGCCTACAGGATTTCAGCATAGAGCCATATGTGTCTTTTTGTGAAAATAACTGAAGTGCTTATTGCTACTTAAAATTTCAGAGGAGACAGAATTTGTCAAGTTCAGAGCTCTCAACCAGGTGCTCTGGAAGAATATAAAAGAGAGAAGTTTGGTTTATCATGCCTAATAGGAGATAGCACTAGAAATATCTGGTAGTGGTTCATTTAGTTTGTTTAGGACATGATTGTAATGTTGGTGTATAAAAAAAGTTACCCAAAAGCCATTTTCATAGTACCAAGTAATGACTGTACTTTATCATAGCACCGTTGTCCTGTAGTCTAGACATTATAGCCTTATTCATCATGCCAGTAGCATTATTTTCATATCATATCTCTCTTTTTTATTCCACTGTCAAACAAGGCAATAAGTAAATTATGCTGCCTTTAATTTTCTTTGGGCAAACTATATAATAATTGACTTTATTTCTCTTTAACTTAAATATTTTCTAAATTTCGAATTAGTTCCTTGATGTTTCAATTAGGTTTCATCTTGTATATGTCCTGTAAACATGTTCTGTAGATCTCCTGGTAAAAGAGGTCAAGCTATTTAGGAGGTGGTTATGGCTTTTTCTTAAATAAAAACCAAAAACAATCAGAAAAGCAGAGTAATGATAGGCTTCCATGGCTGATTATTAGTCTGAAAGCATATATGATATTCAGAGCCTGCTGTGTATCAGTTACATGCTTGGTAGTTTAAAGACATTTATCGTTTCTACAGATTGGCCTTTTTCAGTGAGTATTAGAATTCTCTTTACACAATGAAAACTCAAAAGCACCTGGTAAGGAACAGTACTATTTCTAACAGCCTCACTATGTGAAACTGAATCTTCTCTTTTTGCAAATAGTGGAAGAGATTCAGGATAAATGTAAAAGATAAATCAGCTGCATGGTGGCACCGAGGCTTTTTGACGTTGCAGCAGGAATGAGTTCAGCAAACCAATCTGATAGTCGTACCGGTTATGTTGTGTTCGGCTCTGGCGGCCCTTTATGGTGACACTGATTTTTCTTTAATCTCGCAGGATCGTGTGCCTCCACGTGAGTCTGTGTCCTTTAAAACAGACACCTTGGGGATGCTGGCATCCAGAAAATGCGCCACATATTTCAGCAACTCGTCCCTTTGAATTGCCTTGAGAGTAACTGGCACTTTCTTTGCAACACTTTCAGTGGTGACAGCTCTTCGGGCTTTGAGGACTGGTTTTGAAAATGTGAAGGAAACAGGAAAAAAAGGGAAAAGAAGGAAAAGTTGTCCAGAGCTAAGTCTAGAGAATGTGGTAATAATTGCTTTACATGAGCTCCAATTGAGATGTGATGATCCAATAACAAGCATGATTTTCCCTCCCTTCCTCCCTCCCTTCCTGCATTCCTTCTTCCCTCTTAGCCTCCCCCCAACTCCTTCTCCCCCTCGTCTCCTCTTTTTTTTTTTTTTTTTTTTTGCGGTATGCGGGCCTCTCACTGTTGTGGTCTCTCCCATTGCGGAGCACAGGCTCCGGACCGGGGCACGAACCCGTGTCCCCTGCATCGGCAGGCGGACTCTCAACCACTGTGCCACCAGGGAAGCACCTATCCTCTTTTTTCTTGGCTCATAAAATGCTTTTGTGAAGAAAATTTCAAAAGTGTTTTCAGCATGGAAAATTCATAAAATAAGTAAATATTCTTCCAGAGTGATGGCTTTGAATACTAATATTTTGAAAAGTAAGTTCTAATGTGTTTGTAAAAAAACAAATCTATCTTACAGCTAACCCCAGTGAAAATACCCATCTCTGGTTATCTGTTGCTGTGTACAAACTACCCCCAGAACTTAGTGGTGGAAACGGAAATCGTTTGCTGATGCAGTTTCGTGGCTCAGGAAATCAGGCAGGGACGGCAGGGGAGGCTCCTCTCCACCCTCACCCCCATGAGAGCTGGGGCCTCCGCCAGTGACTCTGTGGGCTGGAGTTGGCTTGGACAGGGCACTTTGCGGCCTCAGTTCTGGCTGTGATCCTTGGGCCTTGTCCACATCCAAGATGGCTTTTTTTTCACTCACATGTCTAGAACCTGGCTTGAGATGGCTAGAATGCCTGGCTCTGGCTGGCCTTCTCTCCCCATGTGGACTCTCAAAATACCCAGGTCCAACTTCTTGACAATGTGATGGTCTCAGCAGCTGGATTTCCCACACAGTGGCTGGCTTTTCCCAAAGCAAGGCTTCCAGGAAGCAAGAAGTAGAAGTTGCCAGTGTCACAAAACCTGGCCTGGAAACTGATGTAACATCTCTTCTGCCATATTCTTTGAGTAAAAGCAGTCACAGAGCCAACTTCGATTCAAGGGCCAGGGACATGAACCTCAGAATTCAATGAGAAGAGTCTCAAAGAACTATGAGGTCATCTTTAATCCACCGCAAAACCTAAAGCTATCCAGATAGATAGGACATATAATCTCTGGATTCTTCTCTCATTTGAAAACATAAGAAATGTCCCAGGTGCTCTATGAACTAAAGGTGAAATGTCAAGCACAGATTTGTCTAAGGATATGGTATGTACATGCTCAGAATGTACATACATTTATTTCAATAAATTTATTTTAATAAGGAGATAATTCTGGTTAATGTTTATATCTACGTGACAGACTCATTCTAACAAATAATCTATCAGCAAATTTTGGATACTTTGGAAAACAGTCACCCGATAGATTAATGCAGTTTACCTGTGCTGTTATAAATCATATATGCCTCTGTACCTTATTCATATTCATCTCTTTTCTTGAAATATATTACTTACATTCATACTTGATTTGCTCCCTAAAATGTCTATCTAGCCACCAAAATCCACGTCTTCCATTAAGTCTTTCCCATCCCCAAGTCATGTATTTCCTTTCTTCTAAGCTTCCGTAATTTCTGGAGGCTTAGAAGAAAGAAATTTTCAGGTAAATTTTGGACGTGTCTTACGATTCTTCACATACGTTACCTTGGATTAAAGCTATTTATTTACTCATTGTCTTTTCACTCCTGATAAGCTCCTAGGATGTGGGACTGTTTCTCATTTATTTTTCCCCCTGATGCCCTTCTTAGCATGGTATCCTGCCCAGAGTAAGTGGTGGAGAAGTATTGGTCAAGATAAATAATTGAAAGACTAATACATAAGGATTTCTGTTGATTGTGCTAGTTTTCTAGAAAGATCCATTATTCTAAAAGATGTGATAAATTGAGCACTTAGCCTGGACAGAACAATGGTAAGTGCTTACGTACAACATCCATTCAGCATTATTAAATGAGGGCCCTGGTGCTTGCCTAAACATTATGCTGGGCAAACGACTGAATGCGGCTTCCGCACTCAAGGCACACTCATTCTAGTGGGGAAATTGGACACCACACAAGAAAGGGGATAACCATTTAGTAGAATTGTGGTAAGGGCTATTAAAGAGAAGCACAGTATGCTAGGAGAAGATAGAACATGGAGGTGACTTTTGAGGTGAATTTTAAAGGATGATCAGTAATTAACAAAAAGGTAAGGGAGTGGCGTTCCAGGACCTGGCGGGGAAGGATGCATGGTCTGTTGGAGAATGGAGAGTAGTGATGTTTGTGCTGAGATCTGACGGATATATAGGAGTTGACCAGGTGTATAGTGGAGGAAAATAATATCAGGCAGAAGAAACAGCTTGTGTAATGTATCTGAGGTGGGAAAGAGCAGAATTAAAAGAAATTGAGTGACAAAGTGACAAAGGCAGGACCTAAATTCAGGCTCTCAGATCCAAAAGTCAGAGCTTTTATGTGAAAGAATATTTGCAAGGACCATTCCTGCTTAAGCTTAGGTGTGGACTAGTTCATATTTTGGACACGTGAGTTACATTTCAGGTTCATTAAGAGCAAACTATATCTTCTCTATGCTCGACGTGGCTTCTCCACACCTCTCCAGTCACATTAGAAACAGGGACATCGTTAGAGAAGACATACAAATCACGGCTATTTCCAGACAGTGCTGGGCTCTATAGAGTAGACTGCAACTATGAGCTGAAGGAAGCATTTCATGGTAGGCGTGAGTGATGACGTCTTCTGAGAAGCCCTTTATCCACACAGTAAAGAAGCAGGCTGTGGTCCTCTCTGCAGTGTGATTGTAGAGTAACAAACTGCATACAAACACACCGGAAACTGCAGAGAGGAGCCTGGTTTAGGAGCCGAAAAGACTCAGACTAAAGTGCTGGTGTGGTTTAATTTAAAATCCTAGCCTAAAATTACTAGGTCTGTGACGCTCTTAACTTCATTGAGCTTAACGTTTTTACCTGTAAGAAGAGTGTCATAATCCTTACTCTAAGAGGCTACTGTGATGATTAATAAGACATTGTAAAATGACTGCACTCTATTAGACACTCTATAAATGATAATTAATATTGCTGTTATTACTATTTCTATTTTACATTTTGCATCCTTTGGTTGCCAGAGCAGGAATAATGGCTGTATAAACATTGACTTACTTCGTTTCCTCTATGTAGCATCTGTGTGTGGTAGACAGAATAATGGCACCCCCAAAGATGGCCACATCCTAATACTTGGAACCTATGAACATGTTAAATTACAAAGCAAAAGGGACTTTGTGGATTAATTAGATTAAGAATCTTGAGATGATTATACTGGATTATCAGGGTGTAGTCACAAGGGTCATTGCAAGACTGGAAGCAAGTATATCAGAGTTAGAAATATTGAAAGATGCTACTCTCTGGCTTTGAAGATGGAGGAACAAATTCTCCCCTAAAACTTCCAGAAGGAACCCAGCCATGCCAACACCTTGATTTTAGCCCAGTGAGATCTATTTTGAACTTCTGACCACCCGTACTATAAAATCATTGTTCTAAGCCATTAAGTTTGTGGTAATTTGTTACAGTAGCAATAGGAAATGAATACACGACGGGACAAATAATTTGAGCTAGTAAAATTTTTATGTGCAAGCTTTGTGCACAGGAAAGCATCTTTGTTTATATATATGGGCCTTATAAAATCATCTGTTCATAATTGATGGTGCTTTTATTGATGAAGAAAAAGCCTGTACCGAACCTAAATTTATCCCAAGAATCACTTTATTTCTCCTTTTCTTTACCATAATATTATTTTTTTCTTGTTCATTTTAAGAGTAGCCAAAAAATAAAAATAATACGATAAAAAGTCTTTTGAGAAGAAGATTTCCCGAGATGTTTCTATGCCTGGCATGATGGAACTCCCCCAATGACATTTATAACCGGGAAGCACTGAGTTCTTCAAAGGTCACACGGAATGAGAGCCTGGCCTCTAGAGCAGGAGTATGTCATCCGCCATCACCATGACTTTCTGCCAAAATGCTGGCTTGCCTGTCTCGGGAAGGATATTTTTAGGCAAGAATTTCCAGTAGAATCTACTCCAGTAAACGTGAGATTTTAGAAGTTTTTGGTGATTCTGCCTTAGTCTTGGTACTGAATGGATTAGTAATAAAATCATTTAAAAGTGGATTTTTTTCTGTCCCTCCATCCTGTCGTATTGTTTTCTGTCCCTCCATCCTGTCTTATTGTTTTCTGTCCCTCCATCCTGTCTTATTCTTTCCCTCCATCCTGTCTTATAGCCATCCGATCTCCTACTTAAAGCCATTTACTCTGCAGCAAATAGCAGAGCATTTTCACTTGGCTGTATATGTCTTTGATGTTCCTGTTTGTTTATGCATTATGTCAGGAAGTAAAATTTAAAACATTTAACAAGCACCCTTACCTCTGTTGAATAGACATAGAGCCAAAAGAGTATATTATGAAGTTCAATACAGAAAGAGGAGTAAAATTTTAACTTAATACTAGGGCTTTTTGTGTTTTTATAAAAGTTTATCAACTTTCTGTACCTTATGCTTAGCCTTTAGCGTTTTTAAGACCGTGACAACACTATGAAAACAAAATGCCACGCTAAGTTGCTAATGTCCTTGAATTATTGCATGTTGCTCTCGGAACTGTAGTTATTTCTCTGGAAATAAATCACGGCTTTATATGTAGGCTATCAATACTGCTCCATTTATAAATACTAAAGTATTTATATTGATGAAGAAAAAATTTGCTTAGAATGGTAGCTTATGCCACATCTATGAACAAAATAACTACATTAGTTGAAACTTGTAATGACGTCAAGTTTACTACAATAGAATTGAAACTGCTCTAAAATCACATATTCCCTGATCAGCACTAAGGCTAGAACTGTGACAGACTGTTTACATTTGAGCCCTTTAATAATTTTTATCTTCTTCCTGACTAAACCTGCCTGTAGTATGCAAATAGACTTAACATAGAACATTGCTTCCCTATATAGGGAGGGTGCGAATTACTTTCAAAACAGAGCTGTCTTATGTGGTTTGGAAAACCTCATTTTTGATTCTGATCTGGGTCTTCCCATATCTCCACTCAAAAAGTGCCTTTTTAGAATATCTATGAGTTTATGGCAAACTTTAAAGCGACTAAACTAGCCTTTCAGTGAGGCATTAGGTAATACCAAATGTCATAATGTCAAGAAACTGGAGTGACTCTCTCGAGAAGGAAATAGCCAGAGAATTATCTCAAAGGTGTGATTAAAAAAAAAAAGATGCTAGATTATTTCACTTAGCACAATGCCTTCCAATGATATCACTAATATGTGGAATCTAAAAAATACAACAAACTGGTGACAAAAACAAAATAACAATAACTGGTGACAATAACAAAAAAGAAGCAGACTCACCGATATAGAGAACAAACTAATGGTTACCAGTGGGGAGAGGGAAGGGCAGAGGCTCTAATATAGAGGGTTAAGAGGTCCAAACTACTAGGTATGAAATAAGCTACAAGGATATATTGTACAACATGGGGAACATAGCCAATATTTTATAATAAATACAAATAGAGTATAACCTTTAAGATTATGAAACACTGTTGCACACCTGTAACTTATATAATAATGTAGATAACTATACTTGCATAAAAAAAAAACTTAAAAAGGTTAAAAAAAGAAAAAAAGAGGCACTCGATTAGACACTGTCAGTACTCTGCCCATATCCCCTCACCTTTATCTGTTCAGTGCACTCTGACCAAATTCAAATGCATTTCTCTACCTAGGGGCTTTTTCCACTTTCTAGAGCTCACTTTGCTGCCCACAGGCTAGGCTGGGAGAGGCAGAGAATTAATGTCCTGCCTGGAAACAGCCTTTGGTTTGTGACTGACAGAGATTGGTATACAAATAACCCAGCTCCATCACCCTCAGGTGAGATAAGTCTGAGGCATGTTTCTACACTGGCTCACAGCCTTCTCTAGAAGGGTTAACCTCTAGTTACCAACAGTGGAATCTTGCTTTGTGAAAATCCTTTTTCACCTGTTTTTTTTTTTTTTTTCCTATCTCACTCCTCTACTTCCCTGTTGGAATTACCTTCAGTATAAACCACCACCTAGGCTCCTGGAATCCATTTCTAGCAAAGAAGTACATACATTTTGATAAACAACCTCTTTTTTTTTCCACCCAGTTTTATTGAGATATAATAATTAACATATAACTTTGTGTAAGTTTAAGTACAACATAGTAATTTCAAACACATGTATATTGTGAAATGATTACTATAATAAGGTTATGTAACTACTATTTTTTTCCTCGTAGTGAGAACGTTTAAGATCTATAGATTTACTCTCTTAGCAACTTTCAAGTACATAATACAGTATTGTTAACTATGCTTACCATGCTGTACATTAGATGCCCAGTACATACTGTCTCTTCTTACTGTCCTGAAAATATGATTGCCCATTTGACTCTAAGTAAGATTACATTTATTATTTGGTTTTGGGCTCTTCTCTAAAGTTATCTTCAGATACATAAATATCTGTCTTTTAGCTTCCTGATGATTTCCATTTTTATTATTTCCTTTCTTTCAGCCCTATCAGAAGAGAAAAATGTTCAAGGCAAACATGTTGGCTGGAATTGGTTGGATTGGGCTATAACGTATTATCTAGAAGTTGATTATCCCAGGAACACAGTTGATTCAACACGGCAGGTTTTACTGGCAGCACATTAAATTTAGGTATCTATCTGCACCAAGTTCTATAGAATTGCCCAGTGTGGTGGTGTTTGAGTTGACGTTCCAGTGACTGGAGTATTATACTGATGAGATGAATAGTTTAGTCAAATTGCAAACTCAGGTGTAAAGTGTATTGCACTTCTGACATTCCTGGGAACTGTAAACATACTTAAATTAAGTGTAAATTCTAATTATTTCTTAAAAGTGATATTTTTAACTTGCTTTAATTTTCCATCATGAACATTTAAAAGATGTTTGAAGAGCTATGTAAATTAATACCAGCCTGTCAACTCATGAAATCTTGCTGAGGTCAAGTGAAAAACTTACAATAAGCATTAAGGATACAGTTACCACTGCTATACTGCAGTATTTTTTTAGGAAGCCAAAGGATACATTATTATGTCAGAGTAGTTGCAGCATTGAATGGTTAAGGACAAGTATACATTTTAGGTCCTGATAAAAGTCTTTGCTTCACTTAACTTGGATTAGATTATTGACCTAAGGTAATTGGTTACATTTAAAAAATATATATAGAATAATAAACCCTAGTAACAAATCATTAAAGGGAAAAAAATTCCATTTTGCAATGGGAATAAAAGCAACATAACATTTAAAATGTTTGAAAAATAAACATAGTAGAAAGTAGATATCCATGAGTAAACTGGCTTAAAATTGATTTGTTTCTGTTATGGTTACAAATAGGAGAGCACTCTAAAAATATATAGAATTGTGTTAAGTGTATAAATTATGTTAATGTTTTGGCTGGAACACAGGACTCTTGTAGTCTTTCAGTCAGCTGTTTCCAGGGCAGCACAATCCTGCTGTTGGAAAGGGAAGGGGGAGCCAGTTAGAGCCCTTGCAAAAAGTGGTGAAGCAGGACAAATGAGGATGGTAGCCATGGGGGAGATAAGCGGCCACAATGCTGGTGGTGCCCACTAGGATTCGTTAAGTGTTGCTGAGTGGCAATTAAACAGACCAGAGGGAAAAGACCATTTTCTCTAAGATTACCCCACTGCCTAAATCATGGTAATGCTTATAGCAGGCCCACCTGGCTGATCTTCTGAAGCCCTTCCAGGGGTTCATACTTTGGGGAATACTGGGAGACAGGACTGTTTTAAATGGAGCTTTAGATACAGCTAACAGATTCTTCAAGCCTTAGTTTTTCTTATCCATAAGATAATTATAATTTTCCTACCCACTTCCAGGGGAGTTGTGAAAACCAAATCACTTAATCTATGTTAAAAGGCTTTGAAAATTGTCAAGTACTATTAATTATAAGATGGTATGATGATGACATCTTAATGCATACCATATCCATTATCTGTCAGGCACACTTTTAGATGCTATATTTATATTATCTTGCTTAATCCTTAAAACAGCCCTATGAAGTAGGTAATATTATTATAATCATCCCTATTTTATAGATAGAAATGAAAAAACAGAGAGACTAAGTAATTTTTCCAAGGTCACAGTAAATGGTGGAGCCCAGAATCAATCCTGCGCAATAGGCTCTCAGAACCCATGAACCTCTATAATCCACTGCCCCCGTTCATGGTACACTGTTCAGTGATGAGACGACAGTGACAACAAGGATGACAGAGATGAAGCTATTGATGATGATTATCTAATTTAGAAAATTGTTTTGGGCCAAAATATAGCTGAACACCTGATAAACTGACACAAGAACTGACTCTCTTGTAAGTTCTAAAATTGATTTTTACAGTGAAAGGAGATAATTGGGAAAATACCCTCAGATAAATTTCCCCTCCTTATTTCCCTTATTCTGATGTATAGAAACATATACATTATAAAACCATAACATTCAGAAGGATCTTAGAGGTCAAGAAGTTCTGACATTTCAGCAAATAGATGTATTACCAACTAGGCTACTAGAACCCTACTTCACTAGAACTGCTGCTGGGTCTTTGGAAGAGGGATAGCTCAGGTTTCACTGCCACATACCCATTCCTTTTTTTCCCTGGAAAAAATGTTAATATTCTTGGGGGAGGTATAGTATTAAAAGTTTTAAACTTTTATAAATTAGCACAAATGGAATTTCTCGGTCAAGTTTTTCATGTCACAGCTAAGAAGGGAACAGTCCCCTGTTAGAAAATATATGTGAACTTTAAAGTGTAGGAAAAGCCCAATTTTAAATCTTTGTCCAAAGATGGAAGCCTTGGGTAGACAGGGGGCAACCCACAGTCATGGGTGATGGGGTCAGGGAGAAAATACTGACTAAAAGCCTGGAGGATTGTGAAGGGGTTGGAGAAGGTGCCGCCAAAGCAAACTTCACATTTTGGGAGCTCTGTGTGAATTGGCATCCTTTAATATTCACGGATAAAGAAAGAGCAGACTTTGGATGCTTGTGCTGGCAAAATGGAAAACACATGACAGACATGATTAAAAGAGCCAAGAGTCATTTGGCTTTTCAATATTCCATTAGGGAAGGAGAATATTTTATGATGTGTTTCTTTCTCTGTTAGACACTGCTGATTGTAAGAAGAGAGATCTGCTCAAGTTACTTCTAGAAAAAAAAAAAAAAAAGAGTGTTATTTAAGAACATACCAGATCTGGAACTTGAACAGGAAAGGTGTAAAAAGCTAGAGCTATTCTGGGGTTTCTCACCCTCCTCAACAGCACCTGTGCTCTGTCTTCCATCTGCCTTCTCACAGCTTCCTAAGGCCACATGACTCATGCCTCTGCTCTGTAGGCCCTGCTAGCTTAGCTTCTCTGCTAACTGCCTCATTCTTACAGTGTTTCCTATTACACATTATAAAGACAGGGAAGCTCAGGGACCATGCTGCCATACCAATTTTCTTTGTAAATTGCTGGCCAACTTATGGATTGACTATCCTTGGGCTGGGTAGGTGGGGAAAGAAAAGTGGAAGCACTTGATAAGAGACATGTATACCAAAGGGCTGCCCCTACAGGGAACGAGAACAATTTATGACTGGTAGAAAAAGTGTGGCCAAATGAGGTACTATGATTACATAATGTTTCTTGACATCAGTCAACATCTGTGTTTAAATTATGGAGATAAAATGTATTCATGCATAACTAAATCCATAAGTATAACCTCAAAACTTTAAAGGAAAACATTTAAATATATAATTAGAGGTTGAAACTGCAAGAGGAAAAATAAAGCATTAGATCTCATGTTTTAAGTGAATGATTGATCATCATTTTACAGGGATAATCAACAGATTACTTCCTATAGAACTTTAGGATTAGCTGGTGTTATGGACTGAATTGTGTCCCTCCAAAGTTCATATGTTGCAGCCCTGACCCCCAAAGTGACTGTATTTGTAGATGGGGTTTTAAGGAGGTAATTAAAGTTAAATGAGGTCATGGAGGGGGTGGGCCTTAGGACCGATGTCCCTAATTAGAAGAGGAAGAGACCAAGAATGCACATCCAAAGAGAAAGGGCCTTGTGAGGGCAAGAAGATGGCCACCTGCAGGCCAAGGAGAGTGGTCTCACCAGAAACCAACCCTGACAACACCTTGATCTTGGACTTCCAGCCTCCAGAACTGTGAGAAAATTAACGTTTGTGTTTAAGTTACCCAGTCTGTGACATTTTGTAATGGCGGCCCAAACCAGCTAATACAGTTGGGTTGACTTTTCATAGGTCTGATGTTTATTACATTCTGCCTAATAGAACAGCAAACTTACCAGATATGACAGGTCCTGTAACATGAACATAGCTAAGTGATCTTATGGGGACACATTTTTTTTAGTATATCATACTCAGCTTATTTCAGAGGGTTGCATTAATATGCAGAAACATAAATACTGATTATACCTATCATTATTTTATAGATAATGGCAATACAGTCTTTGCTTATCTATCAGTCTTGCTTATCTATCAGTTTCTATTTCTCACTGGGCCAATAGAAAAAGTTCTATACTAAAGCAAAAACAGAAATTGGTTTCCTTTTACACGTGGAAAACCAAGAGATGCTATTTCTTCTTGATTAAAGATAAATTCATTCCGTTACTTCTAACGCATTTTCAGAACAGGATTCATTCCGTTACTTCTAATGCATTTTCAGAACAGGATACATAAATCAAACACCTGAGTCCTCTTACTAAATCTTCCTATACTCTCACTCCCAGACTCCATCAACCTGGGGTAAAAGAAGGTCATACTAATGGTCGTATTTAATAGTCCGGCTCAGTCCTTTCCAGGAATTTTGGGGAAGCTTACTTTCACTTACCTCAAAATCCTCCTTCTTCAATTGTTGTTAATGTTTTTAAATGTGACATTAAATGTTAATATTTTTAAATATTAAAAAAGAACCTCTACTTTTCAGAGATATATACGGAAATATTTATAGATAAAAGGATAAAGGATAATATGCTTGGAATTTTCTTCAAAATCCAGGGTGGGTTGAGGGATGGGAGCTATAGATATAACAAGTTTGGCCATGAGTAGAGAACTTTTAGGCTTTGTGATTGGTGCAGGAAATGTATTATACAATTTTCTAAAATCTTGTATAAATTTGAAAAATTTCATAACAGGTTAAATAGTTTTTCTTTGCAGAGCAAGAAACCTCAGGGGTATGATAGGTGTGCTCTGAAAGGGCATTGCTGACTCATCAAGGCCATCATTGTATATTGCATTTCCAAGTTGTGACCTGAAGAATCTGCATCCCTGTATTACTTGCTCCTGTCATACTAAGGCAAGGCTCTTCAGCTTCTCTCCAGCAATCACCTGACTGAGGTTATGATCTATTACCAGTGACAGGTCTTTCATAACATTTCACCTATCCTTAGACTTTACCTCACTCTTAGAAATACAGCTCTTTTTCTGTGTGTTAGCCTTTTTTAGTTCATAAATTTCACCATTCTAGGATAGAAGTATCAGTTCACTGACAGCACATCTTACTGTTCTCAAAATGATTTCTCTTTGGTGAATCTCCTAACCATCCCTACCTCCTGTCCTCCCTCCTCCACCTTCAGTAAGTATTGGGCAAAGCTTGTGGTCCTTGATTCTCTATAACTAGAACATACATCCATTCCCTCTAGTATTCTCTCTGGAGAGAAGGGCTGACCTTTATTGCCCAACTTCTTAAAGATAAATCCTTATCTCTCACTCAATATAAGAGCCCTCATTCAAAGCTCCTATTGGCCCCATGCCATGCAGCCCCACAATTCATTTATAGTTATCTGAATTCTTAGTGTCTACATGCACACACACATGCGCGCACACACACACACACACAGCAATACAATGCTTCTAAAATCTTTCTGACTGTGACTCTTGGTCGATCCAATTATATATGATCCATGGACTGAGTGACACATTTGGAGAGACTGATATTCTGGGTAGCTACTGGTGATACCTCCACAAAAATAGACTCCTGCCAACTAAAAGTTAGTTCTGGATTGGTTTTGGAATGGTTCTGGTGCCAGGCTTGTAAGCACAGCCTAATCGTTTTGGGGTACTAGAATTTAAGAATGACTTTCTTCTTTTCTCTAAGAACATGATGTTCTTTGGAGACAGAGGAAGCATTGGGGACGAAGCAGACAGCTTCCCCTGAAAGACCATATGTTCAACATTGACATGGAGGCTGGTATGGTTAAGAGTGGGTGGAGTGCACTGTCATATCAAGCTGGCATTCATAATCCCAAAGAACAGGCTGTGGCCTTGATGACAGAATTATGCTGCCAGCCTTCCTTCTCTCAAGCTTCCCCTGTGGCCTTTGAAAATGTCTACCTTGCTGAGGTTTATTCAGGAGACAAGACAATTTCCTAGTAACAACTGAATTCTAGAAATGGAAATTAAAGCCTCATTATATGCATTAGAAATGATTAAATTTACTGAACATCCTTCCAAGGAGAAGTTTGTTTCTGACTCATTACTAGTACTTTTTTTCTTTGATTATTCATCCCTAAGAGAGGGGACCATTTAAGACTCATGAAACTTTAATCATACTCTGATACACATTATTTGGCTATAAAGTAGCTTCTTAGTGGGTGGTGTAAAAGAGTGGGAGAAGCGTGGTTAAGAACATTTTCCTATGAAAGAACAATATTTCTTTCAAGGATGCATGCAGTTGGAAAAAGATTTCAGGAAAAATATGGCCTGGCTTTACATGATAAACTCCCTGATAGATGGTTTCCTTCCTGAAAGTAAAGATCCTTGATGAACCTAGCCCACGCCTTCCCGTGGTGGTAATCTTAGTTGGTGTCTAAGAACATTTATAGTCAGATACTTCTTCCTCATAGCTAACCTCCCTTTCTTCCTTATTTCCTTTTTCTTAGGCCTGGAGGAAATGGAACCCTCTAGTCACTCTTCTTCATTCAAATAACTGAAGACAGTTCTTTTGTATCCAAGGTAAATAACTAAAATTTCTTAAATGTTTACTTAAGGGGCTTGTCTTCTAATTCTTTTATTGTTTTTACCTTTTTTTTTTCTTGGACCCTTAATTGGTTTTTATGTGTACTTGTAAATTATAAGTTGTAAGACCCCAAATAGACAAAACACATAGTACTCTAAGTCCTGAATAATGCCTAAAGGAGTGAATAATTTCTCCTTCCTGTTATATTATCTTTAAGTAATGCATTGAAATTTATAGTCAGCATCATGATGCTTGATTTTCTGCTACAATCCTGGGAAGCCAGTAACATGAGTCCCATAAACTTTCTGAGTACTTGTGTATTCATATTTTAAAATTCTGATTTGCCTGCTGATTTTAATCTGTTAATTCAAAGGATGATTGTTTTCTTTTTAAGAATATCATCTGTTATTTTTTTGGTAAAAATCAAGTTTATTCTCCTGAACATTAGTATTAAAGCTGGGAATTAGAATTTAGGCATTTTATTACTGTCTCTTTAAACTCATTTCAGACTGTGAATCTTGTTGACCACACCAATATAAGGGGATAGATGGAAAACCTAAAAATCTCTTCATGACAAAGATGAGCCATCAGGTTTTAATTGTGATATTATTTTGTTTCAGGCAATGTGATTTGCTAGGGGAATATTTAAGTGATGCTGTAATCAAAGAAATACAACCCAACCCAAATATAATTTTGTAAAGTGGCAGAATCTGTATTTAGTTTCTTATGATGTATCATACTGTCAAGCTGGATACCCAAATTCATGTCCATGGACTTCTTCCACTCAACACAGCTGCTTTGGTGCCCCTTTGAAAATTCTCCACCATTAGCCTTTGTTACTCTTATTCATTCCTATCTTTTAGTACTTAAATGTTCTTTAGTGCAAGATTGTCTTTTTTAAAAAGTGCTCCCAGAAACAAAAGGTTCCTATTGGCTTTACATTAAATTTTAGTTAGCATTTCTCATTTTCCTTTTGATCTTTTCTCTGAAACCTTGATTTGAATCAGAGATCAGGGTAGAAACTAAGCATACATGAGCTGTTTTTTTTTTGTTTTCTTTTTTTTGAAGACAAGATGTTAGCTCAGACACTTGTGCACAACATTCCCTTACAAGCTGTAAAGTTGCCTCAGTCTTTTATTCCAGGGAAGACAAATATGAACCATAGATGTGATTTTGTATGTACCGGAATTCTCTGTTTTTGACCTTTTGGAAACATCAGTAAAATAAGAAGTGCAGACTAGTAATACGTGTGAACATGGTATTTATCTTTCTGATACCACAATCTAGAGGCCTGACTACACATTTCCAGACCCATTTGGAGCACTGGGACCAATGCTATGGGAAGTCATCTATAAAGATGCAGAATGCACAAGTTCACTATCGTTAGTAACATAGAGCACCCGCTAGTATGGCACTCCACTCATCACAAGCCCATTCACATCCGTTCTATCTTCTGATCCTCATAACATTCCTATGAAGCAGGTCGGGTGACCCCCAGGTCAAGAGGTCAGAAAAATTAAGGGACTCTTCCAAGTTCCGTCACTAATAAGTGGCTGAACAGTGATTCAAACACTGTCCAGTGTCCTTCCAATTAGACTTGAGCCTCTCACAAGAGGCTTTTTAAAAAAATTTTTTTTAAATTGAAGTATAGTTGATTTACAATATCATGTTGGTTTCAGGTATACAGCACAGCAATCCAGTTATATATATATATACACACATATATGTCTATTCTTTTTTCGGGTTATTTTCCCTTATAGGTTATTATAAAATAGCCTTCTGCTATATAGTAAGTCCTTGTTGGTTATCTATTTTTTATATAGTAGTGTATACATGTCAACCTCCTAATTTATCCCTCTCCCCACCCCGCTTTTCCCTTTGGTAACCATAAGTTTGTTTTCTCTGTTGGTGAATCTCTTTTCATTTTGGAAATAAGTTCATTTGTATCTTTTTTTGTTTTTTTTAGATTCCACATATAAGTGATGTCATATGGTATTTGTCTTTGTCTGACTTACTTCACTTAGTCTGATAATCTCTAGCATCACCTATGTTGCTGCAAATGCCATTATTTCATTCTTTTTCATGGCTGAGCAGTATTCCATTGTACATATATACCACACCTTCTTTATCCATTCATCTGTCCATGGATATTTAGGTTGCTTCCATGTCTTGGCTATTGTAAATAGTGCTGTTATGAACACTGGGGTGCATGTATGTTTTCGAATTGTGGTGTTCTCTGGATATATGCCCAAGAGTGCGATTGCCAGATCATATGGCAGCTCTAGTTTTAGTTTTTTAAGGAACCTCCATACTGTTCTCCATAGTGGCTGCACCAATTTACATTCCCACCAACAGTGTAGGGTTAGGGTTCCCTTTTCTCCACACACTCTCTAGCATTTATTATTTGTAGACTTTTTAATGATGGCCACTCTGACCAGTGTGAGCTTTGATTTTCATTTCTCTGATAATTAGTGATGTTGAGCATCTTTTCACATAAGAGGCTTGTTAACATAGCTCACAGTATGTTATTATTGCATTGAATCCTCTTGATAGGAATTATCTGGGACATTATTTATTAATTCGAACAATACTATGAGGTTGGTGATGAGTAGTGATGCCTCCTTCACAGAGATAGAAATTATGTCACTAAGTGGTAAAAATGGCTTGTCCAAAGGTCAAAGAGAAGGCCAGAAATATATTAGAATAGGTTTGTGTTAGCAGAGAATACTGTCCATGTAGGACTAAACTACACTAAGGAAACTAATTTATGAGAATTCAGAATCCCATTAAACTCAAGGGTCTTCATTGTCAGGCATTTACATGTCATTTGAGCCAAAAAAAATACACCTCGTAAACTGGAGATTGACATTTGGTTGATATCAGAATTAATTGATGTTTACAACCTGAATATATGGTGGTGGGCTGTGTAGCAGCCCCATTTACATGCTTTTCAAGTATGGAGTCAGTGCATAGTAACTGTCAAAGAGTTCAGGGCTGGTGACGAGATTCCAGGCACTGTTCCAGCTAAGCTTTCTGGTTGTTGATACCCTCAAGTACTGCTAAGGAGACGATTCCTGATTTTACATAGTTTCCTCAGTGATCAGGGAGAAGAGCTGTGCTGTATGTCCCCAGATGTTGGCTAAAACCATTGGTGCAAAGTAATCCTTGTTAACTTGGATGTTAATTGACTTCGTGGAGTTGTCTCTCAACCACGTGAAGATTTAAGACTGAGTATGAAAGTGTTCAGGAGAATCTAGACTACATTATAAATATTTTTGTGTAAAAACAATGAATAAATAATTTTAATTACTTTTTTTTAAACTTATTTATTTATTATTTTATTTTTGACTGCATTGGGTCCTCACTGCTGTGCGCGGGCTCCCTCCAGTTGCGTCGAGCGGGGGCCACTCCTCATTGCGGTGCGCAGGCCTCTCACTGCGGTGGCTTCTCTTGCTACTGAGCACGGGCTCCGGGCGCATGGGCTTCAGTAGTTGCGACACGCGGGCTCCATAGTTGTGGCTTGTGGGATCTTCCCAGACCAGGACCCGAACCCACGTCCCCTGCACTGGCAGGTGGACTCCCAACCACTGCACCACCAGGCAAGCCCAACTTTTTAATAGAATTTTGGCCCATTACAACAACAGCCTTGTAAATTAAAATTAAAATCCATAATTGAGTTACTAATTAAGATTTGTGATCTTAAGAGGAAATCTTATTTTATGTACTGTTTTGAGACATAAAAAAATTAAGTTCCACAATGTTTTAAAGTTGGTTAGATTTATAAGAAAAATTTAATATTCAAGGGAATTTTATTTATTTCAGAGAAGAAAGCACCTGAAAAGGAAGTGAAATATAAAATGCAGTTAAAATTTTTTGAACTAAGTTTTTAAAATGGGAACACTTTCAAAGTGTTTTTTTATTAAATTTGCTAGACATAGAGTAATAACATTTGGCTAAACTTAAAAGCTTAAGAAATAACTAGATTTTTTAATCTAAAACTTTAATAAGTATTTATTTTTTAAACAAAACTAAACCTCTGAACGTTTTTTTGCTTAGCACAAAAATCACTCTCATGGGTAGCATAAAAAGTTCATTAACACTGTATTGTATAATACTATATGAAATCTATTTATTTTAGTATTTTTTTCTTAACTTTTTCTTCAAGTATTTCCAGTTTGTTTGTCCTAGCTCCCTAAGAAAAATCTGGAGAAGACTTTGGTGCTTAATAAGCATGCAAAATTTCACCATACTGAAAAGAACTACTGAAGCCTGTCACTAAAATGATAGCTCCCTAGAAAACATCATTGTGAGTCAAGGAAGTCTGATTCAACTCAAATAGCACCAAGGGACACATAAGGAATGAGTGACTTGCCCTGTCCATCAAATCAATCTCTATAGGCCCACCCAGCCCCTTTCACACATTCCACACAGATGTACACGTATCTCTCACAGGGGTGGCCACCCAAATTGAGATCTCAGAATCTCATCTAATTTCAGTTTAGCTTATAAATCCAGGGTTTTGTTGGTGAAAACAAAACATTTGAGAATGCCCAATAATTGTGAAAGAGTTATGTTTCAGGAATTTTTTTAATTTTCAAATTCCTTGTTCCATTTTAATTATGCAAAAAAAGTTCTTTCATGGAAGGGGAACATGTGGTTTACAGTTCTAGCCTTTTGGCCACAATTTTGGCTTCTATTTGGGAAAGTTTTCAAGCAATGAACTTGTACTGAGTGTCAGTTATATGAGTAAAGAATGTGTAAAGAGCTTCTCCTTTCTGGGACAAACAGGGGGATCCCTGTCTCTCTACCCTGAGTGTGACGTGTGTGTCTGTGTGTGTGTGTAGATGTGCATGCACCATGTGCATGCAAATGTGTTGTTTTGAGGGTAAGGGAAACCACCCTTATGAGCCTTCAAACCGAAGGTAGACTTCACTAGACATTGTGATCTCCCCTTAATTATCCTCTAGTCTTCAAGGAGCTTTCCTGAGACAAAAATAGATGCTCATACTCTCCTCTCCTCTTGACACTCATGGGACTACATACTAGTTACTGAGACCTTCGCTAATATTGTTGTAAAAAATCCCAGCTCCTCCATGATTGTATCGAAGCAAGAAGTACAGGAACCTCAGGAATGTGGTCTCTTCCTCACTTTCTTCTTCAACATGTCCTGCACGTGCATCTGATTGGCCAAACCAAAAATGAAGATCCTGACTCCAGTGTACTGTGCCTTTTTTCCTGATGGGTATGGTCACATCTGGTCTTCACGCCTACAGATGGTGACCTCTCCCTCTAAAAGGTGTGAATCTCTACAGGTGCTATGTACACAGCCCACGTGGGGCTTTTCTGCTTATCTTTTTCTTCCAAGTTCAGGAGCACCAGGAAAGGGGTAAATAACAATGGAACAGATGGAAACTGAGGCCAATTTTTTTAGGTTCTTTGAGCTAAGTGTGAATTACACTATTTTTGCCATCTTTAATCCCTGGGAAGTCTGCAAAATGAAGACCTATAACATGCTGACAGTGGAGGTCAAGATTTTCACCATGGAAAGGGTCCCAGGCATTAGAGCTTACCCCGTTTACTGTGAAGGACCATTTTCTTGTCCTCTGTTTTCCTCCCTAATTTTGTCTTCCACACTTTCTGCCTACATGATGATCAGAAAGCTACTAGTTACTATGTAGGTGAAAAAGCTATTGAAGTTACCATGAGAAAGATGTGGTTATACTTCTAATTGAAGGAATGGAATGAGTTTATGCACTTTATTTTTACACCAGTGAGGTAAGCGTACATACCTATATTTTACATCGTATTAATACTATGTGACGAATGTAAGTTTGAATGTATGTATTTTCTTACTGGTCCTACTCTCATTACTAGGAAACATTTGTCTCACTCTTTGGCATTGATGGACCTTTAGGACAAAGAGTTCTTTCCTCCTAGTCTCCAGTTTAATCCGGTCTCTATTCAGAGGATCTATGAGAGGCACCATGGCTGAAAGTGCTTGGACTATTTCAAGGCTCTCAGTCTGGAAGCTGGAGGCCACCCTCCGCATTTCAGAATCATCCCTCCCATGTGTGGACATGTAATGGTAACACACTATGCTCAGGCATTAAATGGACTTTAGGAGAGGGGTTCTGCCAAGTGTGTCCTTCTGTTTGTCTAACTTATTAATGAATCCTCTACTTGAAACTTCAAATTATGGAAATACAGGGGGAATTATATAATAATAGAGTGGTCTTCATATGAAGTATGCCAGTTTTAATACTTTTATTCTCTCTAGGGTTAAAGCCTTGACAGTATCAAATAAGGTAACTGGCTTGACCAATAATCAGGCTACCAGGCATGAAAAATATTGAAGTCATTAAAAGAATAAAATTTATTATAATGGACCGTGTAGTTATTGTTTTGGGCTGTTCGGAAAATCTTCCCATTACCATTTTTAAATATAATGTTACTTTGCCCACTCTTGCCTACCCATTCCTAGTAACCAGCTTCTTAGTCCCTGCCTCAGAGGTAGGGCAGTGACTCAGGCCTGACCCATTTCATTCCTCTGGATTCTGGGATTTGTCCAGCGAAGGGCATGCTATTCAAACCAGGCAGTTGAAAATCTGATCTCTTCTGGCTCATTACTGTTGCTTGACATTTATGGTTATAGATCTATTGTTTTGTCTTGAGCACTGCCTTTGACTTGTTTTAATATACAGATCCTTTTGTTGGGAAGGTAGCTCCTTAATTCTGAAACTTAAAGCGAACTCAGTAAATCAAAACTTACATTGTCAACAAGAGGAGCATGTGGAGGTTGAGGCAGAGAATACGTTGTGGTGGACAAATGATGGGCTTTGAAAGGGGACTGTCCTCCCTGTGCTCTTGAAAACATTCCTTAATGTTTCTAAACCTCACCTGTAGAACGCAGTAAAACCTGCCTCACAAATTTACTATGAGGGTAAATAACACAGTCAGAATGTGAAGTCTAACCCACCTGTATGTTAATCCTGATTTACTAGGTTAATCCACACTTACGAGATGGTATAGTCCTAGGGAAGTTTCTTTCCTCCATGAGCCTTAGGTACCTTATTAGTAAGGTGCATATTAACACCCACTTCATAGATGTTTTAAGTATGGAATGAGGTAATATGTAAAAAATGCCTAGTGCTGGACATGGCCTAGAGTAAATGCACAATGATAGCATCCTATTTTTGTTAAGATCTCTGAATAACTAAGCACAGTGCCTCAAACATTAGGTGCCCAATAAATATTTATTTGCTAATCCTTCTCCCATCCTCAGTCACTGAGTATTGGGAAAGAACAGACACTGAGAGAGAGGAAGAGAGTCAGTGGTGAGCTGAAGCCGGCTGGCACCAACTTGCAAGAACCAATTGTTAACTTTGCAAGAATTTGTGAGTCAGTTTTTAAAGACTTTCATAATTAAAAATTGAACTATATTAACCTACAATTAAGTAAGTTAAAGATAAGGGCAATAAGTACTAAAAA
Source organism: Grampus griseus (assembly GCF_964374135.1). NCBI lineage: Eukaryota > Metazoa > Chordata > Mammalia > Artiodactyla > Delphinidae > Grampus > Grampus griseus. Next base: position 44,610,548 of record NC_139019.1, read on the forward strand.
CTCATCCCTTTCTAATTGTTTTACTACATTTTACTATTATCTATGTTTTTGAGGTTATTTCTACTTACTGTCTCTGTGTGGGGCAAATATAATGATGTGTTACTACACACTGATCCCAGTTCCATGTTCAGTGACATCATGTTGGTAGCTTGAAATCAGCCTCGTCAATAGTCTTTACCCTGTGGAAACTGGCAAATGCAGCAAATTAGATTGTTTTTCCCTCCAGAGAGCCAGTGGTTAATATGCCCTGGCATACCGTGGGAAGGACAATCACTGACTAGCAGAAAAGGAGACTCCTGTGCTCACAGAACTTCAGAATCTACACCAGGCTGCTTTGGGCTCTGAAATGACAACTTTACTTAGTAGAACTTTTCCAATCTTTGAAAAAATGGTATTTAAAAAATAAGGCACAGAGGTTACCCCCAGATTCTGATCCAGTGGGTTGGTGAGGGGTACACAATTTGAGTACCATGTCCTATGTGTCATCGAGAAATGAGATCACAGTTGCAAGGAAACACCCATCAGAGGCTGTCTCAGTCACCCTCTGCTTCATTATGATACATGAGAAAGGTAGATGAAAAAAATGTTACCACTTAACATAAGTCATAGACTTTCTAAATAAAGACTTAGATAATTAGAGCTGAAGATACTTGTAGTTTTAAAATGAGAAGAACAATAACACTCTGTTTCTGTATAATCCAATAGTTATCAGCTTTCAACTGTCATCCCTCATGAAAGAGGAGATAAAGAAGATGAAAAGAGAGGGAAAAAGAGGAGGGGCAAAGAGAATCACTTTCAGAAAGTCAGTAATAGTTTAGAGCAAAGACATCGAAGTCCCTGTTAAGTCATAATTATGACGTTTCGATGATGGAGAAAAAGAATTATGGGTGGTTCTCAGCTAAATATATTCTTAGAGCTATTTACATAATTCAAGGTGTCCACCAGAACAGTAATAAAACACATACAATGTAATAAGAGCAGCTATATTGTAGATAATGAACTATTATTCCTCTAGCGTAAAACATTAGACCCATTAACCACACTCTAATAAGAATTTTTTAAAAAGATAAATGAAAAAAAATTAGACCCAAATATTACCAAAAAATCTGAGTGCACATACAATATTTAAGTTCCACACTGTTCAAATCAAGTCACTTCTTTTAACCTTCATATTACAGAAAAGTCCATAATGAAGCAAGGTGGGTCCTTCTTCATGTTAGATGTGTTAGATAATGGAACCAGCAAGCGATGCTTGATGAAAAGTGGCCTACTTTATAGATTACCGAGCACAGTGATCTCTGAAGGTCGGGGAACATGGTAAAAGTGGCCCCACGCCTTGTGCCCGATTGTATTACTGGAGTTACGGCTATCCAAACAGCACAACTATGCTGTCCACATAGTCCTGCTTATATCTTTAATAGAACTGCCATTCTATACAGTGAGGGAAGTGTTTTTGGGGTGTTGCCAGCTTTCATGGAATTTTCCAACCTGTGTTTATTCTAGTGAGTGACTGGTATAAGCAGGCCAGGTTGTGATTCTAGAATAAGGTCAAATGTCAGTGAAACCAGAACCACAAATGGCTTCATCACTGCCCCTACTCTGCCATTCTCTTCAAAAATGTTAATCAGCTACAGATTAAAGACTTTTTTTTTTTTTTTTTTTTTGCGATACGCGGGCCTCTCACTGTTGTGGCCTCTCCCGTTGCGGAGCACAGGCTCCGGATGCGCAGGCTCAGCGGCCATGGCTTACGGGCCCAGCCGCTCCGGCATGTGGGATCTTCCCGGCCCAGGGCACGAACCCATGTCCCCTGCATCGGCAGGCGGACTCTCAACCACTGCGCCACCAGGGAAGCCCTACAGATCAAAGACATTTACATGCTCATGTAGAACATAAAATGTATAGATTTATTTTGCTGTGCTGTTGATTGCCTGACGATCTTCATCAATATCCCCATGCAGGCGCAGAAGTCTGCTCCCCGTCATAATTAATATACTTTTTGGTTAAGTATTGAAGGATACTGATGAGGTTGCAAGATAAATTTTATTCTCATAAAAATCTGTTGTATTTCTTCCAGCTGTCTCTTTTCATTCATGCAAAGTCTTAACACTCAACACTGTTGCCTTCTGTTTCGGCCTACCAGCTCTGTCATGAATCTCTTTGTGACTCTATCAGCAGGAGTCACCGTGACCCTAAGGACGAGGTTGACTGATTTTCATTCCATTATTGGGCTTCTCGGGGACTCCACTATCAGGACCATTGGTGGTGCTGAGTTCTTGCTTCCTCTGGGTTAATACAGTTTATAGAGTATCTCATAGAACTTCAGTCTTTTGCTAGTACACAAACACACGCATGCACACGCACATGCACACACATGCCCAAGAACAACAAAGGGGAGGTAGCAGACTCGACTGAAAATTGGGAGAAAAGTGCAGGGATTGATGTTGAGACCCACAAACCAAAGTAACTTAAAACTGAATCTTAGCTGTTCCTGTTATGAGAAATCCTTCAGCATTCTCCCATGTTATTTGCATATTTTCTTTCTCTTAACTCTCATGTACTTCTCTTTGTTTCTTTTCACTCCCAAATCTTGTTTATTTCTAACACAGCAGTGTTTAGGTCTCCCTCTTGGTACCTAGTCTTCTAATGATCCAACTTTTGTCCCAAGAACCTTATTAAGGTGTCCCCTTCTAAAAAACATCCTGTTACCTCTGTAAGAGAACTCCTGGCTCTAGCTGTTATCATAATTTTTAACCCTACCACATAAGCATGGGTCAATCATACAAAGTCAATAAATAGCTTAATGCACAAGTTGTATGAAGAGTTACATAAATGAGCTTCACTTCTGTGTATATGTGAATATCTGTTCTTGCGTGTAGAAATAGCCATAGGCAGCACTTCCATTCATAAAAATGTTCATGAAAGTCCCCAGATATGTAGTGTTATAGAATATTGTTGGACCACATGGTACCTTCATCAGTCTCTCCTACAACCTTCCTTTCCTTCTTGGGAATATCTGAAATAGAGGAAAAATAATATCTAGCATTACTTGGAGAAGTTCATTTAACAAAACCATAGTAAATGTCATGCACAAATCATGGACTTCAAAGTTAAACATACATGCAATTGGATTCTCACTCTGGCTTTGACTTAGCTCTGTGGCCATGAACAAATTGAGCCTTAATAACTCTCACATTGATGAGCAAGTGTCCATTTCAAAAGATTATGTTAAAAATTAAAAACAAAAAAATGTCAGTAAAATTCTTACCACCATGCCTGGCCTATAGTGTTTAATAAATATCAGTTATTATTACTAGTTTTATTAAAATATTCAGCATGATGTGGATCCACTATGTAGAGGCAGAGAGAATTCCTCTGAGCCCTCGCTCTGCAAAAGCAGTTCTCCTACCTGTGGCATGGCCGCTTTAGTCCTTCCAAGTGGACATGGAAAACTGGGAGGTCACCTTGCTTCTTTGCGTTACATGGCAGCTCTTCACACTGAATCTCAGAAGCAGCCAGGAATGCCTTTTCTCTGCCACCTCCGCCAGACCATCATTCTCCTTTGGAGGGTGCCTCTAGCAAGGACCAGCACTGTCTTCTTTCCCCAGTTACTTCAGAGGCAGGGATGAGGGGATGCTGTTCCTTTCAGTTTCTAGCACAGACGACCTAGTTTCTGAATAATAGGTGCTAAATATTATTTTCTATTTCCCCCACCATTGCTATTACTGACCCCATTTTTAACCAGAGTCCACTGTCAGTTTCACACACAGTACAGCTGGAAGGTCTCTAGCCCCCAGAATTTCAGTTGCTTTATCATCATTAAAGGAGCTGGCACAGTGGGCTCTCCATATATACCTGCTGAGCAAAAGAGGGTAATGTCTGCTGTGATTGTTCTGATGTCTCCCCTTTCAGGGACTCTCTCTCCCTCCTTGGGCTGACGCCACTCGCTCTCCGCTGATGCCATCCTCCTGTCCTGCTGTTCCCAGGCAGTGCAGGGGAGCTCATTTTGGTCCTTTCCTCCTCACTAGCTCTTTCTCTTCCCTGCGTAGCACTGCTGGAGTCGAGTGATTAAAAGTCTTACTCATAGAAAACCATAAACCACTGTTCATCTTCGAAATATTATTACATTTATTAGTCCTTTATTTACAACCTCAACACTTGCCGTATGAAAGAAAAAGTTTTTGAAAACTCATAATTGTTTAAAAGGGAAAATCAATCTTTTAAGAATGATTATTCTCTCCTCTGAGCCCTGGTTAGTCTTTTATCTGCTTCTCCAATTATTATATATTATAAGAATCAGTGATACATATTTAATGGCTTTATTTCCCGCTTCTGAATGGTATTCTCCTTAAGGATAATAACCACATCCTCTGCACAATAACAATCATAATAGTAATGATGTTGATGAAACATCATTGTGGGATATGGAATAGCGATTTCCACTTATTGAGCACCTACCATGCCAATTATTAAAATATCAAAATGTATGTATCAAAATGATCTTTTATGTAGGAGGAAGCTGAGACTTGGATGTGTCAAGGATTCACTCCTGTAAATTCAAAACGTGTTGAAATTCATGTTCTTTTCATTGTCTCTACATTGCCTCTTCCCTACCCATGGGACAGTGATCTGGATCCTGTATATGGTTATTAACTATTGGCAGAGTCAAAAGGATGCTAGGAAATTTGGACACAGGGTAGGTGAAGAGGATTCTTTACAGATAACCCTTATTAACAAAAATTATCTCAAATTTGGAAGTAAGACAGAGAGGTAGGATGGGGGAGCATATCTTTTAATATAATACTGGGGCATTGATAGCACTGCTCAAGGATACAGAAGTCTAACAAATAATTTTCCCTTAAATTTTCTTTTCTATTTTTAAAAATTATTTTGTATTTTGGTCTTTTAAATTTTTGTCTAACATTCTTATATCAATAGGAGTTATATCAATATTATATAATGGATCATCTTGATATGACATCTAGTCCAATTTAATTTAAAATATTGAAATCTATATACACACACACATGCCTTTCCTTCAAGTTTTTATATATGATTATATATATGTTTTATATATTAAGTATGATTATATATATTAATATATTAAGATTTTACATATATGTACTAAGTATCCTTAGTGGATAAGGTTATTCAAGGAATAATAATGGTAAAGACCTTCAGCTGTATATGTAAGGTAATGTTTGCTTTTGTTTATCAAGGGAAGAAGATGGCAAATTTATGTTAGAATAAAATATCAAGTTGATCCAGAATATGCAAGAGCAAAGAGAAGGACAAAAGTTGAACATGTAAAATGTTAGAAAAGTAAAAATACTGCCAACAAAGAGAGATCTCTTCACACCACCATGGAAAGAAAGAACCTGATTTATTATTAAGTATAACAGAGTACATAGCCCTTAAGAGATGACAAAATCGCTATAAAATTTCACACAATTTATACAACAAAGCACATTCAAAGTTCATGGGGAATTGAGGTAGGCATTTACTTTGTTAACTGTTCCCTTCTGAAAGAATAATGTAACCTATCTCCTCAAGAGACAGGGGTTATATCATGAGATAAACTCCTAGGCTAATTCTGGAGCTGTATGTTTACATTTGCAGGGGTTATAAGACCCTAGACCTTGGAGAAATCTATTGTAAAACTGGAGACTGGGCATATCTGGCCCCTGGAGAGATTTAGTTACCTTCCAAAGGCCAACTATGTCTTCAAGGAGACCTTTCAAGAAAGGAGGAACAGGTAAGAAGGGAAGAGGAGGTAGTTGCCAATACTGCCTGTGTTTATGCAGAGTTAGTTCACGAATCATCACTTTAACACACAATGACAAGGAAAGGTGTGTTTAGCTTCGGCACTTCTGTTCAAGCAGGCTCTATTTTGATGGGCTCCTCCACTAAATAATGTTTTAAGAAGCTTGTGAATCTTTTACTGTCAAACAATATACTGATTAAAAATAGGTTAGATTTTCTCCTTGTTAAAATGGGAAGTATTTGGTCTTTTCTTAACAAGGGATGGTAAAGCCATACTTGACCTACTGTGTAATCTGCCTATATAGCAGAGATGAGGATTCTCAAGAGAAATGTTCTTACTTTGTGTTGGCCTTATCTTCCTAATTATTAAGAAAGATAAATAGCTAAAGTTTCTCAATTCTAAAATAAGCTAGAATTATTTACAATTGTGTTACTTTTTCTGTGTGTATTTTAAAATGTCATCCTGTCATTTTAACAGGTAGTTAAGCTACAACCACTTGTTGTTATCAGGTACCCATCCTTCTATTGTAACCAACTGACCAAATATCCTCTCAAAATCATTTTGATTTTGCCTTCCTAAGATCAGATCCTAAATTTGGAAAAGTAAAATTCTCAAATATCCTTTGACATTAAAACTGGCTTTGATATTTCCCTGCAGGCCCCTGGAAAATTGCAGGGAATTGTCATTTCACCTGTAAAAAGAGGGATGAGAAAAATCACTAGTTTGGTAGGCTCAATAGTTTTTAATTAGCTCAACACTATTGTAAGAGCTGCATGGGGAGAGCTGTAAATCAAAAGAGAAACTTGGCCTTCCCCGCCATGGATTTTGTAGATAACATATTATTAATATAAACGTTCCAAAGATTGTAGACCTTACAGAATGGATTTGGAGGGCCATGGAACATTATCCTCACTGTCTGTGATGTTCTCCTCACTGGAAATATGGCTCAGGCCCAGGTCAGAGAGCTGTGCTTTGCAGCCCAGCAGAGAATCTTACTTTCTTCCATGTTATTATCATTAGTTACTGTAGCAAACAAACTACAGCCGTTCAGTCTCATCAACAAGTGGTTTCTGCTTTTTCACTGATGCTTGTCTGAAGACTCTGCTATATGCTTCAGGTTACAATTTGTTTTTCAACCACATAGGATACGCTCAGAGCCCTGTAAAAAGGACTGTACCTAGTATTCCTAACTATTGATATCTCAATGAAAAAGAAATGTGGGTATAGGCTTAAAGCTGACGGCTGAATTTTTTAAGATAGCTTTCTGAACATACCAGCAAATTGAGTTTTTTTAGTCGAAAGAAATGATTCCATTAAAACAGACTGCTGACCCAAGCTCTAGCACGACAAGAATTACTTACATCAAACTGAATAAACTGATGAAGAAAAATTAACTGAGATTATTTCTTTAAACATTATTGATGTTGTTTTAATGTTCTATTTTCCGATTGGTACATAAGGAAGCACCTCGCCTTTCTTCTTTATTTATTGCTAATTCTCAATTTAGTAGACCATGCTTTTGTACCTGAAGTGAAACATTAAAAAATAATCCTATCTGATTCTCACTGATTCCTCAGAATTCTGGAACAAATTCTGGGCCTCATTACTTTTCACAGTAATATATTTATTTTCCTTGGTTCAGTAAGAATCTGCTCTCCTATTTACCAGGATATAAATAGACAAATTGATTGTGCAAGTGCTACAGTTGGTGTGTCATATTACAGAGGAATACTCATTTAATCAGCTATGAGAAGCTCATCATTAAGTGATAAGCGTTGCTTTGATATATGAAGTTAATGCCTACAAAGTCCTCTGAGGAGAACAGGCCTGGTAACTGGCTCACAGGGGTCCAGTTTCACGGGTGATGCGGAAGGTCACTTCCTGGTAGACGAGGGACCTTGGCTTCTTTTAGGAACTTTGAGGCAAGGGAAGCAGGTGAAAAACGTCTCATGGGCTTGGCTTCCTCTCCTTGGGTAGAAGAGCAAATAACTGGAAGTATTTGAAAGTCAAATATGAGATTCTTTATAGAAATGTCCAGGAAGAAGTTAATCCTCTGGCCTCAGTAGTTGCACAATACCAAATAGCTCCAGCTTCGCTGAGCAAATTCAAGGAGGCTCACAGGAGTAATTAGGTCTTCTTGCTCTGCATATGGAAATAGCCAAAATATGAGACTGGCCTTCTTTGTGTGTGTAATCAAGAATACTCTTTGTCACTTATTTATGGCCAAAATGAGAGACTATTAGATAAATATTATCCAAAACCTAAAACTAAAGCAAAAAATGAGGGAGGCATATCCATTGTTACTGGGGTCCTGTTTAACAAGCTTACCAGGTGATTATTTAATTCTCTAGGAGCACGCTCTTGTATTTAACTCGTTATTTACTATTTAATTTGGTCCCAAAACATGTTAATTGTATATTTATGTCCAGTAGGAAAGATAACCTCAAAGTTTATTTTGTCTTTGCCCTATAGGCCATTAGTAGTTTTTATTTAACCCAACAATCTCCCTTCCTTCCTTTCTCCCTTCATTCCTTCCTTCCTTTCCCTTCCCTTCCCTTCATCTTTCTTTCTCTCCTTCCCCCTTTCCTCCCTCTTTTCTTTCCCTTTTTTCTTTCTTTTCTTTTTTTTTTAATGTTTATAAATATCCAGTTCCTCAAATGCCTTTGGAGTAGGTTTGCCATATTACTATTTTCCTCATTATTAAATATTTTGCATGTGTAGATTTTCTATTTATAGGAGAGTCATTTATTTAACTTTCTGTAAATTATACATTGATACTCTCAAATAACACGCATAAGAATCTGTTTATTTTGACTCTGAGCAAGCCTCTTCAGCGTTTCTCCTGCAAATGAAAAAAAAAACAAACAAAACTATGGACATTTACCTATATTTGAATTTATAATATTGTTCTCCTGCTTCTAAAAAAGGAGATGAGGTAGTTTACATTTAAAATGACAGTGTAGCACGTTTGAGCCCACATGGAATTTACTGCTGACTTTGAAACATGTCTGGCAAATGAGTGGGAGATATCCATCAGAATACTGTTTTCATGATGATCTAAGAAACTTTTTGGCATCTAGTAGATTCCAAAGCACAGAGTGCCATTTGGTGTTATACTTTCGTTATATCAGCATTTCCAATGGTGGCATCTGCAGTAGTACCCAGTGGAGTGGGTGGTACCCAGTAGGAGCTGGTGATACCCAGAAGGGGACAGTAGTCACTGCTAGAAGCGACAGTGGTGTCTAATGCGGTGGCGGCACAGTAGGAGCAACCTTTGAAGGAGACAGCTGGTCTGTTGGCACTGGAGGCAGTTGGGAAGGGAATTAAGCTAATGTAGTCCAAGTGCATTCCTTATTAGAACTTGGCATAAATACCGCTCAAATGATGTCTCTTGAATATCATTAATCTGAAATCCACGTTTGACAGGAGTTCTCTGGAGAATGACTGAGGGCAGCTATTTTGAGGTTTATTGTTAACTGTAAAGAAACACGCGTGCTTTCAACAATGAAGCAGCAGTGTTGTTTTTCTGTTTGGAAATCAAGGACCCTGAATGTTTTTACCTAAACAGAGGCAAGTCACAGCACACCTACAGGTGGAGCCAGCAAAGTCTTCAGAAAAGAGATTCAAACCTGCTCAAAAGTGCAAACATTGAAGCTGGGGAGCAATCTCCTCTCAGTGGTTTAGGAATCACTTGGTAATTAGGATGTCTACAGATAGATATTTTCTCTTTTTTCTTTTCACATTTTAAAAGATGGGAGAAAATAAAGTTGTTCATGGGCCTATTCAGTTAAACTGACAAACAGGCTGCATTACCTGAATGAAAAGTCAATAGGTATAGCAATTACTAGAGAGTGTGTCATTAACAATCTTTAGGGAACTCAGTGGATGTAAGGTATTGTTAATGGCAATGAGAGTACATACTGCTACTGTGGAAAGTGCAAGGGGTTTGCTAAGTGAAAGTTACGAAATTACCTCCACGGTTGAGTGAATGGTTTCAGTCCTAAGTATTCCTGTTGTTTTCCTTTTATACCAATTATCAGACTACTGAGAGCAAAATGGAAACAGAGTAGGTAATAATAGCTTGATGGGAACCCAGTGTTTTAAGCTTCCTTGGACTAAAGGCATTATCAAATCCACTGGTTTTAAGGCACACAAATTCTGTTTCTGAGAAAAAGCTGCCTTTTGAATTACCTCCCACTTGCAATAACATGTAGCGAATATTGTACCTAAGCAATGTTGGATTTTAGACACTACAAGCTAAAACCATTTTCCTTGTCAGATACACTGGTGTTTAAGAGGGTTGTACCCTTCATGACTAAGGGTGGGAGAAAGATTCTGATTAGAGTGAGAAAGGGGGAGGGATGGCCTGGGAAGAAACTGTCAATCTGCTGTTCACTTCCATAATAACTCAGGCATTTGATGATCACCTAAACTCAGTGTCATGAAAGAGAGATCAAGGGGAAATTCCTGTCAGATATTTTAACACGAACGTCTGTAAACATTCTTTGTGTCTTGCATGGTATTCAACGTGTTTGCATAAAAGGGAGATGCAGTTTTTATAGAACCCATAAATCATAATACAACTGATCAGGGTAGTAAGGACTCAGAGAGCTGGTCCATCTGTTTCATAAAAAGATGCAGAGAGAAGATGTGCTGGAGGTCCCATATTAACTCAGTTACAGAGCCAGGACAAGAGCCTCAGTTTCTGGATTCACTGATTGTGTTTTTTCTCAGACCACAGTGCGGTACCAAAGAAAGCTGAGCAAGAATCCTCAAACAGTCGAGGTCAACATTTCTTCTTCTCTTCTCTGATCAACCAGGGAATAATTCATCTTTCTTGTTCTACATTTTATGTGATAGATTTGATTATGCCTGTGTCCACATAGATTCTCACTGTGGTATGGGAACCAGATTCAATTCTCTGTAAGTTGGGAAAATGTCTTTGACTTTATCTTAATTTCTATTTTTCTTTCCTCCCAAACACAATGAAAACTAGTCCATGTCCACCACCTATTTTAATTCAAACTTCCATTAAAGTATTAACTGATAAAAGGCAAATAATTTTATCACGAGTGCCAGATCAAGTCACAGTAGTTTATTCTGGACCTAAGTCCCAAATGATTCTAAGCAGCAGATGATCTAAGCGAGAAGGAAAGATGCTTATATTGGTTAGTGCTACCGATTAGGATGATGGCATAAGGAGTAAGAATGGTGTTTAAGAATTTCAGTTGCTGCTTCAAAGAGACCAAAAGCAACAGCATTGAGATTCAGAGACGGGACAGTACAGTATATGTTCTTTGGATGGAAGTAACTCTGATGTACCTGAAGAGCTGGGTGTATTAAAGAAATGTAAAAGGAGCTGTCAAAGGCAGTGATAATATTGGAGAAGGCCTAGTTTACTGGGCTCTGGAGTTGGACAGTGCCAAGACCGTCTGTTACTTAGGTCATGTGCATGGCAAGATTGAAGTTGTTTCTATTTTAGGAATATTAACTCAGCAGCAATGAGAAGCAGAGACTACAGGGACAAAAGGGAAATCACAGACAGCAATTGACAGGCTGCTTCAAAAGGCTAGGTGAGAGGCAGTGAACCCTTGGACTAGGGCCTTGATTATAAACCTGGAAAAGACGGAGTAGATATGAATGACACTGTAGATGTGGAATCAGTAGTACTTAGTGTCCAATAAGATGACTGGGTAATGAAAACATGGGTCAAATAACAACAACATTTAAGCCTGAAGTGTTATGTTGTTATTGATATTAACTGTAATGGGAAGGGTTACAGGTAGAGGTCAAGGATAAAATCGGGTGAATTTTGTTTGTTAAATTTACTCCTTCCCAATCAAGAGTTAATTACCTCAGAATTGTAGAATATTCATGTGAAAAGTGGCCTTAGGAGACATATGTTGGAAAAAATCATACTTGAGGGCTCCTCTATATTTTTCCATATCTGTTATCTTTAGTAAATACATCTCTATATCTTTATATTCATCTCTAGATAGCTTGCAAAATATTCTAAGCTAATAACCTTTTTTTCTGAGAAATGGTTACACAAGTAGGGAATGAACCACTTTCTAATCTTTAATCTGAAATGTCTAGCTGTTTATCTACATTACTACAGTTGAATGACTATAATCTCACAATTAGTACCCAGTTATAATATGGATTATTTTACACTGTAACCAAGAACCTAACATTTTTACACTATTGGGAACCGTGCATGTTGCTCATGACTTACAGGATGACTCCATTTGTAATGGGAACACAAACCAGATACTTCTAGTAGCTGCCAATACCCAGTTTTGTCAACTGCAAAGGGTAACAAGAATCGAAATGAATTTGGACAAATGAGAAAGACATTTTTCCAGAATAGTGCTGAGCTTAAACATAACATAAATGTAAAAGCTTCTCAGTTTTATATTTTCCAGGCATCCTAGCATTGAAATATCATATTATGAATAATATTTTCTTGAACTAAGTCCTAAAATGTACAGCCACAAAATATCCAGTACCTCAATGCTTTGCTTGCAAATTTCTTGTTTGCTATACGTAGTACTGCAAGCAAATTTACTAGGGGCATGCCTTAGCTCTAATAGAAAATATAGTTATATGAATCTAATAACCGTTCAGCTTCAGTGTGGGTTTTATAGAAGGATACTTGGCCAAGCCTTTGTTTCACACAGTTGGACATGGGATAAGCTCTCAGTGCCACAGTAACCAAATCCAAGATTTTAAAATTTTAACCACAAAGAACGTAAATTGTTGAAGGTATGTGTAAAATACAAAACACTTATTTTAAATTTAAAACCTAATGGGTTGTTCCTGACACCGACAACCTACTTTTGCTTTCTAGTACATTCCATTGGCCTTCTTGGCTCTGGTCCAGAGATTCTCCTGGTGAGGGTCTTGGCAGTAACTTAGCATCCCAGACTCACTAGAAGAAGAAACTGTTCTTTTTTTCTTTTTCCATGTTGACCATTCTTTTATTTTTAATGCAACTTTTAAAAGAAACTGTTCTTAGTATTAACACTCTTAGAACAATAAATGTTAAGGGCTCATAGGAAGGCAGCCATAATGATTGAAGCTTTTTCTTTTCTTTCAAGAGCCCTATTCTGAAGCTCAAGGGGGAAACCTAGGATAGGACGACCAACCTGAATGGAGAAGCCTATGGAAGGCAGAGAACAACCAACAGGAATTTATCCTTTATATATAGGTCAAGGCAAAACAAATATATCCATTCTACTAAAGTTTATAAACACCTAGACCCTGACATGAATAAATGTGCATAACTGTACATACACATACGTATATCTAAAACAAAATAAAAGTGTAATTTGAAGATGAGAAAGCAGACTCAGTAATAACCAAAGTGTTGGCCTTGAAGAAAAGAGGTGAGAGGGTTTACAGAAGTGTGAGGGTGGAGCCTCTGTATTTCTGGCCTCGTGTCTACCATGGAAGGGCTTTCACTAGAGTGACACCCACACCCAGTTTCCTTCTCCACACCCTTACTCATCCCTTCCTAGAGGAGAAGGGGTGATATATCTGATTCATCATCGTACCTTAGCATCATTGAACTTTACCACTGGTGTGAAAATTAATCTGGTGAGTAAAGGATCAAAGTAAAAAGATACAACATCTAATTAGATCAAACCTACAAGGCATCTGGTATTGTCTGGGAAAGAAACTGGTGTCAAAGGTGACATATTTCAACTTCGCTGCACAAATTCAGCAAGAGAACACCCACAATCCACACACTACTGATTGCCACATCTACATCATGCTGGGAATCAGGAGATCTGGAGTGGTTGGGGCTGAGAAATTAACTAGAAAACCGGGAATTGCTAGAGTTACTATTGTTTTCCTGTGGAATTCCCATATATATAGGTAAGTGTCCCAAAGGGAAGGTGAGGGTGCTTTATTTGATGACTATGATTGACACTGCTGCCCATAGGGCAGGTGGTGATTGCTCAAAAGGCAACGCTAATTCAATGTCAATAAGTTGAATGACAGGGCAACTGGGTCAATCAAAAACCTATACATTTTTGTTGTTCTTACTAGGTATATTTACTTATGTGTATATATGAATGTATAAATACTTAGAATCAACATGCATATTCATATTTATAACATATATACTTATATTTTACATATATAATAAATATAGTACATATAGGAAAATATATTTTGGAAAATTTCAAATATGTACAAAAGAAGAGACAGTGGTATAATGAATTCCCCACATACCCATAACCCAGCTCAACAATTATCTACTAATAGTCAATTTGTTTCTTTTACACCCCATTTTTAATTTTGATTCTCTCCTATTTCCCTTTCCACCTTCCTGATTGTTTTGAAATAAATCCCAGATATGATATTATTTCATCTGTATATATTTCAGTGTTTGTCTCTAAAAGGCAAAAAACCCCCCAAAACCCTCTTTTAAATGTAACAGCAATACTGTCATCACACTACATTTTTACTTAACCTTAATCTTATTTTTTAGTACCTTTCTCCCAGACCTAAATTCTCGTTTTCAATAACACCCACCTAGTCAGTCAATTTATTTACTTATTATATATATGACATACCTAACAGGCTTAATACTACCATCAACAGTATGGTCACTGAAAAGCAGTTTAAGATTTTTTTTTCACACTTTTCTTTGTGCTAAGAGATGTACTTTCAAAATACTGTGTTTTATTTGGAATAGTTCCTATGTCACCTCCACCAACTGGAAAGGCAGATTCATTTAGTACGTTTTGCTTTTGATGTTTAGGGTTTGTTTTTTAAATTTAAATTTTGTTTTTTAATTATGCAAAATATCTACGTGGTGCTGAAATCAAATCCACAAAACAACTGATATCCATGGAAGTTTAACTTCTATTTCTCTCTCTTTCATATTATTCCCTCATAGCTCCATTATTACTATGATTATTGTTTTGTGTTTTAATTAAATAAGCATATCCTGACATAGTTAAATAGTAGCATAGACGTCACACTTTTTTTTCACTTTGCTATTTTTACTTAACAATATATTCTAGAGAATATTCCATAGTAGTATGTAGCTATATTAATCATTCTTATGATAGGTATATAGATTTCCATTGTGTTCATGTACCAGAGTTTATTCAATCTATCCATTATTATTATAAGTTGAATTGTGTCCTCACAAAAAGAAAGATATGTTCAAGTCCTAACCCCTGGTACTCGTGAATGTGACCTTATTTAGAAATAGTCTTTGCAGAGGTAATCAAGTTAAGGTGAGGTCATACTCATACATTACTTGGACTCTAATCCAGTATGACTGGTGTTCTTACAAGAGGGGGAGAGAGACACACAGGGAGAAGATGGCCATGTGATAATGGAGTTAAAGATTGGATTGATGTATCTCTAAGCCAAGGAGCACCAAGGGTTGCTGTCAAAGACCAGCAGCTAAAAGAAGCAAGGAAGGATTCCTCCCTACAGGTTTGAGAGGGAGCATGGCCCTGGTAACACCTTGATTTCAGATTTCTAGCCTCCAGAACTGTGACACAGTAAGTTTCTGTTGTTTTAAGCCACCCACTTTGTGGGGATTTGTTGTGACAACACTAGGAAACTAGTATGCCCACTGACAGCCATTTGGGTAATTCCTAGTCTTTCGCTATTGTGAACAAGGCTGCCATGAAAAGCTTAGTAAACATCCCATTTTTTTTTTTTTTTTGCCATAGTATCAATACTTAGGAAGGAATCTTAGAAATGAGATTGCTGGTCAAAGAGTAAATGCCTATGTAGTTTTGGAAGACACTGTCAAGTTTCCTTCCATAGGGGTATTATCATTTTGCATTGCCACAAACGATTTTCAAAAGTGCCTATTTCCCCACACGTAAAATTTTGCCAATCTGATAGGTGAAAATGGTTTCTCAGTGTATTGTAGTTTTAATTTTGATTATCTCCTATTGGTAAGAATGATCATATTTTCATATGGTTAACAGCCATTTGTATTTCTTTTTTTTATTCATCTATCTCGCCCACTTTTCTATGGGTATATCTCCTTTCCCATATCTAGAAGTTATTTTTATACTAGGGCTATTAATCATCTGGGGTCTATTGCAATTGTTTTTCTCAGTTTATTTGTCTTTTTATTTGCTTATAAGGGGTTAATTATTTATTTATTGCCATGCTTAAAGCATTTTAAGTTCTTTAGTTCTTAAATTGAACAGTTTTGATCTATAATCAGTCCATGGAGAATGTAAATACTTTTATTAAGGATAAAAACCAATATAGATGACTTTTTAGACGTTTAATTTTTTAACCTGATTGTATATTATTGGCTCCATGCTTAAAGTTAATTTTGAGGAAGCCTGATACAATTGTAAGTTGCATGGCCTATGGCAGTCAGGTTAGGTAAGTGAAGGGATCTTTGCTTGAATTAAAACTTTCTCATCAGATAGATGTGTGTGTAGATAGAAAGTGTCAGATTGCTTATTAGTAAGGAATGAATCAGCAGTTAAACATTTAAAAAATGCATTCAGTTTTAAAAATACATTCATTTTACATTTAAACATACCATATATATATATATGTATATGTATATATATGGTATAACAATTCAACTTTTATCAAACACTAAAAATTTATTAAGTCTGGCACACATAAATATATATCTTCTTTCCAGTGAATTTGTCATCTAAAACTGATCTATTTTATCCAGACTCTGCAAGTAATTATCTCTATAACTTTGAGCAAATGTGCTTCAGTTCCTATCTCTCTAAGATGAGGTGACTGGAATAAAATATTTCTAAAGCCCATTCCAACTCTAATGGGTATTAACTGCTTCTGTGATAAAGATCTGAGATGTTTCTTAGAAAACCCTTGAACCAATTTTACCTGATTATTAGTACTTTTAATTTGTGCAAAAATCCATTTCAGCACCTCTTACTTGATAGATAGAAAACTGAATTTCACATTGTTCTATGCCCCTCCTGTGAATGGCCCGAGTGAACATTTATAATAGAGTGGTGTTTACGAGTGCAAGTGAGGGGTGAGGACACGAGGTCATTTCAGGGGTCTTGATGTCTGTATATATAAGAATCCCTGGCAGAAGTTCTCCTTCAGGATGAGCTATGGGGTGCTTCTTTTCTCCCTAGGTGATAAGGAAGAGAGGGAAGAGTGGGAGAGCAGAAACTCCAGATGTTTCCTGCATTGACATTCTTATTGGTAACTTCCTGTGCCCAGTTTGGAGGCAAAAGTTCAGTTAATGCTGACCACCCAGGGTAAAAGGGCCCCCTGAGTTATACTCCCTCATGCCTTTTCCTACATACAAATTATATATTTTTGGTTTGTTTATCAATTTGCTCTTTACCTTTGGGACTAGATTGCAAGCTCCCTAAGGACAGGGATCAGATTTAATAATTTAAACAAATGGATATTTGATAAAATTTTTCTTTTTTTTTTTTTTTTTGCTTATCATAGGTTTATTTATTAATTATTATTTTCCACATACTTTGTGAGAATCTACACTCTGTCTCCAATTCTTTTAAATTTATTTTTATGGTATTTTTATTTGAATTTATTAATTATTTACTTTAATAATTATAGTAAATGTAATACATAGTTTAATTGCATTTGTTCCTCATTATTCGTGGATTCCATATTTGCGAACTCACCCACGTGCTATGGTTTATTTATAACCCTCAAATCAATACTTAGTGCTTCAGTGGGTCATTCATGGAGGTGCACATGTGCAGAATGGTAAAAAAGTTGTCACTTGATACACACATTCCCAGCTGAGGTCAAACAAGGTGATGCCTTGTTTCAGCACTCATGCTATAAACCAGTATCCTTTTTAGGATCTATTTAGGGTCACAGTTTTTGAATTTTTGTTTTTGTGGGTTTTTGTTGTTGTTGTTGATAGTTTTGCTGTTTAAAATGGTCCCTGGATGTGGGGCTGAGGTGCTGTCTAGGGCCCCTAAGAAAACAAGGCTGGGTTGTGCCTTACACAACAGATACATGCGCTAGAAAAGCTTCATTCAGGTAAGAGTATGGTGCTTTTGGCTGAGTTCAATGGTAATGAATCAATTTATATTAAATAAGGTGTCTTTAAATGGAAACAAACATAAAATAATGTTATGTATTGATCTATTGATGAAAATGTGAGCAGCGGACTTGCAGGAAACCTAACCCTGTATTTCCCCTGTGGCACAATGATTCAGTATTTGCTAATTCAGTGTTTGTAGAGATTTTATAGAACATAACTCCAGTGAATAATGAGACACAACTGTGTTTAAGGTTTATAGTTTAAAACATGAAAGCTAAACTAATGAATATCTATACTTAGCATAACAGTTGATCCTTGAACAACATGGGTTTGAACTGCATGGATATACTTATACGTGGATATTTTTCAGTAGTAAATACTATAATACTACACAATCCACAGTTAGTTGAATCTATGGATGCAGAGGGTTCGGAGGGCCAACTATAAATTATATGCAAATTTTTGACTGCAGAGAGGGTCAGTGCCCCTTACCCCTGCGTTGTTCAAGGGTGAACTCTAGTTGGTCAATAATAAGTGCCAAATAAACGATTGAATGATGATGATTGTAATCAGAATCATGATCTTGAAAAAAGGACTTTTTCAGGTAGATTAGTGTTTATGGTCAATAGTCACTAATTGGGATGGATTGTGCCACATGGAAAGAACACGTCATAGCTTATCTCTACCATTTACTGACTGAGTTGCCTCCAGTAGATTCTTTAATATCCATGCCTCTGTTTCCTCATCCATAAATAATGATTATGAGACTCATTTTGCAAGTTCACTATGGGGTTCTAGCCCAAAGCTTTCTGTAAATTAATATGAGAGCACTGACAAGGCTAGTTCTGATTACTGAAGACAAAATCACAGTTCTGGAAGCTGGACCTGCAAACCAGCCTGGGGTCAAGGAGAACTCACTGTGAGATGCTGACTTAATGTCTCTTACCCATCAATGTCTACCTTAGAGTTCTACTTTTATAAAATGGTGTTAGACTGGATGACTTCCAAGGTCTTTCTGGCAATAAACTTCTAAGGACTTGTGATATAATAGGCTTGAGCTCTGAAGGGGTTTCAAAGAAGTTGTGAATGGGTCATAGATTAATCATATCCAGGACAAGGGCAATGCCATGATCATGGTCCTGGTCCTTGGAATGATCTTGAGTTTGCTCAAGCCCTTGTGAACTGATTGTCTCCTTGGGAAGCACTCTGTTAAACCCCTGTTACCATGACATTCTCTCCTCCAGGAGTTAAGGGTTAATAGCACTGAAACTTGAGGTCTTCCCTGGAAGTATAAAATGATGCTCCTAAGAGTCAAGGGGTATTTGAGAGCTCTTGATACTGGTTCCCAAGAGGATGACCAAATTAGGAAGTTAAAAATAAAGATAGATTGCAGCTCTTGATTTGTTTGTATAAATAGAGCTCTAGAGATATAGGTCAGAATATTCACATATATCAATGAACTGTCTAAATTTTATAAGGCTTAATTCCAAAGAGACATGAACTAGTTATGGCATATAGATCAGATCACATCACTCCTGAACTTTCCTTTCTTTAGCAGTGAAATGGAGGTGACAGGAGCCTGCCTTAGCTAACTCATAGTGTTGATCAACAAATAAGACATCTTATAAGTATCCTTTACTGTAACCTAGTGGAAACTTTGTCTTACATAATGACAATGGCAAATGACTCTATCACGTAGAAATCAAGTGCCAACAAAAGACTTTTCAAGTTTCATTTTGGTCCATTGTTTAAGAAATTGACCAAGAAGAATGTGAGAAGCAGCAGTTTTAAAAATTTTAATAGATTGTTTGACAAAAATAAAACCATTTTCCTTTGTTCTATTAAAGCATCCAGTTCTTTTCAATGACCCAGAAATGATGACTGCAACAGTGAAAATCTGATGTGTATGGATTCTAGTATTGAATATTCCCAAACTAAATAACAAAAATACATTATCCAGAGACATATCTAGTAACAAAATAAACTATTACCCATGTATACCTATTGTCTGAAATGGACTTTTAGTCCTGAATAATAAACTCACTTCCAAAGCCAAGTGCTACAGGGATTTGAGTCTGAATTTGACATCTGCCTCATTAGGGATGGTACTGGCCAAACGGCCAAGATTCTGGGTAGCTATGGGCATATTCATATTAATTAAGATTATTTTGGCAAATCTCTTTACCAAGAAGTAAATAAATAATATCATTACAGAACTATATCGTTAATAGAAATATTTTGTTTGGTTGCTGAAATGTTCTGGTGCATGCTATTCCTTTCTTTGGATTCAAGGCTATTCTTCCCACTTGCGTAACTGTCATAGTGAGACACAAGGCTCTTTCATATCTCTGTATGGCTTATTCCTAAAGTCATTTTCTAGTAGCAGTGTGATGACTCATCCATATACAATGACCTCGTAAAAGTTATCTAAAGGGAGCTGTAGGACTTTTATTTAAATTGATAAAAACATCAAGAAGTCCACGTATAACTCAAAGCAACCTTGGTTTTCCGAATGCCGCCAAAACTAACTTTGCTTTCAGGGGTTTTTAAAAAAATAGTGACACTGGCTAAAACTAAAAACAATAAGATGAACAGAAAAATATCTTCAAATACAATTAAAGGAAAATGATCACATTCTGTGACCAATCAGAACTCCCAAATAGTCTGAAATATATTTCTGTATTTAATTTTTAGTGAAAGGGTTGTTTATACAAGGGTATTAATATCAGAGATTTAGTGAAGAAAAATAATGACCTAGAGGATATTTGGGGGCTCTTCTTATACCAAGCCTTATATTTCAAAATCTGGTTCTGCCACGAACTGCATGATTTTGATAAGTCACTTAGTCCAGTGTCATAATTTCTAAGGTTCTTTCTAGCCCTAAATCTATGATTTTTCAATGAAAATAGCATCCATAGTTATGATCAATTTCAGTTAATAGTGAGGTTGGGGGAGAGAAGGAAAGCATTTCTGATAAACTGTAAATAAAAGCATAAAGCATCCTAACTAAGTTAATTATGAGATTTTATTAAAGAAGCTAGTTAAAAATAATAAACCTATAATATTTCGATATTTTAGCGACTCTATATAATGGTGCATTGGGTTCAATTTTATGCTGTGTAGCAAAAATGGGCATCTGTTGTAGATAAATAAATACTTTTTCCAGAAAATGCAGGTAATCTCGGCAATGTGGCCAGTGATCCAGAACAGCTGGGTAGACATGTTTCTTGTGGTTGTCTTAGCAGAGGATGTAGATTCTTGCCTAAAGTTTCAGTTTGAATATCAGTCCTGAAGATAGACACAGTGAAGCAAATGCATGAGAACACAGCCTCGGAATACAACTACTTGGCATTATAAATTACAGAAGGATTAAATTCTTGCATAAAGTTGGGCATGGTAGTGTTAAGAAGCAGTTCTCTACGGGATCCATTCTATGACAGTCCCTAGATTTTCTTCATTCCATTTGCTCTTAAAACTTAGCGGCTGGCTCAATGCAGTATCTGTCTGCTGGCACCATTGTCTTGTTGTCTTGACAACTGTGATCATCTCAGACTCACCTGGGGCTCTGGAATCCAAACCCAACTCTACCAGACTCCAAACTGGGGCCATTTTTGCCACTTTGAGATGCACATGAACTCCAACAGGTATGGGTTTTGGCTTCCCCATCAGAGGAGCTGGATCAGTTAGAGATTGGGCATGAGAAACTTCTGCCAGAAAAATGCTACTCCTTTTCTCTCCCTGTTGGACTCTTGGAAGATACAAGCGCTTCCAGTTGCTATGATACCATTTTACTATCCAAATTCTAGGAAGTTCTTGGGACAGGAATAGCATCTAGTCAATTTTCACATTCCTCATCATTTAGTCAGTGCTTTACACAGAGAAGGTACCCAAGAAATGCTTGCTAAATGAACACAATGTAACCTTTTTCTTCTTTCACATTTGGACTCTGACGATGTGACCAGATTAAAACTATTGCATGTAAAGTGATCGCATATTGCTAATGATTCCGATGGTATCTCAACCTGGTGACATGTGATTCAACAGAATACAATACGGAGAAAAGCAAGTTAGGCTGACAAAGCAAGCTAACGTGAGGTATCCATAGTTTCCTGACTGTAACTAGTACTGTGACAGACCTAACCTTTGAGGGAATTAATGAGACATTTAAAATGACTTTTTAAAGACTTTAGTTTTCTTCCCTTTCCACTTACTTCTCATTCCTTGATAAAGAACATTTACTCTCCTCCCCCCACCTCCGACTCCAGGATTCCCTGAAATTCCTATCACGTTTCAGTCTGAAGGGGACTTCTGCCCGCTGTGTACATGTGCCAGTGTTCAGGTGATGGTTCCCCTCTGCACAAGCCAGCCAGGTTGTACATTCCTTTGAAATGTACAACCACTGTTCCTCCTGGTTATTATGACCCATGTTAGATTTTAATTCTCCTCTCTTCATTCCTCCAACACTGCTGTCACTGCTTTAGGGGAACTTCATGGAAGTGCATTCCTCAGCTCCCTGGGCTCTGTGTCGGGACCTCTTCACCTGTGATTCATTTCTCTCTTCCAGCCCAGCAATGTATCCACGTCCCAGATCTTGTGATGACCGATAGCTGTGCCTCCTCTGAAGTCTTGATTTCAATTTTCTACCCTCCCCCTCCCCCTTAACCAGCATTTCTTGTCTTCCCACCTAACTTATTCTAGCTTTTGCTGCCTGAAGCCTTTCCTCAAGCCCATCAGGCCCTCAGTCCACATGTTCACCTCCTCCCATGAGGTCATCACTTTCTTTCTCGTCCAAGTTAGGTTTCATAGTCTCTCACACGCTCCTAGCTGCTCTCTGTTCTATTTGCCTATAAACTTTCAACCCTGTTCAAATTTAAGGTTTCAACTGCTTCCCTCTTGTAACTGTGTGGATGAATATGGCTAGAGAAAAATCACCCAAACATAATGACCAATTTATGATCACGAATCCCAAAGGAGCCCTGACCTGGCCAGGCAGCCCTACTCTACTGCCCGAATCCATTCCCAGTGCCCTTCACTCCCACCCCCCGCCCCAAATCTTTGAGATGATTACATCTCTTCTCAAAATTCCCAAACCACTTCCTCTTACTTTTTTTCTTTTTAAGGTAAACCCACCCACAATAGCAGCAGACAAAACGCAAGTTCAAAGTTAAAATTATTAATAATTTCAGGACTGCAACAGCAAAGCATTGTGCCACAGGTGGGCCCCTTCTAGAAGCTGGACCTGTGTGACTACCGTGGTCACTGGCCCATTAGCCACCTGATTGGGAGAGAGGTGCGGGAAGCCTAGCTCCACTGCAGGGGTTGGCAGTGCAGATCCCGTCTGTTCATTTGTCTTCCACATGTTGGAACATAGTACAATTTCCTTGGGCCCAGCTAAACATGTTTCTAGGTAGTATTATCCAGTTGTAACAAAATGAATCACTGCAAACAGACAACTGGGAACTTAAGATAATACTGATAATGCAGGCCTGTGAAGGGGGAAGGGCAGAAAATGGCAGAGCTGATACCAAAAACATTTATCAGTTAATGAGATTTCATAAGCAGATAATCAAAATTTCAAAAATAATAAAAAGACTATTTAAAATAGAGATTTATAACTACAATTAAATTATGTTAGCCATGAACTTTAATCTAAATGTATTTTGTGCCTTTACAAATTAGATAATGACACTACACTCTGTATATACCTATATTTGAATTGAATGCTCATTTTCTTATTAATAAGGATATGTGAGCTCTTAATTTCATTAATATCTGTAACTAGGTACAATTATAAATGAGACAGAGACAGGGTCAGGGCATACCTTAGAGAATTGGAATTCTTACATGTCAACTAATTTAGTCAGCGTCCTCCATAATATAACCTTGTACTTAATACATATTAAGGACTAAAAAGTGCTGTGGACACATGTATGAATGAACTATTCACTTGCTAATAAATTTCCCTTTGAAGCATCTTTACTAACTAACCAACTCGTTTACACTTGAACCTTGATTAATGGGAACTTACTACCTCTGAAGACAGCCTCATTATTAAAATGTTACCATACAGCACCCTCCCTCTCCCCCCATGTATATACACACACACACAGAGAAAGGAAGGAAAAGAATACTCTGAGTGTGCATACAGTGTAAAATATGCACACCCAATTTATCCCCCAAAGATACTGAAAGATTAGTTCAAATAAATCAACGTCCTCCCTCTACGGTCTCATTTAATGGAAGCATCATGCTTAAAGCCATGGAAACAGGCAAAAAGGCAAAAACCATAAGCAGAGGGAAAAGATAGAGTTGCACTCTACAAAGATAGATAGATGGATAGGTAGGTAGACAGACCCTGAACAATATAAGTATGTGTGGCTTTATTAATTTGTGAATTTTAATGTACGGAGATCTATGCCTTTGTGCACTAAGCTATCCTGGTCACCACAGCCGTGCTCACTAATGGTCCTGGGATGTCTTGCATAGAGCAGGTGCTCCTGATGCATCATTTCCAAAGTTCCTGGCATAAGACTGTGAAAGGTGTTCTGGAAGCTGCCTAGCAGGAAGCCCTGGTGCAGCCCACAAGCATGTTTCTAAGGGGTAGTCAACACACAAAGAGCCCCACGTGAGAGCCATCTCAGGGCCCAGCGAGCATGGTGAGGCCAACTCCAGCCAGGTGGGCTGGAGAGAGAACTCCTTCTGAGAGTGTTGCTCTAGAGCTCAGAATGTCAAGCTTAACAAATGCAGGTCTTTTCGAAAACGAACCACGGTTCTTTTCAGTCATTAAAGCATTATCTGAAAGTCCATGTTTTTCATGCTGGGATTTATCCTAATTATGAAATAATCCCTGTTCTTGAGATGCCTTCCTCTCAGAATGTCAGTGTCCATGGTGGAGACAATCTAATTATGCTTCTCCGCAGCCCTGGGCTGGGGCATCGTTGCATCACATAGAAGAAGAAACTAACTGAATGGGGCTCCTGACTCCAAGTGAGGAAGTGGATTTTTGTGTTAGCAGATTCGCTGTTCACCCCAGCCAATCCTCCTAAGTACTAGAGCTACTAGTAAACGAATGTCCTTAGGTACCATGCCTTCGTCTCAGGGCACTCTTGTCTATTTAATTTTCACCCACACATAGGTGCCATTGCTTTATATTTCTAAAACTATAGTTTCTCTTCAGGTTAAAATATATATCCTGTTAAATAACTGAGGCCATTTTTTCTTTGGGGAAAATGCAGTTATTTTTTAATATCAGGAAGGTGTCACTTTAATAATCATGTTTATTTTTGTTTCTTGCTTTTCCCTTATGACAAAAGGCAGAGGATTAAATTCAGTTATCACAGGGATGCAAATTGAAGCAGCGATTATCCCCAAATTTTTCCATGTCTTTCTATCTTTTCTGGAGGTGAAATTATTTTCCCACATTGTACACATTTCCTCCACATTCTTTTTAAAAGAGTTAACATACATGTCCTTGTTGCATCTTCTTTTTTTTTTTGGCAGGGGGAGGGGATAATCCAGAAAAGCAAACCAACGGGTGACACAGATGCTTAGATTTCCTCACTGGAGGTGGCGCAGAGCTTCTGCTGTGACCCTGCCTAAAGGAAGTGACGGTCTTCCTTGTAATAAACACACTTTGTTCATCTTCATCTCCCTCCCCCACCACTGAGAACTGAAATAGTTGGAATTCACTGAAGGGCAACCAGGAAATTTGCACAAGGCACCTGGCAACAATGTCCTTACTCTGAGAGATGTGTTTTTCAAATCTAGAGGTGGCTGAATATAAGAAAAGTAGAGGGCTTCCCTGGCGGCGCAGTGGTTGAGAGTCTGCCTGCCGATACAGGGGACACGGGTTCATGCCCCGGTCTGGGAAGATCCCACATGCCACGGAGCGGCTGGGCCCATGAGCCATGGCCGCTGAGCCTGCGCGTCCGGAGCCTATGCTCCGCAACAGGAGAGGCCACGACAGTGAGAGGCCTGCGTACCGCAAAAAAAAAAAAAAGGTAGAATTTGATTCCAGGTGGCAGTTAATTTCAATCATAAGATTCTACCTGGCTACTGTGCAAACTGACTTACATCGAGTAAACAAGTAGCCAATAAGAGAACAAAAATTGCATTTCTAAGCAAAATATATATTCATACCTGAAGAAATGGTTGACTTATTTGAATGGTATTTCAGGTCTCACACAAGGGAATATGTGGGACTCAGCCCTGCCCCAAATCTTTATAGGTTGACAGCCAATTTGCCTATCATGTAGCCAAGAACCCGGAGCCCTGTTAGCCTGCACTGCCTAGCCTGCACTTGCTGTGGAGGCAGGAGTCGGGAGTGTAGCTCAGCAGACAGGGAATCACGATATTTTAAAACCGCCTTACAGCCCATTTCCTAAGGACACTCATCTGGGGCAGCTGGTCTCTGGAAGAGGACATAGACTTTGAAGCAATTCCTGAGTTTCTACCTCAGCTTTCCCATTTATTAGCACTGTGACTTTAGGCCAGTTAACTTTGGTCTTAGTTTCTTCATCTGTAAAATGGGAGTCATAAAGCTTACCTTAGAGAATTTCAACAATTACATTTTTCTTATGCTGCATATAACATGTCTCCTCTACATTCCTATTTAGTGGGAACAAGTTTAAAGCCTCGAGAACAGAGGCAAGAAGGCAAAAATCACAAGAAGTGGGAAATGATAGAGTTGTATTCTACCAAAATAAAGCCCTATTCAAGGTATCACACATTTGGGATGTTTAAAAGAGCTGGTTTCTGGCAGGTGAATCTACCCAACCACAAAAAACTGCAGTGTAATTATTTGTTCTGGCTTGATCTCTTGAAGTTGCTAAAACTTAGAGCCAGAATATTTCTTAAAGAACATCTAATTCAAACTCTTTATTTGACAAGTGGAAGAACAAACAAACAAACAAACCAATTATCAGGCAGGAAGGTGGCTTTCACAGGACTTAACAACTCCTAAGTGGTAGCTCCAACCTCAGGTTCCAGGATTCCTGACTTTACATTCACTCGTTCTCTCACCACACCCTGCCTGTGACAACACAGAAAGAAAACTGAGTCTACACTCATTAAATATTGCTTTTAGAATTATGGCCTTTTATGTTGCTGGCAGACAATTTAAGAAAAACATTAAATTTTTTCTAGTCTTTGGCTACATGTATTCATGTAAAACTCCCCATGGGTTAGACTGTCTAACTTTCTGCTACTAGATTTTCAAATTCCTGCTAGAGTGTATTTATTGGTTTGTCTGTTTGAGGGACTAATCCTTTTTCAGAAATTTATTTCCCTAAGCCTAAATCATAAACCCCCTCCCCCGAAAATATAAAGAAGAAGGTATAGGGTTTCCTTTTTAAATGTGGTATCTTTGGCAACAGGACTCACGATGTCAGAGAATTCCCTGAGAGCTGTTGTGAGCTTCTTAGAGACTGATGGATCAACTTGGGTCTGGGGTAATTCATTCTGAGTAACTATATTTTATTCCCACTTCAACCTTTTCCTCTTCCATTTGTCTAGCCGTCCAGCCTCAAAACCAATGGACTTGCCTTTACAACTTGAGTCACATAGCTGTCCTTTACTTTTTTATGTGTCTAATTTTTTGATTCAGATGACGAAGTAAAAGCCTTTTAAACAATCATCAGAAAGCTCCAGCCCAGCTTCCTGTGAGCTTCTTTTAATCACACATCTGGACTCGTTACATCTTATCTGCGACAAAAGACGCTGCTCGACATTTCCTCTCCAGCTGAGACTTTGGCCTGAGACCCTCCAAAGAACTAACACTTTGAGTCTGGGCCAAGCTGCAGACTCGGCAGCAGTCAGAGCCCCGGCGAGGAGAGAGAGCTGATGAATCCTGGGGTCACCAGGGCTTTCTCCAGCAGGAAGCCAGAGCTCCTGTGATGACACGCACACAGGATTTATAAAGCGGGAAGGCTGAACCAGAGCTGAGTGAAGGACACAGATTGTGTCACAAGTCCTTAAGGGGCTGGGCTCTGCCTCTGGTAGCCTTGGCCGAGGTACAAGTGTGCTTGGAAGTTGTACGCACTTGAGACATGGTAAACTGAAGCCGATGGATGTTTACCAGTTTTACTCCCATGCATCTCTCTTCGTTCATGTTGCCATGCTTTCTTCTCAGAGGGATTTTGACACCTGTTGAAAACAAGTGGATAGAGAAAAGGACTCTCAGATTTATAGAATATTCATTGTCTGGACTGCAGAGGTTTGGTAGTTCCTTCACCCTGTGCCCACCCTGTACATTTATCCCTCTGGGACTGGTACCACAGCATGCAGTGTGTGACTGTCATCTAGCGCTGGAGGCCGCTTTCTGCATTAAAGTGTCTCGTTCTCTGTGTGCACTGTGTGAACCTAAGGTGCTGATCAGCAATATTTTGCTCTAGTGATAGAATTATGGCTTGCATGGCCGCTAAACCTCATCTGATTTAGTCTGAAATGACTCTAGCAAGATTTACGTGTTTGGTTTGAGAATATAAGACCTATATAGGCGTCAGTCAAAATCTCTCTCTTGCCAGTCTCTCTCTCTCTCTCTCTCTCTCTCTCTCTCTGTAAACTATTTTACATAAAGATAGTACAACTACAGAGTGAATGGTCCTGGATATTATTTTTAGAGTATTCTATGCTCCAGAAAATTATAAACCTCCAATTAGGAAGTACAAGCTATTACCTGATTTGAAGTATCATCTTTTTCCAGTATTTATTAGTAAGCATACCCAAGGTTATAACAATAAAGCTATTTTCTCTAAATCAAAGAAATATTCTAAACAACACAAAGATGCCATCTTACAGTCCTTAAATCACAGACAGTAACTTTAATGTACATATATTTACCCATAAAGACTCTTTGACCAAAAGAATGCCTCCCAGACACTGATAAGGCGTATACATTTAAAGGCATCTCATGCCATTTCTGATGTGACTCCTTTTTTTCTGGAGAAGTAGGTAGAGAGAGCAGCCAGAGAGGAGAAGCGTTGACTGAAAAGACTAGAGTCATGCTGGTAACTTTTTCAGAGAAATCACAAAGAGGTCTTCCTGGTTGAGGTTAAAAATCAGAAATAAAAAGGAGGTGAGGGCTTCCCTGGTGGCACAGCTATTGAGAGTCCGCCTGCCACTGCAGGGGACACGGGTTCGTGCCCCGGTCCGGGAAGATCCCACATGCCGCGGAGCACTGGGCCCGTGAGCCATGGCTGCTGAGCCTGCGCGTCCGGAGCCTGTGCTCCGCAGTGGGAGAGGCCACATCAGTGAGAGGCCCGCGTAACGCAAAAAAAAAAAAAAAAAGGAGGTGAATTGTGAGATCTCAGAGTTGCTAAGAGATTGACAAGTATATCTGGGCAGAGTGGCCCTTTTGCTGCTTCTGCCAACACCAGCTTTTTTCCTGCCCAGCATCTCTTGATTCTTGTAATTTGGATCTATGTTGTTCCAGGGAAGTTGACTGTACAGGGGAGCATCGTCCGATGGACTAAACCGATCAGAGCATTCTGTCCGCTAGCTTGGAGTGATTGAACCAGTACTGGGCAGGCGACATTAACGGCCCCAGAACTTCTCCTTGGAGTTGCTGAGTCAAGAGTGATCTTTCTCCACTGCAGATACACATGGTAAAGATTTAGCTCAGGGAGTTGTTGGCAGCCATCTCAGGACCATAACGTGAGGTCCTGCCCAAATAAAATAATACAGAAGAGCTGCAGCTAAACAGAGGGGAAAAAAAAAACCTGAGTATTTGTTATGTATTTTAAGCCAAGAGATTAAGTATCACTTGAAAGTAGCTCTTCCAGGGACTTTTCTGAGACCACAAATCAATGGCTACCCTTCTTGCTTATGCCGCTTTTAGCTGGGTTTTCTGATTCTTGCAATTGAAGGCATCCTAATAAACTCTTGAGTAAGTCCGTATGAGAGCCCTGAATTCTGTCCCCCATCCCCAACTCTGACTTCCTCCCTGGTTACTATCTCGACCTCACAGAGACAGTCAGCTCCCAGAACCCAGCTGGTTAGGATCCTTCCCAGACGTCGGTGCTCCATGGAGACAGAGTGCCTGGCGGAGACCATCATGGATCTGCTGCCGCAGAAACAGCAGAGATATCAACGTGCTCACATCCCTGAGGCTGGACAGACTGCTGGGCCCATCTGCAGGGCAGGGACAGCCAGGAGGGAAAATTGAGTGAAACACTAATGAAGAGCTACAGGAGAACCAGAACACAGAGGACTTGGAAATAACGTGAATTTCAAAAGAGAACAGTGAGTCCAGTTACTTGACAGGGGGCGAGGAACCTGCTGGAGACTTTGTGGAGAATAATCAAACTTCCGAGAAAAGAGTGTGTTCGTGCCTTAAGAAAATCACACTTTGCTGCCATGTCTGTTCCCACCGGGGCCTCCATCCTGCCCGCCTCTCACAGGATCTAAGGAATGTACAGGAAGTCGATGGAGAGTTACTTGTGCTTCTTCAGTGTCCCTTCCTGTGCATGGGGGGGGATAGGATGATCCAACCTAAGGCACGTGGAGAGCAACCTTAGTCTTCAGGGAGCCCCCCAAGTAGACTGCGGAAACTTAAGCCCCTAGTGCTTTCCTTCCTGCACTTGGAAGGTCCCCAAGGTATCTATCTCCCTGTCTCTTTTTCCACCACCATCAAATGAAGGCACACAATTGACTCGATTCTAAAGTACTGTTGTCTATATCAGTATATTGTGACTTTCACTTATCAGAATATTCAACAACTTGCTCCAGGGAGATACTTGGCTTTCTTTCTAAAAAGTCTTTGTCAGTCTTAGGACATAAGAAAGATAGTGGACTTCCCTGGTGGTTCAGTGGTTGAGAGTCCGCCTGCCGATGCAGGGAACACGGGTTCGTGCCCCAGTCTGGGAAGATCCCACATGCCGCGGAGTGGCTGGGCCCCATGAGCCATGGCCACTGAGCCTGCGCATCTGGAGCCTGTGCTCCGCAACAGGAGAGGCCACAACAGTGAGAGGCCTGCATACCGCACAAAAAAAAAAAAAAAAAAAAAACAATTTTTAAACTTTCTGAAATGAAGTACTTAGTAACCAACAAAGAATAGGAATGGGATGTATAATAGAGGAAAAAAAGAATGACATAGAAAACTTGATCAATTTAGTAAAAGATAGGAAAGGAGAAAAAGGCAAAGAAAATCCACAAAGAAAAAGGCACAAAATAGGATGAAAATAATTAAATCCATTCATATCATAAGCATGAATGAACTAAACTCATCAGTTAAAAGAAAATAGTTATAAAAATTAGGTTTTAATAAATTCAGCCATATACCACTTATAAAACACACACTTAAAATATAATGACCAAGAAAGACCAAAAGTAGAGAAATAAAAAAAACCCCAAACATCAGACAATTCTAAGAAATACTAATAATGCTTAGATAGACCTTAAGGAAAAACCATTATCAGGGATAGAAAGGTTTGTTACATGATCATGAAACAAGTTGCCAAGAAAGCAGAATATTCTTGAATGTATGTACTTTGAACAACCTATCCTCAAGATATATAAAACAAAATTTGAGATTATTGCAAAGAAAAATGGACAAATCTCTGTAATAATAGGAGGTTTCAAACATATCTCTTTGAAATGAGAGATTTAACAGACAAAGAATTATTAAGGTTACCAAAACTTTAAGAAATTCGGCTAACAGACATCATCTTATGGACATAATGCACCTGACAATTAGAGAATATACAATATTTTCAACATACATTGAATAGCTATGTTCTGAGTGAAGCCTTCCCTATCTTTCTAATAGTTTCCCAATTGTTGATATTCCTCTAAGTTGGTTTACTCTGAAATAAAAGCATAGCATGGCTGATCATGGAAGCTTCAGAATTTCAATATATTAACTGCTGAGACATGGGGCTCCTTAAAGGGCTGGGATGGAGGAACCAGTGGTCAGGAAACTAGTCCTGTGAGGTTCTTTTGCACAAGAAGAACATGTTTTTACTTAGACTGTGTGTTTCTTTGGCTTAGTGGAAATTATCAGGGGCTAAGTCAATTAGCCCCATGACAAAACCATTACTTGGTGTTTCTACTGTTCATTGAGACTCTTGGAACCAACCTATTTATCTGTTTCTTGCTAAATTCTGAAGATCCCTGATCTGTAGCTGACATCTACGATGCAGTGTCTTCTATTGCAAGGTTACATGAATGGAACCAACAAGTTTCTGCTTACTGGTTCCAAATCTAGCTGCACATTAGAATCATCTGGAAAACTTTTAAAATGTAGATTTCCAGGCCCCACAAATGATGTTCTGAAGCAAAATCTCTTGGTGGTTGGCTATAGAAATCTGGTTCTTAAAAGCTCCCAAGTTATTCTTATGCAGGTGGTCAGCTGGACAGCATTTGAGAACTGCTTTAGCCAAAAGACTCAGCCTTGAGATCAAAGAAACATTAGTTTTCATCCTAATTCTGTAGCTACTTGATGCCATACAATTTCCTTAACCTCCCAGTGTGTTTCTCAACCTGTGGTGCATTTTCTAAATTTGGAAGTTGTTGTGCAGTTATACTGTGGCTCACCTACCAACCCCATTAAAATTTTTGAAGGATGAATTAAAGTTAGAGCAGCCAACCTAAAATCACAAAAATATCAAATATTTTATAAGAAAAATTTCTTTCTCCTAAATCAATTTATTTGTTTTTCATTGATAGAATGATAAAAAGAAGTAAATAAGTGGTCCGTGACTGGTTTTAGGTCAAGGCTTAACCCCAACTTGCCCATGCTAAAGCAGAAATGATATGACTTGCAGAGTAAGATATTTGCCAAGGAACGGTAAAGAAGCTACGTGATGACTACATATTTGTATAGTCTGATATCTGAGGTGTATCTATCTATCTAGATAGATAGAGAGAGTCTGAGATCTGATTTATATATGTGTATGTACTATATGAAATACACGTACTGTATGAAATGTACATAATTTGAAGAAACTTGGATGGAAGGGGCTGGTTATAATGTGTCTATTCTTCAGTGGAAAAATTCACAGATTTAATCATCTGCATAAAAATTGACAACATGATAAAATTAGATGTGTCTTTTATATAAGATGTCACTTGGAATGATTGGTTTTCCTAATCTTAACCTTTCAGGTTGCAAATGGTATAAT
This sequence comes from Grampus griseus, assembly GCF_964374135.1. Lineage (NCBI taxonomy): Eukaryota > Metazoa > Chordata > Mammalia > Artiodactyla > Delphinidae > Grampus > Grampus griseus. The sequence goes on from NC_139019.1 coordinate 44,643,441, forward strand.
TCCTGTGAGAGATGGTGGCATGATTTCTCACCTGTCAGTATTACCTTACATCCACTTTGCTCCAAGTTATGCTCAGGGAAGGACAAGGGAATGCAAAAATGCAATACAGTAGGATGAAGAAGAGCATGGCTACCTGGTGCTAAGGAAGGGAACAAATCAGGAGCTATCAAGGAAGAGATGGATCATTCTGAGCTATGACCTTATGCAGGAGAGAGACTAACATTACAAAGATTGCAATGACTAGAGGGTGAGTTGTCCCACACAGCAAAGGATTGCAGGGTTCTGGCTGAGGGTTTATTCACATGCTAGAATGCGGTGACACATTTCAGAGTGACACCTTTCAAATAGCAGATCTAGGTAGAAAGCTCCTCAACCCTTTTAGGGTGCAGCATGAGCACAGATGTCAGGCCCAGGCGGAGTTCTGTGCACAAGCTTACAGCTTTGCCGTTTATAAAACTGAGCCATCAGATGCAAATAAGATCTGAATGTTGTTTTTCTTCCAAGTCAAACTCAAGACTTGAGAAATTAATCTGTCGTTTTTGCTTTGAAGCTGAAATCTGTAGATTGCAAAAGTTGAGACGTAGCCTCTCTTCATTCCTTTCTTTATATCCTTATATAACATAGCAAGCTTTCCCGGAAATAGATGGTGAAATTTTCACATCAAAGGTACAGAGTAAAACTCTTGCAGATTAAAGAAGTTTCTTCCTTTGCAGAGGAATAACGTTGTCAGTGATCTGTTCTCCAAACAGTGATATTTCTGCTGGAGTCCTTGGTGATAAGAAGGGATACAATGGGTAAAGGAAAGTATTCAAAGGCAGTACAATGTTCAAGGGAAACATAAGTTCATACTCTACTTTTTCTTTCAATAGTATTCTACAGTTCTTTAGAAAAATTAAGGAAGAAAATGAATATTCAGTCATTGATTTGTTTGACAAACATTCTTACATAACAACTGTGCGTTTGGCACAATGTTAAAACCTGAGGATGCAAAAATATGGTCAAGTCTCTCGTTTCAAAGAATTCCATTCTAGAGAGAGCTTGACGTAATAATAACACTGGTTATTATTAATGTTATTATTATTCTCAAATATAATAAATGCTCTAATCTATGTGTTCAGGAATTTAGGGAAAGCAGAAAGGAGAAAGCACTTGCTTGCACTCAATAGATGGGGGTAGGATAAATAGGGACAATTGGAGAAGACATTAGAACAGGAGAAATTACACTGGGTGGAACAGAGGGGCACAAGTTTCTCATGTCAGTTAATACACCTGTTATTTTCATTTGGGAAAATTTTTGCTGTCTTCTCTATGGACCTTAAGACAGTAGAGCTAAAAATGATGAGCTAAGTTTTATCTTCATGGTTGTTATAAGTTAATGATCTGTAGTAGTATATATCTCATCACAAATCTGAAGGGTGGAATCTTTCATTGGAAAAACACCGTAAAATAGATGACCATTTTAAACTTACCCTGTTGGGGGTACTCTAAAGATCAAAGCCTTAGTGGTGTGGAACAAAGATATTCTGATCAAATCAATTAATGTTTAAGTCAACTAATCTGGTCATTTAAATTAAACAGTCAATTCCAAGTCAATGAAGAGGATCCTTTGACAGGACCAGCCTGGTTTCTTGTCTCTGGATTTGACAGTTTGCTGGCTTTCCCTGTCTCTGACCTATAGCTAGAGGTATTTACAGAGTTCCAGCTTGGAGCTCAGAGACCTAGCTTTGACCTTGAAGCCTGGTTCTGCAAGCTGGAATTCTGACATACTCCTATGACTTTGATACCACCTTGTTTCAATTCTTATAACAATAGTCTTTTCCTGTTCTTATGTTTAAGTATTAGTTTTGAAACTGTATCCAGTGCAGAAATCTCCTCAGTGCCCGAAGTGTGTTCCTGAAAATTCACTCTTGTCTGGGGTCTTACTCTCTGAAGAAAGGCATCCTCAACAGCGATAGCCTACAACCCTGATTACCACTGGATCCTGGAGTCCTTGTCAACAATCCCTAACTGCATTATGGAAAATTCCTCTGCTCTTGTTTACAAATCCTTGATACAGATGGTGGTTCTGGACCACGACCTGTCAAGAGTAGTGTTTTAGATATTGTGGCTCTAGATGTCATGCTTTGCCTACCAGACTGCTATTCCTTGTAGCAGTAGAATCAAGATTTTTTTTTGGTAAACTTCTACGCTTCATTGGTTTGTTTTGCTATTTTTAAGAACATGAGCCTAGCCTAGCAAAGGAGAGCAAACATGCATTATTAACATCTTCCATACCAAGATTCTGAAACAGCTATACTTTACCTCCTTGCATTGGCCATTCCTCAACTTCTGCCCTTCCAGCTGGATGAACTACTGGATTGATTCTCTCAGCTCTCCACCCAGGTAATAATTGGACTTCAGCTATTATTCCATATGTTTTTAAGATGGGGTATCTATGGGATATGTTGGATCTCCAGCAACTGGAAATTGCCCTTTTTCCTAGTCCTGTCCGGATACAGCCAGACCACCTGGCTCTGAAGGCTTTCTGGCTCAGTGGCAAGGCAGGTGATGAGATGACTAGCTTTAGGCCCTGAACGTCCTTTCTCATCACAACTGACCTTGTATACCTTGTTACTGTTTTATCACCAATCCACAATCCCGTTTCTGGCAAACAGTAAGGACTTAATAAAGATTTGTAAATAATAAATCAACAAAGTCCATTGCAAGTAAAAATAACAGGTTTGATTAGGTCTTAAGATACAGCTTCCCCCCACCACCACCACCTTTTAAATTTTCCTTTTAATTCATGTCTTGGCTGGATTTTATAGAATTTATTTAAATATTAGTGTGGTACTCCTTCAAAGAGAGCCTGGAAAGACTCACAGTAAAACAATTTGAAGAGATTGAATAATTATTTATCAGGTTTGCCATGCTTAGACCAGTCATCTCCATGATTTTCTAAATTCTCCTTTATATGAATGCTTGCTAAAATGTGAACTCATGCAACCTGTCTGAATGTTGTCCACTGATGAAATATGATACGCATCTGCTCCCATGGACAAGCATTATGTTCTAAGACATTTGGGTGTTCTAAAAGCACAAGGACACAGTGTTTGCTTGATGTATGACATTTTATAAAATTGAGTATAGCACTTAGCACAGTTGAATCTCCTGACTCCTATCTTACTCTATAAACTTTTTTTTAAAGACTACTTTTTCAGAGCAGTTGTAGGTTCACAGCAAAATTGAGAGGACGGTACAGATGTTCCTCATATACGTCCTCACCCCACACATGCATAACCTCCCCCATTATCAGCATCCCCCAAGAGAGTGGTACATTTGTTGCAAGTGATGAAACTACATTGACACATCATAATCACTCAAAGTCCATAATTTACCTTAGGGTTCACTCTTGGTGTTGTGCATTCTGTGGGTGTAGACAAATATATAATGACATGTATCCATCATTATAATATTATACAGAGTATTTTCACTGCCCTAAAAATCCTCTGTGCTATGCCCTAAAAATCCTCCCCTTACCCCCAAACCCTGTTAGCCAGTGATCTTTTTACTGTCTCCACAGTTTGCCTCTTCAGAATGTCATATAGTTGGAATCACAGAGTACGTAGCTTTTTAGATTGGCTTCTTTCACTTAATAACATACATTTCAGGTTTCTCTGTGTCTTTTCACGGCTTGACAGTTCATTTATTTTTAGTACTGAATAACATAACATTATCTGGATGTACCACAGTTTGTCCATTTATTTACTGACGGTCATCTTGGTTGCTTCCGAGTTTTGGGAATTATAAATAAAACTTCTATAAACATCTGTGTACTAGTTTTTGTGTGGGCATAAGTTTTCAGCTCCTTTGGGTAAATACCAAAGAGCACAACTGCTGGGTCATATGATGTGTTTAGTTTTATAAAAGTTGTTAAACTTCCAACGTGGCCAGACCGTTTTTTCCAAGGTGGCTATACTATTTTTTATTCCCACAAGCAATAAATGAGAGTCCCTGTTGCTCCACACCCGCACCAGCATTTAGTGTAGTCAGTGTTTCAGATTTTGGCCATTCTGGTAGGTATATAATGGTATTTCATTGCAGTTGGTTTCAGTTTGCATTTTTCTAGTGACAAGATGGATGTGGTGCATCTTTCCAAATGCATTTTTGCCATCTATATATCTTCTTTGGTGAGGTGTCTGTTAAAATCTTTGGCCCATTTTTTAAATTGGGTTGTTTTCTTAGTGTGGAGTTTTAAGAGTTCTTTGTATAGTTTGACTAACAGTCCTTTATCACTTGTGTCTTTTCTCTCTGTGTGTGGCTTGTCTTATTCTCTTGACATTGCCTTTGGTAGAGCAGTTTTAATTTTAATGAGATCCAGCTTATCAATTATTTATATCATGTATTATGCCTTTGGTTTTCTACATAAAAAGTCAGTGTCATACCCAAGGTCATCTAGGTTTTCTCCTATGTTATCTTCTAAAATTTTATAGTTTTGTGTTTACATTTAGTTCTGTGGTTCATTTCGAGTTAATTTTTGTAAAAAAAATAAGGTCTGTGTCTAGATTCATTCTTTTGCTTGTGGCTGTCCAGTTGTTTGAACACCATTTGTTGAAATGCTGTAAACTTTTAGAGACATGACATTACCCAGAGCTGCTAATACAATCTTTTATGCAGCATAAATAGTTGTTATTCATTATTTTCCTAATGCATCCTTTTGATAACCATTTCTGAGAAGACCTATAATATTGAATAATCTCCAAACTTTCAGCAATTTGATTGCATTTGTGCTATGTTGGGATAGTTGTAGTAGACATTCCTATCTTCAAACCAATTAGGACTTCTCAGTAAATTGAAAATGTCAGGGGCTTCCCTGGTGGCGCAGTGGTTGGGAGTCCACCTGCCGATGCAGGGTACACGGGTTCGTGCCCCGGTCCGGGGGTGTCCTGCATGCCACGGAGCGACTGGGCCCGTGAGCCATGGCTGCTGAGACTGCGCATCCGGAGCCTGTGCTCCACAGCGGGAGAGGCCACAACAGTGAGAGGCCTGCGTACCGCAAAAAAAAAAAAAACAATTATATAACTGAGTTCAATATATGAGCTGTTTTTAGGCATTGGACAATATATGGGACATGTCTGTGATCCCTGAGAAAGAGAAACAAGCATGGTGATTCCTACGTTTATTCCAATTGTCTACCTTTCCAACCATAGGACTGGGAGATGAAGACCGAGCAGACACAGAGGCCACACTGACCAGAAGCAGGTACTGGAGAGAGCAGCGGCCGAAGTGGCAGGAAATTGAGGGACAGGGTGCCTGAGATGGGGAGGCTGTGCAGAGGGGAACCGGACATGAGGAGGCTGTATGGAACGAGCACCCTGAAGTCTGCTCGGGTGGTCCCAACAGGTCTATGATGGTTAAATTTTCTGTGTCAACTTGTCTAGGCTATTCTGCCCAGTTGTTTGGTCAAACAGTAGTCTAGATTTTGCCATGAAGACATTTTGTAGTTGTGATTAACATCTACAATCAATTGACTTAAGACTGTACTCCGTAGTCTCTGCATTTCACATGTGCAGCGTAAAAATAGAACACCAGGTGTTGATGGAGGTTGAACTTACGAAATTTTTTTGCCGTCAGGTGACTGAGGTGAGATTACAGATTGTCATCTTCACTACCATTGTAACAATGATTCTATGGGTAGGAAGTACCTCAGAGACATTGTGGTTCAGGATTGTTGTTAAGTGTGTAAGATGTTGCCCACTTGACATCAGAGAAAAGTGAGACCCACGGAAGATTTGCGTTATGGGTGCCAGGCCTAAAGCTTTTAGTGATACTTAATGGAACTCTGCTTTCCTTTCAGTTTGCTATGCTCTGTACTGTATATGGATTTAAAGTTGCAGCTCAGGGTAGGCAGGGATGAGTCTTTACTGATCAGTCTTTACTGATCAGTCTTTACTGCCATGCTAATCAGTGTCATTTGAGATCCACCAGATGGCAGAGAGCACAGGGAAACGTGATGTGATGCTGTCAGTCTATTTCCCATTTTAATTAGCTTCTTATATGACTACAGTCTCATTTCTGACTGTCACATTGTGTTAAAAAGATTTTAAAAGAAAAACTTCTCACTCGTGGACCTCAGACTTGAGGAGGTAAAGGAATATGGAGCTAGAAACTATCCCAACTCATTAAGTTTAACCCCTGGCTAATACTTAAAATACTGCATTTCATTTTGAAGTTGGAAAGGCATAAAAAATGTTCTCATCACAATTGTTTATATAGGAAGAAGGAAAAGAAGGCAAATGTCTGGGTTACTGAATGATTAGGAGAATAAACAACCTTGGTAAAATGCCAGTGAGGTTATTAGACATGCCTGCTTAAAATGCACTGGCAACTCCGCTTCAATCATTCTCTTCTCTGTCCATACACCTCAAACTATCATTGAGCTGTGGCACCAGGCATCGCTGAAAGATGATGTCATATTAACCCAGAGGTACCTGACTTATGGTTTCCCTGAAATAGGTTGGAAATAAACAGTACCCTGCAAGTGCCTGTCATTTATTATTATTTAATAAAATCTGTCAGGACAAATGCATTTACCAGGGAGCTATTTCACAGGCTAAGTCAGAAAGGTATGACTGGTTTTGTCAATGCAAGCTTCACTATTTGTGTGTGTGTGTTCTTTCCACTCTGCGGTTGCACATACCTTCTATTATAAATTGTTGGGATTCACAACGGATGGAAATTTTTCTCAAGAGCACAATGTTATTTCAGCATTATTCTCTCTTTGCAAGCAAAGCCCACCACAAAGAATTCTTCATTCTACTCCTGAGGCTTAGCTGCTTCTATTTGGAAAAATGCTGGCCGTTTCTGTTCTTGCAGCTGCAGGAAACGAGCATCGCTGCTTTTCCCTTACTTTGCCTTCTCTTTCCAAGTTGGTGGCTCACATGGCACAAACAGCAAATCTCCTATGCAGCCTCCCTCAGGAAAACAAACAAACAACAAACAGAAAGCAAAAAAAACTTTGGAAAAATTTCCAGAGAAACCATGTGCTATGCCTGAGCAAGACACTCACCTTGCCCACTGACTCAAAACTTACTGCAAAATTTCTTAAACTCTTTTAAATTCACCAGAAGCAATGGGGCAGAGCAAGTCATTCCTGAGTGTTCCATCGCTGGGAAAGGAAACTGTGGAGAAAGCAGAAGGAAAAGAGAAGCAGAATTGTGTCGTAAAATTTGACTTGATGGTCCATTCTTTCCATTCCACCGTTCATCTGGAGCCAGTTCCAAGTTCAGCTCCTGCAGGAAATCCTTTTTTTACTGCCTCTGCCCCTCTGAGCTCACCCTCTCTTCCTCCTGGGATTCAGCGCTCACTGCCTGCTCCAGCCCCTTGGTTTTAGGCATCTCTGCCTGCTGCCTATTTGGTAGTAGTTCTACATGTATAAGAACCCCAAGCCCAGAGCCCCTGACACAGCAGGGGGGCTCAGTACACTGAGGGTTGTGCCCTTCCCCTTCGCCTCTGCCCTGTCTCCTCTCCTAGAAATAAGCTCCATGACAGGAAGGAGCTTATCATACTCCAGTGGCTCCACTGGCCTGGCCCAGTTCCTTCAGTATCTTGGTCACAGCCAATACTCAGTGAAGACTTATAATTTGGGGGAAAGAATCATAAGCAGCATTTATTAAAGATGTAGATTCTCGGGTCCCACCCCAGACTTATGAGTAGGAATTTCTGGGAGTGAGACCAGAATAGACTTGTGAACAAACATCTGGTGATGCTTAGTTATATATATTTTGAGAGGCACGATTTTGGAGAATCACATTCCCTTCTAGGGGTGGCATTCAGGGCTGGACTTCAGATTTAGAACTAAGCCAGAATCAGAGAGGGAGAAGATTTTTTTTTCCTCTTATTCTTAACTCCTGCCTTCCAAAGGTATACAGTCAGTCTCTACAAATTCTTAACAAGTCCTTCATTTCCACAAAGAGAGATTCTTCTGGTGGGTGATCTGAACCAAGCAGTTATTAGAGGAATCTGGGTAACAGAGCAGTAATACGTAGCATACTTGGATTATCAGTTTTCAAGGAAAATAAATTCAAATATGCTTGACACTGAATTAACAAGAATCCTCCTCTGATGTCCAGTTTCTTAGCAGCAAGTCAACCAAGCAAAGTGCCTGACTCTTAAGAGATATTTAGTGTGTTGAATGAATGAATATACACATGAAAGGATCCTTTATTCTCTCAAGATCAATATTATTTTGAGTTATCATCGTTCTCTAAATATATAGGATTCTTAGTGAATTAAAGTGTTATTTGGCAGCATAGAGAATAAACTATGTTTTACTGTAATGGCTTACTATTCAATAGGAACTGTTTTCAGTTCTTTCATTTATTTTCTGTAACAGCAATTTATGTAAGCTACTTTCTTATGCTTCATATATTCACCTCTAAGAACTTAAGAGTCTATGGTAATGAAATGTCTATGGTAATAAAATGAATTAGGCTTATCGGTGATACATACATATAATACATGCATATTTATATATATATATATATATATTCATACATATATAAATATATATAGGAGGGAATGTTTGTGTTAATATTTATTATAGAATATTATCTTTATGACTTTTCTGAAAATGAAGAAAAAATGTAAGTTTCTTGAAAGACTGTTTTGAAAGTCCTATGTAATCTGGTATACATCAGCTTTCCTTTGAGCGTTTTCTCCATCCTCGTTCTCTCTTGTTTTGGCAATCATCATCTCCATGTGTTCTCTTCTGGCATTATAGGTCAAAAGAGTATCGCTGATTAAGATCACTCATAAAAAAGTCTTTGATTCCTGTAACTACATGCCTTTTTGACCAGTGGGCAACTAGTGCAGGTTGCCCCTCTCTTTCTAAATAGCTCCATACTTAGTCCTTAGACATTTGGAGTTATATGAAATTAATTTGCATTGCTAATTAATTGTAATAATAAATTGCTGATTATCAAAATTCAAAGAATAATGTTTCCTGCCAGTGAAAATCTGAGAAGGCTTTATGTAAAAACTGACAAGCTGATTCTAAAGTATATGTGAAAATGCAAAAGACATAGGCCAGCTAAGGCAAACTTGAAGAAGAATGAAATTGGAGGAGTTACACTACCCAATTTTAAGATTTACTGTAATCTGAAGTAGTTAAGAACGACCTTCTATTGCCATCAGGAGAGAGAAATCGATCAAAGGCACAAGATAGAGGACACAGCATGTACAATGACTTGATTTTCAGGAAAGGAGCCAATGTATTTCAATGAGGAGAGGAAAGTCTTTTCAATAAATGGTGTTGGAGCAACTATCTATATTAAAAAGTGAATTTTGGCACCTCTTTCACAGCATATACAAAACTTATTTTAAGGTGGATCATAGGCCTTAATTTAAAAGCTAAAACAAGCAAGCTTCTAATTATGCTATCTAATACTGCAGCCACTGATCACATGTAGTTACTGAACACTGCAAATGTGGCTAGTGAAATCTAGAAATAGATTTCAAAGACTTACTACAAACCAAGAATATAAACTAGCTCATTAAGAATGTTTATATTGATTAGATTTTTAAGTAATATTTTGATATGTTGGTTTAAACAAAATAAGTTATTCAAATTAATTCATCTGTTCCTTTTTACTTTGGTTTAATGTGACTACTAGGAAATTTAAAATCACATAGTGGCTCATGTTTGTGATTCACTTTATAGTTCTATTGAACAGTACTGCTCTAGAGGAAAACATAGGAAAATATCTTCAAGTCCTTAAGGAAGGCAAAGATTCCTTAAACAGGACACACACACACACCTACACAAAATACTAACCACATAGGAAAAAAAAATATCTTGGGGGGAATTCCCTGGTGGTCCAGTGGTTAGAACTCCACGCTTTCACTGCCGAGGGCTCGGGTTCAGTCCCTGGTCGGGGAAGTAAGATCCCTAAGGCCGCACGGCATGGCCAAAAAAAACCCCAAACAAACAAAAAAACTTCGACTTCATCAAAATTAAAACTTCTGCTCATCAGAAGACATCATTAAAAAAGTAAAAGGGCAAGCCACAGACTGGAAGAAAGTATTTCAATATGAATACCTAATGAAGAACTTGTATACAGAATCAGTTGAAAACTCCTATAAATCAGTAAGGAAAAGACAACAACCATAAGGGAAAAAAGAATGAGAAAAAGACTTGAACGGGTATTTTACGAAAGAAGATATCTGAATGGTCAATAAGCATATGAAAAAGTGCTTTTATATTACTGTTTATCAGGAAAATGTAAATTAAAATCCTAGTACGTTTGTGCAAATATAGTCAGCTGTTTTTGACTCAGAGGCACAAAAGCAATTCAATAAAGGAAAGATAGTATTCAGCAAATGGTGCTGAAACCATTAGATGTTGTGGTAGGTGGAGTTTGTTGATCTTCAGAAAAGTCCATATTTTAATTCCCAGAACCTGTGTGAATATGTTAGGCTCCATTGCATAGGGCAATTAAGGTTACAGATGGAATTAAGTTGCTTAATCAGCTGGCATGATTAGCAAAGGGGATGATCCTGGGTTCTCCAGGTGGGCCCCATGTAATCACAAGGGGCCTTAAAAGTAGAAGAGGGAGGCAAGAGTAGGAGAACCAGAGAGAAGCAGCCTGAGGAGCACTCAGTTTGACTAGTATTTTGTTTTTTTAAATTTTCTTTCCTTATTTATTTTTTATATCTTTATTGGAGTATAATTGCTTTACAATGTTGTGTTAGTTTCTCTTGTACAACAAAGCGAGTCAGCTATAAGTATACATATGTCCGCATATCCCCTCCCTCTTGAGCCTCCCTCACATCCTCCCTATCCCACCCCTCTAGGTGGTCACAAAGCATCAAGCTGATCTCCATGTGTTATGCAGCAGATTCCCACTAGCCATCCATTTTACATTTGGTAGTGTATATATGTCCATGCCACTCTCTCACTTATTCCCAGCTTACCCTTCTCCCTCCCTGTGTCCTCAAGTCCATTCTCTATGTCTGCATCTTTATTCCTGTCCTGCCCCTAGGCTCTTCAGAACCTTTTTTTTTTTTTTTTACATTTCATATATATGTGTTAGCATACGGTATTTGTTTTTTGCTTTCTGACTTACTTCACTCTGTATGATAGTCTCTAGGTCCATCCACTTCACTACAAATAACTCAATTTCATTTCCTTTTATGGCTGAGTAATATTCCATTGTATATATGCGCCACATCTTCTTTATCCATTCATCTGTTGATGGACATTTAGGTTGCTTCCATATCCTAGCAATTGTAAATACTGCTGCAATGAACATTTTGATATATGTATCTTTTTGAATTACGGTTTTCTCAGGGTATATGCCCAGTAGTGGGATTGCTGGGTCATATGGTAGTTCTGTTTTTAGTTTGTTAAGGCACATCCAACTGCTCTCCATATTGGCTGTATCAATCTACATTCCCATCAACAGTGCAACAGGGTTTCCTTTTCTCCACACCCTCTCCAGAATTTATTGTTTGTAGATTTTTTGGTGATGGCCATTCTGACTGGTGTGAGGTGATATCTCATTGTAGTTTTGATTTGCATTTCTCTAATGATTAGTGATGTTGAGCATCTTTTCATGTGTTTGTTGGCAATCGGTATGTCTTCTTTGGAGAAATGTCTATTTAGGTCTTCTGCCCATTTTTGGATTGGGTTGTTTGTTTTTTTCGATACTGAGCTACATGAGCTGCTTGTATATTTTGGAGATTAATCCTTTGTCTGTTGCTTTGTTTGAAAATGTTTCTCCCACTCTGAGCGTTTTCTTTTCATCTTGTTTATGGTTTCCTTTGCTGTGCAAAAGCTTTTAAGTTTCATTAGGTCCCATTTGTTTATTTTTTATTTTATTTCCATTACTCTAGGAGGTGGGTCAAAAAGGATCTTGCTGTGATTTATGTCATAGAGTGTTCTGCCTATGTTTTCCTCTAAGAGTTTTATACTGTCTGCCCTTGTATTCAGGTCTTTAATCCATTTTGAGTTTATTTTTGTGTATGGTGTTAGGAAGTGTTCTGATTTCATACTTTTACATGTAGCTGTCCAGTTTTCCCCACTCCACTTATTGAAGAGGGTGTCTCTTCTCCATTATATATTCCTGCCTCCTTTGTAAAAGATAAGGTGACCATATGTGTGTGGGTTTACCTCTGGGCTTTCTATCCTGTTCCATTGATCTATATTTCTGTTTTTATGACAGTACCATACTGTCTTGATTACTGTAGCTTTGTAGTATAGTCTGAAGTCAGGGAGTCTGATTCCTCCAGCTCCATTTTTCTTTCTCAAGATTGCTTTGGCTATTCAGGGTCTTTTGTGTTTCCATACAAATTGTTAAATTTTGGGTTCTAGTTCTGTGAAAAATGCCATTGGTAATTTGATGGGGATTGCATTGTATCTGTAGATTGCTTTGGGTAGTATAATCATTTTCACAATGTTGATTCTTCTAATCCAAGAACATGGTATATCTTTCCAACTGTTTATACCGTCTTTGCTTTCTTTCATCAGTATCTTATAGTTTTCTGCATTCAGGTCTTTTGTCTCCTTAGGTAGGTTTATTCCTAGGTATTTTATTCTTTTTGTTGCAATGGTAAATGGGATTGTTTCCTTGATTTCTCTTTCTGATTTTTCATCATTCATGTATAGGAATGCAAGAGATATCTGTGCATTAATTTTGTATTCTGCTACTTTACCAAATTCATTGATGAGCTCTAGAAGTTTTCTAGTGTCATCTTTAGGATTTCCTATGTATAGTGTCATGTCATCTGCAAACAGTGACAATTCTACTTCTTTTCTGATTTGTATTCCTTTTATTTCTTTTTCTTGTCATTGCTGTGACTAAAACTTCCAAAACTGTGTTGAATAATAGTGGTGAGAGTGAGCAACCTTGTCTTGTTCCTGATTTTAGAGGAAGTGCTTTCAGTTTTTCACTATCGAGAATGACATTGGCTGTGGTTTGTCATATATAGCTTTTATTATGTTGAGGTAGGTTCCCTCTATGCCCACTCTCTGGAGAGTTTTTATCATAAATTGGTGTTGAATTTTGTCAAAAGCTTTTTCTGCATCTATTGAGATTACCATATGGTTTTTATCCTTCAGTTTGTTAATATGGTATATCACATTGGTTGATTTGCATATGTTGAAGAATCTTTGCATTGCTGGGATAAAACCCACTTGATCATGGTGTATGATGCTTTTAATTTGCTGTTGGATTCTGTTTGCTAGTATTTTGTTGAGGATTTTTGCATCTATGTTCATCAGTGATATTGACCTGTAATTTTCTTTTTTTGTGACATCTTTGTCTGGTTTTAGTATCAGGGTGATGGTGGCCTCATAGAGTGAGTTTGGGAGTGCTTCTCCCTGTGCTATATTTTTGAAGAGTTTGAGAAGGATAGGTGTTAGTTCCTCTCTAAATGTTTGATAGAATTCGCTTGTGAAGCCATCTGGCCCTGGGCTTTTGTTTGTTGGAAGATTTTTAATCACAGTTCCAGTTTCAGTGCTTGTGATTGGTCTGTTCATATTTTCTATTTCTTCCTGGTTCAGTCTTGCAAGGTTATGCTTTTCTAAGATTTTGTCCTTTTTTTCCAGGTTTTCCATTTTATTGGCTTATAGTTGCTTGTAGTATTCTCTCATGATCCTTTGCATTTCTGCAGTGTCAGTTGTTACTTCTCCTTTTTCATTTCTAATTCTGTTGAGTTGAGTCTTCTCCCTTTTTTTCCTGATGAGTCTGGCTAATGGTTTATCAATTATGTTTATCTTCTCAAAGAACCAGCTTTTAGTTTTATTGATCTTTGCTATTGTTTCCTTCATTTCTTTTTCATTTATTTCTCATCTGATCTTTATGGTTTCTTTCCTTCTGTTGACTTTGGGGGGTTTTTGGTCTTCTTTATTTAATTGCTTTAGATGTAAGGTTAGGTTGTTTATTTGAGATTTTTCTTGTTTCTTGAGATTGGATTGTATTGCTATAAACTTTACTCTTAGAACTGCTTTTGCTGCATCCCATAGGTTTTGGGGCGTCATGTTTTCATTGTCATTTGTTTCTAGGTATTTTTGGATTTCCTCTGATTTCTTCAGTGATCTCTTGGCTATTTAGTAGTGTATTGTTTTGCCTCCATGTGTTTGTATTTGTTACAGTTTTTTTCTTGTAATTGATATCTAGTCTCATAGCACTGTGGTCAGAAATGATGCCTGATATGATTTTAATTTTCTTAAATTTACCGAGGCTTGATTTGTGACCCAAGATGTGATCTATCCTGGAAAACGTTCCATGTGCACTTGAGAAGAAAGTGTATTCTGCCACTTCCGGGTGGAATGTTCTATAAATATCAATTAAATCTATCCAGTCTATTGTGTCATTTAAAGCTTGTGTTTCCTTATTTATTTTCTCTTTGGATGATCTGTCCATTGGTGTATGTGGAGTGTTAAAGTCCCCTACTATTATTGTGTTGCTATTGATTTCCCCTTTTATGGCTGTTAAAATTTGCCTTATGTATTGAGGTGCTCCTATGTTCCGTGCTTAGCTATTTACAATTGTTATATCTTATTCTTGGATTAATCCCTTGATCAGTATATAGTGGCCTTCTTTGTGTCTTGTAATAGTCTTTATTTTAAAGTCTGACTAGCTTTGAAGATGAAAGAATGAGATCACAACCATAGGAATGTGGGCAGCCTCTAGTAGCCAGAAAAGGTAAGAAAGTAGATTCTACCCAGGGCCTCCAGAAGAAACACAGCCCTGATGACACTTGATTTTTCATCCAGTAAAACCCAACTCAGACTTCTGACCTCCAGGACTATAAGTTTGTGTTGTTTTAAGCCACTAAGTTCATGGTATTGTTACAAGAGCAATAGGAAACTAATGTAGATGTCCATGTGCAAAATATTTAACCTAGGCTGAAATCCTAGTCCTCAAGAAAATAAGGACATACATTCTCACAAAGACACAATTTTCATAGCAGTTTTATTCACAAAACTGAAATAACACAAATGTCTATCACAGGAAAGTGGAGAAACAAATTGTGGTAGAATTCTACAATGAATTATAAGACAGCAATAAAAGAATGAAATTGAGATGCATGAAGCAACATGGATTAATCTTAAAAATGAGATTGAGCAAAAGAAGCAGACCTAAAAAAGCTTGCATACTATAGAGTTTTATTTATGCACATTTTGGGAACAGGCGAAACCAATCTATGCTAATAAAAGTTAGTATAGTAATTAATGCAGAAATAGGGAGATATTAATGGGAATAGCAAAAGGACAACTTTGGTGATGGTAGAAATACTTTATATCTTGATCTGGATACTGGCCATAGGTATGTACACATATATAAAAGAGACTTACACTTTAGATGTGTACATTTTACTATGTATAAATTTCACATTATCATAAAAAACTCATTGAATTTCAAAAATGCAGTATTTTTTATTTTTTTAATTTTTTAATTGAAGTATAGTTGATTTACAATGTGTTAGTTTCAGGTATACAGCAAAGTGATTCAGTTATACATATATATACACACACACATATATGTATATAAAAGAATCTGAAAAAGAATATATATACTTCTTCAGATTCTTTTCCCTTATAGGTTATTAAAAAATATTGATTAGAGTTCCCTGTGCTCTACAGTAGGTCCTTGTTGGTTATCTATTTTATATACAGTAGTGTGTATATGTTAGACCCAAACTCCTGATTTATCCCTCCTCCACCCCTTATTTTTTAGATGGAACTTTTTTCATCTTGTCTGGTGGAGGCAGGGAGGAAGATTACAGATTCCCTAGGGAAAGTTCAGTCAGTTAGGTGTTGATGTGGACAAAGGAAGGAAAAACTAAAGTGGTGAAAGTGGTTTTGGGGAAGGTCTAAAGGAGGGCCCAGCAAGATCTGCCAGCCCAACCCTGCTTTTCCTCACCTGCTCCCCAAGTCAGGATGAGAACTTAGACTATAGTCCAAAGACTCTCATTTCCATTACCAGCTGGGTCTTTTGGACCCATGCCCTTCAAACGGTTGCTCATAAACTTTCTCAGTTGCAAGATTACATTTTTACTGTCTACTGATATCAAAGCATACTCAAGGCTGCAACCCATCAAAAAGGTTTCTAAAGGATGACTTTGGATTTTAATAAACATTTATTTTTCAGTCCTTGCTCAAGCATATCCGTGACTCATGATAGAAAAGTGGCTCCTTTAGATACTAACTAATCTCCACCCCCACATCAATAGTAAAGCAAAGAATAGTTAATTACATCTTTAGAATCTTCCTTCAATTGCCAGAAATCAGTAAATGCATAGCAGCAGCTGTATCTAATGGAAGCACCTGAGGCACAATCTCCTTGCCTTTGTTATTATTGTCTTTTTTTTTTAATTCAACATAGCTTAATTTTGTTCAGCAAAATTGAAAATGCTTTTTTGAGATTAAAAAATCCTGTTTATATATTCTAGCAAATGAAGGCAGCTTGAGCTCTTAATGTTGAAAATTGCTTAACTATTTGAAAATAGATCACTATTTTCCCAGTATTTACACTTCTGTGTGGTTAGTAATATTCCTTAGACTGGTGGGTGCTCTTAGCTCCTACTCAGCCTAGTTAAACCCAAGCAGGTAGACTAAGCATGACCACCCTCCCAGGTGACCACATCAAACCCAAGAATCACTTTGGTTCCTTCTTTCCTTTATCCCTCACATCCAACTAATCATCAAGTCTAATCATGCCAATTTGTCAACACTGCACTCTGAGGGTAATCCTGTTGTCTTGATTTCTAATTTTTACCCCCTCTACCTACCTGAACTGTTGATTTTTAATAATGCACTTTCTTGTCAAGATGAGGCGAGAACATGTCTGACATATTTGAGGAGCAATAAGCCAGCCCATGTTACTGAATCTCGGCGGGTGAGGAGGACATGTGCAGCTCATGAGCTCAGGGAGGAAGCCAGGGTTTTGATAAGGTAGAGCATTGCAGGCTGTGGTAAAAAAGTCTTTTGTTTTCCCTAGGAGTGATGGGAAAGTATAAGAGTTTAGTTTTAAGCAGATAAGTGAAATGATTTGAGTTGAATTTTAAAGAATCACTTTGCTATGTGAAAAATAAACCATGGTGAGAAAGAGGAAGCCCTGGCAGATAAGATTGTTCTGTTCCAGGGAGACATGATGGTGGCCCAGCCTCTGTTGACCGTGGTGAGGGTGTAAGACATTGTTAGTTTCAGGATGTTTGGGGTGGTGGTGTGGATAGGTAGAGTCGATTAGAGGTGCTCAAGGCCACCAGACATTTTTTTATCTGAGCTGTTGACTAAATATACCATTTCTGAGATAGAGATCACTGAGAGAGATACAGGTCAAGGTTTCAGTTTTGGATATTTAACTCTGATGTGCCCAATAAGTATCCTAGTGGAGATGTCAAATAAACAGTTATATACAGGTCTTGAGTTTAAGGGAGAGATCGGTGCTGAAGGCATACATTTGAAAGTTATCAATATATAGTTGTTGATGGGACTGGATGATACCATCAGCAAGTGAGTATAGGCAGAGGAGAGAGGAAGTCGAAGACTAAGCTTGGGGAACTCCAACTTTTGGAGCTCAGGAAGCAGAAGGGGAGTCAGGGAAAGAGACTGAGGGGTTGCAGGTAAGTCAGGAGAGTGTGCTGTGCTGGAACCAAGATGCAGAAAATGCTTACCGAAGGAGGAAGTGATCAACTAGTTAGTTCCACTGTGGCTGCAAGTTCTATTAAGATGGAGATGGAGGTTGATCATTGGATTGAGCAACATGAAGACCATTGGTGGCCTTGAAAAGAGCAGTGTGCAATTGGAGTGTGTGCTATCATTTGTGGAATGCTCGCCACCACTTTCAGCATGCCTGGCTCTATGTTCAGAAGCCACAGAATCAAATTATGCCAGTAATTTGGTCAGGTTGGCATACATAGAGGAAGCTGTGGCAAAGTACTGGATTGGCAATCAGGATACCTGAGTTCTAGTTCAACCTCTTCCCACTAATAAGCCGTGGGGCAGAGGCAAGGCATTCTGCCTCTCAAGGCCTCTGTTTCCTCACAAGTAAAATGAGGGGGCTGGAGAAGACAGCATTTAAATGTGTTGTGCTAAGTCAAAAAGCAGGTGTGCTTTACGTTTTAAAAGAGAAGCTTAGTAACAAAAAACAAGTGTCCACTTGATTTATATTCAGTGGGGAGATGCATTTGAGAAGGGACCTCCAGGGTCCTCTCACCTGCGGTGATCCCCCCCCCACTCATCTGCCCGAGTTTGTGATGCTCAGAGAATCCACTCTCCAGCTTCCCTCCCTCTCTCCTTCCTCACACATACACACACATCATCCTGGTCACCACTATACACAGGTCTCACCCGAAGAACTGAAAACTGAAAACATGGTTGAAGTAGAAATGTCACAGTGAATGTTAGAAACCAGAAAGATCTGCAGTGTTGTTGGGTTTTTAAAAAAATTTTATTGGAGTATAGCTGATTTACAATGTTGTGTTAGCTTCAGGTGTACAGCAAAGTGAAACAGTTATACATGTACATACATCCACTCTTTTTTAGACTCTTCTCCCATATAGGTTATTATAGACTACTGAGTTAGAGTTCCCTGTGTTCTACAGGTGCTTATTAGTTATCTATTTTATATATATAGTAGTCTGTATATATTTAACAGCACACACGGAGCTGTGCACATAACTCCTTTCCCCGCAGGCAAGCACCATCAGAAGATACAAATACGAAATGATTGCTCAATTATTTTTGGTCTGCCATGAGGGAGGAATTAAAAGAATCCAGAAATCTCATTTATAAGTTACGTCAAATAAGCATGATGTTCTTTTCTGGAACTTCAAGGAGACCCACTTTGATGACTTAGCTATTAATTTCCATTAAACTAAATGGAAAGTGGATAAATGAGTTGGTGTGGTTAAACCACAGGAGTCTGCATTTTTGGTGAACTGACCATTCCTGACTCAACTGTGGATGAGCTGCTGGAGAGCATCTTCCCCTCCTTGCTGGGGAAGGAAAAGTGTGGTGTGAAGGTCATTCATTTGGCTGGCTACCTTCTGTGTGCCAATTCTGTGTTAGGTGGCTTAAGCCGGTGAACTCATTTGATCCTGACTAGTTTCTGAGGTCTTATTCCCATTTTTATAGATGAAGACCAGATTGAGAGAGATAACTTAGCTGTAGCTTTTTGGAGGTTTTGTTGCTAAGGGTAGTTTTACTTGATTGTACCTCAAGCCATCTACTTCACAGCTAACTCAAGGATTTCTCTTTGAGGAAAGTTGTACCTGTCCTCTCTCAGGCTCTTACAACGGTGTGCTGAAAAACCCTTCATTTATTCATCTTCGCATCTATTCATTTATCCATTTCCTCATTCACTCATTCAGTAAGTACTTGCTATGGGCTACAATGTTCTATTTTCTCTCCCATTAAAATTTCTATTTTTTTAATTCCACTACAATCTCAAGGAAAAGAATATTACCCTTTCCAACTATTCTTGTCAAAAGGTAGTTTAATTCTGCAAATGGGAATGAGGCATGAATGCCTTTTTAAAATGTGAAGCGAGCATTAACATATAGAAGGATAAGGTGTGGCTTCTGTCCTTGGGGGGAAAAAAAGCATCCTTCTATACATACTACTGTCTTCGCTGTCCTTAAGTCTTGTTTGGGGTGATTATTACTTTTTTTAGAATAATGTACCTTTTCATAGAATTGTATAAAACATCATACTAAATATTCTAATATATACCAGATGCTTCCTTGGATGAGTGACCTTAAAAACAATACATATTGCATCCATGCTATTAGAATGTGTTTGATGAATTTGGGTTTATACCTTTCAAGCTGGGAGCAATGGCACAATTGGTCCGTGCTATGTCACCAGGAGTTTGCTAGTTTCTTGAGCATTGGATTATAAGAGTCAAGCCCACTTCAATGGATGTTGTCTTAATTACATTCAGCAATTTAGGGCATGATCCAGGTAGGTGTGTAGTAATTGTTTCAAAAGCATCAGTGAACTGATGCTTTCTCACCCTTGAAATTAATAGCATACTTTTACTTCAGGAAAGCGTGAGCCAGAGGAAAGTTAAGTGATTACCTCTGACAGTTTTCACTTGGGGAAGTGGGTGGGTACGGTGTATGGGCTGCTGACTGCAGACAGGAAATACTGGTGGGGATTGTTTAGATTCCAAGGTGCCAAATCATTTGCCACAGAATTACCAAATGTCCCCACTGGGTCCTGCATCTTTACCTAGAGGCCTATGCTGGGACATTCCTTTAAAGCAAACGTATTCTGTGTTTTCATTGAACCAAAAAATAAAACCAAGCATGACCAGAATATTTCTAGAAATGCTCCAAGACAAGCTTAATTTAGATGAGGCAAGAAATGGTGATTCAAAGTATGGCTTAGTTGCCTCTGAGTTCATCATTTCACAAGGATAGAGGGCGGGAGACAGAGCACAGACAGATGCCATTCTGTCCCTGGAAGAGCAGTTACCTTCCATCCTCAAGATGGAAGCTACATCCGGACCATCTTGGGAGTTCCTGTGACATTTCCCCAGAATTCAGATTGTTCTTTACTACACGAAAATAGCAGCCCCATCAAAAACAAAAGCCAGCTCCCCTATTTCCTACGATACACAGACATCGTTTCAATGACTTCATTTCTCATGCAGTTGTGTTGATTGGGAACTGTAGTCACTGTTCTCACAAGCATCTGTTTGGAGTTTTTCTTTTATGGCACTTTCATCATAAAGCTTTTCTTTATCATCCTGTTGCTGCTACTTGGGAATAATGAATTCTTTTGGTTTAAAACTGACTTTGTGTTTAAGCTTTTTGGAATACTTAAATTACATAAAAGTTGGAAAATCAACTTTTATGTAATTTTTGACAGGCTGAATAAACTCTATCCCTCTGTCTGTCCATTTATATAAGAGAATTTTTGGTGAAAGAGCCCATGAAAGAAAGGGATCACAGGAAACTGCCTTTGCCTTTTTTTCCCTAGGCGTTTGGAAAACTGAATTCTCTGTACTTGACAAATCTAACTTCTCCTTCCTTAAATACCTCTCCTGTAGCAAATGAGGGGTAGCATGGTGCAGAGGATAAGTGCAGAGCCTTGACCCAGATTGCTGGGATTTAATTCCAGTCCCACTTTTTGCTGGCTGCATGACCTTGGACATGTCAATGACCCTTTCCATGCTTCAGTTTATTCATCAGAAATAGAGGATAATAATAGTAACTTCATAGGATTGTTGTAAAGATTATATAAATTAATACATGTAAAGCACTTAGAACACTGCTTGGCACAGAACAAGCACTCTTAAGCATATTAGCCGTTATGTCCATCATAACTTCCCAACCTCCATTCTGTACAGGTCATCTCTCCAAGCCTTCCACCTGCTGAGTCATTAGCACCACCGCTCAAATCATCTCTCCATCATTTGACTTCATTACAACTTTGTTATTAGCACTCTGTCTTCAACTTCAAAGCTCTACAGAATCTAGGTGGACTCTACGTAAGAGATGTATCCCTTTGAAAAGAGGCAAAGCATGTTCATGAATCACTACATTATTTTAATGAAATAATCGTAGAAGACTGAACCAAGAAGAGATTTGAGTAGAGATATAAGTGCAGTGAAACATATTCTACCTTTGAATTCACATCCACTTACTTTCAAAAGATTAATATTCACTTACCTATTCATTCTTCAAACTTCTTATGGGCATCTGATGTGTAAATAGTGGGCTAATTTTAAATATTATTAAGAAATATGAGACAGTGTCCTATAAGTCATCTATCAATTGGTGGCTGAGGGGTAAAAAGACTAGAAGATGATGAATCAGTTTAAGAAATGAGTAAAATGTTGGATAACGTTTGCCTTTGGCTCTCCAATCCTAGGACTTACTCTGCTTTGCCTAAATTAAAAACAAAAAATACACTCTGGTTTTTTCTTTTTTGTTTTTTGTTTTTTGTTTTTATGGTACGTGGGCCCCTCACTGCTGTGGCCTCTCCCGTTGCGAAGCACAGGCTCCAGACAGGCAGGCTCAGCGGCCATGGCTCACGGGCCCAGCCGCTCCATGGCATGTGGGATCTTCCCAGACCGGGGCACGAACCCGTGTCCGCTGCATCGGCAGGCGGACTCTCAGGAAAGCCCAACACTGTTTTTTTGTTGTTTTGTTTTGTTGGTTACATTAGAGTTGCTAAATCCATTTTACATTGATTAATGCACTGAGAATCAGTAGCACTTAGACTTTTTGCAAAGTTAAAGTTAATTTATCTCCAGACTGGTTCAAGAAGTCACTTTCTAAAACTTAGCTCTGAGGTCTGAGTTTTCAGACTTAATTTTAGAAAGATTGCCACTGTTCAATAAAATCACAGGGTTCATTAAAACATAATCTTCATATTAAAAACAAACAAATACCACAATGTATCGATGGGCTGGAAAATAGGGCCTCTTGAGGTCCTCAAATGGAATGCTGGAAGGATGCACTGTGGCAACTCGCAAAATCCACTTGAAGTTTTTGACTTTGAACTTCAAATTAAACTAGAATCTTTGGAGATTTGAATTGTTTTTATTCTTGGTAAAATTCTCCACCCTTATTCAAAGGAAAAAAGAAACCTTAATGTCCTCCATAAAAGCTTAAAAGAATCTGGAACTTCTAATAGCTCATATTAAACATCACAACAAATAGAATGTAAGTGAATAAGAAACAGATGTGTTACCCTCCTCTTGAAGTATTAATATTTATGAATTTTAAAATTAGGAGAGTTGGGAGAGAAAAGAGCTGGTGAGAGATAAATTGATCATGACTGTGCTATATTATCTTGATATCAAAATATTCTTCTCCAGTTGAACATAAAAGAACAATTTCTAATGAATTCTGAAGTTTGAATTTGCTCCAGGATCCCTAGTGTTACAACACTTAACTTATTTATAAAAACTTTTG
The DNA here is from genome assembly GCF_964374135.1 of Grampus griseus. Lineage (NCBI taxonomy): Eukaryota > Metazoa > Chordata > Mammalia > Artiodactyla > Delphinidae > Grampus > Grampus griseus. The sequence continues at coordinate 44,666,358 of NC_139019.1, forward strand.
TAATGCTTTCTAAGGATGTATTCCTAGAACAATAATTTTCTGGTTTTTTTCTAATTAATTACACATTCAGCATTGTTTGCCGTTAGTCAACCTAACTGTTGATACAGAATTACCTGACTGTACATGGGGACACAGCTACACAGGACTATGCATGCATAATTTTCAGCCACTGGATCCATAATATGAAGGAAAGATATTATAATACTCTTATTTTTCCCCTGCTTTGCCAACTTTTTTTTTTTAATGCTGTGAGTATTTTGTGAAAGTTGAGCTCAGAATCTAGTTTTGTATTTCCAAGGCCACAGATGAAAAAAAGGAGCACTCGGTGTCTATCCCATTGCTCACTGAGAGGTTACTTAGAGAACAGGGAGAGTTGATCTACTTTTCAGGTCTATTGTGCTTGCTCAAATTCAGATGAGTATAGAAAACAAATTACACTATTATGTTTGTGGTTTCTATGCTCTTATGCTGGATGAGATTAACTGCGACACTAAGCAAGGTCAACAGGCCCAAGAGGAACTTAGTTCTCATCAGGGTCTTCAACCCAGTTTCCCTGGCCTTTACCCTCATGCAGTCTCCCTTTCTCAGAAATTCAGGTTTGAATTAGAGCCTTTGTGTGATAACACACACGGTCTGAATCAGTCTGGACTAAAGGAGAATGTGAAGGGTAGCCGAATATGCACCCCCAAAATATGATTGTAGAAGTTCAAGATACGCCCCCCTAAAATACGCCACTTTGGCATGTTGATCATTTTGAGCTGTGGGAAAAACAACAAATGCAGGAACAGGCTTTCTCTGAACTCCCTTAACTGCCTAAAGACAGATCCTCCAAACAAACCTGAACTGTCATAAACCTCCTCCCTGGGAGTTTCGTCAACCAGGGAAGATTGACTCTTGTCCCAGGAGGGGAGCCTAGAAGTGGACATTCACCCTGACAAACTTGGTCACAAACTGGCACATCTCCCATCTGCCCTTCTAAGTGCCCATTCATCTTTTCTAAAAATCATTTACTCCCCTCTAAGAGGCCTACATCCTCCCTCCCTTTGCCCTATTAAGATGGTATTTATGCCTGGATTCTAAGCCACCTTGGGGAGTTAGTCATTTTCCCCTGGGCATCTCCCATGTATACATGAGGTATATGTGTTAATATACTTCTGTTTCTCTCATGTTAATCTGTCTTTTATTACAGGGCTCTCAGCTAAGAATTCAGAATGGTAGAGGGACAATTATTTTTCCTCCCCTATTAATGTATGGGTAATCATGCCTGGAGGAATGTGGACCACACAGCTTAACATTCCATTACTGAGGCTCCACCCTAGAGAATAACTCCATGTTCTCACTGCAGGCCTGTCCTCTCCCTTTTAAATTCATTTTAAGGCCCATTATGTCTATGGACATGTGGTCTCTGAACCTCCTCTCACTGCAAACAATTACCTCTGTGAGGAATCTTCTACTCTCTGGTTCTTCCAGTCTTTCCAAACCTTATATCCTTATGCCCCAAGTATCTGGATTTTGAAGTCTTCCCCTGAATTCATTGTCCCATGATACCACCCAAACTTCATTATCTCATTGTCCAATCATAAAGTTATCCACTGGAATAAAACTATTTACAGTATCAACTGAAGCATTCCCGTCTTTTTTGCCCATCTTTCACTTCGCTGTGTTTTGATATATACTTTGCCTGCTACTGAAAGAGTAAAATATAGGTATCTTGCCTTCCAGATTGTTTTGTAAATTCAATCTATTATACTTAATCAAATTCTTCTGACTTAATATGTCTGTCACTTATAATCCCTCTCTTCATCTCTGCCATATTTCACCTGGCCTTAACTTTTTAATCTTATCAGTAGATAGGGACTCTGTGGGGTTCTGAGTAACATTATTCATTGATACTTGGGCTACAAAATTTTATATTGGTCAAAGTGCAGGGGAAAAAGGGAGGAATCTTTTTGTCCTTTTGAGATGTTGGCCCCTTCCTTTTACATGGTGCACGGTTAGGCATATGTTTGTATTCACTAGGCATGTACTATGGACTGGCACATAGCCCTCCAAGCACTTCCAATCCAATTAGGTTCTCAACCATTTCTTCCCCTGCCCTTTCCTTTTGGAAGATGGCACATTCTTCCTAGGCTTCTCAAGTCCTGCTTGTTAATGCATGTTTGTATGTGTAGCAAAATTCTTTGAGATTTGTTTTTATTATACTGTTCATCCGGTAGCAAGATTATGACAAGAAGACCTATAAACAGCTCAGCATCCAACCACTGGAGCCTTCTCATACCTGCCAAGAGGAACCAGATTGACTTAGATCCATTGGCAACATTGCCATCCCTTTCTACCATCTTTATCTCTACATCAACTACTTGTGCAATGCATTTATATAGATTTTTAGCTCCTTTAAAAATGTGATAAAACTCCCAAGACCTTATCCTTAGAAAATTTACAGGTGCACAAATAGTTATCACTTTGCATATAATTTCTAGGGGATTGCTAGAGGATGGGGGCAATGGATACCTGGTGAATAATTTCTCCTTTATAAAGTAAGCACATTTTGAGAGGCATGGATTCTACCATCATCACCTCTAGCAACACAGGGACCCAGCAGGAGGAGTGATGATGTGTGGTAAGGGTGGGGAGGTGTAAGAAGGGAACTTCAGATAGAAATTCTCAATCTGTTCTTCCCCCTTCCCCCCACCACCAGCAGGGTCAGTTGTTAAATTCACAGCCAAAGCTCCGGCTGGCATTTGGTTTCCTGGTAAAGCTCAAAGGATGCACTTGGCATTTGCTGAGCCTGAACAGCATACCAGCCTCTGCTGGCCCGGTCAATAGATCCATAACCGTGTGAGAAATGTGAATGCATTTCTGTAGAGGGTGCAGCTGTGGGCCTGGAAAATGTCCAGGGTCAACAATAAGGAAGGAAAAGAAAAAGTGGTTAAAGAAGGAGGAGTCTGGCTTGATCTTCATCCATGTTTATCAAATAGCATTCCTTTCACTTTCAGGGAAAGTTCTGGCCTGCAATTCTTTATTGATGAATCATTCTGACTGTAGGAGTTGATGTAATAGATAATGACTCTTTCCTAGGAAGTGCCCCAGAGATGTATTCTGAGTATATTCTTTAATTCTCTTAAAGAAATGCCAGTCTCTGCAATGGAAGTGGCCTTCCTTTTTGTTTAATTTCTGGAGAGATCAGTTATTGTAGGGCAAAAACATTTGTTTTTTATTGATTTATTCAACAAACATATTGACTATTTACTATAGGTCAGGCCCTGAAGAATGCAACACAGCCCCTGCTCTATGGGAACTTGCAGTCTTGTGGGAGAGACACATATCACCTCTTGTCCTAGTAACTCTGAAATAAACTACCCATTCCACCAAGATAGTGTGTATGAAACCCAAGAGCCTAATCATCTCTCTCGTCACAACTACTAATAAATTCTTACTAAAGCCCACATAACATATGCTTCTGCTTCCAGTACTTTTATATATTTGAAACAACTTTTCCTTAAACTCAGAAAATTCCAAGGGTTTTGACAGTATAAAGAATGTTTGCAATCTAAACTTTAAGATCTAGGTTACCCTGAGTGTATTGTATAAATAATGATCCCAGAGATCTATGAATTTGAGTAACATCTCAAAGAATTGCCTACCTTCTATGCAAACAATCTCCCATGCTGAGCAGCCTGGGCCTTCTTTACTAACTACTGTCTGGACAGGAGGCTGCCATGGAAGGTCTTTTGTGGACCTGGATCTTAAATGTCATTAGTCATTAGAGAAATGCAAATTAAAACCACCATGAGATATCACCACATACCTTTTAGAAGGCTAAAACATAACATAGTGACAAAATTAATGCTGACGATGGTGTGGAGAAAGTGGATCACTCATACATTTTCAGCGGGAATGTTAAGCCACTCTGGAAAAAAGAATGGTAGTTTCTTAAAAATCCAGACATGCACTTACTATAGGACCTAGCATTCCTGAGCATTTATCTCAGAGAAATGATGATATATGCTCACACAACAACCTATACACAAATGCTCTTAGCAGCAAATGTCTATTTGTAATAGCCGAAACCTGGTAACAGCCCACAGGCCCTTCAGTGGGTGAATGGTCAATCTGAGGTCTGTCCATACCCTGGAATACTACTCAGCAATAAAAAGAAACAAACTGTTGATCAATACAACAACCTTGATCAAATTCCATGATCAATCTCTTTATGCTAAGTTAAACAAAACCAAAAACCAATCCCAAAATACCTATATTGTATGATTCCACTTATATAATAATCTTGAAAGATGAAATTATAGAAATGGAGAACAATTAGTGGTTGCTAGAGTTTAAGGAGGGGTGAGGGTGTAGGTATTAAGTGGCAAGGTGAGTGGCCCTTGTGGTGACGGAAATGCTCCATGTCTTGACTCTAATAGTGTCAGCATCCAGATGGTGATATTGTAGTACAGTTTTATAAGGTTTATCACTGGGGGAAACTGGGTAAAGGATAACACACAGTCTCTCTGAATGATTTCTTACAAGTGTACGTGAATCTATAGTTATCTCAAAATTAAAAGATTAATTAAAAAACTTGTGGCTTCCAGTTCTATGTATGGAAATGGTATAGTTTCTTCTATGAATTTGGATCTAACTTATGAAAAGTCAAGAGTTTAAAATATAACTATTGATTAAAAAAATACTTCCTATATGTGGTAATTTATACTAATTAGTCCCTATTTACAAATACCTATCATAGAATTATTCATTCCACACCAAAGATGAATGAGCACTGACCTCATCCTTCCTCCTCCTATAAAGTGAAAATTCCTTTTTCCTTGTGGGATAGGGACAGTTCCAAGCACCAGTGACAATCAGCCTTTCTCCCACAAGTCTTCTTTAAACACTTGGCTGTGCTGTCTTTTTGTCCTTGAAAAGAATGTCCTCTCCAGGCAGAGAAGTTGCCAAAAGGTGTCTTTCCGGGCAAACCATTTTGACAAAAGGCTTCCCTTCCTTCAGACTGACCGCAGTCCTGAGCTAAGATATTGGTTCTGGCAAGCAGATTTCAGCACCCATTTGTCCCCCTTGGCAGTCATCCTAGTATGGGTCAATCTGCACGATCCTACGTGGCAGCGCTGAATCCTACCCACAGGCCCAGGACCTTTCTCCTGCTGCCGGCAGAGGGAGGAAGAGCACCTGGGCCCTCCTGGGGAAACAGGCCTCTTAGGCTCTCTTTCCTGTGGCAGTGTTTCCCACCCGAGTGTCAGCTTCCTCCGTTTCCTGGGTTTCCATGGTGGAGGTTAGGAAAGAGGTGAGAGAGGAAAACTAGCATTTATTGAACCCCTTCTACCTATGTACCTGTAGTTTTTCATGACTTGACAAACATTATGTTGCATTTTATAATGCTTTCTTAACAGATGAGACTGTTGAGGCTCAGAGAAGTGAAATTCATTTGTTAAGACCACGAACTAAAGAGAGCTTAGCCTTGACCTTGATGGGGTGAGGGCCAAAGAGTGTAAGACTACAGTAATCGACTGGAAGGCCCTGCTGGAGGGAGGAAACTTGGGACCAGCAGGAAATAGGGTGATTCAATCCCTGACTCCTTGGTTACAGTATGGTCTCAAGCCTAAGCCAACAGATTCTGAGAACTTGAAAAAGGAATCTTGAAAGTCAAAGTAAGAAACGATAGGGTAGACCTGAAGAAAACACCTAATATAGCTGATGGACAAGAGATTAATGTTCGTGGTTGAGACATTTTTATCAGAGAAAGAATACTTCTGAGTTGGAGGCAAAATCAGGTACAATAAGGACATAAAACCTCAGCCTCTAGAGTCCTTGGAAGTGGCCAGTGTCCCAAACAGAATGTCTCCCATACTCTAAAACATTAACTCAACCGTTTTGTCACCGATTTTATCTTTTAAACATTTAGATTACCAGTGTTTCAGAGATTTTAGATTCTGGAGATGTTTAAGTCTTTATTATATTTAAAAGAAATATATATTCTCCAGCATTACTTTCCCTCATTCACAATTACTTACATCATGAGTTAAATGAGCTTCGGTGGATGTCTGGGAATCTAGCCAGCATTTGTGAGATTGCTTCTACGATAACGTGCATTCCCAGTTCCCAATACCCTAGTTACAATAAAGCTCTGTGGACACAATAAGTATTGTCAACTTGACTATTCAATGAACAATAGGGGAAAATACTAATAATTCAGTTTATTCTTCAAGTCTTGATTCTGCTTTCCTGAATTACAATTTTTCTCTTTTCAATTTGATGTACACTCCTTAGGTTTCGTGTTGTGTCCTAGCGCCTAGTAAAACTAGAAAGTATGAATATGAAACCTTTGGTTCAAATGGTGGGTGAAAAGCTTTAGTTGCAAATGCGCCTATTGTTTGAACGGCCTTGGGAAAGTTTTCTGCCTTCTCTGGAGTAGTCTGCCTTGCACAGGCTCTTGCAGAAGCAAACCTTTAGCTTGTAGAAAGTCAATTCATGTTGTGGAGTGATCCATCCATCTGTGACTAACCAGCAAAGACATTTTCCAAGTTTGCATTTGAATGAGCTGAAAGGTAAGGGCAGGCCTAATGTCTTAGCTGTCAATTGCTGGTTGGCCGAGCTCAGGGCACTCTGAAGTTTAAGTCCCTTTCTCTCCAGCACCTTGACTGGGGCAAGCATGTCACCTGGCATAGGGACAGTTGCCGCCTCAGAGTCCGTCTAGGAGCAGACATCAAAGTGCACATTCTAATGTGGAACTGAACCTACAAGTGAGTTAAGTTGCATTTGTTGACAATGTTCAGGAGTCAGGGGAGTTAGAATAATAGAGAACAAACATTCAAGAAGCACACATTGGGGCTTCCCTGGTGGCGCGGTGGTTGGGGGTCCGCCTGCCGATGCAGGGGATGGGGGTTCGAGCCCCGGTCCGGGAAGATCCCACATGCCGCAGAGCGGCTGGGCCCGTGAGCCATGGCCGCTGAGCCTGCGCATCCGGAGCCTGTGCTCTGCAATGGGAGAGGCCACAACAGTGAGAGGCCTGTGTACCACAAAAAAAAAAAAAAAAAAGAATAGGACCTGGGCTGTAGTAAACAGTCAGGACTCAAGGTTATAAGGATTCATGAGAACCCATCATGTCCAATGATTAGATCATCAATTTGCAAATCCAAGACTTGATTTTCCTGGTCCAAAACCCATCCAATTAAACTGAACAGTTTTGCACAAGTCACTTGAACTTGTTGGAGCTTCAGTTTTTCATCTCTAAAATCATAATAATGAAAACCACTAATTCCATATAACTGTATAAGTTATTGCTTATTCATATTTTGTACAACAGATATCTTTGGAAAATCTATTATGTTCCAGATACTGTTTTCAGCGCTGAAGATTCAGTAGTGAACAACGTGCCAAACACCCTGTGCTGGAGCTTATTATATTCTTGGGAAAGAAAATCAATTAATAAATTAATATTTATAAAGTGGTATAAACAAATATGAAGAAAAATAAGGTAGGGAAAAGGGATAGAGAAGGCAGTGTGGACTAGGGTATATAAATAATAGGGTGGCCAGGAAGCCCTCACTGACAAGGTAATATTTTTTGCTGAATCCTGACAAAAATATAGATGCAAGCCAAGTGTATATCTTGGGGAATAACATGACACACAGAGGAAGTCGCAAGTGCAAAGGCACTGAGGAGGCTAGTGTGGCGAGAGAAAGTTAGCGAGGAAGACAGTAGTAGGAGATGGTAACAGCCCAGACCATTAGGGCCTTACAGACTGTAATGAGGATTTTGGACTTTATTCTGAGTGAGACGAAAAGCCATTGGAGGGTTTTGAGTTGAAGAGTGAAGCGTACTATGCTTTAAGGATTATTCTAGCTCGCTGCTATATTACTATACTATAGAAATACGATGAGTTACTTATGTAACTTTAGAAGTTTACTAGTCACACTAAGAAGTAACAATTGCAGGTAAAATTATTTGAATAATTAACCTAGTATATCAAAATATTATACTTTCAATGTGTAATAAGTATGAACTATCATCAGTGAGCTATTTTGCATTCTTTTTTCATACCGAGTCTTAGAAATCAGGCATGTATTTTCATGCATATCACAATTTGGACTACACACATTTCAAATGCTCAATAGCCATATATGGCTAGTGACTACCTTATTGGATACCACAGCTCTAGCTGCTGTGTTAAGAATTTACAGTAGTAGCCTCCTACATTACTGATGGGAATGTAAAATGGTGCAGTCACTTTAGAAAGTTGTTCAACAGTTCATTAAAAGGTTAAACATAGAGTTACCATATGACCCAGAAATTCCACTCCTAGGTATATACCTAAGAGAAGTGAAAACATACTTCCACGCAAAAACTTGCACGCAAATGTTTCTAGCAGCGCTATTCCCAATAGCTGAAAAGTGGAAACAGCCAAACGCCCATCAGTCAAAGAATGGATAAGTAAAATATGGTATATCCATACAACGGACTATTAGCCAGAAAAAGGAATGAAGGATTGATTCCTGCTGCAACCTGGATGAATGTTGAAAATTTTGGGTAAGTGAAAGAAGCCAGACATACAATGCACATATGGTATGAATCCATTTATATGAAATGAACAGAGCAGGCAAACTCATAGGGACAGAAAGTAGATTAGTGGTTGCTGTGGGCTGGTGGTTGGGTGGAGTATGGGAAGTGACAGGTAGGAGGTTTCTTTTTGGAGTGATGAAAATGTTCTGGAATCAGATAGTGGTTATTCTTGCAAAACTTTGAGAATATGCTCAAAGCCACTGAATTGCACACTTTAAAAGGATGAATTGTATGATATGTGAATTATATCACAACTGAAAAATAGATGTTAAGGTAAGGGGGCAGGAGTGAAGCATGGAGGTCAGTTAGGGACTATTGCAATAGTGCTGGGAAGAGATAAAGATGGCTTGGACCAGAGTGGCAGCAGCACAGGTTGTGAGACACGGCAGGATTCTGAGCATATTTTGAAAAATAGAGCCAGATAATTTTCTGATGGACTTTGGTCTGAGTGTCTGGAAAGATGGAATTTCCATTACCAATATGGGGTATGATGTTGGAGAAAAAAAATATGGTGGTTAGAAACAGAAGTTTGCTTTTGGACATAAGTTTGAGATGCTCATTAGACATTTAAACCGGGAGATCCAGTAAGCAGCTGGCTGTACAAATGAGGAATCGGGGGAGATGAGTACTGGAAAAGGACATGTGGGCATCAATCCTGTATGAATGGTAAGTAAGGTCATGAGATTGGATGAAATCAAGCAGAAAAGAAGTGTGAAGCCTGAGTCTTGATTTACTCCCATATCTGGTGGTCAGGAAAATGAGGAAGAAGCAGCAAAAGTGACAGAGAAACAGTGACCCATGAGGTACAAGAAAAATCAAGAATGAATGATATCCTGAAAGCCACATAAGGGAAGTGTTTCAAGGACTGAATGGTCCACAGTGCCACATGCTGTTGATAGGTCAAGTAAGATGAGGACTGAGAAATGACCACTGGATCCATCAACATGGAGGTCATTGGTAGCCTTGGTGTGGTCAGGGTGAAAGGAGACTGGATTGGGTCAAGAGAGAATGGATTATTGCAAATGGAAATAGATTAAAGGGCAATAGGGTCACATTATTGTTTTAAGGTGGAAGTAATGAGTCTATTTTTATGCTGACGTAGACAATCCAGAGGGAATATTGCTGGAGTGTAATTGAAGCAATAGGTATGAAAATACCTCAAATACTTAGAAAAAGTATTTAAAAATAAAAACAGGGCTTCCCTGGTGGCGCAGTGGTTGAGAGTCCGCCTGCCGGTGCAGGGGACACGGGTTCGTGCCCCGGTCCGGGAGGATCCCACATGCCGCGGAGTGGCTGGGCCCGTGAGCCATGGCCGCTAAGCCTGCGCGTCCGGAGCCTGTGCTCTGCAGTGGGAGAGGCCACAACAGTGAGAGGCCCGCGTACCGCAAAAAAAAAAAAAAAAACCACAAAAAACCGCAAATGTATATTATGTCCTTTGGAAGGATCTCCTCTTGATTCTGTTTTAGAGGAGATAGTCGTAGAATGAGCAGACTCACTTGGGTCTCTCATGTACTATTTTATTTCCTCTAAACTTTATAAACTCACTGGGAGTGTGCTCAAAGCAAAGTAATAAGAAACAATTTAGCCCTCTAAGAAAGCAAGTGGATAGCACCATATTGCATGAGGCCGAGGGGGCATGAGGCCCCCTCCACCTGCCTAAGAGAAAGGAAACCAAGAGGCAGTAGATGCCCCAGACAGAAAATGGAAGCAGTGCAGTGTGCATTTGGCATACCGGTTCTCAAGATACAGCTCAAAGGGCTTTCTGCCGGTGAACTCAGCTGCAACCTGAGGGCAACTCCGAGGTTGTACAGGAGATATTTTTCTCAAGGCCTAAGCATCAGACTATTCCTGAAGATGCTGGAAACTGTTTATGCATCAAACATTTCCCGAATGATTACAGAATTGCACGCCCTTTCCAAGACTCACAATAAATCAATGGCTTAGGTCAGGAGACGGCTGTAAAGTCTCTTGGGTCACTTCTTTCCATTTTTCTCTCTCACTCTGTTTGTGCAGTTGGATTGAGTCAGTCTTTGATTTCAGATGAAGGAACTGCACTGTTGAGCTCAAATAACAGTCAGCTACTTCCACGCAAAGCCCTGAGAATCTTCAAGGTCCCTCTGAGACTTTCCAGCGATCCCCACACCTCTGTCACTATTTCCCAAGGGACTTCAATTCTGTAGGCTCAATCACCACCTTCTGTGATGAAATAGAGTTCATGCTCTGGAAGGAATGGCTTCCTGTATGAGGGGGCACTGACCCTTGCTGCCCTCCTTTTGTCTTTAAATATCCATTTTCCCCTGAGAGATGTGGCTTTTAGGGGGAGTGGTAATTGATTCTTCTTTAGCAACCTGTTCTAGCTATGGATATCATTTTCCTTAACATTCCTTAGTAGAGCCATGACTAGGTTGAATGTCCAGACACATTCTACTAAATACCAGGGCATACCCGAAAGGAAGTGAACTGAAATAAACCAAAGGGTAGAAACCCAAAGAATCTGTGTTAGGAAACAGCGTTTTTAAAACTTTCAACCTGAGGTTCATTAAGTGATTGATGCCTCCCTATTTAACCCCCAGGCTGATCACAAGTAAAGAAGGATGTCTTTAACATTTTGCTACATATAAGGATTTTGAAATCCAGACCTATGAGATCAAGATCTGGAAAGCTGCAGGAGTTCCCCCCCCTCCACCTGCCTAAGAGCTACTCCCTGGGTACCACATATGTACCACTGCCAGGACCGGGTTATTTTCATATTTTCAAAAATGTCTACACCTGGGAAAAAAGGAATTTATAAATAAGGTGCCTATCAAAATTCTCATGCCAGCTCTGTGAAAATCGAAACTTTCTTCTCCAATTACCACCTTGCCACCACTGCCCACACCTCCTGCAAAAAAATTAGAACAAGTCAGGCAGTGAAAGGTCTCAAAGAGTCATCACTGACCAGGTGGCTTGTGGATTCCTATTGGCCCACCATCCATGCCCTGGTAGTTACCTCATATTCAGAAAGAGGTGCCTGTCTTCTTTCCCTGGGGAATGGAATGGGAGTTTTGGGTGGCAGCCGTAATGGATGAGAGGGAAACTAGCTTGGAATTGGACTTGTGACTTTTGTCTGCAAACACTGCAAAAGAATAATGACCCTATTCTGCATTACTAAATTAATTTTTTCTCTGACCCTAGCACAAGTTGTAACCCCTCCCTGAGTATAGACAACCATGCCTTGAGGCTTCAGGGTATCTGCAGATATTTGGGGAAAGAGATAGAAACAGTGAACTGGGGGGACTCTTCGGGTTCCAGCAGTTGTAGCAGTACCCAGAGGGGACGTGTAATATCCAGAAGACATGGTGATTTCCAAGGAGATAGCTACAGCAGAAGAAAGACATGTTTCTTTCTACACATAGCAGAACCAAAAGTCAACTAGACTTATTCATGAGCCCATATGGACCATCCCTGGTCCCAGAACTACTCTGAGAAAAATGTTTATAGGAAAATAGAGATAAACAGCATGCAAAGAGAGAAACCAGAAAAACACTGGTCATGCTCAGAAATCTCTCTTAGCCTACAATGGATTTGAGGAAGCAGAGAGACCAATTAAGGGGTTGAGGTAGTAATCAATGCGAGCAATTAGGTCAGCCTCAATTAGGGAAATTATAGAGGGATTCAGTTAATGGGATATTTTTAAACAATACTATTGAGTTAGAATTGCCAGAAGTTGGTGATTGATTTGATATGGGGTATGACTGATCAGACACGCTGGGGGAAAACAACACTTCCAGGGTGATTTCTAAGGTCCCAGCTGGGAGGTCACAGGTGAGCAATGCCTTCCTCCCACGTTCAGCATCCTTGCAAGCTGCATGCACTCTCCATAGATTCTGAAATGGCCTTCTCTGTATCCTTACAATTCGCAGAGGGGGCCTGCTTTGCTTCCATAAGAAGAGGAACTTTGCCCTAGGGATGGCATGGCTTGTTCTTTCAGGCAGAACTTAAGAAGCCTGTGGACCTTCTAGTCCAATCTGAACCTTGTAAAGCCATTCCATTTTCATGGCTTTTGTCTTTTCTATTTCAGCAACTAGAAACCTGAATTTTTTTTAAAAAAAAAAGGCTTCCCTGGTGGTGCAGTGGTTGAGAGTCCGCCTGCCGATGCAGGGGACATGGGTTCGTGCCCCGGTCTGGGAAGATCCCACGTGCCGCAGAACGGCTGAGCCCGTGAGCCATGGCCGCTGAGCCTGCATGTCCGGAGCCTGTGCTCCGCAACGGGAGCGGCCACAACAGTGAGAGGCCCGCGTGTCGCAAAAAAAAAAAAAAAAAAAACCACTAAATTCTAAAATACCTTGAGACCCAGGACCAAAGAATCCTCCTTGCCAATATTGGAGTCCTGCTCTGGTTACCCAATTCCAATCTCCCTAAGTCAACGGTCTGCATTCCTGGATGTTTACTATTTTCTGCCAATAGAGTCCCCACCTTGCTCTTCTGCCCTTCCTCTGAGAGGTCTTCTGTGACCATTGCTGGCTCTTGCTGTTGCTAATCAACTGTATAACATTGTTTAATTTTGTCAGTCTCCTGATGCCATGACATCTGTCTCTCAGTTTTTCAGCCAATGACCTGCTATTGGTGTCTCTTCAAGTATCTTCCCACCATAAGGCTTTCTGACGTCTTAGTGGGTCCTTCCCTCTCCAAGCTGATATGATCAACCATCCAGTCTGATACCTTAGTAGGTCCTCAGGAGCTCTCCCAAAGAATTGGCCATCTGAGCTTCTTCAATTTCTATGTGGGACATAGCATCCTATATCCATATTCAGAGACTCAGATTCCTTTTTAAAAAATATTAGCTAAGCAGAATAAGTGAAACTTGAGATTTGGAAATTATATTAAATATTGATCATGGAGAATTCAACCATTTTCATTTGTAGCAAGATTTAATAAATGACTTTTAAGACATTTGGGAAAAATATTTAAATCTCAAGATATGACAAACTTTCATAAGGTGTCATCCCCTGACTCTTTAAGGAACTGAATAAGGAATAAGTACATTAGAAATAGATTGGAGGTTCTTAACTTTGGCTGCAAAATGCAATCACCTTAAAAACATACAGATGCCTGGCTCCTGCCATTGGAGTTTCTGATTAATTTCTCTGGGGATATCTAGGCATTGGAATTTTTAAAAGCTCCCCAGATGATCCTGGTGTGCAGTCAAGTTCAAGAATCATTTAATTAGATTAATGACACTTAATGGTAATTTTAAAAACATTAAATATTGTATATGTCAGTTTGAGGAGTACAGAAAAACAAAAGAAAATTTCATACACCACTCAAGATAACCACTTTTAAATTTTTGTTTTATCCCACTCACAGGCACTCAGGTACATATATGGTATCTGAGGTTTTAAATAATAACTAATAATGGTAAGTTACATAAAAGTAATAAAGTGCAAGCTTAGCTCGTTGCTAAGCAGGGGGAATATTAGGAAAAATTTTAATGGAAATTAAAACATACTATGTAAAATAACTTCTGATTTATTAGCTTGTTTGATTATTTCTACAACCTTTTGCACTGAATATTATTATCTCCACTTACAAAAGGGGTACATGCATTCAAAGAGGTTGGTTTACTGATACAGAGTGAGCGGTGGAGCCGTCTTTCAGACAGTGGACATTCCCCCGCACTCTGTCAGGTCTGTGTAGGAGGGGAGCACATGGATGGAGTTACCCTGGTGTAGAGTTAACTGTCTACTTTTTTGAAGGGCCAGAAACTTGATTGTTACTCTGCTTAATGCTGTTTAGACTCAGATGAGCTGACTTGTGCTAATCATATTCACAAGATACCAATGTGTAAAAATGTCAATGCATTATTTAAAAACTGTTAAATAGACCAAGGCATTTGTGTTGGCTTTCTCTCCCTTGTAAAGCGTCAAAACAGGTCGCCAAATTATTATCAAACGTTCGCTTAGAAAACTAGATTATTTAGCGGAGACTGCCATTAAGCCACAGAAAGCTGGATGCATATGTCTCCACAATAGGGAGACAACCACCATGAAATCATGGGTGTCAAGATATTCTCTCTCTGAACAGTGTGGGATCACGAACTCCTGTGCTTTGATTTTCTCTCCTATTGTCTCCGTACAGAGGGCCTGCCTCACAGTTTGCTTCTCAGTCATGTGAACAAGTATGTTAATTTCTCATCCTTGTTTAGGCTATAGCTCCTTTCACGTCTCAAGTCTTGGTTAGGTTCCTGGGACCTACGACTCTTCCTGCTTTGTCTAATGGGACACCCTACTCCTTGAATTAGCTCAAATTGTGTCACATGTAATATCATCATCACAGTCATTTGAGGTACTTGTTAAAAAATATAGAGCACAAGGTGCACACCAGAAATGCTAAATTAGAATCTCTGACTTGGGGCCTGAAAACCTAGGTTTTAAGGAAATGCCTAGGTGGTATGCATGCAAACTATAAGACGACCTCTTCAGAAGGCTCGTCTTATTTATCACATTTGGTTGTATGGGTTTGACCCTGAGGAAATCACCTTATTTTCCTGATCTAGGGTCACTTTTAAAGTGGCATCTATATACTGAGTGTAGTAATAAGTTAGGTCAAGTTAAAATGTAAGAGGTGTTATAAAATCAAGCAACTCAATTCAAGCAATGGACAAAATTAATCCAAATTCAAGTAATTTTTAAAAAATCATTTTATAATAAAATGAAATAGAATATTATAAGGCTTTACTGAATTTTGAAAATAAAGCCCAAAGAAAAGAGAAATAAAAATAAAGATTGGACTATATCTATAGCATCAACAATAGGAGATAAAAAGTCATCTAGGGGTTTTGGTGGGTTTAACATCTGGTTTGTGTCATAGCATGCTTGATTTGATTATCTCTGATATTTAATACTGCTGCAAAAACATGAAGGATCGAAAAATGATCATCTCTGAGGCCCCGCAAAGACAAAGGGAGAAAAAGCTTTATTCAAGGAAAGGGAATCAAGAGAAAAGAGACAGTCTTCTTCATGGTATGTCTAGGGCTATTTAAATGTCCTGAGATAAATGACAAAATGATAAAAGTGACTTTTCTGAGTCATAGGCTTTAATTTACTTAGTCCCTAAAATCCTACCTTGGAAGATGATTGTGGGAACGGAGGGTGACCATCTTGAGAAACCAGCAGATATCAAGAGGTATTTATTAACTTGGCTAAGAAAGACTTGAGTATTTGATTAACCTTAGCCTGGAATGACTTGAAAGGTGGGCAGCTCTATGCCATTTCCCTGGAGAACAGTGCAGGGAGAGAAGCCTTTATGTTACAGCAGAGCCTTGCGCTAGCTCAGCAGAAAGGCTTCCAGTCTGAAAGGGTAGTGAGAGGTTGCTAGGAAGGAAACATTTCTCTGTATCTCTCTAGAGATCATTAGAAATGGATCTGAAGCCCTGTAAGAATGAACAAGTCATTGTTTACTTTTGTGTTTTTCTCTCCTGCCTCATTCCCAGATGGTAGAGGTAGGAATGCCTTACGTCTCCCTCAGAGTCCAGTTGCTTCTTTATTCTCTTCAATCTTCCAGACTGGTGTGAGATTTCTCCTTGAGCAAGCCAGAGCACCGTCACCACCTAGTGTGTTTCCACCAATTGTGGTAGATTCGTTATTTTAAAATAAATTAGCATAGAAAAATAGACTCAAGTTTATTGGAAAGTAGGAGAATTTTATTTTTTTAACCCCTGTCTTAAGGAAAAACCCAAACGAACTTTTTGCCCAACCCAATATAACATGTCAGGTACTCATGGGAGCTCTGAGTTGTTAAGATAGACTAAAGTCTGGTAAACTCTGGTGAGAAATATATCTAGAACATTTTTTTAAAGCATAGCAGAACAAAGGCCGAGTGGCTGCCTGTATTCTCTCTTATATATCAGTATCTCAACTTTGCATTACAACCTAAATTACTTGGGTCTTGGAGTATCTTAGCAGGTTCTCAAGGGATTCTTAGAAAATATTTATGCTGCAGTCCGCTGCACAAATTCAGACAGGGGTGGGGGAAGTTTCTGTGATGAGGTGGGATGGTTAAGATCTAGAATAATTCCTTAACTCCAAAATAGGTAACAGCATCTTCAGTCCTTGTGAAATCTCCTTTTCCCAGGTGGACAAATCAACCACCAGATCTGCAAGTTGGATGCTGCCCAGCAGCCCCCCTACCCTCCACTTTCTCTCTAGATGACCAGGAGTCTCAAGTGGATTGGGGACCCAGTATTGGGGAATGCAAAGGGAAACAGTGGAAAGTTTACCAAATAACTTCTACACTGTCACTTCCACTGCTGCACAAGAGCCTCTCTAGAATTTTTAAATCAATTCCACATATTTTAGGTCATTTTAGAGCTGAAGATTGCTAATTCTTCGAGTTATAGGACTATATCAGGAGTCACTGCACCAGACCTAAGACCAGGTGCCTGGGGACACAAACAGAGGAGCTAATTGCTCTCTTCAGGATACCAGGGAGCACCAAGGCCCCACCTCATTCAAATGTCTCTCCAACTTCTCTGGCCTACGTTAGCATCTTCAGATGAACCCCAAGACTGCTCCCAAATTTCGGGATGTGTGTATGACTGTGGAACGTTACAGAAAGCCAAATGGTGGCGTGGTTCTTATAGGTTATGTAAAGTAAGGAGATCCTTAGTTTAGCTTTGGAAATAAACACCAAGCCCAGAAGAAGTCAGAGTTGGCTTAATAACAACAATAACCTTAGCAATTTCATCATTTTCATTTTTATCAATTTCTGTTTTGTTGGAGCAAGAAACTCTAGTTGGTCCATTTTGATCATTGATCTATCAGTTTAATCCAATCCTAGGTCTGTTTAGTCAAATAATCAGTTGATATTGATTTAAATGAAATGACAGGTGGTTTTGAGGATTCAGGATATTGCCTCTGAGGTTATTTCCTCTGCGTGTGAGTAATGTATGTGTGTCTGTTCTATACCCACCAGTGTGGCCCAGGGCAGAGACAGAGACTGTAATAGAAAGAATATGGCTCTGTGTAAATATAGGCAGGGCCAGTGCAAGCACAGCAACTCAATTACAATCCTATGTGACCTAAATCCTTTTTTGTAAAAGTTCAAACATCAGTAGAATTATTTTCAAATGAAAATATTGACTCTTATTTAAACAACCATATAGATACTTTTAATTTCCTGCCCATATTCCTAAGACTATCTATTGAAAACAATATTAAAAGCATTGCTTTGAATTATATCATGCTTTCAAACATTTCTTGTGTTTGGCAGGTAAGAGTAGATTCAGCTATATCTGTAACGAGGACATATTAGCATCCCTGCTGTCATCAGAAACTGTGTAAAAAATAAGTTGTCAACATTTGGTACTGTTTAGGACATTATAGTGCTTAGTTAGTGGTTTAACTTCAAATAAATTTAAAAGCAATACATAGTGGATATCTTTGCAAAGAGGGATGGAAATGCAGCCAGAGAGAGGCAGAGGCAAGCAAGTAGCATAGTAATGTCTTATTCCTTGTCTGAATGTTGGATACACAGTAATTCATTATATTACCTTAAATCACACTGTATATCTGAAATAGTTAATGACAATTCTTTAAGTACTTCACAGCCTGTAAAGCCTTCATGCCCTTCTGCATAGATAAGAAAGAGTCTGAAATATATTGGTACCCATTTTTAAAGTGATTGTTTATCAGATCCTTAGTTTCCTCTACCTGTCCGCTCTTTCCCAAAAGGAGACCTACCTACATTTTGAGAGTTTCTATACATTACTGAGCCCTAGAGAGCAGGACTGAAATCGTTTATTTTGGGTTTTTTTTTTTCCTTTTTTCCACTTAAAAGGTTTTTTTATTTTTTAACTTATAGCTTCCATGGAAATACTCTCAGAGTATTTATTTCAGAAAATTTTCATGGATTTTATAAAATTGCAGTAGGCCATTCAGAATAAAAGGGAAGCCAATTTTAAAAAGCCTCACTTTTTTTTTTTTTAATTTTTCGATATGCGGGCCTCTCACTGTTGTGGCCTCTCCCGTTGCGGAGCACAGGCTCCGGACATGCAGGCTCAGCGGCCATGGCTCACGGGCCCAGCCGCTCCGCGGCACGTGGGATCCTCCCGGACCGGGGCACGAACCCGTGTCCCCTGAATCGGCAGGCGGACCCTCAACCACTGCGCCACCAGGGAAGCCCAAAAAACCTCACATTTTTAATGTGACACTGAAGCTGCTCTGTGATCTCTTAGTTGCCACAGCAAACTCTCTTTACCTATATCCACGTGGCAACATATTGTATTCACATCTACAAATCAGCAAATTCCTAATGCTCTCCTCATCATCTTCCTTCCTGTTACCGCCTCAGACCTTCTCATCCAACTGCCGAATATTAGATTTTTGTTCTCACCTTCCCCACACATCTTACAAAACATTGGTTGCCAACCGGTCATCACTACACTTGACCCACCTTCTCTCACTGACATCCGTGAGGATTAATTAAGCCTGAGGAGTGTCAAGGAAGTGGGAGGGAAAGGTATTCGGATAATCCTTTAATTTGCATTCCTTTTTAATAGAGGAAAGTTTACCAAGCATTTAGCCCATTACACATATCAATTTGCTCTTTATATAAGTCTCCCGAGAGCAAGATGGTATCCGCTCAGAGGTCAGTCCTTTCATTTCAGGAGTAACCTCCACTTCTGAAGTCATAGGCCCCAAGAACAATGACCAAGGTCACCGTCCACAGCCTGGCTGTGCTTTTGTTTGAGAAGAGATAGCCCTTCAATGCTGAGAAACCCAGCTTCCAGGAACTCCAGGCCTCAGCCCAGGCACTGTCTTTCACGTAGCCCTGCAGAGAACAATTGTGTGAAGCACAGTGACCTCAGAAGCCCAAAGCCTTGCAGTCTATTTATGAATGCAGTGTGCTCTGAAAATGGGCTCAGGATGAGGAAGCCCTATCAGAGCCCTATTTAGCTCCCACTCTGCCTGTGTGAGCGTCCTATGAGAAAACAAGTATAAGTATAGCAACAACCTATGCACAGGTAGAAGACCAGTTGCATTTGTACTTCTGAGAGCAAAAACGAGAGCTCTGCAGAGAAGTTTTAGCCAGACGAGTAGAATTCTGTGGGCATTTGTCACTGAGTTAGATTATCAAGTTGTCTTTTATGACCTCTTGCATGATGAAGGTGAAAATCTAGCCAATGAATTCTCAGTGGATGTAAGTAAACACATCACATTGAATATGAGGATAAATAATATCATTCGTCTTTGAAATACGTTGGTCTCTTATTTCCAGGGTAATCTAAATAGATTAAAATGACCTCTTTCCTAGCAGTTCATCCATTTTGGTTTAAGGCACCTTATCATCTTCTCTGTGGGAGTTAGGCCTGGTCTGAAAATGCCCTCAGCAGGCTTTGTATAACTGACCTGCTGTGACATATCCGTGTTAGTAATAATAACAGAGGAGGGTCATCCCTCCATCTTGCCCATGTCAGTCCCCAGGCAGAAAGAGAATAAGGGCCCCTTGCATAATGCAGCAGCTAACGCAGAAGGGTGCAGGGCCCCAGGTTCCCTGGCTTGAAACCTGCTGCAGTTTTTTCCCTTCTTCATGGACTATGTATTTCCCTCTACAAAGGGCTCCATGCTGCTTAAGATTTAGAGTTCCTTTCATGAAGTGTCACATGCTTAGATTGAGGCAGATGCTAATTTAATTAAAATGTCATAAAACACACGTATCATCCACTTCAACTGGCCTTTCAGTGGGGAGACCATGGCATTTAGTAGCAGTTGCAGGTCGTGGTAACAGGCAAGATGAAGGTGGGGAGAAGGCTGGGAGTGTAAAACAGTGCAACTCTACTGAGAAGTGACACAGCAGCATGAAGCTGGAGCCCCAAAGGAAGTCACCATGTTGAACCGATAATTCTTTTGGTTCAAATCAAATAAATAAATAATTAATAAAAGACCCAAAACTTTAAGCACAAAAATTGTTCATTGTAGGGCTTCCCTGGTGGTGCAGTGGTTGAGAGTCCGCCTGCCGATGCAGGGGACACGGTTTCGTGCCCCGGTCCGGAACGATCCCACAGGCAGTGGAGCGGCTGGGCCCGTGAGCCATGGCCGCTGAGCCTGCGCGTCCGGAGCCTGTGCTCCGCAACGGGAGAGGCCACAACAGTGAGAGGCCCGCGTACTGCAAAAAGAAAAAAAAAAAAAAAAAAAAGTTCATTGTAATCTGTAATGACCAATCTGGCAGTTCCTAAAGAACAGAAAACAAAGTCATGAATATGCATATCAGGGGTATCTCAGTCTAGCCATTGGTATAATCACTCAAACGTATGTTAATTTTAAGAATTACATATGGATGTATTTTTAAATATCTGTATACGTATATCATGTATATGTTTAAATATATATATTTCAGTTTGAAAATTGTGAGTCACATGCTAGCTATTGAAAGACATTTGCAAAGATAGTACAAATAATCTTGATGCAATTCTCTGGAAAGATTTTAAGACTTGCTTTGAACTCTTCTGTATTCAAATAAAACAAAGCTCTATTCCATTTCATGTCCTCTGGAAAGGATATAGGATAAGCTTTACAGATATCATATATATATACATATATATGTATATACATAATTTTATTTTTTTAATGTATTTTCCACCCAGTACTAGTAGGAGGATCAGCTGCTTACCCCTTGTAACGATGGGCTGGTGACAGTTTCTCTCCAGAGTCATAAGTTTATACACAATGAGAATAAATAGGCCTTGCCCTTTTCCTTCTCAGTCTTTACCTATAGATATGGAGTCCATATCCCAGACAATGGAACCATGTGTGAAACAATATTGTTCATAGTACAACAATAGCTCTTTAAAAACAAAGCATTTCAAGTGGCATGGAGGAAATGACATCACTTTTAGACTGAACAAGGGTCTTAATATTTCATAGGTCATAGGAATATAAGTTGCTTACCTTGATAGAATACATATTATCATAAAGTAATCTTTAGGGTAGGGCTAGGGTAAGGCTAACTTAAGAAGGGATGATGAAAAAAACCACCTTTTAATCTTTTTTTTATTCTGCATAATTACTCTGGTGATTTTAAAAGTGATTGATGACAATGGCTCACTGATTATCTGAGAATTGTACCTGTCTATAACTTTAAGGAATTAGAAATGCATGAGTGTTTTAAAAGTCAAGGAGAGAATTCAGAACTGTTAAACTGGAAATAATAAAAAGCACTTTCACCAAATTATATTTTACCTAGGGGAATATATTTCAAGTCATATACAAGATTCTGACTGATAAGATGATGGATATGTCTGAACTCCAGAAAGGAACACAAATTCAAGGGGAAAAATGTGTTCTGAGGAGGAAAGGGCATATTTAAAAGGCAATGAAATAGATGTTCAAAAACTGTGTGTTCCTGGGGACTAGGAAAGAACAAATTCTCTAACTAGGGCCAAGGATTGGTGTGAAGCCTGCAGGTAGAGTGAGGTGCAAGCACAGAGAGAGGTTTACAGACTTGTATGTAAGGAGAGTCTCCACCTGCAGCCGCAAGGAGGGGAAGCAGTCACTTTGTGGTCTGACATGTAAGAATAGTATTCTATTCTGCAGCTGTCTCTGTATTACTTAGTATTTTGATACCACAGCTCATGTCTGTAAACAAAAAATGAAATGTCAAATTCACCAAAGTTCCATCAAGAGATTCATTATAAAGTTGCCAATTCCAGCAGCTTAATTATGAGCTCCATCTTGACAGCAAATGTCAGGATGTGACAATATTGGCTGAATCTGATGCGTGATAACTGAACACAGTTTAGAAAGTCTAATACAACAGCCTTGACCACCAGACCTAGCGAGTCTAAAGGCAGTTGTGACATAAAGCTTATTTCAAAGCAATGAATAGGGTCATACACTTAAGTATAATCAGGATCCTATATCAATCTTTTATCACTGAGTATGTTCGGCTAAGCCTAGTATCTGCTGCCTGAAGCATCTCAAGAATGGGAGCGGTGTGTATTTCATAATTTTTGTTCCAGAATACACTTCAGACCATATTTAGAGAAGATGGGTTTTCATGTACACATGGGTACATACGCATGATCTTCCTGGGTAAAGGAGGGGTATAGCATTGTTCATCTTTGGGTTTCTGTTATTGCTCCTAGCACAATGACCTGCCTTCAATAACTATTTATTAAATGAATAAAATATAACACTTCCCTTATACATTACTCCATTAACATCATTAGAAGTGATTTTTATTTTAATGTCAAGGAGCTAGACATGTATTTCCAGTTATAATTTTTCACACCACATAGTGGAGAGCACTGAACTCAGATTCAGGTAGAGCTGTGTTCAGTTTCTGGTCCTCTTTATTAGCTAGACAATCTCCAGGAAGGTTATGATAATTTTAGAGACTCTACTTCCTCAACTGGAAGGCAGGGAAGAAAAACTGACCCGGCTTATTTCATAAGACTCTTACGAGGATTGATTGAGATACATGCACGCGCGGTGTAAAATATACAACCCGTATCAGGGTGCCTCTTAATAACATTTAGCAGTCACCTCACCCTTCTAGCCTGCTATCTATCCTTACCATTTTTCTCACATTTTATTTACAAGACCTTTTCCTTTTTCAGCCAGGAACAGAGACTATTCAACAGGGCTTTCACAGAAGGAATATTACAGCTTTTGAAAGTCATTTCTTATTATATTGAAAGCTTTAATTTTGAAGAGAAATTCACGTTTGCCAACCAAGGAGACATGTAGTCTATTATGTGCAAACAATATGAAAATGATTGTTTGCAAGTCTTTTGGGGCCTAATTCTAAGGATTGCCAAAAAAATGGAAAGAAGAAAATGAACTCTATGAGCGGCTCCAAGCTTGTGCTTTACCTCAACCCACCTGCTCTGCAAGCACCAAAGTTTGAAGTTGGTTTCTAAATTAAGAACACAGTTTCCTAGAGGTTCTGAATTTGGGAGAAGGAGATTTCCCTTGTCTTGAATTACACCCTTTCCGGTGTGCTCTGCAGAAACCCAGATGGGAGTTTTCCTAAAACCAAATAAACAACCTCAATTCCTCTGCTGTTATCTTAAATTTGAACTGAGATCAGTAGCTTTGGAAAAAGCATTGGTAATTTGACATGAGCAGGGAAGTCTTCCAATGCTGTATTTGGAGAATAACGCCCCACTTCTCCTCTGCTTTCCTCACCTTGTACTTTCCTTAATGACCTCACACACTGTGTTATAAAGGTGTTTTTTTTTTTTTCCTGTCTCCCTGCTATAAACTCAGTGTGAAGAGAGTCCTTATGTTTTTGTCTTTAGGTCTCCTGGCCTTAGCATGGGTCTGACACAAGGTATGTGATGAATAAGTATCTGGTTGAAGGAATGAATAAGTAAATGGGGTGTGTGTGTATGTGAATTTATATTCAAACACAGAGTGAAATGAATTGATCAGAAGATCAGATCATACCTATTTACCCCAGCTGTTGAATAACAGACTGTTGGAAATATGGTATAGTGATTAAGAGCACAGGTTTGGAGTAAGATAGAATTAGGTGCCAAGCCAGTTCTGCCCCTTTACCTGGCTATGTGACTGAGCAAGTTATTCACCCCTCTGTAATAATTACAATTATTACATCTCTTAGAACCTCATTCTCCTTATCTGTAAAATATGGGATGGGTATAAAGATTGAAAGAGGTAAAGCATACAAAGTATTTAGCAGGGGTCTGACAATGCAACAAGTCCTCGATAAATTGTAACTCTTTTCATTAGAATGGTAGTTGTGCTAGAGACATAAAGAATGTTTTAATAATTTTTTTTAAAAAAGACTTTTAACCACTAGAAGCCCTATACTTTTTTGTTTTAGGTAGTGTCTTCCTTCATATAACTTTTCATTCAATCCTATCAAAGCTAAGTTTTCCTTCTGGCAAATTGTTCCATTTCCAGTTTACCCTAATGGATGAATCCTTTTTTTCTCTTTTTGATAAATTAAGTAGGGACAGCTGATAGCCATAGACCACTCTAACTTCCTTTGGAAATTACTTCATTGATTTCTGAAATGACAAAGGACCTGTAATGTACCTATAAATAGGTTCATTAAGTCACCAATTGCTCATGGCAGCACAGGAAATCTCAGTAAACTGTCCAGGCATCTTCCTCCCCCAAATACACATTTTCCCGAGGGCATTCAGCCTGGACCCGTTATCATAAGTACAGCTGGAGCTGGAGTCATGAATCAGAGAACAACTTTCCAGTTCCTCTTCCTCTGCAAGTTCCTTTCGTGGGCAGGCTTTCAGGCTGGCATGATAGGTTAGAAATAAGAACATTTGCATAAAATGAAAGAATTTGTCACGAATCCACTTTTCTGTTACATGATCAGAGAGAGTCTGGACTCTAAAAGGAGTGTCTCTTGAACCACAGAGGGCTCTGGTGAGAAGGTGGGACCTAAAGAGTCAGAGAATTAAAGAACAATTTCTTAGCTTCAGGTACTTCATTTGAAGGCATTTCACTATGGTTCATGTACTCTCCTACTTGGGGGTCTGCTCATAAGGTCCGCACAGTGAAGAAAACAACCAGGAGATGGGGATGACAGTGGTGGTTCCATTGCATGTCAATTAGCTCCCAGATGCCTGCACAATAGCCAGGAGAGTTTTAACATCCCTCCCTGGAGCAGGGCCATCTTCAGATCATTGTGTCAAAAGTCTGGTGGATATACCCTGTGTGAAATCATACTTAGTGAAAATTTAAACTCAGTCAAGCCCTGATCTGGTTGGGGGGAGTTTAATGGGAAAATTCATTCATTTTCCGCTCTTCCTATTGTCTATGTTTCCTTCTCACCCCACACTGGCTATACTTCCCTTCTGGGTTTTATTAATGTTTCTGAGACTGTTTCAATTTGTTTCTCCTCAAATCCTCCAAGACCTCCAGTTTCACAGGTTAGGTGTTTAAATAACATATTTAATGTTGTGTGGAAGAACGCTCGAACACAGCAGCATCGGAGCAGACACTAGCCTCCATGGCCTAAAAAACAAATTCATTCATGCCTTCTGTTCCTTTGGAACCATCCAGCACACCTAGCTGGCAGCCACAGATCACGCTTTCGCCAGAATGAATGTCACAAGAAAACACAGTTCATGTGCCAATGGCAGGTAATTCGATCCAAGTACAGAATAATCTCTTTCTGATTCCTTATATTTACTTTTTATGTGCTCTGTTTGAACTTTTAATCATCCAACAGAAGCAGTAATTACTACCCACCATCATTCTTTGCTTTGCAGTTTGGAAAGGCACCAGTACTCAAGGATTACCTGAGGGGTGCATATTAAACTCCTGTTTTCACTTTCTTAAATGGGGACCCATTCTCTCTCCATTGTTCTTGGCTTTTGTGAAAGGAAAAGAGGCAAAAGCAAGGGCACAGAGTGAAGAAAAGAAAATCTCCTGAGTAGGGCTTGTTCAAGTCTCTTCAATGGCACACTAATTATATATGACCCCAAAGGCAGCTTTGGTGTCACTTTCTTTAGAAAAATTATCAAGCGTTTATCCCTGGGGTTTACGTTGTTTCTTGTGGAGAGAATCCATCAAGTGTCTGCAGTGACTCTGAAGCTGCTCCCCTTGAACCTGCCCTCAGAGAGCCAGAGTTTGTCATTAACTGCAGGCAGTTACTGAGCCATTAGAACGAATCCGAACCTTAAGTGGAGGGGTTTTCTTCCTCCTCATTGCTGCTTTTCTCCCTGAAGTTCTGTGTTCTTCTATTTGATGCTTCTGTCAATTCTCCTGCATTGGGATTAGGTCTAAAGCTTCTTTATTGATCAGTTACTATAAAATTTCCTTCATGGCAGGCTATGTATATGTATTTTTATGACAGGAAAATTTGGTGAAGACAACCTACTTTTTCAAATAGGATGAAAATGGATCTCTCCTAGTTTTGCCTTCTGCCATCAAAAACATCCACCTCTCTGGGTAGCTTCCTACATCTTTCCTGCTGCAATTTAAAAGCAGGGCCAGAGTTTGTAGTGAGACTGCTTAATTGTTATAGTATCCTCAGTTAGGTCTTGATGGTAAGGAATAACATATACTTTCATATTTAGAAAACAAATAATTTCAGGGCTTCCCTGGTGGCGCAGTGCTTGGGGTTCCGCCTGCTAATGCAGGGGACGCGGGTTCGTGCCCCGGTCCGGGAGGATCCCGCATGCCGCGGAGCAGCTGGGCCCGTGGGCCGTGGCCTCTGAGCCTGCGCGTCCGGAGTCTGTGCTCCGCAACGGGAGAGGCCACAACAGTGAGAGGCCCGAGTACCGCAAAAAAATAAATTAATTAATTTAGAAAAACAAAAAAGAACCAAATAATTTCAGAAAGTAGCATTTTTCTTGAGAGCTGAACAATAAAATGTTTTTTGTTTGTTTGTTTGTTTGTTTTGCGGTACGCGGGCCTCTCACTGTTGTGGCCTCTCCCGTTGCGGAGCACAGGCTCCGGACGTGCAGGCTCAGCGGCCGTGGCTCACGGGCCCAGCCACTCCGCGGCATGTGGAATCTTCCCGGACCGGGGCACGAACCCGTGTCCCCTGCATCGGCAGGTGGACTCCCAACCACTGCGCCACCAGGGAAGCCCCAATAAAATGTTTTATATTGACAAATTTTGGAGAGAAAGTTTTCTAAAGTATATTGTGCACCTGACTTCCTTCTTGAACAAACTAGTCTGTGCGTATTTTCAACTTTTGAATGACTTAAGTAATCCACATAGACTTTGATTATACTCCTCTGCCATAGATGTACTGAGGCCTTGGGAACTCTGGAGCTGTTTGTGGTTATTTGCCCTTATATCAGTGGTCCCATACTGCTAGACTTGTACAGTCTTTTTGTGGCTTTTGTAAACTGTCTTCTTTATTGCTTTTATTCTTTGCTCCCACCTCCTGATGTGCTCTGCGGATCTCTAAGAGCTCCCAACTAACAAAATATATGAACTCTGGTGCGTGAACATTAAGGCACATATTTTGACTACCTCGTGCCTGGAGAACATTAGATTCAGTTGTTCCACATACCATTATGATATATGTTACTCTGGCATTGAAAGGTATCTTTCCAACGAACTAGTCAAAATGGTGGGACATAAAGTTTTGGTTTATGATGTGACTTCAAATGAGTAGAGTGTAAAATGCAGAAAAGCAAACAAATGGGTATTGCCTGTAATGATAAACCCAGATGGGTTAGAATTAAAATTTTATCTTTTCTTAAACTTTATATAAGAACTAAGGTCAGGATTATTATGTTAAAAATGCAGATTCCTGGATACTCTCCAAGCCTTCTGGGTCAGAATTTCCAAAGGTAGAGTTCTAGATTTTTAAATAAGCGACCACGGTAACTCTGACACACAAAAAATTAATTTGGGACCATGCTCTGCATAATATTGATGACAGTTTACCATCATAATAACTATTAATGTGCACTGAAGCATAGAGACACGAGTTACAAGAAAATTCCAACTGATAAATAATCAAATTTCTTATCATCACGCTTCCATTTAGAAAAGTTCTGGGAAATAGAAAATCTATCTGAGGGTCAAAATATTTTTAGTAGGTGTTTTTACTCTCAAGGCTCCAAATGGGCTGCAGAGTGAAGCTCTTAGAAGCACATGCAAAAAATATTATCTACTGTATGCATTTTTCAAGGAAGAAAGTTGATAACCAAGCTTTTGTTTAGAGTTGAGAAAACGAAGGCAAAGAGAGATTAAGGAACTTGCCTTTGGTTGTTAAGGAATGAATCATTATTTCCCTGAGTAGTTAAGAAATTTCTTAGCTGGATAGAACTAGGATCCCAAAGATAGGTGTGTCTGATTCCAAAACAGTGCCGTTTTCCACTCAAGCACAGGGCCTCTTAAGTTGCTTTAAGTGCTTCCTTTCATTATTCTTGGAGAACCTGCCTGAGTTTGCCATGAGGCTGTGCTTCACATGGCCCTGATCATTCTTTACCGGCTTTGTTCACTGTCTGACAGGTCAACCCTGTCTTAGTCGTTTAATCACAATGTAATCAAGCTCTTTCTTACCGTTGCTCTGGTTCTCTATCCTGTTTGATCACATTTTGTTTCCTGTTATGGGTAACTCAGTTTCTCCAAGAGAGTTTCTCCAAGATTATCAGATAACAACCACAGCAGACATATTAAGTGTGTTGGGGGCGGCCCACTTCTCCATCAGTCCATGCTCTTTTCTTTCAGCTTATCTGGAATAGCATCTGAAGCAGCTAAGAAACTTAAACTGCCATCTGAGTAAAGCCAACTTGATTTCTGCCTAGCAACAGGAAGCAGGCTCTCTTGCCAATGGCAATGTTTGTTTATCTCACTCAAATACCTACTCATTTAAGAGACAAACCTCTTGGTTGAGTCACTATTATTTTTTATCATAACTGTTTCTCTTGTATTATTCATCAAAGATGGGCCCTTTTTAACAAGTGGGCTTTTTTTTCTCTCCACGTAACTCGGTATTATTCTCAGTCTTTAGCAAGTGTTAGAGCTCTCCAACTACCTAAAGCCTAAGAACAGCCAAGGGGAGAGAGAAGAAATGAGAGATGTTACTAGAGGATCCTGCAGTGGCAGGGAAGAGACAGACATCTGGAAACCTTGTGAGACCACCAGCTCCCACTTTTGTTCAGTGCAATATATATATATTTTTTTAGGCATCAGCTGTGTGCCATGTGCATGGCTAGGAGCTAGGGGTACAGAGGTGATTAGGAAATAATGTATGTCTTCACAAAGCTCAGTGTTGAATTAAGGAGACAGAGGCACATAGATATCACGGTGGCTGCAGTTGTACATGCATTAGGGACACTCCTGGTAATGAAGAGTAGAGACAGCTGGTATCTTGGAAGATGAAAGAAGCAACTGCTCCTTTTGGCCAACCTTGGGTTTTCTTCTCACTCATCACCATCCAGAGTTAGGTACATTTGACAGTCTGCTTTAGGAAAAAAAACAAAAGTAATTCACATGGGACGGTTAAATTTCCAAAGGGCTTGAGGCCTTTAACCATCTAGAGTTGCTCCTCTAAGAGGCTGAGAGTGCATCAATCTATCATTGAAATCTGCTAGCAACATGCTATCCAGACTAGAGGAATTAGAAATTAATCTCTTCCAGAAATCTCATGATTTGAAACTCTGTCCATGGTTGAAATCAGAACTAACTCCAGAGATTAATATTCCTGGGAATATACATGATACAATAAAAAGAAAGAGCACAGATCTCTGGCCAGACTGAAATTTTTCCCTGAAATACATTGTTGGATTAGCTGGCTCCTTGCTGTTCAGATTTTCTTCCCAAAATATATTGGAATCATTGCTTCAAATGTTTTATATTCAGATTTGGCCAGAATTATATTATTAAACTAGTTCGATTAACGTTAACCAATTTAAATGCAACTGAGCAAGTAAATAAAATGAATCATATACAAGTTAGTTAACATTGCATTTAAAATGAAATGATATGAAATAAAATACATTTTCTGAATAATGCTTTTGCAAAGCCTACTACAAAAGAGTTTAATAGACTCTATATCTTCCTTTTTGAGACGATCTCAAAATAAAACATGTTTAAAGCCCCCAAATTTATATTTCCTGTTATAAGTATCAGTCTTCCTTTCTTTATTGATTCATTTTGAATTCATATAAAAAATAACTACCAGGTAATGGGTTCAATTCTGGGCGCTAGAATATAGATGTGAATAGCGTGGGCCACCTACCTTCTATGAACTCAGTGGTAATAGGGAAGGTAGACTTGCAAACAAACACGTACAAGGTACTGCAATCATTGCTGTAAAAGTGTAATGTATGGAGTATTTCAGGAGTTCAGAACGGGAAGCGACTACTTGTCAGAAGGAGATATGGGCAGAGATGACAATGGACTAGGGCTTTGAGTGTTAAGTAGAAAGGAATTTGATATGATGGGTCCACATTATCTATCAAGGAAAAGAGAATAAAAAATGTTATAACTTTAAACATTTGAAAATAATTTTTGTATAGTATGATTAACTAGCATGTTCCGCTTCATCAGACTGGAATACAAAATAAAGAGACATTTGTTTTGGAGTTTAAACAGTTATGATTCTGGTTCCTCTACTTTGTCAAAATGGCAGGAGTCTTGCAGGATTTCTCTTCTGGAGCAACGTCTGGCAATCCCTGAGGAATTCTCACAGTAAATATCAACTGATATTTACTGAGCTCTTATTCACTACGTGCCAGGCATGGTTCCAGGAACTGGGGGTAGAGATGATGACCTGCTTTCACAGAGCTTGCTTTCCAGTTAGGAGAAATAGCCAATAACTGAACAAACCAACAGACTGATCAATAAACAAACATCAAATAAATAAATGACAAGGAAAATGTAAGCACTAAGCCAGAATTTTGTTCGGGTGATGTGATGAGCAGTGACAAGGTAGTCAGGGCAGGGCTTTCTGAGGGCAGAGGGTATTTGAGCTGAAGTCTGAGTGATCAGAAAGAAAGCCCTGTTGGCTGGAGTGCATGAGTGAGGCTGAAAGAGAGGGAGAGAGCAGGAATGGGTCCTGTGGCGCCTGCTGGCAATTTGAGTTTTAGTGCTCTCTTGATGGGAAATCACTGGAGCTCTGTAAGTAGGGAAGTGGCATGATTTGATTAATAGCTTTAAGGATTCATCTATATGTAGAATGGATTGCAGCTGCAAGATTGGAAGTAGGGCGAGCAGTTAAGAGCTATGATACTGATCCAGGTGAGACTCAAAGGGGACTTGCAAAGGGTGGACCCATGAAGTTGTGTTTGGGTAATGGTATTGATTAGCCCTGGATAAAGTATAGGAGGGGGACTGAAAATGACTTGTAGATTATCCCATCAATCCCACACCACTTTTATGGCTCTAGAACTCTGTGGTCCCAGAGATTTCCAGATCACCTTATGCAGTAAGGCAAATGGCTTTTCCTGTATACGTCCTCTATCAGTACCAACTTGCTCCTAGAACGGAAGCTATCTCTACCTTTAACGATCCAAATGCCCAGCTATGCTGTTGAACATATTTTTACTGAAAGTTTGGAATTTCAACACTGTTAGTGTCAGGCTCGGAGTTTCTGTCCAAAGACCAGGTGGTAGGTATAGCTTTCTCTCCTCGACCAAAAGGAAATCTTTGTTCTCATAATATAGAGTCTAGAAACCCCACACTCCCACACAATCTCCCTCTTCTGCCCATCGTAGGTGACATTTCCTCTGCCCTTAGCCCTGGGTGATTAATAGGGATAAATCATTTCCTTGCATGAGAATCTTACGTGTCCATCTACAATATACAGTTAGACCTTCTCTACCCAGAAGAAGCAGTTATAATAGTGGACCCAAAACCTTGATGATTTATCTTAACTTTGTGTAGGGTACTGACATTCTAATTTTACATACGTATTTGGGGAAAACTTGTATCTAATAATAAACTCCAATTTTCATTACAAAACGAAACATTTAATATATTATTCTGCAACATCTGTATATAGGTTTATGGTTACTTTGTTAGATTCTCAAAGAACAATGGGTAGGAATTTGCTTTATTTTACACTTTTGACTAAATCAAGTTTTTATTTAATGGTTTTCTCAATGAATGTTTGGCTTGTTTTAGAACAGAGATTCTTCTCTAAAAATAATTGGTTTTCAATCCAGAACCCAATTGTAACAGCACTTTTATTTGGCAATTTTCCATAAATAAAACAATAAAGAAATTAAAAATGACTCTTCGATTGCTCCTCCGTTTATGATCATTACCTGTGTGTACTGGCTGTTTCACCATTTTAAAAAGTTTTCAAAGGAATCTTATAACAACATTCAGCCAGACAATATTCTTCACACGTACATTCCGTGTATCACTTTTACCTCAGGTATGTTTCCATCAATGGCTCCATGAGCTACCTCATGACTTAATCTAAGTCTTTATCCAATTTCAAAGTCTGAGATCATGTGGAAACACAGATAACGTATCCCCAGAGGGTTTTCTGGATTTCTGTGTCATCCATTTATACTTCTTTCTGATTCTCAGGCACATTTATTTCCTCTGACCTATGCTTCCTCTTGCTTTACTGGCAGTTAAAGCAAGATGCTTTTTCCTACCTGAGAGGCCATCAAGGAGACTCACCTATTTATTCTTTCTTTTTTTTTCTTTCTTTCTTTTTAAATTTTTATTTTATATTGGAGCATAGTTGATTAACAATGTTTTGTTAGTTTCAAATGTACAGCAAAGTGACTCAGTTATACGTATACATGTATCTATTATTTTTCATATTCTTTTCTCATTTAGGTTATTACAGAATATTGAACAGCGTTCCCTGTGCTATACAGTAGGTCCTTGTTGTTACCTATTTTAAAGGTGTCAGTGTGTACATGTCAATCTCAGACTCCCAATCTACAGTACCAGTTCTTCTAGGTTCTGGCTTTGAATCCTGACTCAAACTATCTGACCTTTTACCTTTTACTTTTCAGTATGAGTGTTCCATTATCCCTCCCATCCTTCCCAGCACTAGGGACTCATTTAAACATCTGATTTCTAGCAGAAAATAACTTACTTTCCTCAAAGCACAGAGCTTCGTTTGTACAACGAAGATTGATAGAATTGTTTCTCTAGCTTGGTTGAAAAGTTTTTTCTCTAGCGAGTTGATTTGACGTTTACTACAGCTCTCTGCTACCCCAGTAGTCCTATTTTATATATAAATCACATATAAAGAAACCCAAGATAGGGACTCTACGCACATTTTCCAAGATGATTTTTTAAAATCTCCCTCATCTTTCAGCACAGAATACCACAGGCAAGAGGACCTCTATTTTGCCCCCTAATTAAAACAGAGGAAAATCTAATTTATTCTATTGAAACTAATTTCCTCTGTTAATTTTTGATGATACACGTTTATTTAAATTTAAAAATGGGAAGAGAGAATATAATATTCTGGGAAATTTTTATTTTGGGGGGTTATATTTGATTTTTTTAATTGAAAAATATTTTATTGGAGTATAGTTTGATTTACAACGTTGTATTAGTTTCAGGTGTACAGCAAAGTGAATCAGTTATACATATACATATATCCACTCTTCTTTTAGATTCTTTTCCCATATAGGCCATTACAGAGTACTGAGTAGAGTTCCCTGTGCTATACAGTAGTTTCTTGTCAGTTATCTACTTCATATACAGTAATGTATATATATCAGTCCCAATCTCCCAATTTATACCTCCCCACCTTATCCCCTGGTAACCATAAGTTTGTTTT
The DNA here is from genome assembly GCF_964374135.1 of Grampus griseus. Lineage (NCBI taxonomy): Eukaryota > Metazoa > Chordata > Mammalia > Artiodactyla > Delphinidae > Grampus > Grampus griseus. Next base: position 44,700,120 of record NC_139019.1, read on the forward strand.
CTACATCTGTGACTGTACTTCTGTTTTGTAAATAAGTTCATTTGTACCCTTTTTTAAGATTCCACATATAAGTGATATCATATGATATCTGTCTTTCTCTGTTTGACTTACTTCACTCAGTATGACAACCTCTAGGTCCATCCATGTTGCTGTAAATGGCGTTATTTTGTCTTTTTTATGGCTAAGTAATATTTCATTGTATATATGTACCACATCTTCTTTATCCATTCTTCTGCTGATGGACATTTAGGTTGTTTCCATGTCCTGGCTATTGTAAATAGTGCTGCCTAGCCACCATATTCGGGGAAAATTTTAAATCCCACCATTTTCTCCCAAGCACTTTCCCATCTTTCTCTGGTATTATTTGTCCTTTTACCTTCAGTGTCTCAACTGATGTTATACAGATGCCATATTTCTGTCAGAGCAAACTTTCCTCGGGGAGAATCCTTACCATCCAACTTCATGGGTGTCTGTAATCAAGTGAGTAGCCAGGTGAAGAGCCGAAAGAATCATAGCACACCTGTAGCACTGAGTCAACAAAGTGAGAAGGTGTGTCCATTGTGGCCCAGCCAGCTCTGGCTTACACACTTTTCCTCTGTCCAAATGGATGAGATGCGGCAGTTGTGACTGCAAAGCCATAGGGTAAAAAGCACTCATGCATATGTTTTACTCTTATAGGCTGACAAGTCCACATATTCACTCCAACATCTGGATAAGAACAGAAATCTTGGAATATTTTCCATTTCCAGGAGAAGATTCTAGGGTCATTCAGCTAATCAAAGCCATACTTTGATGTCAGGTACCAAGGGATGATGCCTCTAACTTTTTTCTAGTCTGCCAGAGTTCTGAATATGGAAAGTCCAGTGATACCAATCTATGGGCTCTGTAATCTGAGGGGGCTTTGGGGGGACTTAGAATTAGCAAATTATTTTTAAATGTTTCATTGCCTTCCTTTTCCCAGGCAAAATAGAATTACAAATGCAGATGCATCTCTTTCCACATCATCAAATCTAACTCATAAGTAGAAATTCTCTGGTATTCTAACCCTAAAGATTTTAGATTCTAAAGACACTTGGATAGCTCTAAAGTTTCGTTAACATAGTCCACGGCAATCTATAATCAAGTCAGTTGAAGTTATATTTAACTGCACTAATACTGTCACCCTTAAAATTCATAATGAGTTTTCCATAGACTTCTGTGCAGACATAATCCTTTAAACTATTCTGCATATTACACAGGATAATACCATGATTAAATGATGTAAAAAGGAATTTGAATTTTGGTGCATGATATAGTCACCTCTTCTTTATGACAGCTAATTTTTAATTTGCGTGTAGAAAAATCAGGCTACCTGGAACTTTCCAGGTTCCGTAGAAATAGCTAAGTGCAAAGTGTATTCATCAGCTCTAAATTGGCTTTCCCTTGGACTTTCCCTCCCCAACTCAAAAATAAATATCCTAAAGAACAAGTTCTGATGTCAGTGTTTTTCTAGGTTTATAATACATTTAGTAGCATACCAAAATGGATTGAAGACTTCATTGAGAGTCATTATCAAAGATGACTGGAAGGATAAATCAGATTTCAAAGGAGTGATGCTTGCTTTATTTTGTAAAGCTCAGGTCCGTAATCCATGGTATTCCAACTAAGCTACACTATCAATGCAGTCCAGAAAAATTTTCCCCAGACTTGATATGAAAACTGAAATCTAGCTGAGGTCCTCTCGCCTAGAGAAGGTGTTCCATGACAAAGGGTTGAGCGTAAGAAGAGTTGGATATGGAGGGAGTGGGCACGGTTAACATCATTTGGAATCTAGGGGATTTGGTCCTCTCTGGGTCTATCACGTGTGACGGTAGGATACGGGCTGGGCCAAGGCTGTGGGGCCTTGCTTGGAAGAAGTGAGAATATTCATAGCTGGGTTGCTATGGATTACTACTGCGTTCCACCCAGACTCTCAAAAATGCATCTGTGACAAAGAAGTCCACTTTTCTCCCAATTCAGAGGAGCAGAGAAATGTCGGAGAAAGAGATGATTAATATACATGCCTTCCACTAAAATTCTTCCAAGTCCAGGAGGCTCTCTGTGTGTGGTCTTGCAGAAAAAAGGCAGTGTGGTTGAATTTAAAAGTCAAAAAGGTTAATGGTGGTCAGATCAACAGTCTGGGGGACAAAAAACAACACATACAATTGGATGGAATTCAAGCAGATCTCAATATTCTCATCACAGACGGTGAATAATAAAGGGAACACAAAGAAACAGGAATTTGGATTCAGTTCAGATGATCTCAAAGGTTAAACGCCTGGATAGTGTTAACTCTCTAACTTAAAGATACTTTCTCATAAAACTTCGGGAACTTTTTTCCCTTTAACATTAGCAGAAATACCATATTTCCTGAGTTGTCTCTCTTAACTCCTTTAGGCCTGCGTCCAGAAGATAAGACAGGTCATCTCCTCAGCTCTGTAGGCCTTTGATCAAGGTCCCCAGTTCAAAAACGGCCTTTGTTCTGCTTGTCTCTTAGGGCCTGTTAGTGCCTTGGCTAGTGGCTGGGTGGCTTGAATACGGCTTCTCCTGCCCTTTCTGTCTTTAATGCCATCCCAGGCTGGGCTAGGCATGTACTAATAGAGCTGCTGGGTTTCACTGCAGGAAGTGGGTACCTTTTCAGGGAGAGTGAGGTGAGGCCCATGTCTAATTTGTTTAATAGGTTGTAAACAGCTTTGGGATATTTCAGGATGAGAGGCTGCATTTAAAGGTAAGATGTTATTATAAAGAGTGGCAATAATAGTAATAATAGTCATTAGTTTTCTAATAAAATACGAACAAAGGAAATAAGAACATGTATCTTTAATAATCTGATGCTAACACAACAAACCAAACAAAATAAATAAGTGAAACCAGCTTTTTGCGTCTTCGGAATTGACGATGACTTGCCCAGTGAATATATGTACATCTGTGCAGGACGATATGTGAAAGCTATCATGTGTGATAAGGAATTAAAAAAATAACCAAATGGCTCCTATGTTCCTTCAGTACATTGGAATCTAACTTCAGCATTTACTAAAAGAAAATAGCAACTTGGCTGGGTACACTGTGTAAACCTACGTGCTGTCAATTGCCAAGAAAAAATAAAGTACTTCCTCCCTTCTAGCCAGTTCTTCCTCTCCTTATGGGAAAAAAAAAGGGTCGGGAGGGGTTCTATGAGCACATGGATTGTAGCTGATCACCTTCTCTTGCAGGTACTTCTAATTAATGTGGTTTTAGGAAATTCAAATTTTCTTTGGTTAGACAGGGAACTAGCAAAGAGTTTCTAAATCTAGAGGTGTGTGCATAAGGCGATGTAGGATATCCAGGTAGATAGAAACTGCCCCATGGAAATATTCTCAAATGACGATAAAGATAAGCTAATAATAGCAATTTGTGCTTACCATAAATTAAGGGGCGTTTCCAACCCTCAAGTTTCCTTCCGCTGACAAATAGGTATTTGAGCGTGTGAGCAAGTGTGTGTGTGAGTGTGTGTGTGTGTGTGTTTTCTCTCATCTATGTTGACCAGATACTCCGACGAACATTACCAACAGGAAATGCAGGGCATGGGTGTCTGGAGGTGGTTTGCTGGCATTAGACGGAGCAAACCTTTGAAAAGCAGGAACCTCTTCCTGGAAGTAGGGGGATGGGAAATGCCCTGCTTCTTAGTTAGTCTGTTTGTGAAGGGCTGTCTTTGAAACATCTAAGGGTTGAGATTTTCTCCTGGGAGAAAGCAGTAGGATTTAGACAAAGCAAGACTTGATTCATGGTATAATCTTGCTCCAGAAAGGAATTAGAAATTAATTTCTTCTCATAGATGAATGGTTTGGCTCACAACTAGATGTATATATAAGGTGGTGATGTGGATTTGCTGTGTCTATTGTAATGGGATTTTCCCTCTGCTTTAGATAGATGCCTTTACATGTTAAGGAACTACTTACCAAGAGAATAGAGATCAGTATGTCAGTTATGCTTATAAGTTCATATATTCAGTATTCACACAATAAACATTTCTTGAATGCTTAATATAAGGCAGTCGTGTTATTTCAAAATGATATAGGTGTGCATAATTCTAAGCCATTTCCTATGTGAAATATGCTAAGATTATCATACTGGTAACTGTGACACATGAAGGAGTTGGATTCTAGGAAAAAGTAGACAATTTGTGGCTAATATTTCTGAGTGATGTCTATGTTACTGTCACTGTGTTGTGTCCCTTTCTATACATTATCTTGTTAATCCTCATTTAATAGTAGACCGTTATTATTTTATTTTAGAAATGTGGAAACAAGTCTTAGGTTGTTATCAGTTTGCTGGGGCTGCCATTACAAAGTCCACAGACTGTGTGGCTTACACAATAGAAATGTATTTTCTCCCAGTTCTGAAGTTCCCCATTATAGAAAAGTGCCCAGTTTGTCAAGGGGTGAGAACTGTTTCCCTGTACCTTGGGAGTCTTAGCTCTGAAAAGTGGACACCCGCAGAAAGTTCTCCACTCACACTTCTCTCATCTGGCTCTGGGGACCTTCCTGTAAGTAAAACCGGCCAGACCGCATGCTGGCCGATCAGGGTGTGCCTGGTCATGCTTGAATTCTCAAAGGGAATACAGCGCAATCTGTGAGCCTTTCGATCACCAGACAATAACGAACTTCACTCGAAGTGTTTAATGAATGGAGGGAGGTGCCTACTTACTTTCGCGTGTGTTCTACTGTGGCAGATGAGTTTAATCACTTCATGCAATAGGAGGACTTGAGCGGGGATTGCACTCAGGTAAAAGTTGGAGGGGAAAATATACAGATAGGTGTGCACGTTAGAACTGTCGCTGCAGGTCTCCCGGGGGCCCCGCGTGTATTCACGTGGTACTCTTCAGTCTGAGGAGCACCGTTGTGGGAGTGATCTCATCCGTGCACAGCAGTAAGCTCTGGGCCTAGGCAGGGTGGGTGCTCTGTGCTGTTATTGCTTCGCATAGGAGGAAGCTGAGGCTCACCTGGAGAGGGTGACCTTCCAAATCCTACAGCAGTAGGTGCCGAAGCAGATTGAAACCCAGGCCTTCTGATTCCTACTCTCCTACTCCAGCCATTCCCAGCTTCTTCTACTCCAATGCATCACCCTTTGCTTTGCAAAGACAAGTTTCCCGTCGTAACCATGCTAAGCAGCGTGGGAATGTGATCTACCTAGAAAGAGGTCTTCTCTCCGCCTCAGGACCACTCATCTCTAACCTGCCAGGGGGCTGATACCTTCCCTTGTCAGGTCTCAGCGTCAAGATTACTTTCTTAGAGAGTATGTCAGTGACCCTCCTCTCAAAAGGAGATTCCCACTCCCACCCAGTCATGTTTTATCACATCGTCCTGTTTGTTTCCTTTATGGTGCTTGATATATTTTTGTAATTACCTTGTTGTATGTTTGTTTACCTGTTTGTGATCTCTCTCCTCCATGACACAGCAGCTTCATCCGGAGAGGGAGCTGGGGAACTCTGCTGGCCCCTTGCACTCAGTGCCCACAGCAAAGTCCGTGCACAGCAGGAGTTCAAGACCGACACCAGCCAGGGAAGCAGGACAAGTGCTACTACATAGAGTCATCCTAAGGCTCACAAAGTGGAAAGGAGGCATCCTTCACATCCTGGATGAATCTCTTACTCTCTGTTTGATCTTGAGAGACTCATTTTAACCTCTGCTATGGGCTGAATTATGTCCTCCCAACCCCCAGATTCATATGTTGAAGTCCTTACCCCCAGTACCTCAGAATGTGACTATATTTGGACACAGGGTCCTTAAAGAGGTAACTAAGTTAAAATGAGGTCATTAGGGTAGCCCTAATCCAATATAAGCAGTGTCCTAATGAGAAGAGGAAATATGGACACAGACACGTATGGAGGAAGACAATGTGAAGATACAGCCAGAGGAAGGCCCATCTAAAAGCCCAAGAGAGTTCTCAGAAGAAACTAACTGCCAATACTTTGATCTCAGACTTCTAGCCTCCAGAACCATGAGAAAATACATTTCTGTTGCTTAAGCTACACAGTCTGTGGACTTTGTTATGGCAGCCCTGCCAAATTGATACCACCTCTCTAAGACTTATTTCTTCATCTCTAACATAAAAAAAAAATGGTCACTACTATTAAATGAGGCTTAATGAGATAATGTATAGAAAGGGACATAACAGGGACAGTAACGTAGACATCACTCAGAAATGCTAGCCACAAATTGTCTACTTTCTTCCTAGAATCCAACTCCTTCATATGTCATAGTTATTAGTAGCAGATTTCACATAGGAAATGGTTTAGAATTATGCAAGCCTATATCATTGTGCAGTAACACAATGACTGCTTTATATTAAGTATTCAAGAAAGGTCTGTCTCTCTGAGGGGAGAGTGTGAGGTCATAGGCTCTTTCCAGCCTCCCCGCCTTTGTGCAAGCTGTTCCTTGTACTTGGAATGCTCTTTCCCCAAATCTTGGCATGACTCGTTCCTTCTCATCATTCTCTTCCCACCTCCAATATCACTCATTAGAGAAGCCTTCTCTGACCACCCGGTTTACCTCCCCCAACCCAAATCACTTTCTACCATTCCCACTTCCTCTATTGTATTCACAGCACTTATCGCTCTGCATGTATTGCAAATATTTATTCCTTTATTGTCTGTTTTACCCTATGAGACACCACACTCCATGAGAGCTGGGACCCTAATGTATTCATCACTCTCTCCTGGTGCTTGGGTCTAAAGAGTTGGTCATTAAATAGCCAACAAATCAAAAAAAGAGATGACTGAATGTGGGAGACTTCGTCCCACAAAGCTGGGTCCTGGGGAAGGGGTGATTCTGTGAACTGTACAGTATGACTTAAATCGTATTCTGGCCTTGGCCTCCAGGGACTTGGTTTCCTGGAGAGAAGAATTACTGAGGTGCTATAGGAGAATAATAGATAAAAGAGGAAAGCCAGGTAGACGTGGATTCCCAACCCAGCTTTGCAACTAATTGGGACGCTCCACTGGGGAAGGCACTCAAGCTCTCCAAGCCTCACTCTCAGCAAAAAAGACTGGAAATAATGCTGCCACTCTGCAGAACTGTTGGAAAGATTCACTGAAGTAATGTTTTCAAAGCACGCGGCAAATAGAAGCTCAATAAATGGCGTCAATTATTTTTAAGAGAGAAACTAAAAGGGCTAGCCACTCCTCCCTGTGTTTTGACCTAATAGAAGGAGTTTAAGGTAAGTGCAAAAACTTAAGAGCCATGCTGACAGTCTAATGTAAAGAGCTAGTGAGTCTTACCCCATCTGGAAAATGGAGACTAGATTTCTGATGCTCTGAACCCTGAGGGTCCTTCTTTTTTTTCCCCATTATATAAGACTATTTTATTTTTATTTTGAAGAACATGCTAAATTATGTACAGTTGTATTAGTACACACAGACAGTTAAGCCTATGAGGACAGAAACCATTTGTTGAAATATTTTTTAAAAATTATTATTTCAATTGCATATAGTTGATTTACAATATTAGTTTCAGGTGTAAAACCTAGTGAGTTGATGTTTTTATAGATTGTGCTCTATTTAAAGTTATATCCTGAGGGTCCTTCTTGATTTTCTATTGACCTCCCTTAGGCCACAGTGAATCCTACATCTGAAAGCCACAATGATTCTTTTATCTGCAGAATCATCTTCACACTGATGAAAATTGCCCAATTTTAAGAAGCAAGTTATTGAAATAGTTTGATATTTAATTACTCAATATTAATATCATAGGAAGAGGGCTTTAAAAGAGCCCCAAGGCACATTTCAGTGGCATCAGTCACTGTCAGAGCCAAGCTGCTGTGACATTTCTCATCTGTAACTTGAGGGAGGGAGAGAACTCACAATGCATCTCGTGCTGATTTATGCTGATTTCAGCAGGCTTACCGGGAAGGGAGCACCTGCTGTGTTCAGGATGTGTGCAGGTGTTCCTCAGGCTCTATTCTTACGACATGTTTGCTGAGTGATGATAAGTCATCATTTTCCTATGAGCGGCTGTGTAGTCCTTTCTCAGAATTCTGAATCATGCCAGGCTTGGGGCCATTTTCCCAGCAGGTACAGTCACCTGAGAAAGATAAAGGACCATGAGCATCCTCTCCCCATAGCCTCTTCCTTTCCTAGATAATCCCAAGGAAAAACACCAGGAACCAAGTTTATAAAAGAGTAAATGCCAAAGTGGACCGAGATATTCATTAGGGCTCAGCACGTACCAGGGGAACCATTAATACAGTTCCTGAATTTAGTTCCTGCAACTAAATTGCAGCCTTCGCCCTGCCTTGTCTGAAGAGTGAAGTCCGATTGTCCATTTCTCCACAGAGGTCCCTGGACTGTTCTGAAGAACTGTGGGCTCCCCATCTTCAGGAACTTTCCAGACAGCCTCTTTCTTACCCTCTCTCCTCCTTCCCCAAGTAGCAATTCTGTAGATTCTGATGAATGATGCTTTTCTTTTCTGTAAAGCATTTGAGTAAGAACAGAAAAGAAAAGTTGCTTTTCCATCTCCCTCTGGAAGTAAAGAGATTTGAGACAAAAATATCTGGGTCTTGTATCCCACATCCCACGCCTCCACCACTCTGCCCGTGGATTACTTCCAACCAAATGCGCTCCTTGCCTTCCATCTTGCATCTAGTCTTTTGAAAGCAAATTTTATAATGTCACTTTCTTAAACCTCTCACTCACTACCTATCATCCCCCAAAGGTCAAATGTCATCATTTGGCTAACAAGTGTCTTCCTAATCTAGGCCCTCCCCATCCCTTAGAGCCTACTTCGCCTCCTTATGGCCCAGCCACAGAACCAGCCGTGTGTTCTGTTTCTGGCCCTTGTACGTGCTGCTACTAATACCTACTGCGGTGATTCTCAACCCTGGAGAGTCTTTTGAGATACCGTGTCCCAGACAAACTGCTTGGAAATCTCTGGGGATGGACTCGGAAATCTTCTCAGGTGACTTTATAGAAGTACAGCCAGTGTTGAAAGCCACCAGGCCAGATGCTCAGCTCTGGCTGCAAGTTAAAGTCACGTGGGGGCACTTTTTTGTGTGTGTGTGTGCTCAGCCCACACTCAGGCCCATTACATCAGAATCTCCAAGCATGGGCCTCAGGCATCACTATTTTTTTTTGAAATCTCCCTAGGGGCTTTCAATTTTGAGAAGCGCTGTCCTCAAGGGTGCTTTCCTATAATCCCTGGGTAACTTTTACTCAATCCTTAGGTCTCAGTGTGGATGGAACTTTCTGAGAAGCCTTCCCTGAGCCAGGTGCTCACATAGTGCCCTCGTGCAGTGAGGCCTCAGCACGACTCCCCATCAGGCAGGGAGCCTCTCAAGGGCGAGGACAGTGTTGGAGCTCTCAGCATCTAGGACAGGGCCTGTCATCCTAAGTGTGCAGCCACCAACAGTGCTTCCTCTGTGCTGGGAGCACCAAAGGGTTTCTGTCCTCATGGAGTTCCCAGTGCTCTCCCAAAATTCTCCATTCGCCCATCCTTTCAAGAGACAAAATGTGGCAGCAAACTACCCCTCTGTCCCAGAAGCATGGTACAGACACCCAGGAGCTAGAGCATAGCCCTGATCAGCTCCTAGTTTTACAGGGACATCCTCCAACAGAAGGAACTCCTATGAGGAATATTTCCAATCCTAAGAACTGTGTCCTTATGCTGTTAGGTCTCCAAATTAAAAAAATTAAAACTGAGGACACTAGTAAGGAGAATGCCCAAAGGCTAATTTTCAGAGAAGATTCTGGACGTACTTGTTTCAATTTAAATCATTACTATGAACAGAGGCAGGCTTCATCTGGAAGGTTCTAAATGCAACCTGTGAACAGCTGACTGAAGGAGACATGGTTGGAGTCATGGATGATGTTGTCTATCAACATGGAAGGATGACCATGGCAAGGGGATACTGAGTAAAAGAGTCTCAGAAGAATTGTTTATATGGCATTACTTTTCATCTCTGCAACAAAATACTTCTTTCCTGGCATTACAGGATCGTGCAGGGGGCTGGATTCAAGTCCTAGGTTTCCCACCAGCTATGTGAACTTGGGCAACTTACTTACCCTCTCTGAACTTCAGTCTTCTGGACTGTTAAATGTGGACAATTAGGTTATTCATTTCAGAGTGTTGTTGTGATGATTAAATGAGACCATACAAGTAAAGTTCCTTAGCATAGTGTCTGGCCTACAGTGATTTAACTGTAAATATTTGCTATCGTTATTACATTCTCTAGCCAAAAGTGCGAAGCCCAGGGAAGAATTGCTCCGGAAGGTAAGTGAGCTAAGACAGAGGCTGGGGACATCATCGGAGACAGCATCCTCTTAGTCTTAGAGCTGCATGTTCAGACAGAGGGATGGTAGGGAACCACAGGTTGCACAAGATCCATTTCTGTTCCCCATTGGAATTCAGCTCTAGGTTTTTATCAACACCCCTTTCAAGAACTTTGCATGACTACACAACCATATTTTCCCTTCTTGCATGCTTTATTGCCTTCCCTTTCCTTTTCTCCTTATATCTGAACAGGTACGAAGACCAAAACTCTGAAGGTGTCTTATTAGATCCAAGGACTTTCAGGTTTCTTCAAGTTCTTATTAATGGCTCATTGCTCTGGTACCGCCACCATCATTGGTGGTTGCTGGGGATTTTCTTATTTCTGTTCTGTGAAACTATTGTGACTTAATTGTCATGAAAGCTTTTTTTATAAAGTTTCCCTTTAAGGAGTTTCCATTTGTTTAGGCATTCTTTCTTACTTGGGCCTTTTTAGTTAATGCTTTCTTCTCTACACATGTCAGGGATCTAAGGAAGTGAGTAAGAGAATGGGCTGCACATCAGACCAACCTTGGCTCTCGTCTCCAACGCTTACTCATTCTCCATCCTTGACCTCCACGATCCCCAGGACCATTCACAGCCTTTTCCTGGCTCCACATAAGTCCCTGCATAAGGGGCTTAGGATGAAATCTTTCATATGTTCTCAACCCTCTCCCTATTTTTCCAGCTACAAAACTTTGTCAAAACTCAGTCAGCATTTCAGGAGTGCTATCAAAATATTGTTTATAAGCATGTATGTGAAAATTATCAAAGTAGAAAGTTATTTTATGAGTCAGAACATGTGGCTTCATCTGTATATGTTCAATTCTGTAAACCGTGGAAGATAGTAGTTTGACAAAATGTTAAGTATAGATTGGGGACTGAGATTGTGCTTTTTGAGAAGATAATCCTCTGCAATACTCAGTAAAAACCATCTGTCAAGACATCATTCATAAAGGAATAAAATCATCAAATAAGTCACTGCAGAAAGGAACAGCCTCCAGGACCACCTCTACTTCAGGATCCCATCTGGCACATTCCTACTTTCAGCTTATCTGACTGGAAGACCCTTGGAACTGATTTGAACTCTCAGATCAGCTCCAAGGGGCTCTGCCCAAACATCGAAAATGAGGGCCCATGTTCTCTTCATTTTCATCTTTCATTTATATATTTTTAGTTGAAGTTTTTTGCATAAAAGGTAAAGCAGAGAGGATAGAAGGAATATACAGTATTTTAAAAATTGCTTCCTGGGCTTCCCTGGTGGTGCAGTGGTTGAGAGTCCACCTACCCTGGTCCGGGAAGATCCCACATGCCGTGGAGCGGCTGGGCCCGTGAGCCATGGCCGCTGAGCCTGCGCGTCCGGAGCCTGTGCTCCGCAACGGGAGAGGCCACAGCGGTGAGAGGCCCGCATACCGGAAAAAAAAAAAAAAAAAAATTGCTTTCCCTTCCCTTCCTCCTTTACTCTTGGTCCATTATTGATCTTTATCTTACCTGGATATCTGCCCATTACAAAGAGAATACTAAGAACCTTAATTTGGCCATTTATATTTAAATTTAACAGAGGGCTAGACTTTCCTAAGACTCAGTTTTCTAATCTATAAAATGGGGATAATAACACCTGGATTGTGGGGACCGAATATGACAGGGTACTTTCAAGGTCCTAGCCCAGTGCCTGGTATGTGGTCAGTGCTCACAAATGTTAGCTGTGACTCTGGTTGCTGTCAGCCTCAGACCACAAGTGCTAACCCCCAAAACACACAGCACATTTAATTTCTCTTTCAGGTGTGGCAATGCTACTGCGGTTCCATCTTCAGGTTTCTGGGATTTGTTTTTCCATTCATCCATCTACTCATAGATTTATTCACAGCATGTTAGGTACTAGGGAAACTCATTATAGCGAATTCTTCTTGTTCTCTCAGGACTTTGATTTACGCACTTAAGATTCGTAGAAAAACCTCACTCTTGACAGTGTTCTTTTGGTTTCTATCCTTCCTTGAATTGTACAATCCGTTTAAGAAGATCTATTTGCCATGATTATATCTGTTTTACTCTTCTGTAGTTCTCGGTGACACCACGTTAGTCACTCTAGGTAAACAGGTCTCCATATAGGTCACCATGGAATAGGTTATTTGTTTGGTATCAGAGAACAAAGTACCATTCCTAGGATGGATTTCAAAGGTAGCTGAGATCCTTTCATCCTAGGCCTTGGGCATCACAGCTTAAGGTTTACCTACCTTATTGATCTTAATTTCCCTGCTTCCCTGCCTTTAACCCGGACAGGTTTTAAAAAGAGTGAGGCTTCTCTCAGCAGAAGCTTTATCTTCCTATTCCAGCTTCTCTCCCTCCTTCTCTCCATGACATTGACTTCTCCTATGGTTACACCTTTTTGCCCACATCATCCACTGTATCAAGTATGTGCAAACAATAGAACTTTCTGTGATGATGGAAATATACACACACACATGTATATCTACATATATTTTAATATATAGCCACATGTCACTATTGATCACTTGAAATGTAGCTAGTAAAACCAAAGAAATATGTTTTTATTTTTAGTTAATCCCAGTTTAAATAACCACATGTGGCTAGTGGCTACAGTCTTGAACAACACAGCTCTGTTTATGAGGTTTTGGCAGGCTACGTCTAGAAACTAGTAAGGAACGCTCATAGGTCCATGTGACCTAGGTGCCTGCGGTCAGACTGAGACCCCCTCCCCTATCATTTTGCCCCTTGGAGGAGAGGGTTGAAAGTAAATAATAGAAAACTTTTCCTCTTAGTTGTCCCCCTTTTTATTTCCTTATTAGGTGGATTAACAGCTCTTACTTAATGCATTCTTCTTGGCACCTAGATGCATATATTACCTAAGATAGTCACAGCAGCCCTAAAAGACAGTTATTATCCACATTTTATAGACAAGGCTCAGAAGAGTAAATATTGCAGAGTTAATAAGCCACAGACCTGGGATTTAAACCAAGGTCTACCATAAAGAAATCCTGTCTTCTCACTGTCTCCCCTCTCCAGCCTATGACACATCCATCTCTGGGATTATTTGTCGCCATGGCACATTCAGAACACGGCCTGCTACCAAGTAATCCTGACTTCTTGGTCTGATTATCTATGATTCCTTTCACAGCTTTCCTCTGCTCCACATTTTTAATTCCTAGACTTACTCTTTCTCTTATATTTTTCCCATAAAAGGCCACCGTCTATTCAGTTCTCCCGGTTTCACTGTCCTGCACCCCTATCCAGCTGGCATCATATGTGTTAAGCTATTCTGGGTCATAGAGCATGTTTCCTATATGATTAAGCAGTGCAGAGCTGAGCTTTCAGTGCAGCTCTACAGATTCCTGTCTTAGTTTCCTAAGTCCATATTTATACTTGAACACCGACAACTCCAACTATTTTATATAGTCTCTTCCTAAAACTCACCAGTACCCCCTTAAGGAGATGAGATGCCTTTTAAAGGGCTGAATCTTTTTTTTTTTGCTATCAACTTGCAAGACGCTTATAAAAAAAAATCCGATGGATATTCATGTTCAACTCACCCTCACGATTCATCAATGTGTTATATTTCCCATTTTGCTAGTGAAGAAACAGAGGCTCAGAATGATCTATTCAATTTGTAGCAAACATATCAGGAAATCAGAAGGGGGTCCAAAAATAGAAGCTAGTTCAATGTGCAGCCTAAAATTAAGGCACGATACCCAAAACATTGGAGAGTCACCCCTTCCTAACAAAATCAAGGGTATTTACTTCCACGCGTTTCTTGGAAATGAAAATAGGCAGAACTGGAAATACTATTTCAGACCACACACTCAGCCTGCCTCTCACAATAACCTGGCACTGGAGATTTCTCAAGAGTAAAGTAGCTTTTCTCTTTAAGTACACAGTCTGCTGAGGGCAATGAGTTAGGGGTAGAAACAGCAGTGAACTCTTTTTTTCCTAAGTGTGGCTGGATTTCTGAAAATACTCTGACAGCAGCATAAAGACAGTATCTCCAAGCGTGGATCAATCTAGGGTTCTAGCAACATGAGCAGTCTACAATGGCGGCTAAATGTACTTAATAAATGGGATTGGGAAAGGTTTGATTTAAGCCAGTTCACTTATTTTAGAGGTCTTTTGGGGCAGCTATTTCCAGACAGCTTATCCTTGGTAAAGTCTGAGTTATCTTCCTAAGTCAAAGAGTACTTTAGAGTATGGGAAGTCAACAACATTATCTTCTAAGGTTTCTTCATTGTTTGCGTGAAGCAAACTTCCATTATACTACATACTTTAAATGGAACTTCCTTTTAAATCCTCATTGGATTTTTTATTACCCTATTGCAAGGTCAACAGCAGCTATCCCAGCATGGGAAAACATGGTCCACTTTTGAAAAGCAACAAGAGCAACATTATATAAATGTAGATCCAAGAATTTTTCTCAGCATAACTCATCACGGCTCATGAAGAAAACTTAGAAGGATAGGGAAGGGCATTGTTATGTCCAACGTCAGAATCCAGGTCAGCTAGTCTGAAAAGAGAATGGATAGAGGCTCAGTGGGTCAGTAACAGGAACAAAATATGAAGACTTTTTAAAATAATGTTAATAAAGGTATAAACAACTAGCAGTAAGCTACTGTATTGGTTTCCTAGGGCTGCCCTAACAAATGATCACAAACTGGTTTCTTAAAATAACAGAAATGTATTCTCTTATAGTTCTGGTGACTGTAAGTCTGAAATCAAGGTGTCAGCAGCATTGGTTCCTTCTGGAAGTTCTAGGGGAGAATCTATTCTACGGCTCTGTCCTAGCATCTGGTGGTTGCCAGCAAGACTAGGCATTCCTTGGTGTATCTCTGCCTCACTACAGTCCTTAAATGGCATGCCAGATCACAGTGACGGTCGTCACATGTCCTTCTTTCCTGTGTGTCTCTGTTTGCACATGGCTTTCTCTTAAGGACCTGTCGTTCAGATTTAGACCCCTCATTAAGCCGTCATGACTTCATCTTAATTTAACTAATTACAGCTGAAGAGATGCTTATTCCAAATAAGATCACATTCTGAAATTCCAAGTAGACATGAATTTTGGAGCACACTATTCTATCAGTACAGCCACTATAGGAATTATCAGTATCCCCTGACCTCAGATCTCTATAGAGAGACTCATGGCACGGTGGAGGTACTTGAATCGGGAATCTGGAGCCTGCTTATGCTACAAGCTTGCTCTGGTGTTGGACTTGACTGCACCTTTGTCGTTCACACATGAGTGAAGGGGTTAGAAGAGTTCAGAAGCCCTTATCCTGGGAACCTTGAATGGGCTTCAAGGCCTCCATTAATCTGCTAAAATTGTATGCACATCATTGCATCTGTCATGCTTACACTTTCTTTAAAATAGAATTTCCCTGTCTTTCCTGAGGTTCCCCAAGGGATCTTAGACCTGAAAGGCTGAGAACAATTGTATCAAATCATCTATAAAGTCCACCAGAACATTCTGATTTCTGGACATATTTTTGATCTGTTGTTGTGATTCTTCAGTTGTATGATACATTCAGAGTTTCTGGATGTGTGTTAAAAGTACAGCCTTTACTATTATTTTATTTTGAAATGTTTCTGGTCCATTCATTTCTAATCTGCCTCATTCCACGTAACCCACAGGTGGATCATTTTCTCATCTTTTATGCAATAGAAAATGTAAATGAAACTCAGAACTGGGAGAAAACAGGCTATTGTCAGCATGGGGGGTGGTGGTGGGGGAGAAACACAGCTGAACGGGTCTACAACTAGACATGCAGTGTTTGGTATCAAAGAATTTAGAACGGAGCTGGTGAAAGGAAGCAAGTAGGGGAGGGGGTAAGGCTGGAGGCTATGTTGTGGGAATTGGAGCTTTATAGTACAATAGAACCCACTTTCCCCTCAGAGTCTGGAGTGTCACTCGTCCCACATTTTAGTGTCTCCCTAGTAAATAACAACTTCATAGTTATTAACGATAATTCCTTTTAATGGCAACTCTCATCACACGATCTGTACTGTGTTCTAAAAGAACACATTCCCTCTGTTTTCCCTCCACACACTTTATGTACATCCACAATCAACAGAGCTATTGAGGAACCATAGATAATATGTTCATAGATCACCTGGTCTCCTTTTAGTTTCCCTTCCTTTTTTTCTTTTTTTTTATCTGCCTGATTTTTATTTCTTCATCTTTTTGGAGCTTTCCCACAAATGGATGAGTGAGAGGAGGGAAACGGATTCTAGTCTACTGACTGTCTTGCTACTTTTCTGTTATTTGAAAACAGTGTGGCCCTGAGGCGCGATTTTAATTATATATGCTTTTTCTTGTCCTGTTACCACAGAAAATCAAATTAATCTTTTAAATTGCTACAATATAGAATTGAAAATTCACCTTTACTCTGGAAGGCTGGGTTTAAAATCACAAAAAGTTAAAAAAAATAGACTTTTTTTTCTTCATGGTAGTTTGTGATTGATTTTCTTAAGTTAAGCTTCATTTCCATTTCTATGAATATAGTAGAAAATATGAAAAATACACCAAGTAATAAAACTATCCTTTACTAGTCGTTTTACTCTAATCTAGTCTAGGGATGTTCCAGAGGCTCATATGTGCTTGAGCAAAGAGTCAATTTCTCTCATGTATTCTCGAATTGACACTTCTGAGTGTTCTTTTGAGAGAAACACTCTCAAAGGAGGCCCCAGAAAAAGGCATTCAGAAGTGAGTGTGAAGTCTCTTGTCAAGTGTACACTTTCTGCACATCCTTGTGAAAAAAGAGTAAACCACAGTATAGCCTGAGACCCTCAGGGAATGTTGAGTTCATAATTATTCTTTAAAGGTCAGCGAAGAGAAGGAAAAGCACTGAGGAAGTTTTGAAATGGAATTCTCGAGTACAACGGCCAAGAAATGAATCCCAGGCAGGCAAAATTTGAAATCTAAGAAGACAGACTTGATCTTTTAAGCTCGAAATAGAAGGTAATGGGGTAGGATGGGGAAAAAGGAAAATGCAATCCCTGAAGAGTTGCTGGAAACCCAGAGGACACAGAGGGAGCCTGCCAAGGTCCACATGTTCATCACCAGTCTTGTCCTGCCTTTTAAAGACTTAGAGCCAGTCGATGTCTATTTAAAGCTCAAAAAAAAAATTGATTTAGCCATTTTGGATTTGTCTTTTTTTTTCTGATTGTCAGTCTGTCACTTTCTACATAGCTGAAAAGGTCAACCAACCAATTTGCTTTGTATTAGGATAGCATCTAGATGTAAAAAAATGTTTAAAAATTTAAATATATATGTATGTGTATACATATCTGTGTATATATGTATTAATACATATATACATTATAATGTATATACATTAATATGCATATGAATATATATGTATGTATATGTATATACATTTTATTTTCCCCAAGTGGGGGAATGGAGAGCATATTACCTAGATGAGAGCTTGAAACTATAATTAGTCAAATCCATTTTACCTGCCTTCACTAATCAAGGTCATTTTAAGACTTGCATGTCCTCCAAGAGGCACAGAGCCTAAACAAGATGTTTGCCCAAGTTATTTTCTAGGAACTTGGAGTCAGCTGTGTCTAGTTTGAGCTGAGCTGGTTAAGACTGAATAGGACCACCGACCCTCCAACTGGGCATTCTTGTGTGTCCTCTCCGTGACCTTTTGAATGTGTAGGGGCTTGTAGGTTAGTTACACCTGGGCAGAAGGATGATTATCACACCTTTCCCCAGTCACCTTTCCCCATGCCCTCTATGCCTCAGAGTGCCCTGCTGCTTTATTCCGTAGTCCATAAATACCCCCAGCCCTCTGGCCTCCAGGGAAGCAGACTTGAGATTTGTTCTCCTGTCTCCTTGCTTGGCTGCCTTGAGAATAAACCCTCTCTTTTCTCTTTGCTGCAAACCTTGGCATCTCAGCATTTTGGCTGCTGCCTTTTGGCAAAATGAACCTGACTGGGGAACAGGCTTTCTAAAAGGGCATCTTAACCAAGTAAATTAAAATTTTTTGTTCATAGTTTTCAATAGAATATTGATACTTTTTGTAATACTATATTCAAGTAAGGGCAGCTCAATCGAAGTCATTTATAATTAAGTCCTACCCTCTACTATCTTTCTTCTGTTTGTTAGTTTAGCTTTGTTTTCTATTTCTAAAGTGTTGGAATTCAGGGGCAGTCACAACACAGAGCTTGAGGTTAAGGAAGTCATATTATGTAGCTAATTTCAAGGATCTTTACTAAGTTCAGTGATCTCGCTAATAAGTTCTAATTTTCCTCCTCTGCTTTCCCTTCCTTTCTCCAAATACTTCAGTAAGAGATGGAGCCCATTTTGCAAGATTCACGATGTCATCAAAAGGCTGGGAGGGTTTTTCCTACCAACTTGACTCTGCAAGGGGCAGTGCAGTTCAAGTGTAAAAATGTGAACGTGGTGTCAATAGCTCAAGGAATGCATAGTGGCCAAAGTAAGTAAACTTCAACTAAGTTCATATAAGAAAGTATTTCCTAAAGTGGAAAGTTTCCCGCAAGAAGAAAAAAAAAAGCCATTTACAGAACATTATGAAAGAAAACCAAAATATTGATTATAAAAGAATCCTATGTTACCCTCACGGAGAATTGGCAATACAGATTAATAACCCTAGCTTGTTATAAAAACAAGCTAATTAAATATTAATTTAGTTATTCTAAATGACCTCATGTAGTGCTTAAAATAGAATTAATTTTAAAAGTAAGCATTTTCTCAATTGTAATATGAACATACATATTGATAATTACCTTAAATGTAAATGGATTAAATGTTCCAACCGAAAGATATAGACTGGATGAATGGATTCAAAAACAAGACCCATATATATGCTGCCTACAAGAGACCTACTTCAGACCTAGTGACATACAGACTGAAAGTGAGGGGATGGAAAAAGATATTCCCTGCAAATAGAATTCACAAGAAAGTTGGGAGTAACAATTCTCATATCAGACAAAATAGACTTTAAATAAAGACTATTACAAGAGACAAAGAGGGACACTACATAATGATCAACAGATCAATCCAAGAAGAAGATATAACAATTGTAAATATTTATGCACCCAACATAGGAGCACCTCAATACATAAGGCAAATACTAACAGCCACAAAAGGGGAAATCAACAGTAACTCAATCATAGTAGGGGACTTTAACACCCCACTTTCACCAATGGACAGATCATACAAAATGAAAATAAATAAGGAAACAAAAGCTTTAAATGATACATTAAACAAGATGGACTTAATTGATATTTATAGGACATTCCATCCAAAAACAACAGAATACTCATGGAACATTCTCCAGGATAGATCATACCTTGGGTCACAAATCAAGCCTTGATAAATTTAAGAAAACTGAAATTGTATCAGGTATCTTTTCTGACCACAATGCTATGAGACTAGATATCAATTACAGGAAAAGATCGGTAAAAAATACAAACACATGGAGGCTAAACAATACACTACTTAATAACGAAGTGATCACTGAAGAAATCAAAGAGGAAATCAAAAAATACCTAGAAACAAATGACAATGGAGACATGATGACCGAAAATCTATGAGATGCAGCAAAAGCAGTTCGAAGAGGGAAGTTTATAGCAATAAAATCCTATCTTAAGAAACAGGAAACGTCTCGAATAAACAACCTAACCTTGCACCTAAAGCAATTAGAGAAAGAAGAACAAAAAAATCCCAAAGGTAGCAGAAGGAAAGAAATCATAAAAATCAGATCAGAAATTAATGAAAAAGAAATGAAGGAAACGATAGCAAAGATCAGTAAAACTAAAAGCTGGTTCTTTGAGAAGATAAACAAAATTGATAAACCATTAGCCAGACGCATCAAGAAAAAAAGGGAGAAGACTCAAATCAATAGAATTAGAAATGAAAAAGGAAAAGTAACAACTGACACTGCAGAAATACAAAAGATCATGAGAGATTACTACAAGCAACTCTATGCCAATAAAATGGATAACCTGGAAGAAATGGACAAATTCTCAGAAAGGTACAACCTGCCAAGACTGAATCAGGAAGAAATAGAAAATATGAACAGACCAATCACAAGTACTGACATTAAAACTGTGATTAAAAATCTTCCAACAAATAAAAGCCCAGGACCAGATGGCTTCACAGGCGAATTCTATCAAACATTTAGACAAGAGCAAACAGGTATCCTTCTCAAACTCTTCCAATATATAGCAGAGGGAGGAACACTCTCAAATTCCTTCTACGAGGCCACCATCACCTTGATACCCAAACCAGACAAGGATGTCACAAAGAAAGAAAACTACAGGCCAATATCACTGATGAACATAGATGCAAAAATCCTCAACAAAATACTAGCAAACAGAATCCAACAGCACATTAAAAGGATCATACACCATGATCAAGTGGGGTTTATTCCAGGAATGCAAGGATTCTTCAATATATGCAAATCTATCAATGTGATAAACCATATTAACAAATTGAAGGAGAAATACTATATGATCATCTCAATAGATGCAGAGAAAGCTTTTGACAAAATTCAACACCCATTTATGATAAAAACCCTGCAGAAAGTAGGTGTAGAGGGAACTTTCCTCAACATAATAAAGGCCATATAGGACAAGCCCACAGCCAACATCATCCTCAATGGTGAAAACCTGAAAGCATTTCCACTAAGATCAGGAACAAGACAAGGTTGCCCACTCTCACCACTATTATTCAACATAGTCTTGGAAGTTTTAGCCAGAGCAATCAGAGAAGGAAAGGAAATAAAAGGAATCCAAATCGGAAAAGAAGAAGTAAAGCTGTCACTGTTTGCAGATGACATGATACTATACATAGAAAATCCTAAAGATGCTACCAGAAAACTACTAGAGCTAATCAATGAATTTGGTAAAGTAGCAGTATACAAAATTAATGCACAGAAATCTCTTGCATTCCTATACACTAATGATGAAAAATCTGAAAGTGAAATCAAGAAAACTCTCCCATTTACCATGCAACAAAAAGAATAAAATATCTAGGAATAAATCTACCTAAGGAGACAAAAGACCTGTATGCAGAAAATTATAAGACACTGATGAAAGAAATTAAAGATGATACCAACACATGGAGAGATATACCATGTTCTTGGATTGGAAGAATCAACATTGTGAAAATGACTACTACTCAAAGCAATCTACAGAGTCAATGCAATCCCTATCAAACTACCACTGACATTTTTCACAGAACTAGAACAAAAAATTTCACAATTTGTATGGAAACACAAAAGACCCCGAATAGCCAAAGAAATCTTGAGAACGAAAAACGGAGCTGGAGGAATCAGGCTCCCTGACTTCAGACTATACTACAAAGCTACAGTAATCAAGACAGTATGGTACTGGCACAAAAACAGAAAGATAGATCAATGGAACAGGATAGAAAGCCCAGAGATAAACCCATGCACATATGGTCACCTTATCTTTGATAAGGAGGCAGGAATGTACAGTGGAGAAAGGATAGCCTCTTCAATAAGTGGTGCTGGGAAAACTGGACAGGTACATGTAAAAGTATGAGATTAGATCACTCCCTAACACCATACACAAAAATAAGCTCAAAATGGATTAAAGACCTAAATGCAAGGCCAGAAACTATCAAACTCTTAGAGGAAAACATAGGCAGAACACTCTATGACATAAATCACAGCAGTATCCTTTTTGACCCACCTCCTAGAGAAATGGAAATAAAAACAAAGATAAACAAATGGGACCTTATGAAACTTCAATGCTTTTGCACAGCAAAGGAAACCATAAACAAGACGAAAAGACAATCCTCAGAATGGGAGAAAATATTTGCAAATGAAGCAACTGACAAAGGATTAATCTCCAAAATTTATAAGCGGCTCATGCAGCTCAATAACAAAAAAACAAACAACCCAATCCAAAAATGGGCAGAAGACCTAAATAGACATTTCTCCAAAGAAGATATATAGACTGCCAACAAACACATGAAAGAATGCTCAACATCATTAATCATTAGAGAAATGCAAATCAAAACTACAATGAGATATCATCTCACACCAGTCAGAATGGCCATCATCAAAAAATCTAGAAACAATAAATGCTGGAGAGGGTGTGGAGAAAAGGGAACACTGTTGCACTGCTGGTGGGAATGTGAATTGATTCAGCCACTATGGAGAACAGTATGGAGGTTCCTTAAAAAACTACAAATAGAACTACCATATGACCCAGAAGTCCCACTACTGGGCATATACCCTGAGAAAACCAAAATTCAAAAAGAGTCATGTACCAAAATGTTCATTGCAGCTCTATTTACAATAGCCCAGAGATGGAAACAACCTAAGTGCCCATCATCGGATGAATGGATAAAGAAGATGTGGCACATATATACAATGGAATATTACTCAGCCATAAAAAGAAACGAAATTGAGCTATTTGTAATGATGTGGATAGACGTAGAGTCTGTCATACAGAGTGAAGTAAGTCAGAAAGAGAAAGACAAATACCGTATGCTAACACATATATATGGAATTTAAGCAAAAAAATGTCATGAAGAACCTAGGGGTAAGACAGGAATAAAGACACAGACCCACTGGAGAATGGACTTGAGGACATGTGGAGGGGCAAGGGTGAGCTGTGACAAAGCAAGAGAGAGGCATGGACATATATACACTAACAAACGTAAGGTAGATAGCTAGTGGGAAGCAGCTGCATTGTACAGGGATATCAGCTCGGTGCTTTCTGACCACCTGGAGGGGTGGGATAGGAAGAGTGGGAGGGAGGGAGATGCAAGAGGGAAGAGATATGGGAACATATGTATATGTATAACTGATTCACTTTGTTATAAAGCAGAAACTAACACACCATTGTAAAGCAATTATACCCCAATAAAGTTGTTAAAAATATAGAATTAGAAGTAAAAAAAGAGAAGTAACTACTGATACAGCAGAAATACAAAGGATCATGAGAGATTACTACAAGCAACTATATGCCAATAAAATGGACAACCTGGAAGAAATGGACAAATTCTTAGAGAAGCACAACCTTCCAAGACTGAACCACGAAGAAATAGAAAATATAAACAGACCAATCAGAAGCACTGAAAGTGAAACTGTGATTAAAAATCTTCCAAAAAACAAAAGCCCAGGGCCAGATGTCCTCACAGTTGAATTCTATCAAACATTTGGAGAAGAGCTAACACCTATCCTTCTCAAACTCTTACAAAGTATAGCAGAGTGAGGAATGCTACCAAACCCATTCTACGAGACCACCATCACCCTGATACCAAAAACAGACAAAGATGTCACACACCAAAAAAAAACTACAGACCAATATCACTGATGAACATAGATGTGAAAATCCTCAACAAAAAACTAGCAAACAGAATCCAACAGCACAGTAAAAGGATCATACACCACGATCAAGTGGGTTTATCCCAGGCATGCAAGGATTCTTCAAAATACGCAAATCTATCAATGTGATAAACCATATTAACAAATTGCAGGATAAATACCACATGATCATCTCAACATATGCAGAAAAAGCTTTCGACAAAATTCAACACCAATTTATGATAAAAACCCTACAGAAGTAGACATTGAGGGAACTTACCACAACATAATAATGGCCATATATGACAAACCCACAGCCAACATCATTCTCAATGGTGAAAAACTGAAACCATTTCCACTAAGATCAGGAACAAGACAAGGTTGCCCACTCTCACCACTATTATTCAACATAGTTTTGGAAGTTTCAGCCACAGCAATCAGAGAAGAAAAATTAATAAAAGGAAGCCAAATAGGAAAAGAAGAAATAAAACTGTCAGTGTTTGCAGATGACATGATCCTATATACAGAGAATCCTAAAGATGCTACCAGAAAACTGCTAGAGCTAGTCAATGAATTTGGTAAAGTAGCAGTATACAAAATTAATGCACAGAAATCTCTTGCATTCCTATACACTAATGATAAAAAATCTGAAAGAGAAATGAAGGAAACACTCCCATTTACCATTGCAACAAAAAGAATAAAATACCAAGGAATAAATCTACCTAAGGAGACAAAAGACCTGTATGCAGAAAACTGTAAGACACTGATGAAAGAAATTAAATATGATACAAATAGATGGAGAGATATACAATGTTCTTGGATTGGAGGAATCAACATTGTGAAAATGACTCTACTACCCAAAGCAATCTACACGTTCAATGCAATCCCTATCAAACTACCAATGACATTTTTCACAGAACTAGAACAAAAAATTTCACAATATGTATGGAAACACAAAAGACCCTGAATAGCCAAAGCAATCTTGAGAAAGAAAAACAGAGCTGGAGGAATCAGGCTCCCTGACTTCAGACTATACTACAAAGCTACAGTAATCAAGACAGTATGGTACTTGCACAAAAACAGAAATACAGATCAATGGAACAGGACAGAAAGCCCAGAGGTAAACCCCCACACATATGGTCACCTTATCTTTCATAAAGGAGTCAAGAATGTACAACAGAGAAAAGACAGCCTCTTCAGTAAGTGGTGCTGGGAAAACTGGATAGCTACAAGTAAAAGAATGAAATTAGTACACTTCCTAACACCATATACCAAAATAAACTCCAAGTGGGTTAAAGACCTAAATGTAGGGCTTTCCTGGTGGCACAGTGGTTGAGAGTCCGCCTGCTGATGCATGGGACACAGGTTCTTGCCCTGGTCTGGGAGGATCCCACATGCTGCAGAGCGGCTGGGCCTGGGAGCCATGGCCGCTGAGCCTGCGTGTCTGGAGCCTGTGCTCTGCAACGGGAGAGGCCAAAACAGTGAGAGGCCCGCGTACCGCAAAAAAAAAAAAAAAAAAAAAAAAAAAAGGCCTAAATGTAAGGTCAGACACTATAAAACTCTTAAGGAAAACAGGAAGAACACTCTATGACATAAATCACAGCAGTATCCTTTTTGGCCCACCTCCTAGAGAAATGGAAATAAAAACAAAAATAAACAAATGGGACCTAACGAAACTTAAAAGCTTTGGACAGCAAAGAAAACAATAAACAAGGTGAAAAGACAACCCTCAGAATGGGAGAAAATGTTTGCAAACGAAGTAACTGACAAAGGATTAATCTCCAAAATATACAAGCAGCTCAATTTCAAAAAAACAAACAACCCAATCCAAAAATGGGCAGAAGACCAGAATAGACATTTCTCTAACGAAGATATACAGATTGCCAACAAACACATGAAAGGATGCTCAACATCACTAATCATTAGAGAAATGCAAATCAAAATTACAATGAGGTATCACCTCACACCGGTCAGAATGGCCATCACGAAGAAATCTACAAACAATAAATGCTGGAGAGGGTGTGGAGAAAAGGGAACCCTCTTGCATTGTTGGTGGGAATGTAATTTGATACAGCCACTATGGAGAACAGTATGGAGGTTCCTTAGAAAACTAAAAATATAACTACCATACGACCCAGCAATCCCACTACTGGGCGTATACCCTGAGAAAACCATAATTCAAAAAGAGTCATGTACCACAATGTTCATTGCAGCACTATTTACAATAACAAGGTCATGGAAGCAACCTAAGTGTATGTCGACAGATAAATGGATTAAGATGTGGCACATATATAGAATGGAATATTACTCAGCCATAAAAAGACACGAAATTGAGTTATCTGTAGTGAGGTGGATGGACCTAGAGACTGTCATACAGAGTGAAGTAAGTCAGAAAGCGAAAAACAAATACCATATGCTAACACATATATATATGGGATCTAAAAAAAAAACAAAAAAAGTGGTTCTGAAGAACCTAGAGGCAGGACAGGAATAGGGATGCATATGTAGTAAATGGACTTGAGGACATGGGAAGAGGGAAGGGTAAGCTGGGATGAAGTGAGACAGTGGCATGGACATGTATACACTACCAAATGTGAAATAGATAGCTAGTGGGAAGCAGCCACATAGCACAGGGAGATCAGCTCGGTGCTTTGTGACCACCTAGAGGGGTGGGATAGGGAGGGTGGGAGGGAGATGCAAGAGGGAGGGGATATGTGGATATATGTATACGTATAGCTGATTCACTTTGTTATACAGCAGAAACTAACACACCATTTTAAAGCAATTATACTCCAATAAAGATGTTAAAAAAAAAAGACATAAAAAAGAGTTCCCAACCTAAACAAAATAATAAGCGTTTTCTCCTGTTTGTGCTGCAGGATTGTACCACGGCTCTCCTTCCTCCCACAAGGAGAGGGTCTGAGGAATCTAAACACTAAGTTAGTTTAGTTACTCCCAGTGAAACTTCTTCCGTTTCTTCCTCTTAAAATTATACTACTATAAGAATGGACTTGGACATTAGCTAGCAAGTTTCCCTCAAGATAACGTGGCAGTTAGTAAACAATGGCTTAAATAACTCAACGTTGGGCGACACAAAACCGTGACAATACCCTTCCTAATACATGTAACTACGTTAATCAAAACTTATCTAGAGACTCAGAATTCTGAAGCTCACTAAGACTTGAAACGGACTTAAAATGCTTAGAAATACTCTCAATCAGTATTTCTCCATCTCAGCCCTACAGAAAACGTAAAGTTGATCGTTCTTTGTTGGGGTGAGGGGGATGCTGTCCTGAGCACTGTAGGCTGTTTAGCAGCATCCCTGGCCTCTATGCACAGTATGTCATAGCATCTTGCCTGCCAAGTTGAGAACCAACATCTCCAGACATTGCCAGATGCCCCTTCAGGAACAAATTCACCCCTAGTTGAGAACCATTGCTTTAAATCATGGCCGAAAGACAAAATAATTCAGCTTTGCAATCTCATTTTTCTTTTCCTCTTAAATTAGTTCACAATAGCTTCTAAACACCATATTTTTCCTTTTATCTCTGGAAACGTTACAAATCTTTTACAACTTTGTTTTTACTGTCTTTCTTTACATGGGTGATGAATCCTATAGATTCCCACCTCCCTGCCTGGTCCATTGCCCAACCCAGGCTGCTCAGCCCTACTCTCTAAAGGGAGAAAAGCCCTCTTCCCTTCAAAATAGGGCTCCTTCATTTCGTACTCCCGTCCATCTTGTCACTGTGACACACGGGCTGCTTTCAGGGTGGGAGGTCTCCTAGTAGCACAGACTTTATCCAAAGCTAGGATTTTTGTGTCCTGCAGTTCCCCAGCTGGAGGGGCTCCAAAGGATGCTTTGAAGGGATGTTCTAGCAATTTCTGAGACTGAAGCTTGGTGGGGAGGTGCTGTGGAGGAGCTTGGAAGAGATTTAAAGACTTCCACTGTGTGGGCCACCTGAACTCAAACAAGACAAGGAGACTCCTTGTTTACTGAGAAAGGGGAAACAGTTTTTTATTTTCCACACACAAATGTGGGCAGGACCCTAGTTCTGAGCATTCCTAGGTTAAGCAAGTCAACTTTAATACAAAATATTTCAGGAATAAATTTTAAAGTTTTTTTTTTTTCCCCCTGAAAAGACTTTTCACCATTCCCCAACTTATAAAGCCTGCTGGGAGTGTTTTTCCAATGACTTCGAATAAATAATAAGCAAAGAAAAGCGAACTAGGTCTCCTTCTTGTTTATCTTGCCATTTCTCTCCTACGTTTACATCTAAAGATGTGAGGTACGAAAACTAACTCATTATCTGCATTATTAAACATCAGTAACATGTCGCCTGTTCCATACTACTGCTTTGGACCCTGTATAGTGTATCTAAAGCTAGTGTAGAGCATGGATTCTGACAAAGCCCCACAAATTAAACAGTTTATAATAATAACATAGACACCATTTGTTGTATATTTACTCTGTGCCAAAGTTTGTGCTAAAGTTATTTAATTTTTTTACATTTAATCACACACTTCTCATTGCTACTATCAATTAGGTCCTGTCATTCCATTATTGAGATAAGGAAACTGAGGCTTAGAGAAGATAAGATCATATACTTTAAGTGATAGAGTAGGAACTCAGACTCGATTGCGACTATATTCGCAAAGTCTTTATTCATAGGTAGATTGATAGATCGATCGATCACCATGTTACAGGATGTCTACTTTCCCAGGAATTCCCTGCAAAGACCTTGACATGAAAGTTGGCTCCCAAAGGCAGTTTACGAAGACAGGACCCTCATTCTCTATTTAAGGAGATATTTCTCACAGTGTGATCCAATGAATACCTGCTGAACACCTTGCACTGTTGAAGAAGCACACTCATGAGTCCTATCCCAGACCTGATAATTCAGAACCTCCGATGAGTGGGAAGCAAGTCCAGGTATCTGCATTTAAAAAACAAAAACAAAAAACTCAGACTGTTCTTATGCTCTGGAAAGTTTCTAACCATGGACCTGTGCTGTCAGAAGAGATTTCCTCTCAGGGCTGGGTGTCTCTGGTTTTCTCCTCCAGATCCTCTCTGTCCTGAGAGGGACATGCATGTATGGATTCCTTTAGCAGGTTCCCCTGCCCTCGGGCTTCCTGGTGATTTCAGGCATTGGGGCCAGGGGGCATTAACGAGAGATCAAGGAGGGAGAAATGTGAGGATAAGGTCTTTAGCCCTCAGGCTCCCTTCCTGTCCAGTCATTGCAGGTTGGCTGCCTCATGCTCCCAGAGGCGGGAGCCCCTCTCAGGCAGCCTTCTCCACAGGAGGAAATGTCCAGATTCCAGGAACCCCCCCCTCCTTTTGTCTATTTAGGCTCTGGGTGATAAATGCTCCTTTCTGCTGCTCCCTCCAGGGTTTCACACTATCTTCCATTGGTTTCATGAAAGTCTGTCCACATCTCTGAACCTTCCCCCATTTGAGAGTGGTTCTTGGCAGAAGCTTGATCAATATACCCTAACAAACGTGACCCAAATGGCTATAGTTTATCTTACTTCTTCTGGGTTATTCTTTCTACATTGCACCTTTTAGGGACTTGATACCCCTCAGTTGCCTCATCTGTCATGGTACTAGTATACTTTTCCAGCTGTTGTAAGGATTAAATGAAATGATTGTATAAAGTGGTTAACATGTGCCTCCTACAGACTTTCCCTTATTGTTAATCCCTGTCACCTATTGACAGCACACTGCCTCTAGCTCATCATTAACATAACTTGATTGACCTCCAAGGCGACGCTTACTCTCTTCAGGCCTCCTTATTCCTTGCTGCCCTCTCTTCCCCAGCCATCCACCAACTCTTCCCATCAGAGGACCCTTTGTTGGCTCTGACTTTACTGGTTTGCTCAATCTTACTGGGACTTACAGTGTTCACTGTAAGAGCGACCCAGTCAACTCTCACAGTCTCCAAGCCATGTTCTTTCTGTGTGTCTGGGCAACAGACCTTTCCACTAACTCCAGATTGACCCTTATTTCCTCTGCTGCACCAATTATCAGGCATCTCCAAATTTAGCCCTTAGAACTTTCCTGAACTAACCTTCAGTTTCATGGGGACCTGTCGTTTTTCAGCTCCCATAGATTTTCCTGTAATCCAATCATTTTTCAAGCCTAATCACGCTTCTAAATAATAATGTCTCACTATCTGGAGCTTTGAAACTCCTAGAGTATCAACTCTGCATCTATCCTCAGGTCATCACAGCTGTCCAAATACTCAGGTGCAGGTGATGGGCCCTTCTCAGCCTAGAAGCAGTAAAAAAAAAAAAAAAAAAAAAAATGTTCTCTAACCTAGAAAAACGTTTAGGGAGATTGAATATTGTATCTGTTCACTTGAGCACCAAACAAGTGCCAGGTACTCTGCTAGGCACAGAAGGTTGTTGTTTCTGCCCACAGCACATGCAAGAATGCAAGCAAGGGGTGAGCCAGTCTCCTTATCCAGTCATCCTTCGTAAGTCCTTACAAATTAACCTGTGAATTTTCAAGGAAGGCAATTGGACTAGTGGAGAATCACTGAGCCTAGATCCTACAATTGAATCACTATACAAGTTACTCTACAAGCTTCTATCCAATGAACTATAAAGATTTACAGTGGGTTACAATACCAGTAAAGTACCTGCCGAAAGCATTCTAGTCCAGCCTGGGTCCCACGTTTTAGCTGGAGTACGCTATTTGCATTGGAACACCTGCTTCCTGCCTGATTCTGATTTCCTTGGTCTCAGACGTTGATTATGCCCTTGTTTAAACACAGTCTGGAAGTATCCGAGTATCGACCAACTGGTAGTGCCACCAGGCTTCCTGCAGGCCTTTCTGTAAATGTTGACTCTTGCTGTCTAGACTCCTGTGTGCTCTGGGGCTTTAATTATGTGCTCTATGACTCTTTATTTTCTCTGGACATCAGTGTCGTTCCACAGTCCCTGCTTCAATGTGCTCTTTGTTCTGGCCTTGTCTCTGGAAAGAGTGTAAACTTTTTTCTGGAGAGTCTCTTATGATAAGGGATGACTGACACTCCATTTGTGGCTTTAGGAGTCTTCTAGAGCATACCAGGCAAAAATAGCTTCATTCCCTTCACGCCCTGTACGCTAGGGGTTACCCACCCATGCTATTTACACATAGAAGAGCATAGTCTTGTCTAAAATGTCCAAAGTTACACCTGTGTTAAATTGTTAGAACTCCTTATTTTACATGTGAATTTTCATTTGAAGAAACTGAAGTCTGAAAGCTTAAGACGTTTTTCCAAGGATCCAAACACCTTTCACATTTTGTCTCTGGAATGTATTCTGTGGTTATTTAGGAGTGGAATGGGATAAATATTTATCTTAATTGTCTTTATTTAGCCTGTTTTTCAAAATATATCGCCCAGGTGTGCAAGAAGGTAAAATGGATGCAAACCAAAATTCCTCTGAGACAATGAGGGAAATAAACCTAGGATTTAAAAAATATATTGATAATCCACATCAATTCACAAGCTAGATAAACTGTGTGGGAAACTCATTACTGGAACTATTTAGCAGGGTCAGAGGATAAAAGAAACAATACACCCAGCTAAGACGTATTCACTTTGGCTCTAGGAATCTAGGTTTGTAGACTTTTAAGCAAACCCAACTCAAATCAAGCTCCTGATATCTGCATAAACTCAATATCTGTGTAGACGTTAAAAAGCTGTATAAAAAAACTAGTAGTGGGCTTCCCTGGTGGCGCAGTGGTTGGGAGTCCGCCTGCCGATGCAGGGGACACGGGTTCGTGCCCCGGTCTGGGAAGATCCCACGTGCTGCGGAGCGGCTGGGCCCGTGAACCATGGCCGCTGAGCCTGCGCGTCCGGAGCCTGTGCTCCGCAATGGGAGAGGCCACAACAGTGAGAGGCCCGCGTACCGCAAAACAAAACAAAACAAAACAAACTAGTAGTTTATGAAGTAAATCTCTTAAATTTATTTCCCAGTGGCTATTCCAAGCTGCAGATTTTAGTTATACTTTGAGGAAGGTGGGGTACCCCCTCACTCCTAAGGAGAAGCAGAAGGAAAACAATTGTTTTTTAAACTATAGGATGAAAACTTCCTGGAAACCATCTATTTCTCTATTTCCAGAAGATATCTTTCACCTTAGATGGGGAGCTAAACATTATCACCAAGGCTACTGCATCTTTAAATACCTGAAAGCAATCTGTGTCTGTCTGTTCTGATTGCACCTGATGCCAAACCAGGTTAAATAACAACCATAAAGAGCTTGGACATTTTGCCCCAAGTTGAATTTTTCACCTGTACACCCTAGTGGAAACCTACTGAGTTGTCTTCTCAGATTACAATGTCCCCTCCCCTGGGAGCCCCCTTGCTGTTCCACAGAGGTAGGATTCCAGTTGCCATCTTCCCTACCATGTAACCCTATTTCTTAGCCACAAGTAATTGTTCCAAGAGTGGATACTGGATTCAAACTGGGCAAGTCAGAGTCCCTTCAAAAGTAATTTGACATTCATACCCAGAGAAATATTCATCTGTGTATATCTGTAACATGTCAATTTGGGGGCCATGTGTTCTGCCACCCCTACTAAAGAAGCAAAATATCTAGATGCTTGTAATCTCCTAAGTGGTCCTCCAGAAAGCAAGGTCACAATGTGGTCCCATCCATGATGCTGCTCACCTACACCCAAATGTAGTATCTTCCTATAAAAATAAATATGATCATGTCACTCTACTGCTGAAAATCTTGACCAGCCATCATACAATATGGCTCACATGTCTTCATAATCTCATCTCCATGTATTGTTCACGCCCTATATCTCAACAACGCTCCTTTCCCTCCACCCATTAAATCCTCTCTATGACCCACAGACAATTTCACAGTCTAGTCATGTTCCTAGAACATCTCCTACTCTTCACATGCACTGTTACCTAAATGCCTGACTTTATGTACCCTCTCTTGATGTATATATGCCTGATATATCCTTTCCCCTGTTCTCGTTTTGGCAAATTGTGTTTCATCCTTCATGTCCCAACTCAAATAGCATCTCTCCAGAAGTCTTCCACGTTTCTTGTTCACTTCCCCAAAGTGATTCATCTCCTCCGGAAACCCTCTACCAAATCCTCATGGGTGAACTAGAGTTTCCTCTTTCTTTCTCTAACTGTAGTTTACACCTGCCTTTCATAGAATTATTACTATAAAACTGTAACTTTCTAAGTAACATGCCTGTCTTCCCTTCAAGAATCACATGCCCTAGTTAGCTATCCCCCAACAATGCTGAGGATTATGGGACATCGTCTGTGTACAGGGACCCAACACATGCTACAGCCAAATGTCCCTCCTCAAGCTGATTCTGGGAAACAAATAGATTGAGAGTTCCTGGAAGGTAATGATATCTTACATCCCAAAGCCAGGGCAAAGCCAAGTGCCTCAGACATGGTGGGCAGTCAATGTTTATTGAGCTTGTGTATGAATGTTCTGTGTTTCCAGAGTATAAGACAGAGCAAGAAGTAAAAGTAATAGGGAAGATATTCAAAAGATTCCTATAAAAAGGAACTTGAGATGGTTTATTTGTCAGCAAAAGGCATTCAGCCCTCAAATAAGGGGCTGCACTGCTTATTAACCTGTGAGCTCCTTGAATTCAAGGACTGCATCTACCCTTCTTTATATTTGCACAGAAATTCCCACCTTATCACATACACTATGGGCACCCAAAAAATGTTCATGATATTTTATGATTTGGGGTATCATAATCAAGAGTATGTGAAAATAAAATTTTGAGTCAAATATATAATCTTGGTTAGAATATTTCTACAAATTAAAATGTTAGATTGAAAATGTTCTTCAATTCAGAGATGACTATTTTTCCTTAATATTAACTGTTTACAAACTTTATTTCACCACAATTTTATGCACAAAGTAGCCATTTAAACTATCTCATTTAGGCTTTTTTTTTCTTTATAGTTTGATTGACCTTGCTGAAATAGATGCACATGTAAGGAAATGAAGTATCAGCAGAGAGGAGTTAAATGAAAACATTGTATCTTTCTAGTTATCAGAAATATTCGAAGGGTATTAGAAGTGGGAGAGTTTATGCTGGTGATGAGGGAAGACTGAACTTCCATGCAAGTGTGACTGGAAGGTTTGAGAAGTTAGACCAGCTTCAGAAATGGTCTGTCTAGAGTATTCTGGATGAAAGCAATAGTGGAAAAAGACAATTTGTTCATGTAGTCTTACACGGCCATAAGATCACCTCCAGGTAAATTGTGACTCTTCAGGGGCTCTGTTGTACAGAAGCTATGTACTATTTGGAAAAGGCAAGTGAGACAGAGTTAGGGAATGAGGGTTGTAACCCTAGTTTTGTAACTCTCAAGTAGCTTGTCCCTCCAGAAGTCGGCATCCTGTTTATCCCCAGCAAGTTTTTGCTTCGTATGTCTATCATCTAACTCCTCATTGGTTAATTTATTTAAAAAACATAATTCTTCATCAGGCTGTTACCTAGCCCTCAATACAACAAATGCTTGAATTGAGTCCTCATGCTTCAATTTTTAAAAAGTTTGAAAACAGAACCAGCTGTTGCTTTTTAGCAGCAATTTTTAAAACAAATTGCAACAAGGCAGAAAATGAAAACGAGTGACTTGACTTCAGACTTCAAAAAAGTCACCCTTACATATGAGTAGTCACACGACCAGATAGTCTGCTTGTGGTTTGTTCAGTCTACCACAAAGAGTTGAGAAATAACCTAATTTGCTAAGGAATTTTTTAGTTTTATCCCATCTCAATTCATCTTATCTTTATTAGGAATTTGTGCAGTACCTTTGAACTAAACACACTGAAGAGGACATCATGAAAAAATGTAAAACGTCTTTTGTCTTCTTGTTTCTTTTTTTCCCCCAAGTATGAATAAATCTCTAGCAAGTGCATCTGTGTACTTCTGTTCACACTGCATATGTTTAATGCATAATGTGCAATTAGCGTTTCTTTAGCATACTATACTTAGTGAGCCAAAGAATTAGGACTCTTTAGAAATTTTTCTTCCATAATATCAGTCTTTTGGGTCATTAGAGCCACTACTGTGCCACTTCAGTCATATTAACTTAAAATACAGAAGTCTGAAGAGGTAATGTTTGCACTCTGTAATTATGTGAAGGCTTGCCATCAATCTTGCACTGTTCAAAAGTAAAACATATGTGAAGCATATAATCTACTGTCTAAAGTGTGAAACTCAATACATAGGTCAGATATTCTTTGTTTAAAATTTTTATTTTCTCTCTCTTTTTCCTAGGTCTTACTATAAAAAAAAATCCACTTAAAGTTTTAAGTGAAACAGTGCACCAAGGATATTTCCACTTAACTATTGATTGAAAAGCATAAAAGGAGATACTTATCAAAAGGAATATATCATCTTTCTTGCACAAATGACCCCTGTAATGTTCTCAGTAACAGTGCTGAAGTTTGCTGTCTCAGCTTCCAGGAATTTGAATGGATTTCACCAGTTAATTAACCTCATGTGCTTCCAGGAACCTAATGAAGTCCACCTTCTGGTTATATATGTATAAGCGCATCTTCCCACAGGCTTCCCAGATTACGGCTGATCAAATGGCTCATTAACGAATACCACTTGAAATACCTACACATCACAGAACTTCTTAATAGTGACGAGCCATTAATACCCAATAAATAAGTCATTAATAGTGACTCTAAATAGCAACTCCCCTCCTGATGGCATTGTAAGCTTTTCTGTCAATGCTTTGGAATATTAACGTGTTCTCCTACATGCTCAGTACACCTTATAATTAAGACGTAAGGCTAATGAACTTAACTCTTAGG
This sequence comes from Grampus griseus, assembly GCF_964374135.1. Classification (NCBI taxonomy): domain Eukaryota; kingdom Metazoa; phylum Chordata; class Mammalia; order Artiodactyla; family Delphinidae; genus Grampus; species Grampus griseus. Next base: position 44,735,540 of record NC_139019.1, read on the forward strand.
CTTTTGGACAAATATAAATTATGCTGCATTAGTTATCTACTGCTGTGTAACAAATTACTCAAGTTAGCAGCTTAAAACAATAAGCACTTATTAACTCACAGTTTCTGTCAGGAATTAGGAAGCAGCCTACTTAGGTAATTCTGGCTCAGAACCTCTTGTGAGTTTGCAGTCCAGATGTCAGTCAGAACTTCAATTGTTTGAAGATTTGCCTTGGGCTGCAGAATCAGTTTCCAGGATGGCTCACTGCATGGTTGTTGGCTGGAGGCCTCCGTTTCTAGGAACATAGATATCTCCACAGGGCATAGGGCATAGGCATAGGGCTCTAGGCTGAGTGTTCTCATGGCGTGACAGTTACCTTCTTCCAAGGTAAGAGTCTCAAAGGAGAGAGCAAGGAGAAAAATCACAACGCCTTTTATGACCTTGTCTTGGAAGCCATTTACTGTCACTTCCACCATATTTTAGAGTCATTAAGTACAGTCTACACTCAAGGGAAGGTGAATTAGATCCTACATTTTTAAGGGAGACATATCAAAGAATTTGTGGGAATATTTTAAAACCACTACACATGTCAATTGATTTTTCACAAGAAATGTTAGGTGTACATGGTGGCCAGCAGCAGACATATTAAAAGAAACGGAGAATTGAATGAATGAAGTGCATGGTATGTGAACTGTATCTCAATTTTTGTTTGAATAGAGAGAAATGAGGAAGGCACGTCATTCAGAGGAGAAAGAACTAAGATCTTTGGAGCTTGTTATATACCCAGTATTTTACTCAGGATAGGTCATTTAAGCCTTATAGCAAGCTGAAGAAACAGTGATATGCTGGGGCTGGTACTCCCTGGCTTGTGAGTGGCAATTGTAAGCAACTCTATCCAGTTCCCTGTTCAATGACACCATGCTGGAAGCTCAAAATCAACCATGGTGGGACTATTTACACCATGAAAATTGCTAAATTCTACAAATCCTCCTTCTCCTAGAGAGCTGGTTGTCTAAATACTTATGAGCACATCACTGAGTACGACTGGCCCTAATTTACAGATAAGAAAAATTAAAAAGAGGTTTTTTAACTTGTTTTTATTTTTTTTGTTTTTGCTTTCCCCAAGGGCCATATGGGTAGTAAAAGAAAAACCCAGAATTTAAAACCAGTGTTGAATGAATATAAATTAGCTTTATTTCTAGTATGTATGATACCTCTATAAGATTAATTGTTATACATTTTGCCCAGACCATTTTCCTTGCCTCCATCATAGTATCAGTGTATTTGTAATGATGAGGAAGTCTATGACTAATTAGCTGACCAATTATGATTAGGAAATAATTCTACTTAATTTCGAGGGTTGCAAAGAAAAACTAGTGAAAGTCAAAAATGAAAAGAGGTGACTGCTGCAGTTTAAGTAGGAAAAAATGGGGAGAGAAATGGAGGGGAACCCTACTTTCTATTTAATAGGAAATTGCTAGAAAATGGATATATGAGGTATCTCTGCATTATCCAACCACAAATGTGAGAATATTTTCTCAGTACAGAAAACATTAGACCTTATTTCTCTAATTTGGCAGTTATCCCTCAAATCAGTATTCATTACCTCTAGCCTCAGCTAAACACCCTTGAAAAAGTATTCTTTATTTACTCGTTTGCCCTATTTTACATATTTAAAACATCCATATTCCATACACACATGCAGTTATGCAGAATTTTCTCTGTTCAGACGAACACTAATTCACACAATCACCAAAACAGAAGCTTGGAAGGTATGGAGGATGGAGAAGGATGAAATTAATTCAGTGGAGCAACTGTTTTTTAACAATAGTGCTAATAGCTCAAAAGTGATCACATTTATAGATGTTAAGTAAAACACTGTGCCAGAGACTATGGACATGTGGATTAAGACACACATGAAATCTCAGCACCTTGCTAGAGGTGAGAACATGACAGCTAGGTTGCCATGGAGACAGAGCAGAGACACCAGCTACTAACTCTGAATACCAATTAACAGCTAGCACTTTTTTTTTTTTGCGGTACACGGGCCTCTCACTGTTGTGGCCTCTCCCGTTGCGGAGCACAACAGGCTCCGGACGCGCAGGCTCAGCGGCCATGGCTCACGGGCCCAGCCGCTCTGCGGCATGTGGGATCCTCCCGGACCGGGGCACGAACCCGTGTCCCCTGCTTCGGCAGGCGGACTCTCAAACCACTGTGCCACCAGGGAAGCCCTCTAGCACTTCTTTATGTTACTAAAATTGGTTGTCAGGGAAACTCACAGGATTGGTTCAGGTTATCAAATTAATTACAAACTGAATCCAGAAAGTCAGATCCTTTAGTTAAGATACATAAAATTCTAAAGAAATTATTTATGGAGATTTATGCTACTCTCAGCATAGTATCTGTTGTCTCTTATTCTTTATAATTCCCTCTTCTTCATTTTCTTTAAAATATTCCTAAGGCAGAGATTGGGATATATGTGTTAATATTCTCATTTAGCTGTCCAGCAAAAAAAAGAAAAAGCAAACCTTAAAACTGTCATCTAATAAGTTATTTCAGTATAAACAAAACAGACAACCTAGGTTATAGCTACACAAAATGTTTGATGCCTGGGTAGCTATATTTTATCAAGCAGCTACTATCTACTTATGTAACGGATGCTTCATATATGGCATTTAGTCTGCAAAAATATTCTGGACATAATAACATTTTGCTGAGAGCCAAGTGCTAAATTGAATTGTTTGCCACAGGTGGGATTCACCCTGAAGCCTCGCTGTCTTCCGGAGTCTGTGGTGTAAGAAACAGCCGAGCCCAGTGGATAAGAGCCAGCTTGTCCTATGCAAACCCAGCATCTGCCATTGGTAACTAGGTAACCTTGAACAAGATGTCTACCTTCTCTAGTTCAGAGTTCTCGTTTCCCAAGAGTTCTTACTGAGATCTGACCACTTCTCACTGCCTCCACAGCAGCCACTCTGCTTCAAACCACGAACCTCTTTGCCCTGGATGATTACAACAGCTTCCCAACTTATCCCAGCACCCGGTGCGATCCTAATAAAACATAAGTCTGTCTGTGGCATTTCTCCCGTGACTCCAAGCTCTTAAGACTGTAGTTATATTAAAGATATTCCCTGTAAGGGACTTGACACAGTCCCAAATGTGGAATAAGCATTCATTCATTAGACAGATATTTATTATGTACCTACTATATTCCTGGGGCTGGACAGACAGGAGTGAACAATACTGAGAAATAAATATCCCTGTGGAGGTTCCCTGAAAATACAAAATATGATAGATCGTGGTAGGTATTCAGAGAAAAACGTAAAGCACAGAAGGTAGATAGGAAAAGGGAGTCTAAAGGGTCCTATAGGATGGCTGGAGAAGGCCTCATGTAAGGTGACATTTGAGGAAAGACCTGATGAGTGAGACAGTGAGCCATGTAAACGTGTAGGTAAAGGGCACCCCAGGTGGCAAGCTCAGCAAGGGCCGAGTCCCACCTTGGGGTGGGGGGGGCAGGCGCTCGGCTTCTGCGAGGAAGGAGCACCTGTGGAGAGGCAGGTCAGAGGCACTGTGGAGGGAGGTGCACATCACTTAGGGCCTAGGCTTTTACTTTCAGTGAGTTGAGGAGTCACCGGAAATGACCGTGAGCTGATTGCTAGGGTCATTCCGGCTGCTGGCGACAAGTTGAGAATCCTTTGTCATAATCCAGGGCAGACGGGCTGGTGGTTTGGTGGCTGCAGCGAAGTTGTTGAAGTGATAGATGCTCAGTAAATGGCGGCTACTATGACGCTCCCTGACATTGTCTCTGTACTTGAAGCTGGATTAATCGGTTACACAAGCTAGCCGTTTGTTCCCTGTTTATGACCAGTCAATTCATGCTAAGCAAGCATGCCTACTTGTATGGTAGTCTAATTTATAATATTCTGACTTCCAATAAATGATTTCCTGGTTATGTTCTGCTTTTAACGCTTTGCTACTATTTACCCACAATGCTGTGAAATATTAAGTAATACGAAAATTTTATGGTAGTTGCCACAGGCAGGAGGTAAGGGTGGGGGAAATCCAGTGAAGGCAGTCAAAAGGTACAAATTTCCAATTATAAGTTCTGGGGATGTAATGTACATGGTGATGATGTAGCATGGTGACTATATTTAACAACACTGTACTGTATATTTAAAAGCTGCTAAGAGTAGATCTTAAATTTCTCATCACAAGGGAAAATTATAGCCATATGAGGTGATGGATGTTAACTAAATTTACTGGGGTAATCATTTTGCAATATATACAAAATTTACTGGGGTAATCATTTTGCAATATATACATACCAAATCATTATGTAGTACACCTTAAACTGATACAATGTTATGTCAATTACATTTGTATAAAACTGGGGGGAAAATGAGCAGGTAAATTTTTAAAATAAAACAAATAGAACTTTTAGAATTAAAAAATAGAATTGTTAAAAACACTCAATGAAGTGTTTATAAAATATATAAAAATAAAAATAAAATTATTTTAATGAAAAAAGAAATCTATAAATATCTGATTGAAAGCCATAAAGCAAAATCATTTTCCTAATAAATGATTATCTTTTCTACAATGCCTTGTGCCTAAAAGCCACAAAATACTCAAGTGATATCTGAAATTTTTATTGAAGCAAGTCCATTAAATAACACAAAATGTATCACTTTGGCTAATTCTTGTATAAGACGGAATGTATTTATGCCCTTGTCCATTCAATAAAGCTCAGTGTGTGATTGTGATGTTATTCTTGAAGACTTCTTTGTTTCTCAAAGCTTTGTTTCCAGTAAACTACATTTCCTCATGAGAGGTAATAAGAAGACTGTTCTCTGTTCCTTGATGAGAAGAATTAAAGATTTGTCAAATGTGACAGACTTGCGCCTTCAACTGAGAGCTCCTGCTGTTTCCTGAACCTTAAATCTTCCTGGAGCCTCAGAACGAATCATATTCCATTTACACATGGTTTGAAAGTATACAAAATGTAACATGCACCAAACTCACAGTTCAACCTTTATACTTTGAGGTTTTGTTTACGTAGGCAATAATGAGCAAGGAAGGAGTAAGAACTTTTGTCCTAATAATAATATTGTTCATAATAATAGCAGTTAATGGCACTATGCCACTTACTTTGTGCTAGGCACTGTTCTCAGCACTTGAAGTCTTTTATCTCCCGTATAATGATCACAATAATCGTGCAAGCTAGGTACTATTAGCATCATCCCCATTTTACAGCTGAAAAACTGAGGCACAGAGAGATTTTAGTAACTTACTCAAGGCAATTCAATTAATAAGTGGAAGAACTGAGGCTCAACCCAGACAGTCCAACTTCAGAGTCTATGCTCTGAACCCCTGCACTCCACTCAACACCAGCATGCAGAACATTGGAAATGTTATCCCATGTTGTTTTTCTTGGACGTTCTCCTTTCCATTCATAACCTTTCCCTCACCTTCCCCACCTGCAGTTCAAGTTGGAAATGACTTTGGCTTTCCAAAAGGCTAAGCTTTTCTGGATACTTATAAAGTTTTGCAAAGAAAAATATTTTCTTGAAAATATAAAAAGGATTGCGAAATGGGGTGCGAAATCTCTTGATCCAAAGAAATGAGGATAGTTTCCTCATCAAATTAAAAGGTGGTTCTTCTCCTCAGGGTCATGGAAAAAGTAGGAAGTTTGAGGTGAGGGGCTGCTTGGGCTCCTCCTTCGCACTACTGGAAACAGAAGACCCCTAATATAAAACGGCTGTCCATGGTGTCCAGGTTGGTGCTCGAGTAGGAATGAAGGTGAGGAAATCCATGAACAGAGCTTTTGGTCTAAAACTGCTGCCAGTCCAGTGGGATTATGGCTAAAAATAGAAATTGAAATGTTAAATGTTCTTATAAATAAAAGCTTGTGGCCCAAGATCCATAAATATGAATCTGCAGCGTAGATTAGATGTCTATCCTAAACTCAGAAAAGGATAAATACTATTAAAATTAGTGGTAGTTAAGAATCCTAACATAATCCTTTCCCACAGCCTATATAACATTTCATTGCCCTTTTTAGAACATTTTAATCTACCACCATAATAATATAAAATTGAGAAATCAGATCAGCTTAGTCTGGTATTGTATGGCTAGCCCATACCTCGTTTTGTGTACAAAGAGACTTGACCCTGAGGTGCTTTGTAAGTAAATCTTGTAACTGAAGTAAACTACAAATAGAAATAACTGAATAATGTGAAAGCTTTCTCCTTTGCTGTTAAACAATAGTTTTATCTCCAAATAATAAAAATTGGCTGGATGAGTGTTGTTTTGGGGCATACACTCTGTTCTGAAGTTGGCAGAGAAGAATATAAAATGCATAGACGGTGCAGACAGTGCAAACACGGCAAACAAAAATCTGTTACGTACTTCAGAATAATCAGTGGACATGTTACAGGTCTCAGTCACCTAAGTTTTTAGAAGTTAAACAGAAATGTCCTTAATAGGAGAGAAATGAGTAGGAAAAGAATTCTTATATGAGAAGATTCCAGAAATACACCAATGATCAGACAGTTCTGAGAATAAACATGCAGTACTACTGAGGCCAGCAAGATTCCTCGTCAGCAGTCATCAACTCTGATGTGTTCCTTGTGAGGTTAAAATTGTCTGAAAGCGAGCTTCCCAGCTATCCTATTCTCCTAACATATCAGCACGATCTGGCATGCCTAAAGGAGTAGAGAGTCCTAGTTCATAAAACATTTAATAAATCAATTCTATCGTGCTCTCTATTGATTACCCTCTCAAATGCGAATATCACAGCAAATATTACCCAGGAAATGGAATTCAGGATCTTACTGTGGATTCACCATAATAAACACCTCCCATAATCATATCAAAGCAATAAGAAGTGTTTAACAGAGTGCTGGAAAAGAAAGAATTTACAGGGCATGGCTTTATTCTAGTACCTGAATACGTTGACTGGAAGGACAAAATACAAAGTGCACAGACTCTGGACCCAGACACTCTGGGTTCCTATCTCAGTTGTGCCGCTTACTAGTTAGTGAGCCCAGGCATTCCCCGACACTCAGTGCCTCTGAGGCCCCATCAGAGCAAATGGGGGTACTACTGGTACCCACCTCACAGGGCTGCCTGAGAATTAAATGAATTACTATACGGTAAGTGTTTAGAATAGGGAAGAAAACATAACAAATGGTATGCAAGCATTAGCTATGATTATTGGCGATGAGAAACTGACAATGTGGTCTAGACTCTCCTTTATTAAAAACCATCCTCCTTTATATATCTGAAAAAAGTGTATATATAGCTAATTGAGTTCTTAGTATGTAACAGACTCTGTTATAAGCAGTGCAGATATTTTTTTGTGTGTTTTTTTTTGTTTGTTTGTTTTTTTGCGGTACGCGGGCCTCTCACTGTTGTGGCCTCTCCTCTTGCGGAGCACGGGCTCCGGACGCGCAGGCTCAGCGGCCATGGCTCACGGGCCCAGCCGCTCCGCGGCACGTGGGATCTTCCCGGACCGGGGCACGAACCCGCGTCCCCCGCATCGGCAGGCGGACTCTCAAACACTGCGCCACCAGGGAAGCCCGCAGTGCAGATATTTTAAGTCATTTAATATACAAGGGAGATTTCTAATGAAATATTATTTGAACTCCGGTAGAAATAAAAGATATTTCTTTTAAAATTTATTTTAAAAATTACTTATTTTAGCACTTATAGAGATAATCAGCTCCTGAGAGATGTGTAGAAGTTCCATTAATCAAGGTTGGGGTAAAAAACAACCTTTATGAAGCTCAGAGGTGATATGTAGCATACAATTTGAAATTTCTACTGTTCAAGACCAAAGCTAGCACAGTCTCCTTAACTACTAGAAAGGTTATTTTAAATGCAGGCCAGACAGGATCCAAGCTAATTTAGGGTCAACTGAAGCCATATATACTCCAAATCCAAAAAGCGTGCCTATTACCCCTCTCTCTTTTACATACAAGAATATCTCAATCTGTTCTTGTATCAGCATAATTAGCAACTTATGTCACCCTGGCTCTGAGATAAATACTAATTAAAGAACATTTTTGTGCCAGTAAACACTTGCCTCTCAAACCAGCACTTTGAATTGTGTTATCACCTGGTTCTATAAAAAGCAAGCTTGGGGGGCGGCTCCCAAGACAAGCTGGTGTAAATACTTGCCCCTCCCCTAGTGGGTACTTCTTTTGCATACAAACCCCTTTGTAAATATAGCTCACAATTGTTGATATGAAGCACAGGGAAATGAGTTTCTGCGAAGAAAACAGAACTGTTTGCTTATCCCCACAGATCCGGCAATTCTGTGCACTCAGTGACAGCTGGCCATTCCAGAGTGGACAAAAACATTTCCCCCGGGGCATGTTCTCTTCACTGGCCTATGTTGAACAGAGGCCAAGTTCATTTATAGCTATTTCAAGGACAGACTTAAGATTATTTCAAGTGTTCTAACAATATTTACTTTTCTAAGGAGGCTCTGCATGATATCCCATCTCGGTTGGCTCAAATAATGACACCTAGGACATCTCTACAGGCTGGCAAACGTTCATAATTATAAAACACACACTCTTGCTATCCAGAAGCCTTAACAAAACAACTCAAAAACAATGTACATTTTCTTCATTTCCTTCGATATAAACTTCCTCAGAGCACTCTCGGGTTTCTTGATAGCAGAAGGAGGTTAAGTAAATGTTGAAAACAAACCATGAGACTTGCCAGGCTGGATTTTTGAATGCCCTCCAAGTTCCAGCACGGCCACTTCTTTCTGATGTGCCCCTTTTAATCCTAGGATATTAAAGCAGTTGGTAAACATTAACTCACAGATCCTCTTAAAAATCTTTCTGGGTGGTAGATATCTGAGCTTACAACCAGGAAAGTATGTTGACAGGCCATCCCTTTGCAGATCATGGCTAATTCCTGACCATCTCCCAGTCAGATGGGGCAGGTGCATTTTCCCTTTTCACAGGGGACTGTCTCTGCCTGAAGTTACAGTTCAAGTGCCCAGGACAGGGCCTGATGCCTCGTTGATGCTCAGTGTACCTTTGTTGAATGAATGAAACTCTGCACATTATTAAAGCGATTTTTTCTCCTGTGACTTTGGTGTCATTTAAAGTCTAGATCAAGAACGGAAGGGTCCAAATTCACCAGGAAAAATCTATTTTTTAAATTCTTAAGGTGAAGTACTTACACTTGTGGAATAAGAATTTGAATCCTATTTCTTTAAAATCAGTTGAACAATTTCCTCCACTATCAGCTTTAATGAGATATAATTGACAAATAAAATTGTAAGATATTTAAAGTGTACAGCATGATTTTATATACATATACATTGTGAAAGGATTCCCCCATCTAGTTAATTAACACATCCATCACCTCACACATTTACCTTTTGTATGTGTGTGTGTGAGAGAGAGAGAGAAGCATTTAAGTTCTACTCTTTTAGCAAATCTCAATTATATAATACAGTATTAACAATGATACTCTCCGTAGTATACATTAGATCCTCAGATCTTATTCATTTTATAACTGAAAGTTCGTGCCCTTTACAAACCTCTCCCTCTTTTCACCACCCCCAGCCCCTGACAACCACTTTTCCACTCTATTTATGTAAGTTGACTTTTTTTTTTAATTCCACATATAAGTGATACCATGCAGTATTTTATCGTTCTCTGTCTGGCTTATTTCACTCAGCATAATATCCTCCAGTTTCATCCAAGTTGTTGCAAATGACAGGATTTCCTTTTTTAAGGCTGAATAATATGCCATTATATATATACACCACATCTTCTTTATCCACTCATCCACTGACAGACACTTAGGCTGTTTCTATGTCTTGACTATTGTGAATATTGCTGCTATGGACATGGGAATACAGATACCTCAGCTGAACAATTTCTAACCAGTGTCTTCTTTATCCCCTGAATGCTCCCTTATTACAATTTCCTGAACACTTTCTCAGAAATAATAAACACTGGATGTAAAGCTAAGAGTTCCAAATGTGTCCCATAAAACTAGCATGAAGCATTTTTGAATCCTTCAACCTTGTAAATTAATGTGAAGCAAATTAATTAAAAGAACAAACTGGTCATCACAATCTTAAAATTATTCCTTGCATTAGTGTGGCATTGCTTCTGAGCCCCTAGGTTTCAGTGCTAGCAACAATTTCTTGCTATACTGTTTTCAGCTTTATGGTAAAAGGGCTAAGAAAGAATGTGTGGGATTTTGTGGAGAAGGTGTATTTCATACCTCCAGTTTTAAAACTAATTTCTTCATATTAAGGACTTAATGTTCTCTATAAAGGGCCAAATAGTAAATACTTCAGACTGTTGTGGGTCCTACAGTCTTTCTCACAGCTCTGCCACTGTAGCAACAAAGCAGCCACACACACAATATTGAACAAATAGGCATGGCTGTGTTCTAATAAAACTTTATTTACAAAGGTAGGCCACAGGTTAGATCTGGACCTCTCGGCAGTAGTTTGCCAACGCTTTTTTATATCATGCTTCTTGAACTTGGTGATACTAAAAGAATATCATTCATCAGGAAAGCTGGGTTAAAAAATCTTTATTGGATGTTCTGCATTTTATTAGACTAACGAGAGAATGTTCAGCCGTACAATGCGAGTCTAGAGATTGTATCCTGGTGCTCTATAAGTAACGTGCATCATAGCTTCTCCTTTCTGGAAATATATTTTAAAAATTCTATTAGCTACATGGATTTCTTTTAAAAAGGCAGAAGGTAGGCGCATAGCAAAAACACTTCCAATGCCCCCCAAATCCTCATTCAAATGGGAAAATCTCAGGGGATTTGGTACTTGGCAGTCACCCTAGGTCCCAATGACAGTCGTCAATGCTCGGCTTCCCTCTCCCTTCCAACCCTGCCCCTTCATCCCCACCAACGCCACAACCCTGGCTCCTAAGACCTTGCTCCAAGGGAGGAATGCAAGGATGGATCATGGGCCAAAGCTGGCCTCCCAGGAGTGCGTTGCCGGGGAAGCTTCTGAGCAGGTGCGTCAAGAAAAGAAATAGCTGCCTGTGCATCTTCTGCTCATCCCGACTTTCTGTATGTAGTTGAAACCACCTCTTGAAAATACTATGCAATTGGTTTCTTCTTTGCTCGTGAAACATTTGCTTTGCCTGAAGGATCTGATGGTTTTCCACACTTGCAAACACTTAACATGGTTTTCCACACTTGCAAACACTTAACATCATTTTGAGATTTTGGTTATTGTTGTTGTCAACACCAAAACATATCTAAGTGATTCCACCAAAGACAGGCAAGAATAAAGGTCTCGTCATTAGCCCTGATAAATACTACCCATAACTACAGTTTCTAACAATTACGCTTCTAGCCCATTTATCAACTACAATTTAATATTGTTAAAATTTCTACAAAACTTAATGTTGGTAGGACTTCACCTCTTAGTATTAGGGCAAATATTCTCAAATCATTAATATACCTTTTTTTAGTATATGAGGCAATGGTGAGATACCCCATGCCCAATAACTTAAAGATAGAGAAAATAATATAGTCATTTTAGAGTTAAATTGGCAAAACACTAACAAAATCACACTCTGTGTGACCGTCCATCTATGACAATTAACTAAGAACTTTTCTGTAAGCCTGTGTCTCCCCATCTAGCACTCTTGTCACAATGGGGATAACTCAGGGAGCCAGGCTAAGTAAGATAAGACTGCATTTTAGTACGCAGCAACTTAATCAACTGCACTGTACTTATTTGAGTGAAGGCTATCCAGTTTACTGAGTGTTTACCAATTTGTAAATATTTCTTTATGTTCATTTGTTTGCAGTAGGGTGAATGACCTTTCTCCCCATCAAATTCTAACACCAGCAGTGGCAGGGATAAGTGGAAAGCCTGCCCGTGCCCTCAGAGAGCAGGGCTGCCCCCAGATACACATTCAAGGTGGCACTTGTTTTTTTGGATGCATTGAGGTCCAGGGTCTGGCTCTCAAAGTTACAGGCTGATCTTTTGTCACACAGTTTGTGTGAATATTGGGAATTCACAATAACCACACTCAGAGAGACTGCTGGATTAGCTCAATAAAAGTGCTGAAATGTTTGGAGTGGCAGGTCAGTACTCTTTCCTGGAAGGCAAACTACTTGAGAAGTCACATTTTCATAACGTTTCGTGAACCAAAACCAGAACAAAGGGAATTCATTATTGAGCAGGAGTGTTTCATAGTGTTGGGGGTATCATAATTTACATCTCTATAAATGTTCATATCTGTTGCAAATGTAGACCCCTTCCAGGCTGGACAGGTACTACTCACCTAAATCGTGCTCGAATGGGTACAGTTTATATTTTCAACCTGTGGGTTAGTGGTTCCCAACCTTTATGAGCAGCAGAATGTCTTACTGAGCTTTGAAAAGTTAAATTCTTTAATCTCCCATGTTCTTTCTACCCCAAGATCAAATGAATTATAACGGGGGTGACCCAGAATTCTTGTTTAGGGGATTCTGATACAGATAGCCTTAACATTTGGTAACCCAGGTTCTCCGATTCAGACAGACTTGAATCAAAATTCTGGATCGGGTCTTCCCTGGTGGCACAGTGGTTGAGAGTCCGCCTTCCGATGCAGGGGATGCGGATTCGCGCCCCGGTCTGGGAAGATCCCACGTGCCGCGGAGCGGCTGGGCCCAGTGAGCCATGGCTGCTGAGCCTGCGCATCCGGAAAAAAAAAAAAAAAATTCTGGATCTGTCACTTAGAAAAAGCAACTTGGGGGAGTGAAATAATCTCTCAGAGCCTCTTGTCTCTTCATCTGTAAAATGGGTATGATAATGCCTGCCTAACCAGGATGTTGGAAGAATTAAAAGAGAATTTTAAACCCAAGGCTAGCTAAACATTCAGGAAGCTAGAGAGCTGTTTGCTGTCTTCCCCCAAATGGGGTTTGACACAATTGGTTAGGTTGTTGCTTATTAAATTACATTCCTGTTGTAGCCCTGGATCCCTGAGCCCTGAGAAATTTCCTACTCATTCTGATTGCAGTCTAAGTTATACAGATACATGATTGCAGACAAATTCTTGGGTTGTTTTTCAGAAGTGGTTGTGTGGGCTTTACTAATTTAATAGCCCAAAGGCAGTCTTCTTTCCCCTATTCCCAAGTTCTTGGGGGTAGGTGTCTCCTAAATGCTCCCATAACATAGATGAAAAATATCTTTTTGTCTATTTTTATCCCAAAACACTCAAAGCTCTATCAGTGGGTTGAGTATTTCAAAAGAAAACAAGTTTCATCAGAGTCATATTTTGAGAAAATGTTAATGTGCAACTTGTGATGATTGTTAGAAACATTAGTTTCAAATAATGGGCAAAAGGTATATATGACCATTTTGTATTGTTTTTTTGATGCATGTACAGAGCAGAAATTGGCGGGAGAAAACAGGATAATTGGTGTCGGAAAGAAACATACAGGGCAATGCCCTTCCTCATGCCAAATACCTCCCACTAATAGCCTAAAAGTGTGCAACTCGCTTAAGTAGCCTCATTTACTAAAGGAGAGTCCCTTCAATCCTGAAGGGACTCTAATTCACTGAATGACAACATGGGTACAACCCATGCTTCCTCAGGTTTCACAAGCCTAGGGGTTGTAAATGCTATGACCCTAAAAGAAAGAAACTCCACCTCAGCGGATGTTCCCATCCACTCCCAGGGGACTCCCGCGTGCATCAGGGTATCATTAGGGCATTTCTTGGAGAGCCCCTGAATCCTCACACACATGGCCAAGGACAAGGTCTGGCAGTGCCTGTGTGGCCTGTCTCCTCTCACAGTCCCCTCTTGCCTTACGCCCCTTTGGCCTTGTCTGCTGGGACGTCGGGTCCACCGTGTGCTCCCACCAGCCTCTGGCCGTTTGTGCCACACGTTTTGGCTGCTACTGAAATTGAAAAGTCATCTTGATGGCAGACGAGGCTGAGAAGGCTGGCGTCCTTCAGGGGCTAAATCCAATCTGTGTCCCATGTGAAAACAAAAGAATCTCTCTTCCAGCTTTGGTGTTAAACTTCAGAACATGAGCGGAAAACATTGCTCTAAATGCCCTTCCAGAGGGTTTGGTGGAAACAATCCTTTCAGTATCTATCACAGCACCATTCTCCCATTCCCCACATCCTCAGGACCCAGGCTTAAGTCCATGGTACCAGAGACAAGTGCTGGCCTCTTCTCAGTAGCTACACAGCGTTGTAAATCAACTCTAATACAAAATAAAATTTTAAAAAAAGATAAAATAATGTTTTGCAGTGATTTCGGAGGGGATGGAATTAGTCAGGACTGTGAACCTTACATGGTATAATTGTGTTTCACATCCTGAAGGCAACAGGAATGGCAGTTATAAATGTGGGGATGGTGATGCGTCTATAATTTTTAGCTCTTAGGGCAGCCTGATGGATGAAAGGGTACCAGAGGTCTTGGGCCAAAATTGGCAGAGAATCAGAAAATATTTTAATACTTACCTTCCCATTAGGGTATGTACTATATGTTGTTATCAATATTTGATTTAGCTACACGCAACAAAATTCCATTATTTGTATTTATGACATAGATGATGATTTATTACTTTCATATACATCCTGTCGTTTGATCCATGCAAGACAAGTAGCACATTTTTCATTTGTTGGATGAGGCAGTTAAAGCCCAGCGTAGTCTGTGTTAGAAGATAATGCTGCAGCAGGGACAGAGAAGTCACAAATTCCTTATCCTCAAGATGTGCCTGTCACCTGGGAACCACCCGGAGCTTGAGAGAGAACAGAGGGACCTCCACATCCCCTCTTTGCAAGAAGTCTCTTCCCTGCTCTCCTCCCTAAGATGTACACTTTATAGTAACGCAGTCCCAGAGAGTAAACATTTGAAAGAAATTCTCATTCATATCACCTGAAATAGAAACAAAATCAGATTAGTTTACTTTTCTGAACCCATATGTGCGAGTACTCTTAAATCATACAAATATCTCATATTGAATAGTCTTATTAAAATTCAGTTACTATATACATCAATCTTTTTTCCCCCACACCTCTTTACCTACCTCTCCAGGGCTATTCCATGTCTGCTAAATAGATACAATCCCACAGGAAAGTGACACCACGGAAAGGGCAGAGTCTTTTCCCAATACCCTTGGGACAGCTGCCAATAAGAGCTGCAGCTTAGAGAAGACCCCAGGGCAAATAGATACAGTGACAGGCCAGCTGACTGTGACCCGAGAGGTTTGCTTTTAGCTTAACAAGTTCTCAAGGAATTCTAGAGGTCAAATCTCTGCATCTCTATGTGACCCAACATCATGACGTTAACAAAATAAGTATAAATTTAAACAAAAAATCATCCAAGCCATTTGGCTTCCTATCTCCATCCCACTAACAAGTCCCACTTCACTTGTACAAAGACACAATTATTACTCATGAAACGTTGTT
The DNA here is from genome assembly GCF_964374135.1 of Grampus griseus. Classification (NCBI taxonomy): domain Eukaryota; kingdom Metazoa; phylum Chordata; class Mammalia; order Artiodactyla; family Delphinidae; genus Grampus; species Grampus griseus. The sequence goes on from NC_139019.1 coordinate 44,750,943, forward strand.
TTTGTCTAAAATCTTTAAGGTGACTAAAGCAAAGCTCGTAACGTATGTCAAACCCATTTCTGTGAACTGCTATACAGAGTTTATTTTCTTTTATTGACTCAACTTCTTTAGAAAGTAAAATAAAATACAAACCAATGCTCTCATAAGTACATAGACCCATGAGATCATGCTTCCACTCCTTACTGTGGCTAGATGGGGGAAGGGAGATAAGAGGACAGAGAGCAGGCAAGAGAGAACAAGGAAACAGAGAGCAACAGTAAAGTCGCTGATAAGAGTACAAACGTGAGGTCACATCCTGCCCTTCATGTAAGCTTCAAATTTTTCATTAAGTTATCTAATAATTATTAGTCCCTCCCTAAATTCTAAGATAATCGTCTATATTATATAATGAGAAAAGTCTACCGAAGTGAAATTATTCTTTGGGTATAAGAGCTTAGGGAGGACCCCGTGCTTCAAAGGGCCTGCACTTGGTTTAATGCTCTACTGTTTTGATATTTCCATTCTTAAGAATTTGTGAACGAGGGGCCCTGTATTTTCATGTCACACTGGGTCCCACAAACTGTATAGCTGCTCCTGGACATCATGTCAAGCTACAGCCTTGCTACCTCCATTTAAAAAAAGTGTATGTGTGTGCAATCCTTGAAAAGAAATAGTGTTAGAGTATTTCCCAAAAGGAAGTATCCTTATATTTAGAACCTATAATCTTCTGAATTTACCAGCTTCTATGTTTGATGTACTGTATTTTATATTATTTTTAATGAAAATTTTCTCTTCACCCGGTTTTAGAGGGTGAAGAGAAAATGCATGGGAAAAAAACATGTGAATGAAAAATATTTTTCATTATGAATAACTGTGAAGATTACAAGAATGGCAGTTATAAATATGCAAACACAGGTGCAGCTAGCATTTACACTTTTGGGGGCGGTCTGGGGAGGAATGGGTACTGAGAGGTCCTGGGTCAAAGGGAGCCTGGCATCGAAAAATAACTTAAGGAAATTCTCTACATTTATCAAATCGATTAAGGTTTGACTTCAACGTCTTTCCCCAAACCAACTTTCTCACTCCCAATTCCCATATTTATTTCTAGATCTTTCATAATTGGAGATTGTGTGTGTAATGTCAGCTACTCACTGTGAGAATTGTTCCTTGTGCAAGCTTCTTCATCCTCTTGCTTGGTTGGTGTTAGCTGGGAGATGCAAGCAGCTGTGTAGTCAAGATGTTGCCATCTTCTCAGAGACTAATTTTATTATTCCAAGCATTTTTTTGGCTCCAAATGTTATGGGTTGGCCACCCTAAAAATGATATGTTGGAGTCATAATGCCCAGAACATTAGGATGTGGCCTTATTGGGAGACAATCTTTACACAGGTAATCAAGTTAAAATGAGGTCATTAGGATGGGCCCTAATCCAATGACTGGTGTCTTTATAAAAAGGGGAAACTTGGACACAAAGACAGACATGCATAGAGGGACAAATGCTGTGAAAAGACACAGGGAGAAGACCATCTACAACCCCAAGAGAGGCCTAGAACAGATCTGTCACTCAGAGCCCTCCAGAAAGAAGCAGCCCTGCCAACACCTTGATTTTGGACCTCCTCCAGAACTGAGACAATACAGTTCTGTTCTTTAAGCCACCTAGTTTGGGCACTTTGAACAGCAGCCCTGACAAACTAAACATCAAGTATCTGAAATCTTCAAGGGCATACTTTGTGGTGTCCTAGGCTGCTGTTCTCTGTTCTGGCATCTCAGCAGACTGGTGCGTGACCGTGGTTGGTTAGGTTTAGTATATATTGTTATTCTAATTAATAATAGTTGAAGTGATAAAATATTTTTTAAAATTTTCTTCTCTTATGTATAAGAATTGGTTAAAATTCTCCCTGTAATAAAATCCAGGAGGACTCTTACCCATTTAAATTCTGATATGCTTCCTGGAATGCCATAGAAATAGATGGAAATATAATTAACATGCTTGCAATTGCAAACCACCTTGGGTATGCTCAGTGAAGTGTTTAGCACATGTGACATATATAGAGAAAATATAGAGAAATTAGAAATTAGAAATTAGAAAATATAGAGAAAAAAAAAATGCCACTGCTCTCCATAAGACCAGCTTTCGAACTTTTAGTCACAATCTACCCATTTTGAAAGAAGTTGCCTCACCTGGGATTCCATTTCCTGAATGACTGGTGCATTGTTTTTAGGACATTATTTCTCTCTCTCTTACATGATCATTATGGAATTTACACCAACACAAAGTGTATCTACATGATGTTACTAGGCTATGGTAATCAGAAAGGGAGAAATTTATCCTAACCAATACTGCATAACTGTGTTGGATGCATTTTACTAAATTAACAAACTTGTTCAGAAGAAAAAACTCATAGATACCAGCCATCATTGTTGGTAAAATTCAATAAATTTTCATCAGAGCAACTTAAACATAATTTTATATTTTCTGGGTCAATGCTGAGTCATTGATTATTATTTTACATGTGTTTTCCAGTCAGTTTAGATTGATCATAACTAGATATTTAGGAGCTTATGTGAATTTTTTAAAGTACTTACCAGTGGGATTAATTTAAATGTCAAAAAAGTAAAGTAAGTAAAATCATTGTAATGAGGATCCCCCTCCGAATGACAACCACTAATGGAATTTCATTATTCTCCTCTAGTGTAGAAGATACTCTTGAGGGTTACTTTAAGGAGTCATTTCTCAACTTTTTTTGACTTAAGAATCACATTCATGGCAACATCTAATGTTCTGAACCCTCTTAGCATTTTTTAGTCTTTTCATCATTTTTGCAGGGTATTGAATAAGAAATGGTATTAAGAAAAATCTTTTACTTAATATATATGATTAAAAGATATAAGATCTTTTACTTTAGATATAGACAGAAGTATAACTGAAAAAATAAATTTCACTTTACTGTAATTTTTAGTAATATCCATATTCTATGAAAGCAAATTGCTATCAACAAAACAAAGCTCACCTACTGAATGGGAGAAGATATTTGCAAACAATATATCTGATAAGTGGCTAATATCCAAAATATACAAAGAACTCATACAACTGAACGTCAAAAAACAAAAACAACTCTATTAGAAAATGGGCAGAGAATCTGAATAGACATTTTTCCAAAGAAGACATACAGATAGCCAACAGGCACATGAAAAGATACTCAACATCACTAATAATCAGGGAAATGCAAATCAAAGCCACAATCAGATATAACCTCATACTTGTCAGAATGGCTAGCATCAAAAAGACAACAAGTAACAAGTGTTGAAGAGGATGTGAAGAAAAGGGAACTGAACCCTCAGGTACTGTTGGTGGGAATGTAAATTGGTGCAGCCACTATACAAAACAGAATGGAAATTCCTCAAAAAATTAAAAATAGAATTACCGTATGATCCAACATTTCCACTCCTGGGTATTTATCTGAAGAAAACAAAAACACTAATTAGAAAGGATATATGTACCCCTATGTTCACTGCAGCATTATTTACAATAGCCAAGATATGGAAGCAACCAAAGTGCATAACAATAGACGAATGGATAAAGAAGATGTCATATATATGTACACTGGAATATCATTCATCCATAAAAAGAATGAAATATTGCCATTTGCAACAACATGGATGGACCTAGAGGGAATTATGCTGAATGAAATAAGTCAGAGAAAGACAAACACTGTAGGCTTTCACTTATGTGAAATCTACAAAAGAAAACAAATGAACATACATAAAACAGAAATAGAGTTTTAAATACGGAGGATAAACAGCTGGTTGCCAGAGGAGAGGGGGTTAGGGGGAGGAAAGCAATAGCTAAGGGAGACTGAGGATTATTTTCCAGTTGCAAAAGAAATGAATCATGGGGATGAAATATACAGTATGGGGAATATAGTCAACAACTAAGTAATGTTTTTGTATGGTAAAGTTCGTAACTAGAATTATTGTGGTGATCATTCTGAAACCTACAGAAAAAAATCACTACGGTTGTGTAACAGGAATTAACATAGTGTTGTAGGGTCAATTATACTCCAAAACCGAAAAACAAATAAACTCATAGGAAAAGAGATCGGATATGTGATTACTAGAGGCAGGGCAGTGGGGACTGAAGGAAGGCAGTCAAAGGTACCACACTCTTCCAGTTGTAAGTAAATCCTAGGGTGTAATGTACAACATGATAAACATAGAGAGCACTGATGTATGTTACGTTTGAAAGTTGTTAGGGGAGTAAATTCCAAGAGCTCTCATCACACACAATTTTTTTTCTATTTCTTCAATTTTGTATCTACGTGAGATGATCGATGTCCACTAAACTGATTGTGATGATCATTTCATGATTTATGTAAGTCAAATTATGCTGTAAACCTGAAACTTACACAGTGCTGTATGTCAATTATATCTCCACAAAACTGGAAGAAAAAAAGCGAATTGCAACTTTTCACACTGACCATGTGAAGGCACACAATTTAATTTACTTGAAATAAATTATTTCATAAAAAATACATTTCAGACAAACTTTCAAATGACAGATGATGTTGGTTTAGTGACAATACGTACGAAAATGTAGGTTGAAATTTAACATGTTTTAGCAATCAAAAATAGACAAAATTTGCTTTCATAACTGTTACGAAATCAACTGAGAATTTTGTTTTTAATTTTGGAAGTTTATATTTATGTTTTGTATTTAAAATACCATATCAGAGAGGTTTTAAAGTTCTATGGTGAGCATTTCTTTACATATAGCCCGTTTTGATGTGGCTAGTCTTTATTCCCAAATTGGATATAACAATAATATACTTTGCTTTAAAAATGTCTTTTGGGGCTTTCCTGGTGGCGCAGTGGTTGAGAGTCCGCCTGCCGATGCAGGGGACACGGGTTCGTGCCCCGGTCTGGGAAGATCCCACATGCCGCGGAGCGGTTGGGCCCGTGAGCTATGGCCGCTGAGCCTGTGCTCCGCAACGGGAGAGGCCACCACAGTGAGAGGCCCGCGTACTGCAAAAAAAAAAAAAAAAAAAAAAGTGTTTTGGAAGTTGTAGAGCCATCTTCATATTCTACAAAAGGTTTATTCTAACTTACAGATAAGGCAAAGATCACTGATGCAAATGTATAGCATTGGTATTACCTTTATGTCTGTCCTTAACTTTTATGTTCCAAGATCAAAGTTCTTGAGCTTTTTGTCTTTCAGCAATGGTCAGTTGTAAGTCTAAAGTAAACAATTAGTGTCAATGAATAAAGGGCGCTGAAAGCTGTACAACTGTAAATGGAAGCAGAGGTGTTTAGCTGAGTCCTGGTTATACACATCAGAGTTCTCCCGATACCTTATCCCAGCCATTTAGGAGACTCCAGAGGTTCTCCTGCTGTCATGTTGTAAAGGGAAAAAATATTAAAATATTATTTAAGATTGGATTAAGATGGCTGTCTGGGTGTAGATGCATCTATTCTCTTCCCTCCTCAAATACCTTGGAATAAAGAAAAAAAAATCTATATATTTAAAAGGAAAACTCATTAACTGAACTGTTAGAAAATAATCTTCCTAGCATACTAGGTAATCTTAAGAAGTTTCTGAAATAGAGAAATCAAACAGGATTGGAATGACAGAGATGCAAGACTGGAGGGCATCATAGCCCCATACACTGCAAGGGTTGATTGGCCAGTGGCTTTGGGAATGCTCCAAATTAAAAATCCAGTCAATAAAGAGAGCAGGAGGGTTCCCAGGGGTGATGGAAAGGACCATCATTTGTGTTAGTCTTTGTAGGAGCAGTAGAACTTTCCCCTGGGCTAAAACAATGAGAATGAGCAGAGGACACAGGAGAGTTGGTGCTCTAGGTAGCCAGTGACCCCAGGAAGAAATGAAGCCGCAACATCTAGAAGAAGGGTCCTCAGAATACCCCAGCAAGACATGCTATGCAGGCCATAATCACCACCAGAGTCAGTGTTACAAGCAGCAGGCCTTCACCACTAGATGAACCAGCTCTCAGGGACCCACATGAAACAGGAGGCCGAATTATATCATCCTTAAAGCAGGAGGTAATGTGTGGTAGTGTCTAACGTTGGTAAGCCAAGAAACAAAGCCAAAAGTCTATTACTTAAAGTTATGGTGGAAAGTACCAGAAAAACTAAGAACCCAAACATTGAAAAGGGACATGACAGTGTTTCTGGACTGGGAGTGGATGAGGCAAGAGGCTGTTTTTCATTCTGTAAAGTTTAATCTTTGTTTCTGTTTTTCTTCTTGTTTTACAATATACATTATTGTAAACTAATGAATTATTAACAATGTAATCCTAAGAATATTCATTTTCTTTGATTGGTGTAACGTTTTAAAACCAACCATCATGCATGTATAAAATGAAAGAAATTCAATAAAGATATTTCCATTAAAATAGCAGAACTTCTAAATACCTTGGAGAGGATATTATAAAAAAATAAGCAGGCTCGGTGTCATGGGCCCGGGGAAGACGCTGTTGGTGAAACGCTTGCAGACGATCCTTCTGTGCAGGGTAGGGGGTACGGCGATCCGGGGGGCTCTGGCGGTGAGCAGGGTGGGGGGCGCCCGGGGCGGGGTCCGCCAGTGCTTACTCCCTGGCCCCGCTCAGAGACCTTTTTTTTTCAGCACCTTTATTGGAGTATAATTGCTTTACAATGGTGTGTTAGTTTCTGCTTTATAACAAAGTGAATCAGTTATACATATACATATATCCCCATATCCCCTCCCTCTTGTGTCTCCCTCCCTCCCACCCTCCCTATCCCACCCCTCTAGGTGGTCACAAAGCACTGAGCTGATCTCCCTGTGCTATGTGGCTGCTTCCCACTAGCTATCTATTTTACGTTTGGTAGTGTATATATGTCCATGCCACTCTCTCACTTCGTCCCAGCTTACCCTTCCCCCTCCCCTTGTCCTCAAGTCCATTCTCTACGTCTGCGTCTTTATTCCTGCCCTGCCACTAGGTTCTTCAGAACTTTTTTTGTTTTTTAGATTCCATATATATGTGTTAGCATACGGTGTTTGTTTTTCTCTTTCTGACTTACCTCACTCTGTGTGACAGACTCTAGGTCCATCCACCTCACTATGGAGACCTTGACTGCCTTACACAGCTGAGCTCCCAGGATGGGAAGGGCAACCTGGGCGATCCTCCCCCGACGCGGCCCACGGTGGGTACCAACCTAACTGGACATGGCGGCTCAGAGAAAGATCACCATCCAGGAGCTGGGGGGTGGTGCATGGGCCCCATCTGGTCCAGTTACTATGGAAACTGTCACTCTCTCCTGTTCATGGTGGATGCCTCTAACCCCACCCAGCTCTCTGCATCCTCTGCACAGCTCCTGGGTCTCCTTTCGGCAGAACAACTTGAAGAAGCATCGGTTCTGATTCTCTTCAATAAAATTGACCTGCCCTGTTACATGACCATAGAAGAGATGAAGTCGTTAATCAGGCTCCTCGACCTCATTGCTTGTGCCAAGCGGAATATCACCACGTAGAGATCAGTGCCCGGAAAGGCACTGGCTTGTCAGAAGTGCTGCGCTGGCTCCAGGACATCCACAGAACTAATGGTTGACTGCAGGGCGGAGAAGCATGGCTGGCCCGCTCTGTGGCAAGAAGGCAGAAGAAAACACTGCTTGGCCTCTGGCTATCTGTTGCTTTTATAAGGGCAAGTAAGCCCTAGAATATCGGGTTCTGTGCTGAGTTGCAGTGATGGGTAAACTGAGGCACCCAGGTTATAGAAACTCCTGACATCTGCCCTCTGGCTCCAGCGCTGGGAGAGGAGGACAGGCATGCTGGGTGGCTTGTGTCCTACATCACCCTGGGATGGTTCTAGGGGATTTGTTCCCCTCCCCCCAGGAGAGCTGCTCTCTCAGCTCTGACAGAAGCTCCAACCTGTTGAGTTTCTGATACCGTGACAGTATAAGGAAGCTTGTGGGAAAACACCTATTGCTTGGTGCATTTGTGTCCTAGGGCCTCTGTAACAAATCGCCACAAATGGTGGCTTGCAGCAGCATAAACTTACGTTCACGGTGCTGGAAGCCAGAAGTGTGGAGGCTCTGAGGGAGAATCCGTTCCCTGCTTCTAGTGGCTGCTGGTGTCGCTTGGTGTCGGCTTGTGGCTCGCAGGACTTGAATTTCTGCCTCTGTCTTCACGTGGTCTTCTCCCCTCTTTTTATAAGGAGGATGTAGGGCCCACCCTAAATCCAAGGTGGTCTCATCTCAAGATCCACAGTTACATGTGCAAAGATCTTTTTTTCCAAAGAAGGTCACCTTTGCATGTTCCGGGGGTTACAACTTGGACATATCTTTTGGGGCCACTATTAAACCTACTGCAGTCTGGTAAGAAAAAATTAAAAAATAAGCACACTTACTCAATGAAATCTATAATACTTAAGAGCATAAAAATTAGGCTTGAATGTACTGGGGAGAATCCACATTACTTGATGAGAATAAGCAATCATAAAATATCAGATTTACCACGAGTAATCTAAAAAATTAATAAAAACTCCATGGGAGTTTTTAGAAAATAAAACTTGAAGGTGCTTCTTGATTTCATCTGATAGAGGTATACAAGAATATGTGTTTCCCCTAAAAAGTAGCAACTAAGGGAACTTGCCTTACAGAGGGAAAACATATGATAAAATTATAATAACTATGAGTCGTAGGTAAGGGCACATAAATAGGTAAGTAGGCCAAGAGAACAAAATAAAGTCCAATAACAGGCCCAACTATGATTATTACTTCAATGATCAAAATGGCCTTTCTCGTCATTGGAGAAAAGACAGACCATTCTATAACTTATGTTGGAACAATTGGCTATCGATTGTTCAAAAAGGAAGTTCTCCCTCACACCATATGTAAAAATATATCATGTATGGATTAAAACCTAGGTTTACAAATAAAATTATAAAAGTTTTAGAAGACAGTATAAGAGAATTTATTTTTCTTTGGGTGGGAAAAGCCTTACCTAAATCCCAGGAATCAAAAAGGAAAACACGAAGCTGTGAACTCGCACGTATGTTCAGGAAAGGGATTAAGTTTGAGGTAGGAGGTGAGGAACATATACTGCATATTTTTGTATTATTTGAATCTTGTACAATCACGTTAACTTAATATATTATCTATGTTCTTCACTTTAAAAATAAAGAATCAGTAATATCTCATAACTAGCAGCTTCTCACAATTTCTTGTGTATGCCAATCTCAGTCTACCTCCGGGAACCCTGACTAGAAACCATTGAGTTATGCCACCTAAACCCCCTCTACCAGTGGCATTAGCCCTGCTCCCTGGAGCAAGGGGCAGGCAGGTGAAGGAATGCCCAGAAGCTGCTTACATTTAGCTTCAACTTGAATTTGTTTCTTACTCACATGATAGATCACATCATTAGGGATCTGCTTACCCAAAAAGTAGTTTTGCAGGGAACTTACCTGGTTACTAGCATTATTGTTACATAGAATTTGCAAGTTGATACATTTCTTTTTGGCTCCTTTTAACTCCTTTGTTTGTTTTCATGAAACTTTTCGCTACCTCCTGTAAAGTTATCTTTTTACAGTTTCTAGACTCTCAATGCCCCTATATAACATTTTCACTCCTCACAGATGAACCCAACCCAATTTTACCTTCCCTAAAGGTTTCAACTTTCCCATTTTCTATCTGTTTTCACAATTATATTAACATCTTTTCTAAAGAAGTAATGACCAATAAGGTGCAAAAACTGACACATGTCTCTCACTGATATTGACATTAAAAAATGGAATCTGTTACCCCTAATAAAACCCTATAATTTATGGGCTATATGGAAAAATCTTGTCAAGGCAGTATTTTTCTCATTTCTTTCCCCCTTTTTCTTATAACAATATTTAAACAACATTAAAAAAAAAAAAAGGTCAGCACCTTTCCAACGTGCATTTGAAAGACTTTTAACTCTTACTTAGATTGAGTCTTGATTGTGTGCTTAAATACTGCTACGAAGACTTGAACAGAGGAAGAATGAGATTCAGCTGAGCTGCATGTACTTTTCCTTTTGTGCTTTATGAACACCCATGTGTTTGAGAAACTGATTATTAATGAGTTTCATCATCTGGTCTAGCAATTCTTCAGAAATCCAAGATCTGTTGACAAACCTACAACTTTCAAAGTTGGCTTTTCTCCAATTTAAAATGCCTTAATCTGATATTTTACATTTAAAAGTTGCTGCTGTTTTTTGAAACTCTAAGATAAAACTGTGCCTTTTTGAGTAGTCCTATTCTATTCTTGGTCCCTGCTAGGAAGAGTTGCATCTCTAACAGCTTTCCTTTTATGGGCTCCTAAAGTAATTCTAAAATGGGCAAGTCTTCCACATTTCATTGGTTATTAACTGCATCTCACCGATTGCAGGAGATCGACTTTCTCAGATCTCAGCCCCTCAACACAGCTTTTGCTGTATTTTGCCATGAGTTCTGAAGGGAGCTAACAACAATGTATGTAAAATTCTTAGCTCACTGTCTGAAACATAATAGCTGCTAAAATATTATTGATTCTTACTGCTCCTTTGCATGGCATAATCACCACCAAAGCAGCACTTATAATAATAGTAAACATATATTGAATGTTTATAAATGACACAGTACGGTGTTAAGCACCTTCCAGGGGATTAGTTAATGAAATAGATATAACCTTATTATCCTCCTTTTACAGATGAGAAAACTAAGGCTTTGAGAGTTTATTCAAGTTTAATCTGGGATGGAAGCCAGTTGCCTCCATAGCCGGGGCTCCTCAGAGAGGAATAAGACCAAGGATCCCTTTACTAGCCTAAAGTCACTATGGTGCAGAAGATGCATAGAAAACATCAAGAAATGAGCTACTAGGGAACTAATTTCTCCGTAGAGCATGACATTCTATATTTGCCTTCTATTGATTGCTACTACCACTCACCATAATGGTGCCTCTAACTGCAGTGCATCTCCTTTTCTGTGGCCAGTCTTTGAATTACGAATTTTCTCAGTTTTCAATAGAGTAGGAATTCAGCTTTGTGAGACGTGGGGAATTAAATAAATGAAAGAGGATTTACTGAGGTCAGCTGCAATAGATTGCTCTTCAGTGTTCTTCAGAATCACCAGTCCTGCTTAGAATCAAATGCAGCCCATGGACTTCCATTGCTGCCCAGAGTTAGCGTCTTATCACTCTGCTGAATTCCTTTCAATTTCTACGCTTGAAGTCATTGGTCTCACTTAGTTCCTCAACTTGATTTCCTCCTGCTGTTGAAGGCTGCTGAATAGCTGTCTGGAAAGCCACTATCAGCAGCTGTCTCTCCCCTGCCAAGGAAAGGCTTTAACAGTGAAAAGCTGCACACTGCTTCCGATTGCACGCATGTGTGATTTTCATAAATTGAATTGAAATGATTCAGAAGGAAAAAATGATTGAGAGGTGGTGCAATGGTGACACAATATCCCCATGAGGACTATGAAGTGATATCCCAAGCATGCTGTTCATTCTTGTTTCTACAACTACAGGATAATATTTATCTGGCTTTTGCATAGTGTATCAGGTGACAGGAGGAAGCCTAAGTAAGATGCTAACGCCTTTGCTGTATGTATTAAGCTGCAACGATTTTTCTCTGGTATTTATTTACTAAATCACAGATGCTCAAAAGAAAAAGGACTTTGAGGTGTCTATTGGCATGTCTTTCTGTCTTAAGCACTGATCTCTTAAAATAATTCTGCAACCTCTCTCGTTTATCTATGTCAGTATTTATTACAGGGCTTATTGTCACTTTTCATTAAGAAATATGAGGTACGTTTTCAAACATAAATACTTTAAATAGTAAATACTGCACTTCCCTTCTACTGACAGCCCCAACCAATAAAGGACCAGAATCTCACGACTGTCTGGTTCTCCCGTTACTGAGAGCTCATCAGAAAATGATAGCATCTGGTAATTGTCTTTGAGTAGAAATTTAATTAATAGAGTATCACAATTGACATCAAATGGAAAATAACTTTGAGGAAAAGTATGAAGTAGGGGGAACACATGATTTCTTCTTGCTTGATCAAATAAATCCTGTTCTTCATTAAAAAAAATAGGAGTTGTTCTACCTTCTGTCAGGATCATTCCAACTTTAAGGTTATTAATGTCCATCACTGGCAGATAGTACAATTTTCTATTACACTAATGGTCATTGTCTACTTGGAGACTCCTCTTGAAATTATTCCTTAATGCCTACTTCATGAAAGGTAGATCTAAAGAAGGCTTTTTACGCAGACATAGAGAATGGATTTGAGGACACGGGGAGGGGGAAGTATAAGCTGGGATGAAGTGAGAGAGTGGCATGGACATATATACACTATCTAATGTAAAATCGATAGCTAGCGGGAAGCAACCGCATAGCACAGGGAGATCAGCTCGTGCTTTGTGACCACCTAGAGGGGTGGGATAAGGAGGGTGGGAGGGAGATGAAAGAGGGAGGGGATATGGGGATATATGTATATGTATAGCTGATTCACTTTGTTATAAAGTAGAAACTAACACACTATTGCAAAGCAATTATACTCCAATAAAGATGTTTAAAAAAATTTTTTTTAAATAAAGAAGGCTTTTTTGTTGTTTTGGGGGCAGACCACCAGGTTTCATGTCTTACTGAATTGATTGTATTGTTTGTGACAACATATGTAAAGCTAATTAAGCTGTGCTTGACATGGTCCTAGCTTCTTCATCTGCACCATAAAAAGGCTAACCTAGCAGCTGTCTAAATCTATGAAGTCAAAAAAGTATCAAAGCAGAGACACAATTTCCTCTGAACTTGAAATGAAAATGAGTGTGTTTCCGGTGTCTATCAAACTGCCTAAAACCAAGTAAATCATTTCAGAAGAAGCTTTCAGCACTCTATCAAGGTGATGGAGGTAGTGGAGTGGTAAAGTAGAAACACGTTTACAACTTCATTTCTATTGACTAGATAAATAACCTCCATTATTCAACAAGATAAAACCAACCAGAAACAGAAGTTAAGATGTTCATATATCAATCCACTAGTAGGACTTAAACTCCATCAGAGGAATAGAAGAAAATAAACAAAAATGGGAGGATAATGTCTCAATGTTATTTAGTTGTGATTCGCCTAGTGTTAGGTCACTTATTCCCAGATACGCATGACTAGCTTGTTGCATATCTATTTAGTTTGAATGCAAAATTTGCATGAATACACGTAATAATATTTATGAGCCAAGTAATGTGCTGCGTGCTTTACATATACATAAATTTGCCCAACAAAATTGTGATGCAATTTTTATTATCACTATTTTAAAGATGAGAAAACTGAGCATTGATAGAATTGAAAAATAACTTCCCAACCATCCAGAACTAGTAAGTAGTGAGTCCAGGATTCAAGTCCTCATCTATTTAATTTAAAGCCCATATTTTAAATCATTTACAATCATTACCCTAAAGTTCTCTATGTGATAATATAATCTTGGATAAGATGAGAAAAAAAAACAGGTTTTAAGACTGTGTGTTCTGAATTTTCTGACACAATATGGTTATGATTTTCTCCATTTGACAAAAAGAGAAGCATTAGCCTAATTATGCTTACGGCTCATGGCAGATATCTCAATCTGACCAGAGAAATCCTTTCTTATTTTTTTTAGTTGGAAGATACTTGATTTACAATGCTGTGTTACTTTCTGCAGTACAGCAAAGTGAGTCAGTTTTATATATATATATATGTAAAAAATATCGTGTGATATCGCTTATATGAGGAGTCCTCTCTTATTTCTTTTAGTAGCCAGTCTCTGTGAATGTGGATTTAAGCCATTGAAGCTTTACAATTTTATAAGGCAAAGAAGAAAGAATCCCTACTTTTCTGATAGCAGCTTGGATGAAAAAGGCTAATGAGAGGCTCTCACGTAAGTGTTCTGTAACTTTTTGTGCCATGAATTGCACTATATAGTCTGAGGAAGCCTATGGACCTCTTCTCAGAAAGATGTTTTTAAATGCATAAAATAATCTACATAGGATTACAAAGGAAGCCAACTGTACAGAAGTTTAGTTATCAAGAATTTTTAAAAAACAATACAGTAATATATGAATTTCTTTATTATACATTAAGTAACAAGACCTAGTGGCATGTCTAATAACTACCGCACATTTGAAGCAGGGGTGGATGCAGAAAACTATTGGAAGATCTGTCACTACTGTAATGTTCTATTCCTTTAAGTATTACCTGCACATTTTAATATGAATACTTGACTTAGTCTCAAACTAATCAACACTTCTACCCTCCTCCCAAATAATGTAAGAGATTTTAGAAAGCTTTAACCACTTATCTTCTGAATTACATGATATTGTTGTCCACTATTTCCATACCACTTTCTAGCTATACCTCCAAAGTTAGTTGTTACTATTTTTGTGGTTTTAAACAATTAATGATTATTTTGATTTTTCCACATGTTGACCATTAAAAAAAAATTACCATTATTATTTGCACTTCATTATTTGCTTCTGTGCTCAATTTCCTTCATTCAAAAGTATATCTATGGGCTTCCCTGGTGGCGCAGTGGTTGAGAGTCCGCCTGCCGATGCAGGGGACACGGGTTCGTGCCCCGGTGCGGGAAGATCCCACATGCGGTGGAGCGGCTGGGCCCGTGAGCCATGGCCGCTGAGCCTACGCGTCCGGAGCCTGTGCTCCGCAATGGGAGAGACCACAGCAGTGAGAGGCCCGTGTACTGCAAAAAAAAAAAAAAGTATATCTATTAGTAATTCTCATTAAACTTTACAGGGTCTGTGAATGGTAAACACCACCAGTATCTGCCAAAAATGTTTGCTTCGCCCTGAATGCTGAAAGGTATTTTAACTGCATATAGAATTCTAGATTGAGGGTTATTTTGTTTAAAATAAATTAAAGATAGTATTCCCTTTGTCTGGTTTTTATTATACAGATAAAGCAAGAATAGGATGGTTTGAAACAAAAAACTTCTTGGTATGAGAAAGAGCTCTTAGAAATTTAAATATGGTAGCTGAAATTTAAACATGCAGTGAAGATTTGTACTATCTGCATCAATAACCTTTCCCTGATGTATTAATTTTCTATCACTGCTGTAACAAATTACCAAAACTTGGTAGCTTAAAACAACGCGAATTTCTTATTTTAAAGTTCTGGAGGCCAGCTGTCCAGCAGGGTCTCATTAGGCTAAAATCACAATGTTGTCAGCCTTCTTTCTGGAGACTCTAGGAGAGGATCAGTTTTCTTGCCTTTTCTAGCTTCTAAAATCCTTCTAGAATCCATTCCCATCACTTGGCACATGGGTCCCTTTCTCCATCTTTAAAGTCAGCCATGGTGAGTTGAGTCTTTCTCACATTACAACACTCTGACTTCCTCTTCTGCCTCCGTCTTTCATACGTAAGAACTTTTGTAATTACATCGGGCCCACCTAGATAATCCACGAGAATCTCCCTAGTTTAAAGTCAGTGGATTAGCAAACTTAATCCCGTCTGTATCCTTCAATTTTAAAGTGTACTGCTTGCAATATCGGAGGGTGTTACCCCGGAAGTATAATAGAATCAGACAATTAGGAGAGGCCACTGGGAAATTAAGTCTGGATGCCTCTCCAATGGCACATATTCTTGGGAGCTATCTGGATTGCCTTAATCACACGACAAAGTCATATATTGAAATTGGAAGCCTTGACTGGAATACCACAACATGTCATGCTGACCACTTTGAAAGCCTTTATTAGCTATAGTTGTTTTGCTCAGTCGGAGTGTCAACTCTTTTAACCTCTCCCATCTGAATTCTACATATCCTTTCAGGCTCAACTTTGGTCCATCTTTACCATAAAACATTTTTTTTTTTTTTTTTTTTTTTTGCGGTATGCGGGCCTCTCACTGCTGTGGCCTCTCCCGCTGCGGAGCGCAGGCTGCGGAGCACAGGCTCCAGATGTGCAGGCTCAGTGGCCATGGCTCACGGGCCCAGCCGCTCCGCGGCACGTGGGATCTTCCCGGGCCGGGGCACGAACCCGCGTCCCCTGCATCGGCAGGCGGACTCTCAACCACTACGCCACCA
The DNA here is from genome assembly GCF_964374135.1 of Grampus griseus. NCBI lineage: Eukaryota > Metazoa > Chordata > Mammalia > Artiodactyla > Delphinidae > Grampus > Grampus griseus. Next base: position 44,766,963 of record NC_139019.1, read on the forward strand.
GGGAAGCCCGCCATAAAACATTTTTGATTGCTTCACCCCAACGGGCTCTCCCTTTTCCAAATTCCTATCAGTCTATAGTCTATATTTTATTATTTTGCTTCTAATTACTCTATTGTTTACTGTTGTTTCATCTTCATTGTCATCATCTTTGCTCCCATGTAGTGAGCCCCCACTATGGAATCAGACTCTGCTCTAAATGCATTTTGAGCACTACTTCAATTCTCATAACTACCCTTCAAGGTAGTTATTATTATCCTCAGTTCGTGGTGGAGAAAATAGAAACTCAGGAGGTAACATCTGGCACCCAGGTTCAGACAACCTGAAAGTGGAGGAACAGGAATTTGAACCCAATCTACCTGACACGAATCTGGTGCCTCTGATCCTTTTCCTATACTGCTCCAGACAATGTTTGTTTTGTTCTTAGGCTATAAGCTCCTCCATGGTAGGGACTCTATTTTTCTGAAACTCCCACAGCATCTAGCACAGACTTAAGCCTAAAGCAGGAGTCCAATGCAAGCATGGCATGGCAGGTTCGGCAAAAACATGGACTTGAAGCAGAATAGTGTCATAAGCAATGCAAACAGCCCCAGCTTTGGTTTATTGCATGAGTGAAGTGATTATACAAGAAGTCAAAGAACCTATTTCAACAGCTTTTATTTTGTGCCTTTAAAGGATGCCCGGTAGGTTAGGAAAATTTGGGGAATTCCCTTTAGTGGTTTTGCAAGGATGACTATGGTAACCTCGGTCAACGAGTCACCTAGCTAAACCTATGGAACCAGAAGAACACCAATGCCTGCAACCAGAGGGTTTACAAAGTTTCAATATCCAACCAGTTGTTGCTAAAATAATTTCAAATAATTTCTCTCAAAGGAGTGCTCTGTGGTTATGCCCAAGTCTCAGTGGGCCTGCTCCCTGCTGCCCTCAGCCAACCCTTCAGGGAAATTGAAGTGCTAGTTCACAGATCCCATCCTGGTATGAAACTCCAGAGCACTTACACTTGTGTTTAATGATAATAATTAAGGATTAAAAAGGGCTCTTCAGTGCACACAGATAATGCATTTTTTAGCCATGCAGAAGCATATCATTTCTTAGATCAGAGCATCTTCTAGTATAAAGTGTCCCAAATCTGTGCCTTGCCCAGAGGGGCACAGATGCACCCAAACATATTTTTCAGACATTCATGCACTTTATGTTCATGTGGTTGCAAAAGAACAGACAAAAGCCCTCCTGGAATCTGTGGAAACTGCAAAGATAAGCTCATTCGTGGGCTGCCCCTCAGATACTACTGCTGTAGGTGAATTGGCCAAGCTCAGACTTGGACAAGCAGATAATGTGAAGGAAAGAGGGAAGGTGCCATTGCTGAAAAGCAGGCCCTTGGGCCAAGATAGGGCTTGTAGAGAAACCCCCAGGCGATGCGGGAAGCCTGTGGGAATACTTCCTGGCCCTGTGTGTACATCCTGCTTTGTTTCTGAAGAGGGTGTTTGGCACAGGGTAGGTGTTTGTGGGTTGGATGAAGATGCTTCTCAGCTCACTGGCACAGGGTCCTCCCATAAAATGGGCATATAACTGGGGCTAGAAATATGCAGAATTATAGCTGGTGATGCTTTTAGAGTTTTTATTAAACCCTAGTCTACCCAGCCCACTTTGTTATTTTACTCTTTCCATCCAGCTCTGTGGGTCTGGATGCGGTTTCCACATGTGGCAGAATCCCCCACTCTGGCCTCCAGTCCGCTCTCTCCCAGAGTCCTGCGAGGGTGAGACTTGGCACATTTTCCTGTGTCCCATCCCCTCCACACCGTGCCCTGGCTACACCGCCAGTCTGACACCAGAGCTTCCCAACCTGTATGCCTCTGCACACCCTGAAAATGAGTGAAGGGTGGTCTGAAACGGTCAGGGTGCCAGTTTGGGGGACAGGCAGGGCCTGGGGCACAGGAGCCGCCCCCTCCTATGTCCTTACCCCATACAGCTTCTAGGAACAGCAGCTTTCTCTGTTGGCCCCAGCGAGTCTCATAACTGGTGTCATTTTCTGTGAGTGTCCTGAGAAGATTCAGAGGCGCTGTTAATTGCTGCCAATATAATCAATGAAGGCAAATGTCTATCTGCAGCAGTTTTTAATTTTTGGTGTGCATCAAATTTACTGACTAAGCTTTTTAAATTACGATGCCAATTCCCTATCCCCTGAAATTCTAATTCAGTCAACATGGGGATTCGAATCTGCATTTGAATTAACCCCCCTGAGCTATCTTTCTGAACCTCGTATTTATTGAGATAGAGGAGGCATTTTTAGCAAATAATCCCCAAACCTGGCAGGTTTATCTCTTGCCCATGATACATGTGTTTCTAACACAGACTGGCATGTGTGTATAGGATGTAGGTGGGGGAAATCACAGATAGGGAAACTGAGGCCCACAGAAGTGAACTGACTTTCTCAAAATCACAGAGAAAGTTGGAAGGATCGAGTCCTTGTTCTACAGTTGGCACTTCCGCCACTATCCCACACTATCTTTCTTCTTCAAGCTTTAACATGAGTTAAGAGAGGACTACTCCCTCAGCAGAACCCTGACATATTAGAAAAATGGGCTTGAGGAAGGGAGTGGAGTCAGGACTGTGATGGGAGTTGAAGAAGAGGCTGCCAATATCACGGAAAAGTGCCAGGTGAGGATTATATTACCTTTCAATAGTGTATTAAAGAGTTACTAAATTGGGGAATTAGGAATCTTAACTTAGTATAAAATCATAACTTTTGAATTGGATAGAGATATTAGAGGTTATCAAGTCTAATCTCCAGACGAGGAGAATGAGTGCCCTGAATGAATCCTAATCGTGATGGAGCTATGACCAAAACCCGACTCGATCAAGGTCAGTGGGCCTTCTGCTACTTTGCCTTCCCGAGTCCTTGATATGTTTTCCTGGCATGGCTTATAGGATCCCAGTTAAGGAAACTCATCATCTTTCACTTTTGAGGAAACAGGACTTTTCTGTGTAGCAAACTCATCTACTCAGACCACAATGGTCTCCATATCCTCACGGGTGCTTCCAGTGCTCTCAGAGCTTCTGAAGAGGGGGCAAGAGACACTTGGCATCTGTTACATACCAGCAGCTAACATAACTGCTGGCAGTAGTAGGCTCTGAATAAATGGTTGATGATGGATGGCATAATACAGAATCTGCCTTTCCATGAACTCCATGGACTATTTTCCTGCATATTGCGTTATTCAAGATGTTAGTCTTATGTGGCAAACAGCCCTAAAGTTTTTGATCTTTTTTGGGTTTTTTGTTTGTTTGGTTGGTTGGTTTTTTTTGTGGTATGCGGGACTCTCACTGTTGTAGCCTCTCCCGTTGCGGAGCACAGGCTCCGGACGCGCAGGCCCAGCGGTCATGGCTCACGGGCCCAGCCGCTCCGCGGTATATGGGATCTTCCCGGACCGGGGCACGAACCCGTGTCCCCTGCATCGGCAGGCGGACTCTTCCAGGCGCCACCAGGGAAGCCCTGATCTTTTTTCCATGTATCAGCAGTAACATTCTGAGGGTTTTTGTTTGTTTGTTTGTTTTTTTAATGTATCTTGAACAACTCTCTAAATTCTAATATGCTACAATCTCTTTCGGGACACAGACTGTGTTATTTACCTCTTCACACCTAGAACAGAGTCTGGTACATAGTGTATCCCAACTGAATGGATGAAGGATGAAGGACTGTCTTCCCCTCTCCACCTTCCGTGCCCTCCTCTCTCCTTTATCCGCACATGCTTACAGGAGTCCTCAGTAGCTGGTCAGAAATCTCGCAGGTGTCATGGAGCTGAGCAGTTCAGTGGTATTTGTGTGTGTGTGTGTGTGTGTGTGTGTGTGTGTAAAATATACGGGGGCACCGCTCCGCATGAGAAATCTGACAAAGGACATGGAATCTGTGTCAGAGCAGCTAGTGCTAGCAATGTGTACCCTTAGAATTCTGTCCTTACCAAAAGGTGACAGAGCCCACATCAAGCTTTGCCGTGGTTCTTGGATCCTATGTCCACGGCCTTTCTGCTCTCCCCCCGCCCCCTCCAGCTTCCCCCTCCTCCTAAGTCACTCCCGTTGTATACATGCGTCATTAGCAACCTCTCACTGTGGCAGGAACGTGGCTTTCATCTATGAATAGATTTTAACAGCCTCCTTCAAGCTTCCTCTCAGGGCTGCACTGACTCAGCCACGCGGGGGAACAGGGAGTGCTTTTACTGACAGCAAGCCTTACCATTCTAAGGTGTGATGATGGGAATGCAAGGAGAGAAGGGCAAGAAGACCCAGCCTGAAGGAAGCCTTCCTAAATGAATACATCCACCATGGAAGAGCCAGAAAGAAAGATGCTGAGCAGTTGGACAACTATTGTGGGTTGTTGTGGATAAAGGGATCATTCAGGATATGAAATTAGTGATTTCAAAAATAAGACCTCTTTCAGATTTGTGCTTTGATCTAAAGATTAAGAAGAAATTGCTTCCCCTGAGAAAGGCTATTTAGAGAGTCAATCTGCAAACAGCCAAGCTGGGGAAAAAGAGGATTTCCAGAAGGCAAATTCAGATCATGAGTGATGGGTGCCGTGCCTTGCAGGCTGAGTCATAGCTACCGCCTTTAATCAGTGACCGGACGCAGTTACCACAGCAGCCAGCTGCAAAACGCCCCTCTGCGGACCTTCAGAGATCCGAGGGACCGCTTCTGGCTCACGCTGCTTCACGCACCCAGAATGTGTGGGAACAAACCAAGTTAGAGCCTTAGGTGGGATGGAACCAGCCAAAGAGGTTTTTCCAGAAAGAAGTAACCTCATGGCTGTTTATGACTAGGACAAAAGATTCCCCTGATAGAAATGTTTGGTGTCTGCTTAATTGTTCTCAGGCAGTTATCACTGCAATCGGCAAGCTGCAATGTTGCAAAACCTGGTCTAGACCAGTATTAAAAAGAACCTGTTTGTGATTGTTTTTTTAAAATTTAAAAAAAATTTTTTTTTTTTTTTTTGCGGTACGCGGGCCTCTCACTGTTGTGACCTCTCCCATTGCGGAGCACAGGCTCCAGACTCGCAGGCTCAGTAATTGTGGCTCGCGGGCCCAGCTGCTCTGCAGCATGTGGGATCTTCCCGGACCGGGGCACGAACCCGTGTCCCCTGCATCAGCAGGCGGACTCTCAACCACTGCACCACCAGGGAAGCTCTGCGATTGTTTTTTGTTGGAGAGAGTAGATAAACAGTTCCACCCAAAGTCTCACTCAAGTGTTTACTCCGTCCCCCTCTCTTTGCCTCTCTTTCTGTGTGGCTTCTCAGGAGGGTGAGCATGAGGTGGGGTTTGAGGACACACCGAGATGCAAGTATATGCAGTGCTCCCTTCATGCCACTCGTCCTTAGCTGCAACAGGCAACACCTGGGTTAGTGAGCCAGGCTGGTGTTCCCAGAAGCAATGACTATGAAGGTTCTGGTTTTTATTTTCGTCAACTGGAGACTCTGCCCAGGAACATACTAGAATGACAGGGGCAGCTTCAGTCAGGTGGGGTTCAGAAACATGATGATTAGGAATATACCCATGCCCCCAAATACCACTTCCCACTGGAAACTCCACACTCAGACCTTCGTTTCTCTGACTCAGATTCTATGAACTCCCACTGCTGGGGTTTCTCCTCCCACTGACAATGATTCTTCTTCATCTCCTCTTTCTTTGTTCACAGCCAGGCATAGCCTCCATCCCCCTTTCCTCCTGGAGTCAGTATTAAGCGGAGAGTTAAATTTACCTTCTTAACCACGTGCTGAATGTTTTCTTCTCTGAAAGGTCATAGCATTTTCCATCTATTCCATTCGTCTGTGCACTTAACTGTGTGAATCCTTGGGTTATTACTTGATGGTTTGATGGGTGTACATGATCTTCCCAATTATATTTTAAGTACTTGGGAGCAGTGACATAATCAGGAGTCTCTGCCATTAACAACAGATTCTAACACATAAGAGGCCTTTAAGAAATACTTGTAGGGCTTTCCTGGTGGTGCAGTGGTTGACAGTCCGTCTGCCGATGCAGGGGACACGGATTCGCGCCCCAGTCCGGGAAGATCCCACATGCCGCGGAGCGGCTGGGCCCATGAGCCATGGCTGCTGAGCCTGCGTGTCCGGAGCCTGTGCTCTGCAGTGGGAGAGGCCACAACAGTGAGAGGCCCACGTACCGCAAAAAAAAAAAACAAAAAACCCTGTAGTTTGAAGATTTTTTTTGGAATTAATAAAATTTGTTTTTGAGCAGTTTTAGGTTTATAAAAAACTGGAAGGTACATAGTTCCTCCTGCCAACCACAACCTCCCCCCTCCCCAGTCTCCCCTACTATTGGTAGCATGGTATATTTGTTGCAATTGACAAGACAATATTGATACTTAAATTATTAATTTAAGTCCATGGTTCACCTTAGGATTCACTCTTCTGGTTGTACATTTCATATGCTTTGACAATATATAATGTCACGGAATCATACAGAGAGTTTCACTGCCTTAAAAATCTCTAGTGCTTCACCTGCTTCATTCCCCCTCCCCCATTCCCCACTCCCCATGTGCCAAAGCCAGACGGCCACTAGTCATTTTCTTGTCTCTATAGTTTTACTTTTTTCCAGAATGTCATATAGTTGGAATCATAAAATATGTAGCCTTTTCAGACTATCTTTCACTTAACATTGTGCATTTAAGTTTCCTTCATGTCTTTTCATTGCTTGAGAACTCATTTCTTTTTAATGCTGAATAATATTCCATTGCCTGGATGTACCACAGTTTATCTATTCACCTACTGAAAGGCATCTTCATTGCTTCCACATTTGGGCAACTATGAAGAAAGCTGCTATAGGCACCTATGCACAGGTTTTTGCGTGGACCTAAGTCTTCAACTTATTTGGGTGAATACCAAGAGGTCCAAATGTTGACTCATATGGTGTGAGTATGTTCCATTCTGTAAGAAACTGGCAAACTGTCTTCAAAGTGGCTGTACCATTTGCATTCCCACCAGTGATGAATGAAAATTCTTGTTGCTCAGATGATCTTCTGAGACTGGCTTTCGGTAAGTGGAAAAGAAACATTTATGGGGTGGAATGAATTCAGAGTCACCTATCCCTACCCTTAGACTGTCCTGCAGAGAACAGTGAGGGGTAGTGGAGTGTGAGTAGAGATACAACATGCACACCCAGGTGATAGCTTCACCCTGCTACTTATTAGCTCCACGGTCAAAGCAAATTACTTAACCTGAGCTTCCTTTCCTCTTATTTAACGACTGGGACAATAGTACCAACTTCCTCAGACTCTAGTAAACATAGTAAACAAGATAATGTATGCAAAGACTCTAGCATACCCCTGCGTGCGTAACAGGCACTCCATAAAACTGTTTCCCAACTGTAAGGAGTTAACAAGTTTTCACTAGAATTTTTGTAAATGTGATGATATGCAGTATCCACTCCCTCTACTTCAAGTTCCTTTATGATAACTGTAAAGTCCTAACTGTGAGATCTTGTGTTAGTGATTAAGACAAGAAAATAACCTCAGGGTTCTTAATGGGAGTGGAATGTCCCTGTTGCTATTTTCACCTGGAAAAGATACTGAGGGACTAGAAATTTCACTTTGACTTTCTGATGCAGGGAGACCTCTGACTCTGGAACATAGGACTGCACACTTCTGCGGGTTTGCCTCACCTCAGCCACATCTCCGCAAGTGAGGTCACCACAGGAGCTGTGCCGGGCAAGTGGTTCCTCTTGATTCCCTCTCACGTGAGCCTCGCTGACCATGGGACTTTCATCTGAGAAAAGTGGTCAGCAGCAGTGTGCAAACATGGCCTACTCACAGCGTTTAGAGAGGTCAAAAACTGCAATTGCCCTGAGATATTTTCACTCATCTTTCTGTACTTGCCATGGGAAATATCACTGACCATTCAGACCATCATGAAATGCCTGTGTGGTGGGTCATAATTTCATATTTTCCATTGCTTTTGCTGTGTATACGTGAGCAAGTATGGGTGTGTATGTGTGCTGCCTGCAGCCTAATTTCTTATAAACTATTTAAAGTATATTTTAGATCCTGCTTCTCTGGCCCTAAGCTAATAGCCATCTTTGGTTTGTATGTTGAGTGTAATTCAAAGTATAAAAACACCCTTTGGCCCTTAGCTCCTTGTGCCATGGTACTATCTTCATCTGATGATTTCCAATTTGGGAAGAGCTCAGAGACCCTGAATCTACCAGTGGTGTTGTATTGTGCAGGTGGGCCAGATTCCTGCTTTGGACATGGCTGTAGATATGACCAGTCTGACTGTCATTGCTTAGTCACTACCGGATGCAGAGCACTGTGCTGGGTGGGAAGTGGTGAGTGAGGACCAAAAATTCAGACTCAAAAACTAGAGAGTTACAATTTCTTTACTTTCAGGTGTCTATTCCTATGAACAAAGTATGGTTTAGCGACTGGAGGGGAAACTTATTGATTGGCCTCTGTTACCACACAGTTATTGACCTATTCAACCCTGGCTCTCCCTTTATCTACACACAGGTCTAGCACTGTGATGGTCAGGGACCCCTGTGCAGGTGAGCTGTAGAGGGGAGAAGTTGCTTCAGCAATACCTTCCTTTGGAGAAGAGCACGAGCTTTTACATTAAACAAATTCTGCACTGAGTCCACAAAAGCCAGTAAGTAGAAATTATACTTTAGGCTATACAGTGTGGAAAGAAGATGGGTCACATTTCAACAGCAGTTTGGAAGAATTCTATTACTATGTTACGTACTGGAAGAATGATATTTTGGAGTAAAAAACCCAACATAGTAACAAGACTAAAGTTTTTTTTTTTTTTGATCTGAGAACAGATGGCTTTGTGTTGTCTAAAAGAAACAGAACTAGGAGTTGGATCATGGTTTAAACGTTTATATTTCCACAAAGTAATAAGTAAACTAAGTTGATCAAGTGGTATGATTCCCACTCATGCTCCATATTTCCAGTGGCAGGCAGATTACAGTAACTAGATGCAGTATTTCATTTTCTGGACTAATACAATATTAGCTATGTTAATAGTTTTACTTTAACAATATTAATCTTAAAAAGGTTGGTGCTTTTCTCCTAGGATCCATGACTGAAGTTAAATAGTTTAGGCGTCACTAGCCCAACTGTTAAGATTTCTCTGGGTGTAAGTAATGAAGAAAGTAGACATAATGCGTGTATTCACCTGATTGTGTTTTCATTTTTTAAAACACAAAATTGTAATGTTCTTTTCAGGGCTAATATCTGGCCTGTGCTTACCCATGTGGCTATACTGCTTGTTAAAATACTGAAATATTTCCATAGAAGTTGGTAAAGAGTTGCTGCTTCAAGCTCCCCTAACACCCTCCTAGAACCTGAGTTGACTCAGAGCCTCTCCTGGCCCTTTCCCCCCTGAATTAGTCATTATAGTAGATTGTTCGCAAAAATGGTCACCCTTTCTTCTCTACATCCACACCCCTTTGCAATATGACTTGTGGTCCTTCTAATTAAGAGGTAGTCTCTTTTTTTTCACTTCCTGAATTTGGGCTGACCTTGGTACATGGTTTCACCAATAGAATGCAGTAAAAATTATGTTATACAAATTATAAACCTAGGCCTAAACAAGTCTTATGCACATCTGTTCTCTCTCCCAGAAACATGCTCTGGAATCATAAGGACGAGTCCAAGACACACTGATGGAGGATGAGAAACCAAATGGATTTGAGATGAACTATCTCAGTTCAGGCCATCTCAGATTAGCCTGACTGGCAACTGACCAAATACGTAGGTGCCAGCCCAGCTAACAGCAGCAGAACCATCCAACTGAGCCTAGCCCAAATTGCTGACCCTAAGATTTATGAGCTAAATAGACAGTTATTAAGCTACTTGGTTCTGAGATAGTTTCTTATGTAGAAACATTTGTTGCACATTTATAAGATTATATATAATTTATAATATTACACAGAAATAGGTAAATAATATACCAATAATCCAGGATCTAGAGGGGTAACAACTAGAACAGCAGGGGTCCTCCAAAAATCTGCTCTCATGCCAAGGCCAATCTCTACTTTGATTGATCCCCATGGTACAGCAATAATTTTATTAGGAGTGCATGAGCTTTTACATTTTAAAAATTCTATATTGAGTCTATGAAGGCTAGAAAGTAGAAATTACACTTTAAGCTGTAGAGTATGGAAAGAAGATTTGTCACATTTCACCAGGAGTCTGAAAGGATCCTATTACTAGACTATTGTATACCTAGCTGTCATCATTAATTTGTTAATTGCAATTAGAAACTCGTTGTTACTTTAGAGAAATTTTTTAACGTATGTTATTCATTAAATTTGATTTTTTGTAATCACTGTTTATCTTACCAAGGTTAATAAGAAAAAAAGTTTTCAAATCAAGTTAAATATTTCTTTTAGGTAAAACTGATTAAAAAGACAAACAACCTAATTTTTAAAATGAATAAAAACCAAATGAGCCGAAAACTTATGTCCACAAAAAAACCTGCCCATGGATGCTTATAGCAGCTTTATTCATAATTTCCAAAATGTGGGCATATACCCTGAGAAAACCATAATTCAAAAAGAGTCATGTACCAAAATGTTCATTGCAGCTCTATTTACAATAGCCAGGACGTGAAAGCAACCTAAATGTCCATCATCGGATGAATGGATAAAGAAGATGTGGCACATATATACAATGGAATATTACTCAGCCATAAAAAGAAATGAAATTGAGCTATTTGTAATGAGGTGGATAGACCTAGAGTCTGTCATACAGAGTGAAGTAAGTCAGAAAGGGAAAGACAAATACCGTATGCTAACACATATATATGGAATTTAAGAAAAAAATGTCATGAAGAACCTAGGGATAAGACAGAAATAAGGACACAGACCTACTAGAGAATGGACTTGAGGATATGGGGAGGGGGTAAGGGTAAGCTGTGACAAAGCGAGAGAGAGGCATGGACATATATACACTACCAAACGTAAGGTAGATAGCTAGTGGGAAGCAGCCTCATAGCACAGGGAGATCAGCTCGGTGCTTTGTGACCACCTAGAGGGGTGGGATGGGGAGGGTGGGAGGGAGGGAGATGCAAGAAGGAAGAGATATGGGAACATATGTATATGTATAACTGATTCACTTTGTTATAAAGCAGAAACTAACACACCATTGTAAAGCAATTATACGCTAATAAAGATGTAAAAAAAAAAAAAATGTGGAAGCGACCAAGGTGTTCTTCAATAGAACATCTTCAAGATGTTCTTCAAACTATACCAGACTGTGGTCTGTCTATATAATGGAATGTTACTCAGTGCTAAGAAGAAATGAGCTGTCAAGCCATGAAAAGACATGGAGGAACCTTAAATGCCTATTACTTAGTGAAAGAAGTCACTCTGAAATGGGTACTTAACTTACTGTGTGATTCCAACTATATGACATTCTGAAAAAGGACAAAACTATGGAGACATGAAAATGATCAGCGGTTGCCAGGGGTTTGTGGGGAGGAAGGGGTGAAAAGATGGAGCACTGCAGATTTTTAGGGCAGTAGAACTATTCTGTATGATACTTTAATGGTGGGTACATGTTATCACACATTTGTCAAAACCCACAGAGCAAGGCACAACCCATAGAACATCAAGAGTGAAATCTAAAGTAAACTATGGATTCTGGTTGATAATGACAATGTTAGTTCATTGATTGTAACAAATGTACCACACTGGTATGGAATGTTGATGGTGAGGGAGGCTGTGTGTGTTGGGAGAGGGTGTATGTGAAAACATTCTGCTCTATTTTGCTGTGAACTGAAAACTAGCCTAAAGCATAGTCTATATTAAAAAATTAGGTCAAAGACTTGAACAGATATTTTACAACAAATGCTTAATGGGTACATGAAAAAATTTCTCCACATTATTAGTTACCAGGGAATTCAAACTACAATGGAACACCACACTACATACCCACTACAATGGCTAATATTAAAAAGACCATCAGTATCTATTGTCAAGGATACAGAGCACCTAGAGCATTTACATATTACTGGTGGGAGTATAAAATGGTGCAACCACTATTTCTTATAAAGTTAAAACATGCATTTACCCAGCAGTTCTACTATTTGATATTAATCCATGAGAACTGGGACATATATTAATAAAAAGATGTGTGCACAAATGTTCATACCAGCTTTATCCATAATAACCTCAAATTAGAAATAATCCAAATGTATAACAACTGGTGAATGGATAGACGAATTATGGTATATTCTAACAATAAATTCTATTACGCTATAACGTAAAATGAACTACTAATTCAGGCCACAACACGGATGAATCTCACAATTATGCTGACCAAACCACACCGAAGAGTACAGATTGTATGATTGTTTTTATATGATATTCTATACCAGGCAAAATCATTCAAAGTGATGAAAAATAGGTCAGTGGTCATCTCGGGGTGGAGAGAGAGATTGATTACAAACAAAGGGGCATGAGGAACTTTTCTGGGGAAATGCAAATATTCTTATGTCTTGAATGGGTTGGTGATTATACAAAGGTATGTTTGTCAAAGGTAAGAGAACGATACCTTTAAAATGTGTGATATATTGTTACGTTATTTATACATCAATAAAGTAGATTTAAAAATTTATACTTCCTAAAGTCAGATATCATTTCTAGGGATGGAAAACATATCCCATGCTCGTGGTGGATATTGCTAATGGATTATGGTGCATGTTTCAGCTTCCTAGGCATTCAAAGCCAATGCTCCAGGTAGCCACTATGTTCCAGTAGAGTTGACCCAGTTCTTGAAACTTTGCTATTCCAGGCTATACCCACCAGATACACCCATGCCCCAGAGCAGGAAACAGGACTGGCTTTATGGGTGTGGACCACATGCAGTCACAGAGTGCTCATGTCTACAGTGGTCCCATGCTTGGTGTAATGCTCTGCTGTCACCATCTTGAAATTATTAACAGATTTTTTTTTAACATCTTTATTGGGGTATAATTGCTTTACAATGGTGTGTTAGTTTCTGCTTTATAACAAACTGAATCAGTTATACATATACATATGTTCCCATATGTCTTCCCTCTTGCGTCTCCCTCCCTCTCACCCTCCCTATCCCACCCCTATTAACAGATTTTTAATAAAACTTTCATATTGCATTGGACCCAGTTTTCTTAAGATACAGAGATAACATTAGCTCTCTCCCTAATGCTTTTCTTTTTCAATATCTGGCTCTCTTCCTCAAGGCAGAGGAAGTAGGTTGAACAATCTTTTGTGATGGGAATAGATGTTATATTCTCTTGAATCAGAAAGCAGCAATTACTACTTTGAATGACATTGGTTTCCAGTAAGTCTTAGTTTAGCTTTTTCATTTTCCCATGGGGCTTCTTGTAAAGACGCCATACCCTTTAACTACCTAGGAGTTTTAAAACACAGGATGGGATATTTCAATGGTAGACTCGGTTCATATTCTCCCTTTTGAATCTTATTTCTCTTATATTTTTAATACTTGTATCAGCATAAAGTAAAATAAAAATCTCTGTACTACTGTTACGAGTTGAATTGTATCCCACCAAAAGATGTTGCAATCCTAACCCCCAGCACCTGTGAACGTGACCTTAAATGGAGAAGAGACTGTGAAGGCGGGGAAAACACCAGCTGCAAGCCGAGGCTCCCAGAAGCCAAGAGAGAGGCATGGAGCAGATTGTCCCTCAGAGCTCTCAGAAGGAACCAATACTGCCCACACCTTGATCTCAAATGTCTAGCCTTCAGAACTGTGTGAGACAGTAAATTTCTGTTGTTGAAGACACCTAATTTGTACTAATTTGCATACCAGCCCCAGCAAACTAATAGAGCTACTGAAATTGAAGGAGAGAAATGCATTACAATCAAACTCTAGGATACATTGCAGGGGTTTCATTTGTTTTCTCCGTTATTTTCCATACATATATACGTGTATATATACACACACATACATATATATATACATATGCGGTCTCTGTTTCCTTACCCTCTCCAACCCCTTCTACCCCAGCTGCAGAGAAAAGAGCCACTAGTACAAATTACATCATAGAAGAGCAACTTCATCCTTCTTTATCAAAAACAGCAGAGGGATTCCTAGAATCAGAATCTTCCTACAAGACTATTCTTCACCCTAACATTTCCCAGAAGGAAAGAAAGTATTTGAGTAAATAGTTGAACTATTGATTACAATAATTTTTACCTCACTCTTTACCACAGAAAACCAAGCTATACACCAAGAATTTATTAGCTAGACTTGCTTTTATAAACTACTTTAGGACTGAAAAGCCGTGCTACACTATGTCAAAAGGTGACTTCTTGCTGCTCCAAATCTCGGTTAAACCTGTGTTGAACTGGCTAGAAAACTCAAGGCCCCAAGCCATCCTTTTTATGTTTCCCTCTCTCTAGGGTCCTTTTGTTTTTCGCAGGATGTAAGAAACGACTGATCCTTAAAAGGAAGAGGATCGTACTCAAGACAGAAAAGGGTAGATAAAGAAAGGAGAAGGGGCTTCCCTGGTGGCGCAGTGGTTGAGAGTCCACCTGCCGATGCAGGGGATACGAACCCCGATGCAGGGGATACGAACCCCGATGCAGGGGATACGGGTTCGTGCCCCGGTCCAGGAGGATCCCACATGCTGCGGAGCGGCTGGGCCCATGAGCCATGGCTGCTGAGCCTCCGCATCTGGAGCCTGTGCTATGGAATTATGAAAGTTTTGTTGGGCCGTCTTTTCCCTAGGCAAACCTGGAGTTCCCCAAATTTCTACAGGGAAGTGGTTGAAACTCCTCCTAGCCTTTTAACTGTTAAGACAAAAGGTGGTACTGCAATTCCACCCTAGGCTATCTCTAGCATTTCTTTCCTAAGCTCTTTGTCTTCCTGGGATCAGCTGCTACATCTTTGGAGTCTGGTACATTGGGGTATTTGTTGTCAAAGTAAAACCTCCAGTGACTCGCCTGAGGAAGGGGAGTTTTAGGGTCTCTGTCTGAAGGATACTTTTTAGCATATGACATAAGATTTTAATTTGGCACCCCAAGGAAAAGGGTCTTTTACTGTAAACACCAAGGCTTTCAAAAAAAAAAAACAGTTTTTAAATTCAAAGATAACATCTCCTCTGTTCCTTTCCCTCTTTTTAGAGAGAAAGTCAAGTGTAAAATCAGATGACTCTAAATGTATTCAATTTTCATCTCATCACAGCACTGGTTTTCCTGGCTCGAGCTAACTGGACTATTGGTGTCCTCTTGACCACTCTTCCTAAGTCCCAAACTGAAAGATACAGTTTCCTCCACACCTTTTTCCTTAGATTCCAATTCCTCAGTACCTTTAGTTAGCGCCATGAATTTCTAATCATACCTTCCATGCACAAGTTCAAGAGGCAGATGTTTGCAAAATGCAATATTGCCCGTGTTCCAGAAGCTCCCCAGCGCTGTTGCTTCTCTCAACTCTCTGGTCTCACGCGGTTGAGATGGTGTGGTGTGCGCATGCACGTGAGTGTGTGTCTAGGGCTTGAAGATGAAGGGGTGCGGTTTTTGTTTCCCAGAGTAGTATTAACTAACAGATTTATGCAAAATATATTTTCCTCTCTGGATTCAGTTTCACTTTAATTATTTGAACTCGTAAAATAATTTTAATTTTTACTCAAAACATAAGACTTACTAGCCTTTATTAGATACTTGAGAAATAGAATTACATAGGAGAAAAAGGAAACAGAAGAGATTAGATTTTAAGCTCAAGTTCAAGAAAAATTCAGAAAAAGGTAAAAACTCAAAGTACTTTACCCTCAAATAGGCCAACATTGTCAACCATATCAATTTTTGTATGGCCCCTATTTCATAAAGTATAAAAATATTATTATTTATTAGAACTAATAATTTATTTAAGATTAGATTTGGTCCTTAAATATAATTTGTTTTAAAGGAAAGTTTCCCAACAGTGTCAACTCTTTCATAAATTGATCTGTAGTTTTTCCCTTTTTTAAAATTCCAATTTATTTGGATTTAACAAATAAATACCACACATCCACAGGAAACTGTCTTTTATCACAACCAAATATATAAGGAGTCAGTAAATCAGTATGTTACAAAGGAGAAATTCATAGCATTTAACAGCATATTACTATACTATTATTGGACTGACCAAAATATAAATACTTCTTTGTATATACACAAAGTCTGATAAGAAAGACACTGGAAAATAGAGGAAATGAAATGCTAGGGCTAAAACTTAGTTACATTAAAACAACTTTTTTTTTTTAATATCAAAACTCGCCAAACCTAATACAATTTGAAAGAAAGTGATGAAAGATGCTGCCCACATAAACTAGCATTTGTATCATCTGTCTTAGGAAAATCACCAATTCAGTAGCTGATCTTAATGTGTAGGCAAAATCAGGGGGCTTAATCATTATTCATTAGGTACTGGGAGAAGACTACTACGTTATTTTGAAAAAAAAAAACCAAACTCCCTCCCTCCAAAAGAAACGACCACATGTTGTGTTCTTTCAGATAATCTGTCTTTTGTGGGGGAAGACATCCCAACCTTACTTAAAATAACACGCACACAAATATACAAAATAAAGCAATAACAAAAAATCAAACAATAGCAACAACAAAACTGTGATATTGAATTCAGTTCGTACCAGAAATACAGCTAGAAACTCTAACAAATTGCTTATGTATAGCAACAGCATATGGGACTGGTGCCAGGTCCTTTGTACAGCATCTCTTTGATGCAGTGTAAATTTCTTCTTGGCCACCTATCGAGGACTGAAGTGTAATAATGTATACTGTGGCTTGATCACTAAAGCCATAGATACAAGTGGCCAGTGCCATTATTCACGTCTGCTGGCTGAATATTACTCTTGGGAAATACTTAGACACGACTTTTTTCTTAATAAGCAGTTTTCCATTAACAAGTTCTAGTCAATAATGACTTAGAATGAATCTCAACGTACCTCCTTGGATCTTGGTGGAACAAAAAACTTCAATGACCTCCCTCTAAACAAATCCAGGGCATCTTTTATATTACTAAATTTAATTAATATGGAAGAGATTTAAAACAGAGTAGGTTTTTGCCATATTTAGAAAATATTTTATTTTCTAGATTCTAGAATCATATATTCCAATTTTAATATTTTTATGTAAATCAATTTTACATGGCGTGGAGTTTTTTCAAAGCAGTATGTTGTATAAAAATACATGCCTTGTATATAAAAGTCACAAAACATTCCATTTTAACTTGTATTCTATACTTTCCTAGAGAATGTCTGTTTTTTATTTAAAGTTGTATTGTGTATTTTTCTAGTAACATTCTGGATGTGTTGGACAGTAATTGCACAGAAAGAATTATACTTGGAATATATCATTTTTAAATTTTTCCACTTGTGTTTGCCCATAATAAGATTTGTATCAACTCTCTTCCGTCTCTAAAGATAAAATTCTATAAATATGTCTGGTCTGTAGACCATCTGTCTTTGAGTTGTGGTCTGTTCTCCAGAATCTTATAAAGCTCTTTGGCACTAAGGAGTAAACTCAGGATGTGATCCATTTGTTGTAAAGAAAGATCTTTGTTTCCTGGCTGGATTAAGTGGTAGGACACCCAAATAATTTTCTTGCTGGGAAGAGAACGAAGAAAACATCTATTTTCCTCCAGGATCTTATCTTTCACAGATAAAGACAGCTCTTGTTACATATCAACTTCATAACTTTGTTGATGAGTCATATACAATGAAATCCCTCAACCTTATACAAGAGGACCAAAAATTTAACCACCTACAGAATTTTATCGATCTGTCTGCTCTCATAGGAATACATGAAAAAGAAAAGATAAAGAAATTCTGCTTTCTTATTCACTACAAGTCTTAGCTGAGCCTTAAAAATGGACAAATGGCTATTTTCTAGGCTTTTCTTTAGGAAAAAAATCACTAATCTTAGAAGTCTCAGATCTATTTTTAGTTCTATCTCATCTAGAACTTTGACCTCAAAAAGTTTGATTTTAAACACTTGTTTTCTTCCCTATTTGGCTTTTCTTCTTTTAACTGCCACCTAGCTATCTGAGCTAGACATCTGGGTTCATCCTTAACTCTCTCCTCTTCCTTGATCTTCAATATTACACATCTGTGCATCAACATTTCCTACCAATTTTGCCTTTTAATTAGATTCCAGTCCATTTGCTTCTCTCCATATGAACAACCATCAACCTAATTGGGACTCATCATCGCTCTACCTACTAGTGTAGTCATGTCTGAATTGGTTTTCCTCTCTCTAGCCATAGTACCCTCAAGTCCATCTTCAACACAACCAACAGAATATGTCTAAAATTGGATGTTTGACAATGGCATTTCTCTGCTGAGAACCCAGCAATATTCCCTTGTCATCCATTAAATGATAAACTCCAAGCTCTTTCACATTCCTTAAAAGATCTTCCTGGTATAGCAATTATCTTTTTTTCCAAGCTACAAAATTTTGTGTATTTTATTAATCATGCTGGTTGCTCAATCCCTGTCTCTATATCATCTAGTCTAGCCCTGATCATTTTACGTAATTCCTAAGCATGACTTTTAAGCCTCAACACAGATATAACCTAGGAAGCTTTCTCTCATTCTCACTCCTGCTTCTTGGCTAATGTAAGTATTCTCTCCAAGTTTCCAAATATTCCTTGTGTATCTCTAATATTGTAG